>NC_044245.1:16419919-17669919 GCF_003957555.1 Calypte anna
TCCTAAAGATCAATGCAAATGAGCAACCAAGATCCTGAACTATTCCAGACTGGGGCTTCTATCAGGCAAGCAGCTGCTCAGTGCTGGGCCTGTTTTACCTACAATCAATCACATTCAAGAAAAGTCTTGCTATTTTCCACCAGGAGCATGTGAGCAGTACAGCAATGAAAGTGGCTCCCTCCCCATGTCAGCTGGTGAAATCCTTTTAATGAAATCCCAAACCACATCCACCACCTTCTCCAGAAGCTCCACGTACTTTTGAGAGCCCCACACAGGCACAGAGAGATGACTGGCATGAGGGGCTTAGGTCTTTCCCAGATCAAGGAGGAAAATAAGACAAGCCAAGACAGAAGCTGAGCTGGCAGCACTTTCCAAGTACATTACGTTTAATGAGAGAAAAGTTTTCTCTGACTCTGGGATAAAATAATCAGCATTATCCCCTTGTATTGCTTCTTTCATATATACTCTTCCTCTTTTCCACATGAATCAGCATCAACACCTGTCCCTGCTGCTCCTGCCCACCGTGTATTTGCCACCAGAAGCAGCATGCCTGGGAACTGATGAAATGGAGTTTAAAACTCATCCTGCAGGTGCCCCTGGTTTAAGCAGCTAGGTTTGCAGTGAGAAGTAATTCCTTCATCTGGGAGCTTTGAACATCATCATCAATTCCTCACCTTTCTATAAACTTGCCTGCCATGCTGGCAACTTGCCACCTTTTCCCCCAGATGTTTGGATGTAACCCTTCAGTCTGCTGTTAACAGCAGCCCTGTTAAAGCAGTATTCTCTGCCTGTTTGAACTCTTCCACCAACCATCTCCCCCAAAAAATTTAGGCAAAAAGGGATAACAACTGCAGTTTGAAAATCCAACCAAGTTCACCCCAATAGCCAGCCCTATCCTGGGGAAACCCGCATTCCTCGGGTAGCTGAGGATTTGCATACGGCTGGATTTGCATGCACACGCTAGTATTTGCCAGCAGTGCCACATAAAATGCTGATTTCACCAGCAAGGAAGAGTTAGTACTGCTACACTGCAGTAATTTCCGTCTGGTGTGAAAAGCAACTTTTGTACATTATATCCTTTCTTTTTTGCACCTTGCAATTATGATTCGGCTGGGAATATCTCATTTGGAAATTATATGAAGTAAAAAGCATTGGGACTGTTTAAAGCATCTTAAGAACAGTATTAATCAGAGCAGTATTTTGGTTAACTGCTCAACACTAACCAACAAACAACTTTATTTTCCCAGTTATTTTGCTAGCATTTTGGATGTAATAAATGAAAGTTAATTCTACTGAATTACCTTTATTTATGCTGATTATTGCCTTTAAAAAATAATTAAGGCTTAAACTAGCATAGCTATGCTTAACGCAAAGCCCAGGGGGCAGGGAACATAATATGACTCTATGCAGTTTCTTTGGCTTCCCACCTCTGGGGCTGGCTGGCCATGGATTTATTGACTCAAGTAGCCATTACAGGAGCTAAGACTATGCGGAGCCGAAGCCTGGCTCCTTCCCTAGCCGCTCCCCGGTGACAGACAGGCTGCCGAGCAGGTTCCCACAGGTAAGCAACTTCCAGGGATCTTTATCCCCCGTAACTGGGGCAGTTCAAAGTGGTGGATGGAGACCTGCACATTACACGCCTGCTCACTTTCGGCAGCAATTAGCATGTCCTCGGTGAAACTCAGTTACCTGGAAACTGGAAGAGGGGACCTGTACTCCAGAGGTGCTCAGTGATACCTGTTCATATAAAATAAATAGGAAACAAGGCCAGTGTCTGCTTAGCATGCTCCTGAGGTGTATCATCCAGGTGCCCCAATCCGGGTGCATATTCCCAGATAAAGGACTTAATAAGGAGACACTCTTTAAGGGGCCCACAAGGTGAAGCATTTCCTGCCAAGCTCATCAGTTAACTTTTTTCATTTAAAACCAATCCTCCCTCCCCCAAACGAGCTATACTCCTTCTCCTCCGAATCAATAGTACAATTTGCATTTATCCTCCTGGAGGCATCACTCCTCGGACCGGGGCCAGAGCGACCCAATCGATGGGGGGAAGATGGAGCAAGGCTGGAAAAGAAGCAGCAGAGAGATTCCCCCAGGGAGAAATGCAAAACACTGGAGAGAGGCAACAATTATTGTAATTGAAGGTAATGAGGCCGAGGCGCCAGCTCCAGCTCTGCTTAACATCATTCAATACAAAGTGAGACACACATGAAGGAGACAGCCTGAGCCCGGCTCGCCCGCCGCAGCCCTGCCCGGCTCCCTGCCTGCAGCCCACGGCCAGCCCTGCCCGGCTCCCTGCCTGCAGCCCACGGCCAGCCCTGCCCTTTGCCACAGCCTTATCTCCCGGCTCCAGCCTCCTCGGCTACAACCCCCCGCCTGCTGCAGCACGGATGCTCCCGGGACGGGTCTGTCTCCTGGGGCGATAGCTCAGCAGCATTTGGGAGTCACTCTAGGTCTGACTGGCCTTTGGGTCTCAGAGTCCTCATTTGCCTTTCCAGCCGGGATTCCTGTGTCTATAGCATCTTTACCCTCACTGCGCACGGAAGTCACACAGTGAGCACGAAATCACTGGGGCAAGGACACCGTGTTGTCCTGTCCCATGGCACGGCAACAAATTCAGCCCCTTAGCCTTCATCGTCCCTCTGCACAGCCCTCTTCCTGCCATCCCAGTCCCTCTCCGGTGCCCAAGGGGAGGGTGGGGGGAGACACATACGGAGGGGAGCGGGTGATGGGGAGGAGCTCCTGCTGCCCTATGGATTTCCCCTGTGGCTCTGCCTGGTGCAGGTGTTGCTGTATCTCTAGCTCTGTACCTGACTTGCGCATCTGCTGATGCTAGAGCAGAACTCGCACCGGCTTTCGGCAGCGTCTTTAGAAGAGACACAACTGCATTTTCGCCGGTGATTCCTCACGCACAGAGACCCCCTCGCAAGTCCAGGAGCTGGGGAGGAAAGAAGGGGTCAGTGAGTCGCCAGCACAGTGACGGGCTTACTGAACCCTCCTTTAGCTTAACGCGGCGGGGGCCGAACCGGTGTCTCAGGAGCCAGGGGACGGGTGAGGCGGCAGCAGGCGCGGGGGCTCCGGCTCTGGCTCCGGCTCCGTCGGGGAGCGGGCTGATCGCGGGCACGTCTTGCCCTCTGCTGGCAAAGGCAGCCCTAGCAGGGAGGTGCCGGGGCCCTCTCGTACAGCCAGCCTAGGAACATGCACCCTGCAAATGCAGGGCTAAAAGGTGCGAGTTAGCGCTGCAGCTGCTTTTTGTAGAGGAGGATGAAGCTGCCTGCAGGCATGGCAGTGAATTATCCCATTGCCAGGGTAGCCAGCGTGGTGAAGGAGCCGGTGGTAGAGTGGGGTTCAAATCAGCTCCCACCCGCGGCCGCATCCTGCACGCAGGAGTTAATGCCCAGGATTCAGCCATCACCTCGTGAAGCATCCACATAAGGGTGTTACTTGTCAGAATTCATAAACTGTACCTAAAAAGTCAAGCACCACCTATCAGATCTGAGTTATCAGCTGTCTAGAGACAAAGTATGGCAAATATTAGGAATTCACTTTTGATCCCAAGCACGAGAAACCCTTAGTTATGCCCTGGCACAGCACAGGGAGAAGAGGTAGCACTGTAGTCATGGCGTGGCAAAAAAAACCTGGAAATTGAATATCACTGCAACTGGACAGAACATACTGTTGAAGTAATATTCATTACAGAAAGCTATAGTTTGACTCCTAGTGAAAGTCATCTAGGCAAGCCAAACAAGGGTCTCCTTTGAAAAAAAAAGAGCCTGTTGCTTTGCTAAGGAAGTATCTCAAGCTCATATTTGCACATGCTATAGAGACTGTCCATGGGGTCTGATCACAGATGTCAGTCAGTTTCTTGGGTGACTTACACCCAGCAGTCAAAACCATGGACCTCTGCAGAAGCTGGGGGCCATGCAAGGCTGTTCTCTGCTCTTGCAAATTGTTAGCAGCCCCTCCACAATGGCAGCTCTAAAAGCTTTTGATGCAGATAAAAAAACCTCTCCAGTGATATGCTAGTCGGTATTAGTCAATATTTATTGCTCAACATCTATTTTCTGAGCTGCATATTTCAGAGCCAAATGCTAGAGACAAGGTAGTCAATGCAAGTCGGGAAAGCCTGTACACATTACAATAGACTGGAGCCTGAGCTACTTAAGTAGGCAGCACCAAGCTCCAGTTC
Organism: Calypte anna; assembly: GCF_003957555.1. Lineage (NCBI taxonomy): Eukaryota > Metazoa > Chordata > Aves > Apodiformes > Trochilidae > Calypte > Calypte anna. Next base: position 16,424,109 of record NC_044245.1, read on the forward strand.
TGACAGGCATTTGCAAATGCAATAGAAAAGGCCAAAGGCAGAGCTAAATTTCAGAACAAGAACCAGCAGCTCCGAGAAGATGGATATGTATCTTAATAAGACCTTAATTATTCATCCCCAGAAAGCTGCTCTTTGAAAAAGAAGTTAGCTGGGCAGCTATGCACAGACGTGTAATAAGAACAAAAGCTTAATTCTCACTTTACCATAAAAAGCAGAAAGGACAAGAGTATTTGTGAGACAGGAAATATGAGGAGCTGTGCATCAGTAAAGGATGGGGACTAACTTAAATTCTAGCAGCATCTGGGCTGGCCAGGGAGGCCACAGCCATGAAAGGAGAGGGTGGGGGCTTCCCTCCTCTGGCTCTAGGGCAGGATCAGTAACTACACCAGAGACAGCTTGTAATGTTAATAACTGGCAGTCTGAAAAATTGTAAAAAGGAGAAATAAAAGGACAAAAAGAGATGAAGCAAGCTTTGGCAGATATGCAAAAGGCTGGGGGCACTGAACACTCCAGCTGCTGGGTAGGGCAGCTTGGGAAAAGGCAAACCCTCCATTTATGGTGGGTTTAAACAGGGAGATAAAGGTGGTCATATCCTCATTTTTCTCCCAGCCCTCCCTGAGGGTCTCCCACCCTTGTGGCTGGAACTACAGAATGGATCACCCATCACTGCCACCCCTATTAAAGAACCCAAGGAACAGGTAGGTTTGGGTGCTGTCCTACCACCCTCCAGTGGAGAGAATAATCTCAGGCAGAGGAGGATACACAGCTCCTTCCATTAACATCTTGAGATGCCACAGGGGTTCATCTCTAGGAGCACTGCAATATATAAGGCAGATCAGGCAAAAGAAAGGATGGGTAGAGTGAAGCAGAGGGTTGGTAGAAAGTGATACCAAAACAGAAACTCAAATTCCTCACAGTCCAGGGCCAAGAGGCATCAAGAGGGTAGAGGAGATGAGCTCAGAGAAGGGTGGCCCCTATCTTTTCATAACCACTAGAGGAAACAGTGCAAGATGTTAGGGTTACACAGGACTAAAAATTAAGAAGCCTCAGAGTAAGAAAGCAATCTCTCAGAGCATCCTTTATAACACAGAGAATTATATAAAAGAGAAGGATATTAAACTGAGGTCCTCCCCACATATAAAGGTTTGCAGGGCAGGAATCAAGCATGAGAATCAAACACACTGGAGGTGGGGACCAGAAGACTGATGCCCAGATCCAGAGCTGCCAGGCAGCCAGCACAGAGCCTTGACCTCAGCCTGCGATTTCACATCTCCGCACTGCAAAACACAACTGGTGTTTGCCTCCTCCAGGCTGCCACCACCTTCCTCTGCTATAATTCCAATGTGCTGCTTTTTCATTTTTTTGTGTTTGCTACTGCCAAGCATTTAAGGGAGGGAACAGTTAAAAAGAAGGTATTGAGAGTGGCTTTGTTGCAGTCTGAGAGCCACAGTGAGCCAGGCTGTGGTGATGGATCTCCTACCTGCCAAAAGCAGTGAGAAGGCTGAACTGTTTCTTCAACAAATATACCCGTCTGCCATAGACTGTGACCATGCTGGCCAACTGCTTTTTCCTATTTTCATTGACTTTCATTTGATACCAATGGCAGCACTGTGCTGCCTGTGCCTCTGCACACCCCCACCCCAGCAGACAGGACCATGTCCTCCCAGGGCCACATCTATCACCACCTGATTTTTTAACCAATTCAATCATGATCTAGTTTTCACTTTCATCTTCACTGTGTAGAGAGACATTGTCAACCAGGTGCCTCGAGTTGCCAAGGAGTGGGTGTGAGTCCACCTGTGCCTGGTTAGGACAGGCCCCTATTGGGCATGAGCAAGACCAGGGGGCCAATAAAGGTGGGACACACACCCACAGAAGGCACCTCAGCTCACTCTGGTGCGAGGCATGGAGAGGCCAGCAGCTCGTCGAGCCTCTGGAGCAAGAAAGGCTCTTCCCGCTACACTTCTACCCTGGAAGCGCTGTGTGGTGGCTGGAGTCCTGGAAGAGACCAGCAGCTCGTCGAGCTTCAGGAGCAAGAATGGCTCCTCCCGCTACATCACTGTCTGAGTCCCCATGAAAAAAAAAAGTAGATCAATCTCTTTAAAACACATCCAGCCTGATATTAAGTGTGTCTTTTCAGCTTTGCTTGGAGAGACCAGGCAGGAAGACTGATCATGCTCAGAAAAATGTCCTTTTCCTCCAAAGTTCAGATTTTAGACTTATTCAAACCATGAGAGTAACAGAAGGGCTGGAATTAGAAGCCCAATTAAGGGAAACTGCTGCTGAACACTTAGCAGCTGGCATGAGGGAAACCACACACAATAACCTGCATTAATTAGTATCTCTCTTGTTAGCCCAAGAAACGTGCGTTTCTAAATACATATAGGTTATATTAATCCCAATTACATTCCTATCAATAAAACCTGGAGTTAAGCTGTGTGCCAAGGGGAGGGGGATTCCATGCGCTGTTGTTTTCAAAGCAGGGGTGGCAAAAGGGAGTGCTGGCACCAGCTCTGTTCCCTGTGCCACATCCTGCCAGCAACTTTTCGTTTGATTAAATCTCTTTGCCCTTCCTTAAAAGCTCAGGTTAAAACAATATATGCTAATTCATGACACAAATACCAACTGAAACATTTCTTTTTCCAGTAGCAGGAGGGGCTACTCAGTTCAGCTCCAAGGAGGCTGGCGAAAGATTTCTCTGCCTGTTCACCCTGCAGCTCTGCCTGTCCCCCTTGCTGTGGCAGAGATGACACCTAGATGCCCAAAGTCGGACTGCATGCACTAGATGACATTTATGTATCATTAAGGCAAAAGGGGAGCTCAATGGGAGAGTGAAGGAGAGACAGAAATAGGGCAGAAGGAGAAGGGAAAGTCATTCACGATGAGATGAGAACACCTCTTGCACCAGCTGAAGATGCTCAGGCGCTGCAGGTGGAAGGCTGGGTGTCCTGCCAACTGAGCCTTCCTTCAGAGCACTGCACACCTCATCATCATCATCATCCTGCCCCTCCTGGGCAGTTAGCAGACAGTCCTACATTTCATTCCTGAGGTTCAGTGATTTATTATCCAACCTACTCCTTCTCCCTTGGCCTCCTTGAGGAGAAGTTGCTACCCTCACACCTTCTCCTCTCCCCCTCATTCTCTGTTTCTGGATAAATCTACTGAAAATGTGTACTGAGACTCCCAAATCCCAGGTGCTACACAAGGTCACCTGTCTTTCCAGCTTTGAACTGTTTCCATTGCAGGCCCCATTACAGTGGCTGCACTATCCATCCCTTCCCTATGCTGGTGGGCTTCCAGGTAAATCTCTGTTCTTCACATTTGGTCAGCACCAAAGGAGCCAAGATCCCTCAAGAGCACCCCTATGCTCTTCAGGCCCCTCCCCAAAATTCTGAACTCACCTTTGCCTGTCCTCTTGCTCACACGGTTTTCTCTGTATTTACACATGAATCTAGAAAGTAGCAACAAGATGATGTAGTTGACCAAAACGCAGTAGCTGAAAATAGGCCAAAATGGAGAGAAGTCCAAAAAGAGAGCAGGAAGGAAGGACAAGAAATGAGCCAGCAAAGCAAAAAGCAGCACATGGATCTGAGTGCAAACTCACAGTGAGAAAAGCTGTCCCTGGCATCATGCTGGAGGAACAAGGTGGGACATGCCAGGAAAAAGGGATGTGGTAATGAAAGCTGAGGACATGGTGACTGACAGGCACGGGCACTGCCAAGCATTCACGTGTGAAAAATTGTCCTCTCCACTGGTTTGCAGCTTGACAAGCTGATGAGCCCAGCTGGCACTGTGGAGGTGCTGGGGAGAACTGTGGATGAGAGGTAGGTGCAGAGAGAGCACCAAGAGGCTGAAATGCACCTGAAGTTTGAGGAGCAGATGTTTGGCTGCTTGCAGGAGCATCACAGGGGCACCTCAAACATAGGACAATGTTGTCAGGATCCTTCCTCTCTGTGGAAAGGGCCCTCCTGTATTCTTCCTGGCAATTCTGCAACAGCACACATGCTTTAATTCCCAAATCATGATACCTTGCTCCAAAACTAGATTGTTATTTCCAGTATGCCAAGATCAGGATTTTTCACTGTGCCCAGAAGTCTCCATATGGTGAGAGACTCCATCCCTGACCATCCTGCAGGAGCACTTGGATGTGGAATATCTCACTGTAGCTGATGGAGTTTTTTCCTTTCTGATTTCAATTACATAATTAGGAAAGCACCAGTTATTTGCCTTTCCAGAAAGCATGCTCCTTCCCTCTTTGCTGGCACGTCTGGATCAGTCCCCCACACTGCATTTGTGTCAGAGATTTAGTTCACTTGTGTTGAAGGAAGCCGTTGTCAGAAATCTGGAATAGGAAATTGTGCCAGGTCCTACTTTAATCCTTAAAACTACGCTGCTGCTGCCAACTCCCTCAGCACAGATTGCTTAACAATGCAGGGGAATGCAGCCACTTCCCACCAGCAACCAGGGGGTTGGCAGGTAGTTTGTCAGGAGATACCCTCTGCTTATAAAGCATATGTCTTCCAGAAGATCTCCAAAGCCCACTACAAAAAACAGCCAAAATGATTAATTTTTGTCTTATTCGATTAAGGGATCTCTGCCTTCTCAGCTGTGGTGCAGGTGACAATCCTGAATAGAAATGCACGTGCCAGCTCTGAAGCAAGTGAAATAAAAGGCAATTGATTCCCTATAAATTGCGAAACATGTGATTCTGTCACCAGCCCCCACAGCTTTTATCACAATATTAAACTACACTGGACCATAACCAAGAACCATCCTACAGCTCATTCAGAAAGCACAACAACTCTTTCACAAACTTCTCATTACTTCCAACCTTAACAATTTAGCCTGGGACTGTTCAGGGGAATGTAATGGTGCTAAGCTCCCATTTGCCACAGAAACACATCTGTTACCAAAGAGCAATGGCTACAAATGAGGCCTGAACATGGCAGATGTGGGAAGCAGAACAAGTCATCAGTAAGGTCCAGGCAGCACCTACAGTCAGAATGAGTTGGTGAATTTGCACACCCAGCAGCAACACTCAAGCAAGTATCCTGGTTGGAAAAATCACACTTACTTCAACAAATTATTTTTCCCTCAGCAGGAAGGCAGGAGAAAAATACTATGGACAGAGTGCTATACGGCAGGAGTCCAGTAGACCTCAGTACACAAGGCCTTCTTTTTTCCTGGATTTCTCTTGAACAGCACCTTTACCAGAAAAGTGTTAGGAAATATTCCTGTGGAAGTCATCAGATACCATCTTGTCTGACATCTTAAGAATAAAGGAAAGGAACAGAAATGAACTGTATTTCTCAATTCAGAAAGCATTCAATTATACAAAGTGCTGCCCTGTCCTGCCCTGGATTCCCGCTCCAGTACATAAAATAAAGTGTGAGACTTGTTCAGAATCCAAAACTGAAGCCATCAAGTTCTACAGATGTTGGAAGTTCATTTATAATCATCCAGAAATGACAAGGATCTGCAGGCAGCAATAAAGTATCCCACTGTCATTTCAGAACCAAGGAAAAAGAAAAGTGATGACTGATTAAAAAAACCAAAAAACAAAACAATAACAACAACAACAACAAAAAACAGCCCATGGAGAAATAGGGCTAGGAAGGACCTTAAAATTTGATTGATTAATCAAAATTAAAATTTTGATTTGAAAATTTGTACAGATCGTGTCTCCCTACAGCAGAGACTTGTCCCAGATGCTCTTCACTGGCAGTCAGTGCAGGGGCCCCATAGCTTTAAGCTCTATACTCACTCTTCCCAGCTTTTTACTTACTGTATCTTGTTATAATCAGTAACTCAAGTCCAGGTTTAGCCTAACCTGCTGATTCCTTGTTATGCCTGCCAAGGACACAGAATATCTTTTTCTTCTTACTGCTACCCTCCATATATTTGAAAATTTGCATGTTCTCCACTTTCCCCCTTCCCAGGCTAAGCTACTCCTGTTTTTTCAGGCCTCTCAGGCAGGTGGTGGTTTGGAGATCATCATCCTTGTTCTCCTCCAGTGTCTTTCCAAGCTGCCACCTGCAAAACCAGACATCATGCCACACCTCAAGCCCTTATGGCACGAAGGGAAGTAAGAAAACCTCTTCACCTGATTTTGTGTGTCTTGCAGACTAGAGCATGGTTTATACCTCTTGCCTGCTGTTTTTCTGACACAGCAACACACTGGGACATAGCCAGCAAACCATTCCTTGACAAAGATGCAAATGTCCCTGTTGTAAACATGGAGTCCACTCTAGAGGATGTCTTAGAGTTAGTCTAGCTAAGGCAGTCCAAGTCTCTTTGTAGGAGAACACTGCTCACTTGAGAGAGAGTTTGGGAGGACTGGCATCCCTAGGCAAGGACAGATGGCCACCAGTGACCACATTCAGCTCATGATCCAAAGGGCAGACTGTCAGACCTGCCATTTATTTTCTGCAGGCTGCTCCTACAGCAACTGCTCCCCAGCTCCTGCAGTGTGCTCTCCTGACTGAATATGCATGGTTTTTTCTTTTCACCAGTGAGTTGCATCCTGTTTTTTTCCAGAAACTTACTTCTCACTTTCTGTACACTCTGATCTTGTGAAAGAACAGACCAAGTTTTAGCCAGTATCACCTCCTAATGTGTTTTCTGTTCTTCATCCCTGCCTGAACTATTTATTTTCATGCTCTTAGCACTTATGCAAATATTATTGAAAGGAATTACTGGTTTTGCTTATCTTTTTTTTTAATCTAGGCTTCATCCCTAAAATTATCCACTTATTCTGATTTCACTGAAGACTTTTGTCTCTAGCTTGATCTTCTCTCACTTTGTACTCCTGAACAGTACAAACATTACCTTTTATCCTCACGCTCAACATGCTTTGCTTTCCTGGTTAGACTCAAACATAGAATTTCTTTTTAAATTATCTTCTATATATATATAAAGGTGCAAAAAACTTATTTTCCGTCTCATTCATAGGTAGGAATATACAATGTATGTATGCAGCTCGTTACAATGAGCACTGGAATTTCTTGCCACACTGCAACCCACTCATCCTTTCCCAGAAGACATGCAGATTATTATAGCCCTCCCTGACACCATGCTCTGTGCTTTGGGTGACATTGCTAGTTGATGAAAGGCAACCTGGTCCCCTTTTGTCAACAAGAAACCCTTTGTATCTTCTTCTTCGGTGTAAGAGCCACAAATTGCATGAAGGTTAAAGTATGGGGGGTTTCCTTCTGCACCAATGACATTTGGTCCTCACTGTCTTCAGGCAATGATGTAGTCAGTCTTCCCTACTAAGGAGGAGGTATGACCACCAACACAGCGACTGCTCTCCCTTTGCAGAGCGGAGTTTTGCTGTAAACCTTCAACTTGCTTGCTTCCTCCTTTGGAGGTCTCCACATACACCCTATCTGGGTTCTTTGGGATGATGGACCTGTCTCCATCTGACCTTTTCTTGCCCAGCTCTGTCAGTCTGCTTCTACATAAATTTCTCCAGCACTACTCTCCAGACTGGAGGAAGTTGTTCTCCTCAACCTCACCAGCAGGAAGTTCAGCTTTTGGTAACCCAGGACAGGATCCAGGCTGAAGCATAGCATGTTTGTGGTGACCGTGTGGACCTGGCCCTCACAGCCACACTTCAAGAAAGATCTCAGGTCCAGCATCTCTATGATTGATAGATCCTGCCTGGCATTCTGTGACCCAGCCCCTGTTTCTGCCCCTTATTCACTCACAGCTGCTGAGGCTGGGGGTTCACAGACCCCCTCCCAACCTGGCTGCATCCCACTCTCTTATTGGATTGCAAAAAGAGGGCAGAGATGCTACCCCTCATTAAGCTCATAAAGCTGGAGAAGCAGCAGCAGATGGCTCCTAGCAGGAGGGATTATGTGGCTGTATTGGGATTCCCTTTTAACTCGTATCTCAGTCAGATCAGATTTGTCATGATGTGGAAAGACTCAAAGAGAGAGTCTTAAAGCAGGTAAAGAGGAGGAATATTGGAGATGCAACAAAATCCCTTCATCTGTTTCTGGACAAGCACATTGCTTCTGTCTGCCAGTGAAGCTTCTCTCACAACAAGAGAAATTGGTCCAATTGCACCAGTTCTAGAGATCAGCTCTTTTCACTGCAAGATGTCTTTTGAGAAAGAGAGCTGAGATTCACCTAGGTGAGCTGGTCTCTCCTTTAAGTAGACACCCACATGTGGATAAGAGAAAACAAATATTTCAGAGACATTTTTTCCCCCAGCATGCACTCCATCGCTTTTGGTGGATGTTAGTACCTGTGTTTGGCATTCAAAATATTGACATTCAGAAGGAGGAAGGTAAAAGTTTTCACCTGTGTTGTTTTAGCTAATTTTTTACCTGGTTGAACACATGTTGTCTATTTTCAATATAGCTGAAAGTGCAGTGAGGTTTGTTCTTCCTGTGTTGAACATGATGGCAGAGGTGGTAACTATGCCTCCCTGATTATTTACATTCAGTTCTTCAGACAGTCTGAGTCTTGTCCTAGTTGAGGCCACCAAATTTCTGCAGTGTCAGAAGGACTGGGTTAAGATCAAGGTTGTCTTTCCTCAGCCCAGTCATGGCCAGATGGCCAAGTGCCAAGCTTATTGAAACACGGACGTTTCCAAACCACATTTATCAGATGATGCTTTGAAATAACTTTCAAAGAAACAGAAAAAATCGACTGAAGTTTGTGTCTCAATGTCATCTCAACATTGAAAGAAGCATTCCTACCTATTTAAATCAAGAGAATTCTGTTAAGTCTCCACTTTTTTGACATCTTCAGAAACTTCTTTGTTTGAGACTTGAATATACCACTAAATATATTCTGTAATGAGCATCTGCACTTCTCCATGGTACCCAAAATTGCTGGTTTGGTACCTTTGTTACAAGACCTGGGACCTTGGAAGTGCTCAGGTCTCAAAGGGACCTGTCAGAAGGGAGCCTGTAGAGATGTCACCAATGGATAACTTAGATAAAGCTATATGGGTATGTGGGGTCAGCATGCTTGGATTAGAAACCTACCCCAGAATTTGTGACATGGATGTATGCTTCTGCTGTTTCCTTGGATGAGCAAATGACAGAGCAAACATTAGAAAAGCCAATTCATCTGATGTGCATTGCAGGTGCAGGCTCAAACTGAATAATAATCACACCGAGACACCTGCTTATCACAATAGGTTCCTCCTTCCTTTCCCAGTACTTTTAGTGGCTCTAAGTCCACCTTGTTTAAAAATAGACTGGGCTACACAAAGTAAGGGCCATTTCCTAGTTTCCAGAGTGTCCCAAATCCTTTTTTTGCAGGTCAGAGGCAACTATTTCCTATTCTCAACTAAAATTATGAGGACCATTCCCACAATTCCTCCCAACACTAGCTGAGTTCTCTCAAACTGAGGAGTTGGCACAACCCAATACCAAAAATGACCCTTGTGACCCTTTCAGCTGCTATGGCATGACTACATTTGACCCATGAATGAAGAGGTGACAGACAGGATCTCCACCTGGGTCACATCCAGGGCAATGTTTTCTTAGTGCTCGACGTGGGTTTCTGGCAGTGAGACAAGCTTGTGTCCAAGCACATTTGGGAAGTCAAACATACAGGAGCCAAGTCTCAGTTCTCACACTAAAATCAATCAATTAGACTTCTTAATCATCCCATTGCAACATTTGGGTTGTGCTGCCAAGCTAGGCTGGTCAACAGATTTTCTTTTTTCTCCAGTATACATTGAGACAGGCTACAACATCCCATCTCTTGGGAGCTGCCAGGGCCTCTTCCTTCATTAAGACAGATAGATGCAAAATCAGGCCAGAGAGCAGAGTAAAGAAAATGAATAGTTAAAGTATTCCCATCCTCTCTCCCATATTGCTAAGGCCTGCAATAAAATGAACTTATGCAGTCCTGTAAGAAGCAAGAGACACATAGAGAGAACCATGGAGGAAAGCAGGTGTTCTGGACTGACAAACACTGCTAAATGGGAGGGAACATCCAAGGAAAATAGAGCTGCCAAGTAAGGTCCATGGGAACAGTCCCACTTTATAGCCAGTATGGATACTCATCAAAAACCCTTTCAAAAGCACATATGAACCTTTCTTCAATAAATGAGGAAGTCCCATGTAGCTGCTCTTCTCCATGACTCAAAGCACCTTGTGAAAATGTCTTTCAGGGAGTCACTCAGCCTTGCAGTCCCCTTTTTTCACCAGTTTTGAACAGTGAAAGCACCTCCAGCAAGTGCCAGCAGCAGCTAGGGCCTCAGCTCCAGAGCAGCTGAACACTGTCACATTCTGCCATTGAAACTTCAATTTCTTACTGCAGAAAATGGATTTGGTACAAGCCTTTTACCACTGTTTAAGGCATTATTGTGTGAGTTATCATTGCAAGCATCAATTAAAAAAATAAAACTAAATAAATAAATAGATTGCAGAGTGGAGCCTATAGAAGAAAAAGGAAGGAGAGATTTTCTTTCTTAGGTGATGTTGTTCTGAGTAGAGCTTTTATTAAAAAAAAAAATTAAAAAAAATTTTTTTTTGGAAAAAAATAGCTTAGGAGCTTGGCCCTGCAAGGTCCCAAACAGCATCACCTCTCCTCAAAGCTAAGCAACAGGCCATAGCTCTAGTATATGTCACTGTGATCAAAAAGAATTCCTCTTTCCCTAGATACCCTCAGCACTGTGCTGTATCCTCTGGTGGTCAGAAACCACTGCTTCACCTCACTGCTTTTCAGCATGGCACCTCTGTAATGACAGAGGCTGCAGCTGTGCCCAGGCGTTGGGCTCAGCTCAGCACAGCACGAGGTGCTGGAAGCAGGGGGTTAACACATCAGAGAAACCACAGCCCTTCAGCTTCCCCTTCCAGCCAAGTGCAGAACCTGCCAAATGCTGCATTCCAATAAAATGCAACTCACACAATCTGTGAGTGTAATAAAATAGCTGTTAACAATTCTGTAACTCTCTCTCTTTTAGCTTGTAAAAGCCTCAAGGTCAGCTGGAAGCCAAGCTTCATTTCTTTGGGAGGAGGGCAGGCCAGTCCGGGGTGACTGGCTCCTGTCCTTTTACCTCCTCCTCTGAGGTTTCTGAGGGGCAAGCATTGCTCCTGGTGGGTTTTTTTCTGCCTTACTCTTACTACAGAAGAGCAAGTAGACCAGAAGGGTGCATGACCAGAGGGGAGCAGGTACCAAAGGACCTTTCCATTGCAGAGCTTCTCAGATCTGCCTTCCACCTGCAGTGACACCAAGCAAATGTCTCAGTTTGGTTTGGAAGAAAGAAGCTGATGGTTTCCCATCTCTGAGCTTGATGCTGGAGACCCTCAAGATCCTGGAGTGAAATAAGAAGAAAATTCAACCCTGGCCCTCCAGTTAGGAGCAAGTCTTACAACTGCAGGGTGATCACCAGGCTCACTGGGGTTTAGGGCTGAGTACACAAACTCAGGCACAGACCTCCTGCAGCCTTGTGTGTGGAAACATAAGGCCACCAACCAAAGGAATAATGCAGCTTTGCCATATACTAAAAGTGGGGAAGCGGGATGGAGGCAGAGAGGGAGAACAAGGCATAAAAATATTCATCACCATTCTCTCATCACAAAACACTCCATTTCCAGTTTGGCAAACCAAGTGAATTTATTTGTCATGTCCAGGGTCAAAAACCTCTTCATTTAACCACTGAGATTGGGAGGGATAGAATGTGTCGACACTTACAGTAAAAACAACCAACATTAGAACAATATCTTCCCCAGTAATTTCCCAATGATGTCCCCAAGTATATCAAATTCTTGAAAGGAAAAGCATCCAGACAGAGGGCCAAGCAACACTGCCAGGGCAGCCCCGGTGAAATCAGCAGTTACAAAATGGTGTAATCTGTTCCAGTCAATTAAAAGTAGTAAGAACAAAGCCTACTGGTTCCCAATTATCATTTTAGCAAATGTTAATGTTATTGTATTTCTATTCTCCTTTACATTAAAACAGTTTATTTCAGCTAAAAAGGGAGGGAGTCAAAGAAGGGGGGAGAGAGGGGAATTGTACTGACCTGCAAAACCAATTCAAATGTAGGCTTTAAGATCAAGCATCTTTTTCCAGGATAACACAGGAATATCCAAAGCCCTGCTCCTTCCTGGCAGGCTTTTGCTTTCCATTACTTTACAGTGGCTGAGGCCAGGGTCCCTGTGGGCAGATGTGGATGAGCACTGTGAGGAGGAGAGATGAGAATGAAGACAGGCAGGAGGCAGAGCATCACCCTTCCCTCCAGGTGTTGCAGGTCCTTGTGCACAGGGGAAATTTTATAGCAGAGACACCTGGAACACTCACACAAAGTGAGTGCTGACTTTTATAAATAATTTTTACTTCTAAGCATCCTCTGGATTTTTACATCTAAGCATACTTAGAAATCCCATTCCCTGAAACACCTTTCACAAAAAAGGTCTAAAAGCTCATGTACAGGCAGCATAAAACCCCCTCATCAAACACTCAGTTTTTCACCTAGCCCTATGCTTTCAGTTCTGCCCTAATAGGGAAAAAGTTGGGGTTCCCTGAGGGCTTGGTTACAGGAAACCAGATGTAGCACTGGAAGTAGACGGAGCTTCTCCAGAGGGAGCTGGTGGGGTGAAGAAACTGCGGATTTTCAAACAATTGGCCTCAAAACGAGCCGCTGCGTGCTCCCGGCTGGTAAACACTACGGAAACACGGCTGAGGTGTAGGTGGTGCAGAGGAAAAGGTGCGGTAGCCCGGAACTCGCCACCGGCCGTGCCCCAACAGGAGCTGCCGCCCCGCGGCCTCCGCACGCCCTGCGCGGGGGCATTCCCGGTCTCAGGAACCGCGTTTCCGACCCCAGGGGGGCAGCGGGAGCGGAGGAGGGAGCCGGAGGGGAAGGGGGCGAGGGGAAGAGGGGAAGGGGGAGAGGGGCGAGTCGGGCGGAGCCGCCGACGCCATCGGGCCGGTCCCGGGGCAGCGCCCACCCCCAGCGGCAGCGGTTCTGATGCTGCCGAAGGGGCTCGGGCGCACAGCACCCGGTGCTGGGTTCTGACCCCGAGATCCAAGCAGTGCCAGGACAAAGCCATTAACTGTCAGACTTGAGTTCACGTGAAATGTCAAATGACAGTTTTTCTGATTTTTCAGCTACCTCTCCAAGCCTCACCTTGGCCCGTGTCCTGAAAGGCAGCAACGTGCCTGCTGTCTGCTGCACACTCAACCGGATTTCAACAGAGGGGGCAATAAGGGCATTGCCCTTAAACAACAGGACCCGAAGACCTGCGGTTCTGTAAGGCACTGCCCAGAAGAGGTGAAGACCAGCAGGGAGCAAACTCCCATAAACCAGCTACCAAAACTTTGCCTTCTGTTCAATAAACTATTTGAAATTATACGTCTAATCCCAGATAGCTTGAAACAACTGCTGCCATTTTAGATGAAAAAAATCAGTCAGAAATCTACACCTAACATAAAAACTCCACTTAATCTTATGTTGTCAACAATGATCAGTACTGGGCACTACAGAATTAAACAAGTTCAAACATACAATTGAGACAGAAAGCCATGCATAGGTAGCTGGGAGAAAAATACAGAGCTTTCAGGGCTTATAACATTATTCTAGGTGGGATATAAGAGACCCAGATTTTATAAGAAAAGGAACCCAGTTTCCAGAAGAACATGGGTTTGGCCAGCATTGCCAGAATTAGATTCAAATTGGCTGTAAGGAGTGTCTGATGCAGTTCAGGTGAGCATTTGACACACTGCTGTGTGTTTCCAAAACCTCATTTTGGTGATTCTGTTGCTCCCTTGTGGGTAGCAGAGAAATTCCTGCACCTTGGAGTTTCCTCAGCTACTGCAGTGCTAAAATCTTCAGCTGGCACCTGCAATGAAGTGCCAGCTGAAGCCGAGGCTTTTTACCAGGCCATGCTCTGAGGTCTGGCTGAGGTCTGTCCCCGCTGAGCCAGGTCAGTGCTGGACCAGTTCAGCTACTGTGTTCTGCCCTAAGCAGCACCCAAACTGCCACAGAAGTGAGACAGATGGTGCAGAGAGAGAGAGAGAAACCACATGCAGAGCAAGAATCTGTCTCTCTGTGTAGCAGCACAGGACAGAGGTCTGCCAAGCACCCAAGCTGACCCCCAAATCACGGGAGATCCCCAACCTGATGGGCTGCCAGGGACCTGCAGCAGGGACATGCTCGTTCAGAAGGGTCCTGCAGGGGAGCCAGCAAAATCCTTATGGAACAAAGGGTTCAGGAAATGCTCCAAACTTGCCAGATGGCAGATAAGGACAGCTGAACTGATTTTTTCTCATTCATGAGTGAGGTTTGGTAACTGAAGAAACTATGCTGATAAAGAATAGTATCTCGGTGCTAGTTTAACAGGGGAAAATAGCTGAGGATGAATAGCTTTTCCTTGGAGACACTCCTCCATCAGTATTCCAAATCTATTACAGATGCACCATTTGATTTGGGACAACTGCTTTGTTTTAAATATATTACTTGTGATTAGATTGTTATTCATGTTTAGCTGAATATTCATGTAGCAGTTAACATCAAAGTTTGTCTGTTAGGATTTTAGCTTTCAGAGTTTCAGATAGTCAGCTGCACAGCAGGTTAACACTCTCAAAGATGGAATCTTCAGGTGACAGCACCCATGCATCCAAACCTCAGAAGAACATGCCTAACTAGGAGCGGTCTCCATGCCCTTAACCCTTCTCCCAGCACACATACCTAGAATTTTAAGAGCTGGTAGTCTTTATATTTTAAGATCACTACTGGCCCAAGAGTTACTCTGACCTGCCCTTCAATGCCACAAGGTGCCAGCCTGGCCCTTGCTTGGCCCCTTGGTGCAAGCCTCTTCACCCTGTGAAGTCAGCAGGTACAGCAAGCTTATTTTCTGCTAGGGCTTTACACCCTGACCTGGCAAAAAGAACTCACAGGAGCACATCACAGGCAGGAGGGAAGCAGTAAGGAAATGTCTATTTTTTTCTTAAAAAAAACTTAATTCAGATACCACCCTTGATCAAAGTAAAGTCTGAAGAATTTTATTTTAAAAAACAGTATCAAGAAGCTGTTACCTGTGTGTCTACTGGCAACGATATTGCAAACAGAAAAGCAGTTTTATTAGCAAGTGAAGTCAGGGAAATGCTGTCAGCATTTCACATTGGAAAAAAAGAATATTCACTGTGGAACTGAATCCCCAACAAGGAGTTCAACTTAACCTTTCAAAATGTTGAAGAAAGAAAAAGTCTTTACTCCAATGATGTAGAGCACCAGCTACAGAAACCAGGATGCAGCTGATGGACATCAGAGTTCCTCAGCACCACCAGGTAGTCCAAGCCCAGACTTGGTGACCATGCATTCACGTTCTGTATAACCATTTGCTACAGACTTCACTTTGCCAAATAACTTCCCAGTAAACAAGCTCTCTGCTGCCAATGAGAATGCAGGTAGCAGAAGGACAGGAATCCCAGTCAGACTCCATCAGCATCTCAATTACAGTGTAAAAGGATCCAGTCAGATTTTTGGATACAGCAAATCTGCCTGGTCAGGCAGTAGAAGGACGCTCTGAAAGGCAACACAGTAAGAGACCTGCATGTGCCAACTTCAGAAGTTTGCAAGAAGAGAGAATGATTTATGTGAGTTGCACCATTCTAGCTACTGATGCAGATCACTGTGTTATCCATAATTAATTGGAAAACTTTCTTGTAACAGTTAAAAGGTAAGATGATCATAACCAACCATTAACTATACTAATGCACACTTTTCACTCAGTCTGAATTCTGAGATGTCAGACTTGTGCGAAGGGACTCACCCCTGATCATGGTGCTTCACGCAGTAGATGGCATCCCTGTGTGAATGCTCTGGCATGTGTGACTAACAGAAGGTGACACAATACTGTCACATTTATTCAATAACTGCTGGAAAGAGAAGCCATGGTTCAAGCAGTGTTTGCAAACCTGGTGTGCAAAGTCTGGCACATGGAGCCATGTAGCACAGCTGCCATATTACCTACAGCTTCAGGCAGGACCTGTCTGGGATGCCATGAGACTTGCCACGATGTTACTGGTTCCTGTGGGAGATGAAGCCTGACCATTCTCTAGGAAGTCCTAGATCAGATGGGGTTAATGTCTTCGTTAGGGAGGAGAAGCGTGCTTCATGACTTCCAGATCCTCAGCTAGCTGGAGCCCTAACTGGAAGTCAAAGTCAGTCTACATCAGTCTCAGGCAGGATCTTCAAACAAAAAGCCATGGATGGGAAATGCAGAAATCTGCATCAAGAAACAATTTCCAGGAACGATTCTACCCAAGTTACTACAGCAGTAGCCACACAGGCATCCAAAAAGGTTAGAAGAACAGAGCTGGGCACCTACAGCTGAGTCTTTCCAAACACCTGTTGTAAGACACCAAAAAGAGGGAAGAGGAACTTTACAGATACCTGAAAAGGGTGTTGTGTAAAACAGGTATGGAAAACTATCACAGCTGAAAACAATGCTTTTTACAAAAAAAGCCAACATACAGATCAATCTCAGTTACAAATGAAAGCTTTTGCTTCATTCACTGCAAAAGAAAACAACTGCTGAAGAAGTTAGGCTAGGCCAAGAAACAAATTCCTCCTACCTCAAAAGCTCTGATTCTTATAAATAAGCAAACCAAACCAAAACACAGAAGAAACCCCCACATATCACTGAGTAACTATGGGCAGAAGAGCTGCTCTAATGTCAATGAGGCAGCACTTCAGCTCAGAAACATTTCTGTGCAGAAAACCTCCAAAAGTTTCAGAAAATGTCCACTGCAGCCAAACTCAGAGCAACAAAGGAGTCTTCCTTTGGTAAATCCTCAGAAATGTCATCATAGGCAAGGTGGCATTGGAATGAAAGTGACAGTAAGATATGGTATTCTCTGACCCACAGACATAGCAGAGACCTGACACAACTACCATTATTTTCTCACGTATCTTGGGGAATACTCCTGCAATGAAGCTGCTCCAAAAGGTAACTGAAATGTTTTTAACTCTCTCTGGCCTCAGTTACATACTCTTTCTGAATAGATTTTTAACTGCCACACTAAGACAGCACCGGTGTCCATCAAAAGATAAGATGCACCTACCAAAGGATATACAATTAATAAAGCAAAGCTGAAAAGGGGACACTACATTGTTGCAAGACATCAGTCTAAGCAGGGGAAGTTGACCAAAACTGAGCAGTTGATCACAGAATCTTAGGATCCAGTGAAAGAAATACAAAACTCTTAGCAGTTTTTTTAAAAGTTTTTTAAAAGGCCTTAATAATTAAAACCAAAAAAACCTACCCCAAAACACAAACAAAAAAAATCCAGAAAACTCTGGTGCAATTGTAAAAGCATCAAACATGGGAGTCCTCTGGGTCAGTTCCATGGTTTTACATTATATTAAGCCTCCCACATTGAAGTTCTAAGCCTGCCACCAGAGATGGTAAAATACTATTCCAATTGCACTGCTTGCACTATGATCATACAGGCTCAGTCAATCTCTCAAGTCATTCTGAATACCATTTCTCTGTTATACAAAATAGTTGCTTAGCAAGCGTAGAACAGAAAAACTAAGTGCAACATCTGCAACAGTTCCTTCATCAGTTTCTCATCATAATTCCTTGAACACACATCCAAATAATTAACATAGAAAACACATCCCACAACAAACACTTTCAGAACACCCATCTGGGAAGAAAACAAGATTTGTCCCAGAGGAAATTCACTTGAATCCATGTTCAGGTGTAGAATGATCCAATAAAGCCCCTTTCATTCACTAAACAAGATCAGTAACATTTGAAAGGGTAGCAGCAGTTTCAGGATGGAGAATAAATGATAATCTAGTAACAGGTCGCAGTGCACCTGCCCATTTCTTTGTAGTCCAGTTTCAGATAGATTTGATAGGAAGGAGAAAATTCTGGGGTCCACCCCCAAGCAATGTCCAGAGGGCCAGTTTCTGCATGTCACTGCAGACATTTTGCAGATCACACAAGACTAACAGGGCACTTGAATGTTAGTGAAGCCATTTTGAAACACATTAATTCAGTTCTTGCCATTTAATTAGCATCTATGTTAGAGCAGTGCCTGCAATCCTCTTCCCCAACTTGCCTGATGCTAAAAAAAAAATTAAGTTTGCAAACTGTCCCAGCTAACATCATCTTTGGAAGGATGTGGAGGATGGAGGACTAAAGTCATTTTATGGTAAGCAAATACAGAAGCCAACAAGCTTCCAGTATGCTCCTTGCTACTGATAAAGAAGTAGCCTTTATTGTATTAGTTAGGGAGAACACAAAAGAATGTAAAACCACAAGGTATAGCCACATTAAGCTTTGTTACTCCCAAGTTATCTGTGTTCATACATCAGGGAAGTTTTTGTGTAGTAAAACAAACCAATACTCTTTAGGGTGAGAGTTCTTCTGTAAAAAAGACTAATGAGGTCAACAGGCAGCAGTTAAGCATGTAAGAAAATCCAAACTAGAGGTTTAAAAAAATAGTCCAAAGTCATTTTCTATAAAACAAAACTAACTTGTGAGGTTCATTGGTACAGGATGTTACAGAAGGCAATATATGAACCAAAAGGGAGCTAAGTAAGTTCACGGAAAAGCCTACCATCTATTAAGACAGAGGCAATCTCTGTCTCATCAAGTAACTAAACTGCAGACTACCAGAATTAAGGACAGCCACTGGTGAAAGAAGACCTGTATGTTCATCCATTTCACATGCTACTGCACTACTCTTGGCCAGCCTCAAGACCATGAGCATTACAAGAAATGGGATGTTAGGCAAATGAGTGTGAGGAAGCCTTCCATCACTTGGCCTTAGGTCTCTAAACCTGCAGAAACAATGCATGTTAAAATAACTCATTCAAGATTACTCTACTCCCAGTTTATGAGGAAAATCAAACACCTGTATGATATGAAACACAACAGCACATACTAGGTTAACAAGTGAGGTACAATTACAAGTTAATCTGTCCCAACTTCTGACTTTGTTGTTACTTCAACTGCAACTGCTGAGTTTGCAATGTCTTGTTTGGACAGAGCATTCAGCTTCCACTAATTAAAACTGATTTTAAAAAACAGTCTCAGCCCACTGAACACAAAAGAAACTAAAAATCAAACAATGTTTCTGGTGCTGAAAGACAGAATTTTGTTGGAACAAAAAATGTAGCATCACGTCAACACCTTTATTATGAAGGTTTTTTTAATTCATCACCTACAATCTTTAACTGGCTACTGTAACACATACACCTCCAGAAACAGCAAACTAATACTGCCATCACTATTTTTGTTGTTGTTTTTTAACAAAGAAAAAGCCACATTTTTTTGTAGTAGCAATAGTTTCTTTTTTATTTTTAATATACTTTAGGAAACAATATACAAAGCTGAGCTTTGCCGCCATTTTCAAACGGTGGGTAGCTCCAATTACACAAATTCAGCGTTTTGTGATGGTTAAGAACAGCAGTCAGCACCAGACTTAAACAAGTTAGCTACAACACAAACATCCTTCCAAATGAAATGTCATAATATCAAGACAGGTAAACCAGGAATTAACATAGGACAACTGTTGGGGAGGTGTCTGAAATAATTCTTGTTGAATTTTATATTTCATTAAATATTTTATACACATTTTCCTGTTTACAAGTTTTAAACAAAACCTCCCTTGAGGAATTATTTAAGTACAAAAAATGTTCAACAAGAACAGTTCTAATAAAGAGTCCCCAAACAGATCAAATTTTAATGTGTTGACCAAAGGAAATGAAAACCAGTGTTTCTTTGTTTAAACATTTTTATTACAACAGATACAATTCACATCTGACTAGCTTTTTTTTTTTTTCCTCTTTCCCCTCCCACAACCATGTTAACATGTTCATTGGGCTATTTCCTTATATTTGAGCAAGTAATGTACTTTCAGCACACATGCCCAGCAGTACTATAAGTCCATTCTTACAGGGTGCAAATGGAAATACATTTCAATAATTTATACAAACAAGTGGGTTATGCTCAATCACTGCAATTTTAAGCTATTGTACACAGGAATGAAAAGATTATAGAAAAAGTGCCATAGCAACAGTGCCTTAAGAAAAGAGAAAATTAGAAGCATCAAAAAACTGATAAAATCAGGTTTAGGATTTCACAGGGAAATGGAACACAGAAAATGAAAAACATTTCTCTGTAAAACAGAAATGAAGAAGCACTGCTCTTGATTCGGTGCAAGTGTGGAAACAGTTGTTTCACAATATTTTGTACATTACCCAAATTGTTGCAGCCTTAGACACAGATCGCCTGGCGCTTGCATTGAATTTTAGGAAATGCAAGATTTCTGAATGATAAATTAACTAAAAAAAAAAACAAAACAAAACCGAACAAAAAAAAGAAAAAACCCAAAAACAAAACAAAACAAAAAAAAGAGCTAATTTTGCAGACAAGTTTACATGTAAAAGGCTAGGTATTTAGCCACCTCAGCATTGATTAGTTTTGGATGTCTAAGCTCTGATACACATGGCTTCCCATGGCTTCACTCTACAAAACATATTTACAACGTGAAGAATACATCTACAAGAAATCTACATTTCAAGGGTTTTACAAATCATTCTTGTATCTTTCCCCTGAATTTGACTCCCTCCTGTCCCCTTCCCCATGTCAATTTTCTGCCCAGCTCAACGGTCCAAAGTCTACTCAAATGCAGCTCAAAAGTGTTAAGACTGGGCATCAGTTTAATAGTTCCTGTACTCAAAACCATGTGCAATTGTTTATAACTTTTCACACCATGAAGGAATTCTGATTCTTTAACTTTTCAAGTTCTTTAATTTGTTGTCTCAAAAATAGTATCCTGTAAGAGAAAAGAATTACATTAGTAAAAAAATTTTAATTTCACAGACATATTGAATAAGTATCTACAAAACTATTTCTACAATTTCAGTAAACAATGTCAAGCTCCTTATCTCTATTAATAAATTTTAATTGAATTCCAAATCTGTTTGATCACCTACACACACTGTATGCAGATGCACAGACCAGCAGTACTCGATTCCTTTGTTCAGAAAACGAACTTGCTGTATTTTATTGACTGATACACAGTTACATTTAAACTCCTTCACTTGAATCCAACTCTCAGAAAAAGTAGGACAATGGAAGAGTCTTCTGTTGAGTAACTAAATATACCAAGAATAACTTATCCTTCCAACACTTAACTTTCCATTATTTTGTTCTGTGGCTGGTATAATAACCGTTCATTCTAGAGTTAGTCTCTAGTTATGGTTAGCTCCAATCTCAAAATATTTCATCATTAAAAAACATCTAAGGAAAAAACCTATAGCTACACAATTATATTGCTAGAAATTCCCATCTAAATTTTTCTTCTTCTACCAAACTGACATGAACTACTATTGTGATAAATGAACATTTGGTTTTACACACTGTTTCCAAGATTTTTAAATGATTTTTGTTACAAAATTTCATGACACTGAAGTGTAATGCAAACATGTGAATGAATTTAAGAAATCTTCAAAAGCAAAGTTGAAGTTTCACATAAACATTAGAGAAATTCCAAAGCAACTTCAATAGAAGCAGGAAAAAGCATCCATTTCAGCAGATTTTTAGAACACTTTTCAGTAAAAATTAATTTTCTACTAAAAATTATGTGAGAAACTACTACGACAGACACATTGAAAAAGAATTTCACTTAAAAGACCTAGACATATCAGTCAATGGCAAGTGCCTTTTGACATGCTGTCAGAGTTAAAATAATATACTTGCTTTGCCCACAGATTAAGTTCCCTTCTAGAACAAATTTAAACAATTTTTTCTGTTCCGAAGTACAGAAATAATAGCATTATTCAATTCTATTTGATAATAACATCCTTTGCAAAAGCCTTCCCCCACCAACTTGTTACTTATGCCAGCTATTCAACAACTTCGGGACTGTAGCAAAAAGATACGTGTTATCACAGATTCAAAGTCATAAGAGTCATTATTCATTGATAGTTTAATGATACAGTGTACATGAAGCAAAGTACTATTTAGTGAGCTGAACAATGACACCTGACATGTTACTTCAGATCAAATGTGCACCCAGAGACAGAAATTAAACCTTAAAAGGTTTTATTTAATCTCTAAGAAACTAAGCAGCTAATTAAATATTCTATAGAAACTGTAATTTATACCATGTAGTTACAAAATAAAATTTTGGAAAGAACAGACTTTTAGATTCTTTATTAGGATAGACTTATAAATACATTACAGTTGACTTCTGCTTACAAGGATTGTTCTACTAATTGCCAAAAAGCAAGAGCTTCTAGGATAAGGCTAGCTGTTTAAACAGCATGCAACACTACTAAAGCAGCTTAAGACAGTAAATCAGAATCACTGCATCCTAACTGTAGTGTGACTTTAATAGACAGGATAACATCATCCAATAAAAAAAACTGAGTATGAAGCAGATTAAGATCATGACTACAGAGGAAAAGTTTCAGCATGTCTTGTAAGACTAGACACCCTCTAATGGCAACCCAGGCAGCAGAAGTCTACTTTACTCTAATCAATGTCTCCCTAAAGAACCCCAAGATGATCTTACACACCTCCTGCCTAAGTAACAAGCTTTAAATTTTCCTTAGCTTGTGATTATCAATGAGACATCTTCAGGCTTATTATGGTTTTAAACCTAATAAACATCTCATGCAAAGCATAGTGTTTAAGACTAATAAAAAGCATGTAAATATGTACCTATGTCATCTATGCATCATGTATAGACACACAGTTTAGATGTATGCTGAATTACTGACAAGTTAATCAGTTTTTCCTAGTGCACTAATGTATCTGAAAAGTGAAAATACATAGAGGTTATATATCTGGTTCTATTCACTGGAGACTAAAAGGTCTGAGTGTGAGAAGCAGGTTGAATGTACAGAGGGAAGCAACTTGCAAAGCTGGCAAGTATTAGCATAGATAGAAAGTAATCAGTAAATAACAGCTCATGCAAAACAATGCCAAAATGGGAGTTCTAAAACCACCTTGAAAATAATCAGAGCACACACTTACCTTTGCTCACGCAAAGTTGCTTGAATTTCACATACTCGAACTAAAGACCTTAAATTCTTTAATTCAGTACAAATTTCTGACATATGGACACTTCCCATGTTATGGGCTTCCTCACGTAATCTTGATGCCTGCAATGGTTACACATAAAGGTGAGGATTTTGAATCATTAATTGGAAACAACTGGCTGTAGTCACAGCACTGCTGGATGGGTGTGTCTTGAGGCAAGAACTGAGTCCAAACAGATCTATCAGTCTGGTCTGCACTTCTGAGACCTGCAAATTACTACCCAAAAGGCTCCAAGTGGCTTGAGCCAGCATACAACTGCTCTTCATAAGACCAAAGTAAACTGTGCTAGGTAAGATTAATATTCCTTGCAGACTGTGTGAGACAGAGTTGCTTGTGAAAGGACTTGAACTAGACTCAACCAATACGGTTCCTTTGAGTAATACATTCCAAGCAGCTGACAGGCATCCCATTTCCCTGCATTACCACAACAGGACAGGTTTCATGCTGCTGGTTATAAAATATTGATGGCAATTCCACTACATTTCCCATGATGTAAAAATAGTATGAATTCAGCCTGAGCCCTCTACATCATCTTAAAACCTGGGTACAAAGAACAAAGCAGAGTTCCTTTTTCACTCTGTAAAGGTAAAAACTCTGACTCAAACAGAGTAGCCCCAAATAGTTCAGCTTTGTCACCTAATTTGTAACATTTTCCACGTAACAAAAAAATATCATTATAAAAATCTGTTGAAATTTTTGTTCTTTGTAAATTTTAACATTACTTTGACAGTAAGAAAACAGCTATAACTATTTATGTGAGACAATTTCAGAAGTGCTGGTAGTCTAACCAAGACAGAAAACATGCAACTGCTAAATGGCAATCACATGTAAAACTGACAGACCTGGCCTAATTTCTCTCTCTTTGCTGGCTAAGGCCAAGAACTGAGGTTTTTTGAAATACTTTTGATTCCTAGGAAAGGATACCTGTGTAAGAAAACAAGACTTCAAGCTACATGTTTTGCAGTCTCACAGAGAACAAAGCAAACTGTACTCACCTGCTTTTCTGCATGATCTGCAGGCCAGCCTTGAACATGCTTTATAAGATTCTCATTGAAGTGTGCTGCTAGCGTGGGTGTTAATGAGCAAGTGGGCCGTACAGATGTATTCTGTGGTGCAGGTGTTGAATTTGATGCACTAGTGCTGGAGGTATGATTTGGACCTGGTGATGGGCTTCTTTGACTACTAGATGAAAAAAAAAAAAGAAAAAGCAGGCATTAAAAAAACATGGGTAGAACTTAACTTAAAATTAATTGCTTCTAGCCACAAAAATACATAAAGCAGTTAAATCACAAGTAAATACTTCTGGTAGACCAAACCTCTGCCACTTTTCCACAGGTCTCCTACTTGTATGGGAACCATTTCAGCGCTACAACGTAACAGGAGGATTTTTTGGTTCTGTTTTGTTTAGTGTTTTTGTTTAACTGTGATAGCTGTTCAAGAGACATAAGCTGTATCTATATTTTAGATAGAGAATACATATATTTATGTTCTTCCATGTATCAGATGGAGTCAAACACTTTTATTCAACAGAGCATCAACAAGTGTCACAGTAATCATTAAGTACAAAGCCTAATGTCAAGATTTAAAAATATAACCATATGGGCTTTTTGAGGAGTATAACCATTTACTAAAGTCAAAACACAGACACCTAGGTGACTTTGTGATACTGTCCATCCTCAAAGTGCTCAAGAAAAGAGCTACCAGCTTGACTGCTTTACTGGAAAATAATACACTGCCATTTTTCTGGTTGATGTGTTAAGCTCTAGCAGAACAGATGCACAGAGACATGTTCAGCAGATATATATATTGTACGATGAATCAAACCTACAATTTTTCCACATCTACTTTGAAACTACAGTTCTTGATCAAAACAGTTTTTACTAAAAAACTCACATTGATATTGGCATACCAGTTTCTTGCCATCCACAGTGCTCAAAATTATATTATCTGTAACGTATTCCAACCATTGCTTTAAGCAACATTGAGTGTAAACAACACTATCTCTCTCTACCTCGTTACGCACTTCATGTATGGGAGGGGGCTTCCTAAGAGTTCCTTCTTCTGAATCCCATGTCTCTATAAATAAAGTCTATTTCTGCTGAAATGACTAAAAAAGATGGGTATCACCTAGGTCAATCTTTTGTAAACTCATTTGACTAACTAATCCACACAGACCCTCATGCTCCCAACTAGCAAATGTTCATCCTCCACCTTTCACTTGGGTTTTAAGTTCTCTAGGTAAAGTAGGAGGGGTTTTTGTTTCAGCTGGATCAGTTCTCTCAATGAAGCTAGAATATATAACCTGAACACCTAATATTAAGCCCAACCAGCTACACAAGCCCCCCTAAAATATAAAAAAAACACTGATACTTATATTTACCTTCCATGTGTCCAGAAGCACAGGTATAAGGGCCAGCATGAACCCAACACCTTCATTTCAGATGGACTGAACCACATCTGACACAACTGTCAGAGCTGCACCTGCACAGTTGTGCTGTGTCTAGGACTTCATGGCTGTTCTTCGGCCTCCATATTATCAGTAATGGATAATTCCACTGCCATTTTCACCAGCAGAAAAACTGCTATTTGGCACATCATCATTATCAAACACAAGATCAGAATGTGGGGCTCACCTCCTTTCGAGCACTGCTGTCCAGGTAATCTCACTTCTAGGAAACCAGAACTTGCACTGGGAGTGGTACATAACCCCTGGTGGGGAAGCTCAGAAGCTGGTATTTCAGTACATGGCCTTTTCTGCTTCCCCATTCCTTGTACAAACAAGGCCTCTACACTCTTACTTCCCTTACCAGCATTAATGCAATCAATCACTCCCATTTCCTCCCACCCCACCAACAGAGAGGGGGCTCTGTTGTTCTGTTTTGCTAAGTGGTGGGAGTACCACTATTTATAGATGTAAACATGGGCAAGGGCAGTTCAGAACAAAACCAGACTGCTTTGTTTTCTCCAGTAAGACAAAGGAAGCAGTAACCTTGAGCAGGACAAAAGAACATCACTAACACCGTAACTGTGATGGTACCTCAGTTAGAATGTTCTTTGGCACTACCTGTACTTAGAAACACTACTGATTATGTAAGTACCTTGCTATTATGCATAATATTAAGTTTACAATCACTCTCTCACTGGGAGCAGCTTTTCAACACAGGCCATAATTTCCATCTATTTCTTAAAACTTTCTTACTACTTGTCTGCAAGTGACGTAAAGTAATCCAAAGGAAAAACTAATTTGAGAGGAATCTTAATTCATCACTGAGCCTATCCCCTTAAGCAAACATCCTAGTATAATGCAACTATCATTACTGTTCAATGCCCAGCTATTTATCCTCATCACTCACACTTGCAAAGAACTACAGCAGGTTTCCAAACAAACAGCCAAAAAATTACATACAGCATGCTGCTCTACAGTGAAGCCTTAAACCTCATTCCTTTCAGTTTTCCTCAAACCCGTTAAAAGCTTAGAATTGAAAAAAACTCACCCAAAACCCACATATATACACAGAAAGATTTTGGCAGGCAGCTTTGTTAGAGTTGTATACATAAACTTTCCTTGATTTCAGAAGTTGCAAAAGTGAATATATGATGGAACTGAGGGAAGAGGAGAGGATTCCTCGGACTTGAGGCTGTGTCCTCTTCACCTCAACCACTTCGAAACCACTTACAAGCGCAAAAGATTAACAGCAGAAATGCTCAGCTATTAGGAGAAAAATGCCATTTAGATTTTGAAGCTGGAATTGAAACTAGCCAAAATTGTGAAGGGCAGCAAGGGTTGTACATCAGGAATAAATGAAAGGTTTGGAACAGTTGTGTTGCCCCTCTTAGAAGGCAGGAAAACCTAGAAGCAAAGGACGTGAAACGGGTCAAGACAGCTGGTAATTTTTTTTTCCTGTGTTTTCACAGGTATGGTCTGTCCTCAGACATCCCACATGCCAAAGCCCATCAGGAGTGCCAGTGCCAGTAAAGCATTACCTACAGCAGAGGAAGGAGCAGTTATTCCATGCTACTAGCTGGTGTACCTCTAAGGGCAAACAGGGTTTTGATACACTCCAGCATAACTCAGATGCTGCATCATCTTGAAGCAGCATGGTGAGCATGCAAGTTTCCTGATGATGGGGGAAAAAAGCAAACATTAAAGTCATCCTCAGGGTGCACAAAGATGAGAGCCTGGGGAACTACAGGCCAGCTGATGTTAGTCTCTGGGATACTTATGAAGCAAGTTAGCAAGTTTTCCTGGAAGATGCTTCAGCTATATGAAAGGCTAAAAGGAACAAAAAACCCAGAAATTCCCCACAAAATCACAAAGAACCAAACAAAAAACCCCACAAAACAAAACCAAAAACAAACAAACAAACAGAAGAACCAGCATAGGTTCTTTCCCATAGGCATGGGAAATCATGCCTGACCAACCTCACTGCCTTCTATGAGCTGACTTGCTCAGAGGATACAGAAGAGGAGAAAGCAGTGATGTTGTTTACTTGGGCCTCTGACATCATCTCCCATAGTATTCTTAGAGCCAAGAGTTCACTTCATTCTTAGAGTTCACTTACCCAGCCCATATTTCATGGATAAAGTGGATGGAAAAATTAATTCACTATTGGACTCAAAGGCTGCAGTCAGTTGTACAAATACCACTATAAAGCCAGTGACTAGTGCTGTCCCTTGATTGCCAGGATACTGAGGGTTATACTGTTTAGTATTTGCATTAAAAACCTAGATGGTGGCACACAGTGTATCTTGTGAGTTTGAAAATGAAGCCTACTGGGAGGAGCAGTCAACATGCTGGAAGATAGGTTGTTATTCAGAAGGACCTGAATGGGCAGACAGGAACCAAGTTCAAAAAAAGGAAAATGCAAAGTCCTGCACCTGAGGTGGAATAACCCTGTGCAACAATACTGGAACAACCCCACAGGTACAGAGGTTGAAAGCAGCTTTGCAGAAAAGGATCTGAGGATCCTGGTGGACAAACTGAATTTCAGTCAGCAATGTATCCCTGTGTCAAAGCAGGTCAAGCACTTGGATTAGCAAGAACATGGCTTAAGAAAGAATTCCTCCCCTTTTTAGAGTTTATGAGATCCACAGTACCTGAAGCACTGAGTAGTGGGGAGCCAAAAACCAGACAAGAACTAAACTGCCACATCAAAGGAATCTGCCAGAGGACCACAGAGATGACTTGAGGGCTGAAGCA
Organism: Calypte anna; assembly: GCF_003957555.1. Classification (NCBI taxonomy): domain Eukaryota; kingdom Metazoa; phylum Chordata; class Aves; order Apodiformes; family Trochilidae; genus Calypte; species Calypte anna. The sequence continues at coordinate 16,452,351 of NC_044245.1, forward strand.
CATGCCATGTCAGTAGAGTATAGAAGTACTGGCTTATTCAGTCTGAAAAAGAGAAGGCTGAGGGAGGGGGATTGAAGGATCTTCTTACTGGTTTTAACTACCTATGGGGAGAGCAGACAGCCAGGTTCTTTTCAGATATGCACAGTGACAGGACAAGAGGCAGAGACACAAGTTAGTACAAGAGAAATTCTAGTTAGTCATTTCACCATAAGGGTAGTGAAGCATTAGAAGATGATGCTCAGAGAGATTAAAAAAAAAAAAATCACCTAAACAATGCCCTTAGCAATTCAAACTTGCCAGTCCTATTCTGAGTTGGGAGTTAGACTAGATGACAGAAGTCCCCTCCAACCTGAATTATTCTGTTTCTGTGTATTCATATAGCATCAGCATACTGATGGTACAGAGAATGGCTACATTGATTAACCATGTAGAATTGAGGTATCACCTTCAATGCTCTTTTACTCCTTATTTCTAATAGGATCAAAGTTCCCCTATGAATTACCTCCTCTCCATTTATCAATCTGGCTTCTCTCACTCCTACTTCATCAGTAAAAATCACTAACACGTTAGAAACATTTCAGAAGAATAAATAAAATCTGTGGGTTTCTCAAAAACGAAGCTGTACCTTACTAATGAACAAAATACACTGTCACAAAATATCTTAGCACTATGTTAGCAGCAGGGGGAGCTACGAATGCAGCAATGACAGACAATTTCAAGCAACTGCTATGTTTTTAATGCTTCAATAAAGACAAATACATACCATAGCTTCTGGAACACCTAAAAAGACTGACTATGGCCCAGATAACAGAATAGTTACAGAAAGACAGAAACACGTGTACAAGAGCATGAAAACAGGATGGTTCTGAGATACACTACTACAAATTACAAAATCTTACAAAATCTGTACAAAACCTACAAAAACTGGGAAGAACATCTCCTTCTGCAGCAGTTTTACACTTTTTAAAAGTACAGGAAATATATTCTGGATATTTTCTGGAAACAAAGAGAAGCTAGTAACCTGATGAAGCTATTAACTATAGAAGAACTCTTACATTTTTAAATCAGCAATAATTCATGCCATGTGCTTAGAATAATTTCTTACAAAATGACTCTCTGTATGACTACATTGCAATAATTTCCTAACTCACATGACTGAAACATTCACGATATGTGTTATCAACTTGATGCAGATTCAACAAAGAATCTGCATTTAAGGTTCAGAAAAATGCAACTAATTTATAGAGCCCCTTCTTTGGACCACCTGTCTACAGTTCAGGTTGCTTAACTGTTCATTCCTAAGAAAACAGTTCAAGGTAAAGGTAGAATTAGCCCCGAGAGAAGTCCCTAATCCATCAGACTGACAGCCTACAAAGGAAGAATCTCTTCTGTATCAATTCACAAACACTACCTGGACACGGGAAATCTTTTACAGTTTAGTAAATCCACATCTGAGCTAGTCAGTTTTAATTCAACTCCTCTGCACTGAGTAGAAGGAAACACCAGATGCACAGGTTTTTCCAAATCACCTGTTCCTTTATCTTCCATTTCTTGCAAACCAGACACTTCAGAAAGAAACTGGATACCACAGTCACAAACATGTAGAAATTTGAGATACAGGGTACTAAATAATATTATCAACAGTAATTTTGATACTAGACTGTTTCTCCATTTCTCCTGTTTATTCACTGCCTTTTGCACGTCCTCTCAAACACGAGACAGTGCTGCCTGCATAATCCCTCTGCTTTAGCAGGACAAGTACTGAGGCAAACTCAGCTTCCCTTCTCCAGCAAAATGTTACACCCAACAGAGCAATGGTTTGCAGATGGCAAGCAGATCCCGTAAGGGGAACTTGATGGGGTAAAGGTTATGTGAGAGTAATAAATTCTATAAAGCAAAGAGGGAGACACACACAGAGTGCAGTGTCTGGACTAGCATGCCACATGCCTACCAGTATCACTTCACAGGCTCCAGGCCATGGTCAGTGCTTCCAAGAATATAATCACCTTCCTTAGCAAGATTTCATATGGGTAACTGGTGATCAGTCAAGGACAAAAGAGTCTATGACTGAGAGCTATTCCTCAAAATCTCACTGCTCTTATAAAAAAGGTCTAGTCTCCTCATTAAAAAGGTTTAGCTGGTTGACAAGTATAACTTTTTTGTGCTGTAATTCAGAAAGATTTAAACAATCAAGCACCATACATAATCACTGGAGACTGGATCTAGTACACTATGTCTTTATTCTACCCATAGAGGAAAATTATTTATAGGTTGTACATCTACTAAAAAACACAGAATCAAGCATCTGTAACACAGAAAACATAAAACACTCAAAACCTTTTCATTTCCTTCTGTATATACCCTCAAACAGATCTATACCACAGCTTCTCCAGTGAAGCCAGTCACTGGGAGAAGACCACCAAGGAAACAAAAAACCCATCCACCCCAGTCCCCCCAAATCAAATACAAAATACCACCCCCTCTTGCCACAAAAAACCCCAAAAAGCAACACAGTGGACGAATCCAACAGGAAGTTAGGGCATCAATGACACACCCCTTTATTGTCAGTCTCATAAGGGCAGATAAAAGGACCTCACTATTTTGTGACCTGCAAAGCACCACCATGTAGTTTCAAGTAAGCTGACAAGGAAAAAATGTTGGGTTTGTTGGTTTGTTTTTTTTAATATCATACCAAATATCTTGTTCAGCCACTCTAAAAATCTATCTTTTAAGTGCAGTACCTTGTAGATTTACTGGAATCCAACCTGATGCACTTTTTTTTTTTTTTTAAATGTCAACCTGCAAGCTCCTCCAGGCACAGCTCTAACCATGGCTCCATCATAGAAGGAAATTAAGAGAAATCTTTGGTTACAGTCCTTGGAAACGCTATGATAAAGTGCATAGCATCCTACACAATGAAAGATCTATCTTTCCAACTGAGAAATTCAGACAGACACTTTGTAAATTCATGGCTGAATGCTCCTTATCATGTACCATGTGAATAAGCTTGCAATATTGACAAAAAAGTCTGGCCAAGAAAAGCATTTGTGAAACCTACTTCAGTTCATGTTTTTCATTAGAGAAGAAAATCATCTGATACACATAAGTTCTTACTAACTTTTAAATCAAATTAAACTAGAGCAAGACACCAAAACCAACTAGTGCTAAGCAAATCACAGAGTAAAAGCATTTAATTCTGTAACTGCACAGAAAGAAACAAAACCTTCAAATTCAGAAATCACAATGCAGGGAATCAGCTGTAAAATTGACTCCAGGGTGACAGGGTAGATATTAATTTCATCTTGCTTCTGTGAATGAAACTCTAGGGTTGGTCCTAAAATGAAGAACCTTCCACAATTAGCTCTGTCACAAAGATAATTAGCTGCAATCTTTCAGCAGCAGCGGAGTTAAATCCCATGTTCAACAAATAGGAAAGAAGAATCCACAAATTGCAACACATACAACACACATTGGAGCCAGAGCAAAAGCAGAGAACAGCACAGGTAAGCATTTCAATATACCTTGAGCGCTGAAGACTTCGTGGAGAGGCAGGTTCATGACCTGCCTGCTTGTCAGCTATTGCTGGCTGCTGAGGTGTTGCCTGTGAAGGTGGTCCTTGCTTAACACCTGGAGTAGCAACCTGGAAAGATCAAAACTTCATCAGACTCGTTCCACAGTATGTATCACGAGTAAGCACCAGAGAAAAACATGGTAATTACAAGACCGGTGGGTTTTTTTGATAGGAGGTCTCTTGCTGACAGAATTTTTATATGCTTTGCAAAGTGTGTTGTGGGTTTTTTTGTTGTTTGGTTATGTTATGGGGTTTGTGGGGTTTTTGTTTTGTTGGGGTTTTTTTTGTTATTTAAAAAAGTCAGCTCTAGTTCCACCACTGTCGTAGACAGCAAGATCAGAGTTATATAATAACGGTATCATAACATCTTTATCATAAAGAGAAAAAAATTCTAAAGCACATTTATCAATCTGCTACTTCCTCTATTTAACAGTTCTGTCAATTCTAAAATGAGTAATTAAAAAAAAATCACTTCTAGCTTTTTGCTCTTTGTTTGTAGTGCACACTTAAATTTAAGGTATTTAGACACCAGCAGTGCGATACCTTCTTTTTTTCTGTGAATTTCTGAATTACAACAGGATGAAAAGACTGGGAATACACTAGTGTCAATGTTATAGTAAATGCAGTTCAAGACTTTTCCCCGCCATACTCTGCATACCCTTACTCCTTTTAAAGTACATAAAAGAGAGGAATCAGCTCCAAAAATCAAGCTAACAATTTTAAGACAGAGGGAGAGAAGAAAAATGATTTATGGGGATCCATAAAAATGAAAAATGTAAATTGGCATTTGCAACCATCAAGTTGGTGCAGATGACTAAACAGTGGTCATTATGGCTTAGAATTAATAACTCAGAACTTCATGACACTCAACACTTTGCTTGCAACCACATTGCATGAGCTTTGAAAATAAACCAGATGTGCAATCTTGTCTCATTATGGTGCAGTCTTAAAGAAAAATGAATTAAAATACAGAGATTTCAAAATAGTCACAGTATGCTCATAAAAATATAGATACTTCCACCTTCAGAAGGATTTCTATATATTTATCAATAACATACACAATAATCTCATCTGAAAATACCAGAAATGAGATTCTGCATGCCAGGTCACTAACTACAGGGAATCACAAAGCCCAGCATGTAAGTGTAGATTCTCATATCAGATAAAGCACAAAGTAACAATTTTTTTGAGGAGTGGCCGCCTTGCTGTAGTTATGACTTACACGAAGCTCTGATCAGCTCTTCTCAAACCTGCATTTAGCCTTGAAGTTTTGTTTCTGCTACTGAAAACCTGAGGTAAGGAGTGTGGGACCAAAAGCATAGTCAAGTACATAGCTGGTCTACCCAGACAGATTTGCCCTACTTACACCACTTGGCTTGCCTTCCCTTTCTCTTAAAAGCATGATGTACTGCCACACCACCTAACTCACAGGGATAATGCTGACCTCCACAATGGGTGGATGGCAGTGGGTTCAAGTTCATCTGCGCTGTTCTAGGAAAGCATCTGAAGCAGTGTGGTAAGTACTAAAGAAGCAAAGTTTCTAAAACAAGGCTAAATGTCTGGAGGAAGGAAACATGAGCTGTTCTTCTTTCAAGTTTTCTTTCAGAAAACACTGTAGATAAAAGAATATCCCAAAGGATAAAGGTTTTGCCATGTTTATAAGGTAGCTGATAATGAGAACTTTATTTATAAAGTTGATCTAGATCTTTAGGTTGCAGAGACCAGAACATATCAATTTCCAGCTACTGAGAGTAAACCATTTAAGAAGATTCTTTTTCATAACCTAGGATTTGAAAGTACCAGGCATCTCCCTTCTGTGTTTCAAGTCTGCTATTTGAGAATTTCATTACTTATCCCCCAGCTATGGGTTGTGACCACATAAGATTCAGAATGTGCTCCAAGGACAGAAACAAAGACAACAAGCAGGATTAGTACACATGATGCTTTCACAATTCATTTACCACTGTCAGTCACATCTGACTGGCAGAATCACTTATTTTTCTTTGTACCAATAAAAAAATCATATGTAAGCAAATGAGGCATTTAGACTAGAATGAGGACCACAATCTGTCTTCAAGATAGAAGTATTCCTTAAAGGTATAAAAGGTTCTCTTTTGAGCAGAAAATTGACAGAAAGATGCTAAGCTGGGGGATGAGAAACAGGGATTTTATGGAAAAAAAACACAAAAAACAAAAACCAAAACCAAAGAAACCCAACAACCCAAGACTGATCTTGCATCAAAATCCAGAGTCATGCTTATTACTCCAGTAAGATATTACATACACTGAGCAACATTTTTATAAGATTAGGTTAAAAACTTGAAGGTCTCTTTCTTAATAGAAAGATCTGTACAATGAAGAGTAAGAACAAGGTCCCAACACATGACAAGAGGAAATCTACAGGCGAGGTCAAAATCCTCAACAAGCTTCAGTTTTTCACAGTCAAAACAACAGACCAAACTGCTGTTTTGTTTTTTCTTCCCCCCCCAGCTTGCCTAAAAGATCCACGAGTGCTAAGCTCTGCATCTCTATCACTACAAAACCATCTTGAATGTACACCGCTGCTTTCCACCAGAGGGTGCAAGTCAATAGCCGTGCCTCTAGTTGCCTTTAGTAACAAAATCCTCCTTCATAATATGGCCTTTAGCCCTGTATCTCTTCCCCGACTTGAACAGCAATATGAATCACAAGTCTTTAAACAAGGAAAAACTTAAGAAAAGGTCAAGTTCAACTTGAGTGTGTCTAATTACATCTACTTGTCCTTCTTTACAAGCAAAAAAGAGTCTCTGAATCAGTAAAATTCTATGAACAAATAAGCTCAACTTCAATCATATTTATTCCTTAGTATCACCACTTCTAGCATATGGAATTCTGCAAAACATTTCTCCCCTTAAGTATGACCCACTAGAGGGATCACACCAACAAAATAAGTGAAGAGGACATGTTCTTGACTTTTAATGTTTTCTATTTCATCCTTAGGAAGAACCTTATGAGCTTACTTGTTAGAGCCCATTAATGTTTCCAAGTCATGAATCCAATGAAGGAATTCCAAATAAATATGGCTAAGTGTCTACAGATGGAGAGGAACATCATATTTTTTACCTTGTAAACGCTCAAAACATTTCAGACCAAAATTTGACACCACATCAAATCAAATTCCTTAAGAATTCCTCTCCCATCTAGCAATCTTTTATTGGCTAATGTTTAAAGAACTACATCAGCTGCTGCTTTTGGCCTAAGTTTTTGTTTCCATTTAAGTATGTTGAAATACTGATCTCTTAGTAGTATCTCCAGACAGCTTCTGAAGTAATCACAAGACTTCCCTCAAGAACAAAAGTGTACTAGAATTCTGGTTTTTAGGTATGTGCTGCAGGTATGTACTGCAAGCATGCAGCCAAGCAGTTGCTTTCAGTTGTTTTTGTTTCTATTAGGAAATACAACATACATTTTACAATCCTACCTACAACTGTTAGCACAGGGACATATGACAGCAATAGTTAGTTTACCTGTAATGCTTACTTCCACTAGTGTAAATCAGAAAGACCTTACCTTCTGCTGTGATGATACTGGTGGTGTGGTCATCAAGGGTTTAAGTGGAACGGTGTTAGTCTGAGGCGTGCTTATTCTTGGAGATACATATGATCTTGGTGATGAGGCATCAGATGTTAAAGACATTGGAGACTGATTAGATGGTTGAGCTGTAAAGAAAAAACAAATGTTGTTTGTTTAAATAAAACCATATCCTATATTAAATGTGAATTAGATTTTCTTTTGGTACTTTGTAGTATGCTGTATTAGAGAGCATACAACTTCAGATAGCTGGGGAGATGTTCAACTAAACAATCAAATGTTGAATAACAATCCTAACAAAGACTTCTATTTTCCACAAATCATCCACTAGCAGAACTCAAGGAGAGAAGAAAAGGTAGGATGCTATTATGTAGTGGTTTTTACACACAGTTGATTTCACTGTGATTCCTATTTTAGAGTGCTCAAATCTATTTAATCTAAAGCATGCATGAATGCTACCTGTTCATCCATTCTAAGCATGTACCCACAGTTCTCCCCTTGCCCCCATGTTTAAATTTTTAGTTAAAAACTAGCATTAGCATATTATGTCTTATCTACTCGATAACAACATGACAGCATTTCTTGTTGTAGTTAAAGTTTCTGGCTTTAGTAGTTACAAACCACAAGACATACGAAGGAATACCTGCCTGAAAGCTGAAAAATACTATTTACAGAAGTCCATAAAAATTCCAACCAGACAAATTCTTAAAAAAGAGTTTACACTAAGGCCTCAACCAAGAGTCACAGCTGCATGGTATTACAAGAAGGGTGTTCAAGGAAGAGTTTATTTTATAATGAACTTTCAGTGACATCTAATTAAGGTTCAGAATAAATGGGAACTCACACATATTTCACATTATTCATAAAAAGTTAGCTAATATACAAAGAAGATCCCAAAAGGAGACAGAGAAGCACATTTACTTAGTTGCATGTCAGCTTCCTCCTCTCCAAGTAACAATTTCTTCTCTTTGTAAACATAAGACATTCAACATTCTCTACACTAGATGGCCAAAGACAAGAGAGCTCTAGAAATTTCAACTGTATCAGTCTTTACAAAATAAAATATAACAATTTAATGTAAGTGAAAAGTAGACTCTGAATACCTTGCGTAGACAGTTGTGCAGCTTGAGAAATTAGGGAAGTGATATTGAAAGCAGATGGTCCAGCAGTAAGAATTTTATGGAGTATAGACTGCAGAGAAGCTTGTGTCACAGCTGCTGTTAGAACTAAAAACAAACACTGCATTTTACTGGCAATTATAGAACATCATTTTAAACTGTTCAAACTGGCTAAATACATTTAAGCCACATTTTCTTCCTGATTTTTTTCTGTATCTACAATAGGAAAGAAGTCACCTACACTATTTTTCAGTTACTTGAACTCAATTCATTAATGCTTGGTAAGTCTAACTAAGTCCTTAATTTAGTAGTTTTCTCTTTGAGACATACACACACCAAAAAACCCTTCAGAAAATAACTCTTCAACCTAATCTTCATAGGTCGACATTAATTCTTGTAAACATAAAGAGAACACTTGTTCCATTTGTTATTGTAGTAAGCAGAATGTGTTTGTTGGGTACAGTAGCTACAGTAATTTTTTTAAAAGAAAAAAAGCTGCATCATTTCAAGTAATTAAAGGAGATGGGGCTGGGTGGGAAAACTTCCTGTTCAAGGAAAAAAAGCTTTCAAGTTAAAAATGCAGATGTTAAGTATTTCTTCTTTAAAAGAGGAAGGGGTTTAGCTGTCTAATCCCCAACTCCTCCAGTAAATTTTTTTTAAATCAACTGCTTTATAACTGCACTACACAGGAAGATCATCTCGCAGTATGAGCCAATAAGGACCAGTCTCTGAACTAAGCTTTCACAAAGGTCTACAGACTCTGGGGGATACTTCCTGAACACACATTACCCATATACAAATCTGAAAAAACCGACTCACTAGCACAAATACAGAATTATCTCTGCATCATGTGCACAGTAAAGGCAGTCCTGCTGTGCAAGCTGAAGTCACTCTGCCCACATGGACCTACCAGCCAGGCCCTTGTGCCATCAGAACAATACTGAACACTTGTTCCAAGACAGATGCAGCTGCTGCTCAGATATGGTTATATAAAATGACTGGGAATGAAAATCAGCAGGTTTCTAACAAAGTACTCCTCTCTTGACTGGAACTTTCATTTTTTTTTAACACGAGTAACCATGATACTTCTACTTTTGTTAGTCCAGCCAAATCACTACAGTTTTAATAGCTTCTCCCTGCACAGGAAAAAACATAACCTACTCACTTCAAAGTACCAAATGAAGCCATCATGTTTACCCATTAAAATGAAGTAAAATTGACAGGTTTCCCTTAAAAATAATAGGCATGTAACTGTAAATTTTATTGTTTCAACTTTCATGGTTTGTACTTTTAAAGAAGTTGAAGACAATTAACTCTGGACACTATGAGCAAATGATTCAATCCTCTTTAAACTGGTGAACACTGCACAAGAAGCAAACAAAAAACCCAGTATGACTTTTTTCCATCAGTAACCCGCCACATGCAGATAACACATTAGATAGAATTACATGCAAAATGTAACAACTCTACCTGTTCTCGCAGGAAAAAATACTATAGCTAGTTCTAAAGCTTCTTGAAATAAACTAAGCCCATGTGACAAAAATCTAAGGGACACACCAATTACATGCACAAAATTATCCTGCTAGCAGAATTAGCAATATGCCATCTTTATTGAGAGAGGCTAGCGTGTTCTGTTAAAAAACCTGACAGGCTGTAAGAATTAAGAATCACTAGAAGTTTCAGTATTTGCAAACATGTATTATTAGACCAGCAGCACAAACTACAGAAAAAGAACAATACACAAAATAGAGGAACAAAAAGCTGTACTAAAATTTTTGCAAGAGACGAATGCTGATACAGCGATTAAGTCACCAGTCTCAACTAGACTGCTCACACATATCAGCACCTATTAGCTTAACAACCTCAAATTGGTTAATTTTTAAAAGTTTACAAAAAAAAAAAATCACAGAAACAATCCCCACTTTATGAAAGGAGTAATTTATTAAATTTAATTTCCTTATAAGTAAAGCTTGCATTTACTGCATCTAAGTATCCAATAATATACTAATGTCTGTACATAAGTGATTACAAGCAACTTTAAAGAATCCTTACCTTCATTAATTTTGGATATATCTACACTAGAATTATTAAGCTGCAAGGTGGCTTGCAGAGCAGGCAGCAGCTGTCGAAGAAGATTTGGGTCCTGAAGTAATGGAGGAATTGGTGATTGTGGGACAGGTGAGACAGGAACTGTAGGAGCAGATGAAGCAGGCGCAGAAGTTGGATTCAGTCCAGAAGCAGAAGATGTAGAAGGAGTTGTGCAAGAATGGGATACAGACTTGTCCACAGATGCAGACTCTGAACAGAAGACAGACAGTAATTTTTATTTTGCCCAATATAAACTGACAATTTCTCACTCAATACGCATATTCAGAAGATTAGATGCTTCATTATTGTTACAAGAAAAAAGAACACAACAAAATTCAAAGACATTTGGTATTCAGTGTAATTTATGTTACTTATATTGAATATTTATTAGGAACACACACACACACACACACACTAATTTTCTAATTCAAGACACTAAACTGAAAGCTGTCAGTATTACAAATGGGAACTTTTCCCCCCAATTTTTAGGACAAATGTGGGCCAAAAATTCCTTAGTAGCTTATTCCTTTAATAGTCTACAATTTTACTTATTATTTCATTTTTTTTCTTGGAAAATATACCACAATAAAAACCTTATAGTCCATGAACTTTACAGATAGACTAATGTGTCACATTTCAGGGATGGTATAAGCAATGCTTCATTTATTCAGAGACTACACTACAAGAAGCTATGAAACAAAGACCAAGCCTATAATACACAATCCAGCTACATTGCTCAGGATTGTCAAGCTACTGAGCTGTACTAGAAATGTAAAACAAAACCTGTTAATATCCCCACAGCAGCAGTGAAAAAACATCTCAAAATGTATCTTCCCATAATTAATTTCAAACTTGCTATCTTCTCTTGAAGCATCAAGACCTATATCCTGTATTTTATTAATCTCATTTTAGCAAATATCAACACTTACTATTCAAGGAGATGGTTAGTACTTATATTCAATTATATACACATGATAATAAAAGTTAGATATAAATTGTAAACTGGACTTCCAGTTAATATGAAGGTTTATCATTCATTCAAATAATGTAAAATTTGTTGCACTGAAAGTATTTTTACTTACAATAGGTGTACTATTAGTCACTTCAAACATCCCTCCTTTAAAAAGCCTGGACCACTGTATTTCAGTTTTAGCTTCCCCTTCTCTCATCCCCATTAAATCCCTTAGAGACCCAAAGGAAGCCAAGACTAAGGACCCCACAGCACCAGAAAAGATGGATGAAGCATGGAAAGATGTATATGAATCCAAGATCTCTCACTCTGGATGCTTGGCCATAAGAGTAAAGACCTGGATTTTAAACTCTACTCATACTGGGCAGAGAATGTAACATGGATACTCCATGTTTCAGACAAAACTCAAAAGCTAAAATCAGTGTCTGGAAACTTTTACTTCAAAGGTGTGTTTGATTTTTTTTCCCTTTGGAACGACAATCAAGGTAAGAAAAGGCTGACTTTTATTAAAAAAGAAAGCTGAAAAGGTTTTTATTTTGTCATACTATGTAAAAATAAAATGTTAAAAAAATTGGCAGTCTTAGCTGCAACTTTTGAGACTAATTTGTAGAAGAACCCTTAGCAAAAAAATTTAAAAAGTGAAGTTGAGTAAGTAAAGCAAATGGGAATAGAAAACTCAGTTAAAAGAAAGGGGACTTCTGCTTCCATGCAATTACAATAGGAATAGGCCAAAATAGGTCACAGATACTCCAGAAAAACCTTTTTTAGTTGAGTGGCTGAAAAAACTAAGGCAGAAAAAATGCTGAAGAATCCAAATTTGACAGCTTGCAAGGATGGAAAAGCCAAGACACACAGTGTTTTGATGTTTCAAGCAAACATCCAGAAAAGAGGCAGTTTATCTAGTTCCAAGCTCCTCGGGATAAGAGGTTTGCTTTAAATCTGTAAAGTATGATCATTTGGCCAGGACCTTTCGTAAGAAAAATTTACTAAGAGACAGGAAATATTACAAAGCCTGAAGAGGAAAAGAAGCATTTATGAAATATTTATCTGGTTTTCAGGAACATGTGACTTGAACAGTTGATTAGGTATTAGTCCCCCCCCTGGAACAGTAAGTCATTAGTAAAAGTCTCTGTTACAGAAGTATTGCATATAAAATCTTAACATTACAGTGTTCAAAGTAAATTTATTAAGACAACTGCAGAGACACCTCAAGCAAACAAGAATCTTGCCATACTAAACAAAAACATACAAGGTTTAAACTCCACATAAGGACAAGATACACTAGCAAATTTCAGTAAGGGAATTAAACACAATGGGGCAGGTTAGTACTTACACAAATCTCCCACCCTCAAGTTTTGTGATTAAAAACAAAAGAAATAAAACCCAAAGCAAACAAAAAGCAACAAAACACCCTAACTTAAAAACAAACAAAACACAGAAAAAAAATACTAAGCCTCTACCAGCATTGATTTCAAGACATATTTCAAGTAGTTTGGCTTTTCCACACAGATCATTTTAAGTAAAGAAGCAACTCAGTACTGTGTTAATAATGCACGTAAGGAATACCCAGGCTTCAAACACCACCACCATACCAAATAGCTGGTCATATTTTTCACCTGTGCTGCAATTCTGAACACAAAATAAACAATCAAAACAAAGCTCAAGCTAACAATGCAGTGAAGACAAACCTTAAGACCAGTTCTCGGAATTTACCTATTTTTTTTCAATAAAAGGACTCAAAATATGTCATACAAAACCATGCAACACCAAGAGGTCTGTAAAAGTACTTCAGTTTGGGTGAGCTTTTCTGCTATAAAAATGCAAACTGAATTACACCAAAACAACTGAGTCCAGTTAATTCTTGAATACAGTATGGAGACACTATTCTGTAGCTGTTCTATTGCAGGTGTAATGTGTTAAAATATACCTGTGAAAGATATTTTTTGTACAATTAGCCAGATTAAACACCTAGAGAAAGTGATGTGAAAAAAGGATATTGTAATGCTAGCACTCTGACCTTTTTGGTTAATGTTACAGGACTAATAATTCAAATATTATGATAGAATAAATCTCTACAATCACATCTAGCCGTACATCCTATTATAACTGTATTGTTAAACATTGTAGAGGATGCAGAGTACTATGAATGCTGAGAACATCACTGCACTTCACAGATTAAGTAATATACATTATTAAAAGTGAAATAAAGGGTATAAACTTGATTCTGCCAAAAAAAGTTCTGAAAAGTATTTGTGGAAATACAAGCATTTCTTGTTTGTATTAAGTAGCCTGAATGGCTATTCTCTACAAAGGGAAATTCCATTGTGATTAGAAAAAAATTACAGCCTACAGATTAGTTCTGTATAGTCACAACTTCACTACCTTAACTTAAATCAACCTATCTTATTTGATGTCTTCCAGACTGGACGTTTGATTTTACAGAAATAAATCCAAGAAATACAGATAAAATGAAGCCTCTATATATTTATACATACGTTTTCATATAATATAGTTGCAAAGGGAAAAACTGGTTTAATTTACGATGCTGTACAGAATTTGCAAGTTTCACCATTAAAGTTAATACAAATAGTCAAAACTCCTCAGGATGAAATGCTTGTTTCACAAAAATCATCAGATATCACTGTGGTGGGTGCATTTCCCCTTATTTTTCCAGAAACAGAAGTAGGAAAACTCCCTCCTTTTCTGATCTGTTTTAAGAGACCTCCATTAGAAATTATGCCATGCAGTTAAGTTTACTTTCCAACATTTATACACTATTTCCCAGTTTCTAAAACATTTATTAGGATTTTAAAAAAATACTTAAGACTTATAAAGTCCTCTAATTCTTAAATGCATTTGTAGCCTCAACTGTTATAAAACACAGTCAAAATGAATGCAGCATACTGAGAAAACCCAAACTACAAACCCAAGTCCTTTAGTTTTACAACTCTGATACTCTAATCTCTACACCAGTATCAATGTAAATTCATGTTCATAAACAAACTAACTACAATATGGTTGCAAAATAAAGCTTTTGATTGAATGGCAGTTATGTGTAAGCCTAACCCAAATCATTAATATACCCATCAGACTAATTTTAGGCCTACAACTGGAATTTTACAAACATAAAATGCAAATTCAGTTGGTGTCTTATATAAAACAATAAAGAAAAGGTAACTGTGCTGCAAAGGCTACAGAAGTCTTACACTGATTAAAGTTGCTTGCTACTGGACAGGGCAACTCTGCAGCCTCAAATAACTCAACCTCTTAAAATTTTGGAAAGGGGCAGGAAAGGGGCAGGAAAGGGGAAAAAGAAAATCATACCAAACAGAGACCACATCCTGCAGCAATCTTTTGAACTGTTGCAAATATTAGCTGAAATGTATGCTTTAACCCTTCCTCTGAATAAAGATTTATTTTTTTTTTTTTAAATATGACTTCGCACCATTTTTTCCATGCTAAGGTAAGCATAATGAAGTTCTAACTTCTTAAAAAAATAATTTCCTTTGTTGTGAAAATATGAAAATACAGTATGCTTCCCAACAGTCATGTAAACAAGCAATTAGATACAGCTTCCATATGGAACTATGGTATAAAACTAAACAAGTTTCTGAACCATCACCTTTATTGATAAAGAAAAAAAATAAGCAAGAAATTAAGACATTAAAAAAAAAGGAGGAAAACAGGTAATCGGAAGGCAAACCAAACCAACTAGGAGTTGAGACTAACAAAGTGAAGAACCATGAATCCATTTTATATTAAGATCGAGGAGGAAAAGAAACCTTTTCTTAATTGGAGTTATTTTTAAATTATTTCTATCATTGGATTAGGAAAGACCTTTCTATTCAAAACCTGCTCTGCTGGGGTGTGACTTGCAATCACACCTTTTGCATAAAAAGGAAAGAAATCCAAGTTATCATAATAGCATAACAGTAGATGTCTCTGACAAACGTGTTTTTGTTGAAGGTTTCACAAAGAGGTATCTGGACTACTGAAGTAAACTGGAGGGTACTGCTTCTCCCAGCAACATCATGTCAAGTCAGAATGGAAAAATTACATTGTGTATTTCCAGGAAGTATGAATTCTTTTAATAATAAGGCCAAGTAAGCCTTTCAGAAAAAACGCCATGGATCATTTCCTGCAGTTGTGCCACATTAACTACAACCTAGAGAGCAGAATGCAAATGCTTCACTTCTCAGAGTTTGAGGGGGCAGATTAAATTGTTTTTGAATCTTGTTGTCACCAATCTCTGCCCCTCACGATTAGAATCCTCATTCCTAAGCAAACAGCTAATCCATGAGTGTATCTCATTATGAGAGACAATTATGACAATCTATGGTTAAAATTAATCAGACTAGGTTTAATGCAGAGGGATGAAAAAACTAAGTATTTTAGCTATTCAGCTACTCCATTTCAAGGAATCACTCTTGACACCAACACTCCACCCCTGTTGTGCTTCACTTTGTTCTACCTGCTGGAGTCCTTTAAGTACCTGTTCCTAGCACTCGTTCCCTTCTTGCCCACGGTGTACCAAGTTATTCAGGCACATTGGTGTGACAGAGAAGTGCACAGGGAAAAGAGAAACAAAAAGGGGACAGGAATTTTTTGTGCAATAACTTTTTTCACAGTCCTCCTGACAACATACTAGTGCTCCCTATGCAACAAATAGCTTAAAATAGTGTTATATATATATCTTGCTCTTATTCTGCTGCATATATGGGCAGATTTATTTCAAAGATCTTTTTAATGACAGTGAAATTAGCTGCTACTGTTGACCGGATAATTCCTCAATTATCAATGTGAACCTTTGAGTATTCCAATAGCTTTTAGTACTGATGTAATCTTTTAATACCATTTATAACAAAATCAACACATTCAAAGTAACTCAGATCCAAGACTACAATGTAACCCAAGCATAACCCAAGCACCCTATCGTGAGCATGAGTTGCATCCTTGCTAGGAACACTCATGCAGGTGTGCTCTGGGGGAAAAACTGCAATACAAAATTCTCAGAAATCCAGTGCCATATTGCCCCATAAACTTCACCTTTGTTTTACCAATTAAACTACCACTACCTAGAACACTGAGCTGAACTGCTTGATTTACCGATGATTAAGAATCGTAACACATTCATCTGTGCTGAAGTACCTTAAGTTTACAGTCCACCAATTAAGTTCTCTGAGCACTGACAGTCACATTTATTTATTTTTTTTTTACAGTTTGATGGGAAGACATTAATCCACACCAAAATATATAAATATTTAAAAGTAATGTATTTTGTAAACACATTTGGCTAAACGAAATGATGGCACCAACAGTAATGGAGTTCTTAAATATATTAGAATTATATAAAATACAAAAAATTCCCTATTTTTTTTTCTGATTTCGATTACTCTAGATTTAAAACTGAATTGTCCTGTTTTATCTCTGCTGCCAAAATAAATGTAACTCAGCAAACAAGTATGAAGTACTGGAAGAAACCCCTAACAGTCTCGCTAGTGTAATTTTTTTCTAACCACTGTGTGAATTAAGTAACATATTTAAACTGCAATATTCAGCCAAAGAGGATGCAACAATACTACGAGCAAGGTTAATAACTGACTGCTAAAAACTAGCAAGTGTTACAAGGAAGAATACCATAAGGTGAGAATCAGATGAGGAAGCAGCTCAGCTGTCACCGACCAACTATTTTAATCTGTCAGCCATCATCAGGGTCACAACCCACCCAGCATTGTACTAGCCAGCTTGCCAAATTTTGTCAGAAAAATTTGAAATTACTGCTGCACTAGAAACAAAAGTGCTGCCTGTTAGGATTTGGAAGAAAGATGTGAGAAGTATCCTACAGACAGACACACTGTTAAGATACGGACAATACATTTCATTCAGTAACTGAATTAGAAATAAGAAAATGTGATGTGCCCTACAGATAAAGCAGCCAAAAAGTAGGAAAAGCAACCCCACACTTTACCTGCATAAAGCACTCACAGTGAGCACAAACAGAAGCAGCAGATTCTGACTGGAACATTCAAACCAAAGGGTAGAGGCCAAATAGTTCCCCAGGAACTCTCCACTACTGCCAGCCATTGAGGGCAGAGGACTACTGCTAACAGCTGAGCTATAGTTCAGCCAGGGATTTTATTCAATCTCCTTGTGGGACTACAACATACCCCTGCAGCAAAAGAGATTGAGCTGAAAAAAGCATTGTTGGGTTTTGTGGTTTGTTTATTTTGTTGTTGTTGTTTTGCTTTTCACAACTATTACTGCATTAAAAAATACATACTAAGAACAGAACTATTAAAACAGTGGTACATACCTGCTAGCATAAGGCTGCCAGCAACATATTGACAAGAAGCAAGAACTCATTTAGGCAAGGACTACTGCACACACTATTCAGTCATTTGGATCAAGCTATTTTTTTATAAGCAAAACCCATAGATTACCTGTTTTTAGAAAGACAGAGGGATGGTACAACTAGTGAACAGAAAAAAGATCAAAGGCTGTTTGCTTCACTAATGTAAAAATAAACCCTCCAAACTATTTTCCAATTTTCAAAGATAATTTTAGAAGATTGTTCAAACTTGGTGTCTTGGGATATGTTTTTTTTTTTCATTTTGTAGACTACTGCACACCTGTAGCACTACACACACAGAGTCATCTGAGGGAAAATTACGTTACAGAAGCACCCCATCTAAAACCATCCCAATGCATAGCACTGCTTCCTACTTCCTTTTAAATTTAAATATATAAAATGCTTCAGAAATCATACTGGTCAACTTTCTTATTAAAAAAATTTTTCAACATTAACAAAAACAGAGTAAGGCAAAACTACTGAAAATACACTTTCAATGATATCGTAATATAAGCTGCACTGATTTTTTTCTAGGTTTTTTTTTTTTTCTGGTAAGAAAAGAGGCATTCAAACAACACCTGAGGACACATTTTCTGGAATAAGTATTCAAAGCTCAACATCTATTCTAATTCTTCAAATACTTACTAACTTTCTGTAATCCACCCTGTCTGAGGTTCAGGAAGTAATTTATTTGCTCACAATGAAGTGCACTTACATCAACGATGCAAAAGTATTACAGAGTATCTATCCATTTAACCAACTTTAAAATACCTACACAGGAATACAGAAATTAAGTGATTATTTAAAATGGAGTATTCTATGGTAACACGGATTCGAACGTAAGATTTGTAGTGTCAAGAACCACCCTGTGTGAATATTTTGATTATGCATACCCAATTCTTTCTTCTCAAATGATTGTTGACTGTAAGAAATTAGAACTCCTTGAAGCAATTGTCACAGTGGGAAATTCCTTCAATTGCAGAAAGTTTCAGATGCTCAATTTAAGTGGAAAAAATTAACAAAGGCATTCAGTAAACAGGGAAAGAATATATCCACTTTGAAGTCTGATCACATGCTGAACACGGACCAAGTACATGCCAGAATTAAGTAATAATAAGGGTTTTCTTTAAGGGTATTTTAAAGATAGTAGTGAAAAGAGAGAGGATACTACAAAGGAGAACATCTGACATGGATGTTTAGCACTGTTCTGTCTATAAGCACATGAAACCGGAACCAGAGGTTGAACTGAAGCAGCGTAACTACAGCGTTCCACACAAGACCAATGCAGAAACCAGCACATCTTACTGCTTGATTTACTGGGCTGGAACAGAAAAAGCCTTGCTGAAAATCTCCTGTTTGTCTGTAGTTTATAGTCAACAGCCATGTACCAGGTCATGTATAAACTGCAGTCTCTAGAAAAACATACAGTACTTCTTAACATGCACAATTTTCTTACATTGCAGTATTTGCCAGTGTATGCTACTGTTTGGATGCTTTGGATGGCCAAGTGCAGTGCACTTATCTCTATGTAAAAGCTGAAATTCCTTAATAATGAAAACTGGAAGGCAGGAAAGCAAATGCAGAACTAACACCAATGTCAGACCCAAGTCTTGTTAGCCTTCTTTTTAGCGCTGCACTACTGTTCTGTTAAAAGATAGACTTGCAAATATCAACAGGGCAAAAAGTCACCTTTCAAAAGAATTATGTATCATACTAATAAAGCACAATTTTAAATTAAAATCAGACATGTTTATAAAAAAAAAAATTACTTTTTCCCCTTCCAAAGCCCTCAAAATAGAATTTTCCTATGAAATTTCCTATGCAATTTTACCAAGAACTCAACTATGCCAGATTATCACACTATCACTAACAACACACATCTCCACTCTCTCAGTCTTCTTGAGCTCTTTTACCTGAATGATGAAGTAAATTCAATTAAAATACAGCCTTTTGAAAGGTCGCAAACAACGCATAGTAAAGTCATTATCTTTGCTTGATGACTCTAAATGTTTCTGGTAGACATTATACAGAAACAAACTTTCAACAGCTTTAGAACTGAAGATCCAATATATCACAAGAGAGATCAAAATGGAAGAATGGCTGTTATTGTCATGTGTTGGTTTTCTGTAAGAATTGCATTAGTGTTCACTGCAAAGTTTGACACTGGCACTCAAAATGGTAACAGCAATTCATAAAATACAATGGTCAAAAATTACTTTCAATACTGCAGCATCAATGTGAAGCTGTGTAAAATACAGGAAACACAGTTTAAGGGAAATAAACACATCAAAAGAGCAATTGGGTTCTAAGCACACACAATCATCAAGGTAAATATCTTTTAAATTTTACAACTAGCATACTTTGAAATAGCAAAACAACTTCAATGTATCATCTTAAATACTAGAAGGAATGTAATTAGACATACCTTTTCTCTCTGTTTTCTGTGCAGGGATGGAAGATGTGGATGTAGGCAGTTTTGATAAAGTAGATGCTCCATTAGCATCAAAGGATTTCTTTGGCTGGTGATCAGATTGTAGAGAAAATGGACTAGGAGGAACAGTGCTTGGGGCAGCAGTTGGATGAACCACTGGTTTGATGGGATGCTGTACTGGAGTAGAACTACTGTGAGTCTCTGCTCTTGGCAGTCTGTAGTCTCTGTCATTGTGCCTGCTTGTTTGAGATAAAATATTCTGTGGGAGCATACTACTGGCGTCACTGGAATGCTTGTCCTCCACTTTTTTCAGGATTCCCCAAGTAATGATGCAATAAGAAAAAAAGATATAATTAGAAACACGTCTAAAATTACAGTGACTTTGATTAATACAGCTGCACTTCATCAATTAGAGTTGATGTAACTTCTTAAGATTAAAAAAAGTCTCAAGTAGATCAGCATCAAAAATGGGAAAATTTAATTCTACTCACTGACAAAATGCATTTTCTTTGACTTTTGCTTGATTTAGAGTTCCAGCTAAACACAGTGCTTTGATGAAAGGCTGCTTTATAACAAGCTTTACAGTCAAGCTAATTCAAAAATCTCCTAAAAAATCTAAATCAAAATCTCTTATTTCCATCTTATATTTAGCATTAAAAGATAATTTGTGTGATTTTTCTTTTGTTCATTCAATATCCTGAACATGGAGTATAATTTAACATTCCAGCCTTCGAAGAATTCCACTTCAAGTCTCTCAAGTGCTACTACCAAGAATTTACTTTCAATTGAATTAGTTTGAGAAGACTATCTAATAAATGAGTGACTCATCTGCATTTGCCACATGATGACAGACTTTAAAATATGCCACACAGGGACCATACCAAGTAAACACAGAGGCATTCTTTTTATTGAATCTTAGATTTTCACCTATCACAAAACAGTTACTGCAGTATGCATTTCTGCTATCTTTTTTGCAGCATTTGGTTTATTTCAGCATATGCAGTGTGCTTTGACATACACAAAAATCCCAGTTCTTTAAATCTTTGCCTCGTCAGTCCCACGCAGCAGGAGGGTGGGAAGGAAGACAAACTTTGTCTTCCACCTTTAACTCACCCTAAGACCTATGCAACAAATTCACTGTATCATCAACATACAGAAAGAATCTCACAGCACTATTTTCCAGAAAAAACTTGACAAAGACTGAAGTTAGGTATCAAGAAAAAAAATTCCAAATAACAGTAATTCAGTGTTCAGGAAAGGCTTTGCTAAAAGCATAGTAGAACTACACTTCCAAAAATGTACAAAAGTCTGAAAATCCTCATGATATAATCCATTAAATTAGCTTATTATTTTCAGATAAGAAATGAAAGTTTTAGACAAGGCTTCTGCAACTGTATTTTTAAGCTCAGAATACAACATTGACAGGTCTCAACGATTACAACAGTCCAACTAAAATCAAAAACCGTGCAAGTTGTTTTAGTAACTACCTAATGCTGCAGTAAACACTGCAAAAAGGAGTAACATGAAACGCATTAAGCAAGCGATGTACTAGGAAAGGCTCAAACTTATTTGAAGGAATAACATTATGGAGAGCTGCCTCTGCCACCCACTTTGGCTGTTTATGTAAAAAGGCAAGAAAAACAGCTAAGGGAAGGGATTTTTTTTTAGCTTGGAAAATAAAACAGTGATGCAAACAAGAAAATAATATATTACTGTAAAAAAACCACATACTTCCACTGGCAAACCCACTGGCAGCTGTCGCCTGCATCACCTCTCTTCTGTAATCCCTATCTTTTGGAAAACTGTTAACTGACATTTTGCTTGCTTCTTTTTGTCTCTGCTCTCTGAAAAAAAGAAAACACAAGTTAAGCAAGAACTTATATCATCTAATAATAGAATGTTTTCTGTGGGTCAAGTTGCATGGGATGAATGAAACTAACCTAAGAGCTTGCTACAGATGGAATAGTCAAACTCCAGGCATTGCTACCGGTAGAAGTAACACACATTCAAAAAAAAAACCAAAAAACAACGAACCAAAAACCCAACCAAGCAAACAAAGAAGTGAACAAACAAAAAAATCCAAAACAAAACAAAAAAAAAAAACAAAAAAAAAAAAACCAACACCAGAAAAACTAACCCACAACAATAAAAAAACAAAACCCCAAACCAACCATATTTTCCCCTTCTGCTCTGGATCATGAAAGGATAAAACTGATGCCAGAGGTCATAGAAATTAGGAACACAGAAGACTTGGACCACAATCTTTTATAGCAGTTAATCTATTAGATAAAAATAATTACTCTTAAATGAGCTTAAGAATATTTGTTCCTCATACAATGAACACAGACACACATTTATACCTTTCCAGCCACTCTTTTGGTTTTTCCCATTGTGAAACTTCTGTTCTGCAGTTGTAGTAGTACTTTTTGCCTGAGGAGCTGATGTGTTCAGACCAATCATCTGCAGAATCGTAAGCCTTTAAAATAAATACAAATAGTGTTGAACAACAGACAACTTGAGAATTTTAACATACCAATTTAAAAGTCTCCACTGTTTTTAAAACTACTTGGTGTCCTCGTGCACCCTTATCACTGCTTTCCAGTCACACTATCTCTAAACACCTGCTTCATTTTGTTAGGTTAAAGGTGTGACCACTACACTGCATTCTGCAACAGTTTGCTCTGTTTTGATCCCATCAAACCTGAAACAAAAATCTGATGATGTGTTAAGTGGGATACAGTAATATCAAGATTGGTTACATAGTTTTCGGCAACTTAAAAGTTCCAAAAATTAGTCATTTCAGAATTTTTCTATACTTCACAAATCTATTTTACTGTCAGTGCAATTTTTAACAAACACCATGCTAACTGCTAAAACCTGGGATAATCAGGTCTCTGAAATTCACAATATGTAATATATCTTAAGTAAAATCATACTGTCTTTTCTACATTTATCGACGAAGTTCATACAAAATATTTCTCTATATACCTACTTTAAGTAATCTAGTATTTTAAAATTCAGCACAAGTACCTCAGGTTTTAATGATTATCAATTAGAATAATTTTACAGCATATAACAACTGCAGTTTGGGTTTACAGAGTGTTCATAAAATAAAGACTGATGTTGGAAAACTCAGTGAAGCAGGTAATGTGTATGTCACCTGTTTTAGACAAAAACATGCCATATAGTGTTGGGTTGACAAAGGCTTAAATACTAATCACAAATACTCACTGACTCCGAAGTTTTGCTTGGATTATTGCAGGGATTAGAAGAATGTGAATTTGAACTATGAAGAGCACTGTGGTTATGTGAATTTTCTTGCGGAGAGTAACTGGTCCCTAAAGGGAAAAAGACAGACTGTTCACATGTATGTCCTCAAAGGTATTAACCATCTGCATTCTAAGGAGTAGGGAAGAGAAAGGAGAGGGGAGAAGGCAAGCTGTCTACAG
Organism: Calypte anna; assembly: GCF_003957555.1. Taxonomy (NCBI): domain Eukaryota; kingdom Metazoa; phylum Chordata; class Aves; order Apodiformes; family Trochilidae; genus Calypte; species Calypte anna. The sequence continues at coordinate 16,475,897 of NC_044245.1, forward strand.
ACAGAACCACAGCCTAGTTCAGATGTAGAAGTATTTCAAGAGACCATACAACGAACTCTTTTTCACACAGCATAAAGCTCACTTTGCCTTTCTAGTTACAATTATGCATTATGTCCCAATAGTCTTACTCTCAAACTTCATTCCACTACAGACAAACAAGTAGCCTTTATATTTTTCGGTGGTTGGAGGAATCCTAACATGTCAATTCAGAAATCAAGAGACATTTTCTCCTCAACATTAGGTTGGAAATTTTAATGGGTTTATCAACAGCCTACACAGTTAAAGACATAAAATTAGGTCTTCAGTTCACCAGAGCAATGCTGTTTTCTTAATCCTTTTGAGGCTACTAGTAACTGGTTCTAAGTAACCACTTAAGTTTATGCACAGAGATTAAATTAGTTTTCCTGCACCTCAGTCTCTGCAGCATAGCTATTGACATCTAGAACACCAAAACCAGCATTTCTCAAACCACCTGCTTCTGGCCTCCCTCACAACTGCTTCTTGAGGTAACCCAATTTTCTTCCTTGCCATGAAAACACACAATCACAAAAGAACAGCTGGGAAATGAGAAGGGAGATAATTCTTAACGTCTCGGCCCTTATTTCTAAGCACAGAAAACCTCCTCTATTGTTCTTTATATGATTTCTTCTTCCTAAGTTTCAAATGTTCACACAAATCACATAAAAAAAAAAAAAAATTCTTACACGTTTCAGGGAGAAACCTAGATATTTCAAAGGCTACACAATTTCTTTTTTTTTTGACTCTGCCAACTGAGAAATTTCTAAATACCCAGGAATACTACATCAGGTACTACTAGCTTCATATACTGCACAACAACATCTATATATGTCATCAAAGTGCTTTGCAACATGACCTGGTGGAAGGTGTCCCTGACCATGCAGAGGAGTTGGAACTAGATGGTCTTTGCAGTCCCTTCCAGCCCTGGCCATTCCATCATTCTATGATTTTAAATGGCCAAGACTGTACCTTACAGGCAATTACAATACAGAACAGTCCACTGAAAACGGACTGACAGGTGGGAGTGAATGAAGCCATTACACAGATACTTTTTTCAACTCTACTGAGAGCCACAAACACAGAAGATGACGAGCTTTATCATGGTGCAGAATGAGAGAATATAATGCATGTTCTAGCTTCTGAGTCTTGTGACTACACAAGCATTGTCAAAATCACTTTTTCAAACTTCTTCCTGTCTTTAACTCTGCAAGTTAGAAATAGAGCACTGCAAAAGCAAAGAGGTACACCCTGACTTATCTGTTTAGTACCCTGCAAAGGTTAAAGGTTGATTTACACACGAGTTACTGCAACCCTGAATCTATTCCTATGTCATTTTGGCTAAAACCGTATGTCATTCTCTTTAAGGACCTGGAGGTGGGAAAAAAAAAACCAAACAAAAAACCACAAAAAACCAAACCACACAACAGAGCCTCATCCACACATACAGCCTTCCAAAAGCAAGATAACCAGTCCTACGCAAGAAGTATCTTTTATGCTTCATGCTCAGAGCCAAGAGGAATGATGTCCCAGCTTGTCAAAACAATACTGACATCATCACGTTTGTGATGCACATGAATAGCAAAAAAACCTGAGCTAGTGTATGACGTGACTGCAGGTTATGTACATTAGAAAATTCCAGAAACTAGACATTAGTGTGTATTTATAAAAATAGATACATTTCATTCCCCTAATGTAATTATATTTCTTCAGTACAAGACTGTAGTCCTCAATCAGTAACACCGACAGTTGTAACATTTTTTTTAGACACCAATTATGGAGTGAAATAGATGAATTATATTTTTGCATTTCTCATTCTGTTAACAGTCTTTAATTTACTATACCCTTTCCAAACTCTGAGACAAAATCATTACAATTTCTTCATTTATTTCTGTACTTTGCTTAAAACAGACATAATAACTCATTCCTACCATGAGGTTAAATTATCTCCCTTTTTAAAGTAAAAAAACAAAATGAAAATTTAGCAGATGGCTTGTTTGAGCAGTTTGATATTAGTCACTTCAAAACTTTGAAAAACACCGAAGTAGTTATTTCACTATAATCCCATACCATGGATTCAGTAACACTACATTTTGTTCAATGCTCAAGATGTTGTTGGTGATTTTTAAATACTGTAGAGGTCTAAATACACCACTATAGTGAATTTAATCTAATGTGTTTTCCAAATATAAGAGACAACAATGTATTAAAACCAAAATCCTTTAAAGGTAACTGTATCCAACCCATAAACAAACCCCTTTGCTTTCAACCTCAAAGCGGTCTAAGAGCTCAGTAGCATCCCCACCATTTCACACTGTTCCCTGATACCCTGGTTCCCAGCACCAGTACTGAGTCACAAAGCATCTCAGAGCAAGTATCAGAGAGCTGCAGCAGTCACACCCACCTACAGCTGGCCCCGATAGTAGAAACGCCTACAATGTGCAGTTTCTTCCTAAGTAGCCTCCGGGTCTCTTCACATGGAGCTGTGACTCCTCCCAGCAGAATTCCCAGGCTGCACACCCACGGACTGCCCTGAATCAGGGATCCTGCCCTACCTGAGCTGGCCTCAGCTGCATTAAACTGATCATGGCTGCTCCAGAATACTGACTGCCACAGATTGCCAAGACAAGCTATGTGGGATTTTTTTTTACAAGGGACAACTGTAACTACACACCAGATGGTGCCTAGGACAACAGGAGTGTAATTACAGGTGCTTGTTCATACCCTTTCCTCCATTTTGTTTTATGCCTAATACAGGTTTACATTTGGATCCAATACTGAAATTCAAATGAATGAGCATACGAAAAAGTTGCCAAACTGATATTTTCTGCTCGGAAACTTTCAAGATGGAAGCAGGTGATGCTTTGGAGAACAAGTTTTAGGTCCTTCACACAAGGGCTTAAAGATCAGAGGTAAACAACCATATGACCAAATTAACCACATACTAAAACCTTGCTTCCTCAGTATAAAAAGACACATACTTGCATAGCAGTTACCTAGGAATTCACACAATCCAGGCCGGCAAGCATTGCCAGCTCAGGTTGCCAGGGGAGGTTGCTCAAGATGTTTAAAAGGCCACTGAGTTAAAATGGTATGCACAGAGCAATGTGCAGTGGAGGTCTACCTCCAAAAAGAACAGAGTTCCCCTTATTTGTGTGCTAGCTTTTTCCATTAGCAAAGCCTAACCCTGAGTCATTTTAAGGTGGCTAATGTCCAATCAGCTCTGTGTCTCCCAGACACAGACTCCCTGGCAGAGTAGATCATGAAAACAGGATTACTAAGATTAGTCCATATCCCAGAAACAGGCCTGAGAAGGTAGACAACATACTACCATCACTCAAGATACTCTCTCACAGCACATCTCACCAATCCTATTTTCATCAAGCGTTCTGATTCTCCTCATTTTAATCATTATTTTGGAAGATTCTGTTAAACCTAGAAAAAGCTATTCCTAACTGGAAGATGGCCAAGCAGCACTACAGCTGTATAAAACTGTAGTGTTTCAACTGTGTGAGTAGGCCTTCACTAGTGCTATTTCTGGTGACCAGAGGGTCAGAGGACAGGTCAGAGTCGAGGCTCAATTACTGTAACTATCTTCAAATGAAAGTCTTTCAAATGAAAACCACATCTTCCTCACTAATGCATGAAAATCAGCAGAAAGCATGAAAAGCATGGTTCTGGGAACCAACTCAGAAAACAGGCTGTGACTTAATGCCTACCTGAGATCTAAGACTCTGCCACACCAAGACTTATGACTGCTTCTGTTAAGTAGTTTCCAGATTCACAGTGCTAAAATTGAAGACAGTCTGAACTGCAGCAAGGCTCAACACTATCCTCAACTTGGAGAACAGATATAACATAGGCTTAAATAAGATTATTCTATTTTACAAGTCAGCTTTCTCTAATAATTATCACGTGTAATTTGTATGTCCATTAACACCACTTCAACTCTGTGAAATTAAGAAAAATTGAAATTTTGAGTTAGTTAAGGATCAGATTGCAATCGATTGCTCTTCCTTTTTCCCTTCCATCTTTCAAGAACAAGAAAAGTCTCTATTTTCCAAAACCTCTACACCTATACTAGCAACTACAGCATCCACTTAAATACACATTTTCTTGCTTGATTAGAAGAGTCAAATACATCACCTTTAAATAATTAAAACTCTCTTTAGCTCATACCATTATACAGTATCATGAACATAAAACCTCCAATCAAAATGTACAGATCAGGACACTGGGACAAACTGGAGTTACCTTCAAAAGATAATTGTCTACTCATCTGGATTTTAGATTAAAAAAATTTTAAAAGCTATTTTTCATCCTCTTCAAACATACTGAAAAATTAGACAGTAAACAAGTTCACACACCTCCACTCACACTCAAAATTTTAGTTATTTTACAAACAGTAAAATTACAGTAGCTGTAGTAGCACAGTGTTGAACTATCCAATAGTTAACTTCACGCAGCCCAACACAGAACATCTATGTTTCCTTTTCAGTCAGACAAATGCATTGTTACTCTCCTAACTCTCCTGTCTGTAAAAGAGAGTGTGGATAATTGGAAGGAAAGTTTAAAAAAGGTTAACCAGCTGGGCAAGAAGCATGAAAAATGCTCCCAGCAGTAACGAGTGCTGTAACTGGAACTCAATGAGAGTCCTCCTCTTCCCTCCCTCCAGATGGAACAGGAATTCAGGAAAGGCTCTAGGAGAGTCTTATTTTCTGTGCCCAGAAACCAACATGTATGGAACAAAACAGCAAAAAAGCAACAAAGTTCATTCCACTTGTTTCAATTCCATATATACTGTTTCTGTGCTTTATTTTCCATCTCTGAGCTTAAGAGCAACCAAATTAATTAAACTAGAACATTACAACTTGAACTTCCTCAACGGATACTACCCAACAGTACTGAGAGACATTAATTATTTGTTAACAAAGAAAAGAATATAGTTTATGATAAGGATATTCTAAACTTTGGGGATAACCAAAACTTGTTTGAACAGTGAAAATTACAGAAACTTTATCTATGATAAGCCTAAATTAAAATGTCTCAAGTGTATTTCAACTGATGTCTCTTATTTCAGTGCAGATCTTTGTGCAGAATATTTTCTAAAGGTCTACATATGGGAGGAAAAAGAGCAACACAATAGGAACAAAATACCCAATGCCTCAGCAGCAACTGAATAGACTACTAGGGCCATTTTTATTTGCCACATGTAAAAAGTATTAAGACAAAACACTTTTTTTCTTCACTGCATTTTTATGTGTCCTGCTGTGCTGAAATAAAATATGGCTGCTTTCCATGGGCAACTAAAAGCATAAAAACTTGCAATTTTTCTAGTACTGCAATGGCCCCAGCGAATGCACAAACTGTGCAGTAACAGTTTTCAGAAATGTGTGAAATACTGACTTGAATGCACAGTGCACACTCAAAAGAGAGAAAATCTAACCTGACGACCGTACTTTTCAACTGCTCAATAAATACTCATTACAGCCCCCAAAATAAATGTTTTATACCAGTCAACAAGTAGCTCCATAAGCAAAAGAGAGCTTGTAAAGCCTCAGCATCCCTGCCCTCCCCTCCTACTCCATCTCCTATCCAGGACAGTTAAGTCTTTGGTTTGTAAAGTCTGATTCAGAAGATACTCATCCCAATGTAAAAAAGTTTTCTTTTTCTCCAAGTTACCATTTCATGGAAATTTATCCAAAATGTTAGTTAACAGACAAAGACTCATACATAGATGGATTAGGACAAATGACCAATAGGGATAAAAAATATATTGTAACCACACAGTATTCTTCATAATGGAATTGTACTTCTAAATCGTTAGTAAGCAAATGACACCTCAAGAAGGAAAAGACAAGAGCACTAATCAAAGAAAGTCAAGGGCTCCATATTGTTCTACACAATGAAGTAATCAAAGAACACAAAGATATTGCTGAATATTAAAATGAAAAATTTTAGCTTCAAACTTTACTTTATGCATTGCATAACATCAAAGTATTTTGCTGTCTTCTGCTTACTTTTTCATTTTTAATTATATCCATTCAATTTAATTTAGAAACTGAACTTTAATTCCAGGGCAAACAGTACAAACTGTTTTTGAGAAAAAAACAGTTATATGCCCATCAAAAAGGAAGGGAAAAGGCAGTAATGAAATAGCTCAAATTAAATTCAAACTTCTGCTAAGCACCTCAGTGCTTTACTATTCCAGCAGCTAAGAGGCAGATCAGTGTCCTAGGGTTGTACTTCAGTCCAAATGCTTGGTTTGTCCTTGCTGGTAGAACAGATCCACACTTGTTTTTGTCCAAATATCAACTTCTAGTTTGCTCCTTGCCATGTTACAGCTACAGCAAAATAATACTTAAATATTTAAATAACTTTGCAGTTGTTTTCTTCCTACCCTCAACTTATACATAACTTGGAAAATGATCCAATGAGTTTCTGGAAGGTCCAATACTCAAATGTTCAAAAAAGCCTAAGGGATGAAACACGAATTTTTAACAACCTCCACACAAATCCCTATTTACCTTCCTCTAACATCCGAGTTTTCTTGATATCTCAGCCATTAAAATAAACAAAAGACTAGATAAATAATTTTGCCATCACCTGTAAAAGTGTTTACTCTTTATTTCTGGAGAGCAGTAAGCAGTATCATTTGAACCAATTTGCCTGTTTCTCTTAAATTAAGGCAAGGTTCAACCAGCTTCTAAACATTTCTGATAGGAACATCTTAGAAAGAGGCAAAAATCACTACAGCAGATTCTTTTAGAACTTTAAATCTACAAGTCGAACTTACATGAAATGAAGAACTGCAGGTAAACAACAAATTCTTCAGATTCCCATTTGCTATTTCCTCTCATTCCTCTGGAATGAAATGATTTTTAAGGCCCCTTCCAACCCAATCCATTCTACGGTTTTACAAATAGGCACACGCTCACATACTTTCTGAAAATTAAGGCACTTACTAAAACCAGATTAACAAATCCCTCAGCACTGTAGAGAGTGGGATGAGACTCACAATTTCTACTTTTCATACAAGGAACTTCCCAAATACCATAAAACAAATATCTTGGAAGAAACAACACACACAGCAACATAAAACAGATACTGCTTCAGTGCACTTTCTAGAAACTGTGCATTCCAATGTTTTAAGACTACAAACAGCACAATAAAACTATGAAAGACTGATAAACCACAAAATGTTCATCACTGACTGAAGTTTGGGAAGTCAGGGATCATACAAAACATCTGCTTAAAGACAGAGGGCTAAAAAAAAAAAACAAACCAAAACAAAGCTGTGGCCAGAAAACAGCTCTGAGACTACTCCATTTTCTATGCATCAACAGCACCAAATTACTACTCATACTTAGAAGCTCCAAACAATCTTCCCGAGAAAATCCACTGAGCAAAAGCAAGATTAAATAAGAACACAGCCAGATTGTTTAGCACATCTCAATTTTCTTTTTATGCTTTGGGAGTAGCTTCTTGGGGACAAGAACTTTGAGCAGCAGTTAGTTCTGTGAATGCAATATTACTTACAAACTAATTTGCAAGGAAGTTTCTGTTACTCAGTTTAAAATATGGAAGATGAAGTTGCAGTGGTTTGCCACGCAGTGACAAATGCTTGCAACCTTCATCCCATCTTAAAAGTTTTCTTTGTTTCAGTCAATCACACAGCATTCAAAATCAGCAACTCGGATTCCAAGTTCACAGTGTTGTAGAAAGACTAAAAAAGACTATTATAAAGCACTGACACAGTCCTGAAAAAAAGGTTAGTCCAAGATTTATCTATTGTACTTATATCCTTACCAAAAAGGCTGTGGCAGAATCAACATCTAACCACATTTTTAAAAAGGCAAGAACAAACAGAACACTGTACATCTCTCTTCTTAAACCCATCTTTAAAATATTAACTTGAAGTCACGTAATTTCATATTTGTATCTCAAGATACATAAAATTTCACTTCCCTCCAAAGGCACACAGAACTGTCTCACTCAGTTCTATCCTATTTCTATTTTGTAAGCTAACATAAGAAAGCCTTATTCATCCTGAAGTTACTTAACCATACCTGACAAGAAAAACTCCAGCAAAAGATCTTAAGCACTATTAGCATTTGCCAGTTTCAGAGAACTCTACTTCTTCTCTAAGACTACAGCAATATCCACAAAAATTGTATTAACTTATCATGAGTAAAATAACTTGAAAACACTTTGTATTAGAATCAGCAATTGCTCAGTAAACTTTTACAGGATAATCTGTGAAACAACTAGGCTTAGACAAACTACTCATTCTGTTCAGAACACGCTATACAACATACGTATTTATTACAGTGTAGATATATAGCAAGTAACAATATTTTAATTTTATGCTTATTAAATCTTCAACTGGAAATTGTTTTTGAAAAGAAGAGATGCTGATAACATTCTGAAAAAACACCAAGACAAATCCATTTGGACTGAACAAAATTAAAAAACAATGAATGCTGGCCCAGGGCCTGGGGTGGGAGGGGGAAGAGGGCAAGCAAGGATCCACCTAATATATAATAATAATTTATATATAATATTCACATTACTGCAGTTTTAATACAACAGATTCACAGCCCTAGTTTCAGGCTGGATGTCTGGCTTGGCTTAATCAAGGTATTGTGCAATACAGTTTTCAAGTGTCAAAAGCACAGCAGGTGACAATTCTTCCCTTTTTCCATTAAATAGTTCTTAAATATATACTTAAAACTAAATAGGTCTTTCCTAGAATGTCCTTTCTGGAAGAAAACATGCCTCTCCACAAAAGCTACAGTTATGTTTACAAACTGAAAATCTATTTTATGAATGTCTGGTTGCTTAAGGATCTCAATTTATTTCCATAGTTAAGTAAACACTCTCAAAAGGACCACACAGAGGCTGCAATCATTAGCATAGGCAGCCTTTTGGCAGTAAAAGAGTTGCCCTTTTTAGACTTCTTGAATTTGAAGAGGATCATATTAGTTCTTGTTTTAAATCAAGTAGGAAGAGTGTTACTTCAAAGGAAATGGGTATTTTTGAAAAATAAGTCTGTATTAACTTGCTAGCAGCAGGTGTGTGAAGAAGCAAGCTACTTCAGCAGAAGAGATCTAACATCAGTGGGAGTTCATTCAAGGGGGATGCCTGACATGAGCATCATAATTCAGTTAAATAAGCACAAAAGAAAAAAAATAGGTAAAATGTATTATCTGATCTGTACTGAACTGCATTACACAATTTGTACAGAATAGTTTATTCACAGATGTGCAGTATCTTTAGTTATATGCCTTAATTAAAAAATGCTCTGGGTTTTCTCTACATTTGGGAGTGAATACATTTGTTTGAAACATAATAGATGAGATGAGCAGGTCAGATCATAGTTTCCTTTCCTCATTTTCGCTTCTGATAGATATGAATAATTTACAACTCTGATACTCTAACAAACCCAGCAGCAAACCTACCTATGAAAGCACTGGGTAAAACTGCTGCTTTGGAGGACAGAAACCAGCATGATTTTTAAGAAATCTAGGAAACCAAAGGAGAGGAGCCAATCTGTGTAACTGGGATGAAGCCATAAATACTGCTTCCTAAACATATTTTCAGAAAACCCAACATGCCTAAATATATCCTACTTGTATGATAATATGGTGAAGTACACTCTTCAAAGGAAAATAAGTAGTACTAAGTTCATGAGCAATAGTATTTGGGATTAAAGTATCTATGTCATCTCTCAAAAAAGGAAAGTGGTAAGAAAAAGATTTCATGTTCTCAAATTAACTAGACCTACAAAAAAAAAAAAAAAAAAAAAAAAACCAAAACAAAAAACACACACACACACACACACAAAAAAAAAACCCCACAAACCCCCCCCCAAAAAACCCAAAACAAACCAAACTAACCCATGCTGATTTTACAGTAGCAACTTCTGAGCCACAAAATCATATGCCTTCAACCACTGCCTCTTAAAACCAAAGAAGGTAGGAAGTGATCAAACACATGTACCTAACATTTTCTAACCAAATATATAAACACACAAAGTTACATACTTTCATAACATACACCTTCTGCATTTTTTTTAAAAAATATCACTAATATTGAAAAAAAATAGGCAAAGGTAGTATCTTTTAAATTTGTTTATATCTTCTTCCTGGTAAGACGCTGTACTAGTTCAACCATGATCAGGCTTCATTACTACCATTACTACTCTTAAATAATAATAGTAATAATAACAATGTTGTTATTGTTATTACTACTACTACTGCTGCTGCTTCTGCAAAAAGGATCTGTGACCAACTTCAATATTGGCTTAAGATTTAATGAAACTGGTTTCATCTTCATATAAGCAGAAGTAACCCAGTTCATCCTGCTTGTCATCTCATTCTGTAGCTATCTTAGCATCTAAGACCAGATCTGTTTCTCAGATTCACAGTCAAAGCAAAAGCTGAGGACAGGAAATCAGAAAAATGGATAGCAAGGATACAGATCTCACTGTCAAGCCCTTGTCCTATGTCCAATTAGCCTCTCTGCTTCTTTTGTGGTCACAATGAATTACACGAAAAGTATCCAAATAGTTTGGCAAATTTCCTATGGAAGTATGAAAAAAAAAAAACCTACTACAGTTTCATTCAGTTAATTCACTGTGCATCTTGACCTTATTATCTTATATATTTGAAAGCTGTCCTGGCAAAGACTGTTGACTATAAATAGCAAAGCTTTATTTAATAAATGTTACAAGTTATTCTTGCTTATAACATGCCTCTCCAAGAAGTTCTAAAATACAAAATCGTAATTTGTTGAAAGAAAACTTCTGTACCAGAAGAAAATAGATTCTAAATAATTTTTAACTCTCAGTACACAAAAACCTTAACTAGTAAAGAAGATGGAAACAGAAACAATAGAATATGACAAACTTAACCAGCTTCATCATTCTCTAAATTCACTTCATATTATCCTGCATAAAAAACATGATCTAGAAACAAAAAGTGTAAGGAGTACAACATTTCTCTATCCTAAAAAGAAGCTTTTCATTTACAGAAGCTATCAATTACTCTCAAACTTCCATATTAACAAATTTAACTTTGAAAGCAAGTGTTTGCTGGGAAGTGGTGAGCAGGGAAGGAAAAGGCCTTAAAAATCACTCTAAGAAGCATGTGAGACAAGCACATCAACCTCTCCATAACAAGTTCTCCTGGCAAGGAAATCCAGACTTTTAGGAAGAAATTTACATTCTGTCATCCACAAATTCTGCAAATCTACAACACCAAAGCAATTTCAAGATATTTAAGTTACTGCCAACTAAATGAAGCTGTGCAGTTATGAACCAACAAACTAAAATTCAATCCAGTAAGCATTTACATCAGTGAAAAACATCACAAACCTGCATGCTAGTGAAGTGTGCAACCACCTTTGAAGAAACACACTCTATATGCCCAGTCTGGTATAAAATGTACTGAACTGCAGATAAATTCTGAACAATTTAAATGGTAAGAAATTTCATGGATGAGATTATCTAGATTATAGTCAATCCTGAAAGGTTTTTAAGAAAGCTGCTCCTAAAAAAAAATACAAATGTGCTGATAAAGCAGACAAATCATAAAACTGTACCAGTGCAATAGGCACCTGCAAATACTGAAGCAAACTGCTAGCAGATCCATCACAGCTAACCTGACCCCACAACAGCTCTCAAAACATACATTCTCAACGACCAAAAATCATACAGGGCAATACAAAACACATCTACAGGTTCATAATCCTAATGTGCCATGGGTCAAGATCAAACACTTGGGGGAAAAAGCAGGAGTTACAGGAATATGACTTAAAGTTAATTAACAATATTTAATCTCTTTCAATATGAAGTCCACTAACCTACAACATTTAAATTAGAAATACTAGTATTACTGTTTTGACTATCAGTAGAACTCTTCAACCTCCTGCATAAAACAAACCTTAGAAAATTCTTTTAAGTCATCCAATTTCAAAACTTCACCCCTGCAAAAATCATTACAAAAGTCATTCCAACTGTTACTAACATTAAAAATTGAGTCAAATATCTATTTTCTCAATATTTAGGTTAAGCTAACTGAACCTTGCACATTTGTTTGCTACATTCAAGAACACATAAGCCATTTCTTTTCCCTGTAACTAGTAAATAGCCATTTAATGTTTTCTTTATACAAAGAGCTCTTCAAGTTTCTCCAAGTGCATGACTTTCAAGCATAGTCATTTTCTTTCCTCTTCTCTGAAAATATGCAGTTTTGCATACTTTCTTAAGAATCAAAACAGCAACTGTAGCGGTCACATTAGCACCAAGGTAATCTCTCTACTACTTGACATTCCTCAGATCATATATCCTTTCTGGCTAACACTGCACTCACTATTTATGCTCTTAATTGTGTATGAGTTCTATATCTGTTTTAAGTGTTATTGCTCTGCACAGCATCTACTTACTGCAAAGTCTTACACTCCTTCCTGTAACTTTTTCCACAGAAAGTAGACTACTTTCACATGTTTCTGGAGATTAATTTTCTGTACTTAATCTTCCTTCTACATAACCTAGCTAGCTCTATACCAATGAACAGTTTTTACTACTTACAGCTCAGTCTCTTATTACTGCTAGTACATAAATGATCCTATGATCTCTTCCTTTTATAGATTAAAAAAACCCTGTTAATTCAGTTACAGATAGCAGGTAAGAGAAGCGAGTTCACATGTATCAGAAAATTAATGACAAAAATTGTAACAGAAAAAAGGACCTCCTGAAGATTCCTGTTGCTTCAAGACACTGGGAATTCAGCTCTGGGAAGTAACTGTTTATGTTTCTGACAGCCTTGCTCTTGTCACAAAGCACTTCCATATTGCATTACATCTCTATTTTGAGTGATAACAGCAGGTTAATAGCATTTTTATTATACCTCTGCTGTAGAAACAAAATAAGTTACATTTTAAAATTGGGGCAAAAAAAGTTACATTAAATTTTGACTGCCGTAATGAGAAGAGTTGCTAAAGAGCAGTGTGTCAGAGTAAAGAACAGAATTATTACTCCCTGAGTACTATGAGGCCTAATCAATAAAGGCCTTAAGGCCTCATTTTCCTTTCATTTCAAACATAATACAACACTGCTGCATGCACAGAGATGTAAGTCAATGCCACAAAAGCTTACTAGACATCTCTTAACCAATCTGATAAACAGAGTGAATGGGTTGTCATCTGCTCAAAAATTTCTCTCCCTTTCTACAACTTGGAGGACAGCTCTTCCAATTTGACATTATTATTGAATATGCCTCCAGTCTACTCCTCATCAGCTTGCAAATACACTTTGTGCTATAAAACATGCATCTTGCTTCACAAGCTTGAAATCAGGGATAAAAATTTAAAACTGCAGAAGATAAAAAGGAGGGATGCAAAAGTGTACACAGGAGAATTCCAAGCTATTTCATTATTTTGGAGTTCCTTTTGCTGTTGAAGGTCTGAGAAAAACTTCCTGTGGCTGGTAAATAGGCAAATACCAGATTCAAGAGGTGTCTTTGAATAACTTAGAAAGAGTTTAAAACTTACAAGATAAGCAATTTATTTTACAAACTTGCACTTCAGGAATTGACCCAGCTTTGTTTCCTATATATTGATTACCAGACTTTCCACTTACTACAGATGACTTTCAAAACACTGTTTCACAAAGCAACACTTCCAACAAAAAATGTCAATAAATAAAAATTTTAGCCTATAGTATAATTCTAAGATCACTTCCTGAGCACACAGCTGCAGGCAAAAAGATCCAATTTCAGAAATGGGATAAAACATTCAGAAAAATACTGTTAAGCCACAGTTGCTCTGGTTAGTATTTTTTAACAGGAAAAAGTACTGAAGGGATACAGGTTCATACCAAAATTTAGACAAGAATTCCTACATTGTTAAGCTAGCACTTTCAGATGGAAAACCATATCACTTTAGTGAGAAAGCAAATCCACACAAAACCTGCAAAACAAGAACAAGCAGCTCATTCTTTTTCAACTAGCAAAATATTATTGAGATGAGTAAAATTAAATGCTTTTTCTAGGTTAGTTTTAATCCTAGTTAAAATCTAGGATGTCTGTAAAAGATCTTCAAGAAAGGAAACAATCTTCTAATACTAGTTACAGCAGTGAACACCTGCAACCAAGTACCATAAAGTTCAGTGACCCCTTCATAATTCAAGAGAAAATATGAACAAGATAACAGTCTTACTCCACCTAATTAAATCCTTCTCTCTTTCAAGTGCTACATTTCATTCCTGAAGGGATTCATTTTTATATTACAACAAACTAGTGAGAAAGCATAAACTGAGTAGCATCAGTGTTGAGAACTTTCTTTGCCAGTACAGTTTTATTTCATTACTGAAGGACTACATAAGGAACAATTCCTCTGTACACTGAGAGGGTATTTTTCCTGGAGATGCCTATGAAATCACATACATAACTGACTTCATAAACAAAAGTAATTATCACTGCAAATTACAATTTTCTACAACAAAGTTATTACAGCATCACTTCCTCTCTCAGACAAAACAGAGGCAGAGCTTTTTCTAAGTTCTGATTAGTTTTGATGATATTTGGCCTGGTCAATATATTACAAAGAATAGGTAGAGACACCAGGGAAACCAAACAAACTGTCAAACAGTATGATCCTTCTAAGAAAGCAGCTGTGTCCCAAGCAGCAGTTAAGGACATATTAGGGGCCATGAAAGAAAAGAGTAATCCCAGAAAAAAATCCCAAACCAAAACATATTCTACAAATTGCTCTCCTTACAATGTCCTGGCAGCAGTCAGCTCATAAGGTACTAACAGTTTTCATTGCTTCTTTTCACCGTCCAAAAAGCAACCCAAAAGCACAAGTGTAATAAGCTGTATATTTCATTTCTACAAAGTCAGATGCTAGAAGCACACATTAAGAATGCACAATACTATGGAAAGAAGTCAGAGGCTAGCAGCATACCTTAAGATAGCATGAGGTAAAAATAATTTCCTTGTTTCCTTGTGTACCAAATAAGCAAATTTTAAAAATCTTGTCTATAGTAGGCGGTTTCCCTTTTTCAAAACATAAACTAAGCTAACATACAAAAGCTTATCCAGTCTAGCTACTACACTGACTTGGACACATTACACTTACAATCCAAAACCTAACCAATGGATTTTGGCAAGTTGCTGGAGCTTCCACTTCAGATATAGTCTCCCATTAATCTTTACTCTCACAACCTACACCAGATACTTGAACTTCAGGAATAGAAACAGAGGACTCCAACCGTCTACATGCATGAAGATTTAGCATTTAATATCACCATACTAAAATCACAGTTCCTTCCTAGCATAAATAATCTAAAATTAGGTTTTTATATCTACCATCCTATGCTTTTTAAAAGCAAGCTTTGTAGCTACTTTTCAAAAGCAAGCTTTGTAGCTACTTTTCAAAAGCAAGCTTCGTAGCTACTTTTCAAAAGCAATTGTGAACATTACCATTCTAAACCTCAAAATTTATAAAGTACATGCACAAATTATATCCATTACTTCCCAATTTATTTTCTATTAGAGAACCTCACAGCACATAACACCACCACCAACAACAAAAAAGCAGGGGATATACAACTGACCCAGCAAAAATTCACTACAGAAAAACTGCCAGATATATTGAGAAATGTAAAGCTGCTTTCTAAAATGTCTAAATTTTCAAAGCAAACTTAAAATTACCTCCACAACCAGAGTAAAACTTCGAAGAAAGCTTTAATCAAAATTAGAAAACCACAGAAATCTACTTTTTTCTATCCTTTCTTTTTTTAATCCAGAGAAAAGCTTCTTATAGGTGAGTGGTCCCAGAAACAACTGTATTTATCTTAGAAATCAAACAAACCACCAACTCCTGTCTCCTTTAGTCATCCAAAAAGCCAATATTCAAGTAACAGGGGTGTAAATAATCTTTTACACTTGGATGTTGGGGGTGTGGGGTGTTCAAAGTATGTTTCACAGACAGCCTACTCATTTGTCATCACAGACTTATCTATCATTCCAGTTTTGACCATACAGTTACAGCGAGGAAACAGTTCTTGTAGTTATGAATAATTACTCAAACATTAACAGCATTTAGTACTAACTAGATAGAATTCATTCCAGCTTCTTCCTCAACCCTTCACTATGCTTCATTACTCTCAAACTTCCCCCTTTTCACCTACCCTGCAATTTCCTCTTTCCAATGCACATTGCTCAGGCAGTTTCCACTCTCTTGTCCCTGCCCTAATGCCCCGTTTATTTCTGACTGCTGGTCAATGATCATGTTGATT
Source organism: Calypte anna (assembly GCF_003957555.1). Classification (NCBI taxonomy): domain Eukaryota; kingdom Metazoa; phylum Chordata; class Aves; order Apodiformes; family Trochilidae; genus Calypte; species Calypte anna. Next base: position 16,492,215 of record NC_044245.1, read on the forward strand.
TAATCAGCAGTTAGCCTCTTGTCCTCCCTTACTGCAAGGGTTGCTAAGACAGGAAAGAAAAGCAAGCTATCTGTTTCCAGCTGTTTACTGTCTCTTTGCTATGAGGACTCTGAACTCCTTTAGGAATCACTGGAAACAAAGCAAGCCAACACTCTGTGAAAGAAGCTCCCACCACTACTTCAATAGGAAGTCATGATTTAAAGTATTGTGTTCAGTCTCTAAGAGAAGTAGGACTTTGAATTTCAGTCAGTAACAGCAGTCATTGACAGTATTCTTAATTGTCAATTAAAAAAACATGCAAAAGAAACATTCACGAGTTCAGTTATAATTTGAAGTTTAGTTGTGTTAATGAATGCTCTCCTGTTGTTTTAAACAATTGAGTAAGATTATGGCATGAAATATAAATTTTCAAAGTCTTTTAAACAGAAACACAGCAAAATACTCAATTAATTCTTCACAATAAGAAACAACTGAGGCTTAACTACATTTTTTTTGCACAAGGTTCTACTACATATCTTAGTTGATGGTTGTACTACAGTAGAAAGAAACATGTTTTCCCTTTACTACCAAGCCTTGCATTTTGCAATTTTCACTCCTAAATGTTCTCTCCCCTACAGCATTCTCAAATCCACCCTATTTATCTGACCTTTGTTTTCTTTAATGTACAACAAAATCACCTCATTTATGCATTCAAAAAGATCTACAAGGATCCTCTATGCTCTCAGTCCATTTGTCCTCAAGCATGAGAACCCTCAAATCTTTGTACTTCACTTTGTTTAATGGAAACACTTTTCCACATCTACAAGGCCCTTCGTTATTCCCTCTAAACAATGCTAGCTTTAAGTCCCTGTTTGTTACTGTTAAGGAACTTCACACTTGAGTTGGTCTCATAAGACCCCCTAATCTCTTCAAACTCTACACTTGCCTCTACCAGCTGACCTAGAAATAAGAGATGCACTGAGGGGGGTAGCAGTTCATTATATTTTAAACACTTGCATACTGAGACATCCCTATGCACAAGGACCTGAAAGCAAGAACAAAGTTACTGCAGTTTTTTGATATGCTGGATATAACAAATACACTTTGGAAACCAAGGATGTGACAAAAACTTGCAAGCACTCTACCCCATTTAGTCCAAGGTAAACCTGGAAGTCTCTCTCCAGAGAGATGATCATCTGTACGTAGTCTCTTTTCCAGAGAAACCATGCAGTAAGCAACTTTTAAAAATGCTTTGCTTGCACTGTGTCTGCATGGAGGGCTTACCCATAACACACGTTTTAAAACCTTAATTGAAAGCAATTGAATTTCTTACCATGGATTACATTTCTACAAACACAAGAGGTTCTGCTATGAGTATTACAAAAATAAGCTGTAACAACAAATGCCTTTATATGGATACCAAAGGTATTCACAGGGGGAGGGTCTACCATTTTTGAGTTATTAATTTTCAATCAAGGTGATTATAGCTTTTACAATGAATATGTGTCCGCTGAAATCTGTAAATGACAGGTCACCAGCTGTCTTTAGCACCAAAAAAAAGTGAACTGATCATGACTAAATTAATCCAAACTATCAGCATGCTACATCAGTGAATCTTCCAACTTCACTGCAGAAAAAAAAAATCAACTCAGAGGCACACAGGAATGACTTTTTAAACACTGACTTGAAAGGGAGACATCTAGTTAATTTGGCTTTATGCTCAGCAGTATACTCCAGATTTTTGTTCTCTTTTGTTTTCTATGAGTGAAAAAGAAAGTTTGTTTGGGACTTCAGTGCAGCTTGGGGAAATAAATACTGGAGATTTTTTAGTGAGGTTGGTTAACTCTTAAGTTCAGCTTTATCACAGGAAAGCAGTAGCACCTTTGTAGTAGTTCCAAATCAAGTACAAATTGTTTTCTTTTTCCCATGTGTCTGTAATTGTAAAACTAAGGGAATTCTGTATCAGCAACAGTATCTTAGTGTAATTCAATAGACAGAGAACATGACAAATTATTAGACTTTCACATATTAGCAATATGCAGCTGTCCATAACACCACAGCATTTCACCTACCTTCAATTCATACTGACAAAGTAAATCGAAGTTGATATCCGCCTGCTCAGCTTTGTCTTACTACATAGAATATTCAGTATTTAACACAACTTTGGTTGGTTAGAATATATTTTTAAAAGCTGAAACTGAAGCCAAACTAACCTTAATAGCACCACAAAAAAAAAAACCAAGGAGAATCCCTTACTTCCCCTAAACAATACAAATATTCATGTTTTAAAATTAGTAATTTTTCCCAGGCTGTTGAAGACTACTTCCCTCTCCCAGTCTACTAACACACGATGTGCAAAAGACCTCTTTTAGATAAGAATAAAGGAAATCTTCCACTGCCCTAACAGCCTGGGGCAGGAGAATGTACAGTAGGATAGTGTTACTTCCACTTAGAAAACTACAAATAATTCATTTTCCTTCATTGTTATTGAATACATCCATGCTCATGTCACTCTCCAACTATTTGGACTCAGTGACTACTTCACAAGGTCTTTTTTACCTTAAAAAAAATTCCAATATACAATTAAGCAAATATGCTCCCAATATAGAGCCTCATTCTCCAGATGTTTTCATAGATGCATAACTCCACTAAATGTAGCTCCACTGAAACAGAAAGAATTAATGATTGTAAAAAAACTAAGCAGAATTGGGAGGATAGATAGAACAAGTATCTTTGGACAGATGAACAGAAAATGCCAGAAGTCACCTCTGTGTCCTGAGAGGCAGCAGAGAATAGCAGCCTGCTGGCCTTGCACATGCATTTAATTCTGAAATTACTATACTTTTAGATACAATCAGATATAATGAAAATCAGCACGCTAACATGAGAGGCCTGTTTTTATATTCCCTCTACACAATAATTTACATCACCCAGTGATCTACAGAGCAAAACTAGTGTTTCCTAAAAGGTACTTAGAGATATTTTCTTTATTTTACCTTGACTATTATAAAAACATAACAACAGTGCTGTAGTAAATACATCTATACATCACAAGATGTTAACTTAATACAGAAAAAAGAAGCACTGATTTAAAGCTCCAAGTTCTCTGCTTTAATACTTTATAACTTGAGACCAAATACTGTGATTACTAAACAGAAAACGTCTCCAAATTAAGTCAGTAACTGAGGTTTTACAAACTGCAACTGTTACCATTTTTTAATAAAAAGAAAACCTTAGTCTTTCATTTTTCTAGGAGGGTGGATTGAAAATAACATCAGATAAAAAATACTAGGGATATTACTACTGTCTATAATATCCTGTGAAAACACAGAATGCTGACTTGCCTGTGAAGATTCCTCTCTCTGCCAAGAAAGTGCTAACTTTGATTATAATTTTCTGATTGGTAAGTTCTACACAGCAGCTAAATATGAAGAGGCTTTTTTTCATTTCTTATCAAGTTCAGTCTATGAAGCAAGTAACTACACAGTATAGCACTATGACCCAATAGATTATTTAAATAAAGTCTCTAAAACAGCTAGTATTTATTGTTACTGAAAAATCCAGAATGCTACTTCATGTTATCAAATGCTGCAGTCTAAAGTGAGACTAGAAGTTTAAAAAAAAAAAGAGAATGATAAGTTTATTTAATCTTTGTGGTTGTAAGAAAAACTACCATAGAGAAAAGGAACTTATTTTCTAATGAAAGAAAATTAATAGGTGTTATCATGTCTAAATGACTGCTTCAAACAAAGCTTGCGCTGCAGTCTTCCAAGCATGGTACAAGACACATTGATTACAACACTCTCATTCACCTGACTGGTAATGGCTAAATTTTACTATTTTCACATTTCACTAATGAGAATTTAGTGATTGTTTAAGTAAAGGTTAATTAAAGATAACTCACCACCATCCCTCTCTCTAACTCTGTGAGTATGCACACTTTTTGCTTTACTGTGCCCTGTGTTGTCACCATATTTGTTTTCAGGACTATCAGAGCGCCGCAGCATTTTATTTGGTGGTGAAGGATCTGTGGTGTCTCGCATCTTGTCATGGCGGTGATCACCACCACCACCGGGGTGACTCTTGGATGAGTACTTAAGAGCCTGCAAGAGATCACAAGAGAAGAGGTATCTACATTATACACAAAGTTATAGAACCAATGTTAAAATGTGAATTCTAAATTTTGTATCTCTTTCCAAAACATTTTCTGAAGTTACTTTTCATTTCCTCTTTATACAATCAGCATTAGTCTTCTTAAATGTAATGACCAATATTAAAACAAGTTCTGTAATTACAACTCAAACCATTTTCCCCCAGTATTTCATCCAACATAACAGCTGCTGTTAAAAAAATCCTAATTCTATGTTTTCACTGCTGGACTACATACTTGCAACAGTGAGTGGGACACACTACTTCTGTTTTTCAGGAAAAAAAGTCTCTCTCTTTGGTATTAACAATCTAAACATAAAGTTTTAATGAATCAGTGTGAACTTTGAGTATGTCCTCCATCTTTTAGTTAGAGTCACCCAGTTTCACACCACCACCTTGCACTTCTGCAGTTTTTTGTCTACTAGCAACCCTGTAGCAGATGCAATTAAAAAACCAATAGAATTCTAAGGGCCCAGAATACACAGTAAGACAATTAATTCTGAATTATTTACCAAAAACAGCACGTTCTGCCTCACTTTAACCTGCTTGATTTTGCAGTGAGCTTCTCAGTGGCAAATGTTTACATTTGAATTAACTATCACTGACAACTGCATTGGACTGTCAGATTACACTTCACAGTGATACAAATACACAGAAATGTAATAGAACTATTCAACTCTATGCTCTAAGGACAGCAGTATAAAAATATACTGCATTCCCCAAACTTGCAACCCAAGAAATGTTTGGTTTTTTGCAGTAGACATAGCAGAGGAGTCCACTTCACAGAAATATAGGTTCTTGTCAGCAGCTTAAGGGTTTGGTGGTTTCTGAACATGCCTAGCAGCTGGAAACCGCAGAAATTAAGCCTTACTGGCAACTCCAGCTATTCAGGGTCTAAAACCATTCCCTGCTCGGGTTACCATCTACAGCAGCAGTTTTGGGGAGAAGAAAGGACTCTGCGAGGGGGGTGGGGGGAGAACAAGATGTTTTTTGTTTTTAGAAGGAAAACACTCACCTCCCCCTGGATCTCCACTCCACTGCAAGTGACCCCGGTTCGCTCTCCCGCCCCTCGTATCGTACCCCCCCCCAATACCTAGGCCCAGGCCACACACGGGTCGCACTAGGCCTCTCCTCCTCGCCCCGGCCCCGTAGGCCTCAGAACAGCGCTGAGGCCTTATTTCCTCCCCGCGCGGCCGCCGCCGCTCCCCCTTCCTCTCTCCCCGGGCCTGAAACGCCGCCGAGAGACGGGACTGAGGCCTCTGTTGCACCGCGGCCTGCAGCGGCGGCCGAAGCCTCCGCTCGAGTAGCTCCCCCCCTCCGCCTCCCCTGCTCCTCCTCCCGGGCCTGGCGGCCGGCGGCTGAGGTACCTGGTAGGGCTGCGAGTCCCCCCTGCGGTCGTGACAGCTAAAGAGAAAGCGAGAGAAAAAGAGAAACGTTAGCGAACAACCGTTACCGGCCGCCGGAAAAGGGGGGCCAAACATGGCGGAGGGGAGGGGGAGACCCCGCGGGGCCAGGGGCCAGAGGAGGAGGAGGGGATTTACCCATCACTGAGTCTCTGCTGTTTCCTCGCATACATTACCATCAATGCCCGTCCTGTGTATGTGAGTGTGAGGGGACCAGGAGGGGACGGCCGCGGCCGGGCCACAGGCGCCGAGGGGGGAGGAGGGGGAGGCAGCGCTCCGCCTCGCCGCCGACCGGGGGTAGGGAGGGGGGAAGGGAGGGAGGGGGCGGCTCAGGCAGCTCGGCTGGGACCAGCGCTCACGGGCCCATCTCCTCCGCGCACAGCGAGAGGGGAGACGCCAGCAACTCGGCCCCGCGTGCGCTGAGACACTCCGGGAGCAGGGACTCCGTCGTCGCCGCCACCGCCGCTGCTGCTGCCGCCGCGGCCGCCTCCTCCCCCCGCTGCGCCCGCCGCCACCGCCGCTGCTCCTCCAACTACATCCGGGAAACTCGGGCGACGCCGCGCTCGGTTAACGTCGGCTCTTTTCGGCTCTTTCCGACGCGCTCCGTCCCCTCTGTCCCCTTTGCTCTCGGGCGACTCTGCCTTCGGGAAACATCGGCTGCCTCCGCCGAGCCCAACGCCCTTCAATCTCTCCCTTCGGCAAACATCGGCTCCTTCCGTAACTCCCCTTCCTCCCTCCTCCCACCGCCCGGCCCGCCTCGTCCTCCTCTCCCGAACTCTACCTGTCTTCGGAAAACATCGGTTATTTCCGTAGAGTTGTTTTCACGCTCCCGTCAGGGTGGCGCTGTGTTCGGCAACGCTCGGGTATTTCCGTGACCCCTCACCCGGCGGCTCCGAGGCGCTGCAGGCCGGAGCAGCCGTTAGCAGGGCGCGCCCGGCTGATTGGCCGAGGAGAGACCCCGCCGTCGGGGGCCGCGCCGGGCCGAGAGGGAGCCGGGGTGCGGTGCGTCAGGCGGCTTTCTCCCCGGGAGCTGAGAGGGCGGGAGCACCAGGCAGGTGGGGGCAATAGGGAGAATTGCGAGAGAAGCGGTGGGGCGGGGGGAGCGGCGCCCGGCCGCGAGATAGGAAAAGGAAGGTCTCCTCTTACCTACCCCCTCCTCCCCTTCCGCCCAGGGACTTGATGTATAGGCAGGAGCCATTTTGTGTACGGCTCCTTTTCTGCGAGGAAGGGCTCGGCGGTGTTGAGGGTGTTAAAATGTCCCTGGGGAGGCTGCGGCCGCCGCGCGGGTCGGACCCTGCCCTTGCCGCCGGGCCCCCGCGGCGGCGCCGGTGTTTCCTAGCCCGCGGTGTCGGGGCTCTGCCCCCCATCCCCGAACAAACAGCCCCGGGCTGCCGCAGCCCCGGCCGCTGAGGGAGAGCGAGGCTCTGGCGGCGGAACGGCCCGGGAGCGGTGAAAACGCCGCCGGGGAGGGTGGGGAGGGGGCTGGGTGGGAGGCGGCTGGCGAGAGGCGCGAACGGCCGCCCCCGGTGGGCAAGCGGCTCGTCCGCGTCGCGGCAGGCGAGAAAAATCGTCATCCCGGCGGCCGTGAGCAGCCTACAGTGCCAGAGCCGTATGGTTCAGGTGGCCCCGGGGTCGCCGAGCGAAGGGGCTGCCTGGTGCTCAGCTTGAGAGGAAGATTCCCCTTCATCTTCCGAGGCCCGAGTGGATGCAGCTGCTGGTGCTGACTGCTGAGCATTCTGGGAAAGGTTCATTTGGTTGTTTCTGACCAAATCCTCCAAGTCTGAGGTACAAAGCGTCACCTATTCAGAATAATATTAATGTAACATTACAGTTTTTTGGTGTCAGAGCTGAGCATCGCTATAAGGCTGTCATAGGAGAGACCAGTTTTCAGTAAAGGGGTAGTGTTGCCAAATTTTGACCTGGTCCTTTCCTGAAAAGGGAAGAGATGTGGCACCACTCATAACTAGATGTCAGCATTTCGGTAGATCAGCTTCCCCGTGGGTCAGGCTGTACAAGTACAGCATCATTCATGATAAATCTGCTACTTAATTTTTCTTTTTGCTTTTTTTGTTGTCTTTTTTGTTGGTTGTTTTTTTTTTTAGAGCAGAGAAGGCTTTCTTCAGGGAGAAGAGTGGAGGATGACTCAGCAGGGAGCTGCTCTTCAGGGTTACAATAATGAACTAGTGAAATGCATTGAAGACCTGTGTATGCAAAAGGAACAGTTGAACAAACAAATCCAACAAGCAGAAGAGGAAAAAAGCAGACTTCAGCATGAAATCCAAACCCTGAATGAACAACTGGAGTGTGTTTGTGAAAACCTGGCCCAAAAGGTAGCTTCAAGGAATGAGCTTGATAAAATTCTAGCTGAAACTGAAGCTGCTTACATGAAGATTTTGGATAGTTCTAGAACTTTGCTTAGTGTCCTGAAGAAGGAAGTAGGAAGTTTAAAGCATTCACCAGAACTGAAAACCAACGTCACGTGACATGTTTGAGCTCTTCAGTGCTAAAATTCCACTAGGTGAGAAACGTGGTTGGCCACAGAACCTTTTAACAACAGTAAAAGCAGAGAGGGATTTTCTTCCAACCTTTCTGTATGTTTTATTGTTATTTTTGAATGCACTAGAAAATAGATGAAATAAAGTTACTGTTTTGCTGTTTAAGAAGTCCAGTTACTACAAAACTATTGCAGATGGGTGGCTGAGGCAGATGTGAGGCTTTCAGTTTTGACAAGGTGATACTTCAAGGCTATTCTGAAGATGGAAAAAATCCATGTTTTGTTAGTTTGGGTGGCTATGGTGAATTCCTGCTTCATTTAAAACTACTGGATGCAAGTTGATCAGATACTATTTCTTTTTGCTTAAGAAATGCTTAGGCTTTACAGTTAGGGACCAAATAGGAAATGACTGTTTAGATTCCTCTAGGAGTTTGGAGTTCTCGTGATGCATGCACAAAGACAGGTCCTGTTTACAGTCAACACTTATCTAGAATAATGGAAGAATAAGGTGAGAAAACATGACTTACATGGGGCATGGAGGCTTAAACTGTTAGGACTAGATATATGGTTCATGCATTTTCTGAAGCTCAAAAGCCATGTTGAGAAAGGAGGCAGGCTATAGTGAAAGCCAGGTTTTGCTGTAAACGTGTGCCTCTGGTGGGCAGCACACAGTGCTGCAGGCAGCCATGCCATGTGAGCTTGGACCAACTAATCCACTTACAGATGAGGAAAAGATGACTATTTCAGCAGTATCTTGAAGTCTGAAAAGAACTGGGGTTCAGAAAAAAATACTAGGTTAACTACAAGGCTGAAGAAGATAATCTAAGCTCAAAGCCAATATTAGAATTTATGAAAACTTTATTTTTAGTCTGCTTTAGCTCTGTACTGATCTATTAAATAATTGGATTAAGATTTTAAAGAAGAGTAAACAATCTGGAATAGAGAGAAATAAATTTAAAGGGAATATGAAAGTAGAAAATGAGATTGAAGGTAGTTTGCATCGGTCAGAGGTTAAATAAAACCATTTAGAGTTCAAGGAAGAGGTAACAACATGTCAGAAATCTCATTTTAATCCTGTTTTCTATCTGTGGTTCTTAGTAAGCCTCTCTGTTTGTGTGTGTACTTATGAATGCATTTTGTCCTGCTCATTCATGTGTTACAGCAGTAACTTCTATTTTTAGGCGGTGTCTTGTAGTCAAATCTACATTCTATTCCGATTAACTAAATTCAAAGAAGTGCAATTGTAATCTCCTTACTTGATAACAGTGTATCTCTCAGGTGCAGATATATAAAAGGTATGTAGGTGTGAACAGTTTCAGTAGTAGTTCTTCAATAAAATGAAGCCAATTTTATGTTCTTCTGGTTGCCATGCTACGTCAGGGATTAGTGTGTCTGAGCTGATGGGATAGCATTTCCACTGCCTTCCCTCGAGTAATGCTGAGGTGATGAAGTGAGCTAATCTCAAGGGTGCTGCTATTGCTGTAGTAGTTCAATACTCAGGCAGTCCTGAGTACTTGAATGAAACATAAAAATTGTTATCAGTTTTGAGTAGCAAAAGTGATTTATTTGGCTGGATATTTCTTGGCATTCTCTCTTCCCTTAGTCTGGTGGTAGTAGTCATAGAATTTGCATCAAAACAGGAAGGTTTGGGAAAGGATACTGACTAAAGAGCAAGGACTTATTTTAGTTGCACATGAAAACTGCTGCTGCTTATTATCTGAAAGGAAATTTGAAATTGTCTATGTGAAAAAAAAATTATCACATAAAGTTAATTCATGGAGAACAGTACAGTTCATTTCTTGGAATATCTGTCTCGGACAATAATTACAGGTTTGTTTGTATTAAAATAATCATGTTGCAAATAATCCCTCTTCTTGCTCCACGTAGGCTGTTAAAACTAAAGTTTTAAGAGAATCCTTCTAAGTCTTTAGTCTACTTCGTGACCATTATTACATTGAAGTGTATCTACACAGTGTCTAAAATACTGGAAGTGTTTTAATTCTTTAAGTTACAAAACTAAGGGAAAATATAACTGTAGGCTAGTATGTATACATGCAAGGGCCTCCCAGATTTCAAATAAAATGTTGGAAGTAGTTGTAGAATTCCATTCAGATATCCCAATCTGTATAATTTTTGTTTAAATTCAGATATACAAATGGAGAGCAATAATACTGTATCTGTAGGCATTGTCAATTTGGAGGATAACTCCCAAGCATGGCAGTCATTGTGAAGTGCACATGCAGAGTTGTTACTCGGAAATAGCCCTTACCTTTATCTTCTGTATTGTCCCAAATTAACTTATTGTGTCCTTTTATTTAAATGGAAAGCCTTTGCCACTGCTTTTTCTTGTAGTAAGAATCTTGACATAATTAATTTTTCTTAAACAACTTCAGTTTGTTTAGAATAGAAGACAAGCAAACTAAATTAATGCATAGTACTGCTAGAACAGAAAGGATAATATGCAGATTACAGCAGTTCCATAGGGCTAGTTTGCAACAGAGTTTTTCTCAAATAAGGCAGGTTATAAACTTACAGCATCGTACTTATTCCTGACCTAATTTTAATACTGATTTCATATGACTCTGGGTTATATCCAGTAGCTGTGCTTACAGCATAGGAGCAGTAATCACAGAAGTTCAGTTTTCACAATTGTAGTGCCTAATCTGGGGAGCTGTGTTTGGTGTCTTGAAGTTTATTTGGTATGTGAGGAGACAAGGTTTTTGAAACTCCCTTCTGGTCTTGATTCAAAGTGTCAGTGAAATGCACTGGTCAAATTTCTTGAATTTATGTTCTGGCACCTTCATCAGGCTTCCAAATAACAGTACATAATGGAAGAGAGATGATGATTCCCAGCTTTTATAGCAGCATTTCTTAAGTATGTACCTAGCACATACAACTCTTGTGATAACAGGTTTTTCAAAACATTTGAGTGTTGATTTCTGCCAAATAAACTAAGTTTATTATATGTGTTTGAGTGGTAGAGACTGGGTCTTGGATTGCAATTTTAGAATTAAGTATCTTAGTTCTACGTAGATCATGCAGTATAAGTGTGTCCCACTCCACAGAGTTTAAGTAGATTAAGCTAAATTGGAACATGCTACTCTTAATTTTGGAACAAGAACATTCAGAAGGTTGTTAGCAAAAGGATCTGTTGTCTACAGTTAATTCATCATGTAGATGAGTCCTGCACAGAATGCCAATGTCTAGTACTCCTTAGATGATTTTGCTTGTTAGGAAGAATTGAGTTGGAAAATGTAGCCCTTGGCAATTGCTGAAATGGCCCTTAATTCTGAGTATATCCCAGGCTCTTGGGTTTTCTCATATAAGAATTAGATAAAACAGTTTATTTTCTATAAGGCTTTTTTGCTTCTTTACAGTAGTGCATGAGGAATTACCAGCACATATTTTAATACTGATTTGTTTGTTTGTTCATCGTGTTGTTTCGCTTTACCAGATGGATAGACATGTTTTCCTAAAATAGGAGTGCTCATGTACTGTGGTTTTTAATGTGTATGTATGGTTTTAAATACAGATGTTGGGGTTTTTTTATTTTTATTTTTTCTCTACTGACAGGACAGATCAGCCTTTAGTATAGATTGTGTACGAATTGCTTGGTCAGTCTCTGTTGCTGTGTCAGGGAGAAGTCAGGCACTGAAGCCACTTCTTTGATGACTGTTCTTTGCCTTTTTTTAAACTAAGAGTGTGGGGTTTTTGTTCTTTTCCTCTTGCTGCTTTCTAAATTGGCCTTTAATTTCAGTTATCTGAGAAACATCCTCAATTGTTGACTTCCTCATTCAGTTTTCAGATGAAGTTTTAATCAATAATCTAGCTGTAAAAAACAGATGTGGCTATTAAGACATGATGGAGAGATTCAGGCTTGCAGAAAAGGGAGCTATATATTATTTGGTCATTCATAGCTTTAGCTGGTGGGGTTTGTGTGAAAAAATAGTCCAGTATTGTAGTTTTTACAAAAATATGATGAAGGGTTTTTTTTGACTGTGAAAGACTAGGCTATAGATCTGCTGCAGTAACCATAACAGCAAATAAGTAAACTAGTAAATTTTAAAACAAAGTTGGATATCTTACTCAGCAGTGGCATTGAAAAGAATGGTGTCAAGTATTTGCATCCTGATTACAGCAAGCCTGTTGTTTGTGACATCATTCAGAGATGTTAGTAAATTTAATTTGAATGTCATAAATGGGAAAATGTTACTCTTGAAGTAGGGTTCATCTGTATCAGAGGAAAAAGGGCACCTGTATTCAGAAATCATGCTAAAGACAAGGCATTTGAGAAAAGTCAGATCCATTTCCTTCTGGGGGTGAGACTAGTCATGATTTCACTGCGTGTGATGGGAGCATTGGATTTGCTCACACCTCACCTCAAGGCATATGAAGTTAGGTGGGAGAATTTGTCTCTGTTTACTACTTGTGTTTTTTAGAACATATGTACTTGGCCCAAAAGGATTTATAATGGTGCTGAGTCTTCTCATGTATTATCTTGTTACGAGACATACACATAGATTTCTGTAGTTGCCAGCCTAAATCAAAAATACAGGTATAGACTATAAAACAAAGTAAGAGGCTGAACAATATTTAACACTTAATTTTAAACATTTTTTCAAAGTATGATACTGAATAGGCTGATCATGCAGCATTCTAAAATTAAATCTTTTAGGTGTTTTTTTTTTTAGCTTTATATGCATAGTTTCTTCTGATCCAGTGGGAGCTCTTGGCTTGAGGTTCTCCTTCTATCCAAAATTAATATATTGTAAGTGGGAGCACTTTTTAAACAATATTTCCATCATAGTCCCTAACAGATCTGTAATTTACTGTTTTAAATCATTTCATATCGTTGATTTTGTTGAACATGGTAAAAAAATAGCAAATTTATTTTCTAAAAGCTTTCAAATTTCCCTGTCTGAATTCAGAATTTTATTAAACCATTATTTCTTGTTGTGTTCTTAAGTTGCTATAACTTAGAGACCCATTCTGATTGGGCATTTCTCTCAGTTCCAGACACAAAATTGTTTTCATACTCTGGAAGCTTTAACTTTTTTAAGCCTTTTTTCTTATTCAATAGGAACACTGAGTTGAAAATCAGCATGACAGACTCTTGTGATGCATTTTTAAAAACGTAGTTAGAGTCTAGGCTGAATTATACTCTGTCAGGTGTTTGGAAAGATAAAAAAACCTAGCAGTAATTAGTAATTTGCTGTAATTGACAAACCCAAAGTACTTTTTATTAAACATAGTCCCTCCTCAGATTTTTACTAGCATGATGGTCTCTGATACTTCATCTCCAGAGTAGAGGTTGTGGGACAAAAGACCCTTCTAGCTGAGGCAGCTCACCTGTGGAAAGAGAAGTGTCTTTGTTAGCTTAGCTCATGATAAAGAGCTTGTGAGACAATTCAGACCAAGTGGTTATAATGGTCATAGTTTACTGTTGCAATGTCGATTGAAGCAAGCTGAAAAAAAAAGAAAACCAAGTCCATGCTGCCACTCACAAGAAAAGTGATACTGATCACAATCAGGTTAGCTTTGAGTGCAGGAGCTCAGGTACAGCAGTTCTGGGCTCAGCAGTTCATTTGCCCTGGCAGAAAGCAGTCACCCATGCAGACACACTTTCATTTTTAAAATTTTATTTTATTTATTAAGTGTTCCATTGAGGCCTCCAGTTGCACTGTCGTATGCATTCATGTTGTGCATGTGAATATATGGGGGTGTTTTGTGAATGACACAAAGAAACCAACTGTACAGCAGCAATTTAAGTGAAACAGGATTTGGTTTTATGCCATTCTGGTTTTATTTTAAAAAGTGTTTAAAAAATACAAAGTATATAGATATATTTAAATGGAATATATAAGCAATCACTTAAAGGGAATGTTAATATCTTTATCCCCCTTGACAGACAGTGACACTTAATAGTAATCTGCCCCAAATCAGGGATAGATCTGGGAATGGAGGCTTTGTTTTTGCAGCCTCAACTGAATGCTCCGACTTGGACTGCTTCCCAGGTATTCATGTCCTGTTTGGCATTTGACATAAACCAACTGGATTATGCATTTTCAACCTGTGTGTTGGGGGAAGGGAAAGAAGTCAGTAGACACCTACTTTATGCTGTTACTCCACATTGCATGCAGCATCATTATGATGTTTAGCAGTATTGGTTATTTCTTCACAGATAAAGCCTTTGTGGTCAATAGCAGCTCCAGAACAGCTGTTCTCACTTTCCAGATCTTCTTCCTCCAAGCCCCTGCTCACGTGTATTTGGGAACTGACTGTAGGAGACAGGTCACAGGAACAACTTTTAATGATAGTTGCTAATTACCTTTCAGAACTTCCACTAGTTTGTCTTTACAGCCCCTGCTGTTGCATCTGATTTTTATCAGGCTTCTTATTACCTTATGCTAGTCTATGTAAGAACACCATGTATTGGTACCAACAGCCTTTAAGGATTTTCTTGACATCAGGCTCCTTGGTGTTGAAATAGTGAAGAAATTGAATTCTAGTCCACCTATAATGGTATATAGAGGATATAACAGCATTCAGACCACATAAAACAGCAGCAGACTCTGTGACACCCATCTTCTACCACAGCTCATTTTGGGTTAATGGAGCTGAAGTAATATGACAAGTCAGGAATTTTAGAGATAGGGCTTGTCAGTAGGGAACATAAGAAAATAAACTGGCTCTTAATTCAGATTAAAAACTACTTTAATCTAATACAGGTAACACCTGACAGATGCATTATTTCCTGTATCACAAGAAATACATATTCACATTTAAAAGTAAGTGTTTTAATGAATACAGGATGTTCTTGGTAGAGACTTGTCTACTATTCCTGTATTGTTTACCATTAGAAAGTGCAACTTAAATAGACTGCTCATTGCCACCTTGCCTTAGGTTATGTACCTTCTGCTTTGAATAGACCCCACAGTGTTCCTACTGTATAAACCCTCATTTGTAGCCCTGTCCTCTTCCTACTGCAGCAGCTTTTGTTGCATCTGTTTCCTAGCCCCTTTACTTATCTCAAGCTTTTGCCCAGAAACACACTGTTCTGCAATGTGGAGGGTTGGAGATACTTTCAGTGTCTTAATATTGTCTGGATATGTTCTGGCACACTTGGAAAAACTGTTTGCAAAGACAAACAGATTTCACTCAGTTTGATAGTGCCATGAAGGTTGTGGTTGGACAGTGTAAGAATATTATACAGTAGGGAAAAAAGATGCCTGACCTGAGAAGAGTTTCATCCTATGAAAAGCCCACCCTAAAATGGCTCTTAGGTTGAACTGATGGCTGGATGGAATTTGACATTCCTGATATTCCATGGAGATTGAAGAACAGAAGTTCATTATGTTTGTCAATAAGAGTATCATTGCCCTAGACTTTGTTTATAGTTTTCTACAACTAAAGGTCTAAATGGGATTGAATTTAATTAGTAGTAATGCTATGTGCACAGTGACTTGAGTTTGTTCCAGAAATGATCACAGTGTTTGAGAAAACACTAAATTGAAACTAAAAAGAGGAAAAATCAATATAATGCCAGAGCTTGCAGATCAATGATCTTGTTGAGGAAGCTGTTAGAGGTCAGCTATGTAGTTTTTCAAAGCTCTGAATATGACCTGTATTGCAAAAGAATAAACACATGCTAAGATAGAGTATGCTTACAGTAAGGCTACTTGTAAAAAGTTAAGTCAAGATGTCAAATGCAATTTTCTTTGTAATCCTGCTCTATTTTACAAACTAATATATTCCCCAGTAAGGTGTGCTAGAGATAAACATTCCAGATGCCTTTATCTGCAGAGCCAATTAAAAAATCTGCATGCTGTGAAATCTCTGGGTACCAACAGTGTCTGCAGAGACTTTCATGTTTGGTTGGAAAGCACAGCCAAATGGTTTAAAGAGATACCAGAAATAATTTATTTTGGCTAATAGGCCATTTCCTGGACCTCATCCAAGATGCAGCTTTTGAGTGCAGTACTGGTTCAGAGCCTGAAGCCACAGCACAGCCTTTGTTTCCCAAGCCCATCATCCTCACTGCACCTGAACAAGCCAGCTGGTTTTGCAAGGACCATGAGACAAGGGGCTCTCTTGTTGGTGCTGGTAGAGAGCAGGTAATTAAATAAAAGACAAAGCACACTGTACAAAAACACTCCAGGTAGGCTCACACTGAGGCAGTCAGAAGGACTTGGGAGTCTCTTTTCTGCTTGTACTCTGTAGGAAGGGTAAATAAATCTCTGTGTATGTGATTATGCTGCTTGAGGTACTTGATGCTACCTTTGCTACACTGGGGTCCTGTTACACAGATTATGATGTTATGATTTAATTTGTAGTTAGAATACTTTTATTAGCATGAGCAAAACCTCTAAAATCAACCAGCAAAGTAGTTGTGCAGTGTTACTGGATTTCAAAGTGTTGAGTTTCCACAACTGTAGCTTCTGTCCTATGTCTGGTATGACAGCAAAGTGGGTAACAAAAATAATTTTAAAATTCTGACATGAATTTTAAGAAAATTCTAAGAATTTAATAAGTGGTCATGAGGATTTTTTACCACAAAGGTTACTTGAAAGTTAGTGGGTCTTGTGCTCTGTTTGCTAATGGTGCTCTGGACTTTAGGATTCAGGATTCCTGGTAGATTTCTCGAAGCCATAGCTCCTGAAATTAAGCCTTTTCATTTGTTCTCCCTCTGCCACTCCACCCTTGAAGTTGTATTTCTGTTTCCTGTGAAGAAAAGGTTGAAAACACAAATGCAAGTAAACGTAAAAGGCTCAGAAATAAAAGGCAAATATAAATAATTCTAGATATTTTTCATGACTTAACAACAGTCTCACACTTTGTGCACAACCATGTCTCTTTGAAGCTGGAAGCTGGTCATGGTCAAAATCCTATTGAAAATTTAATACCAAGTTATACTCCAATCAAAGAAGATGCAAATTACAATGACTTCAAGAAAGGCAGTCTCGTAATCCATGGGTGTAGATGCTGTAGCACACAATGAGTTTTCTTTATGTGAATATTAAAGTTCCTCTCTTACTAGCTCAAGCAACTTCACCCAGTTTCTGCAGCTGCTGTGCATTACCCTGACGTGTCAGGGCAGCTCCTACCAGCCCAGCCCCAACGTGATCTGCAGGTGTTGAGGAACAAGGTCTTGTTTGGAGACTGATCTCTGGAGCTCCCAGGTCCAGAAGCTGGAAGCTCCATGGGATAGCAGGGGAAGGGAAGGCTGCCTGCTTCTGGGAGAGAGCACATCCAGCAGTGGTCATTGTCTCTATTCTGCCAGAAGTACCAGCCTAATATGACCCTTCCCAGAATCAGGAATGTTAGAGGAACAAGTAGTTGCAGGGCTGAAAGAGGGTCTAGGGGACCTCCTAACATCAAAACATATTTAGCTCATGGAAATTAATATAGAAAAGGTAAATGTGTAGATAGCTGGAGAGATGGGTTTTCTAACATTTATGGAGCTTTCTTTGGAGTCCGAAATGCCAAAAATATGATTACAACATCCAGCTGGAGACTGAAGATGGGATTTAGAAATGGAATAATTTATCAAACTGGAGCTAAAGATAGAAGTAAATATGCTGGATAAAGGGCAAGATGAATACAATTAAGTAAAACTGACACGGAAAAAGAGAAAATCAGCTGCTGAGAACGTTCAGAAGGATTTTCCTGAGAGGAAAGCATCACAAAAGCTGCCAAAATTGTGTTAGTTTTTAAATGTTTTTAATTAAAATACATGGAAGCTTAGTTTATAACATAAAGAAAAATTTATCACAATAGAAGTAATTAAATCCTCGCAAAATTATGAATTTTTATACCATTCCACAATTATTCTGGACAAATGCTTTTAATTTGGCCCAAACAATAGCAAGGAGGTTTTGTGGGTATCCTAGTATGCAATCTAGACCTGTTTCAGTCATCACAGAGAGGGAACAGTAAGAGGGAACATGATGACAATATAGAAAACAATGAGTGGGGCTGCACAAAATTTTGGCTCTCATATTTTGTAACAAATCTCATGGTTCTTTGTGGTTTGCTTAAAGCTCCTGGGTTTGTGTAGTAAATAAGAATCTTCAGAGTTCATTACAGAAAAACAAGTTTCTAATTTTGCTATTACAAGAAGACTTAAACTAATACAGAGCAAGAAAAGGAACCAAACCACATCTTTTGAGAGACAAATTTTTAGACTTTTATCTCAAAAACTAAAATACACCTTCTTTATTGAAAAAAACATAAATCTAAAGGCATAAAGCCAAGATTTGGTCATGCTGTTAGAGCTCAGGTCGGTATTCATAGGGTGTTAGTCACTCAGGCATTGCTGAGCCTTGTATCCCATCCTTTTCTTTCCTTAGCAACGTTCCCTTCCAGCCTTGAAAACAACATGCCTCTGCCCTTTCTTTTACTTGCTTTTTCCTTCAGCAGATGCTGACGAGCCCAGTGTCTGATTTCAGTTCTGATTTGGAATAACTCCAGGGGCGTGCACGAAGCCATCTTGCTGCTTCCCTCCTCAGGGGTGGTGGTGGGGAGGAGAGTCAGGGCTATTGTTCTCCCTGCCTCCCGCAGCAGCAGCTGCCAGCATTGTTCCCTCTTATTTACCTCCCTCTCTCTCTAAACCAGCAGGGCCCGGAGCAGAGGGATGGAGCCCTCCTCATTAGGATAATTAGGCTGATTTCTGAGAGCAGGACAGAGGGAAGCTGAGCTCCACTCGGTGCTGGGCCTCTGCTCACCCTCCCGTCACAGCCGCCCCTCGGGCTGGAGGGCCCTGATGCTGCAACCTTTACATCTCAGTGGAAATGTATGGATAGGTGCAAGAAAGTTGGGTTTTTTTTTTTTCCCTTCACGTGGTGTTCTTTGCGAGTTGTATGTTCCAGGGAAACAGTGAATGTCTAATTAAAGCAACAAAGGAAAAATTCCACGTTGGACCCTTCCTTGGTATTAGCTAAGTAGAAATTCTAGCACAGAAAATTCTTCTTGAGTAGGTTCTCCTTGGCACTTGGAATGGGGAGAGCTGGTGCAACTTTGTTTCTCTTCTGCACAGTGGAAGTTTTTGCATTTTGTGTAGGAAAGGCTTATGGTCAATGAGGACTTATGAAATTTCCTTCTTGCAGGGAAGATGTTACAAATATCCTTTGTTGACCACATTTCCTTGATATCTTAATGGCAAAATACCGTGTGTACCTGGAAGGTTCTACTGCACACTGGAAGACGCTTTTAAAATGTATGTAGACATATTTAAAAACACATGTAAGCTTCAAAAAACCTATTATACAAACAAGCAAGAAAACAAAAAAAACCCCACTGGGAATTCTGCCTTTTGTGTTTCTGTCTGGTACCAGAATCAAACACCAAACTTGCAAAAGTTGCCAACTGCTTCCACCTACCAGTGCAATGTTTATGGACACCTTTATGAAAGAAACCATGCCCATTGCTTGTCTTTGCTAGCACTGTGGCATTTGTAGTGCCTGAAAGGCAATTAAATTATCTTGTAAGCCACCTCCCAAGTCTGTAAGAATATTTTTTGTTTGGGAGCAGATTGATGGTGCCAGAGTTTCAAGAGCAGTTGTTCCTATTCAATAGCCCTCTGCATTGCAAACTCCATAAAAAGCCTCAATTAAGCTGAGCTCACAGTATAACCAAGCCAGAGAAGTGAAATCAATAGAGGAATGAAATAAATATTACAAACTGACATGAAAAATCCTATTGCAATTGTAATTGTCTGTAACAAAGTGCTTTATACCACCCATAGAAAAAAGAAAGTCAGTATTCAACTTTTCTGCCACATTCATGTTGTCCCAATTGCTCTCAACATGTTCTCAGCTGGAACATTTGCTTCTGTCTTTTGCATACATAGAAAAGGAGTGCAGGACCCAGTTTCACCCTTCTCGTTCCCTCATCCCACTGTATTTTTGGCTTAACAGATTGGCATTTCTGACTAGCACAAAGTGAATCCATGTGGAAATCTACTCTCTCTTGACAAAATTGCATTCCAGAAATTGAGCAAGAACAATCCCCTGCATTTTGTAAAGTGGGGGAGAGAGGTGCGGAGGGTAACCACACAACCTGGACACTGCTTTGCAGCCAGAAGAAAAAATTTTGTCCTTATTGATACCTGATTACTCTGTCTTCTCTAGGAAACAGAAAACATCTGAAAACCCATTCAAACCACAATTTTGTTGTTCAGAATTCAGTATATTGATATGTAAATACACAACCTGATTTTCTCTGACTCTAGATACAGTGAGTTCACTGATGGACATGGGGCATTCCTGTAGGAAGAGCCTAGTACTAGTGCTGCTATGTGCAGGGGTGATCTGTGGGGGACACAGCTATAAAATGGAAAAATGGTTAAACAATATGCAGTGTCCCTCTCGTAAACAGTCATGCTGTATTTTCTTTCCCTCTCCTCAAAATTGTTGCCTTGGGGAGGTAAAGAGTTACTGTTGCCATAAACCATAATCAAGCTCAGATGTGTACAGTGAAAGGCCTTGCTCAAATATCAAAGGGGTCTTAAACTGCCAAAACAGAGCAAGATAGAGAAATCCTGAAGGAATTAGAGATCTTATTTATGACTGACCTTTATTTTAACTGGGAAACGCGTGCTCTTAAATGCCAATGCTCTCATGAATGCATGTTTTGTTTTGGTTCAGCTTATTGGGAATCTCTGGTACCATGGTATTGATCTAAACTCCCAAACAATGAGCCCAGGGTGAGGAATTACATATGCATTCCAGAAACATTTTTCTGCTCTGAACTAGTCTCAGGAGTGACAGTGCCAGGCTTTGTTATCCTGTCTGCCATGGCATTGCCTTCTGGGGCTTGCCTCTTTGTGTTTACATCAACACTTGCCTAAATAACTCCACATTTTCTGCATTCTCATAACCAGTTGTCTGGATTTGAGAGAAAAATGAGATAACAACTCTTCAAGGAGATTTCTGTTGATGAATGGATGAGTCATTCAAAGGCCAGGCATAACAAGAAAAAACAGGCATATTAAATCTCTGCAGCCAAATATAAAATCACAGTGTCACGGTGTGACAGTCTCCCAGGTGCTGCCTCCCTTTTTACATTTCACAGGGTAACATTTGACTGGAGAGTCTCTACATCCCAAAAAATCTTACTTTAAAATCTATTTCCAAACTTATCTTTGTAATGGACCCAAACTGCACACTGAACTTTGGGCAAATTTAGATCTACATTTCCAGCTGTAGTTTATGGCTCAATTCCAGCTGTAGTTTTAAAGAAACATGCTTAGCTGCTGTCAGCTGAAGTCAAGTGCTGTGTTCCTCTGGCTTCACATAGGATATTCTGTGTTAGAGCAAATATTAATTTCTGTAATCTCAAAATTGTGTCTCAAATTCATTCTAAACTCCAATTAAACACTTGGATGAAAAATGTTATTCTCTGAATGCTGCGTTACATTTAACATAAACTGCACAAATTACATTGCTAGGTGGGTACAATGAAAAGGAGAGTTTGTCAGGAAAGCTGATAGAGTCATCCATTCTGAAAAAAAAATCTCTTAACCAGGATTGCAGCTATTCATAAAATACACTTCTTGTCTGCTAAACAGAAAAACATAATCTGTCATAAAAGTCTGAACTCCTTCACAGTTTCCGTTCTCAGCTTTGTCTGTGAACAGCTGACAATATGTTTGAAACTAAATTAAAAAAAAAAAAAAAAGTTTCATATTTGGTGCAAAACAAGCTGATATTTTAAACTGAGCTTTTTCAGGTAGAGAACCCTTTGGAGTTAATTGAATGGTCATATTTAGGTTATTTTTTATCATTGCAACACGTTGTTTTGCAACACAAAATATGTCAATTTACAGTAAATAGAGAGATGTCTGCAATAAATTAACTTCAGAGTTTCAGAAACACAGATGGTATTTCTTGCACTTTCCCAAAGGGCTATATTTGCTCTAGAAAAAGCCAAGATTTTTGCTGTTCTGTCATTTTTAGGAGTTCATGCATCCCCATTTCTGCTGCAGTGAGATAAAATCTGTTATGAAGTTTATCTGCAATCAAGCAAGGAGATTAAACAATTTATTTTGTCACTTGCAATATGTTTCTGCTGCCTCCAGCATTTATAAAAAAAAATTGTAAAAGAAATAATGAAGATTGTGTACTCCAAAGGCAAGTCTTAACATTCAGTAAATCTCAGATAGGAAAAAATCTGCATTGGTGGTTCTCCCACTGCCTCCCACAGAGCACCACGGGAGCATCACCTCCTGGCAGCAAGGGCAAGTGGAAAATAGAATGGAGCTAATCTTTTTTAAAGATTTAACATATAGATGAGTAAACGTATGTAACATTTCAGAGCAACCTTTGTTTGAGCTTATGTTCCTGAGTGTCTTAAGCATTTTTGGAAATTCTGCTCCTCATTACATTGCAAGACATTTAATTCAGAACACTCCAGTGAGGGCAGAATTGCTGTGTTCTTTAATAGAAAAGGTAACCAAAGCATACAGTTTACGGTAGGTCCTTCATTCATCCCACCTCATTATCTGAGAGAGCTTAGGAGCCAGCTTGTCTTTGCTTCCCTCTAGAGTCGATGGAGAGATCTGGCACCTCCAAAGAGTGATTCAGCACACAAACACTACCGTAAAAAAATGCATGCAGTTATCCCCTCATATAGGAAAAAAACCCCAATAAAATACAAAAAAAAAAGGGTTTAGACATTGGGGCAATAAAATACAGCATATTTTTTGTATGTCTGTAACTATGATGCTTAACTGATTCAAACTGAACACTGTAAAGTAAAAATCACTACTCTTTCATTTATCATGTTAAAACAAACAGAAGATGGCTTACAGATGTAACTTGACTGTGACCACCTATTAAGAAGTGAGACAAATACTCTTATGGCAGAACTGCCAGTGACT
Source organism: Calypte anna (assembly GCF_003957555.1). Lineage (NCBI taxonomy): Eukaryota > Metazoa > Chordata > Aves > Apodiformes > Trochilidae > Calypte > Calypte anna. Next base: position 16,515,118 of record NC_044245.1, read on the forward strand.
GACTGGCAAAACCTATAAATGAACTCAGGGAGGAATTCAGGAATTCAGACACCTTAGTTCTTTCTGAAGGTAGACCAAGTTCTGCCCTCCTAAATTACACATTTCATTTAACATTTTTAAGAAGAAAAGAGTGACTGAGGCAAATACGAGGGCAGAGTGGCAATGTGTGCAAAGTGCTTCTATCTGGAAGCAGCAGCAGTACTTCTCTCTGCTGCCCTGAGCATTCCTTTGCTGTCTGGCATTCCTCAACCCTTTCTGGATTGACACTTTCCTTGCTGTTTCTGGGATCAGAGCACATAATTTTAGATGTTCATCTTTTACAACTCAGTTCCTGTAGTACTGCATTTGCCTTTAGGATCACTCATGGCCCTAACCCTAAAAGTATTCAGTAGCTCAGTGAAATTGGTCCTTATTTCATGAGAACTTTTAAAGTCCTGATGGATGCCTACCTGCATGTGCAGACACCTGAAATCCTTTCACAATCTGTTCCTTGCTCTGCCCACCAGCTGCTTCATTCCTCCAGGATGAAGGAATGACTGTGAAAAAGCTGGATTCAAATCAGATTTTGAATCTGCAGACAGCATGACTGCAGTATCTTGTATTGCTCAGAGGACACTTCTTTCCACAGATCCAGAATTTTTATTTTTGCATTTGAGATTTGTCTACCTGTTATATATTTTCTCTTCTTGTTCTGTCCACAGATTTTTTTTTATCCCACCAAACAAATAAAGAGAACAACTTAGCTACCTTAGCTTCATCCTCCGTGACACATTCTCTCACTTCCCCAAAGAGCTTCAAGGCAATCTCAAATCCTTATCAACACCAAGTCAGAGGATGCAGTGCAGCAATTTGGGTGGATAGAAGAGAGGATGAGATCTCATCAGAGCTGGTTCAGCCAGCCAGCAGCATCTCCTACTTCCTTCCCTGTTGCTGGAAGCCATGTGGCAGCAGCTGTGAGAAATAACTGCAAGAACACAACCCACAGCCTCCAGGGGCAGATCATCAGGAAGTAAACACAATACTGATCTGGATCAGAAATACTGTATTAGTAGAGCCTACACTGAAGGTTTAGCTAGAAGCACCACTGGGGGATCCCACCAGAGGAAAGGAATTCACAGTCAAATGGCCACTGCACAGACTCACTCACTTGCATGAAAATCTGACTTGCTGTCTATCCTCGGCACAGCCTCTGCCTACCAGGATGGTGAGTTCAGCTTTCATGTTTGCTCTCAAGGCCTACTGAGGGTTTGCACATTATCATTCTTGCAGGTTCAGGCTTGCTTTCTACAGGCCAGCACAGCTCTGGGGAAAAAGGGGAGCTTCCAAGATGTTCTGCTGCCAGCCTCAGTTCCTTGGCGCCACAGCTTGGTTGGAATGATCACTGCTTGTATAAAACTGAGCACTGCTGTCCTTGGTAGAGATGTAAATTGGAAGATATCATTCACTTTCCAGAGAGCTGTTCCTTTGTATTTCTTGTTTTCCACAGTAGAACGTACAGACACAAATTTTCTTTCCAAGGTAACCGTCAAGCAGTGCTACATCCTCATCCTGTTGTCATAAACTGGCCCAGTTGTATCCCATGCGCATAAGACTCTGCTTTTATAGGCTTTTGCAGCTAAGCCACAAACTTCCAGCCCTGCTATATTTCTCTTGCAAAACCAGATGGATCTTCTGATCTCTCGATCAGCAGAATGTGGTGCAGCAGGTAACAGAGCAAGATGCTCAGCAGGAATGGGCTGTGCTTGCTGCGGGCCCACGCTCAGGCTGCTGGGGTGGGTCACGTACCTCCCAGCTGCTGCCATGGAACCAAATGTCACAAGACCTCATATCTTGTGTCTAACATCACTGTGTCCCATCGCAGAATAAACATGGAGCACTGTTGGTATAAACAGGAACCCTGAGGTGGGCAGTTTCTTGTCTGACATTTACCTTCTGGTTAAGGTAAGCATGGTTGTATGCCACTAGAAGCAATCATGAGGAAAGGAGAGCAGCACTTGGGCAAAATGGCAATGGGAATTCAAAGAGGAAGTGGTGAATATTTGCTTGTAACATTTGTAGAACTTATTTTCTCTTCATTCTCTACATCAGGAAAAGCTATTACAGTAGGTGGAAGGGAGACACTTCTTTCTGCTTCTATGCATGTGAAGGAGATTCCCTGCTGGAAAAAGCTGCCCAGCACATTTGTTCAGTGCGTGTAGAGCCTGCAATTGCACATTGCACCAGAAGCAAAACATGTTGCAATACAGGAACCTGAGTAAAGGCCAAATGTTATCTAAGACCCATTTGTGGGACCTGCTTTGTGTAAGCCCTCTTTTTTAAAAAAGGAGAGAATTCTGCTGGTATTTAATTTCCTTTTTTACAAATGAGAAGTTTGGTGTATTGAGGATGTGGCTAGGTTCTGATGAAGAATGTATTGATGAGTGTGACTGATAGGGAAATGACAAAGGTAGGTCAAAGGGGGAGGATGTGTCTTCTAGCAGCAGGTATGCCCTGCACCTCACGAGGGAAGCGGGGGCCAGAGGCTAAACACTCACCAGAAAGTGGCTTCAGTGACCCGTCAGGACTGATTCACCTTCCTGGCTGAGTACAAAGATTCTTGCACTTCAGTGTGTAGCCATGCTGGAACAACTTCGGATGGAGTTCCAGCCTGCTCATGACAAATGAGCTCATTACAGATGTCAGTTCATGACAAATACAAGTCTTTAATTTACTTCTTAACTCTGAAGCTAGTGGAAAAGACCTTCAAGGGATATTGGCAATTACCTTTTTTCTGTTAAGTGTTTTCCTTCTACAGCAGCATCTCTGAAGAAGAAACAGCTGAAAGGAGTTGGGGTTTTTTCTCTTTAAATGGTCACTTCTGTGCAATGATACTGTTCTTTCCACTTGCACAGTTTCCACCTTAACTTTTTTTTCTTTTTTGTTCTTGAATCTGTGATAGCAAGTGTAGAACATACCCCCCCACCCCCCCATGGCACTGGGGGGACCTGAGGGCACAGGCTCCTTTCAGAGGAAAGTTGCAGACATAGGCCTTGTTACAGTTGAGGTCAGAACTACCCAGTTTTGTTTGTGTGACTTTCAGGTTCACAGTCTGGAAGGCAGGACAGCCCAAGTGGGAGAGGTCCAACAAAAAACTACATGCCTGAAGCAGACCTTGGGAGAATTTGTGGTACCTCATCTTAAGAGAAGAATTACAAAAAGCCTTGTTTATGTGCCTGAGTTTGTGAGTACCTGAACATCACTTGTATCCAAACTTCTACCACACCTGTCCCGAGACGCAGCCACCTTGCTGAACTGAGCAAGGCTCCATATCTTTTTCTCATCTAAGACAGCAGCAACTGTGGCCACTTTGATTTCAAAACACACCAGGGAGTACCTTCTACTGTTTCTTAACAGCCTAAAGCTTAGGGCTCTTGCTCTGGAAATAAGAAACCACTTTGTCTTCTAAGCTGAAAAAAAGAATTATCAATTGTTCCAATGAAGTTAGTAAGTTACAAAATTATGTGGGAGGGGAACAAAGTCCACCTCTCTTTTTGAAATTAGGTGAGTTCAAGACCAAGAGTGACATGGCTAGAAGGACAGGAAACAAAGTGGTACCAGAGTCTGTAGTCCACAAGTTAGGCACTTAGCTCCAAAGCAAAAGGAGTAGGGGAACTAGTCTTACAAAATACATAAATCTCTTGGCAAGCAGAGATCCCAGGCTCCTGATCTAAGTTTATTTCTCACTGTGTCCCCCTCCTGTTCCTCATGGGCTCTGCAGCTGCAGTGCTGCAGCATGTCAAGTCCTCACAGCCCATTCTAACTCAGTTGATCAGTACAGTTGATCAAAGTTTGTGAGTCAGTAAAAGCCAAGGCTGAGGCAAGATGTAAAACGAGTAAATACAGTTTCTAGGCCATATTGGCCTTCACTTTCCAACTCTCAAATCTTAAAAATTAAATGCCTGAGAACTTATCTCCAAAAAGACTGCAATTAAGGGTGAAAAACAAATTGGCTTATTATGGGGAAAATACTTACATTCATGGATCACTGTTGCATCTCCAAATTTTTTTATGGTGTATTTATTATAAAAAACATACTTTCTCGTGAGAAGTTCTCTCCCAACCTGTACCTTCATGGCAGCAGCATTCTTGAGCCACTCCACACTGTGCTACTGATGGAAAGGAGCAGCTACTGAAAAAAGGAGGGCATCGCAGGCTTTGATCTTTTTCAGTCCCTGCCTGACTTCATTAAACTATGAGCCTTGTCAGACCTTTTCCTTCCTGAGAGGCTTAGAGAGCTTCTGACAGCCTTATCAATCCTCTCTTTGAACTTGTGCAATAATCTATGCTTTATTTTATTTTAAAAATATCACGTGGAAAATGAGTTGACCTCCTGTTCTAATTTCCTCTTGTCTGTTGTTTCTGAGGGAGAAGACCCCTTTTAAGAGAGGTGCAAAGTGCCCCAAACTTCCCACTGACTCCAGTGGAGTGGAAGGGCTGTGATCCAGGAAACCCTTTGAACATGCAGGATGCTCTCTGTGGGGTTGTATTATACAACATTCACTCTCATACTGCTCAGAATAGCAGGTCTCCTTTTCAAACAGGCTTCTGAAGTATGAGGTGCACAGGTAATGTAGTAATAACACTGCCTGCCTATTACTTCTTTTGAAATTCTCAACTTAAGTTAGCATGTGTCTTGAAAAATTAATTCTAGCTGAGTCTGGTGTGTCAGATAAGGGATATGTTGCACTGGTGCTGTGAGTCAGAGGCTCATTTATTCTTTCTCTGTGGCAGTGGGAGCACAGTCAATGAAAGCTATATCTATGACAACTCCCTTACTGAAGTGCCAGGTTCATTGTGCTGTCTGTAAAGTTACAGGAAAGAAACTCTCCAGGTTACTTTTTCCTTTTTTTCTTTTTTTTTAGGTGCAGACATGTTTGAACCAAGACATTCCCTCTTCTTGTAGCTGCTAGTTCCTGAGCACAAGCTTCAGTGTTTTTCTTGTACTTGGTATAAAATGCCTAATCAAAGCCTTCCCTGCTCTGTTATAGCTTTTATATTATTTATTATGGTAAAAATATGAATTACTGAACTTCAGCTTTGGCAGATAAGTGAAACAGGAATGAACTTTCAGCTCTTTGGTTTCAGAAGGTGAGTAAATCTCTGATGGAGTTTGCACACATGGTTGGAATAGTTCCCCTCGTTTACACTGGCACAGCTCCACTGACTGCTGCTGCACTGCCCCGATTCACACTTCCAGCAGCAGGGAGTTAGAAACTCAGGGGTTTGAGACAGCTGTAACTTTTTCTTATTGCTTGTTCCGCTTGCCTTTTAAAACAGAAAATTTAAAATCCTACATGAAATAAAAAGGGAGTTTTCTCCTCTGGGTTATTAAGAGGGACTTGACCAGCGAGAGGCAGGAGCTGTAAGCGATGCGTTGAGGCTGACCTTGGAAGAAGGAGAGGTTAAGTAATAGTATAACTATTCATTGGCTCTTGAACCAAGTCACACATGGCATTTCTCATATATCATTATTTAACATAATGCCCTGGCAATAAGGAGCTCCTTTTTAACCTGGTTTCTCTAGGAAATGTAGCGCCTGTGTTCACACTGTCTGCCTGTCACGTCTCCTCCCCAGCCCTCCTCCTGCCACTTACTGGCATGTGATAGAGCAAGTCCAGAAGTGCATCCTGGTGGTTGTACATGGGAGAGATGAATGCCTGACCATCCCAGGGCACAGTGCAAAGACAATCAGATTGCTGGAGAGGGGGCTCTGGACACCACAGCTGTGCCAGGGCAAGAGCTGCAGGCATCTCTGCTCTGCACAGGGGATGCCCAGGCACCTGGGGACACTGCAGGAAGGAGTGATGGCACCAGCATGCAGGAAGGAACTGGGAGGGTAAGCGGGATGCAGGAGAGAAATCCGTAGGGAACAGGCATCTGTGAGCTTCACTGCAGACAGCAGCTGAGCCTGACCTGAGACAGGCACTGGACTGAAAAAAGTCCTTTAGAGTAACATGCGTGTTCTTTCCAAAGTATCTGCTGGTAAAATACATTTAAGCCAGTTAAATTAAGCTTCCATGTCAGCATGCAGCAGTACAGCTCAGCCTGATTTGCCAGTCTGCTGAAGAGCAGCGGGCAATGTAGAACTGGTGCTTTATGATTTAGGATGGTTGATTTCAGGAGTCTTTGCCGTACTGTATCTCTGCTTTTAAAAACCAAGGAACACAAAGGTGTCTGCTTGCCTTTGACAAAGGAAATAAATATTAACTTATCTGTACAATGTGTGAGCGGATCTAGCCTTGTTGCAGGAAACTCATTAATCTCACATGGAAAATAAATAAACCCAGGGAGAAAAGGATGGGTGGGATTTTAACTTCCTCTATTTCCGTGAATCGTTATTTTATATGAACAAGTGCATGCCAAAGGTTTTTAAGAGGAAAATTACTGCAAAGGAAAAATAAGTTTGTTGAATATTTTAAAAGCTTTTCAGTGGAGGGATAACTTAGGGTGGTATTTGGAAAATTCACCTGTTAAATGCTGCCTGATAATTCCCACTCTCAGGCCATGTTTTCCACTGCTGAGGCCATTGTCAGACTTGAGCCACAAAGACTCACATTTTCCATGGCAGGTGTCTGCCTAAGGCTGGATACGTGTGATGTGTGTATGCATGTATCAAGACTTCCCTCAGACTGAGTGTGCATAAAAATTTCAGCCAAAATGGTTTTGCATTTCAACAAGTATAAGAAAAAATGTGCTGTTTGCCTCACACTAAAAGGAAAGACGGCTTCTTTTTTAGACAGTTCTGAAAGCCCCATACTTTGCTATAAAGGCATGAAATTTGGCAGTAGGAGTGCTTTAGCCACTCTGGAAAACCACCTCAGCTTGCCTGAATTATGGGCCTAAGCAAGATCATTTTGGGCTTGATAGAGCTTCACGGTTTGATATTTCAAAGATTCTGGCTTCAGTGATTCTGTGCTGGTGTGAAGCTGACCGAGGTGTTTTTCTTCAACTAGTTTCCCCTTTGCTCCCTCAGACTCTGCTGCTGGTCTGGGACAACTCAGAAGAAATGGCCATCCAAGGAAAGGACAGGCTGCAGATGGAGGTGGTCATCCAAGGAAAGGACAGGCTGCAGATGGAGAGGTGAGAGAAGACATGAGAGTACTGTCTGAACAGAGACCATGAGACAAGGGAGGAAGGTTGAGATGAGAAGCCAAAGATGGTGACCTAGCAGAGCTGGTTCAAAACAGGGATGAAGTACAGGAGACCAGGAAGGAAGAAAGGTATCAGATGTTCTGTGGCTGTTATACTCACAGTCAATGACACATGTGCCTCCAGATAAGACAGTTGTAGTTTTATTTGTTGGTGGGGAAATTGAAGGTGGTGACTGACAGTGCATTCAGAATTACAGATTTGAGAGTGGCAGTGAGTACAGTTGGAGCCCATTTTCAGCCATGGAAAAGTTGTACTTTCAACATATAGCCATATAAAAAGAAATGAGAACTGGGAAATAAGTGAGTGGCCATTATCCTCCATAAAAATATCACTCTGCACTTGGAAAGAGCCACTACTGGTGTTCTTGCTCTTTCTTCACAGGTGGGAGATATGGTTGTTCTGTGTCTTGAAAATTCAAAACCTCACTGAGATGCCCTTATATGGCTTTAAATGTTGGTCTTTCCCCTAGACAGACATTTGTGACCAGAGTAGCCAGTTCTTCCACAATCATTCACATATTAATTTCCAGCATTCTAGAGCTGCTCTCATGTAATTTTTAAAATTAGAAGCTGTTCACTGAGTGACTACCAGTTCTGTCTCTGAGCCCAGCGGTTTATTCTCTGATCACTAAAACAGCTTAAAACTGAGTAATTTGTATGGTGTTCACCAAGCCTACCCTGCCAGGATGTGGTTCTTTCTTCAGGTTAATCCATAATCTTTGGCAGTCTCAAATTGTTAAAGGCAGCAATTTCTAACACCAAGATATTGCTAGAAATATTCTTTCTTCAGGTTTTATGACATCCAATCCATATATTCTATGGATCCCAAAAGCCACTAGTTCAAAGTTATATTTCTATACAGACATAAAGCTTAGACAAGCAAGCAGTTTTAGGATATTTATGAGAAACAGAGAACTTTTAATGTAAGGTAAGAATGCCAATTTATGGTCATAGGATGGGTGTGCACTAATTCAGATAAATGTGTTTCTGAAAAAAATACAGGCTGGAAAAGCAAATGAAAGCAAGTGTGAAAGAGACAGTCAGCCTTAGGTGAGTGCAGGAACATCTGCAATCAAATTAAAATACCAAATAGTATAATACCACAGGACAGCTTTTTTACAGTGTATATGAAGGAGAGCAGGCATGGGGTAGTTGAATTGCTAGTCCAGATGGCAAATAGACAAAATTCACATCAGATTCCATAAGCTTCTGGAGGACATGATGGGAGGCAGAAATTAAATTGCAGATGTGCAGCATGGGGAACACCGGGAGAGCACAGGACAGAAAGGAAAGGAGGGCACACATCATATTTAATGGTCCATGTCTGTTTCCATACTGGATAAAGAAATGACAGTAGTACAATATCCTCTACACTGAGCATTTATACTGTGATTCCCTTATGTTCCATCCATACAAAATTATTATGGCAGCTTTTTTGATGGTTGGGTATTGACAAACATTGCTCCCTTGAACACATTCCCTACTACCTAATAATAGCTGAACTCCTGTAGCTTTTTGGTGTGGGTTGACAATTTTGATTTCTTTCCTCTATCAGTTGCTTGCTTTCACAAAACTGAACTTACCTCTGAGTGGATTCAAACTTATCTCTGAGACCTGTGTCAACTGTTCGAAACCTGCTAACAAATTCAAGAATTACTGTGAAGACATGGACATCTAAGCCTTGATTCTTTGGAAACTGAACAAAAAAGGAAAGAAACTAGAAAGAAAGGGAAAAGGAAATAAACCAGACATTTATATTTTGTATGTACTGAGAACTGAACTGGGTTAATGCAAGCACATCGAAGGTTAAAAGTCATTAGGATACCTTCAGAAGTCTCTTGCAAAATCCTCCTCCTCCACTCAGCTATTTCAAAAGCTTCAAGACATTGGAGGTTCTGCACCTGTGGAGTGCAGCCAGTGCACATACTACAGCTCTCTGCAATAATTTTCTGCATGCTGATGGAAACAGAACTGCAAAAAGTAGTTTTGAAGCCCATAATAATGCAACCGTCGATTCCTGGCTGCAATGGGAAAACCCTCAGCAATTTGTAGCTGTTTCTAGTACCAATGGATCATTACTAGCTTCTAATTGGATGAAAGCTACCAACCCAAAAATACCACACCAATAGTCAGTCTAAAGTCACATACTTGGATTTTCCAAAATTGATTGCAAAAAGGAGTTGTCTTCTTATTCCTTAAATAAATATTATCTGCATATAGTTTAAATTAAGTGATATGGTTTTGTTGTACCAAATATTTTGGGGTAAGGGAAAGGATTTTTAAAAATGATACTTACCTAGGCACTTGGATATGACTACACTGAAATTAAGTTTTCTGTCTTTAATTTAGAAGTTTAAAAATGAACTGAAATTAACTCTATGTTTTTGATCTCTATCTTGAACATCTCTGTGAGCAATACATGATAGTTGTACAGTGCTGAAACCCACAACTGAGGAACTAGAACTTCTACTCAGGAGTGCATAACTCTTTGATTCAAGGATAAATGTTTCCTTATTTATTAAAGTTGTCTGGGGGAAATCAAGAATTCTGGAGAAGAAATTATACATATTTGTTGTCATGTTGATTTATGTCTGAAGAAAGTACTATTCCCAAAACAAAAACGAGTAATTAAAAGTTATGCTTCGTGATACCAGAATTTGAAAAAAAACAACATATGGCATCTAATTAATGTCAATATGATTACTTTCATGTCTTTTCTCAGGGGTAAGATATTTATAGTCACATACAAAAACAAGTAAAGGGCCTAAGGGAACACAAACAAAACCCCACCACCCAGGACCTTAACTGCAGCATCTGCAAGACAGCAATCATGGAATACTTGATGAAGTGCTTAAGGCTAGGAAGGCTGATAATGAGATTTCTTTTAAGTTCACAGTGCTGCACATTAAAGAGACACTGCCAACCTGATTCTGAAAGTAAAAACATTACATAGAACACAAGCTGGTTTTGTTTTTATAGAAGAGTCTTTTTCATCAGCGTTTGCTGGTGTCTATGAAAACAAACAGGTTTAGTAAGCAGCATACTTGGTCCACAAGTTTTCCCTCAATATTTTTGCATTTTATTTGTCTGCATCATAAGACTCCAGTTCTGGTGCTGTGCCTGGCAAGTGCCTAAGAGGGGAGAGTGGTTCTGAACTCCCAGGTGATCAGTGCAGAAAGCAGAAGCTCCCCACGATAGTACCTTAAGCAGAATATTCTAAAGGCCATCTGTACACTGTGACCCTGCCTGCATGCAAAGTGCTGTCACATCTACAGCATAAACAACCTGGAACCAGCCAGTTCCACTTCTCTCTCTGCTCTTTTCAGTGATACAAACCACTACATTCTTTGCTGCAGAATCGAACCTGGCATCTCCAGAATTGCATGTGAATTATCAAGTGGAAGAAAAGCCCAGTCAACTTTAAGTCTACCTTTCAATCCTTTCTTACAAAACCAAATAATTTTTAAAATATTCCTTATATAGAGGGGTTAGAACCTTTTCTATAAAGCAGTGCACGTGTTGTCTCATACTTACACCAACATAGCTGCTTCACAGAGTTTCTTTGCAAAAATGTCAGCACTTCTTGTTGAGCTTTACTATTCTAAGTGGAAGTGAAGTGGTAATGCCAGCATGTTCCAGCTGCCTGCATGGACTAGTCCAAATTAACTTTCCTGTTTTTCCTATCTTCTGAAATTTTTTCCCAACAACCCCTGGGATGAGAAAGAACATGAGCTGACAGACAGGTAGAGCACATAAATGTCTCTGTATTAAGAAAAAAACACATTCAAAAATATTAACATTACATAGTCAATCATTGAAACTTGACAAAGCTAATTTTGTAATTTTAACTTTTAACATAGTTCTTACTTACAGTATTGCATATTTGTTTTTCAGTCACAGTGTGGGTATGAATCAGTTTCTGTACCAAAAGCATCTGTTCTCTGCCAGACCCATATTGCCATTGTTGTTGGAACTGGAAAATGAACAGTGAATAGCACAGGTGACTACATGAGGAAACAGGATTGCTTTACTATTGAGACGGAAGAATGCTGTCCCTGGAGAACTGGAGGCTGTTTTGCTTCTGATAGAGAGTTACAGCAGAGGGATTCTTGTGTTAGTCTTTAATTTCATATCCCTCATTTTGGGTGCTGACTTGGCAATTTACAATTTGATTTCCAAATACATTCAGATAGCTGTAGATGAAGATACAAAAACTGCTTTGAACACACAAAGGGATATAAAGCACTAGGTAGTACCAGGGAAAAAAGAGACTTTAAGACTAACAAGCTGAAATTAGGGGATACTTTTAATATAATTTAACATGCAGGTTTGAAAATGTTGTAATTCCTACAGAAAGTGGAAAAGAAGCATTGGCACTGGCTGTCCATCTCCACACCTGTCTGATGCTGCAGGGCATGAGGTCCACGATATGGCAAAAAGCTACTGAAGACAAAGGTGCTACTTCAGTAGCACTGCCCAGTGCTCTGCTGAGCTGCAGCCACCCCTGCCTGGAGCCAGCTCTCCTGCCAGGACAGGCACCATCCCTGGCCTGCCCTGCAAAGCAAAACATCAACACCATCACAATCACTAAGTATGATAAAAAAGACTGTCAAGAGAATAAATGCAACTTACTTCAGCTCAAAGTAACACCTGGAGCCATCTGACATACTAGTCCAGTGATGAAGCTTAGGTCACCCTCAGTAGGAGTACCAATGGACACTGAAGTGTTAACTATGCAGTAAAGGTTATCACAGGCTGTGGGCCACAAACCCACTCCTGGAGCTCCAGAAGAGGGATTCCCACAATATTCTGCACTAGATTGAACATACTTGTTCATGGCTTACAGAACACCACAGTATAATAGATTCTTAAGTGCTAATAGTTCCTGGCTAACTGGCTCAACCCAAATGGTGACATGTTGCTGCAGAGAGAAATGAAGACTGGCATCAGGTATGCCAAAGGCTGTGTGGGTTAACAACCTTCTGCACACAGAAAACCTGTGGGTATACCTCTGGAGTTTTTGTTAAACACAGTCTAGAGTAAGGGGATCAGCCTGACATAGGCACTCAAAGCCATGGCCATACACATCAGTCAGAGGAGGAATATCAGGAACTGTTTTCAAAATAAGTGGAAGAGCCTACCCAACAAAGCAATGCCAAAGATAATAATCATTATCTGCTGCTCATCTGATGAGTGCTGTGGCCTGTGATACATTTAATCCACAGCAGATTTCACCATTTTAACTTTCCATAATTATTACTGGTTATCAACTATTTAATCAGCAAAAGCCATATTGTTACCTGAGACAGCCACAACCTCTCTGCCTAGTATCTGGCATCAGAATGCAGACAACTGCCTGACCACCAAGTTGTGGCAAAGTGAGAGCAAGTAAAAATCGCACTAAAAGATCTAGAGGATCCACCCTGAAAAAAACGAACACATAGCGAGTGTATTCATCAACTTGACATGTCAGCGGTAACGCCACTTCCAAGAACAGCCGTCAGCAAACCTTCCCACCACGGGCTGCCGCGTCCTTGCCTGAGCCGGTCGAGCGGGCACAGCCTGGTCCCGGGCAGAGCCCGACGGGTCGGCCGGAGCTGCAGCAGCCGCTGCGGGCTGCGAGTGCGGCAGGGGCGGGTCCCGCTTGGAGGATGGGCAGTTGCTCGTGTCCTGGGATCCCTCTTGGCTTCTCAGGGAGAATACTTACAGGAGTTGGACAATAAGAAGATAATTTGGCAACTGTTGCCTTTTTCGTTTTCTTTTTTTCCTCTGCCATTCAGTAGGCACAAACCCTCGTATTCAGAGTTACAGCTGAGCCTACATTGTCCATCTCCTTGCTCAGGTGATCTGAATTACCCCCTGACTCTTTCCTCTGATTCCCTCCCAGCTAGGACTGCTAGTTCCCTCAGTCCACTTGCCAGCAGTACCCATCTCTGCTGGTTTCTGGTTCCGTTCTCTTTCCTGGGACTGCTTTCTCAGAGCACCTTCCCTCTCCTTTTCAACTTCTTTTGCAGTTTCTTTTTCTTGTGCCTCAGTTTCTTCAGTACTTGGTTTCTTTCATCCTACATTCACATCTGTCATCCCTTTAGCCTACAACCTTAATATCCTTGTTCTGGTTTTTCAGCCTCTATCAGTTGGCTTCAAAATAGTATTCCTGTCCTGTCAGTCCTGAATATCTGCCTTCTCTGTGAGTCCTACTTTTCACCCCATATGCATCCATATCCAGTACAGCCCACTGGTTCTCCACAGCAGTGTCTTAGATCTGGCTCTTGCTCTGCCTGCCTCTGAATCAGATAGCTTCTTTCTTCATATTGCCTAGATGCCAGCAGAGAGGTCACTGAAAGTGCAGGAAAGTGTCCCAGCTCTCCATTCGTTGCTTGGCTCTGGCTTAGCGTGTAGCAGCTGGAAACAACCACTATTGGGAAATTCTGCCTCCACTGTGTAACCCTGGGCTGCAGCATGTGTAGTGGCTTTGTGGGGAGAGTGCATGCCCAGGCTGGGAGCTGAGAGGGGATGGAGAGCCTCAGTTGAACTGTGGAAACGATGCACAAACAACAGGACTACAACCGTGAGAGGCATCAACTTGCTCTGGGACAGTCTTAACCCTTAAGCAGTAACAAGTGTTTCTGTAAACTGAGATTTAAAATGCCCTAAAATGTCGCCAAACAAGAGCAGGTTTACTTTGGTGTATTGAAAAGCATCTGACAAAAGCCTTCCTTTGCTCAACCTCAAAGCAAACTTTCTCCATAAAAAGTCTGATTAATTTTCATCTATTGATTATTTTTTTCTATTGAAAAATGCTACAATCTTCCTCTATCTAATTTCAGAAATGACAAAACAGTTCAGTCAATATTTTCTCTGGGCAAGAAAAACATCCATATGATGCAGACAATCATTATAGACTTTTCCTGTGTGAATTGCTGTAGCCTGGCATAAACAGCTAAAAACTGGGTCTTGTGTTGGAAAGGTCAAACCCTGCATAACAGACTGCATGGGCTCTTTAAAAACTCAGCAGAGCTGCTCACTCTACCTTATGCATGTGTTGGGAATCAGCTGAAGGGCTGATTCCCAGCAAGCAGATTTAAATAGGTTTCCAGCTTAGGGAGAGAAAAGGATGTTTGTCTCTTAGGGGAACTGCTCCTTCCTCCCATCCCTCCCTTATATGTGCACAAACATGCACAAAAAAAGAGTGCAAAACAGGGATAAAGGTAGTCTCCAGGCAGAAAAGACCATTCCTCTCTATATAGAGAAAAGCACTTTTGGCAGACCTGTGCAGTACTAGAGTTAAAGTGAGTTTAAAATAAAGGACTGATAATCAGATTTTGCACTAGATTGGCTGGCTTGTGCTGGCAGGCAGCTAGCACAGCCAGCCTGCTTACAATTCACTCTGGATGAGCTAACCAAAAATAGAAACAGAAGAACCACAGTCCAGTATCCAGTTTAGAGAGATAAAAATGTTGACTTGGAAAGACCACTACTCAGACAAAATGATAGCTCTGAGCTGCAGCCATTTGCTTTTCTCTCAGTCATGTTAAGAAGGCATTACTCTTCTAGTTGCAGAAAAAAAAGAGCTCCTAATTCATCCCTGTCCAGAGCAGGCACAAGAGAAGTGTGAGGAAGGAGGAGTAAAGCACTCACTAGCTCTGGTCAGATTTACATTCCTTGTTTCTGCTGATCCTGAGCAGCTCATAGTCCTGTTGGGTCTGATTCACCTTTCACAGGTAGGAGCACAGAGAGGAGTTCTTGGAGGCCTGCAAAGAAATGACTGCTTCACCTGGGAAGAAAGAACATATTTGTCCATGGATTTACACAGAAGACACCTGTGATCCACTTCTTCCTGGATGCAAACTCTGTTACAGCCTGAGATCAAAGCATCTCTGCTTGTACTTAGGAAGAGGTAAATTTGAGACTATCACACTGCTGCCTGCAAGGCATTTTCCTGTGCTTGAGCCATCCAGATCCAATGAATGAGCACAGATATTAAGGCATCTGGCATATGTCAGGAAGCTCTAAAGCTTGGTGCTGTTGTGGCCTTTTGGTACAAAGTGCAACATAGCTGAGTTCAACAAGGGTAGGCTTGACCACACCTTGCTACGTGTGAAAGGTGTATATCTATCTAGGTGGTAGAGGAAAAAAAATATTAATTTCTGGTGTCTTTCCTGATACCAGGGAGAGTATATGGCTCTAAGTTTTTGTCAGGCAACATTAGTTTAACAATCTGGTAGACAAAGAATATGCTTAATAATGACTGATAACAACTGCATTGATAATGAGCATCTTATCAGTAATAGGTGATCATTTTTCAGCCTGAAAGATCCCCTCTGCTACTCACTAAACACGTAAATGCTGGTGGTGCTACTTGAGCATTATAGCTGCCGTAATTTTGTTCAAATATGAACATACTCACAGAGCTGGTAATTTAGGTCTGTTCTGGACTATCATAGCAATATTTGTGAATGGGGAGGGCCAGATTCCGGGTTCAGGAAAGAGCAAATCTCTTTCTTCTGGAACAGACTGTTTGCCAGAGGCACTCAGCATTAATGATACCATTTTCTTGTTAGCATAGTATCACTGATTTATTAGATAAGTTTTAAACTCAGAACATGCCACAAGAGTATGCCAGTTTGTGAAAAAAATCTCTCCTTCTTTATTTGATTATGTGCTTTTTGAGATTCTAGTTGTATATTTCCTGTTAATCTTAGTGTTGTGTCTGTACCTGAGCAGTTGTATTCCCTGAAGTTTAAACTCTGTACTTATAACTGTAGGTGGTAACTTAATACCAAAGGCCAAGTTGTTTTCCATTCTGTAGCCACAGAGTGCCCAAAGGGAAAGGAGCAGTGGGGTTGTGCTCATCACCTTAGCTCTGGTTTGCAGAGGTGTTCTGCACTCTGCCTCCCAGCTGCAAAAGGGGATTAGGGGAGAGAATGTTGGGAAACGAGATCAGGCATCAGATAGCAAACTCAAATGAAATGATGGCTGCCTATGCAACCAAATGCTATTCTTCTTCATACTGGCTCTGTATGCCATTTAAAAACACATGTGCGACTGGTAGATCACACTCCCTAGCTTCTGGTTTTGTGCATCAGGATTCTTCTTAGTCTGTGAGTAAAAAACTAAAACACACATGGAGGCTCTCACTGATGAAAGAGCACATTCTTGGCTTGCAGCCACATGCAAATTCAGTAATAATGGTAGTTTTCTGTAAGTGTGAGGAAAGATAAAGAAAGCAGTGACACTTTAACTGTGTGATTCAAACAGTTCACTCTCCCAGGAGTTCAGAAAAATAAAGTCAAAGCCTAATTAGGGACAGTACATCCTAAACTCCACATTCATTATGTTCCTAAGTCTTTCACAAATCCTGAAGTTGTTTTTTAAGAAACTTTAACATCAGCATTTAAGTCATAAGCACCTTTTTGTTCAGAAGTATTGCAATCACTCACTTTTTTGTTCTTAGTTTCAGCTGTATGTTTTTTCCTGCTCTCCAAGCACTGTATTACAATATGGGTAACAGTAAGTATGAAGGACATCTCTGCTTTTGGTTCAGTGCAATTTGGTGGTGGTGTCCTAGTTAAGTAAATATTAACCATTAAACAATATTAAATAAGGTATCAGTGGGTGTGCCAGGAATCAAGAGGTGGTAGCAAAACTCTGAGGAGAGGTTTGATTTCTGCATGTCAATAATGGAAGTGTTTTAACTGCAAACCAGAATTAATAAATCATAAATGTGTGAAATTCTAATAGAAAAACAAAGAACAGTCAGGCAATGTATAATGAGGAATTGTATGAGAAACTATTGAATCATATGGTTTGGAGAACTGCCACCATTAAAGTCTGAAATAACATTAATAATTAATATAATAGCTTTTCATAACAGGAAGATTCCAAGTCAGAGAAGCCTCCAACTGAACTTCTCAAGTTGGATGGAGTAGCATCAATGGATGAATTGGAAAGGTCAGCAACTTAGATTGTAGCCTGATAATTGGACAAGTTTATACATATGTATCAGTAGCATGAAAGTGGATGAAAGCATAAAACAGAGCATACAAACAGCTTATCTGATGTGCTTTGGAAGCAAGATAATAAGAGACGTAGGAAGGAATTTAAAGTACAACAGAAGCTGAAGTATCAATCTAGCAGGTAAATAGTTGTGAGAAAAATAGTTGTATTTCTGTTCAATCAACTTTATTTAGTTTTTACTTCGTGAGAAATTGGTAGTATAAACAGCAGGAGGGATATCAGCATGGTTTGCAGCAAGGAAAACTAAGATCAAGCAAGAAGTAACAGATATTATGTGAAGGGACAAAAATTGAGCTTGGTTATTAATCAAAAATCTATCAGTATTAAAAATAGCTTATGCACAGCAAAAACAGCCATGGTAAACATGTGGAATAAAAAGGTCAGACCTGAAGATGTCTGTCTACATCATGTATGTATCTTTATGGTAGCTAGATCCTTAGGAGAAATTCTCATATATCAGAACACTGAGAACGTTATGGACAGCAAATGCTTACAAGTTGAAGGGGAAAACCCCCCTGGGCACTCTGATGTTTTTGAAAGTTAAAATTATCTTAAGTGCAGCTAGAAAAATTCAGATATTGTTAAGAGGGACTCACAGACACGTTGCTCATGAACATTAAAATACCATATATTATCCTCAGGAAAACAACCTAAAGCAATGAAACATAATATTTAGCGTATTTTAATATTTATTCATATTAATGTATTCAAGATCCAGGTGCCCTTTGCAAAGATGACAGATTTCTACCATATCAATCAGAAATCTAGAGTCTCTAGAGCACTCCTTTGCTTTAACAAACAAGGATTTGACTACAGGTTGCATCTGTAATAGGAAGACCAGGCAAATAATGTGTACACATGAATGTGCATTTTCTTTCAATAAAATAATTTGCATAATCCATTTACTGTACCTAGATATATTTGAGAGCTTTGTTGAAGTTTTTTCAATTATGATAGGAAAAAGTAAGAAAATAAAATAAATGTGCTTTTAATAAATGAATCTATTTCACATTTTTTTCCAGTATCCTCAACTTGCAATGACTGAAACATTGTATTTCCCAATGTCCTCAGTCTGCAATGACTGAAACAGACTTTTTGATGGTTCCAGTTCCATTTAGGCAGTCCCTTGTGCTAACCACAAGCCTGTCTGCTGCAATACTATGAAGGTGAAATAGAAACTCAAAAAAATCCAGCAAGCATTTACAATTCATCAGAATAAAAACTGTCTATGACTATTTATTACATTTGCACCAGCAATACTGGTATTTGAGACAGAAAAATTAGTAACAATGATTATACTCATGTCTGGATAAAATCAGGAAATAAAAACTTGACTGGAGGCAGCTGTGACTTTGGGAAACATTCAAACATATGTATTTGAAAAAAAAAATCCCTGTTCTCTAGGAAATTTTCTAAGTAAGCAAGTCTGATAAACTCTTTTTATAAATGTAATCTGATACAAGCTGTGTGCCAAAATCCAGAGTGCACAGCTCTAATGCTCCAGAACAGAGTGGGAGACACCTGAAACAGCTCTTTTAAATTATGCAAGAATCTCAGCTATGCACAGCAAAAGCGTCAGTGTCGGGAGGTGAAGAACACCAAAACAGTCTCTACACACACACACACACACACACACACACAAACAACATATTTAAAACAGAAGTTCTCAAATTGTCTCATATGGTTGGCCACATTCTCAATGAGAAACTGGCTGTTTCACTTCCCATTAATAATCGTATAACAGATTTGTGCCAGATACAGCAATTGCCTGCATGGAAAAAAATACTTTTAGAAAGGTATTTATTAAATACATAAGTTTTAGTTGCCTTGTAACAACAATATAGCAACTAGAAGGAGAGTTGCTAACACCTTGTGATCTGCTAGATCTTTAGAGGAAAGCAGGAAGCCTGTGTGGCCTACAGTGATCTAAAGATGTGGTGCCACCAGAGACATCTTTCTACTGCTGCATTACAGAGAGATTTCTTGAGAGAGAAATGTAGGATGCTGCTTTTGTAGAGTTCCAGTTTTGTCAGCAAACCAGAAGAAAATCCTCCACCCATATCATGTCTAAAATGTTTTGGGGACACACAAATGTGTTGTGTATCACAAGAGCTTCTTAAGTGTCTTATTTCTTCCCATCCTTTTGAAGCAGAGAAACCCCTGGGAGGAAATTAAAGGGAGAAGGGCATCTAACCTGCCAAAATATAACTCCCCAGCTATCTTTTGCTACTTCATCTCATAGACTCTCAGACTCAGATTGATTTAATGGTACTGCAATGTTTAGTTCTTAAATGAAGTCATGCTGGAGAATGTCCACTGGAGATGGTTGCCTCCCTTGGGTATGGAAAAATCACTGACTTGTGGAAAGCTCTTCATTCTGCCCTTAGTTATATGTCTTGTTTGCTATCACATGGAAGGGTTCAGCTTACAGGACTTGCTTTGGTTTGGGTTTGTGGAGAGTATGCTCTTCTTCAAAACCAATGGAGGGCTCAACTCACTCTTGCCAAACCCTACAATAGGAAAAAAAGGGTAATAGTTGGATGGGTAAAATGACAATTCATTTTTCTGGCTGGAAGCCTTGTTTTGGAGTGTTGCTTAGCGTCTGTCAGCACTTTCATCCTGGGGAATTTTAGTTTCTCCTACAATAGCCTGACCTCAACTAAAAGTCTGCATATAGATTATCAAAAATGTTCTTTTTTTTTAGGTTTTTTTTTTTTAAATTAATTTCCCAACTGAGGTTAAGCTTTAAGATATGAAAAAGTACTCGGGCGGTACTCAGCATAAAAAGAAGGAAATTATTAGCTTGGCATTTGTTTAATCTTATGAACTATTTATTTAAAATGAAAGTGAGGTGAATATTTAAAATATAATCTCAAAAATACACAAAAATCATGTATTAATCCAGAAGTTGGGCTGCTTTTTGAAGTGTCTCTAGCACCTCTAGGCTTTGTAGCTACTCTACTCTATTAGATAAAAATTTATTCAAAAACTAACCACATATGTTCAATAGGTTTCCTTTCAAGAATGCTTCAGCTGCTGGGGATCACAAAAGGATATCATCCCAAGTATCTTAAGATATGGAAAAGAGGGAAGTAATTGTTAATGAATTGCTGATCTAAACAAAAAATGATTGACACTATAATGAAATAACATAGTCCTGTAGTGTGCTAAAATGCTGTTACTTTAAATTGAACAGGAAAAAATGTCAGAGGAGGTTGCATAAGATTAGTTGCATTATACACTCCACAACTATATCTCTCTCAAGACCTGCCTCAAGAAAAGAGAGGAAATCTTAAGCAACTAATAGTTATCTGGAACTGTTTCTGTGTTTCAGTGAATTTTTGACACGATTAAATGCTTCACTCAAAAATGCTACTTGAAAACAATGCAGAAAAGTCTCAGCGCATACATGAGAATTAAAGCAGTGCAAACCCACCTGCAATGACATGTGCTGAGATCAGCCAAGAATTACTATCAGTACAAACTGCTGATGGCTGGAGTTGCACTTCTAAAAGGTAAATGCCGGGGCTTGGGGACACGAGGCAGTGCTGGGGGTGCAAACACACGGATTAGTAACACCAGTGCATTCCTTCACTCAGACAGACTGGAAGAATCCTTGGTGTATTTTATTATATAAACCCCAAACCCATTAGGAATATTTACTGAATGAATAAAGTCTCATCATTTCACACACAGACAGGACTGCAGCCTGTTCAGGTGAAGCCACCTATCTCCCTGACACCTACCAAGCCCTGTCCATCTCTCAGCCTCCACCTGATGGCCTTATCCCTCCCTTCTTATTGCCCCCCGCCCCGCCGCTCTCCTGCTCTCACCCTGCACAAACATCTGAAAATGATCCCGATCCCGTTTGTGGCTTCAGAGCTCCCGAGGCGGGATGCCAAGCGCCATACGGGGTCGCTCCGCCCGAGAAGGCTCCTGCTGACCCCGGGCACTGCGGAGCAACACGGTGTCCCGCAGTCATAGGCAGCACCGAGAAGGTCGGGGTGGGCCCGGACCGCGGGAGAACCCCGCACGGGGCAGCACGGCACGGCACGGCACGGCTCGGCTCGGCTCGGCGAGAACCGGCGGGTCCCCTCCCCGCAGCTCCGGTGACGGAGTCCCCCGGTCCCAGTTTTTGTCACGCTGCCAAAATTCCCCAACTCCGAACACCGAGCAGGGACACAACCTCGCTGACGCCCCCAGACCCGGGCAACGTGACGCCCAAGTCCTCCCCGGTGCCACCTCCGCAGCAGGGACACCGCCGCAGCCCCCACCCCCCGAGCCCCAGACACCGGGCGTCACGCGATGCCCGTCGGGCGGGCCGCCCCCCTCCCCCGCGGCCAATGGGGGCTCCGCTCCGCGCCGTCCTCCCTCCTCTGGCCAATGGGGCTCCAGCCCGTCCTGTGTGCAGGAGGGAGGGCGGGATCGAGCCTGGAGAGCGCCCGTTTGGCTCCGTTCGCCCGGGAGCCCCGCCCCGGTAGGAGGGGCCCGCCGCGCCCGGCCCGGCCCAGCGCAGCGGCGGCGATGGGGAGCCGGGGCGTGTGGCTCGGCGGGTAGAGGGAGGTTGGGGCGCGCCCGCCGGCAGCCGGGAGGCCCCGCCGCAGGTAGGAGCTGCGGCCTCGCGGCGCGCAGGCGCCTCTTCGGGACGAGGCGGGGCGGGGCCGCGCGCGGGGGGTCCGCCAGGTGGCGAGGGGGCCGGGGCGGGCGCTGAGCGCTGCTGGGGCTGGGGGCTCCGAGGGGCGCGGCGGCGACGCGGTGTGCCGGCGGGACCGCGGGGTGGGCCGGGTCGGCTGAGGGGATGTGGCAGGTGCTGAGCTGTGTGTCTGTATGTGCATGTGTGCGTGTCTCTATGTGTGTGTGTGTGTGTGTGTGTGTGGCGGGGGTCCGTACCCTCAGCGCTGGGCGCCGGTTCCAAGATGGCCCCCACCCTCCTGCCAGCCGCCGCCCGGCTGAGCCCCCCGGGCGTGTGCGAGGCGCCCGGGTGTTCCCGCGGGGCTGTGCCCGCTGCCCGCCCCGGGGTCTCCCTCGGGCTGAGGCGGCTCCCGGGGCCGTCGTGAGGAGAGGTCTCGGGCCCCGGCGGGCAGGCCCGGAACGGAGACCTCCCCTCGGCACGGCGGTGAAATCCAACCAGAGGCAGGGAGGGGGGAGAGGTGAATTTAATCCCGGGTAGTGCTGCGGATCCGCCGCGCTTTTAAAACCTGCCGGGCTGTCGGGAGGAGTTGAGGAGAGCTCCTTTATAGCGAGTAATGGATGTGTCTAAAGCATTAAGGGACATCGGAGTGCGCAGCCGTTCTCGGGAGACCTATAAAGTGAAGTTTATAGGTCGTCTGTACCACGAAGTATTTTTATAAATTGGCCGAGAATAACTTAATTCACCCGTGAAAACAGCTCCTTAGTGATTTTGTTAATGCCTACGTTTAATCTGTGCTGAGCAATAAATAGCATTACTAATTTGGCTGTTGCATGTGAAGAACGTAAATTATGATATTTGATCTAAGAGCTCAGAAGAGCAGCAGAGGGCTTTGCATTCTACATTTGTGCTTTCACCTCTGAAGTTTTAGCTTTGTTTTATTTAGTCTGTAATTACAAGTCGCCTTTCTACATTTCAAGAATTTTCTTTATTTGATTTCTTAAACACCTCACCACATCTTTGTCTTTGCTTCTCTCCAAATAAACTGCAGAATTACTTCAGAGACAATAGCGTTAAGGGATTTTTGGAGTTCTTCGTTTTGAAGAAGACTGAATAGTCTGGACAGTGGTGACCAGCATCTTTAGATGTCACAAAAATCTTCAGTACTTGAATTTAGCATTTGTACTTTACAGGATGGAGTTCTTATTTTAACTTTACTTAGATCAAGAGCCCCATTTTGACAAGACATGTTTTTTTGTTAAGCCTATCTTTTGTAGGTGTTAATTTTAAAATATAGTAATTAGGATTTTAGTATGAGATGTTATTATCCTTCAGATCCATTTTATTGAAGGATTTTACATGCTGGCCATATTTACAGAAAAATTTTACTTAATTTGTAATTAGTTTTTTAACTTTCTGAAATTATTATTTGGTCTTGTTGATGTGGGTAACCAAATCTCTGATCTTAGAATTAACAGTAGGATTTTGCTAGGTATCAGTGTTAGAATTGAGTAAGTTTTTTGTATTCAGAATGTGTGGTTGCATGCAGTTTCCAAAAAGAAGAGATAATTTGGGTTTTGATATTTAATCTCGTGTAGGGAATAAATGAACGAGGCTCATCAGTTGCAACTGTGCCTGTTTAATCATCAGCATGAAAAGGAGTAAAGCAGTAACCTAAATGGTGAAAAGTTGATTTAAATTATTTCAGACTCAGAATAACTTTGGACTTCAATGTGAACTTATTTCTGTTTACATGGGTACACTTAAAAGGAGACGGAACAGGTCCCATAGCTGCTACTTGCTGTCAAGTGGCAGAGTACATCAAGGAAGGATTGCTGTGTGTTTATTCCTATCCTTTTCTTTAGGCATCCACTAGCAGTCCTTGCTACAGACAGGATACTGTGTTAGATGAACCTTGAACCTTAGCTATGAGAGTTTTGTGTTTGTAACAAACGATTTTCTGTGTAGGAGCATGCCATTTGGAATTGAAATTTTATATTTGGCAGGTGTCAGAGCACTTAAATTTTTAAGAGTACAGTTTAAAAGTCAATACCAGGTGTGGAGAAAGCAGGCTAATGAATGTACTATTACTTATTTGCATTTTTGTTAACAATTATGGGACATCCCAACACCTGATAGGAAATGGTCATGTTTTCTCAGTGGCAACTTCCAGTTTTCCTGAGTGCCTTGTGGGAGTACTACTGTCCTTCTCATGAAGACCTTGGTGGAATCCGCTGCAGCTCTCATCTGCTCTTGTGATGTTGCAATGCTGCCTTTCACTGAAACTCCAACCTTACTTCTGTTTTTCTGCACTTTCTCTCTTTTTTTATGTGGCAAGCACCTGGGCACCTGTGAGTCTTTCTTTTGTCCCTAGCATATGGAGGGGAGCAGAAGGAATCTATAAAAAGGAGTTCTGTAGCAGCTTCCCTCCAAACTGGTTCTTCTGCATTAAGGTTTACTGTAGAACTTGCTATGATAATAAGTAAAAGTAGGAGAAAAATCCGGTCTTGCTGCTAGCAAAGTGCCTGTTAGTTGCTTTCTAGAGTATCTTTTGGAAAGCTGTACTGAATTAAGCAAGTTTCACTGTCATAGAGCTGCATGAATTATGTGTAGGAGTTGTGAAAGCTTCCCACATAGTAGTGCTAATGCAATTTAATACTGGCCCGTGGTGTATATACTCTTCCTGACCCCATCTCCTGAGAAGTTTTCATCCTAGTTGCTACTATTTCTTATGCATTAAGGAAATGATGTGATATATTAACGTCCCTTCCTAATTTAGTCTTAAAAGTATAATAAATAACAATTCATTTATACCTGCGTTCAGTGGATTATGGCTCTTTACATCACAAGTGATACTGTACTTAACTAATGTAGTCCCTTGCCCTGCACTACAGAAGTGGAGAGACAGGGAGCAGGCATTACTTAATACTTCAAATAACTGATTACTCCTATTTCAGGTAACTTTTACAGTGCAGTATCCTTAACATCTCTTCACAGTTCAGCCTACTGGTTCTCTTCCATAACATGCTGGCTGTATGGCAGGTCTGAGAACAGCTCTGACTGTGTTAGTGTGCTTTGCACAGCCATTATGAACATTACCATGAGGTATTCAGTAATATTCTTTGATAAGTGAGTTATCAAAGACAGCAATAAATGACAGAGATACTTTGACACACTTTTTATTTCAATTAGCAGTCTTGCATTTAGGGTAAAAGTAACAGAAAGCAAAAATAGTTCAGTGCTGAATAGGCACAAAACTTTGGTGTTCTTGAATATCTATGTTCATTATGCTTAGCTGCCAAAGAACACAACTTGAATTCCACCCTTACCCTCACTTTGAAACGCTAACAAATTCCATGTGTCCTTAAGCAATAGCATTTAGCAGACTAGTTTTCAGGATTTGAGGTTTTATCCTGAAAATGCTTTATCAGTCTACTTTATAAATCATGGGTAGAATCAACCTTCACTGGCAGTTGAGCTGGTAGTGTAAAAAGGGTTTCAGTATATCTGTGATCTTGTGATTACATCTTGTTGCTGTGACCAACATCTTGGGTTTTCTTTCTGTTCATCAGTGAAGGCTACCATGACCCCACTGTTGCCATTTTTGTTACTTATATGAAATAACAGATGAAGTTAAAATGCAGCTAGCCTGTATCCCCTTAAAGTCTGTAATATTTTAATAAAATATTTTATTAGAAGAAAAAAATTGAAGAAAAAAACCTTGGCAATTGCTTGCTAGTTTTAAAGAACAAAAATTCAAGCTTCCTTAGTTCTCAAACCATTTGCAGTATATGTAGTGATGCCATAAGCCTACAACCAAAAACTTATTGTATTCTTAATTGTGCTTTGCTTTGTTGTCTAGTAGAGACAGACTGGATTTTGAGTCAAGAATAACTAAATTTTCTTATGTTATTTCAAGACACATGATTGTACAAGTTTTGAAAAAATAGGGAAGTGTGTTGCTAATAGAGCTAACAGTTACTGGTGACTACAAAATGCATTGCACTCTGACTTGTATAACAAGTTTAAGAATAGAGTAAAACTGCTTTAAAGCTACCAGTTATTTCTCAGAACTTGGAAGGATACACATTCATTTATATAAAGAGCATTAAAAATCTTTATGGTGTTCATAATGTTTTGTTTGGTAGATAGAGCTTGGCTTTAGCAAGTGAAGCTGTTGAAAAAGGAACAGTGTAGTTTCAAATATGAAATGCAGAGCTGCTGTTTCACAGACAATATGCCATGAGTGCTCTCTAAAGAAAAGGACTTGACATTGCTAATTATAAATGAAAGAGAGTGGTGTATAATTATTTCACACATGGTGGGGATACACCAGAAGCTTCAACTGGCAAATGGAAATGGGGTTTTTGTGTTTTTAGAAAACACACAGAAAGTTCAGCTGATAGAAGTCTTGCTTTTTGCTTTTTTAATCAGGGTCTAGAAGAGCTGCAAAAAGAATTGATCTAAAGAAAGTTTTGAATTTCTTCTCGGAGATTTGACAGATACAGTAATGAGGGTTTTAAATAGCTGTTACTCTGCTGGAATTTTTCAATGAATAGCTGTTCTTGAGCAGTTAATTATCTCATTGTAATCTGTGTCATTTGGGAAGCTGCGAATACAGATAAGTTTTGTGTTAGGATTGCACTGTAAGTGTAATGTGTATGTTGGAGCAGGAATGCTGACACTGCATCATCTTCAGACAAGCAGTGCTAGAGAAGCAACCAAAACAAACTTCTGAAAGAGCAGCTTGCTCCCTTGTTGAGGTGAATACAGGCTAAACTTTAACGAGGGTATGAAATCTATACTCTGTAAATCCTATCTAAAAGTCCTTGCTCTTCCTCTAGCACTTTTCCTTCTACCACCCCAGTGCACAGTTGCTGCCGGGACAAACAGCCTCTTGTTAGCTGCCTTCCCTGATGTATGCCCTGTCCTGGCCTTGTTGGTGCTCTCTTGCCATCTGTAGATTCCAGAGATCCTGGAAGGAGCCTTATGCTGCTTAATCTCCAAGGTTAACTGCTTCACTAAATCTGCGTTGCCTTCAGTGTATATATAGCTAACATGTAACTTCAGTCATGCCAACTCAAGTTCTAGTATTTAATTTTCTATGGGTGAAAGAACGCTCAGTCTGTATCGCAGAGTGAGTTTCTTATTCAAGGGTTGGTTGCTTCTCCAAAGATCTGAATCTGTTACTTTAATAACATCAGAATTAGATGTGCTAGAAATTTTGTCTTGGCATGACAAAGACACGACAAGTACTATAGCCCAGCAAGTCTTAAGCCGCCGGGATCAAGCAGCAGTGAGTGGTTCCCTGCTTTGAATGCTTCTGTGTTTGAAATATGATACAGAGAGTGACTTGGACCGCCTTCCAGCTGCCACAACCAGTCTGAGCAAGGATATCAAAATGGCAAACAAACCTCAGGGGATAAAACTGTGAATGGCATGCTTAGGAGGTAGGTGCTGAGTGGTGCCTTTGGTCCCTCATCTGACTACTGTGAGAGTCATGTGCCTGGGCCCTGAGACCTGGAACAGGATGGGTATGACACCCTGGGTGCCTGTCAGGGGAGACTATACAGCTGCAAAAAATCTTGATGGTTAAAAAGGAGAACAAAAATAATGTGCCGTGGCTGAATACTGAGGCAAGATAGAAGTCAGTCATCCAGCAAACGCATTTTTGGAAGGAGCATAGAATAGTTGGATGTTGTGGGAAGGTGTGGGAAGTTCTGCTATGATAGCCCCAAAGGGAAAGATTTTTAAAGCAGTTTCAAGAAGAATGAAAGTCAAAGGAACAGAATAAAATTAGAAAAAAAGTGGAAAACTTTATTATGCAAGCTATAAACAGCTTTTGTTTCCTAGAAGCAATGAAAACTGTTTTC
The DNA here is from genome assembly GCF_003957555.1 of Calypte anna. Classification (NCBI taxonomy): domain Eukaryota; kingdom Metazoa; phylum Chordata; class Aves; order Apodiformes; family Trochilidae; genus Calypte; species Calypte anna. Next base: position 16,542,828 of record NC_044245.1, read on the forward strand.
CAATGTACTGCATTCAAGTTTAATTAACTTCTGATTCCATTATAAATATTCATTTATTACTTAATAAAGATAATTAAGATTCTTTCTCATTAGAGCTTTTTACTGAACTTGTGTACCATGACAGATGAAGGCTCTTAAACAGCTTCATTTCCAAGAGGACAAAAATGGGGTGGGGTCAGAAGTGTGTTAGAAATCGGAACAGAAATTTGGCTTAAAGGAAGGATCTGTAGCTGATCTGTCTGTGGAGGAAGAGTTTAAATATTTGAGATACAAAAGGATGTTGTAGCAGAGTTGTAAAACAATTTTTTCTAGATATTTAATTTAAAAAGTAACACACAGACATAAGTATGACAGATGTTTGAATTTTGGAAAGAAACAGATCCTCACATTCTGCACAGCACAGAAGTCTTAGATGATACCTGTTAGGAAAGGTTTGCAAACCAATAACCTTTTCTCACAATAAGACCTGGCTGACCTGCTCATTATGTGTAATAAGTCATAGAATACCAAGGAGCCTTCAGAAACCTTACAAAATACTGTTTTTCATATTTGGAGAAGAGATGATGGAGAATGAGCCAGATCATTAGTGCTTGCTTATCATAACCTTTACCTGACTGAAAAAAAGGTAGAGAAACATATTAACCAACATCTGTACTATGAAAACAGGTAATCTCAACCTAATAATTCTTTACCAGTGGTTCAGTTCTGTCCCAGCAAAGCAAAGGTGGTTTGGATTTTTTGGTTTGGTTTATTTGTTTTTTCACAGTTGTTCAGAATTAACAATCCTGTCAGAAGATAGTTTTAGTTAAATACTAAACTAAAAATACTATTTTTACTTCTCTATGGATAGTGGCAGACAGCAGCTGTAACACCATGTTTAATTCTGTAACTTTGCTGTGTAGGTGGGCAAGTATGATTGATAGTGACAGTTGAGTAAATGCCACTTCATTAATGTTGAACTTACATTTTACTCCTCAGTCTTTCAGCTTTATCACAGCATGTAATGATTTCCAACTAGTGGTTTTGGCTTCCTGTGGGTGATAGCAATTAAATTTGAAAGAAAACAGGAGGCATTCTCATTGCTTTATCCAAGGACTGAACTTGCCATTTTAAATGCTGCTATCTTACATCAAGGAGATTAAATGTCCTACCTTATTAAAGCACATATTCTGTCTTCTTGAACACTTTCATCTAGCTTGGATAGAACATTAATATTTAAAACAGATGTATCAGTTCAGTAGACAAATTCATTACTTACAAAACCACTGCAGCTTATTCAAATAAACCTGCTGTCATCACAGGTAAAAGTCTCTGGAATGACATGTGGTGCCAGCAGGTGCATTGTACATTTTCATAAACTGGTCAGTTGAGACTGGTCATGGTACTTGCATTGTCATGGTACCAGTTCATAAACTGGTCATGGTACTTCAGGAACAAAGAACACCTTGGTTACATGAATGGAGTATCACTAGATTCCTGAAAAGAAAACATGGCATGGACAGTTAAAGACTAACAGAATGTAGGAACAGGGAAGTATTAATTTGGGTAATTGGACCTTCTGTGGCTATTCGCTGTGTTTGTATTAACAGTTTCCAGTATGTCCAGGCAGCTACATTTGTTAATTGAGATTTCTTACATTTGCCTATGTTGTGAAGATCTAAATAATAAATTGAGTTGTCCTCAGTTGTCCAAAAGCAAGTCTTATATTGTTGTATTTATGGCTAAATATTTGTTTACACGTTGGGATAAAAATAGGTGTGTATCCTTCTTCCAGTGCCTGCACAGGATGTGGTTGGAGCTGCAGCCATCTGCCTGCAGGGTTCCAGCAGGCTTCTGTTGCTCCTGGCTCCTGACCTACAAGGGCTGTGTCCTCACTAGAGGGGCCAGATGTCTTCATCCCTTCCCATGTAGGAGGCTGCTTCTAATTCATGGATGGTCACATTCAAATTTCCCTTCTCTCTTGGTGTGCTTTTCAGAGGACAGTAAGCAAGAGGCTAAGCTTTCCTTTTGTGACCTGCAATTAGTGCTGGCCTTGTGATGTGCTAGCTATCATACATGAATTAGAAGCAAACCTTTACCCTCTTCCTCTTCAGAAAGGGCTTTGTTTGATTCTGCCTTAACAAATGTTTTTCTGCATTTTCTACCTTTAATCTTCTCCTGGGTAATGGAAATAGTGTCCCCTTCCTCTGTATCTCTTTTGCTGCCTTCAGAAAGAGATTTCTACATAGTTCTTCTAATGCTGCTTAGAGGCATTACTTGTAATAATATACTATTCTGAATTAGTGAGTAATGATACTACCTTTTCTTCTCCAGAACTTAAGTAGTGTCCTGAAATGTCTCCCCACTTGAATGCTTGACTAGACAGATGAGTTTTGATATGGGCATATGTGGCAGGCACACATAGCCTGCTTCCCCAGCAGAGAAGTAAGAATGTGTCACATGAGTGAAAGGAGAACAAAGGCCTTGTGTCTGGTTACCTGATGCTAGATGTTGTGATCTCTTTTACTATGTTATGTTTTCTTTGCTGGATGTGGACTGTGACAGGAAAGTGTTTGTACTCCAGGACAGCTCTCACTGCATGGAGGCTGTGTTTGTGTATGTGTGTCTACAGTTGTTACTAAGGGAAACATTTGACCTCCACTTCTAGGTAATTGTTGCAGCAAACCTCTCTCACTACTCAGTCTTCACCACCTCCTTTGACAATGAACCTTTCTTAGTCCAAGACAAAAAACAGAAAGAATGATGAAGTGAGGAGGAAAATGTCAGGTGCTCACTCTTCTTCTGGTAGAATCAGCATGTTTCAGGAAAAATTGTTCCCGAACTTCTGTTGGAAGGGAATATAGTAGTACTGTATCCAGAGAAAAGTAAAGCTAAGGGAAGACCACATCTAGTCTACTGGATTCTATGGGAGTCTTATAACTAAAAGAAGGGTGGCAAAAAATTTAAATAAAAGCCTCTTTTTCTAAGGAATCAAAGGATGAGTTATTCTGGACTCCAAGTAAGGAGCTGGTTTTAGCTCCATCACTGGTTAATGTCATGGTACCACTGTGTCACTAGTTTCCAGTTAGCAGTGTTCCTGTGGGGCATAGTGCTGCTGCTGCTTCTTTTCCTGTTCTTTGTTAGGTGACACAGAAGAGAGAATGATATGGTCAGGCTGGCTTGAACTTCTTGTAATAATTCCTGCCTTGGTGCCAAGACCTTGTCTCCATGTAGCTCAACCAGGCTGTGTTCTGGTAGTCAGGATAAGGCTGGTTTCTTTTTCTGTTACTGGTGTCTGGCAAGAGGGTTGCTGATTTCAGATTTTGTCATGGAAATTTTTGGCTTATGATTTGGTGTGTGATTGTACCAGCTGCCAGAATGTCCTATGTAGTTCTACAAACTTGGAATTAAATATAAATTAAGAAAAGAAAAACCTTCCTATATAACGTGCAACTTTGTTTGACTAGATTTGGCATAAACAACTACACTCGAGATCCAGAATTTGTGTAGTCGAATTCGAGTCACATTTCCAAGATAGTATATCAAGAAATAGTTTAAAAATAATATTCTAAAAACCCCTGTGCTACTTAGGATTCCTTTGTTGTCCTTGCAGTGGCATAGCAAAATCATTCCCACTGCTTGGAAACTGGCCAGGGCTTAGCGTAGGAGAGGAATAAGACAGGGAGTTCTGTAAATTGTCTGTGGGTGCAACTTGAAAGAAACAGAAGACAAAAAGCAAGTGTGTTGTGAGTTAGGTGCAGTTCTGAAAGTCTGCATGTTTTCTCAGTGTTCTGAGATAGTTTTGTGTAGACAGCTTTTCCTTTGGTATGCTTCGGTGCTTACAGTGTTTCTGAGGAGTTCAGTTTGCCTTTTGTAATGCTTACCTTAAGGTAAAGACTTTTTGTGATACAAAATATTATTTTGACCTTCAGTTGCAGTTTAAGATAAGTTTGTGCAAAAGTGAACTACACTCCAAGCAGTTTGTCTGTTTGCTATTTTATAATATTTAGGAGAATAAAACTCAGTCCAATTAGATTTTGTCCTACAATTCAGCTACTTTTGTGTCAGACTGCTGAATGTCAAAATGTGTCAGAATGCTTGTAAATTGCATTGTTATAGTTTTGTAATTTGATATCTAATCTTGTAGCAAAATAACCTTAACTGTAAACAGTTAAGACAGCTGAAATTTTTTGGTATTAGTATCCAATATTTCTCTTTTTGTATGTGATAGGGAGAAGTGCAGCTAAAGTTGAGATGAGTAATCCCACTTGCTGGTACCAGAGATACCAGATAGTGGATTGAGGAGGCTGTTAGATTGACGAAGAAGGAGAAATCCATTAGTTACTTCCAGACACAAAGTGATCAAAAACTGGAGGTGGAGCTGCAACAAGGGCATTAAAGTGGTCATTTGAGCTTTGCATCTGTTGCTAAGGTCCAACTTGCTGAGATTAGTAGGGTAGGTCAAGTAAAATATGTCCTCTTATGCTTAGCAGGGCTAGCGGGAAGTCTGTAGTGTCTTCTTTCAGCATACTTTTTTTAAACTTGTCTGAATTATACAGTCATATGTCTGGAATATACTATAAATCAGATCTGCAGGCTGTCACAGTGAATAAAAGTGTATGCTATTTTGACGACAAGTTTAAAAAAGCATTGGTATTCTAGTATAAGCAGATGAACTAAAATGGTAGGAAAATGTTGTGTCACATAAACTAACTGAAAATGGATTGTAATGCTGTCTTGCAGCTACCAGGCTCTGTGCTTTGCTAAGACTCTAAAGATAAGATAAATTTACATGAACTTTACTGCTCTGACACGAGTTTTATTGTTGTTTTGCACATCTTCCCTGTGTATTTAAACACAGTGATTTTGCAAGTATAGGGAGAGGGGAAATAACAGAAAAAAACAAAATTACCCTTGGATTATAAATTTTAAATTAAATCATGTGCTGATTATGGAGAAATTACACACTGTAGTTCTTCTGATGAGAAAGCTGTTATACTTTCTCCTGAAGTAACAAGCAGAGGATGTGTCGGCAAAGAGAATAACAAACACCTGTAAAGCAGCCTTTGTTTGGGTGTAGCAGTCTAGCTGTTGACAAAGATTAATATAAAAACTTATGTGTCTGATAGGACAGACACATTGTTTGGACCATTTGTTTGATAGCAGCCAAAGAACCTGTTCTCCAAATGTGTTTTAAGTACTTATTTCAATAATAGGGTTTTGACTATTATGATTTAACCAGGTGTTGTATAGAAAAAAATTTCCTATAGCTTGTTCTTTTATGCTTCCAGGTAGTTTCCTTGAGTAGTCCTGAGCTTGTGTGTTAGGAGATGTAGTGAATGGTCATGTTATGTTTTCCTTTGATGTAGAAGTCCTCTTGAATGCTCAGAGTTTCCCCTGTTCTATGATTCACTCAGTTATTGCTTTTCAGGGGAACAACAGGATGGATGAATCGTGATCAGTGACCTTGCGAATAAGCAGATGGAGTCAGTCAGCCTGACTGATATGTTGCAGCTTGTCTTCCATTTCAGATACATGACGATAATAAAACAAAGACAGAAAAGATCCCCCTACCCAGGCCTGTAGCTGGTAGGGTAAAACACTCTACTAGACTGAAAGACTAGAAGGTAATATTCTTTACTAGACCAACTTGCATACTTCGTTACATGCCTCTTGACATAGATGTAAAGCAAATTAAAAGTCTGGTGTGATTTCTCTTTCAAGCTATAAAGCTTAATCTAATACCCTGGTTATTTCTGTGGGCTAATCATGCCTTCCCAATTGTCTTAGACCATGATGATTGCTGGAGTTTTCCTTGTTAATCTTATGTGGACAGAAGTGGCAATTTGAACCTTTCATCTGCAAAGCAGCTGACAGACAGTCTTTTTATTCATCCTGCCTGAGCTGAACATAATAATGACTGTAGCAAATAAAGAGCTTGTTGAGCATGTTAGATGTAATATTGTTTTGGGTAAGATGATCTGCTTCATGCATTCACAGTGCTAGGGGTGCAGGTGAGCTGCCAAGTTGTGTGGAGACCAAATAAGCTTAGGTCTTTCAGATTTAGGAATGAGTACTGCATGAGAGGTTTGCTTTCTGCAGCTCTTGTTTGCAAAGGGAGGAAATTTTTTGCATGAAATTATGAGAAGTCAGATTATGGGGCTAAGATGTTTTATGAAAAGATATTCTGATTCTTGCAAAATTTGTCCTGGTGTGATAATGATACCTGTTTTTTTCTTTCTGTGGTATAATTATTCTTGGGTATTCTCTGGCAGATGCTCATATCTTAGATTCGTAGCAGGATGTTGTTTGCTTGACAATTACTGTTCTCTTAGGAACATGGGACAGGAAAGGGCCTCCCTATTCCTCAAGTTCATTTTCATGCTCCTTTAGGTTTAGTCATACTGTCTTAAAAGCAGCTTGGCCTTTTCCACTCACTACTTTAATCAGAAGCCTGTTCCAGAGCTAGATTACCCTGCACATGAGGAAGCAGATTGTAATGTTCAGCCTAGATTTATTCATAGTCAGTTGGTTCTTGTGCCAAGACTGTCCTTTTATTATAAATAGTTTTTTTTCTTATTATCTTATAATCATCTCAGTGTGTTCATACATAGCCATTACTTTTCTGGTCAGCTTTACTTTTGCTAGGCTAGGGCTCAGTCTTTGCAGCCTTCCTTCAGTTCTGTTGTTGAGATGTGGAGTGAAAATGAAGGTATGGATACTTAGACTTTTCAGCTTTCACATAGCAGGTTTTTCCAGTTCCCTGACAAGGGTGTGTACTCTTGCTGATAAAAGAAATTAAAGTAGCTTCCTTGTTATTGCAGTGCACTAACAGAGACACAAAGATAGAGAATTTTGTATTTTAAGCTCTGAACAATGAACAAGAGCAGTGAGGTGTTCAGACAATGCTGACTCATGAACATATCTAATTTAGGAATGCCTAGAATCTATGAAAGTGGTGTTGAAAGGCAGGCGGGTGTGTGATTGCTTCGAATATGTGGGTTCCACTTTGTGTTTTGTTTGTTTATGGTTTGGGGTTGTTTTTTTTTCTCTTTCTTTTTTTTTTTTTTTTTTTTCCTTTAGGCTGTTAAATATTCAGATCAGTATTCTGTGGCTGGTCTGTGCACAGACAAATTCTTTGTGTGTTTTTAGTGGGTCATGGCAAAAATCTATGATCCAAAGTAAGTCAGACCTATTGCATAGGAATAAAATCTGGAATTATGTTTCAGTATTTTTCTGGCCAATATTTATAGATACTTACCAGCTGATAAATCAGAGTTGTCTTCAAATATTGATATTCCTAAGGCATTAATGAAAGATGTAAAAGGCAGATACATTTTGTGTAATTTAACTATGAAATTAAAAAAAACCCTAAAAAACAGTTTTAAAAAGCTTCAGTAGGAAAACCTGACCTACTTTTTTCCCGTTTAAAATCCTAAAGGCTAGTGTATTGGAAAAAATAAAACAAATGCCTAGCACTTGAAAATGCAGTAGAAGCATTTAAATCCCAGGTTTAAAACAGAACTTAAGCCTTCTAATATTCAGCACTGCAGGTCAGACAGATTAGGCTCCTGGCTAAGAGACTATGGAGGCAGACACTTCAGGAACATATCCTAATGAGATTCTGCTTTCGTGGCTAGAATTTGAAATCCATAATGTGGAGCACTGGTGCAGTGAAGCTGGTTGGTAGGAAACCAGGGTATACCTTAGACATTAATATTTTGCTAATACTAGCCAGAAAATAAATTCCATACCTCTTTCAGAAATTTTCTCTCGTGAAGATGCTTTTGAAACCTATCTTTTGTGTAGCAGACTAGCAGTTATTTGCCCAAGAAGTCAGAGACCTTTATTCTAGGTCCTTCTCATCCTGAGAGAGCTCAAGCCCTGCATTTTCCTCTTCTTCCAAGAGCACCACAACCCAATTATTCATGCTTAGGTAAGTGACCTGACCACCAGACTGGATACTGTCTTGCATCCATCAGCTTGCCTTTCTGGCTGTATTATGTTCAACTTCATCAGGCAGGATGAGACAGTCCTGTGAAAAGCACCCTGCTAGGCTGAGTTGGATATTCTCTTGAGACATGAATTAAATTCTTATCTTTCCTTTCCATGAAAGGAAATTCTGCTACATGTGTAATTTTCCCTCCCTCCCTACCCCCCCCCCCCAAGATAGATACTGTGATTTTGAATCCTGATACAAGAAAGCAAAAGGGGATTTATAGCAATTTTGATTTAAAAGATGTTTTCTGTAAGTGCAGGCTATGAATCTATGTACATAGTTAAAGAATTTTTGTTTTTCTTAAGTGATGGCATAACACTTGTGCAAAAACTTCCTTCTCTCTTCTGCTAAGAAAGGCAAGATAACAGAAAATGTGAGATCTTGGAACAGAATGACTGAATTGAGAAGCTTGGTGGCTGTTAAACTTCCAAAGCACCGAAAAATAAAAGTTGTGCTTCCACCTGGGCAAAGCAGAAAAAGAATGAAATTTAGCCAGCTTTGACTCTTAATATGTTATTTACCTTAAAAATGAAAAAAAAAAGTGAAAGACTTTCCTCAATGAGTTGGCAGTAGTTGCCTTGATGTGTGAATGACTTCTTCAGATATACAGTTCCTGGGTGCTATAAAATAGCAATAATGAAAAATATGTTGAACACTGATTTGATTGCATCCTTTTGGGGGTGGCTGTAAAGCAGACTGAAAATATGTGTTCACAGAGGGCCATTGTGGGACTGGGTTTTGTCCTTTGCATTGTCTGGAATATCAGAGCACACATCTGATCTGCCAGACATCTTACCTTAAAGTGGTTTAGTTTTCATAGCTGGCACAGTTCAATGCAAGGAGCACATGTGCAGTGTCTTAGATTCCTCAACACGTTAGCTTCTGCCAAATTTCACTCATGTTTCCAAATGTAATATTATGCTTATGTCCTATCCTGTCTTTGGCACTGAATTCAAACAGCACCTGTTGATGTTAAGAATAAATGAAGTTACTGTAATGTTGAGGATAAAAAGGTTTTGGTGAAAGAAAATTGGATATGAGATTTAGGCTTCCTGCCTAATTAAATATTTTAAGTGAAGGTATTCTGCTTCAGTTTTATTTAGAAGTCAGAAACCAGTATTAGAATTTTGGCACATGACTTTTTAGTAAAATCTCACTGCGTGAGCTGGTGTTTACTGATACTCAGTTCAAATGTTTTTAAGTAATGACCTGAAACACCCTGAACATGTGGGGTTTTTTCTGGGAGATGTGTTTTTCCAGAAGCTTGCAATTCCTCTGTGTGTTGGCTCATTTTTATTTTGTTTAAATCATCTTTAACAGACTTGTGTAGATTTAGTATTGGTATTCCTCTTCAGTTTGATAGCTGAAGTTAGCAGCTCTAAGTATGAACATTAGGCTAAAGCTTATATTATGTAGCCAACAATCATTGGTTCTAGTACTCTGCAGTAGAAAGGGAAAACAAAGATTTCTTGCTGATACAAGAAATTGTGAATATTACTGAATTTACTGAGTTTGGTCCTTGTTTGGGCTGGTATTGAAACATCTAAAAGCAGTGAGCATTTGTTCTGTGAAAGTTGATACTATGGGCTGTTTAGAGTAATGTTACAGATGCATTTTTTTTTTAACACCGTGGCTGTCTTTTAAGATTATTGTTTCAAAATAATGTATTTTCTTTAAGATTGAAGACTTTGTGGGGAAAACCCCCCCTGAATGTTCTGGACTTTAACTGAATTTCTCTGAAGAGTGGTAGATAAGGACCATGATATGTTCTTTTTCTAATGGGAAGAAGCAAGTGTGGGGTGAAGGAGATAATAGAGGTTTATTAGAATTTAGGCAAGGAGATGACTGGGGATAGGAATCCTCTGTGTTGCTGCTCAAAATAAACAGTGTGCAGCTCCTTGGATGGAAAAGAGGCATAGATGGCTGTCAAGGACCAAGAGATCCAAAGGAATCATAAAGAAGTTGGGTGGTGTATACGTTGTACTGAAAAATGTGATTAACAGGACAGATTTTCCAATAGATGAATTGTGGAAGAAGTTTTCTGGGGAGTACTGAGGTAAGACAGGAGGGATGGTGACTTAGCATGACAGTTTAATTCCTTCATCTCCTAATAACCATAATGAAAATCACTTAAAACTGATCAGAAAAGGATCTGGAGAGCTAGTGACTATAGTTGAAGAATATTGTCTTAGAAGTCCTTGTGAATATGCATTGCTTTCATTGGAATCAATGGAGTGGAAGAGACCTGTCTCTCCCAGATTTTGTGATGATAGAAGTACCCTTGTCTTGCCTTCATTGAAAGTGAGGCTTACTTCAGTTTGATTTACTTGTGCCTGGTTATGTCGAGCTCAAATGTCAGTCTTAACTTAGAAGTTAGAGAGGCATCCTCCCTAATAAATCATTACTTGAAAGTAACATAGCACTAGTATTTTAAAAATTTAAATGGATCATTCTAGATACTATTTTAGGATTATTTTAATAGAAGTGCTTCCTCTTGCTACTCTTTGTGTTGCTCATTCACTGGCAACACTAGGGAATAAGTGTTGTATTAGTTAATCTGCTGGGGTACAGAAAAAAGTAAGAAGGAAATTAATTGTAATTTGATCTGAAGAAAGTAAAAAAGCTTGGGTTTTTATTAACAATGCAGTTGATTTCAATGAAAAGCTAAAAGTTAGTATAATAATAATTGCACTTTAAAATAATTTTGAACACAAAAATGTTTACTTTAGAAAGGCTGAATTATTTGTGCTGTGGATCAACACTTGCACTTTTGCCTTTTTTCTTTCCTTTTTTGGATGCAGACTGTGAAATAACTTATTCAAAACTGTTTTTTCTACCTTACCATATTGCTTAAGATTAATCACTCTGACATACAGTCACTAGCTAAAGTTGTGATTATATCAATTACTAAACCATAATTTTTTCGTTGCTTGCCATTCCTGAATATGTATAATTAACTTTTAAAAAAAACATCTTACTGTTAAATTGCAGTGGAAATTGTTTTACTTGTATTATTGCTATTAGTTTTTAAGTACATCATTAGAAACTCTTAACTTGCAGTGTTAAAAAGCACGTTATTTTCTTGAATATAATTCATTCCATAGTTTCATCACCATTTCTAAAATTCCTCTTATGTCCTTTCTTGATTTGATATGAATGATGCCATTATTCTCTCACTTGAGCTCATAAACAGGAAAATACTTTCCAAATCCAGCATTTTGTCAAGGCTATATTTAAGTCTTAGTAATTTCAGATTCTGTAATAATAGCTGTAAGATAAATTCTTGCTAATGGAATTAAACACTGAAAATATTTTGGGTCTCATAATTAGTTTTGTTGATCACTGCAAGGATCATTTGTCTCACTTCTTGTATTTCATAGTAACCAGTCACACTTCTCTCTGCAACACAGTTCTGCAAAGATTTTACAAGGCTGTTGCTTGGACCATGTCATTCTTCTTTTTCCCTTCTTTTTCAGGGTTCCTCTTTTCCTGTTGAGTTATATATAGGATACCAGGCCTTCTTTTGAAGTAGTTTTGTTGTCTGCTATCCTGCCTGACATATATTGATCTGTAGGGATTCGCCTCTGAGCAGCCCTTAATGACTGCTCTTAAATCTTTATATGAATGCCTTTAAGCTTTCTCTTATGCTGCCCTGAGAGGTGTGTTCCAGAGATGTAAGGAAAATGAATGCATTTCTTGTGATAGTTCTTCCTGATTTTTTTTCTCTTTGTACGTGTAAAAAGACCTTAATGAAGGCAAGGCTGCTACTGTTCTTAAACTAGAAAGTGAGCTCATTGACAGCTTAATGGTGGTCATGAGCTCCATCAACATTTTATTTATTTCACTTTTCTGTGCCTCTGTAAATCTATTTGCAATGACAAGACATTTCAGTTCAAAACAAAGTAAAAATGGATACAAGAGCACATGGAGACTTCTTTTGCGTCATGATGTCTGTGTATTAATAGAATTCAGAAAAAATAAGGGAAACTTAATTTGCTAATTCCAGTGAATAGATGTATTCAGCTCCATATTGAGTAATGGCAGAAGGCATTTTTCATTTTAATGAGCGTTCTGAATCCTTTCTCTCTCATTTTTCTTTGTTTTCCATTAGATATTTGCTGACTTGAATGTATTTTTCAACACTTTCATCTCTCCTGTATTTATTTCCAGATCAATTAAGAAGTGGTTGTGGTGTGTAACTTGTAATAACTAGCTTAAGGAGGTGCTGAATTTGACTTTATCATGTATTGGAGAGTTGTGCTTTGGTATATGAACTTGTTAACATCATCTTCCCAGAAAGGGACAAAACTAGCAGAAACATCTTATCATAGAATCATAGAATCATAGAATTGGCTGGGTTGGAAGGGACCTCAGAGATCATCGAGTCCAACCCTTGAACCACCGTTGCGGTTGCTAGCTCTAGGGTTTTAAGTAATTTAGGCACTGTTTATGTCAAAACATAATTTGTTTCCAAATAACAATTTCTTTGTTATTCCATGAATAAAAAAAAATCGTATGGAAAGGTAGCTTTTTGTAATAAATGATTTTGGTTGTTGCATTCTAGAATGTTCACAAGCTGCAGGTGGGAATCTGACATTTGCTTTGCCAAATTCAACAGACATGCAAGGGAGAACATGCATCTATGTTTAAACATAATATCAAAGTATTATTTAATCATATTTTTTTCTAAGCTGATGGTTGATTATGACAACCTATATGATATTATCCAGAAGTTTTTCTGATTACTTTCATAGATGGCTTGGAGTTACAGCACTTAGCTCTTATGCCAGCTCTCGTATCCTGATGTAAATAGTTTTCTTTCACTTTTATCTGGGATAAGCATAGAAAAATGTTAAGTACATGCATATGTTTTAGGCTTTACAAACACTTTTATTTTAACATACATTACTACAAAAGCATATTTTTAAATTCACTTATGAAAAAAAGGCTCATTTCAGCTGTTTGGGTGACAAGAAATAGCTTGGCTTAAAAAAAATTGGAGATTAGGTGAGGTAACTCTGCAGTAGGGTGGTGAGGCTGTGGGTTCTTTAATTTTCCTTAAATGAGAAAGGCAGAAGAGATAAAAGCATCTTGTAATGTGTCCCTGTTCCATCACTGTGCAATTTATGTGATGTGATAGGTGTTGAATTTTGTGACCTAGTTCTTGTGTATGGGAAAGGATTGAGCCATGACTCCTGTGTACTTGCTGAGATACTGGGAAGTTCCTGAGCTTCTGTACAGACAGTAAGAAAATGGAAAAATCCAGAGCCTGGTTCTGAAATGATGGGCAAAATTATTTCACACAAAAAAATCTCTTAATCCTTGAACTTATTTTTCTGTTCTAGGACTGATGTAATTCTAAATCTCCTGGGATATTTACGTAGTATAATGAAAGCAGGTAAGAAAAAATATCAGAAATGTGAAGTGGTGTCACCATTAAAAAAAGTAAAGTAATTTTTGTTTTACTAAGAGGTGCTTTAAGGAAGACATGAAAGACAATCATCAGTTGTGGAAGGAAATTAATAGGAAGCTATTTATGCACTATTGCTAAGAATTTGGGTTACAAAACACAATGCATAGAAGTGCTTTGCATGTGGCATAAATTACAGAACTTAATTTCAGAAGATACTGCAACGAATCAAAACCAAAAAACTACGGTTATCCAAAAATCTCTCAGATCTATTGGTATTGCTGTTGGTAGTCCAGGGTCAATCTGACTCAAACAGATGTTGTGCTGCTTGGTTGATAAGGGAGGAAGTAATTTTTACTTGCATTATCTTCAATGTATATTAGATACTTTGCCTCTCCTGTGTCTTTACTGTGGATAAAAAGAACTTAGATTTTAGCAGTTTGTATTTTGTGTGAAGTTGAGTGAAGAGCAGGAAGGAGGTGTCAAGCCTTTGTGGGTTGACAGAATGTGGGTTGGTGGGCTTGGGTCATCAGTTATAGATTCTCAATGGCTTTCTTGCATGTTGAGGACATAAAGGTAATTTTCAGGCTGTGTGCATGTTAGTCACGGGTGGATCAGAACAGCAACACAGAAGCAGAGTAGTGGTGGCTTTGCAAATACATTCTGAAATGATAGAAGCCTCAAATAAGTGACCAAAAATAAGGTCTAACTATTTATAATTTTATATGAAATTAGAAGTCAGGTACTTTCCCGTCTTTTACTTCTCTTAGCCTACTTTTCCGTAAGTATCACATCAAAGTATTAAAATGATGATTGAGATTAAACGTTTTCACAGTTGACATGGAATGCATGAGTCTATTATCCCCGGGTTCCTATTTGTCCTGGTGGGAAAGAAGAGGTGGCTTCACAGCATGCAAACTGCTGACAAGGTTTTGATCATCATTCTTGCCACACACACCCTGTGCTGGGAACTGGGGCAGGCTAGTTGCAGTTCAGGCTTGATGGTGGCTAATAGGTGCTGCCTAAACAGACAATGTGGTTGTTTCACACTCACTAAAATCATATTTTAAGTATTGTTATGAGAAAAATTTGTTCCTGTAAGTCAGTTATACCACCAATGATTTGTGACAAATGAACTTATCCTGAATGCCAGCTGAGTCCCTCTCTACAACCAAATGCACCTACATAAATGAAAGAATTTAAGAAGCATGGAGAGGTCTGATGAAATCACTGGGTGGAGGTGTACCTTTTTAAGATCTCAGCAGAATGTTTTATGGTGCTTCTATCAACTCTGAAAGCAAAGCTTGTCATGTCATTACTTGAATTATGTCAAAGACAGAAGATTGGGCAGCTGCTTTTAGGGTACTAAGCGAAATTATAGCCTGTAAAATACTGGACAAAGGCTACACATTGAAGAAAGATGGTGGATTAAGAACTGGCTTGATGGCCACACCCAAAGAGTGTCTGTAAACGAGTCCATGTCCAAATGGAGGCCAGTGACAGGACCAGTCCCACAAGGATCAGTGTTGGGATTGGTCCTGTTTAACATCTTTGTCAGTGACATGGATGGTGGCATTGAGTGCACCTTCAGCAAGTTTGTTGATGACCCCAAGCTATGTGGTGCAGCTGACACACTGGAGGGAAGGGATGCCATCCAGAGGGACCTTGGCAGAGGTGGGCCCGTGCCAGCCTTATGAAGTTCAGCAAGACCAAGTGTAAGGTCCTGCATCTGGGTTGAGGTGATCCCAAGCACTGATATAGGCTGGGCAGTGAGTGGCTTGAAAGCAGCCCTGAAGAAAAGTGCTTGGTAGTGCTGGTGAATGAGAAGTTGTACAAGTGTACACTGGCAGCCCAGAAAGCTAACCAGACCCTTGGCTGCACCAAGAGAGGTGTGGCCAGCAGGTCGAGGGAAGTGATTCTCCCCCTCTACTCTGCTCTCCTGAGACCCCACCTAGAGTACTGCATCCAATTCGGGAGTACCTATTACAAGAAAGACATGGATGTGCTGGAAGTGTGTCCAGAGAAGGGCCACAAGTATGATCAGAGGGCTGGAGCACCTCTCCTGTGAGGACAGACTGAGAGAGTTGGGGTTATTCAGTCTGGAGAGGAGAAGGCTCTGAGGAGACCTTATTGTAGCCTTCAGTGTCTGAAGCGGGCCTACAAGAAAGCTGTGAGGGACTTTTTAGGATGTCAGGTAGTGATAGGACTAGGGGGTAGAGGAGGGTAGATTTAGATTGGAAGTGAGGAAGAAGTTCTTCACCATGAGGGTGGTGAGACACTGGAACAGGTTGCCCAGAGAGGTGGTGGAAGCCCCATCCCTGGAAGTTTTTAAGGCCAGGCTGGATGGGGCTCTGAGCAACCTGATCTAGTGGGAGGTGTCCCTTCCCATGGCTGGAGGATTGGAACTGGATGATCTTAAAGGTCTCTTCTGACCCTGAAAATTCTGTGATTCTATAAAAATTGAGCCAAGAAGTATTTTTATATTTGGCATAGAGGTGAGAAGAAAAGGAGAATAAAGACTTCTCATAAATAACTAATACTCGGAGCCATTTTACAAGGGTGATTGCTCAGCATGTAAAATGTATTTTTTTTTTTGAGGGTACTTGAGATTGTACTGCAGTAAAAACATAATATTGACAGAAAATCCTGTTTTTATTAAGTGGACTATCCACAGTGCAGCTTGGAAATCTTTTTTTTTGCAGCTGGATTCTGAACTTCCTTATTCTGCTGAAGGGCTGCCTTGGTGGGGAGACACTTGATTCTTAATGAGTTGACCATCAGCCCTGAATTTGGTTCTCTTTTCATTCTGTGTTGTCAATGTGCTGGAGGGAAGGGATGCTGTTCAGAGTAACCTGGACTGGCTTGAGAGATGGGCCCATGATAGCCTCAGTTAGCCTAAGTTCAACAAGGACAAGTGCAAGGTTCTGCACATGAGTCAGGGCAATCCCAAGCACAGTTACAGATTGATCAGAGAGCAGATTGAGAACAGCCCCAAGGAAAAGGACTTGTGGGTGTTGGTTGATGAGTTCAACATGAGCCCACAATGTGCGTTTACAGCCCAGAAAATCAACTGTATCCTGAGCTGCATCAAAAGAAGTGTGGCCACCAGGCTGAGGGAGGTGACTCCCTCCACTTTGCTCTCATGAGACCCCCTCTGGAGTTCTGGGGCCCCCAACACAGGAAGGACATGGAGCTGCTGGAGTGTGTCCACAGAAGGGCCATAAAGATGATCAGGGGACTGGAGCACATCTTCTACAAAGACAGGCTTGAGAAAGTTGGGGTTGGAGAAGCCTGGAGAAGAAGAGGCTACAGGCAGATCTTATAGTGGCCTTCTAGAAACTGAAAGAGCTACAAAAAAGCTGGGGGGAGACTTTATAGGGGCATGTAGCAATAGGACAAGGGGTAGTAGCTTTAAACTGGAAGAATTAGATAGTAGGAAGAAATTCTTCGCTATGAACGGGGTGAGACACTGGCACAGGTTGCCCTGGGAAGTTGTGGCTGCCCCCTCTCTGGAAGTGTTCAAGGCCAGGCTGGATGGGGCTTTGGGCAACCTGATCTAGTGGGAGGTATCCCTGCCCATGGCAGGGGGCTTGGTACTGAATGATCTGTAAGGTCCCTTCCAACCCAAACCGTTCTACGATTCTGTGATACTGTATGTTTAAAATGAAATAAAAATGTAGTGGAGCATGAATGTGGTTGAAAGTAGCAACAAAAAGATGTACAATGGCTCTGCTCATGTCAAATATTTTCTGATAACTGGAAAATACCACTTTCTGGGGCAAAATGACAAAATATTTGTCCTTTTTGCCATTTTTTTGAGAATCGTATTGAACAGTGCTTAGGAAAAATGCAGTAAATACTACTATTATTTTAAGAATTGTTTGTCAGTGGATTTGTTGACATCTCTGTCCAATGTGTATGTAAGTAGTCTGATCAGGTCTTTAGGTTGTAAACTACTTAGGAAACAGAAGTAAGGCTTTTTTTTCTTCTTCTTCTTTCTCCCACCCCCTCCTCACTGTTAAGTTTGTAAATATTTTCAGAATGCAGAGAATGACAATTTTCTTTCTCTTTGCAGAGAATGACAATTTTTTTTTAACATCAGCAATTGAACCACTATGTTCTCAGATGCATCCTTAAAGCCTGAAGTGAGCAAGTGTCTTCCTTTCCTTTTTAGAGAATTAATGTTTCTGCTGTCTGGTATTTAAATATGGAAATTCTAGGTCGATTGGAAACTCTGAGCAGGTCTTGTTTTTGTGTCTCCATTACATCCAGCTAAAATAAAAGTTAAGTATTTCTTGGTCAGATTGTTTGAACTCACTGTATACAATAAGCCGTTTTTGTCCTTAGAGGGTGCATGGGAGGTATTCTAAAAGCACTTACCAACGGGGTACTTCTTAGTTTTAGTACTTTGAAGTCTCTGTTGTGAATTCCCATCCTGTGATGGTAATGGGGATGCCAGTAGGATTCCCTGGGGGAGCTCCACTTCTTTGTGTTCATCACAGCAGTTCCATCTGGTGAGTTAAAGAGCTTTTGAAATAATAGCATAGACCTCTGAAATTGATGCAGTTTCTTAACTTTTTCCTACGTAGTGTTTCCTTCAGTGTCTAAATTCAGTCTTGCTCCCTCAGGTCATCATTAACTTGTTTGTGTATTTGGATTAACTAACTTGGCAGCCTCCCAGCACCTTACTGCAGATTAATAAGACAGCAAGTTTCACCTTGTTTTTTGATCCTTTCATAACCTTACATGTGGCTTTCTTTTTGCCGATTGTGACTTGTTTTTTTGATCTCAACTTTTAAAGAGGACATGCAGTTTCTTGAAAGTGTGGAGAACACTGTGTGCTGACAAACAGGATAGCACATTTGTGGCATATAATAAAATCTTGTTATAGGACTTCCTCTCCCTATGGTGTTAGGCTGAAAATCTTCTGGAAATACAGTAAAAAACATGCATTTTCTTCTTCAGCTTGGAAAAATTCTGTTTAGTACAAGGAGAGCTGTGGAGGCAGATGGATTTACACTGAGTTTTGGAATATCTGTATATTGTTTAGCAGTGGGACAAGGGCGTTTTATATTTAAATGTTTGTTTATACCATTTTTCACTCCTTCTGCTAAGCTGGTTTTGTATCCACGAAGTACCAAAAAGGTCTTTCAGGGTATGCAGCAGAGCTGGTAATGCCAGTTTTCCTGTAGTCCAAGCGTGGTGCCCTCTTGCTGCAGGTCTCTGTAGATGCTGGGAAATGGTTGCTGCCGCTGTAAGCTCCTGTGGTAAAGCTTTCAGAAAGTTTCAGTTCATTCAGCTCATGAACCATGGAGGTCTTGGTATTTTCTCATAAAGTTTGTATTTTGTGTTATGAAGACTGCAGAAAACTATTTCGAACAACCAAATTTGAGGAAATATCAGTAAAGTTGTGCTCTAAAATTAGGTAGTTTTAAGATGTGCAGTTACAGCTTAATTTAGTTCTTTATATAAAAAGGTTTTGATGGAGCAGATGCCTCAGTCTTGGTTACTGTCGAATTTTAAGGTTTACAGTTATTGCAAAATCTTGTGGAAATTGGAAGGTCAGATATCATTAAGGCAGTGAATAACTGGTATGGAGAATGGAATCATGTTCCTACCTCTACAACTGAGTAGTTGTAGTGAGGGTGGGTTTTTTTTGTTTGTTTTTGTTTGGTTGTTTAATTTTTATTTAATCTGTGCTTAACAGTTAAATGAAATAAAATTTCCTTTTGAAAAATTAATTTGAATTAGACAAACCCTTAGACAGTAAAAATCTTGTGTATACCTTTTATCTGACCAGAGCTAATAAAAGTTGTTACTCCACTTGCCTAACAGCAAAGACCAACACAGTCATTGCATTCTCTGTGTTTGGTTGATTTTTTGTTTGGGCTGTTGGGTGTAAGAATTTAGCATGCACAGAAAAAATTACAGAGTTCTTACTCTGGAACCAAAGTTCTTTTGTACTTCCATTCCCTTACACTGCCTTGCTGATGGTGTCTGTATTACTTTCAATTGAAAGGTAGTGTTTTGTTTCAAGCTGGTGGGCTACACAGTGAAGTATATTCTGATATCCACTTAGCTTTTAGGGAATTGGCCTCTAGGTACTTATGTTTATTTAAACTAGTTTATAATGTTTTGAGTAACAAGTACATTATTTGTGAAATGGCTTTAATCATTCTGCCATACCTGAAATGAGCTGTGACACTGATATTTTAGTGAATAATATACCATGAAAAGTAGTTACACTCTGATGTTTTCCACAAAGCTGAAGCCTACTGATGAGTGAGAAGAGAGTAGTTACGAATAGTATACTATAGAAGCTGACAGTGATGTGAGGTTTGGCATCAAATATTTCTGCTGCTTTTTCCGTGCTCTTTATGGCTTTTTTTCCTCTCCTCCTTCACCACCCTAGTTGAAGGTCATAGTAGATGCAATGGGAGAATTCTAAACATTGTTTTTCTCTATCATGAGGCCAAATTCCCAGATTTTATAGACCAGACTATTGCAGTCACACTGACTGTCATTGTTAAATAGATTGTGCTGTACATCAATTCTGGTAGCACAGAGCATTAGTTCAAGACTATTAAGATCATCAAATTAGAAGTTACATTGAGAAGATGGCTACTTGGTTGCTGGAATATGATGATGCCAAGTTTTATATTTCTGATTAAGCTGAGAGTGTGTGGGAAATGCTAATTCAGTCATAAGTAAGGAGCAGAAGAAATTTTCTTTGCAAAGAAACCCACATTGTTGTCACTTTTCCCATGGGAAAATGAAACCATGTATCAAGGCCCCGAGCACTGGCCTGGGAACCTGGAAGGCTGAGAATCTTGCTCAAAATAGCAGAAAGTGGCACGAAGTGGAAAGCTGGGGTGCTTACCTGGAACCCTCTGGAACCACTGGAAATGGAAATAAATTATTTCCTGTATTCACCACAAATTGTATCCTAGACATCCTTTCTGCTATCTAATGAGAAGGTTTTGCAGATTAACTTCTTTCAATGAGAGTGAATTTCTTGGACATCTTTTACTAGACTGTTACAAATAAAAGGAAGGACTGGCTCCAGCTTGGATGTTCTTACTGAAAGGGAAAACAAAGTTATCTCTAGGATATTTCAGCTGCAAACAAGGCAACTCAGGATGTATGCCTTTACTATAACTTTAAAAAAGTTACTTAGAAATTCACTGTAGTGAAATCCTTTAAATAACTGATCCATTTCATTTCATTAATTTTCCCTCAACCTAGAAAATATAACTGGTATCACAGTGATGAATGTGGTATAAGGAATGTGTTCTGCTGAATCATGCTATGAAAACTCATGTTTTGTCCCCTTTGATTTTATGTACTCTTATTTTGGGTGAATATTGTCTTTATAGTAAGGAACCAGACTGCAATATCTGTGAAATATTTGTCATTTATTTTAATTAGAAAAGCAGAAAAATAAGTGCTTTATTAATAACTATTCTGGATTGAGATGCTTATAAAAACACCACCTTCATAAAAAGATGCATTGATGAAATACAACTGCAGCACTTTTCTGCAGCAATATGTTGCAGGTATTTGTTTTAATTGGCACTTCTCCAGCTTCCTAAGTTTCTTAAAGTTATCAAAACCCAGTTCCTCATTTCTTGTAATGTGTTCGACTTACTCAACTTTAAGATAGGGAAGAAGAGCCCTTTACTGTTAAGAAATTCAGTGGGTTTTCATACCTATTGTGTCATTGTTTATAAATTATTTATTTCACTTACTGAATATTTAGCAGACAACTATTTCAGCTTTACACTTATATAATGCAAAAAATATTAATTTTACAAGGTGGGGGAAATAGAGCTAGCTTTAACTTATTTTTAAAAATCTATATCAGTCTTTTATATTTAGAGAATTATGTATCTTAAAGTTTCTATTAGATTCTTCCTGCATATTTGCTCTTTAAGCAGCCAGATGCAGACTTGTGTATGGCATGAGATGAGGATTGCTCATTACCAAAGACAGGGTGAACTCTCTGACTTACTTGGGAAGTGCAGGAGCTCCCTCTTCTGGCTTGGACCTCTTTAAATTGAAAGTTTATAGGAACGTTCTCAACTCATTCACTTTAAAACAGTATCTTACATTGAATATTTATACAAAGAAATGTTTTCCTGGTGTCTTGGCAGTTATGGTAAAATTTGTTTCAACCCTCGGGTGCCCATTTGGATTCTGCTCCAAATAAATGATCTGTGTTTCTCTAGCCGTGCTCTGTACCATCATACAGATGGTACACCAGATTTCTGCTCTGTCACTGTGGAATTGCTGGCATGGTCACCACAGTAATAGTTAATGTAGGTGTAAGTTGCAATTCCAATATGATATTTTCCTATTTTCCTTTCTGAGCTGTTCACAACTGTTAATAGTAATGTGAGTCCTTGATGATCACTTGGTAAAAAGCCCTATAAATCATCATAATTTTGCAAAGGGGAAGTGGAGTCTTTTAAGAGTGTTGAAAGGGCTTTAAAGATGATACATATGCTGTGACATCTTTTCTCCCATCCATGCAGGGAGCTGTAGGAGACAGGAGGCTTCCTTTCTGGTTTTGTTTTTTCCATCATTCTACCTTCATGGCCCCTTCAGTGTTGCAAATCCTCAGAGAAGTGTTACTATTCTGTAGGTATTTAAATTTGGTAGTGCAACACGTGAGTCTTTCATGCTCCATCGTTCCCAAGGGCAGGAACCTGACTGGAAAAATGGCATTTGTGAGAGATTTCTTGCCTTAGCTGTGTAAAAATAAATAAATAAAGTGAATTTCCTAATTCTGAGACTGCAGGATAATAAAATATAAGTATTCAACTGATATCTGTCACTGTTGTGCATTTAAATCATCTGTAACAATAGGAGCCAAGAATGCCAGATGAGTCCTAGGCACAGTTTGATTCCTTATCTCAGTATCTTGGTACAAATGCAAAGAACACAAGTCAGTTTGTACTTGAGGAGATGAGTTACTTTGCAGTGACTATAAATTTTGTACGATATATGTGGTTCCTCAAGAAGGTGGACTTAGCTGAATTCAGTAACCTGCAACCCCTCTGTTTTTTGCACTTCTTAGTATTTCAGTTTTTGAATGCAGAGGGAACTGCCTCTGGCTACACCCTCTCATAAGAGCATAAGGGAGAACAGAAGCAGTGTATGCTCCTGTTTAAAATTCTGCAGTGCTACAAGTGAATCTTCAAATACACCATCTCAAAGAAACACTTTTACTGTACAGTATTTTTCCATTGCCTCATCAAAACTTCTATATATACAAAATTTTAATTTTCAAAGCATGAGATTTTAGGAAATGTTTCTACACTTTTATTTAGCTATACTTGCTGGATTGCTTACTTATTTTTATGTATCACCTTTGCTGTTGCTTAGCTGCAAGATACATAAGTTGGAGAGGCCACTGTGAGCAACAAAAAATGTGAAAGGTTCACTATCAAACTCTGCTTAGCTTTGATTTATGCAGTTTCAGACAAAATAAGAAAAAATACTTTGGTATTTGTAGCGAATGCCAAAGTAGAATCAATGCAGTATTGTTCACCTAGTTAAAATAGCAAAATCCAGGAAATGCAAACATTAAGTTTCCAACACCAACATTAACTTGGACTCTTTGCATATCCTGTGTTTTCCTGGTATACATTAAGACATAAAGTAATGTATTAAGCTGTGAGTTGAACAAGAAAAACAAAAAATTCTTCATGTATAAAAATCTGCCAAGTTACCACTGCCAAGTTAAGTTCTGTTGTCATTTGTGTTTATTGACCCTTTATAATTTTAGTTTTTTTCTTCATAAGGATTGAATATTAATCTTTTTTTGCCAAATGATGCGAAATCTGAGAATTTGTCTTAACTGCACTATGAACTCGAAATAGTGTTTACCCCTTGCCTTGAATCTGACTCTTCTTGATCAGTAGCTCAGATTTTAATTGAGTGGCTTTTAAACTTGAAAATATGAATCCTAGAGGCTGGCATTCTGATTCCTGGGAGTGTTAACTCAGGTTATAAATTGGCAAGACAGAACTTACAATGAGTTTCAATTAATCTGTTTTCTGCTAATTAAATTCACACATAACTATAAAGTGTGCGGAGTAATTGTAGTCAAGCTTGAAGTGTTGCAGGAATGATCTCTAACTGTATCTCTTTGAAGTGTTATAATATATAACTTTGGAAACTATATGAGTGGTTCCAAAATTTTTAGGGAGTATTCCAGATGTTACTGAGTGGTGGTTATATGTGACTTAGAACACGGGAAAGTCCTGCTGAGAGTGGTTCCCTCCTGGAGATGGTACAGAGCTGCAGGCAGAAAAATCTCCCCATCTGATCTGTTCCTATCTGTGACTGCTTGCATGTGTCATAAATCTACATTTTCTTGCCTGGGTGAACTAAGTTAATGGAAAGAGCCTTAAAGGAGATATATACAAAGTAGTAGATCAGGGGCTTGCTGGTCAAGAATACCTTTGGAAAGTGAATCTAGGTTTGGAAAGCAATGGTGTGAAAAACACAGAGGCACATTAGGGGCGCAGCAGTGATGGGAAAGGAGTGGAAGTGGAATCAAAGCAAAAACTTTAAAGTAAATGCAAAGTGTGAGGAGCTGGGGATGTTTGTAAAGAGAAGGGTAAACCCACTTTTTGTTCATGGAGGATCATGAATTCATGACAGGAATAGTGAGTACATATCAGTGTCACCCAGAGAAGGGGTAAAATAGATATAGGTGTGAAGCAAGAAAACCACAAGGTGGAATGGGGACAAGAAGTCTGAGAGAAGGGGAGCTTCAGTCCTAGGAAGAATGACATGGAGAAAATTAAGATAGCTGGAATGAAGGTCCTGGGTTACATACCCCAGTGCTTGGTGCAGTGGTGCTCCCGGAGCTTGCCGAGGAGGAGGGGAGGTGTGAGGCAGGAGGGAGAGCTTTGTTGGGGGCATTTGGGAGAATCAATCAGAGAATTCAAGGGTGAGGAATGGACACAAGGAACTCTGAGTGAGGAAGACTACAAGAAGTGTCTGGTGTGTTTGATGTACCAGCAGTGCACAGGCTCTGGAATAGCTGCCTGGATATTCAGCTTCTCCATTTTTTTTTTCATCTACAAACAGCATCCCAGAGAAATTTGGCTTGCAAAGCTTGTAAACTTCTGGAAATCAACCACACATACTGCCTCTCTGTCCATGTGCAGTACTTCCCTTTTATGGTGCGTGTGTACCTGTAAGGAATTTTTTTGTTACTTAGGCTCAAGATGCAACTAATAAATTACCACGTAATAAATCATAACTTTTTCCAAATTGAGCAACAGGCATGTACTTTTTCAGATTGATCATACTAAATTTTAAAATGTTACATTAAAGAAAGCAACCTGAAACTGATTAAAGTAGAAATTTGTTTTGTTTTTGGTAAAAAATACATTAAGTGGGGTTTATTCTGCTTTTTCTCTTTGAAAAAAAAAATACATATTGTTTAAATATTCATTCCTTTATTCCTCCTTTTCTTTACCCATCTTTTCCTCCATCAAAACCAAAAAGCTGCCACATTTTGACTGAAGTGGATTATAGGAAGTTATGCTGAACAGGGGAGGAGGGTTCAGAAGGTGTATCTGAAAGAGAAGATGTGGTCAAAACTTCTTCTCTAATAAAATATGGAAGCATTGTAAAACACTTGTGCTCTAGAGGTGTACAAAATTTTGAATTTGAAAAATAATATTCTAACATTGTAGGGGATGTTTCCAACTTTGAAATAATAATATTTGAATATTTCTGCATATCTGAGGATAATTTTTGACCTGGCTGTTCAGCAGACCCCAGAACTGATACATGCATGTTTTGTTGAGCCACAAGACTATCAAGTAGATTGTGCTTGTGCCACAAATTCTTGGCTAAACTATTAAATATTTATTATTTTATGAAGCATGACCTTAATCCTGCTTTTATTTCTACCAGAGATTTCCCCTAAGCTTTTGTAGATGTGGGATCAAACTACATTTTAATACTACTTACTACTAAAATATGTAGTATTTTTCTAAAATTGGAGTTGCAGAACCCTTTAGTGTAAAGCATGTGTAATTATCTGTTAGGAAGTGTTGAAATTATGAGATGACTCATTGCAGCAGGTTTTGCTGAACTTATTCATAGAATATGTTAAAGTCAATTTTTTGTGTGTATTTTGGGGGGGGTTGGTAAGGTTTGTAATTTGCTTTAGTTACTTACATTTCTCAAACAGACTGTCAAGAAATCATGCCAAAACAAAAGTGTTTGTGCAGGTAATTGATGGAGAGGCTGTGGTACCTGCTGACAGGTATTTTCCAAGGAAAGGAATGGTTTGCAGCTAGGGAAAAGTGTTAAAAGTGTGCCCAAACCAGTAACTCAAACCAGAGTAACCTTTGATCTGAGACATAGTTTAGGTCACATTTTAATGAATAGCTTTATTAAACTAGTTTATTAAACTAATATTTTTCTGGCAGTTGGTATGGTTTATTTGCAGAAAGTTGGATCTGTGTAAGGGTATATGACATTGACTACAGGGATGCTGTTTTAAATTAAACTGGTAGCTGTAGTGAATGTATTTAAAGGAATCTTTTAATGCATTTAAAGGAATGTGCTCAATTCTAACTGCCATTTAAAATCTGGGTCTGGAGAGAGCTCCTGTAGGGATTTTTATGTCAAAATACAGGGAAGGGGCAGGTTGCAAACAGTCTTGACACTTTTGCAATTTTATCTAATCTTGCTTATTGAATGTATTTCACTTGTAGCAAGGTGGTGTTTTAAGGCAGCAAGGATCTATCTGAAACTTTTAATGTACGGTAGATTATACTATATAAATCAATAAATGTATTACACCTACAATAAGTTTTATAATATAGCTGATATTTCTATTTTTGTTCAATGTTAGATTGGCTCATTATTGAAAGAATGTACTTTAGAGTTGTATTTAGAGAGGGTTCAGACAAAGGTAGTATCTAGCTAAAGAGATATGTAATGGTCCCCATTTCGGCAAAGTAATGATATGGGGGAAAACAGCCTTGAAGATGAAAATTAGGGTATCAGTTTCCATGTTGCTCTTGCAGTTCATAGATAAGTGAGATTTTTCCAGTTGACACACAATTAAGCTCTTCAGGAGAAGGAACCTATTTATTGCTGAAGCAAATCTTATGCTGCACTCTCTTTTCCTTCTTCTGCTCATCTTCTGAGTCCTTTGTACAAATTCAGTGAAACATGACAGAAGAGGGAAGATGTCATGTCTTTGTCAATGAGATCAGGTAGTGATTGCAGTTTTCTCGTTAATGACCCAGTGAGGGAAGGGTCTAATGGGAGCTCATATTTTCAAAGAAAGAGAATGAAATTATAAAGGCCCAGCCTTGTAGCCCAGACACCCCAGTTGAGAAGGCCACTAGAAATCAGCCTTGCTTTGTTCTGCTGTTGATCAAACTGCTCATTGAAGTGACATCTGAATAGTCTCAAAAAAAAAAAAAAAAAAAAAAAAGGGGGGGGGAGGGCAGGGGAGCATTAATTTTTAATTTTCAGTATCTTAATATTTTTCAGCACATGACTCTTTCAATGCTCTTTTATTTTTTCTTTTTTTTTAAATAGTTGTAAATTTAATCATTTGGATTGTTTTTTCTCCATCTGTAAAAATTTGACAGTAAGTAGAAACCAGAGATCTCTCTTTTCTAATGCATATAGGGCTTCACAGTTAATAGTTAAATTTGAGCCATGGAAGTAAAAGGCACACTACAATATATAATGAGTTCAGATGTATGGTTTTTTGAAACTGAGTATTTGTTAAATGTGTCCCCACAAAAGTATAAATTAAAGGTCAAGCAGTTATATGTTCTCAGTTGATGTTTAAGAATGCCTAAATTCTCATCTGATATTCCCAAAGCCTTTTAATAAACCAGAGTTTTTCCTAGCATCCCAGTGGTGCAAGCTAGAGAAAATGGGGAACATGGACAGAACATTACACAGAAAAATATTATGCAGAAGCCTTAAATTCTTTACATGGCTTAAGATTAATATGATGGCAGAGCTAGGAGAAAGTGAAGGCAGCTGTTGTCCTTGAGAGTTCGGGGCAGTCCGTGTTCTCTGTGTTGCTGTATTTGTTAGTAACATTTGGTAGTTGCCATAGATTTTTTTTTGGACTCTGTACTCAGGAGTTTTTTGCCACTCTTTTCCATTATACCCACAGCTGAGTGAGTCAGATGTAGCTTCTTGCTCCTGTGGTGCCTTTGAAATCCCATCACGTTTGTGTGCCATGTCCTCTCTGCTGTAATTCCAGCTCAGGATTTTTTGAAGGCTCCTGTTGACAAGGTGCATGTGCCCAGCTTTGGAAGCCTGTCAGGAGCTGCAGGCAGGTTCCAGTAGGCTGTCGGAGACCTTGTGATTGAGGAGGTGGAAACTTCCTCAGAAGAGTTTAAGTATTCACTAGAATACTCATTACATTGCAACTTCCAAGAGAGTAGACCACCATTTTCAATTCAGATTTTGTCTACCAAAACAGATTCACTTTTCTCAGTCTAGAAAACCTCCTTTGGCAATTTCCTGTGCTGACTAGGTTTTGGAGACTTTTGTATACATGTCCCTAGTCATTCAATTACTTCAGGCCCCTTGATGAATACAAGACTGAATGGCTGTCAAATTTCCTGTCTCCACATGAAATCTCTATCTGGCAGTTGAAATACCATTTGCAGGCATTTTGGCTTAGTTCGGGAAATCAAGGTTACAGTCTTTGTAACTGTTGCATCTTTTAGAGAAACAGGTTGAGTGTTACTTGTATCAAAAAAACTCATTTTAAGTCAGTCCCTGCTCTTCCCTCTCCCCCCTCCGTAGTGATTTGTAACATCACCTAAATTAATACTTTTAATGTTTTTACCTGTTTTGAATCGGTTGAAAGTCTTTAGCCTGCTTTTTAAATGTGAAGAAAATCAATTTATCATCATTAAAGTGCCTAAAATGTTAAGTAACTTGCAAGGTAATATTTCAGAAATAAATATTACGCAGTTTATTGAGGTTTGGATGGGGAGTGGAAGGTAGAACTAAGTCTTTATGTGTGCTATCTCCAAATGTGTGATGCTTGCCATAGAGACAAATTTGAATCCGTTTTCTTAACTCTTCTTTCATAGAAAACAAGCAAACTTGTCTAAAATAAAACGTATTCATGGCTACTGGAGTAATTTCCATTCAAAAGCAGTAGAGGATGATTTTAGTTTTATTAGTTTCTTTTTAGTATTTAGGTGGCAGGTGGTCCATCTTGTCACTTCATCTGCCTCCTACCCTTTTTGTTTTGTCAGACTGCCTCTGTCTTTTGTTACTGGTCCTCGTGTATAGTTAACATGAGTGACTGGGAACAAGATTGATCCCCTCGTGCCTCACTAAGGGGTCTCTCTGGACCTGTGGGATATGCAGAAAAATTGTACCCTTGGAGATCTGTTATTCTAGAATTTTGCTGTTTTGGGAGTTGTTTCCCAGAGCCGTGTGCCCTGCTGATGGCTGTTTAGAACCAGGGGCTGTGGCACCCTGGTAAGTTCTGTCACCTTCATGAGGCTGGGGGCGAAGCTTCCCTAGAGGTGGGTCTGTCCGGGTGGGTCTGTCCGTGCGTGTGTGCTTGTGCATCAGGCAGCAATTACCGAGAGGCAGGGAAGCACTCCTGCTTCTTTTACCCACATCTCGGTGTATTTATTATTTTTTTTAATATCTGTCGTTCAACCGGAGAGTCCTAGAAATAGAAACATCTTTCGTTATTCAAGTAAATACGGGCAGAAATAATTAAAATTATGTCATTATTTAGTTTACATTAGTTATTATTACTTATTTGCGTAATTAACAGCAGAAGTCATCAAAGCACCTTAGTGCCTTCCGAGGAGCCTCTCCCCGGAGCTCATAGGACCCGTGCAGGGGGTTCGGGAGTTGGGGCCGAGGAGGGGGAAGCGGCCGCAGCCTCCCCGCTCCCCGCCCCGCCCGGGCCCGGCGCCTCCCGCGGCCGCCAGGGGGCAGGAGCCGCGCGGGAGCGAAGCGCGGAGGTCGTGGGGGGCGCGGTGTCAGCGTCCGCTTGGGTGCGAGGCGGGACCGGAGCCCCGGGGGAGGGATGGGATGGCACAGGAGACACCCACCCCCCCGGGTGAGGGATGGGATGGGATGGGAGAGGTCAGGACAGCTCCCGGGGAGGGGTGGGATGGGACTGGAGAGCCCCAGGGGAGGGATGGGATGGGACAGGAGAGCCCAGGGTGAGGGATGGGAGAGCCCTGGGTGAGGGATAGGACAACTCCCTGGGTGAGGGATGGGATGGGACAGGAGAGCCCCGGGTGAGTGGTGGGAGAGCCCCGCCGGGCACTGTAAATGCCTCAGGTGCACTTGATACCGCTGTGAGGTTCCTGGCCTCGGGTTCTCGTTTTTATGGAAAGATAGATTGGACTTCAATTTGAGAATATTCGGTAATCCCTCTCAGGACGTCCTGTAACAGCTGGTATTTCTGTGTTGCAGCAAATCGATTCCATACAGCAGTCAGCAATGCTGGGCTCCGGCAAAAAATTCCAAAGCATTTTAAATAAAGGCAGCCAAAGAAAATAATGTCGTCACTGCAAAAATGTAGCTTAATTTGCAAGTTAGAAAAAAAATAAATTAAAAATCCCCATTCCATTCCAGCAAAATATTAAGCGTTTTACTGGTAAGGATTTCATCAGGTCATTTATTTTTCATTGATATATGTTTAGGATCCTGGGGGGAATAACTTTATGCCATATATAAGTTTCTTAAATAATAAAGAGTTTGAATGTTTTTAATATTGAATGATTTACTGTGACATAAAGAAAAATAAAGAAAATTATCAAGTTTAAATACATGACATGTATGTAGATCAACAAGACTTTTCACATTTTGCAGCAAACTTTTTAAGGAAGTAGTATTTCTTATTTATCTATAATACACCCTTAATGAGAATGCCTTGTATATCTGAGTTTTTCTTTTAATAGACAAAAGCACTTTAAGCTCCATATTCATCAAAGATGTCTCATTAATAGCAACTAATTCTGTTTTAGCCAGTTTCTTACACATATGAAAACTAAAAATGCCTCCATCCTTCGTATGGCTGTAGTTGTGTGCTCATGCTGGGGACTGTAAGTGAGCTTAGAACATGACTTCTTTATTACATTTAGATGTGTTAGAAAGAAAACAAGCAGAATTAATGCAAGTGAATATGTTCCTCCTTAATTGGTACAGCGTGTCCTTGGCTATGATGTAATTTTTTTCTTTTTCTTTTTTTTTTCCCCTTTTTTTTTCCCCTGCACCCTGGCTGGCTCTGCCTATAGACGTTTTACAACTTTGTCATCGTAAAATGAGCTTTCACTCTGAAGTACTCACAGCTTAACAGAGATAAAGTAGTTAAGTTAATGAACTTTGTGCTGATCTGATAAATGTAAAAATATTTTTTTTAAACTGCAGCTTATTTAGTTAAAACTTTTAAAATTTTCTTTACCATGGATGTTTATACCTAAAAAGCCCTCAGACCCTGAAAGAATCTTCATAGATAGCTTTTAAGTTTTATTCAGTGCATTCCACCGTAGAAGAAGTTAGAGCCCTGGGTAACTTCTGCTGTGTTTGCCTTCTTAAAAAACCCATCTACTTTCAATGAAGGTTGAAAGTTGACATGCAAACCTATTTCTTCTGTAAATGCCTAGGGGAGGAAAAAGCTTTTTAAAGTTGCCAGACTATTTAAACAATAGACTTAAACCTAGGGATGAGTTAACAATTTAGTAGCTTAAATCTACTAATTTATTTAGAACTTACTAAACAGAATCTTGTGGTTGGCCTGTAATATGGTGTAATACTTATAGCAATGTGGGGATTTTTTTTTATGGTGAAAACCAAGATTTTGAACATCATTGTTTACAGCACCTGTATATTATTCTTCCACAAGCCTATTGCCAAGTACAAATGTGTCCAAAATATGTGCTTTCAGAGCCAAGATGACTTCAAAAGCAGTTCTGGTTAATATATATTTAAAAAAAAACAACAAAACAAAACCAAAACCCAAACAAAACCAAACAAACTAGCAGCAGCAGTAAAATGCTCTTATATTTGTTTATTTTCTTATATTAAAGCAGAACTAGAGTGATTTTTTTAATTCAATAATTCCTTTTTTTTTTTTTTTTTTTTACTGAAATCTGGCGAAAACCCTTGGTTTCTGCTACCTTACACTTCTCCCTCTCCTTTCCTTCTCTGCAAACACATCTGCCCCTGCTCAGCTATTAGTAAGCATTTCCAATCTTAACTTTGAATTTCTTTTCAAAAGTTTGTGTTCCAGTTTCATATTCTAACGTACCTGAATTTAAATAAATTCACTAACATTTCAAATCGATTTTTTACTTTTGCAACATTTGCTCTGAATTTTCCTCAAGATCTGGTTAAAAGAAACACCCAAAATTTAGTATTAGTAGGTCTGTGCAATAATAAAAAAATGTCTTTACTACTATTTTTTTTATAAATTACAGGAAAATTCCTTCCGTGGTCTGCATGAATTAAAGTGCTATTTACTTAGAGAAGTTTTTGTCTCTGTCTTGCTTTTTTATACCTTTGGTCAAAATTTAGATTATATTTTGAGATTACAAATGAAACTGACATGTCAGATCTTAAATTAACTGAAAACTATTGAAAGGAGGTTAAGTAGAAATGTTGTATAAATCAATGTGATAAAAGTAATATTTTTTTTCTTCTCTGGGATAAGTAGTAGCAAAATCTGAGGGACTTAAATTATTCAAATTAATGATAATAAAATAACCTTAGGCTTTATTTCCAAAATACCTGACAAAATAGAGTTAAAGGGTATAATTTACATAATTGAAATGTGTTAAATTATTCTTACAGCAGAATGGGATTATCAGGTAGACTGAAGAAAACAAAACTTGTTTCACCTGGGGGAAAAAATCCCCTCTTAACAGTTATATCTAAATGTAAAGAACTTGGTTTTCAGCATCTTGAATCAAATTTTATTTTACGATGAAGATGGGGTTTTGCTAACTTCAGTAATTTACAATTTAACAGTGTTCTTAATTGTAAAATTCTGTTTCTGTTCTTTCTAGGAGAAGCTTAGACTAGCATAAATCTTCATAGACAACTTGGCTGCAAGCAGTTAAACTGAAATTGACTTCTGCCTTCTGGCTGCAGAGTGCTAGTCTGACGTTCCTGCCTGATACTGTGCAGACTAAATCATGCCAGCATTATCAACTGGATCTGGAAGTGACACAGGTACGCAAGCCAAGGGGGACTGCATGCTTCCTCCAGATCTTATTTGTTAAGTCTACAGTCTCTATTTCAAGAAATAATCGAATAAGATTATTAATTGTGGTCTCAACAGCTGCTTAATTTAACACTTTAAATAGAACCATTTCTCCTTGAAGTTAGTTTAGATATACAAAACACTACAGGTAAAATAAGTTAATTTTTAGAAGTCCCACCCCCGTCATCTTCCCCTCCATTCCCAAGAGAGAACCACTCCAAATAGGTTTTGTGTAAGGGTCTGAAGAGTTTAGATTCACCTCTGAGCATGGTTCCTACAATGTTAACTTGAAAAAGAAGGAGGGGAAAAAAAAAGATGATATCATACATGCCTTAATATTTGCAGCAGTCTAGACTATCCCCTCTGTGGGTTACAGTTATCAGTAGAGTTATTTTTGAACTCAGACTGTGTAGTTTTTGACACTTCTTTAACAAGTTAGGAGGAGAAAAATACTGTCTCAAGTTCTCTTCCTTTGCCTTTCACATCAGAGTCCAGTTCATACCACTGGCTGCAGGCAGTGGGAGTATAGATACGTAACTTTCCATAGTTTTCACCTTCATTGCAATATTAGGCTATGTTCAAAGGTTAAAATCTCATCCTGCTATTATGTGGATGTGCTCTTTATCTGGCAACATTTTTGTCCCTGTTTTAGGAACAGCTGAAGTTATTATTTTTGTTCGGGGGTGTTTCATAAATAGGAGATCCAACTGAGATTACATTGCTAAGATCTGTTTTCTACCCCTGTGCTTGTTATTCTAGATCACATAGTTTTATGCACAAGAATTAATAGCAGGATTGTGAAAATGCATAGGGAGAAGTCAATTCAGGAATCCAAGAAATATGTATAGTAGGAACTGCATTTGATTATTATTTTAAAGAGTGACTCTACAGTGAGTGAAGTGGTTTTTGTTTGTTTGTTTACATCGACCTGCTTCAGGTCAATGTAAAATTTCTTTTCAATGGAGAGGTTAATCTTTAGAGATTGGTGTGTGTGATTGTTCATTTACTTAATAATTTAGTACCATGGGGTGGGGGGGTTATGATAATTTTATTTACTTTTTTTGTCTCCCTATTCCTGTTTTTAGGAGGATTTGACTATCCTCTTGCCAAATCCTACCTCTCCTTACCTTTTTCTCCCCCCTCCCCCAAGGGGATAAATGCAATTGAAGCTGTTTAATATGCTAAAGCTGAATTTGTGAGGTTGTGTAAGGGTCTGCTCTGGGATGATTTTCCACTGTGGAGCCTGAAAGACTTTGTGGAGGACTAGTAAATAGGAATCATCTCTGAATATCAAAATTGCTAAGTCATGGCCTATTGCAAGCTCGGACACTAGTACGGAAGCATTGATTTTTAAAATTTTCTTTTTTTAAATAGGACTAGGCACTACATCTCTGTTAAAAGCAAGGTACTGTTCATGATGGAAATGTTCTAGATGCTGGCCTGTTCGTGTTAATTTTACACTTTTACATCATCAACAGACTTCATTAGGGATGTCACCACATCTTTGCAGCTGCTTTCTTCATGTACGGGCTTTTGTTATACCATGTATTAACCTGTATATTCTTCTGAACTCAGATAGTGCTTCTTAGAACTGTTCTGAGAGCCATTTTGCAGTCTTTAAACTATGATAAATCAGAAGCCTGACTACAATATTCACAATATTTGTTCTCTTTTAGATTAATCAAGTGACTTTGAAATTAATCTTGTAATTTACCAGCATAATCTGTTTTAACTGTAAAACAAGAGGGGAAAGGCTTATGTGTGCACATGCTTATTTCTCTTCCACTCTCCATTAGCCAATAAAACCTCTATTTTTATATAACAAAAACTAAAAAAACAAACAAAAAAAACCCCCTTGTTTTTATAACATGTGTGGGATCCTGCTCTTCCTTTAAGGCTTATAGCCCTGTCAGCGTCAGGTCAAGTTATCCTGAAGCAGCCATCTTAAACAGATGGCTGAGCTTCTGCCTGAGGCTGTATCTGAAGCTTTAAGTATTTTCTGTGCTGCACAAGTCTCCTTGAACTCTGCCTAGGCCCATCAAATAGTTTGAAGAGAAAGAAGGCTTGCACTTTTGCAGGTAAAGCAAGTCTGCAAGATGTGGCATTGACTTTTTAGGAGGATTTAAGTTTGCAGTCCTGGCTTTCATAGTAGCTGATGGCAGCTTTGTTGCTGTTTTTGGTGGAGCCAGGATGACATCATTATGCTTTAAGTGTTGTTTTAGCGTGAAAAACATTGTAAAATTGTTACAGATTTCTTTCCTCTCAAGCTGGTATTGAGTTTTCTCAGCTGATGAGTTTACAAATGCTTTTCTGTTTGTCCTTAAAAACTAGAGCATGAATGTGCAACGCAGACTTTGTGCTTTTGATTCATGCATTGTCATCTGGAAAATCACGTTTATGGGCCAAGTTCGGCCACCAACTAAAACTGTGTGAAATTGCTTAAATATTGTGTAAGTCATAAGCAGTTCTTGAATTTGAATATTGTACATTATAGAAAGAAAAAGGTGCCAAACTTACGTTATTTACTTCTTGAGTAAATATAGGAGCTAATGCTGTGCCAGTTAGTGGAATTTTTCCTGTATTATAAGCCTGTAAAACTGAATACATTTGTTTTGTAAATTAAACCAAACACATTTGTTACTTACCAAATTATAATTTCATGTGATCTTTAAAATATTCACAGTTTTGGTATTTTCTTCTCTGTTTTGTAATAACACAAAATAAAGTTATGAGATATATTTGAAATGTTGGGTATTTTTCCAAACTTCATTTGTAGTAGTGTCTTCTATGATTCTTTGAGAATTCTCTTGACCTGTGATACTGCATGTTGTTGGTGTAGATGTAGAAATATTTTGCTAGGTGATTACACTGCTTTGATAGCTCCATAGTCCATATGGATTACCTCCCAGTGAAGTGAGACCAGTGCAAGCAATGTGAAGTTCAGAGGCTGTTTTGCAGTCATCTGAACAATGAAACATGCTGTCCTTGGTTTTGCTGTTTTCATGTGGATGTCTTACTTTTATATACTGTTCATGGATTTAAACCAGCCTGCTTGCAAAGATCTGGGCTCATTGTTGTGGGATAATGAGAAAGGGAATTTAGGGGAGTGATGAAGGCAAGATTTGTGGGAGTAGCTCTTCCTTCAGAGGCTGACAGGACAAAGGCTTGCAGGGTACTGGGATCTTACTCCAAACTGCCTCTGCTTCCCCACTGATATGCCACCAAGGAGGTGAAAACCTTTGCTGTTCTGCTTCACACTGCTGCTTCCAGCTTAGGCATAAGTGTGTCACCACAAGTGTAGGAGCTAAATGCCTTTGGCTGCATCATTATTTCAAGGCTGGTTATATTTCCCACCACACAGAAATTGACAGGTATGGCTAGGTTTTCATGAAAACCAGTATGCTAGCTGAGGCAAAATTTATACTGAATTAATAAATAGAGCCAATATTTTACCGTGCATTCTTGAATTCTACCCATCTCCAGCTGCCAGAGACATTAAATGGCTTGTAGGCTAACATTAATATGAAAGAGTTGGGAAAATATGAGACATATGGCTAGCTTTAATTGCTATCAGATTTAATTTTTAAAAATATAACTTGCTGGTGTTGGAAAGGGTATTTATTTTGGTATCAACATATTTATGGTAACTGTGGGAAAACTTGTTCAAAGTAGAATGAAATTTCTCACAACTGTTCTGTTTTGGGTTAATATTTTATATTATGCTAGACAGATTCAGCAGTGTGGAATCAGAAAATGTGTGCAATTATATTTGCTGATGGTAAACTCTTTAAAACTGTTATAGTTATTGGACACAAATTTAAAATCATATGGTCTGGCAGCTGCAACAATTTCTATTTTTTTTTTTTTTTTTTTTTTTTTTTTTCATGTGAGCAATGCATAGTTTTGTGGTCAATTTGAAAGTACGACGGCCTATATTGTTTCTAACCAGAGGCTTGAATGTACAGCCATGTTTGTTGGACCAAAACCTGAGATTACACAAATGTTTGACAGTTCCTCGTGATGCCAGATGTCCTTTGCTTGGAGCAGACTGTGGTGCTGCACGACTGGAGTGCAGCTGTGCCAGCTTTTGGCACAGGTAGCAGCGTGTTGTGTGGTTATTTCTGCCTAGCATCGCAGGGCTTTTTCCAGCCTCAAGACACAATATGAGGTATAGGTTGAGATACATTGCAATCAAATGGTGTTTCCAGCAGTTTCAGTCACAACTGAATGGAAAATAGTCTCAGCACCTATTGCTAAAGTCTCTACTCAGTCTCTTAATGAGATATTACGTCCTCATTTTGCAGATATAAAGTGCCACTTTTTGTATTTATTGCAACTTCTCCCCAGTGCCTTTTAACCTTGCGAACTGTGACAAAAGAGTTAAACGTGGTGAGTGTGCCCAGTGACGTCCTGGGGCTGGAATGAGTTCTTTCCCAACTGCCTGCCAGGTACTTGCTATTGCCTGCTTTAGTGTTGATGAAGATCTAGTTAGAAATACTGAAGCTGATGTCTGTACAAAGCACCAATTACTCAAGGTTATTCAAGGCATCGTAGCATGCAGTCTTCATTGGAGGAGACAAGTTTTTGAAGAAGACTTTCTTTCAAAGGGTTTTCATAAAATATATGAATGTCAGATCTTTGTATGAGCCTTCCACAAGCTGCTTATTAATTTGTGCTTGATAGGTCCCTTTAAATCAGTTTTATGTATATGTTATTCTTGCATGTAGTCGGAGAGCCTTTGAATACTCATGAAAGTACATTTTATGATCTTTCAAAGTGTCCTTGTTGACACAGCATCTAGTAACTACATTTTGAGGGGGGTTGATTTTGAAGCAGCTTTGATTAGCCGTAGAATCGCGAACTCTGCAGCAACAGTTTTACACTGTATGAGTGCAAATAGAGATCAACTAGCTTGCATCAGAACATAACACATTATGTGGTATCCTAAATCTGAAATACAAATGTTGAGACAAATCCTAAAAGACCAGTAACTGTTTCAAACAACTTTGGATTCTTTAGCTTTGAAAGCCAAGTTTTAAAACTAAAGACTTTTCCATTTTGAAGGGAATAATATTTTTAAAAGTGGAGGGCTTAAATGATTGCTCCCTTTCAGCATTTTCTGTCATAACATTGTTTTAAGGGGGGTTAACAAATTACTGTAGCTTGCAGGAATAAAAATTAGGTACAACTTTTTTGTTAAAAGAATGTATTGCCCTTAATGTATGTAATATTATTCTTTGAGGACACTTATGGCAAAATTCTTGTTTTCATTAGGAAGAAATAGAATGTTGACATTTTTATTGCTGTGCCACCTGTAAGGATTTCAAGGGTTTACTTTTTTTTGTGAATTAACAAATAAACCAAAACAGGTATTTCTTCAATGATGCCGATCATTTGCATGTCATGATTATCTAGTTACTCAGTATTACTTACCTTTGAAAGTAGATTATTAATTTATTTTAAAAACCAAATAAATCGCAAAATTAAAAAAAACCAAAACATGCTGAAATTAGTTAAATACCCTGGTTCTGCAAAGAAAATTGTTACTCTTTTTTGTAGTGTTAGGAAGCCCATATATTCAGTGGAATTACTTAAGAGAACATAAAAAAGAATTAATTGTAGCACATAAAGCTGAGCACATAGTGGTCTTTTTATACCTGGAGTCTGATAGGACAGTGCAGTTTTTCTATCCTAATCCATAGGTGTATCACATATGTTTTTATTTGAATGTGTGCATAAATACTGATCTCAAATTTCCAAATGAAATAATTTTCAATATTTGGTGTTAGTGACTGATTTTATTATGCAGCAGCAACGATGTCAGAGTGAGTGTTTCTACTTCAATGCTGTTTGCTTTTGTGTAAGGCAAGTGTTGTCTGAGCCTTTATAGAACTGTAAAGTGCAGTTCAAATGTGAAAAAATGTCAGCTTGTTATAAATGGCAGCAAATGGTGCTGATTATTTTACCTTTGACAAACTGGAAAATTTAAAGGTTGGCGTGTCACATTTTATTAATACAATAAAATTTTACAGTGTTGTTCTGGGCTTAGATGTATATTCTTCAGTATTTATTATCCCTCAGTTACTGTAAAAATTTTTGATTTGAAGTCTGGCATAGGTGTTCAGAATGCTAATTCAGGAAATTAATTAACATATGAACGTAAACGTACATCCATTTCTCTCCTTTTCTTTCCTTACATTAACCAAAACAAAGTTCATGTTTTCTTGTAGTATGCAAGAGTGATGGAATGCAGAGACCATATTTTTTATCATTTAGCACTAGTTTATAGCTTCCACAGACTTGTCCTAATAATGGAGCTATGAAGGATATGACAAGAATGGTGATATTAAATTTCTCTAGACTAACAGTAAATTTTTCCATTTTGATGTCAAGAATGTAGAGCATCTGGAATCTGCAGTGTGAGTGGTGCAGTACGGGAACACTTTCATCTTAAGCTTAGCCATTTATTCTACTCCTAGGAACAAGCAGTCTTCTGTAGAATATAACACTATGAAGGAAGTAATTTTCTAGAACTGGAAAAATTCTTTATGTCCTGTTGTTTCTGATTTAAAAGCTTTCCATTGCTGCTTAGTTTTGAATCTTACTACACATGCAAATTTAGCATACACGTTTTTAAATTGGAATTGCCATTATTGTGCACCCATTTTTTCAGACTGAATAAAGTTAAACTGAATTAATATAAGCTTAGGAAAAGCTGAAGATGCTTTGAAGTCAGACACTACTCAAGTGTGTTAAATGAAAAAATTGAAATGTATCTGTCACCTTTTCAAGGAGGGACGGTGCTAAGTTTTCAAACATAGCTGGATTTTCCCTTGAAATTACTTCCTTAGTCCAAACTGGCAGAATGCTAGAAAGCTTATTCTGCAGCCATTTTATCTTACTTGCTCTTGCAACAAATCCAGATTTTTCCAAGTGGTTTCTCTGCCCTTTACAAGCTGTTGTAGTATTAGATTATGTATGTGTATTTAGATTATCTACTTGTGTGTAGTTTATATGGACTATTCCCGTAGGCAAGGTTATCTAGTCATTGGTTTTTAATTGCCTGTGTCTTTTTCCTTGGCTGAACTAAATTTCATGAGAAGCA
Organism: Calypte anna; assembly: GCF_003957555.1. Classification (NCBI taxonomy): domain Eukaryota; kingdom Metazoa; phylum Chordata; class Aves; order Apodiformes; family Trochilidae; genus Calypte; species Calypte anna. Next base: position 16,582,585 of record NC_044245.1, read on the forward strand.
TATTTTATGTCTAATATTAATTTATTACTTTTTAATTCCTTTATTCTTTAATTAGATAATAAGACTTAATACACTATATGAGCACCTCCAAACAAGCCCCTCCCTCTTCCACTCCTTCAAGAGTATTCCTACATGCAATGCGTTTCTCCTTTTATTGATATTTCCATGCTATAGGCTTTTACTTAGTTAAGTGTTAGTGCACCTGATTTCTACAACATGAATAGAAGTAGCAGCATGGAAGTGTCTAGAACTCGGAGCTCCCTTGTTTACCTGCAATTGGCTCCTTTGGGGGAGTTGGCACTGCGAGGCTCCTGGTTGGACTCAGTGGTCTGAAAGGTCTTTTCCAACCTAAATAATTCTGATTCTGTTACTGTCACTGGATTATGTGACCTTTTTTAATGTAGAAAGGATGCTTTTTCCTCCTCTGTTTCAATGATTTGGGAAAGTCCAGGGCTTATTGTGATCTGTTGTTTGGGTTTTTTCCCCCAAGTTGTAGGACTGATTGATCTTACTTCCCCTTTTACAATTGCAAAATACCCTTGCATCTCTATCACAGAATCACACAGAATCACAGAATCCTAGGGGTTGGAAGGGACCTCGAAAGATCATCTAGTCCAACCCCCCCTGCTAGAGCAGGGCCACCTAGAGTACATCACATAGGAACGTGTCCAGACGGGTTTTGAATGTCTCCAGTGAAGGAGACTCCACAACCTCCCTGGGCAGCCTGTTCCAGGGCTCTGTCACCCTTACAGTAAAAAAATTTTTTCGAATATTCAACTTGAACCTCCTGTGCTCCAATTTACACCCATTACCCCTTGTCCTATCACTGGTCACTACTGAGAAGAGCCTAACTCCATCTCCCTGACACTCACCCCTTACATATTTGAAAACATTGATGAGGTCACCCCTCAGTCTCCTTTTCTCCAAACTAAAGAGACCCAGCTCCCTCAGCCTTTCCTCATAAGGGAGATGTTCCACTCCCTTAATCATCTTAGTAGCTCTGCGCTGGACTCTTTCAAGCACTTCCCTGTCCTTCTTGAACTGAGGGGCCCAGAACTGGACACAATACTCCAGGTGCGGCCTCACCAATGCAGAATAGAGGGGGAGGAGAACCTCTCTTGACCTACTAACCACACCCTTTCTAATGCACCCCAGGATGCCATTGGCCTTCTTGGCCACAAGGGCACATTGCTGGCTCATGGTCATCTTCTTGTCAACCAGGACCCCCAGGTCTCTTTCACCTACACTGCTCCCCAGCAGGTCAGCCCCCAACCTATACTGGGACATCTTGTTGTTCTTCCCCAAATGCAAGACTCTACACTTCCCCTTGTTGAATTTCATCATGTTTCTCCCTGCCCAACTCTCCAACCTGTCCAAGTCTCTCTGAATGGCAGCACAGCCCTCTGGTGTGTCAGCCACTCCTCCCAGCTTAGTGTCATCAGCAAACTTGCTGAGGGTACATTCTATACCCTCATCCAAGTCGTTGATGAAGCTCGTTAATTTTTTAATGTATGCTCAAGTCTTCTGAGACCTTTGATTAAATGATCTGCTGTTAAAATCAAAGTAAATGAATAATAGTCTTGTTTAAGTCATATTTACTGTAGTGAATTTTGGCACTTGAACTATTTTAATACTAGAAAATCCCAGTGCACATGAATTCCTTTTAAGTATAAAAGCTGGTAAAATTTAGGAAAACCAGATTGAAAAAAAATTACAAATAGAATAGCAACAATTTCTTTAAAAAAGGAATCTTTTCCCCCTTGAGACTTCACAGTGTCACCAGCACCAGTCAATAAGAAAACCAGGAAGTTTTTTTTTTTTGTCATTTCATGATTTTTTTTTTTTTTTTTTAACACAACTTCTAGATACTTTTTTTAAAAGAATTTTTTTAATGCTTTAATTTAAATTGTGGGCATGTTTCAAAAAACGTGTGTAAAATACTTTTTTCTTTTTTTAATAGGAGGTCCCAAAAGTAGAACTGAGACTTGGCAGCCATGTTCTTACAGCATTCAGCTCTGAGGTGCTGAGATACATCTCATTCCATCACTTATTGGATGAGCATGCATTTCAGTTTACAAAATAGTTCATCTGAACATAGGGGATACAGCTCTGATCTTTTTCAAAGTTAATTTTTGTTTTTAGAACCAATCAGAAGTGTCCAGGTTTTGTAGTTGCTACTGAAAACACTAAAAAAAAAAAAGATTTTATTCCAACATCCTCACAGTACTAAAACTGCTGAGAAACTTGCATTTATTTCAGAGGCCTTTGGCTGGCAGAACCACCTGAGATGCTATTTAGAAGTTTTGCAGGAGGGGTGAGGTTGGGCTGAAGCAGTCTTTGCTGTGAAGTTCAGATTCGTTCTCTTGCCATGTGGCAGCATCTCTGTACAGTTACACCTTACAGGGCTGCAGAGATTTGAGTTACTGCCCTTTGGGTGTTGAAAAGATGGATATGAGAAGGTATCAAATCTGGCAGTTTAAATTAGGCCAATGTGTAGTTGCCAATTTAGTGGTTTTATCTTCATTACCAGTTTACAGTAACTTGACAAATTATTTTGTCCATGTCTGTATCACCAAAGCACTTTCTTTTAATCCCATTTTCTGGGAAAGCCATATGCCAGCCACGATTTTCACAGTTTATTCACACTGCAGTGGATAAGAAGAACACACTTTATGTAATTAGCACACAAGTAAAATGCAACCTTTTATTTGAGGAGTTGGGTTTCGAGGAAATACACACTGTTATTGGGTGGTTTTTTTTTTTTCATATATAAAAATATGAATGCCCATCTGAAAATTCTGGATTTCATGATACTGGGCACTATGGAAGGAAGAACTAAAAATAAGACACTGTAAAGATAAGCCTTTGCAGGTCCTAGCACCTTCTGCTACCATTACCTTCTGTTTGGAAGGAGGCTATTGCTGAGACATGATCTGGAATGTCAGAATTTTGACTTTGAACTTGGATAAAAGTCATCTTGGATCTTTGAACTTGGATCTTTTGTCATCTTATCCCTAAATACCCTAAGTCCTCCTCCCCCCTGTTTCACATTTGCCTCCTTGATTGAGATTTTTTTATTCCTGGCTGTCTAGTACTCAGTTTCAAGAGGAGTCTGAAGAGCAGGATCATGGTGTTCTTCAGCACACTTCATGGCATAGTCCTCAGGTTCTCTTCTTGTGGAGAAGGGTGAGATTTTGTTTTTGTTGTGGCCAAAAGCTGTAAACACTGAACTGTAGAGCCAAAGCAGGACAGAACTAGAAACATAGCTATGGTACTGGTTAAATCAGCCAGCACCTCTCTGATTTTCTCTGCTTCCCTGGGAGAATTGTATAGATAGGGTGCATTGCCATTAAAGCTATCAGTAGTGCACTATGGACATTGACAGACATTTCCCTAGAAGGAACAATTGAGGGCTGTAGGAACAAGTGAACCCCACAGACATTTTTTAGCTGGTTGTGAAAACCTTAATGTATATAAGCACCTGCAGGGTTAGTCTGTCCTGTCCTAGCAGGTGGGATTTTTGTCTGGGAGTTCTATGTATAAAAGCTGTCCCATTACAAGCAGATTCTGTCTCACCCTCTGTTACTACTGTAATAGTTAATCCATGAGGAAACATGAACTTTCATTTTATTTTCACAGGGCATTTAATTATCAAAGTTTGAGAAGCAATATAACAAGGATACCCTAGTTTTATAGTTGATTTTCTGTGAAATTTAAGCAGCTCTGATGGATGAAGGACAAAAACCCCACACACTGTTATACATCTATTTGAAGGGAGTGGCTCAAGTTAATATTTTCATTCTGCTGAATGGCACATGTGAATTTTTCCTGAGAAGCTATTCCACAGTGTAAGATTACATTAAAATTTGATTCAGTTTTTTAACAACCTTCAGGTTATTGAGGTAAATGTATTTGCAGTAATAAAAGTGGCTATGGGCAGAAATATAAATCTGAGTGTAAAGGGATTGTTTAATTTTCTAAATGAAAATGTTTTTGAAGCATAAATTGTGTGAAAAAACGACCATTTTTGCTAAGTGCTGAAGTTGTAATAGTCTGGGAAGTTGGAGCCAAGAGTCCCATTCAGAGCTCTCTTCTCTGGGTGTCAGCTCAGTCGCTGTGTCTTGCTAGGCAAGGCTCAGCATTCTTTTTCTGTCTGTGCAAAGTTGTGGTGGTTTGAGTTGTATCCTCTTCTTGCAGTGTTTCTGAAGCATAAGTAAGCATATTTAAATAAAAGTAAGATTCTAAGAGAAATTAATGTCAACCACCAAAAATACATGGACCATAAAAAACATGTATCTAGAAGGAATATTTTTTCCCAAAATATTTTAGTGAAAGGCAATGAAAAAGAGAAAAATGTTAAATAATCAAATACCGAAGGTGCTGTATGTAATTTTGAAAGGGATAAATAGTGCTTGGAAAGACTGTGAAGTTTACTAATAAATATTCTAAAGTATAAGTTTTGTGGAGATAATAGGCATAATAATGATAGGTAACCTATAATTTAAAACAATGTTCTTTACCAGTAGGTAACCTATAATTTAAAACAATGTTCTTTACCAGTGGAGTATCTTGTAAATCTGTCCATATGATGAACAGCAGCACTTACTCAGACTAAAAATAATAGCAGGACCATGGATCTTGGATCCCAGGAGACTGTTGGTGTTTTCGTAGACAGCAGACAGGAGAAAAAGGCATTTTGTCCTTTTTACCCCAAGTAATCCCACTGGAAAATTAAACATATGCTATGAATTGATATCAGCTCATGCCAGGTTACCTCCCCAAAGAGGGCTGCGGCAAACACTGTTGCTACATTTCTTGGACAGGAGTTTGATGGCCTGTGTGCATGATGGATATTTTATGCTGTATGCTACTGTGGAACAGTATGCTACTGTCTGCCCCTTGGAGACCACTGGTGAGGTGTGCCACAAATAACTGGCAACAGCAATTGCTTTAACCCTTTGGAGAAATTTTGAATACCTGCAAATTAAAAATTTTACTGAAATACTTCTCTATTAGTCCATGTCTGGGAAAACTGTGTTGGTTTTGGTTTTCGAGTTTCAATCCTGCAAAACAGAGCAGTTCCTTTTGTCTTGCTGTGGATTCCTACTGCACAGGGGATAAAAAAAAAAGCAATATATTAACAAATATTTAGAGAAACCATGAACCCATTTTTAATGGACCACCCTATCCCGTTTCTGTTCTTTTAAGGAAGTTTTTCCTATTCATGACTCATTTCACTCTTTGGCTAACATCAAGGGCAATGGAATAACGATTAAGTAAAGGAATGTATGGTTTTTTTCTGGTCTTGTCCTTTTTTTTTTTTTCAAAACCCTTATGAATTTTCTGTATAACCTTGTGTAAGCATATATATAGATGTAGAAGTTTGACAATTGTGACAAGCTAGAAAGTACATTGCTAGTACTCGATTCTTAAGAAATTGAAAAAAAAATATGTTCTTTCTGATTCTACAAGTTAATGTTATTCTGGAGACTCGATGTTTAGTTAAAATGACATGCTGCAGGCAGCCAGTTACACAGAACTGTTAAGTGAAATTAATGAGATCACCTCTAGATTACACTTTGTGTTTTATTTTCATTTTATAGGTCTGTATGAGCTGCTGGCTGCATTGCCAGCCCAGCTGCAGCCACATGTGGACAGCCAGGAAGACCTGACCTTCCTCTGGGATCTGTTTGGTGAAAAAAGCCTTCATTCACTGTTGAAGGTAAACCACATTTAAGTCAGATTCTCTTTGAGAAGAGCATATGGAAAAATATTCTGAGCGCCATCTAGTAAACCAGTGATCAAGCTGTTGCTCAGTGAAAACAAAACAGCCTTGTTTTTACTCTGTTTCTGTCAGGGGTGGAAGTTGTTAAATAAGATTCTACCAAAAATACATAGATGATTTCATTTAAGAGTGATGTTTTGGCAGTGTAATGTTAATGCAGCAAGCATATGTTGTTTGCCCTTGTTTAGAAAAAAAGAGAACAAAATAGTAGCAGGAAATCTGAGACTTCTTTATGGTCAACATTCAAGACCTGGAGTTTAGCTTAAATAAATAAATGTTCACAGCAAAAATTAGAAGGAATATATTTTCTGAGGTCAAGTATGGCAACAGTTCAGTAGCCACATTAATTTAAAATAATTTCCTTTAACAAAGTCAACTGAAATTCTAGTAAGCTGTTTCTTTTATTGGCTTGCCTCCATTTAAAATTGTTTTGCACATAAATATGTTGGACTAAAGTTGGAAGAATACTTGAGTAAAGTGTCCTGCTATGAAAATGATCAGCAACAAGAAATCAAAGCATGTCATGGATGTATGCAGAGCAACCCCAATCATGTTAAAATTGCTTATAAAAGAAAAATGGGGCCAATCAGCTGGTTAGAAATGTTCCAGTCCTACAAAATGGTGAGTATGTCTTCAGTCTCTATTACAGAGCTAATTCAAGCTGGAAGGAAATTATGGGGTAACCCATGCCATGATTGTATCCAGACTCAGACATAACTGAGCAGGACTGGTTATCCGTGTCAGTCATCGATATAGAGGAAACTTAAAATTGAGATTATGTCAATGGAGGCTTGAAAGAATCAACTTCTCCCATTTATTTCAGCTATCTTAGTCTAGAAAAAGATGTAATAATGTTGATACTTGGTGAAAAATAATTTCAATATAGCTGAGAATTTACATGTAGAAGGAAACATGTATGGTAGTTGATACACAAAAGCAATAAACAGGGGAGCAATGCTTGGCAATATTTATTTGCCTGAAGAACTTGGTCAAAGTTTCTGAAGTGCAGTGATTCCCAGGCTCAGTACTGCTTTGCTGCAACTGAGTGACTCAGAACATCACTGCAAGGGGAACGTTGGTCATATTTCTAATATAGGCTGATAGTAGGTGCATGTAAGTGAAATGCCAGGTCTGTTGCTAGGTAAGTTTTCTTTCTGAACTGGCTGGAGGCCAGTAGGCTGGCTAGAAATGTGGTTGTGCATCTGTGAAACGCTGACATATAAACATTTGCTCTAATTTTCTCTTGAAGCAAAACTTAAACCTGTTCAAACTTCTTCACTGGTTCCCTTTTGCCCCTTCCCCAAAGAAACAAAGATAGCAAAACCGAAATTAGTTTACTTACCATGAATATACTCAGTTTGGAAAAGTTGGCTCTCCTACTTGCTCTCCTAGTTGGATGCTCTAGTTGCCATGTTGTTTGTCATTGCAGGACAGAATGATCTTTCTGATTTTAACAAAGAAGATTTAATAAGCTTTCTAGAGGCATATAGAAAGTTTTGGAGAAGCATGATTGGTCACATTATTGCAGTTACAAGAGGAAATCATTGAAGTATTGCAATGATCTTTATTTTATCTTGTTGGTTTTAGGTCCAAGTGTTAAATATGTGTGTAACTCTGATCTTGTGAACAGTTCTGTGAATATCCTATTAAGTCTCAAATTGTCTTAAAATTACTGAATTCTTGAAACTGCACCTTTAGTGTTCTTTAGTGCCTGTTCTTTAATATGCCGTACTAATTTCATTCAAAAGATGAAGTTTTAATTATAAGAATTGAGACTAGACCCATCTGGTCTGACCTAGCCCATATAGTGCAGAACCTCACCTTTTGATTTCTGTGGTGTTAAGGTATAGAATGTAGCATACGAAGAGCTTTCAAAAGGTTATCTTGTTCATATCCCTGCCCCAAGATAGGCTTTGTGATATTTGCACGACCTTTAATACATTCTTTAGAAGGATTATTCAGTATCGTATCAAATTTCAGAAAAAGTGGCCCATTGCTTTTTTGGAAGAGAGCTATAGGAGCAGAAGAAAGAATCCCAGCTGCTGTATTACAAGGCTTCAAAAGCACCAAAGCTTTTTGGCTTCTGGTGCCTTATTTGAAAAACTGTTTCTCCTAGGAATAACTTCTTGAAGTCAACTGTGCATGAAAAGACAAATGTTTTAAATTCCTGAGGCAGAGAATGATGACAGATATCTTGTAATTAAAAAAAAAAAAACAAACCCAAACAAACAAACAAACAAATTTAGCATTGGCTTAGAGCCAGGATGTTGCAATCCTGGCGTGTGTCAATCTTTTTAGAAAATGTGCATAGATATGCTACTAATTAGGCACTAATATTTCTCTATTTAAGATAGACACTCTGCCCAATAAAAATTTCTAAGCTCATCTTCTTACCTTACTGTCTAATGATTAAAAATATTAGAAAAGAGCTTTTTTTTTTTTCCAAATTTGTAAAATGCATTGAATGATCCAAATTGCTTGAAAGGTTTAAGTATAAAATGAACTTTCTAATTTTTCTACAGATCTTCCAAATTTTATGGGTATTTAGCTATCAGTGTTTTCTTCATGGTTGTATACTATTGCATATGGTTTGATATTCTGTCTCGCTTTATATTGTAAAGAAATTTAAAGAAGGGGGCTGGAAAAAAGACCAAACTTTGTCTTGGAGTTCCCTTCATTCAGTATTGTTGGAGAGAAATCTCTTTGTGAACTTGGATCAGACCGAGCTGTTCTAAGAAGTCAGAAATGGAAAAGTTGTATTAGATCATCCAGTCCATTCCCCTGCACATACTGGATTGTTCTCTGCAGTACATTCCTATTGTACTAAGTAAAACCAGCAAAAACTGATGCAACTGTTCTTGCTGTCCTTTTTCTCAATAAAGGAATCTGTTGATTAGATTTTAGTTTGCAAGTGTAAAGCAGAGGGAACCCACAAATGTTGTTGACAGTCTGGAAGAGAAAATTGGCTCTAAATGGTGAATGTTTAAAATTTGTCTCTGCTTCCCTCAATTTGTTACTTCCTTGTATGATTACACTGCTCTCTGAAGTTCTACCAAAAATCTTCAGCCATCTCATTACTTCTTATATAGCAGAGATCCCAGTAATTCTGTAGAGATTTATAGAAAAGAAACACTAAGAGATGATCCTTCAGGGCAATTATGAGCACTAACGTAGCTGAAACCTGAAATAGTACACGTGTACTCTGCTTGGATGTTTTTAGAGGAATAGGAGGGATAAATACAGATCTGTTCTGACTACTCTTTAAGCTTATTTTTAGAGGAGCTGCAAGAATTTCCATGTGTGTTTGCTTGGTGTTAGCACACCAGACATGTTTTACTGTTTGTCTGTTTTAGCTCCAAGATGAAGCTTTTACTTGCACTCTTGCCTTAAACATTTCTGGTAGTAGATGTAATGCTCAAGAATTGAGTAAGCTTATCTGTTGGGCTGCTACTGAAGTATTTCTTAACCAATGGAATTTAACTGATATTTTCTGGCCAGTTCAGAGGATGCATAGTTTTATGGCCAGTATTGTACTTTGCATTATGAAAAAGAAGCCACAGCTTCTTTTGGGGAAGAGTTGGGGGGTTTGGGGAAGAGTTTGTACATCCAAAAAGCAGTAATGTGGCACTGGGAAAGAATTTGGTGAATCTAGTCTGGTTTTAGGTTTGTTTTTTTTTTCATAACTGGATAGTATTTTTTTCTGCTACCTGCTTAACCTGAATTTTTGCTAATTCTTTATTAGTTTCCCCTGGATAGGACTTGGCTTGAGGTTCTGTGAAATTGCTTTGTATGTGTTAATGTTTTTCTATGTTGATGGCTAACAGCTTCTTCTAAGTAATCTAATGTCTAAAAATAAAATACCTGAATGTGTCCTGGTGTAATTCCATGGACAAATTGAGTCATATGATTGCATAGCCCAAATTTTACAGTCATGGTGGTGTACTGAAAACTTTCAGTTTGAAGACTTAGATTTTTTTCTGTGTGTAAAGGAAGATGTTTTCAGTTTTCTGTGGTTCTTTTGTTGTTACTGAGAAAGTAAAGATAGAATTTAAAAGAACCCAAGAGCTTACTAGAGCAAAGCAAAAGGAATTGTTTGGACACATGCTTACAGTGATGAAATCAGCAATCTGCAGATGATGTTCTTCAGTCTAAACTGGGACAAGGCTGGTTCATAGGCAAGTTTATATACACTCTTAGTTTATACCCACAGTTTTACACTCTAGCTCCATGAAGACAACTCTTAATCTGTAGGATGCACAACTTTGAATCTATGGTGCAGAGTCAGGGAATCTTCAAAAGTTTTCATAGCTTGTTTTACATTATTAGAAGATAAACTAACTTATAAGTGTCTGACCTTTTGCCAGAGAAGAGCTGTGCAGGTTATGTTAACACTCCTGGAGGGGTCACATAGTGTAGCTTCACCTGCCCTGTGATGTATCAGACATTTTGCAGCCAACATCTAGGTGTGCACTGCACTGACCATGAGCATTCTCCTCCCATGTCATGCATCTGAATGGGGAATGCTTGTGCCTGGGCACGTACTCGAGCATCCACACATTTCAATCTTTTTCCCAAAAGGATGCAGAGAAAATGGACTTCAGATTATATGAGTTGTTCTGATGAGTTTTGTGTGACAACTGGTTGAACAGATTGTTCTGAACTTTTGGTGGAGATGACCCATAGAAGGAGGGATTGGATTCATGTATATTTGTCAGCGGACTGGGAGAGTGATGGTGGCTGAAGAGGATATGGTAGGCAGTATAAGACTTGGGAGTGACATAAATGATACAGAATGAAGGTTGGAGATTGTACTTAGGTGGAGTTGGCTTTCCTCATGGCAGTCTGATGATATTGTTGACTGTTTCTGCACTTCCAAGTTTGAAGCTGATATTAAAGTATTTTTTTTACAAGCATACAAAACTTACTTATTTTCTCACATACTTTGTTCTTCATGTTTACTTTCCCTAGAACTAGTATTTATACAATCTTCATGATTTGTTGTTGGAACTGTTTTTTTCTTGAGAACTCTTTTCCTGCTAATCATTAAGTTATATAGAAGATGGGGAGAACGAAGTGTGTTTGTGAGGGGATTTTGATGGCTATTCTATTTGCACCTGTTAAGAGAATGGTGAGAGAGGTTTCTGATTTTAGGGCAGAGAAAACCTAAGAAGGAGCTCAGAGGAACAAGCTTGGGAAGTGTACTAGACAGTAAAGTGTGACTGGAGAGTCATTGTAGAACATAACAACATACAACCTGACCTCATATCTAATGGAGGGGTGGGTTTTGGTTTTGGGAGAAAGTGTTGGAGAGACGTATGGGCCACTGTGGAGTGGGTGGAATTACTGAAACTGATAGGTCATTCACTGAAATGTTGCTTTGATGCTTAAAGAACGTTAAGGTTCTTTACTGCTTGGTTTTCAACCACATTTATTTTTAAAAAGGTGTCTCCCCAGTAAAAGGAATAGTGTGCAGTTTGTAAAATCATGTGAAGGTCTGAAGTGCTGTTTGCTTTGGAGATGGGAAAAAATGAAGGAAAAGGCAGTGTGAGTAAGCATTTGGCCACATGGAGGAGGAGGTGTGAGTGTGGAGGTTGGCAGCTGGTAATAGTTCCTGGCCAATGAAAAATTGTTGTTCTTCATGCTCTAGAGGAGAATCAAGCAAGGGTGGTTCTTACGATTACATCTTTCAGTCAGAAAAAGTATTCAAAACCTACTGATGGCAAGAGTAAAGCGATCATTCTTGTAATGCAGGGTGTTGAAACAATGCACAGATGGGGTCTGTTGTGCCAGTTGGAAAACTTCTATTCCTTCTGGCAAAGGAAGAAGGAATTTACTGTAGTTTATTTCATTAGTACTGATGTACTAGATAATAGGTGGCAGTTATTTTTTTAAATCCAGAGCATTCTAGATCAAGGAAAATTGAATTTGTGTAAGGATATTCTTTTTCAGTGAGTCTTGTGTTGAAAGAGGCATGGCGCTGTCTTGCCTCAAGTCCTGTTGACAAAACATATTAATCAATGTTTCTAGTCCTACAGAGCTGTCTAGCAATAAGCTATATGTAGATAGTATTAGCATACCAAATCTGCAAAGAAGCACAGACAGAGCTGGGTGGAAAAAACTTAAAGCTTTTCTTTTTTTCATTGTCTGGAGAGGAACCTTGATCTCCCATTTTGTCTTTTAAAGCTTCCTGCTTGAGTTCTGTGTACAGAATGTGTGTGGAGAAGTGCTAGAATTTCAGTGCTCTTCTCATGCAAAGTATTTTTAGGTAGTGGTCTAGTTCATATACTGAAATATAAACTTTCCACGTGCTTTCTACTTACCTAAGGATGAAAATTATTCAAAAAATAATACTCTAGAAGAATGCCTTTTGATGACTTTCAATAGTTTGCAGTCACATTTTGGAGTAATTACCACTGAAGCAATGAATCATTTTGCTTCCATCAAAATTACTGCATTCAAAAGAAGTGTAATGCAAGGTGTTATTTCAAAAGAAATGCTACATAGATTTAAAGTGTTACTTTTGAAACCAAAGTGATTTTTTTTTGAGACTTGTTCAATAGCCAGCAAATGAAACCTGCAACTATAGAGATCACACTTAGCTGGAGGCAGTCATCTGCCTTTAAACTTAATTTCCATGGGAGCATTGATCAGATTAATCAAAATAAAGCAATTGAAGTTTTATAGAAAATAGTAAAGGATATTTACTTATTGAGGCTGATATGTTTTCCATGGAAACATTACGGAAAAGATAGCTAGCAGCCAGGCATTTAGAAATGGTTGTGTCTCTTCTTGAGACTGGGGGGATTTTTGGTTGATGTGTGTCTGTTGAAACCTTTGACTGGTTTATGCTCTTGCTGTAAAAAAATGCAATACATCAGGTAATAACTGGGTAAAACTAAGCAAAATAAAAATGAACTCCTGTTAAAAATTATAGCTAAACTTCCCAACTTTTTCCACATGTAAAAGCTTTACTGTTTCTTCTTTGAGTAAAGGCAGAGTTGTTTTGTCATATGTGTTCACATATACATATCTATACTTATTTTTTTGCCTTTAATAAATTGAAAAAAAGTGCTTCCAATTTATTGAAAAAGTGGTCAGGCATAGCTTTGGATAGTGTAACCCTCTTCATAAGAAAATGCACTAAAAGTGTTTGTAAGTGTAGCTAGTAGCTAGTTTACTAGGAAATAGACAGCAAGTGCACATAAACAGTAATTTTTCCTGAAGTCTATTGAATGGCTTCTCCTATGCTAAATTTTTTTTTCTTTCATTTTATTTTGTACTTTTTATCCAGAAGTTTAACTGAATATCTAGTGTTGGCTTCTTTGTCAGAAGTTTGGTCTTTCCAGCATCTTGGTTTCTACACCAGAGTTGCTAATGTGTTTAGTAATAGACATTTGAAACTTTTCATCTAGATTTTTATAAGGACATTTTATATGTCCACTTCTTGACATAACTCCTCCTTTCAGCCCACTTTGTTAAAAATAACAAGAAAACAATTCAAAAATCGGTTTCTAAAATATCAATTAAATTGTCTTGTGACAATTTAGTCTCATAAAAGCTGTTGAAGTTCAGTTGATATCAGAGGTCCTTATGGGTATGGTGTACCAACAAGGTTTTGAAATTAAAAATAAAGCAGATAAGCTTATTAAATCAGAGGTGTGAAGTGTTGGTCTATGAGTAGTACTTGAAACTTGTGAATAAATCAGTGCTTTGGAATGTGAAAAAACTTTGGCTTAGGTTACAATCCAGACAGAGGCATTTTTTTGGATCAGTGGTAATTGATTTAAAGTTTCTGCTGGGAAACCTCCAAAGAGTAGCAGAAATCCAGCCAAAATGTACTGGACATAAAATAAGTAAATCAATCCTTCTAAAACAAATAGTTTGCAATTTCATTGTTACCGAGGGGGCAATGTACCAGCCTAGTGACAGAATTGGTGCAGCAGTTCAAAGAGAAGTTTTAGAACCCAAATCTATGCTCATACCCAGATTTTTCTTGTCTTACGAAGCTTGTACAGAATTTATTTAACTGAAGTGATACATTTTTTGTCTGTCACGCTGAGGCCAAGCAAAGGTCTCATAAGCTGCTCAGTTATAGTAGTCTGATAAATCCAAGACATCCAAGGATAATGTAATTTTAAACTGTTTTTCTACAGTGTTATTTTCCCTTGGGTCAAAAGTTCTGTGGCAGAACATGTGAGGGAGTGTTTAAAACAATTTTTTTTGTTACTGTCTTGGGCGATTTTTGAGAACAGAGTCATAACTACCCAAAAAGCCTCTGCTATGCAAAAACATTGTAAGAGTTAAGAAGGATGGGATGGATGGTTATAAAATCTTTCTGAAGCATGGAAACTGATAAAATGAGTTTTAATAAAAATATTATTTTCTTCCTCTGTTTCCTACTGGTAGGTTTTGTTGCTGCTCATGTTAACCTTCCTCCTTTTTTGGTTGTATCCATTCTCCAGCTAATTCTTGTGAAATAATATGTGGTGTTCAGTAACTTGAATTTTATTCTCATTGTCTTTCCTCCTCTGTATGAAATAGAGACATACATACACAAGGATGGCTTCTTCAGATACATCAGTGGTAAAAGGAAGAATAGGGAAAATGTGAGCCTACTGCTGAATGAAGTGGGAGCCCTGGTAACTGGTGTCCCTGTGGGCCATTTAGAGTTGCACATGCATACATTGTGACCATGTACTTTGCCATTTTGCAGCTATCTTCCTTACAGTTGTTTTCTTCCTCACCCCATTTTTCTTACTGCAATCCAGTTTTTCTCCTTAGTTTGTCCCTTCCATGTATGTGTGCAAGCTTCTGTTTCTCATTTACTATGTAAGGATTGGATTAATTTTGTGTCTCTTAGGGAAATGAAGATGCTAAGTGTATAAAAATGAAGTAATTGTATTCCATGTTGATGTAGCCATATAAATTCCTAGGGAAAACATTACTCTCATCTAGTTTGCACGTATTTATAAAGTAAGGCAATTTCATCACATGCAAATTAGGTGAAATATTTACTCTTTTATATTCCATCAGTACTGGAGTTTGGAGGTGTTATGAGAGTGTCCAGGTGTAGCTGGCCCCAGGACCTGAGGACTTCTCTGTCTCAGCTGCAGAAGCCCAGTCCATTATACAGGGAGATGGATGCAGCTGCTGCGGATGCACATCCAACCAGCAGTGAGGCTGAGTGCCTGTGCCCATAGCCCAAGTGGCCAGAAAGGCTACTGCAGGCAGAGCAGTTCCTTTACATATGTAAACACAAACGGAGCTCATAAAAACAAACAAAACAGGCCCATTTCTCCTCTCCAAGTGATGAGAGCTGAAGTGCACAAGTGAGAACACATATGCCATTGCTGCCCAGGTGCATAAGCAGAACTGTGTTTACAGATTCCTCGGATACCAGCACAGGCTCTAAGCCATCTCTAGCCACTGGTTAAGACCAGTCTTTCCAAGGCTGGGTGTCCTCTTACTTACTGGCTAGTCTAACTTAAAGTCTTCTAGCAAAATACACACATAATTAAATTCATTAGGGAAATACAAACACACCCTGCTCTCATCAGTTTTTGGACTTGGATCTGACATGGACAAACACACACCCACCAACATTATTGGAGCAAAGGAATAATCCAATTTTGACTTCTGAATTCTGTTTCTTATTTTATTTTTATTTCCTGTACTTTCACTCACTGTACTAGATCATAGATAGAATAATTTTGGTTGGAAAAGACCTTTAAGATCAAGTTCAGCCATTAACCTAACACTTCCGAGCCCACCACTAAACCTTGTCTCTAAGCATCACATTTACACATCTTTGAAATACCTTCAGGGATGATGCATCAGTACACCTGATGCATCTGCTGGCTTAGCAAAAAAACATTTTTGCTTCAGAACTGTTTGTTTCAGAAAATGCTATGCCAGGTGGCACTTTGTGCTCTTCTCATCAATTTCAGGTCTTTTTCCCTCCGATTTCCCTTGTGCTGCCTTTCTTTTTCACCCTGTTTCATAGACCTCCAAATATGAAATAATTGCTCCCAAGAAGAGGAGATTTTGTAGTTTGGAGCCACTGACTCTTTTGTGTTCCACTGACTCAGGTACAGAATGAACCTTCCTGAAGAACATATTCACCAAGTGGTGGGGAAGCTGTAGGATAAACAGTCTTATTTTGTCTATTGGAAAGTAAATCAGTATTGTCTCCCTATATCTTTTTAATTGTTCTTGTTGACTTTTTCTAGAAGTCACAGCCTACTCAAGGTAAATGCCAGTGATGTCATTCATTCACAAATAAGACTGCCTCAATTATTTAGACACTTAAGAGTTAAAAAAATCCCAAACCTATCAGCTCTAAGTGCTAGCTATGTACAGGATAGCTTCAGTACTGCTTTACATTTAGTATGGATATCATCTTCATAAAGTCTCTCGAATGTTAATGTACTTTGCAGATTGGGTTTCATGGAAAAAGAGCAGTTTTTGTTGAGACTTAGTGATTAAATAATCCAGTAATAACACTAGAGATATACAGGGCTTTAATCAGGATCAAACCTTAAATCGGCCCAATTTTGTATTTCCAAGTTTCAAACATTCTAGGAAGAAAAGTAACCCATTATTATAATCATGTTAATCAGCATCTGAACTACTAAGCTGGTCATGTTGAAGTTTGTAGTGTCTTTAAAAGCTAACTACAAATCATACCATAGCACATGCCAAGTAACATAGTATTTGTAGTCGTGTGTCTATGTTCTTTCTATGCTCTTTTATCTTAATACATCCAATTTCTACCAGTTTTGAACTGACTCTAAGTAATAACCTGACCAATTTTTATTATTGTCTTACGCAAGAGGGGAAGCAAAGTGTGCTGAATAAGACCCATGGCTTGATCACATCTTCTGTCCTGTTTCTTTTCTCTAAGTATGTATGTCTTTTAACTTCATAGAACTGCATTGTTTTCCATTGATTTTTTTTACTGTTAAATGAGCTTTTCATGTGTGAGAGACCTGGAATTCTCTTTGTGTTATGTGCGTTTGTTCTTCTCTCATTATTTCTTTTATCACTCTCATTAACATTCAGTCACGAAATTCTATTCTAAAATACTTCAATCTTTTCCAATATTTTGTAAAAATTTCTTGTACTCCTGTTTATCCTAGAATGCACATTCCACTTCAGCACTGGTACTGCACTGTCCACTGCAGGGAAGGTTGAGAATTGGTTGTGTCAATTATTGATTGTAATTATCTGGTTGTACTGGGACATTTTACTCCTAACATATTTCTAACCTTTTGAATACAATTGAGATGCTCTTTACTATAAATCTTGTTTCATGGTATTAATTAATTTATTAGAATATCTTTGTTTTGATTTCCATTTCCATTTAGTTTAAAGTGTAGCTTGGCACCTCGTTTCACTGTGCAGGCCTCAGCATCATCTGTTCTTACATTCTGTGACTTCTGAAGTACCCATTACAAGCCTTTTGCTGTTGGTTTTTATCACAGAATCATAGAATAATTTGGGTTGACCTCAGTTGGGTTGCAGTAAGCAGAGACATCTTCAATGAGATCAGGTTGTTCAGAGCCTCATCAAGCCTCACCTTGAGTATCTCCAGGGATGAGGCCTCAACTACCCCTTGTGCAACCTGTTCCATTTCTCCACTGCCCTCATGGTAAAGATTTTTTTTCTAACATCCAATCTGAATCTACTCTTTTCTAATTTAAAACCATTGCCCCTTGTACTATGACTACAAATCCTTGCAAACAGTCCCTCTCCAGCCTTCCTGCAGGTCCCCTTCAGATACTGGAAGGTCACTATTAGGTCTCCCCAGAGCCTTCTTTTCTCCAGGCTGAACAATTCCAGCCTCTCCTCACAGGAGAGCCCAGTGTTCCAGCCCCCTGATCATTTTCATAGCCCTACTCTGGACCTGCTCCATCAGATCCATGTCCTGTATTTATTGAAGGCTCCAGAGCTGGATGCAATACTCCAGGTGAGGTCTTACCAGAGCAGTCAAGCAGCAAAATGACCTCTTGATCTGCTGGCCACATTTCTTTGGATGCAGCCCAGGATGTGGTTGGCTTTCTGGGCTGCAAGTGGACACCATCAGCTTATGCCAAGCTGTTCATCCACCAGCACCCCCAAGTCCTTTTCTGCAGAGCTGCTTTCTTAAACCTAATCCCCAAGCCTGTATGGATAGTGCAGGTTGTTCTGACCCAGGTGCATGACACTCTGCACTTGGTCTTGTTGCACCTCATGAGTCTTGTGGGCCATCAACATGAGAGACATGAAGAGAGGGGTTGCCAGTGAAGACTGAGGCAAAGTAGTTGCTGAAAATCTCAGCCTTCTCTTTGCTGTTACCAGTTCACCACTGTGGCTCATCAGGGGTGATACACTTCATTTAACTTGCTTTTTTTCTGATGTAATTACCTGTAGAAGCCGTTCTTGTTTTTCTTAACATCTCTTGCCAAGTTCAGTTGCTGCACCTTGGCCCTCCTGACCTTATCCCTACACAACCAGGCAATGTCCCTATACTCTTCTCAGGATACTTGTCCCTTCTTCCATTATTCATTTATTTGCCTTAATTTTCTCCAATATTTTCACATTTTTTTCCACATTTTTATATTTACTGAGTTTACTGTATTTTCACCTAGTTTACTATTATCTTCAGAAACAAAATAAAATTTGACTTTCATCTAGTGCCAAGTAGAGAAGAGCAGATGATCACCTTTCACTAACCACCATAAAGTAATTTTAAATTTTGCCATATTTTTTTAAGATTTCACACCCCTTTTTTTTTGTGTACGTGACCTCTTTTAAATTAATTGCTTTGTAGATTTCAAAAGTATTTCATCTGGGTTTTTTTTTTAGCATTTTTCATTGTGTTCCAGTGTTTGCAGTACTTTGACCCTGTTTAATCAAAAGTTGTATTTACAGCAGAATTCTGCTTTGATGATGGAAGTCATTGCATTCCTTAAATAAAAGGATTTTAGTCATCAATTCCATGCTTCAAGGTACCTTTTTTAAAGATAAGCAGTTTTTTTTCTTGAGGTGTGTGGTGGGGAAACAGAGCAGTTCACAGAAATTATTCATTAAATGATAATTGAGTTTTTCATGTGTATGAAAGTCTAAAAGTATTTTTTTTAACCTGTCAATTTTCATATGTACATACGTGCCACTTTAAGTATAGATATTTTCCTTAAAATGTTATTTTATATTGGAATAACATAATATTATTAATTAAAAAGAGAGTTTGGGGGTTGGGATGCTTTTTTTTTTTTTAACTTGAGTTGTGCTGTATCATAACATGCTATACAGGATGTAGAAAATCCTGAACAAGGAGGGAGCTATATATTTCTCATATCACATACCAACCCCACTAGATGGTGCTAATTGATAAACGTATGTGTGTTTGTATATATTTATATATATTTAATTTTAGCTCAAAGGATACATGTCCCTGTCTGTGAATAAAGTTTGTTTTTTGGATGGGTAAATGCTGCATCATTGAGCTGTACAGAAACAATCTCTTCACTATTACTATGAACTTGGGGAACCCAAACTGAATTGGACCTTGGCTTAACTTTCACTTAATAGAGACTGTAAGGATGGCGTGAGGATGTATTAAGCAGGAATAAACCAAATTCTTAGAGATTTAAATTTAGTGTGCTCTGCCTGAATAGTGAAAGTGAAAATGCACAGGTCTATGCCAACGTTTCTCAGCCTGTATCCAGTAAACACCAGTTTTTAAAATCAATTTTATTT
Organism: Calypte anna; assembly: GCF_003957555.1. Lineage (NCBI taxonomy): Eukaryota > Metazoa > Chordata > Aves > Apodiformes > Trochilidae > Calypte > Calypte anna. Next base: position 16,602,110 of record NC_044245.1, read on the forward strand.
AATTAATGTTTAATCATAATTTCTGTAAAATCATACATATGCAGAGAATGGGGGTTGTCGGAAAAAAATTGCCAGACAACAAGAAGAGTTTAGTTTTCATTCATACTGGAAATCTGTTTATTCAGGGAGCAGGTTAAGGAAGTTCTTTCTTTTGGTTCTATGTTTTTAACAGAACAGTGGAAATCACGTTTGGAAAATTGTCTGGAAATCAGGTCCTTTAGAATGATGTAAAATTAAAGACCTTGGTTCAAATTTGTGATGAGTGTTAAAAAGCAGTAATATCAGGAGAAATGAAAATTACAAAGCAAATTGTTAGCTAGTAAAACATACTTGTAGGCAAATGAGAGTCTTTTAATGTTTATATAAGTTTTTGTGTTTTCTATAAGGACGGACAAGGCATTTTTTAAGAGAATTATTAAATGTAGGCACATATGTGTTTTGTTTCTAGCAGCTACATGAAATCTTGAACTCAGCCTTCAGGGAATTCTGTTAGCAGTGAATTTGAGACTACCTGCACTTACTGTGCAGTGCTTCTTTCCACACTTAGCAGACAACTCTCGTCTTTCAGTTCTGTCTCACTTGAAACCTTTAGCTTTTTTTATTTGACAAAGCAGGACTGTACAATTGTTCGTTTAAAACTATTCTTTTAATTTAATTTTTTTTAAAATGCTGTCTCCACATTATTAGCAGGCTACCTCTTCAGTCCTCTAACTCAGACTGAGAATAATTTAGTGTGAATGAGTATTAGTGTTGGCACAGACAGTACTGTGAGTTTATGTTTTCATTCACTGTATGGCTCTTTCTTTGCTAATCAACATACCAACATAAAGCAGTGGGAAATAGTAGAATATTGGGTTGTTAGGTTTTTTTTTAATTGCTGAATTAGATAATCAAATTTATTGCAAGTTATGAAATGGTCAGGATCGTACTTTTCCTGGAAGTGTCTCAGCAATAAGATGATAGTTGTTTCTGGTATATTTTGTTCTTAGAAGGACTTCAGATAATGATAGCTTCTGAAACAAAGTCAGCTGTTGACATGATCTTTGTTTTTTACATTCAAGTTGCATCCCGTCTGGTTTTTTTCCTTTTACACTTCACATTTAGTAGTATAATTATTTTTATCTCACTTTGACATTTTTTTTTTTTTTAAATATTCAAATGTGATATTCAAGGGCAAGAACAATTATGTTTATCTGTGGTGCAGAAAGTAGACTTTTCTAGGGAAAAAACCTCTTAGCTTCATAAAGATTTTTAAATTTGAAATATCAAACCCTAAATAGAGAAACACTTCTGCTGTGTGCTGCTTTAAAATGTTTTGTCATAAAACTAATGGAACTTTTACATTTTTTAAAATCTGACTGATGCCAAGACTGGAAGAAGTTCTTAATTTGTGATGTTTTACATCAGTTCTTTGTGTTACACAGAATAAAAATTTAAAGTGGTTAGACATACATTTTCCAAGTCTTTCTTGCATTACTTACACACAGAATCAGGTGGTAACTACAAAGGAAATTTCAGCATATTATTTAAGTGGGAAAAAAAATGGAAAAATTCCTTAAAGAAGGAAAAAAAAAAAAGGTTATTGTTGGAATGTGGGATTGAAATACTGTATATATTTTTTTTTTTCTGATCAATCCAAGTTCATCAGTGTCTTAAATAAGATTTTCCCCAAGAAAGTTTGTAGAAAATCAGCTGTTTGATGTTTGCATTAAGGTTTATTTCCATCTGTATTTAATTATGGGAGTGCAGCTTCACTGAGTATGCTATCTCAAAACTGAAGGGCTTCAGTGGGAGTTGCAATTCCTTTCTTATTTGTATTAATATTCTTTAAATAAAAGTACAGTTCACAAGTAAACTTAGAAAGACACATTGTGTATAATAAAATTACAGCTGTAAATATTGCAGTTGGTTATAAGAATTTATCAATAGTTGGAATAAAAAAAATTGGTTTACAATAGTTTTGGTTTTTTCTGATTAGAAGTATGGGTTTGCAAATGAAGTCCTCTTTTGTACAAGGAAGTCCTTGTCTTCCTTTTAGTGATGAGGAAATGGATACTTAGTGCCTTTGGTAGTGTGCTCTGAAATTTTTGGATAAAAAATGCTCTCATAATCCTGAGTAATGTAACCATTTTACATTGCAGACTTTATACATGACCTTGACAGTCAATTGGCTGTCTGCAGGACTGCACAGAAGTATTTCTTGACAGTTGGATCAGGATCTTTTATGAAAAATTTGGTCTATTCTGCTGTGAATGATGGTTTCTTATCGTCGTAATGAAAGGAAGAGGGAGAAATACAGACACTTATGTGAGCCTCTCTCAAATTCTGTATTTCATTTAAACATGAATGCTTCATTCAAGAAGTGTGTTTATTAAATTTAATTAAATACTGGGTTTATTAATTAAATGCTGTGATTGGGTTAGCAAAGATTGCCATTGAGTGAGAGTGTGTAGATAGATGGATGAAGAACCATAAATTAGAAAGAGCAGTTTTTGACCTAGAGACCTGAGTTCAGTACTGCTTGTTTGACATTTTCCTCACACTTTTTCCAAATTTAAGATATTTTTTTAATAGATGTGTGCTTTTGGAGAAGAGAATTGCTGTACTTTTATTTTAGCAAATTCAGATTGGCACTGTTTAAACTGGTACTTGTTGAGTTTACTGCTCAGATGCATTTATCAAGGGTAGGGGTATTTCAGCAACCCATGGACTCCAGTCTGAAGACTGCTTGTTTGAAAGGAGAAAATGTTTGCTGATATTAAGTATTCTTTTGCTTGAGGACCTCATGTCCTTAGCTCAAACAAGAGAGTGGTTTCATTCAAATTTGGAATTGTTCTGATGTTCCTTTCTTTGGAAATGGGGTTAAAAGTACAGAAAAACAATGTTGAGAATACTGTATACAGTAGCCATGTAGGCTGTTTGGCTCTAAAGGGGCAATGAAATTTATTTTGGAGTAAATGCAACATGTTTGGCTTTGGTCTCAACTTCCTCTATCTACCTAGGGACCCTCTTCCCATAAGCAAAGTCATCAAAACCTTTTCTTATTACTGAAAAAACCCCACTGCATTTGAATGAAGTCTTGTGAATTCTCATATAATAGCAGCTTTATTTTATTTTGTGAGGAACAATGATTTCAAAGTGAAAAGTGTTTCTTACAGAAAAATAAACATTTTATGAAACACTGCAAGGAAAAGTGGATTTGTAGCCAGTATTTAAGCTGTTTTGCTTAACATTGCAAGAATAAAATTGCTAATGCTTCAGACTTATTACCATATGCTTTCGTATTCACTCAGACCAGAATTCTCTTATTCTTGAGTCCTTTCTATTTTTGTGATATAGGCTAAATAAAATAAACTTAAGAGTTATTAAAATATAATTTTTAAAAAAAAAGCTTCTAAAAATTAAGAAAAAGGTCTGCATCTCACAAGGTAAGCTATAAGGGGTTTAAATAAATAAAGATATTGGAGTACTCTGTAAATGACAATGAATAAGGAAATGAGCATTTTCTATATCTACTATTTTAATCTTTACCCTTCTAATACTTTTAGGAACCTAATTGAATAATTATCAGTTCTATGAAAATGAGATGACATGCTATCAGTAGTTAAGGTAAAAATATGTTGATCTTCTGCAGATTACAGGTAAGGCCACTAATTAAGCAGAAATTCCAGAAAATAATAGTTAGAATGATGAGAGGACTGTAAAACATGATCCGTGGGGTTATTCTGAAAGAGGTTGTGTTTAGCTTTAAAAGTACTGGAGAGGGACCTGTTTTCATATTGAAGAGACAATCATGAAGATAAAATGAATGATTTTTTTTTTTCTCCTGGATCAGATGGGAAGTCAGGAAATGTATTTACAGCTGCATGCCAGTTCTATGCAAGGCTGCTGTTTCTATGTCTGTAGAATCTCAAAAAGGGCTGAGAGCCAGGCTAGAAGGCACTCAGTCCCTTGCAGCTATTAGACTGAACTGTTGATTTGTTGAGCAATGCTCTAATCCTGCATGTTGCAGCCATCCTTTGCTCCTGCTGTGTTGAGCTGTTTGGTCCATTCTGTGCTCAGTGCTTGCCTTTCCTCATGCCCTAAGGAGCTGACAAAGCTCTGTTGGCAGAACACAGTTTCATGAACAGCCCTCACCTGGAGCATTTTCTATCATTAGAAATCTGTCAAACTTACTTCTTGTTACTTGGGTATGGGCAGAAAGGGTTGGATGAGGTGTTGCCATTGTGTATATGGCCCCTGTCATTTTCTCAGATTGTTCTGTTCAGTTTCTGTGTGTGCATATAGAGAGGTTCTGTTTGTCAAATTTCCACATTAAACAAAAGCTTCAGGATACATCTGGTCCTTTCCTTCTGGTGAAAGTGTCTGGTCTTCATCAACTACCCCAACAAGTTCCACAGCACCCAAATGAATTTAAATATGTGGCACATGATTTTCAAGGTACTTACCTGGTTTTGGTTTTAACCACATTAAGCTAGCTACTTTTCCATTTTACAAATAGAGAATGGATGGAGTGTCATTTAGGAAAGTGGTGGTGAAGCAGGAAATTGGTTGCTCACCATGTTAGTTCATGCAGTATAACTTTTGCTTTAAATTTACTATGTCTGGACTAAATGTTAATGCTGAACTTCTGTGCTGCTAATCCCACATTTAACTGCTTTCATACTCGTTCTTTCTCATCTGTTCTTGTCTCTTGGTTTATGAACATAACAAAAAATTAGCAAATGCCTTCATTCAGCTTGGGTGATGCTAGCATGAAGACATGAAACGATGAAATTAGGAATAGTATAAGACATAGATTTGCAGGTATATTCCACTGTTCCATTTCACTGTTCATGAAGATGTTTGTTAGAAGTGTCAATAACTAGGTACTGAATAGATAATTAAGTACTTTTTTTCCAATTAAAAAATGTGATGGGAAGGTGCAATTTAGATACACAGAGATGATAGTGTATATGGCACAGAGAAGCAAGAGTAGGATCACCAGGCTGATCATTTGCTTACTTTGTGTCTCTATTGGTTTTCTCATTACAGACCTGAATTTTTAGCAAAGTTTTCTTGTCCTTAACAATATCAATACATCATTTTATTTGGCAGTTTAGAAATGCTGCTTTTTTCCCTACAAGGTTACTTTCTTTCATTTCTAGTGTGCTGTGCTTTTTTATTGGCTTTAACAGTTTAATTCATAATAATTACATATTTGCCATCACTGTTAACTGGCCATAACACTGTCACACATGCAAGCACTCCATAACCAAGTTCTGGCTGAATCCAAGTTGCACCAGCAAGTGCTTGTTTAAAGTGTAAGTTAAAGCTGCAGCCTCTCCAAGCAACACTGCTGATTTGCATTGATAGCACCCGGTTTAAAATAATGCTGCTCCAATAATTTGTAAGTCTGTACATAACACACCATTGTATAATTTTTGCAAAGTGTAACCTGACAAGAAAAATACCCTTAAATATGTTCTATTATAACACTATTACTGCGTTTTGTAACTTAGAAAATGACTGTAATTGTGCACACAGTTCTGAAAAATTATTTCTGAAATTGGCAAGGCAATTAGAAATTTCTGGAAGAGTTCTGTGTGGAATATAGGTCATGAATGTTGGGTAAAGACACTTCTCAAGTGTCATCCAGCACAATCCTGGACTCTTAGCAACCTTATCTCTAAGGGCTGAACAGATGCTAGTGTAGATTTAGATTGAGCCTGAAAAATTTTGTAGATTCAGATTAGGTTGGACCTAAGAAGTGTTTTCCTCTGAGGTGGAGAGACACTGGAACAGGTTGCCTGGAGAAGTTGTGGATTCCCCCTTCCTGGAAGTGTTCCAGCTCAGGGTAAGATGTACAACCTGATCTAGTGTAAGTTATACCTACTTAGGGCATAGGGGTTGGACTAGATGAACTTTAAAGTTGTCTTTCAATCCAAACCATGCTAAATGCTATGCTTGGAGCCTGCTTTGAATTCTTTTAACACAACTACAAAGGTTTTGATAATCTCATAGCACTTTGTTCTCAATATGCATGTTTATATGTTGGCTTTTTTCGTGTAATCGACTTCAAGTATGCGTATGACCTGGAAAAGAGAGCAAGCATTGGCCACTTTTTTTCTGGTAGCACTTTTTTTTGCTGTAGCACAAAAATGAACTCAGCAGAAATCACATCTGTTTATTGCAACTTCAGGATCTTGATAACAGGCTTCTTTCCTATGATACCCACAGTGTTGACGTGAGTGAGTTCAACCTTCAGTGGATGTAGTGTTTTAAATTAACAGAATTTAACAAAATTACCTCATGTTTGCTTTTAGGCCTCATTTCTGTGAATGAGTTGCTTACTTAAAGGAGTGCTAAATGAACTAGTTACCAAGTTCTAGAAGCTCCTCATTTTTCCACTGCATTGACTTCTCCAGTTATAATCCTCCATCTTTACCCCCTTGAAAAAAGCACAACACCCTTTAGTAGCAGATGAGATAAGGCTCAAGATAAAGAGTCTGTATTTCTGAGTTTCCATGTAAAGAATTTAGATTCCTTCTTCGTTATTCCCTTGTTCTAGCTGTTTGCAGGGGCTGGAAACAAGTGGTGGAAAAGCAATCACTCTCCACTGGCCAACAGAAGCCCATCCAGTCCCCAGGCAATGGCTGCTTTGGAAAAAAGCATATGTATGGTATGGAATATCCCTTGGTCAGTTGGGGTCAGCTTTCCAAGTTGTGTCCCCTTCCAGACTCTTGGCCATCCCCAGCCCCCTCACTTGAGGTGCAGTTTGAGAACAGAGAACACCTTGGCACTGCACAAGCACTGCTCAGCAAGAGCTGAAACTGTTCTCAGCACTGTTTTGGTCACAGATCTACACCACAGCACCATAGGGTGCTATGAAGCAAATAAGCTTCCTCACAACCACGCCTGGTACAACAGTTTATGTCAGACAATCTTTCTGGGTTTTGGAAGTATTTTCATGCTGTAGTGATACAGAAGCTTAAAATTCTTTTATTATAGTGCAAGTTTTTAGTTCTTCTTTTAAGGTTGCCTAACATTGCTATTCTGAATACTTAATACTTTGACACTGACTCTTAACTGTTCAGGCAGAATTATTTCTAGGCCATTAGTCTGCTTTTGAATTCTTACGAACTTAATGCTTCTCTGCTCTTTGGAACAAAAGATTGAAGAGAAAATTGCTCATCTGTTGTGATGAAACTTCTTGCTGTGGAAAATTGGGCCAGGGTTGAGGTATCTGAATATCTGTTTTTATGCCTTCAGAGGTTTGCTTTAATACTTGTAACATTCTCTCAGAAGCTTTTCTGCACTGTGCAATCACTTAATTTATATTTGAGGCAATTTAATATTACTATGGGGAATGAAATTATCTTTGCAAACTTTCAGTAGTTAGTTATGATTTATGCATTTTTATTTTGTTTGTCTTTTCTAAAATACATAATGCTAAATTCTTAGCAATATTCTACGCCTTTATCTACAATTCAAGTCTATTGGCCTGAAGAAAATGTGATTTTAATGTTTGTATGTGTTCTGAGAAGTCAGTTTTCAAGATGTTTCATTGGGTATGCAAAATGAGTTGGCATTTGGTTTGCTGCTCAGTTTTCCTACACCTCATGTTCATCATGCCATGACTGCAGTTGTTCATACATTTAAGTTCATTAGGCTGCTGAAGCTGCAATTGTAAGTACTATAGAAAGGCTTGAGAACAAATTAATAGTTTTGCATTTTTTTTTCCGTATTTCTGTGCTGTGTAAATAGGCTTACAGACACTCACTGAAAGATGAAAATAAAGCAAAAAAATTGCCTAAGTATTCTGGTTCCTTGTATTTAATGCAGTAGGGTTCTGGGAGGAGGAAAGGAGGGAATAAGATGATCTTTTAATTAAAATTCTACATCAAGCAAAATATGCATGCTGATTTAGTGATGGTATGCAATTATAGCTTGGTAATGTTTTTATGGCTATTTTCATTTATTTCATTGTAGCCTGTAAGAGGTCTTGGATTGTGAACCCATGCAAGTGGTCAAGCCAGTGTGTACAGAAGCTGCAGAAGCTGTGAGGCTTTTTCATTGCTTTTATTTTAGGTGTTCATAATGGTACACTACGTAGAATATAATGAATAAAGCAGTTAGGGGAGATGTTTTGCCTACTGTTAGGGACTTTCTATAGCAATAAACTCAAAGCCTGTCTTCTAGACATGTCTTGGTACTTCCAGTGTGTGTTTATACTGGCATCTAGTTCAGATCAGGAGTGCATTTTAAAAAACAATTTCCCATCTTCTCAACTTCTGCTGCTCTTGTTTGCATAAGAAGCATCAGTAGACCAGTACATGAGATGGATTCCTTCCTGTTCAAACTAAATAAGGAGATCAGCTGGTAATGGGTGTTCAGCAGAGGATACAAGTCTAGGCTAGTCCAGAGTAAAATCCCAGAAATGTACATAGTATAATGTGGTTAGATCCTCAGTGCCAAGTATTCTTTGCATTAAACAATGATAATGTTGCATGTTTTCATGTGCATAATTAGCTAAATTTTGCAGGTAGCTTATATCCATACTGAGAGATATATCACCCAGTAAAATCATACCCACACCAGGTAGATTCCTTCTAACTGAAATAGTACGTTCTGTTCTATTTTATTATCCTATTATGAAAAGAGTCCATTATGGAGTTCCGGCTTCATTTCCTACAAACTTCATAGGTGGAAAACATTCTAAAAGATTTCTAATAAATCTTATACTATAATACTGATGCAAACTCCCTTTTCTGAAGAGAGTAGTATGTAGTTTGCAGGTATGTAGTATTGTTCTGTAGAGCCTTTTGGAAAAGTTCTGCTTATGCAACTGTACTACAGGCCACTAAATACTGATTAAATCAATAAATTTTTCTTGTATTAAGGAGAACTTGCAAGTGTTCTCTGTCATCCTTGAAAGGCATCAGAGATGACCCAGTCCTCAGTGAGTGGGGAAAGGCAAGTGCTGTACCCATCTTCAAAAAGGGCCAAAAATGCAACATGAGGAACTACAAGCCAGTCAGCCTTTCTTCAATCTGTGGGAAAATAGTGGACTAAGTAATCTTGGAACATGTGTCTGGACACATGGAGATAAACAGTTGCCTGAAAATGCATTTTTGCCTCACTGAGATTTTTCCTTTGTCAGTTGAATTGCATCCATTCTTCTGTTCTACTGCATTCAGGAAGCTATTATATGTATGTGCTACTTATATTATGAACATGTTATCTATCCAGAAGTTAGAGATGGGTGATAACCATAGGAGAGCAGTAGGAAGTAGCAATTTTATGATGCATTTGATAATTTCATATTGATATAAAAGGTAATCCGTGTATTTTTGATTGCAGCTTTGTGCACAGACTGGTGCTTTTTTAATTTTCTTAGTTAAATACTTTAAACTACAAAGAGATGGAGCTTTATATTGTCATACAGAGATCTGATTAAAAAATATAGATTCAGCTAACAAGGCAAAATACTATATTAAATAATATGTTATTAAAATAATATTTTAAAATACCTGTATTTAATCTCAAATAGAAGTGTGCTGAGGATGCAGTGTCTTGATACATAGAACACTTCGTGTTTATCCTTAGAGTTACTGTTTGAGCCAGCACAGTATAATAATAACCTGCAAAAGTTAGTATATAATTCTGTCTAATAATAGTTAAATTTTCCTGCCTAATTGATTAGCTCCAGATGTGGTTAGGCAGGTCCACAGTTCTTCCATAATCAAATAAAATCCTAATGGTTTTCTTAGATGCTTAACTGGATTCCAGTAACCACTGCTAGGAAAAGAAAAATTTCAGCCATTTACTTAGTTGTAGGCAGGGCTGATAGCCTGTTAAATTTACACAGTACCTCCTAAGATGGTTTTTTTTGTTACATGAATTGACAATTTTATAACATTTTAAAAAGATGTGTTATGCAAGAATGTCTCAGTGCTTTTTTGTTTTGTGTTTGTTTGTTCTCCATGTTCTGAAGATAATGATGCTTTGTATTTATTTTCTACGTGAGGGACAAAAACTTGCTGCTCAGAATAATTTTCCAGCTTAGCAACTGTGTTGCTTTCGTGCTTCACCTTGACATTTCAGAACTTCTGTGTGTTTTTAACTAACGGTCTATGGAAATAATTCTATAAGGATTAGAGGAACTACGAAGGGATCCACCAAGCATCAGATCTTGCTATGCTACATTGCACTAGCAGAGTATGGTATGGCTCTAGCTTCAAGGAACCTATAGTGTAAATGAGTAAAAACAGACGTGGACTTAAAAAGTCTTATTAAGCACAGCAGAAGACAGGAAAAATTACCAGCTCGGTTGTCACTGACATGACATTATCTTGTTATGGGTTAGCTTGTGGGAGTTCAGTTTAAATTCAAAAGAAAAGGCTGAGTCGTGCACAGCGAGAGGAGTGAGTGCTGCCCAGGGTAAAATTAAGCAGAGCAAAGCTAATGTGGAAGAGGAGGAAAGGTTGGAGGAAACAGTCAGTGCATAAAATATAAGATCTGGTCAACCACAAGCATTTTCCATGGCCCACTGGTTTGGTTGCTCTTTACAGCTGTCCTTGCCTGCCTGGCATTCTGTTCCTCCCCCATCAGTGTGCTCAGGAGGGATAGGGTATCTTTGGGGTTCCTGGACCCCAAGGATGAGAGGGGCTCCCAAGCTAAGTCCTGAGCCCGGTGGCCTCTACCAGACCTTGTGTTCCCCTCCTTGCCAAGCACAGAAGTCCCCGATTTAGCTCCTTCTGCAACTCCTCCAACCATCTGGAGTTCATGCCACCTCCAGAGCAGCAGAAATAAAGTAGAAATCTAAGAATGTGGTGTCTTTGCATCAGTTCAGATTACAGTTGTCTTCTTTTTTAAAATTTTAAAATACCTTCAGAAAAATAATGTAAATAGAGTTGAATGTTAAATAGACTATTTTATGCCATTATGAAATAACTTTAAAAAACCAACTTGTTGGAAGCTATAAAATATTTTGACTCTTTTAAACTTGCACACTGGAAAACTCTAAATTTTGAAACTCATGACTTGTGGAGGAGGGAAGAGGCTGGATATTTAAATTATGGTGCATCCTTTCCTCTTGTGAAAGAACCAAAGCACACTGTATTTTTATGTTTATAACTGCCTATTAAATGCAATAAATGCTCCTAAATGACTTAACTAGCTGAAGCAGTGCCTTTTCCTTTCACGTGTGTTAGAATTCCTATTAGCACTACTTTGCCCTTGTTTCTGAATTACTTCAATGACGACAGCTGCTCCACCAAGCTGTCTGTCAATATGTGGGTGGCAGGCTATTATTTCACTTCATAAATCATAATTTACAGGGGGTTTTATATCCATCTTGGGGATAAACACTTTATGCTTTGTGTTTTCAGCAGCAATATAAAATGTAATTGATACTTAAAACAATATGTTAGAAATATGGACACAGAAAGCCAGGAGAGAAAAATCACAAATGTTTAATTTTTCTGTGGGCTGGTCTACATACTGAGCATTTTTTCCATCTGATTTCATATTCTTAGCACTTCAACAGAGGATGATGATGAATTACATTTACATAATTGTTGCCCATAGGTTACTGTAAAGGATGTTTCTTTAGTTACAGGCACTCAACAGATCAATTAGCTCAACGCAGTAATTTTGTAACAGATCTTTTGCTGCTAAATGAATGTCTTTTGTGCTATTGTCTTCCAGATTCACGAAAAACTGCATTATTATGAAAAACAGAACCCAGTGCCCATACTCCATGGTGCAGCAGCCTTGGCAGATGATGTAAGTGTCCCCTGCTGAGATCACTGGTACCAAGCCTACCAAAAAACTGTCTGCAAGCAGAACTCCTCATAGTGCAAACATATGAATGTAATCCTCTGAGCTGAAATCATAAGAAGCTGCAAATGTTTCCAAAGGTGCTGTCATCACTGGGCTTGTTGCTGATATTACGTTGATTTTTATTCACTTGCCTGTTATAAAAACATTGCATCTAGATAGCCTCTTGTTCTGCTTTAGTAACTACGTAATAGAAATTACAGGTTGGAACTCTACTGGGAAGGGGAAAGCTGTCAACTATTAGTGTTTTAAGAAAGTCACAGACTAGAGGAATGCTTTGGAAAAATAAAGACAAATGAGATAGCAGCACTGCTGACAGAACATGAAAAATGATAGATAGTAGTACAGAAGTGAAGCAAATAAAATATATAAGAAGGAGGCTTGTAAAAAAAAAACCCAAAACTAAACACCAAAAACTACTTAACAAAAAGTACAGTAGTGATTTATTTATATTGGAGCTTTCCAAATTACCTTCATAACCAAAAAATAAATTTTAAAAGTGGTCAGCATTGATGGAGTAGTTAATTTCCTGTTACTATAATTTTTATTTTAGAGAAAAAATTGAACTTGCCATTTCTTTCTATTTGTTTAATTCTAGCATTCAGATGAATTGTGCACACACCTGTATAAATAATGACTGAACTTTAGGTAGGGCAGGATAGAGAAATGTTCAATAAACTGTGGTTTAGGTGAAATCCAGAAATCTTTGTTGTAATTGATGATCTGAGGTTATTTTTTTGGAAAAGGCAATATGTATTAAGATTCATTTCAAAGATGGTATGTTTGAAACTTCCCATACTTTATAGATGTTTTAAAATCTTAACTATGCTTCTATGTAATTAATAGCTTTTGATTTTTTTCAGTTTTACAAATGGTTAGATGTTATGAATTGAGAATGATGACATTTTAGTAAAAGCAAAAAAGCCTATTGAAAAAAGGCTGAAATGTAATTTAATCATATTTCGGTAGGAGGCAAGCTATATCCTGTAACATACCAAATAGAATAATGCATTAGCTTTGACATCAGGCATATATTAGTAATATTTTTTTAACCTTCAAGTAGCTTTAATAATGTTGATAGTAATTTTGAAAATTAGAAAGCTGGTTGAAATTCTCTTCATTAAGTTCTTGGTGACATATTAATAATCCATGTTAACATTTTTGTTATGGATCTCAGGGATAGAATTCTTAATAAGAGTTATTTCTTATTTTTGGATGCAAAACACAGTTCTGGATATTTTCAGAAATGCTGAGCAATCTCGTTCTTTGTTCAGCCCCATTTGAAATGTATAGTTTTGGAAATCCCCAAATTATGTGTCACTCCTCAGTTGAGAGAGGTCAGGGTTTTTAAACCTATTAATGTATTATTATGTATATATGGTAGCATTTTTAAATGTGGGTGTCTCTAGACATGTGTCTACTTTTTAAGCACTGCTTCTTTTTAAAGATCCTTTTGCTGATTCTTCATTTTTACTTCTGTGTAGCTGAGCAGCTGGTTTTATGGGCACCGTCCCATGGAATCAAGATGTCCTTTGGCAGCCATTTTTCTGCAGGATTTTCTGTTTCAAGTTATCAGCAAACTTTGTGAAGGTTAATTTACATGCAGCAAGTTTTGTAACTCCCAAACCCATGAAGTTAAAGAATTAAACTCCTGTTCAGTTTTTGACACATTTGTCTTACTGTTTGTCAGCATCAGGGATTTAAGAACATGTTGGTGATATGAAATTCACTTTTATTTCAATAGATTTTAAATTAATGTTTTGTTTTCCTAGTGGTAGTAACTGTCATACAGTAAAAAAAGAAGATATTAACAACTATGTATTTCCTGTTTGATTTCAAACTAGTGTTTGTGGTGCTGCTAATCTAAAAGTTATTTAAAGGAACGTGGTTTTATTCTTCTGGGTTTTTAAAAGCAGTTGCAGAGGTAACAACTGTGCTCAGGCTTCTTTTCTAAACATTTTTATATTCCTAGCTGCCATACATTCTCTCTCCCCAGTGAATTTTAGGCTGAATTTCCCATCAGAGGTTGTTTGCCTCTTAAAACAGCAACATCTGATGTAGGAATCTTGATATCACGGAAATGATCTAAACATTGCTGGCAGTATAGGTACATACAGAATCACAGAATGTTTTAGGTGGGAAGGGACCTCCAAGATAATCCAGTTCAACCTTTGACCAGCGCCATAATCTAACTACTAAACCATGTCCTTAAGGACCAGCTCCAAATGTCTTTTAAATACCTCTAGGGATGGTGACTCCACCACTGTCCTGGGCCATTCTAATGCCTGAAAAGCCTCTCAGTGAAAAAATATTTCCTAACATCCAGCCTAAACCTCCGCTGGTGCAGCTGACATCCATTCCCTCTGCTCCTATCACAGTTCACTAAAGAGAAGAGGCTGTTTCCCTCCTTGCTACAACCTCCCTTAAAGTAGTTGAAGAAATCAATAAGGTCTCCTCTAAGCCTCCTCTTCTCCAGACTAAACCCCAGTTCCCTCAGCCACTGCAGATGTCTCTAGGTTATTAAGACTGTTCTGGCAAAAGGTTTTAAAACTTTCCCCAGAAAACTTAAACCTTCAGGCCCTAGTGCTTCTCGTCTCACCAGCCTCATTCCGTATCAGCCCCTCTCCCTTGCATTGTTTCCCCCTTTTTATAGTGGCAACTTTTCATGAGGATCTTGGTGAAATATTATAGTTCCCTTAACAGAGAATCATAGAAGAGTTTCTCAGACAGCTTTTCCTGCATTCTTTGGCATAGGAGGTGATCAGCATGGTATCAGTGTGTGCAGAGTATGCCATACAGCTTGTGCTGCTATTGGTAGATGTCACAAATCCACACGGTTCAACAACAGATAAAAATCCATTAAAAACTGCTAGAAACACAACAAAAGCAGCTCTGGTGATACCTGTTTCCTAGCCTGGAAACATGACATTGTTTTCCTCCTTCTCCATCAATGTTTGCTTTCTCTTCTATCCTGGGGTGTGACTTTAAGACTTTTGCAGAAATATCTGGAAAAACCTCAGAAGTTAGATGAGTGAGAACAAATTTTTGTTTCATCTCTGAAAAAGTATTTTCTAAATTATAAGAAGAAAAGTCCATTAAAGAAGTAACAAAATATTATTTCTGTTTCTCACTGTTCTAAACGTTACATTCCTGTATTTATATTTGCACCGCCAAAGCAAATGCCAATTCTGCTGAAGTTAATATTTGTGCACAGTTCATCTCAGAGAGAAATGTTGAAGTCATTCTTACTGAGTAATTATTAGTTTTCATCAATGAAACACAAATGAATAGATTTTATTCTCCCATGATGAGTAGTGCAAGCTAAAGAATGAAAAGAAAATAAAGGGAATCTTGTGATATATACCTGCAGTCATTCCTATCAGAGATTATTTTTACCTTTGCAGAGCTTTTCCACAGAACATGCAAACTAAGATGTAGTCAGATTACTCCAATATTTGGCATTGTGTGTCTAAAATAATTATTTCTGACCTTTCTCACCGAGATCGTTTTCTAATCTTTTGATACTAAAACACAAGGGTTGTTGAGATCAGCATTGATGTATTTGATGGACATTATTATCATCTATGAATTATAGTCAAAAGGCTGTGGGGCTGTAGCTGATTAATTTTTGTTTCAGTCCTGTTACCCATGTGTCAATTTGAAGGCTAAAAAAAGTATTCAAACCGTATTTGGTGTCTGTAATTGCTTCTAGAATTGTCTATTATATGTAATTACACAAAAAATACTTCTATCCATGTATCTTGAAAATTTATACAAAATGGAAGTATGGGTTTAAAATTAAGCTAGATGTATAAAATTACTTGCTGCAAATAATGTCTTTCTTTGGAACATTTTTATTATACTGATTTAATGCAAAGAAAATATGTGATTATCTGGAATCACTTTTTGGATTATGAGCCATGTAACTTCAGAATTTTAAACTGAAGTTCTGTGTTGTGAAATATGTTGTAGCTTTTTGTTCTTCTGTAAAAACAGTTCAAGTCTGAAGTCCTGCAGTAAAATATGCCTCCTGAGCCCAAATTAGTTGAGTATGTCATGATAAGAAATACTCAAGACATGAGCCACATAACCATGGGATTAAACATTAGACTGCTGCTCTATTGTTCACCAAACCACAAATTTGTAGTATAACCAAACGTAAAAAACTGATCTTGTTGTTAGGAAATAGTTTGTGCATTTTAGAGGCTTGGATTGCTGATGACCTGTTATAAACTATATTATGATTAACCCGCTTCACATTTAACAAGCTCCTTCCAGTGTATGTGTAAATATAATAAAAGGTTCAGATTGCTTGAACCGTAGGGGCACGTTGCTTTCTTATCCCCGTCCTAAACAGCACAGCTACTGTGGGGTTTTGGAAGCAGTGTGTATTTCACCACCTCATTCAAAACTGTTTTTTATAGACAGTGTCAAAGTTTGATCCAGTCATTTTTACAAGCAGTTCTTTGTCTGCAACCAAAGGACCATTCACTTAAATGAAGTGCTGGGATTTGCCTCCATTGCTATAAATCAGAATGTGATCTGGCTGCACCCTTGCCAGAAATGATTACTTGTGTTAAACTGAGCCAAAAGGCCTGGCTTGAATCTGGTCCACTGAGGGCCAGAAAAAGAAGCGCGGTGATTGATTGTGTTTTTCTTCAAGCTGGCTTCTGTTTGAACATGCTGGAAAGAGGGAAGCTTGAACAAGAGAGATTCTGGGTTGTTACTGGTGCAGTGGGTAAAACAATGTTTCACTAATGATCTTTGTGTCAATTCCATCTCCCACCCAGCTGGCTGAGGAGCTGCAGAGCAAGCCACTGAGCAGCGAGGTGAGGGAACTGTTGAAACTCCTCTCAAAACCCAGTCTCAAGGTGAGGATGTGTTTCATCTGCAAAGTGCTTTCTGGATGAGTGTCTGCATCTGCTTCCTCAGGCTGTGTGGGTGTTTGTCTGCTTTAACAAGTACATGTCCTTTTAAGAAGAGATGCACTGTTAATAAGAAATACCTGTTATGAAGAAACACATTTAATGTTGCTCTTCCCTTTAAATTGTTATGCTCTTACTGGTGTTTATAAAAGGAATCAAGAGGAAAGCCATCACTTATTTACAGCAGATATTTCAAAAAGTAGATACTTGATTTATTTTAATTTTTTTTTCTTTTGCTAACTTTCATTTAACAAATGTGCTTTTACAAAAAAGTTTTCAATTATACTATTGACATAATTGTACCATGCATAAGTAGTGCAGCCTGGTACTTGGAACAAAATTCCTGATGGATGTTATTTTTTTTTAAATGTCATTTCAAAAACTTGAGAAAAATGCCTGGATTTCTCTGGGGTGCTTTAAGGGAACTTGATGCCTTTTATCTGACAATAGGCATTGTGTATCTGACAATAGAAGATTGGTAGGAGGTTGTCTTCTCCAATGTCCTGTTCAAAGCAGGGTCAGTGCTGGATTCAGAGCAATATCTGGAATAACAGATCTGTCTTTTCCAATAATGTTGCATAGGCTTCATCTAAAAACTCATACATGTCTTAATTTGGGATTGACTTAAGCTTGCTGTATGTTGCTCTTTGGGGGGAAACTTTCCTGACCTAGTTTATAACTGCAGTGTTAGCTGAAGCCAGCAGAACTTCTGCTGTGCTACAGCTCTTTCCTGATGTCCATGGCACGATGAAGGATGATTAGGATTCATATGCAGCACCATATCACTGCTTCCACAAGTTTGGTGGTGTTAAAGGACCGGCCTTTCAAGGTGATTATAACTTCACTGGTCTGGTTCACATGCCAAAAAAGGCTGCAAGGGGTTTCCAGCAGCTCTGATCAAATTAAGGTGTTTTCAATTTGTGTTGCAGAATTATTTTGTGTGTATGTATTTACATCTATCTCTCTATCTATATTTTTTAGTGTTTGCGTTTTATGAGTAAAGCTTTGATAAGTTTGTGGTGTTTGTGGATTTTATCTATAGAAAAATGTTTTAAAGAAGAAATTTTTTTCTCTGAGGCAGTTATATTTATCAGACCTGAGTTTTCCAAACTAATTTAAAGCTTTTGTCAAGTGCATTTTCTTTTGGAAAAAAATTAATTTGATACTTATAGTCTTTTAAAACTAGATGCAATATCCAGTTATACTGAGGGGGAGTTTTTTACTTCTCTAAAATGTGGCATCCTTTATCATAATTAAACAAACTAATAATGGTTGTGGTTTATCTTTCCTGATTAAAATAGAGATCTGAAAGTAAAAAATCAAGTTGAATGCTGTATTTGATTTTTGAGCAGACCAGGAATTAGCTCTTTAAAATTCTCTCTCATTCTGAAAGTATAATACAGCAATGTGTATTTTCAGCTCTTCTCCATAATAACCACAAAGCAAATGTTTGCCAATCAGGTGAGGAGGATAACTGTTAATAAACACTAACACTTCCAAGATATACATACTCAGATTTAAAAGACCTGTTGAGTTGGTTGTTAAAAACCAAGAGTTTAACACGTCAAAGTTAGGATGATGGTAAATAACCAGAGCTAGATGTACATGTTGCTGTGATTGTGTTTCTTAGGACTGTGATTAGTTCGTTGGTTTTATTAAGTTTGCAGTTGAATATGTAACTTAAAGGTACCTTGAATATACAAAGCATAAAGGTACATAAAGTATATATAGGCCAGCCTGTGGCTGTAGTCTGAATGGTATTTGGACCTAGCAAGGACATGTGTGGGTGATTTGAAATGCCAGCAGATCAGGCTTGGATCTGCCTGCGGTAGCTCTCTCTGAACACATATTAGATTTCTGAAAATTAATTTCTTTCTTCCAATGCTGTCTGTGTTTCTTGGGTATTGTAGCAGCAGCACTCACCAACACTTCCTGCACTGCAGGACAGGCTGCACAAAGCCTGTGAGCTGGCAGCCTCTCCAGCTCTGCCCTTCTCTCCCACCCAGCTCTCGTGGGGCAGACAAGAGCTTGATGCAACTGTACAGAACTTTCTGAGAACAGATGATGCCTTCTTCTGATGGATGTTTTGACTGTTTTTAATCCTTTCATAGAATCATAGAATTGGCTGGTTGGAAGGGACCTCAGAGGTCATCGAGTCCAACCCTTGAACCACCGTCGTGGTTGCTAGACTATGGCACTGAGTGCCACATCCAGTCTCTTTTTAAATATCTCCAGGGACAGAGAATCCACTACTTCCCGGGGCAGCCCATTCCAATGTCTGATCACCTTCTCAGTAAAGAAATTCTTTCTAATATCCAACCTAAACCTCCCCTGGCACAACTTAAGACCGTGCCCTCTTGTCTTGTTGAAAGTCATTTGGCAAAAGAGACCAACCCCCACCTGGCTACAGCCTCCTTTCAGGGAGCTGTAGAGAGTGATGAGGTCTCCCCTGAGCCACCTGTTCCCTAGGCTGAGCAGCCCCAGCTCCCTCAGCCTCTCCTCATAGGGTCTGTGCTCGAGTCCTTTCACCAGCCTGGTTGCCCTCCTTTGGACCTGCTCCAGGACCTCAATATCCTATATCTTTATGTTTGTTCAACAAAGGAGGTGGTGCTTTAAATTAATTGCATAGTAGATAATCAATGTAGTGCTACCACTGTTTCCACTGCAAGCATTTGGTGGTGTGGTATGTCTGTTATACCCTCACATGAACAAGGAAAGGAGGAAGGACAGTGTTGCTATGTGGAAGGTTTTATTCTGCACAATCCATACTGCTGGGCTGCATTTGAAGGTGACCTCTTTGGCAGTTGGTCCTGTACCCACTCCTGGGTTTTCTGTCAGTTTCTGGAGTGACTTTAAGGATTTTTATAATTCCTGAGGTGTAACCACGAATAACATTATTTTTAACCCTGTTTCAAACTTACTTTGATTATTTTATGAAGGAAGCATTTAGAAGATGATTTGTGATTTTAGGATTCAGGTTTTGCGTTTTGATTTTGTTGATGGATTTACATTTAAGTTATATGATTTTATAGATGTTTTATTGAAACTTGCATAGTTTGCTGTTTTCCATGTATAAAAGAAAAGAAATGTCCTTTAGCTTCCTTGTCTAATGATAGCATTAAAGCTACTTAATGTATGTTATACACAACGTACAAAGCTTGACATAACAGTGACCATCTCACTTACAGGAGCTTAATTGTTCTTATATTTTCTCTGACATGGAAGCTGGAATATGTACTGGGGGTATACGTGAGGCAGTTATGTTTCTGATTTAGGAAGACACTCCTGCATGTGCTTTTGTAAAAAATGTAACTATTAGAATAAAGAAATAAATATTCTTGGCTTTAGTGTTTTATAATTTGGAGAATTATAAGAAGCTTATGTTGCAGCAAATGGAATGTATGTAAAGAGGGTAGTTGAACAGAATTATTAATATAGTGACAAAAATTCTAAAAAATTATGATGTGTCAGGCAGCAACAAAATTCAGATAGATGTCTTTATAGAGCAATTTGGCAGGTTTTATGAATCTGGAAGTGTCACTATTGTCTGAGAACACTGTTCCTTGGGGTTTGAATATATAACTGGAAGACTAAAAATAAAGATGTTAACACAAAATATATCTAAAAGGGCATTTTAATCCTGGGTTCCTTTTTAATGAACATTTCACAGTTGAATAAGCAGAATGTTTTTTCTGTCAGTAGTGATACAAATGAGAAGGAAAGAGGGCACTAGAATTACTCTGTCAGTCATGGAGCACAACCCCAGTGACAGACTCTGTAAGAAAAAAAATATAGTAAATGTGACACATGATCAGACTAATAATGAAAGACTTTAAAGCTTCCAAATTCTTTTCCACTTTTAACAAAAAAAACCCCAAAACTGTCTTGAGTAGTGGGTCTCAGTTCCTTTCGCTAACAAGCTGGAAAAAGCTGTGTTCTTTTTGGGATGGTGTCATAGCACAAGTGCATGATTGTGTTTTATTTTAAAAATTATTTGATATGTGAAAAACTAAAAAAAAAAATATAACTGCAGGATTTAGTGTTTTAGACACTTATTTTGTAGGTGTGGCTGTAAACAAAAGACTACAAAAAGAATGAACCATCTGTTAGTCCACTGAATGTTATCCCAGTCAGACTAAGTTTGAGATCGGCTTGAGGTATATTATTCAGACTTAACTTGCTCTTAACTTCATGTTTATAACAGCAGTTGAATTCCTGATCATTACATACTGAAATAAGCAGTTTACCTTTCGAAGTTAATCCCTATTAGGGTAAATTTAGTGGGTTTTAAATTCATATAAAATATGTTCTTTGTGGTCGTTGGGTAATGTGCAGAACAACAGTTATTTTAAGTGCTTATTCCACTGTGCTAAAATTATTCTGAAGGATGTTTATACCTAGAGGAAATTATGCTTTTTTAACCTCCTAAGTATGCCAATGATGGTTCTGCCTATTTCAGTGCAGTTTATCTTCTGTTTATGTGTGCTGAAAGGTTTGCCAGCTGCTAGTCTGAAACATAAACCAGTTACCTAGACAAGAGCACAAGGCAGGACTGTGAATGACTTCAGTGCATCATTTGCAGAAGAATGTTAAGTATTTGGTCCACTGTGGGCACCATAACTGTAGCTGTAGAGGCAACAAACAGTGGACATACTGAAAGTATTTTTCTTGGCTTCTTTTTCATTACTGTAGACTGAATAGAATTTTGGAAGTAATTTTAAGATAATTTGCAGAGTAAGGGAAGACTGCGTTTGTATGACTGCAAGTATTTTCAATTTAACTTATCCATGGACAACTCCAATGTGCTGTTCAGAGAAAAATAGAGATTCTTTAAGTTGTTTTCATATTTAATCCAATTGCTTTCAACTGGCAAAGGTGTATATACCAGAAAATTGTAAAGAGGATTTGTGCTTGCTGGTTTTATTTGCAGTTCATTTGAGGAGTACTTGACTTTCAGTTTTACAATTTGTATTTGTAAATATTTTCATCTAATATATACCTCCTTGGCTTTTCTTCAGAATAGAACCATGAGTTCTAACTAAAACTAGAACTGGAGATAATAAAGCCAGAGCACTTTGTTTTTCATATAAATGTTTCCTATACTTCATTAAATTTCTTTAAAAAAAGAAATAGTACTTTTTTTACCTTCAAGTCTACCTTTTACCTTGTCCTATTCTGTTTTTCTTGTATTTTCTGAGAGGTTTGTAAATTCTAGCCTTTATTTGGTAAACAACTGCTGATACATCATCTTCACCATCAGAGATGTTCTAGATTTGCACAGTGGCCTAATAGACTGTTCTGATCAAAGGGTTAAAGTGTTAAAAAAACAAAAAAGCCCAACAAAACCAAACATTTTAAGTCTTTATTCAGCAGAGCCTTGTAAAGCTTCTTTGCAGTCACTGGCAAAAAATGACAATATAATTTACTGTGCAGGAGACAGCAGATATTTTTCTGCAACAACTTTAACATGCAAAGCACTGAAAGAAAATATTGAGACATAATAATATAGAAGAAAAATCTGTTTTCACTTTGGAAAGTTGATGAAGCATTTCTTGTAGTTAACACCAACAAAAAAAAATCTGTGTCTTCTTTTCAACATTATCTTTGTAACTAGACTTGATGAGAATCTTCCATCATGTTTTTTATTGGAATATGCATTTTCTGCATTTTTCACTGGAAATTGTTAGGATTTGCCTACAACTGTTCAGGTTTTGCATTTGAAAAACCCAAATGCAAGTTTCATGTCAGGTTAATATCTGAGCTGCATTTGGGCTGTGACTGCATTCCTGGCACTTGGAGGACCTTTTGGCCTTGTCACTTTAGGGACCTTTCTTCCTGAATGCACCAATGTTTTCTGTTCCTGCTTGTGTACAAGGTGACTTGTTCTCCTTTATGAAATACTCATGCTCATACATGGTAACAAAAACTGCAGTGTCTGTTCAGGAAGCACAGTATCCTGTGATTTACAGGTATTTACTCATCATTCGTCTTTCAGGCTTAGTGGCAGGACTGGTTACAGGACTTGTAATCTTATATAAGGAGATTTTTATACACAAAGTAGTTTAACTTTACTAATGCAGTGAGCTGGAGTATGTTGTACTTCATATGTCGTCAGAAAATCTACCTACATAATCTACCTACATCCTCCTTTACAAAACTAGATGTTATTAATTTATAAATCTGCAAGAGTCTGGTTGATTTGAGATGGTATAATGTGAAATTTCAACAGTAAGAGAGATATTTATTTTCACCCAAAGAAATATTTGCAAATTGATGCAACAATAAGCAAGGACCAAAGCATTGATGGTTTGATAACACTGGTTGATGGATGGCCCATAGATGAGCACTACGGCCATGAAGATGGAGGAGAGGAGACAGTGCTGAAGAGACTTTTGTTAGCAAGTAAATGAGATCCCTCTGCCCAGTGTTTCCTGCCTGTAAAATATTTTCCTTTAAACTGTTTGCCACACAGGGAAGCTGTCCCTCATGCATTTTGGCAACCTTGTTAGAGGAAAAATAGATTTTATTCTTAACTTTTTCAGCTTTAGACTTGGGCTTCTTATTTCCATTTCTCCCTGCAGCCATAATGCTCGGGAATTTTTTACAGAAAACTTGTTTTGGGTGGTGAATGCTGGAACAATATGTTGCTGTCTTTATTTTTTGAATGTTTGTGTTACTGGAATGTAAGTAAGTAAAAATGTAATAGCAAAATAGGTCTTTCTAAAACAGCAAGAAAAGGCTTGATTTTTCATATCTGACAGAAAGAGAAAATCAGAAAGTAGTTGTGGCAGACTCTTAATGTGGTAGAGGCCGACAGAGCATACATAGAACAATGTACAGTGTATCATAAGCATAGATAAATCCTTTCATCTCCTTTATATCATTTAAGTAACAACCACCATGTTACCCTGGAAATGCTTTCATGACCATCTCATGATAACTCAGTTGATGTCCAACAGACAGCTTATCTGTCAATCTTTTTAGACATATGGCTATGAGAATGCTCACTAGCAGCCAATATATAATAAACAGAACTGAAGCCAGGCAGGTTGGCAGCAGAAAATAAAAGATTTGAAAAGTAAGTTGAAGAAACTCTTTGGTTATATATACAGACTTTACCCACATGAAAGAACCAACTCTAACCCATGTACGAATGTTGAATTGTATACATGTAACTGTAGCATTCACACACAGTGCATGAAGGTTGGCCATGTTACTAAAGCTGCTAATTTAGGAAGAGAATAAAAACACTGTGGATCAAATCACATCCCATTCAGGTAACAGTTCTGTTCAGACAGTGAAAGTGGAGAAACTGCACAATATGAAGCAAAGAGTGCCTTTTTCTGTTCTCCTCTTCCTATGCTGCTTTTTCCTTCAGCAGTGCCTTTCCCTTGCGTTTGCCAGATCATATTCTGTTTAAGCTCTTCATTCACTTACTCAACAGTCTTCTTTTTTCTAGTTCATTAATGAATCTTCAGTAGTGGTCTAGTATGGTCTTGTAATAATTTTTTCCCTTTCTGCTTATTCCTGGGTTTTTTAGTCAGTGACAAGATTCATGCAACTTGTAAGTGTAAGTATCTTTCTGACTACAACTGTATCATGAATATTTTGGAGAAATGTAATTTTTTTCTTATACGTGTTATTTTGCTAGCTTTTTAAAAAGAATGTTCCTACTTAAGAAACAGGATTTATTCCGTTGCTCTGCGTCTATCTAAATATTTTTTAATTTATTAATTATAACCTTATTAACTACTTATAGACTATTTATATGTAATGGTGATGATAATACTCACTGCAGCTTTACAGTTCAGAACAATGATGGAATTTACAGCAATTGATATATAGAAATACTAGGTTTAGTGTTCAATATGGGAAAATTCCAAAGCAAGCAAAAGTTACTACTTGAAAAATTAAACTGGTTCAATATTTTTAGTTAGGTAGTAGTATTCTGTAGCTGAATTTTACTTTCTTATCATAGAAAAATATATATTATCACTTTCTGGAGGTATTAAGTATATCTGGATTCTTTTAACCTCACAGGTCAGTAGATGTTTGGGTTGGTTTTTTTTTTTATTTTCTTTCTAATGCTTTAGACATGCTGTTGTCAAATAAAGGAAGGGTCACTTCTAAAAGATAATTTTTCAGAAGGGGCAGTGGCAACCTCAGCTTTTGCTTTAGTTTATATTTTTACTTAACTTTTCAAAGGGACAGAGGGAGCATCTTTAGGTGATTTTCAACCTGCAT
Source organism: Calypte anna (assembly GCF_003957555.1). Classification (NCBI taxonomy): domain Eukaryota; kingdom Metazoa; phylum Chordata; class Aves; order Apodiformes; family Trochilidae; genus Calypte; species Calypte anna. Next base: position 16,627,102 of record NC_044245.1, read on the forward strand.
GCTACTGCTGCAGGCACTTAATTTTGTCAGTATGCTGCCAGTTCTTCAAAAAAAAAGAAATTGATCAAGGATTGGCAAGGTATTGGAGGGAAGAGTGCTCCTGTCTTGGCATTTTTCACTCTGAAAACTCTCTACTTGTGCTCTTGGAAGTGACTGAAAGAGGGCTTTAGGGTTCAAGAAGACTTTAGCTACACTAATCATCTTGCAAATGTAAAAGAGACCTTGTTTAGATTCTTCACTCCTGATTTAAAATCAGAGCTTATTCTGCCATCATCCACCACTGAGGAAAAACACAGGGATGTCATCTGGAAGTATATTGACACCTTTACCAGATGACACAGATGGGCTGTGTGTTTCTGTGAATGCTGAGAACAGTTTCATTTTGGAAGTGTCTTCAGGGCCTGTGAAAAATGAGCCAGAGGAAGTGGGAGTCTGAAGATGCAGAAAGTTCACTTTTCTGTTGGCTACTGCTGTCTGGCTACCAGCTGCAGGTAAAGCCATCAGTTCAGACTGGTGAATCTGAAATCAACAAACTGTGCTTTCAGGCAAGGAAATTACAGTTTTGTGAAAAGAAGATCATGTAGGCATGAATAAAGTCCACCCTAGTAAAGAGGAAAACATCCGTGTTTTATGTTGATCCAATTGAGATGTTGCTATGCTAAGAACATTAATATATGGGAGATACTGAGAACCCAGAAAACACACATATACCTTATGTGTTTAAAATATTTTGAATCACTTCTGTGGCCCAGCTGCAAAGTCTAATTGGAAGAGAAAGGGATTTAATTGCCAACTGGACAGGCTTGAATTAGAGGCAAACTCGTGTTTAAAGTATAGATAGGATAGTTGAAAGCATAGAATGTTTTTTCTCTTTTATGTATACATAGCTGCTGTCTTCTCACACAGTATATCCTTTCCAGGGATTTATAGAGAATACATAGGAAAAACATACTATCCAAAGGATGTAAATAAGTAACTTAACTCTGATTTTTTTTTCCTCATAAACTACTACACTCATTGGTTTCCTGATTGCAAACAGAAAATTGTGCTTAATTTAAAGGGCCTTATTTTGTTTTTCTTACCCTCACCGTCAAAGGTTTTTTGCTTATGTTGATTGAATACTCTAAATGATTTTCAGTTAATTGATTTCTTTAACATAATGTACTGTATGTATTTGACTTGGCAATTGTGTTCAAAACAGAAAATCTCAGATTTCTGCAAGAAACTGATTAGATTGTTGCACCATCAGGAGGATTAATACTACTTCTCTGCTTGATATGAGGTTGCTGTAGCTTGTGTACTCACTGATTCTACTGCAAAAAAAAAAACAAAACCAAAACAACAACTTAAACAATCAGTTTACTGTTATACCAGCCATCCTCTGATTGCTTCAGCAGCACAACTGACTTTCTCCTGCATTTAGCCAAGCTAGACCATTGAGCTAATGTGGTTGTTCTTACCTGAACTACTTGTTCTCCACTGGTCTCCTGTTACCTTGTTAATCCTTACTTAGGGTCATACATACTCCCTTAGCAAGCAGTGTTGGTGATTAGGAGACTTCCATGCACTGTTTTACCACCTATTTGCTGGAGAGTGGAATTAAAAGGATGGAATTCATCAGAACTTCAATGTAAAATCTAACTTACGTGCTCAAGATAGTGGGCTTAACGACTAGTTCTCCTGTAGAAGAAGAAAGGATGTTTTCTCCCCACCCACTCCTAAATTCTTACCTCCCTTTCCCCTGTTAATTCTGTGCTGCTTACCAGATTTCTTAAATCCATAGCTTGATTCTGAAACCTTATGTTCATATCCCTTTCTTCTCCAAGCTGTTCTCAGGTTTCTGTGCCTAGGGCCTGTATGCCATCACCATTATGCTTCAGGTTTCTCCTGGTTTTATGAAAATTCTGGATTCTTGTCCATGTTTGCCTATTACTACTTCTATGCTGCTCCTTCTATTCTGATGCTCCTGACTGTCTTTCCCTCAGTGAGTTCAGTCTCCTCTCAGCTCTTTGGCCTTTCTGTCTTTGGTAGCTGTCACTGGATGGCTTCACTTGATTTTAACTTTTTGCAAGTTACTCACAAATCAGTCTTTTCAGTCTTGAATAATTTTCTCCACCAACATTTTCACCTTGTCCTTTTGTATTTCTTCTGTAACCTCATTGCAAAGGAAAACATCATATGGCTGAAACTCTCTGGAGGGTGAGCTCAGGGCCTTGTTGCTGTGCTTGTTGATGGAGTGACTTTTCTCCTCCCATGTATCTTCTCTGATCCAGCCTCAGTGATACTGTTCCTGTAGGAAAGCAAAGAGGTGGGAAAATGTCTGTGTCTCACCTGATGGGAATTTAAGCTGAACTGCCAGAGAAGGCAATCTGTGCTAATGATCCAAGCTGTGGACTGAGACAGGAAAGCCACCAGCCAGTTTGGGCCACTTTGCTGACTGGTGCCAGGGCAGTAATCTGATCCACAGGCAAGGGCTGGTAGTGATCCATAGCTGGGCTGGTAGTGTGGCAGCTCTTGGCTTTCATAAAGGCTGCATTGAGTGCTTACAAATTTTGTGTCCATAATCTTTACTACTAATTATTTAATTTTCTAATGTATTTTCTTCAAGTACTGAAAAGAGACTGCTTTTGTTTCTTTGTCCATTCTATCTTCTTTATTTAATTTACTCTGTTGTAAAATATTTCCCTGGGCTACCAAATGCAAAATATTTCTGAAAAGTAAAGCTTAAATTTTTTTTTAATTTTATTTTTTTTATGAGAATTTAAAAACATAAGGAGCTGTGTTCATGGTGTGGGGGCTTCTTGGAGTATTTTACTCTTGCAGATCTAAAAAATACAAATGGAAGCAAAAAATAATATAAAATTTGTCATTGTTTTAGAGAAGCAAAAATGTAGTCAGCCTAGTTAAATAATACACATTTTTAAAAATATAGAGTTGTTTTCATTAATAACATTCTCTTTTTAAGTAAACATTTGAATTTTCAGAACAGTTTAAGAAAAAGAACTTCAAATGTTTCCAATGTCAGATATTCTTTATGTAAGTTGATAGTGTAAAATTTCAATTTATAAACAGTGAAAAGAACAGTGATAGCTTTAATATGAAAAATGCAGCACTAGTTATTAGACATTTCAGAGGTCTGATGACAGTATTCATTTCCAGCTAGATCATGTCTAAGAATTTAGCTGAACATCAATATTTATGTTTAGGTCGTGCAGGAGTTTGAATCATACCTGCTTTCAAGTTCTAAATATGGAGCATGTTTACATTAGTGATTCACAAGCACAGAATTTAGTGCTGAAATCTTTTTCTCCAAAGGTGCTTAAATATACATGAACCTCATCTTGGATCATACGTGCATAGTTCTGAAGAGCTGTGCATTTGAAAACAAAACCAAAACATTAAAAAACAAAACAAAAACATCACTAGCTCTTCTTGCAGTTTCTTGTGAATGGCAAAAATTAGTATCTTGGAGTACAACAGTGGTGTGAATAAATCCATCACTTATTATTTACAGGAAGAGCACTTTACTGCATTTACATTGCCTTGTGCACTTACTGCACAATATTTTTGGTAAATCCTTTTCTTGATAGGATCTAAGTTTTAATTTTTGATATGTGTAATTTTTTTGCTTTTAAAAGAAATCTACTTTTTATGTAGAAGTGTAGTCTGTAGACTTTTTGGACTAGGTGTATATTACATTGATTGCATGGTGCAAAAAAGCTGGTAAAAAAATGTCCCTTTACTCTGTGAAACAAAGTCCTTTTTTCATGTTTTCAAAATAAATGGAAGTTCTCTCCAGTACAGCCTGTGATAATCTCTAGCAGATTATATCAAGTGAAACTAAAGTGGCTTTATAAGTTTTGCTTTAAGATTAATTATTTCCCAGTGTCTATGTTGCTGACTGTTTCTACTGCAGTGGACAGAGAAGTGTGATAGAAGCAATGGTGGAAGTCATTCAGGAAAGAAATCTTAGTATGTTTGGTGTACAACGTAAACAAGTTTGTGATGACAGAAGTTCTTTTGGAAATTTCACAAAGAAAAACCACCTCATTTCTGGTATTCATGCTCTTACCTAAAATTTACATCTTTGCACCAAGATAAAATAATACGAAGTTTGGTTAGAAGCTCTATATTGAAAATCGTAGTACATTGTTGTTTAATATGTTTTTTGGGAGGAGGAGGAAGGAGTTGATAAGTTCCAGTTGTTGTGAGTTAAAACCTCCAGCCAGAGGTTGGTTGGTATTTGTTTGTACTACTGGGGCTACATCGTTCTGCAAGCAGTGTCCAGGAGCCTGATCTGGCTGTCAGAGGAGGGAAGTATTTTTAACATAGGTGGCATAATTTAGTGTAGTAGTGGACAGAATCTGTTTTGCAAGTTTCTTTGTCAAGGGTAGGTTCTTTTGAATGTGTTTTGAGGTTCTGCCTTTTATCCTGGTAGTGGTGCTTTAGATTTTTTTCATCTGTTTTCTCTATCTGCCTGATTGGTTTTAAACTGCAATATAGAACCTCATTAAATTCAACCAGTCCATGAACGTGCCCTAGCTTTATGTGGAAAAATGTAGTTGTAGAAGACTAGTTTTAGAAGTCTTAACTGTAAGTAGCCTGAAGTAAAAGCAAATGCTACCTTTGTTTTAGTTAATCTTTGATATTTCACACACATCTTTAAGAGCTCCATGTGAGTGCATGGCTGTACATACGCAGGGCTTCATAATACCTGCTTCTAGGAGGATTCATGATTGCTAGCTTGAGGTTTTTAGCTCAGATTCAAAGTAAAACTAATCTTTGCTGGGAAGGAGCTGGTATTTCTGATGGTAAAGAGTACAAATTTATAACTGTGTCTTGGGAAGAAATCCAGAAAGACTTAGAGTGTGTTGAATGTTTATATCTAACAGTGCAATATACAAAGAAATTAGTAAACCAAAAGCAAATTCTCATGAAGCAGGCATGTTCTTCTTCTGTGTTTTGTTGAAGACCTAACTTCAAGGTTATCATAGAACCTTTCCTTTCTGCTGTAGAGATGATAGTTTGTTGCATTGACTGGAAATTGTTTTCTGTTTTCTCCTCCATTCAGGAAAAAAATTCTGGAATAGCGTAATAGAGGTGTCACGCTTTGTTAAAACATTTGCATTATCCTTGAGAGATATAATTCCTGATCATTAATATCTGCCTTTAGTTAAGTGGTGAGTAAATTGGCATCAGAGAAATGTAGCTATTTTATGTTCTTCTTACATTCTGATGCCATCCATGTCAACAACACTGGTGTGTTCTGCTTTATCCTGAGCATCTCAACGTTTTTCCAAATTGCTTTATTTTTATTGTGAGAAAGGTTATCAACTTGGAAATTACTTTGGCTATTCAGACTATGACTTTTGTAATACTGACTCATTGGAAAAATTATCAGGACAACATGTAAAATATTCAAGTATTTAGGAGCAGCTGCTTGAAAACAGAAGCAACTGATTGCAGTAGATAGTATGCATGTATGGTTCTCTGTTATTCTTGATATAGTGCACAAATTTCACTACAAAAGCAAAAGCATTACTTAACTAGATTAAAAAGTATTACAAATAAAGAAGACTTTTCAAAATAGAAAAGAGCATTAAGGGTTCTTTATCTTGAAAAAGATGAGAATTTTAGATTATAGCTGAGAATTTTTTAAAGCCTTAAGAAAATGAGCTTTCTAACTTCCTTTGACTTGCAAGATTTTTTAATTTCTGCATGTTCATAAATTAATATAAGATTGAACCTTTTGTCAAGCTTTGTTAGACTTTTAGTTGAAAAAAATATTGTTCAAGCTATACATGAACTGAGAAAGCAACAGGAAGAAAAGAAGCAAAACATGGAACGGGTGATGGATAAGCACCTGCCTTAACAAAATTGTTTCAACAGTATGTTCCTCAGTCTCAATCATGAAATCCACAATCAATTAAAAATTCCTAAAATAATTTGGAGCCCATGTGAAAGGGAGCTAGTATGAAAAGGATCCCCTAACCAGGTTAAGTTTCCAGAGCTCCTCTGAAGGGAATGGTTGGACAACAGCTTCTCATGCATCTCATGTTTGAACAGCACTACTGGAAGATGCTTATTTTGCCTATTTGTTTCATAGGACTGTTTACTGTATCAAAGAATCATCTTACCTAGGACAAGTAGAATAATGTTCTTACTTTAGAAGACTTGGATTTTCTGCTGATTGTGTAATTTCAAGCTAATGTGCAAAGCCCATGGTCTGTTTGTGTGTATGAAAAATACTGTTCTGTGTGTACAATACTAGAGTTATTAGATTTTTACCATATTTACATTAAGGATATGAAAACACTTTATGTAGTTGTTTCATCAGTTCAATATGTATTAAAATTTTGTATAAGAATTACATTCAATCTGCATGCATCACACTAGTAGACCTGGACTGTAACTAATATCCTCTGCTTTGTCTCTCATAAACTTTTCAGATGCCAAATAATATACTGACTATTAATGTTTCCAGGCTTTGCTCTCTGTACATGACACTGTTGCTCAGAAGAGCTACGATCCTGTCTTGCCCCCCATGCCTGATGATATTGATGAGGAAGAAGACTCAGTTAAAATAATCAGGCTCGTCAAAAACAGGGAACCACTAGTAAGTAACCTTGTCTTTTGTTCTGGGGCTTTGTGTTTGTCTGCAGGGTGGGGAGAGGTCAGATTGTGAAGGTGAATGTATAACATTAACTTGAAATGTGATAGATAGACATTATGCATGTTTATTCATAACCTTCAATAATACACTTGTGAGTTACTATTTGTAAAGGATGTTGTAATGAGTAACGAGAATGTGTTCATGCATGGTGTTTGAGTACTGTCTTTGTGGGCCAGTCTGAGCATTGAGATCAATAACATATTAATCTTGTATCTTGAATTTGAATCATGAACTTGTTTTAAAATGAGAGGGGGAGAATGAATTCCCAAAGAAATCTTGACCTTTCCTGTGAACTGTGCCTGTTAGCATTCATGTAAAGAAATGTGACCTTTTGATATACTGAAAAGAAAGCATAAAAACATATTTTAAAATACTTGAATTGAAATCTGGACAAGATGTCTGTTGTTGTACTTTGGATTATGAATACTAGAAAGTTAATATCTTCATGGGGATATCTGGAAAAATGAAAGGACTGAACCTAGGCTGCATTACAAGAATATTAAAATGTTTTACTGATTTGAATATTTTTATTTGCTGTAGAGTGGGAGTCATCTTGTATAAAATTTAACTATATTCTTTTCTTCCTGCACACCAGTAAGAGCTTTGGTTTATGTTATACTGAATGTTTTAATGGATAACAATCCTGAAGAAAGGTCTGCAAAGTTACTTTGAGAAAGCTGTGATTTTGTGCTTAAGCTGACAGTGGGAGACCAATACTAGATATTCAGGGGTGGCTTATCCCACAGTAGGTACTTTCGTAACACTCTTATTCTTAAGGGATTTCTGGCATCAGTAAACAAGAAATAAGTTTTTGTTTTGCCTAGCTGTAGTTGTCCATGGGCATAATTAAAAGTTTGACAGTAAGTAAAGTTCTTACTTTGTTCCAACATATTCAACCCTTTTATTTTTCTAAATATTTAAAACACAACATTAAGAAATTATTTAGGGATGAAAACAAACTTGCTGTAGGATTTAGTATCAAAAAGAGTATTAATTCTGAAAGGTGTGACAAAATTTGAACATACAGTATGAAATGTGTTCTAATTGAGCAGCTTATTTTTAGTGTTAATGAAAACAATCTTACTGGTTTTTCTTGTACTGGTTAGCAAAAACTTAATAAAATCTTAATTTACATAGTTTCATGTTTCAGATAGGATTTGCCACTATGGGTTTTGTAAATTAAATACTTTAAGTTAATAGTATCATCTTGAAGTGGACTGGAAAAATCCTTTGGATAAAATTAGAAGGGTGAAAGCGAGGAAACTCATAGGTTGATATCAAGCCAGTTTAATTGGTAAAGCAAAAGATGCATGCACAAGCAAGGCAAAACAAGGAATTAATTCAGTGTTTCCCATTGGCAGGTAGGTTTTTAGCCATCCCAAGAAGAGGAGGGCTCCAACACATGTAACAGTTACTTGGGAAGACAAATGCCACCATTTCAGACTTCCTCTTCTTTCCCCCAGTTTAATTGCTGAGCATGACATCTTACATTGTGGGATATCCCTCTGGCCAGCTGGGCTCAGCGCTCCCAGCTGTGTCCCCTCCCAGCTTCTTGTGCACCCCCAGTCTCCTCACTGATAGGACAGGATGAGAAGCAGAAAAGGCCTTGAAGCAGTGTAAACACTGCTCAGCAAAACTTAAATCCCAGTATTATCAAACACTGTGATCATAACAAATCTAAGACATACCACCACATGAGCTACCATGAAGAAAACTAATTCTATCCCAGCCAAAACCAGTTCAATCTGTTGCAGCCACACTTAGCACAATTCTTGTGATAAGGAGGTAAGAGAGGGGTTTTTTTAGAACTGTCTTTTACTAGACAGGACAGTAGCCATCTAAAAAACTTATTGTTTCAGTTTAAGACTGCTTAATTTGTTTACCAAGATGAAAACAGCCTTATAATGGAATCTGTTTTACAGGTATGGCTAGGAAGAGGCAAAGGGCAGGAGCTAATTGCAGCCTACAGATATTTGAGAGTGGGGAACTCAGACAGTATACAGTTAAGCTCTTCCCAGCAGTGAAAGATGCTGAAACACAGGTTGCTGTCCACAAGTTTCAGCCCTGGGAGGGTTTAGACTGAGAATTTACAGAGGTATTTCATTAGGTGTGAAGTCCTGCATTGGAGCAGACTAACTGGAGATTTGGAGGCTCCAACCTATAGCGTAAGGCAGTGCGTGATGGGATCTGACATTGATGTCAGTCCTGCTCTGAGCAGGAGGTTGGCCTGAATGACTTCCAAAATCTGCACTTCAACCAACATTTCTGAAATTGCACCTTATCTTTATGGGAAAGGAGTGTTTGCAGTCCTTCCAAATTCCCAGCTATCCTGATGTCTTATTTTAGCTGGAGAAGAGCTCATGGTGCATTCTGTTTTGCATGTTACTTATTCTCCAGGAAGACTTGGAAGAATAATGAATTGTTTCCTTCTCTTCCTCCATAACCCACCTTCATTCCATTTTAGCTGTTGAAAATAAAGAAATTAATGTCAGATTTCTGGTGATTTATGACATTAGCACTGCAATTGGTAAAAGCCCTATTATTTCTGTCTTCCCTAGATAATTTTTTTTCCCCTTAAAGTAGGGGTGAGAAGAAACATGGATAGTAATTCAGATAAGGTCTTGCCAAAATATGGCACTGCAGAATAAAAGAAGAATGGTATATGCTGAATTTAATAAATCTACTGTTAATGCTTCCTGAAGTTACTTTACTGAAGAAAGAATAAGATCAATGTTTACTAAACTATTTAAAATTTCACTTTCAGTTTATTTCCATGTCTTATTAATGTTTTTTTTCTTCAGAGTAGTTCAGTTTTATATATTCACCATTCTCCAGTCAAAAAGTCTGATTTCACTTTGCATCATTATAACCAGATTCTTGCTACTGAGCTTGAGATTGGAGGAACCAATATATTTTCTAGGATGGAGATTGTCCGGTTTCTTGACTTGAAGATACTGAGATCTTTGAACTTTTCTTTCACCTCAGATATATACTCATTCTCTGAACACAAACAGTAGAGATTGTTTTTCTGCAGAGCAGTAGGTTTTACATCAGTTGCACAGCCTGAACGCTCTTGAATTGGCTATCTCCTTTGGATGACTTTCAGCAGTAGTCTCTGTGAAGCAAATTAGGCACTCTCCTAACTTCTTTGGAATACATCTAGTGACCACTTTAATATAAAAGAGCACCACATTTCCTCTTCTGTTTGTTCATGCTTTTCTCTGAGTTAAGCACCTCACCGGTGTTCTGAACTGGTGTTAATCACATATTAATGAAGCCTGAGTTCCCAGGAGTCATCCTCTCAAAAGAGGAGGAAACATATGGTTTGTGGGAGGGCCTTCTGTTTGCCAGATTTCATCAGTTCAAAAGTCAGTGCTGAACTTTTTTCCAGTTGTTCTGGAAGAGATGATTTAAACTTTTGGTTAATCCTTTCACAGGTTGTCTTTTTTTGTTGGGTTGGTTTTTTTTTTCATGAATGTACTATTAGCAAATGCCATTCTAGCAGTATATTGCTCAAGAGAGGTGAAATTGGGGAGGTTTTATCTCAGCCATGTAGTGTAAAAGAGCTCTGAACCTTGTGTGAAGAGAAGTAGAAATACCTCTCTTCAAAGTTAGTCCAAAATTCACCTGTCTGTAATTAGGCTTTTTATCAGATAGCTTGGAGGGTTTATACACCTACATCTTCAGGGCTTTTTAAGTCACTACCATGTTCCTGCTTAGTGTTTCTGATATTCAAGATGTAGAGCCATGCTATCAGGAGGTCAGTTCCTGGTCTCTCACTACTTCCAGCTTTCAAATAATATTCCAGGTTTGGGACAGCTGTCATTCAGTTATTCTGAATAGGATGTTTTTTCATGTTAAGATGGTTGATCGTTTGTCATACAAATTCATTTCACATTAGAAAACTAATCTTAGGTGGTCTTTGTATTCAAGAGAAAAATAGGGAACTTGAGAGAATGAACCATAACATCTATTTAAGATGCCTGCCTTAGTGAAAGGATGGTTCATTCTCCAGAGCTGCCCATTTCTTTTCATTAACTATAGGAGGAGCCTAGACACCTATCTTGAATTAGACACCTGATTTCCATACCTGAATCTGGGTGAGATGAATTAAGGTGATTTAAAAAACTCATTTCTTACACTTGACGATTTTATAGGTAGGACTGATTTGGGTGTAGTGAAAGCTTTAGTGTGCATAGTCTTAAATGTATATAGGCATCACCTTTTAAATAACTCTTCCATATTAGGTAGGTAACTGGTTTTCCTTTATTTGCATTTTCAATAGAGAATTAATTAAAATAAGGCCTTATTGAGGTACTTAACTTGTATTCACCATCTGCATGTACTTTTGTTTAACAGAAAGGTATGCAAAAACTGTTAAAGATGTTTTGAACTCTCATTAGTAATTTATTTTACAGGTTGGTCCTTTCTTTAAAAATAAATGTTTATAATGTTTATATTTTGGAACTAACAAATGGGTGAACTAATAAAACTCACAAAATCTGAATGATGCTCACCAGTGTTACTACATTAAAAATGGAAAAAAAAAACCAAAACAACCCCAAAATACAGTAGAAAAGAGCTTTGCTGAAGAAATCTGTATTATTTTTAGTGCTTTTGCATGGTACAGATTTACACATTTTCTCAGTTTAATCACCATATGGCTCCCAAACTCCTTAGTTTTTGCTTTAGATGTATTTTAAGCTGAGCTATGCTATTACATCCGTGTATGTCTCATTTAGGGTAGCTTACACTTTTGGCCAGCAACACTAAAAATATTTTCCGGCTCTCAATGTCCAGTCAAACATTCTTCCTCTTTTAAAGCTCTAAATGAGGAGCTGCTCTGCACGTGTAACTGAAAGTACTGGAGCTGAACATCTCGTAAGGAGAAATTCTTGCCAGATTATATATACCTCATAGTTTAAGCAGGGCTGGCAGCAGTGCAAGTGAAGCTGCTTTTTCAGAAATTTAGTTCTTCAGGTTTTCAAAAAGAAATCCACTTGTGTTTGATTTTTTTAAAGTGTTCTAGATTTGGGAGGGAAGGGGAATTTAAGGAACCTCCTTTTTTCTTTGTGTGCTATAGATACAGCAAAATACATAAACTCGAATAGTGCTTTTTGTGGGTCTGCCCATTCACTTTGATTTTGCCCTGGAAGAGTTATTGACAGTGAGCTAACTCATGTTCAGTAATTTCCCCATAAATTTAAACTTGCTTTTGTGTAGTTTTGAATATTCCAATTTACCTCTTACTTTGCTGCAGGGTGCTGGCTACTGGTAAAAGTTCAGCCAAACAGAATATAATGTGGTGGCTGTTCTAATTTTTCTCTTATTTGCAACAAATGCAGCTTGCATAGAGTAAAACCATGTTTTGGAGTTTTTTTGTTCTGCATTTCCATCTAAGAGGCAGAGGAAAGTTTGTTTGTTCAGTCAAGTTGTTAACTGCAGTAAAATCCCCCCTCTTTATTCACTTGTACATATTTCATTGATGTCTATGCAACATTTAAAAATAGAAGTAGTGATAAACATGTTCGTGTTTAGTCTAAACAAGTACAGAAAACCAGTTCTAAAACAACATCATTACTCAAGGAGTTTCATATTCTGTACCTTACTTCAAGCACAACATTTCTCTGATGGAAGGAAATTCTAACCACTGCCTTGGACTCAGAGGTGAAGTAATACTGCTCATTCACTAGTGAAGATTATGGACATTTTCAGAAAATGTACTTATCTGCCAGAGTCCTAAACAGCTCTGTGGATAAACACAGAGCTATCACAGGTAACTAACTGGACTGACATGGCAGGGTAATTGTGTGCTGATCAAAAGCTGTTGGCCAAGAGGTGATTTTTGGAGGTGACTATACAGTGCAACTTACCTAGCTAAAATCCCCCTCATTATTCTGTGGATTCTGTTTGCCAGAGCAGGGCCATCGTTTCCCCCTTTGCTCCTTCCCAACTGCTTGAGAGGACTGGGCTGTAGCTTAGGCAGTGGCTCTGCCTCCTCTTCCCTTCTCTCCTGCTGCTGCCTGCTCTTCCCCGTCGCCTTGTGACTCTTTTCTGTCCACCCTTGCACTTATAGTTACAAAGGCATTTTTCTCATCTAGACAGCCGTTGACTGGAAATTTAACTACATGATGTCATTTTACCTAAATGCCTCACTGCTGTGTTTGTGTAATGTATGAAAGCAGTCATGACTAACTCAGGAAATGTTCCCCTCCTCTGCATTTCTGTCCCGTGGGTATTCCAGGTGAACCCTAACGTGCAGGGGCAGTTCTCAAATTAGTGTCTATTGGTAGTTCTGTAAAGCAAAACGATGATTAGTGGGTACACAGACAGTTCAGAGAGTAAAGTGTGACTATGACAAACATGGATAATATTTTTTTACCCACAGTATGTAGTGTGGCCTGTTTAATTCAGGAAAAACAATTTATCATTTTGTATTTGTTTAGTACAGTTTTAGCTGCAGACTCAAGCAAGGTGTGCTGCAGTTAAAAATTTGATTAAGTTGAGAAAGTAAACTAATTGTATCATTGTATCATGCATAAATCACCTCTGAATAGAAAAGAATTCACATTTTTATAAGATGCTAATAGAGCAACATATTATGTATATTCTTTTCCTGAGCAAATGTTATTTCTGACTTATTAATACATTGCTACAATGTCAACTTGTTTGCAGTTTTACATAGCAAATAATTGTTTTTTAGTGTAACTAATTATGGCAACATAAACCAATTTTTTTTTTAAAGGGAGCTACAATTAAAAGGGATGAACATACTGGTGCAATTGTGGTGGCCAGGATAATGCGTGGAGGAGCTGCAGATAGAAGTGGTAAGGTGTTGCTGTTTACCACTAGCCATTCAAGTTCTATAACTCAGAAAAAGATGAGATAAAATGTGAGCATTTTGCATCCACAAAATAAATCATTATCACAAACAAAAGTATCTGGGGGCTGGGCAGCTTTCCAAAATGGTATTTCAATATTGGTGAAAGATTTCATGCTGATTTTTTTGTTCCCTGTTGACTTGCAACCAAGTATCTTAAAGTTGGCAGAATCAGAGTTTTTAAAGATATAACATGGTTTGTTTCCAATTGAAGACATCCACTTAGAAATGATAGAGTATGCCAAGATTGCAACCTGCAGATACAGGAAGGAACTTAGGATGGCTGAATTATTTTATATAAGTAAGTTCATTTGGAGTTTCAGCTGGTAATTCTCAGAATGCCAGCACATCCTTGATTGCAATTGTTTAGTCTGGGATGTTAAAAGTGTGGAAGAACTCAAGCAAGAGGTCCCAAGTTATACTCTAAAGTGCCTCTTTTCATTGAAGAAAATCTAGGAGAGCTGTGTTTCACACCTAGATGGGATAATGGAGTATATCTGGATATGTATTGTTACATTAAGAAGCATTTGTGCCACGAATTAGCCATCACTGCCTTGGTGATCTCTGCAGTACTCACAGCTGTGTAGCAATAAGAAAAGAGTATGAATAGAAAAAGTATTGGCACAGTTTTCAAAAGTATGTATAAAAGTCTGGAAAAGTCATAGAAAAATGTTACTAATTTTTAAGAGAAAGGAAGGGAGGTGAGTAAACCATCTCAAACTTGTCTGCGAGGCCAGTAGCTGCCTCATTCAGTGTACATCCCTGCTTTTAAGTTACAGCTCACATGGAATGAACAAGGGAGAAAAAAGCTGAATGCTAATGATAGTTTTCATATAATATGTAGCTATTGTAATAACAACTCCTTTTTGCCTTCTGTAGGTCTTATTCACGTTGGTGATGAACTGAGGGAAGTCAATGGGATTCCTGTAGATGATAAAAAACCAGAAGAAATAATACACATTTTGGTAAAGACAAAGCATTTTAAAATTAGTTTAGAGGAGTCAAGAAAAAGTAATTAGATTTAAAATTTCTTGTGTATTTCTAAGAAAAAGGTATATTCTTCAATAATGCCTTTTCTTCCAGTGCTATCATTTACAAAGCTCCATTTCCTTTCTTTTAAAGAATTATTTTCCACATCTTTTTAACTATATGCAATTACAGATTACTTTTAAAGAGTCAATGACAGCACTATGTCTATAACTATGCTGTGGAATGTTGAAGACTTGAATATATAGCTGACAGTTTTTAATACACACCATGATATATTGAATTCAAACTACTTCAAATGTATTAATTAATAAACACAAAAACTCCATGTGAAAACCAATTCATAAAACATGTACTTGATAGAAGAAGCTAACTGGTATATTAAGATCATTTAATACTGATTTGCAGTATACTGATTTATGTTATTATATTTGCACTCCTCTTATCTACGAATCACTAGAGCCAGCTTAATTACTCACAGAGCACTATACAGATAAGGTATTCTAGATTTTTCAGAATTATTCATTATTTTTACAGCAGAGAAGTCAATGAAGGTCATGACAGCTCATTCATGGCATAGGCATTTCTGTATACATAGATACCTTGCTGTCCTCCTGAATGGAGTGACTGTCTCCCAGTTTTGGTTCAACAATCAAGCATTAGCCCACTGATAATCATATTTGCTTTGTGGTTTCGTGTTCCCTAGAGAAACGTATTTCCCTGCAAAAATTGATATTTAAAAATCTCTAGAAACACAATGGCACTAACAAAGGTGTGAACAATTTCCCCATTTATCTCCTTGAGGTACCATATAAACATCAAAAGGTAGTTAGAGCTTGTTTCAGAAGTAACAGAATTATTGATTCCAGTCCCATGGCTGGTGAAATAAGAACTTGGCCAGTGCTTGTCAAGCAGTGAGCTCTTGGATTGCAGACATGCCAGCAGAACTATGTCTTGATTGGTAGTGGACAGGCCTGTTTCCATTTTGCTTAAATTGTTGGCTGTCTGTTGCAGTCTCCTAGTTTTATGACACTTGTCAGCTGCATGCAATAGTAGCAGAGGCTCCAGCTGATTAGCACTTCCTTCAATAGCAAAATGTCACTGCGGCAGTGGGAATATATCCTGGTTAATAAGTAAAATGCAGCCAGACACATTTGAAGTGGGATATAGGGAAAGAGGAATGGATGAGGTGGTTGATGATGGCTAACTTGTTTTAAGATTTATAGTGGAGGGCTTTTTTTCCATTTAGTAGATGTAGTCTAGTCAAAAATGTGTTTCTTTTCTAGCTTCTCAAAGTTGCCAAAAGAATAAATCCCCCCCAGTAGTTTTATATTACAAATATGGTACAAGCCTGTTTGAATTTTTGTATAGTTTTCTTGGGGGTCTTGTTGGTTTTGTTTGTTTGTTTGTTTTTTAAATGAAATTATAATTGGAGTCTTCTAGGGGTGCACTAACTGCACCAGGAGTTCAATGATTGCTTCTAATACTGAATATATTTTAGCTGTAGCTGTAGCATTTACTCTTGCTCTCAGTGCAGAAGTGGGACCTCTGAAACATGAAGGTCCCAGTGTTTTAACAGTGTCTCTTCCCACCAGTGAAGCAAATAAAACTGAGCAGTGCAGTGCATTTGCAGTGAAAATTGTGGTAGAGTAAAGCTGTCAAACTTGGGAGTGGATAGATTCATTATATTTGAATATTTTAAAATTATTTTTTATTTCTTTTCCTTTTATTGTTTCTTTGAAATGTACAACTTAATTCTCTGTGAATTTTCTTTTCAAATGTTCACCAGGCTCAGTCTCAAGGAGCAATTACGTTTAAAATCATACCTAGTGTGAAAGAAGAAATGCCAGTCAAGGAAGGCAAGGTAGGCAAGACTATTTCAGAAGCTATTGCAGTAGTTATTTTGCTGAGGATATGCGTGATTTGCTTAGATTTGTGTCTCCGGACTCAATTTTTCTGATGTGACAATGTGTAGTGCACTGTTCACTTACTTCACGTTCTAGGTTTACAAGTGGGTATAACATAGTTCTTAAGCCCTAATTCTGCAGCGTGAAGTTGGCATAGGTAATCTTCAGTCTTCTGCAAGAACCTGTTCTTCTCTTTTGCACAGGGTAGGAGACACTTGGTAGCCCACTGGTTCAAAAGTATCTTCTCTTCTGCTCCCCATATGGGCACACTATTCACTTGCTAAGTACTCTTAGCCTTGGATCATAGAGCCTTTACTACACTAGGACTTTGGTTGCTGAAGCAAAGAATTTAACTTTCTAGCATGAACTTATGATGTTAGATGTCCATAAGGGTGTTTTATAGCCATACATATTTATTGCTTGACAGTATTTATTTCAATGGTTTTGAGTACTAAAAGTAATATAAGGGAAATACATTTAATATTTTGATTCTAAAGATAAAACATGGTTTGTTTCAGATGTTTATCAGAGCCCTATTTGATTATGATCCGAATGAGGATAAAGCAATTCCTTGTAAAGAAGCTGGACTTGCTTTCAGAAAAGGAGATATCCTTCAGATCATGAGCCAAGATGATGCAACCTGGTGGCAGGCCAGACACGAAGGTGATGCCAATCCCAGAGCAGGCTTGATCCCTTCAAAGCATTTCCAGGAGAGGTAAGCTATTGAGAAGCATAGTTTCATTATTTTTTGTAGTAAGAAAACATTATTTGCTGAGTTGTTAAGTTAGAGTAGCTGTCATATGTAATCCTCATAGATTAATTAAATAAATATGATAAACCTGCATTTGCAACAGGTCAACTGAATTTGGTAACCTGTTGCTGAAATACTTTGGATTTCTTTATTTGTCTGGCTAGAATTAGTAATGACAAAAACTGATAGAATAACAGTGATCCAGATTGAAATTAAAAAACATATGGAAAATAGCACATCAGTATCTGTATTCTCATTAATGTACTATGCAGGAATAAGAACTGCACCGGGTTATGGAGACCTTACAAAAATTTGAGGGTCAGGATTTAATTTTTTAGATTGTGAATAGATCACATTGTTTTAAGTTAATTTCTTAAAAAATCTTGTGGAAATTTTGCAATAGTTTCATGATGTTAAGTGTTTATTAATCCCAAACCTGCAGTGAAAACTGAGGAGTTTGTGTCTTTCCCTCATCACCTCCCATTTTATAGGAGATTTGCACTAAGAAGACCAGAAGTGCAGATTCAGCCATTGAAAATTTCCAACAGAAAATCATGTAAGTCTGTTAACTTGGAACAGAAATCATACTCCAGATCTCTGACTTTATAAAATAGTTTGTTTCAGCCTTGTGAATGCAGAATGCATTTCTCCTGGGCACAATAGCATCTTGGTCACATTGTCTAAGTAGGGAAATAAAAATAAGGCTGAAATTAAAACCTTCAAAAGCAGCTAACAATTTTTCCCAACCATCTGACTTTGTTTTCGAAGCACCAGGCCAAAATAATGTTTTGATATATAACATTTCAAAGGTTGAAGAGTGTTCTTTTCCTATTGAAATAGTACAGAATTAGCTCAACAGTTTATATAATTTGGACTACATTAATAAAGTGAAATTTTTTTCTAAAGTGAGATAAAAGGTTGGATAGTCTCTTCTCTCCCATTTTGTTGATTTTTTTGCGTCCTATGAAACAGTGCAGATTTTTAAAAGTTGGGACATTCAGTTCTTTGACAGACTTTCACAGTACCACACTGTTTTTTTAAAAAAATTGTTTTTGATAGTCTCTTCTGTTAAATACAGTAGTTATAGAATACAATAAAAATAAGCTCTAAGAAAGCACATACATCAAAACAAATATTCTTTCCACTGGAATTTACATCAACATCTGTTTTAAGTATCATTGCATATTTCACTTGACCTGTTATTTCTTTCAGTTGTACAGTCTCAGAACAAAGTGAGTACAATGTAAGAAACTATCAAACTTCAGTAGGATCTAAATCTTAAATGCAGACACGCTTTTGAGTTCAGCTAGAAATGTTCAATAAGTAGTCAAAAAAATTCCGCCATCTTTCACTGTCTAACATTAAACCAAAAAGTATGTGTACTATGGCAAACATTAATTGAAAGACTAAATACTTTTTTTTTTCTGTTGCAACTTTCCTAACTCCTTGCTATGGCTTTTGTGTTCTGAAGTTCAACAATTACTGTTAGTTTTCTAGTAATCCTATCTCCTATTTCCTATCTCATTCCATTTCACTATTTAGTTGTGTGTCCTAATGCTGTTGTTAACTCCAAAGCCCTTGATTAGCTTTATAATTACAATATATGATTGCATGGTAGTTTTTGTAAAATATGTAGATGATCGAAACAAAGAAGCTCCTCCAGGTTGTAGTAAATATCTTGTTTTTCTAGGTTCTAGGTCAAGTTGCCCTGCCCCAGTTTTGGAAAAGTGTCTGATCTCAGGGTATAGCTATTTTCTCTCTGTCCACTATTCTTTAATCTGATAATGCCCTCAACAAGAGCCTTCAATTAATGTGGTGGCACTGGTACTTTTCAAGAGGTAAAGCAACTGCTGCAGCAAATCTGCATGATTTGTTTTGTAATGAACTGCATCTTTTTAATGACCTTCAAATGAAAGGTTTTACAAGGTGCATCTCACCCTTCTAAAAAGGCAGCCTGAATTTTACTGGGAATTGACAAAATTACAACTCAAAGACTCATAGTATAATGTCTGTTATTGTATTGTTTTCTCTGCCATTTCCACCGGCTTTGCCTTAACTAGCTTAAACAAGAAGAGTTCCTCTTATCCTCCCCTTTCCCTTTAAACATGACAGAGCCTTAGGATCATGCAGTATGTCTATTATAATTATTTTTTAGACTTAAAAACAAAAGCAAGATCCAGCTAAATACCATCTAGAAGGCTATAGTGCATCTTAAGGGGGAGAAGACTGCAGAGTAATACGA
This sequence comes from Calypte anna, assembly GCF_003957555.1. Taxonomy (NCBI): domain Eukaryota; kingdom Metazoa; phylum Chordata; class Aves; order Apodiformes; family Trochilidae; genus Calypte; species Calypte anna. The sequence continues at coordinate 16,646,542 of NC_044245.1, forward strand.
GTTTGTCACTTTCTCTCCTCCCCATTTCTTAGAACATTCTGCTGTCCGGATTTCCAGTGGAAATCTGGAAGAGGGGATGTTCTCTTCTGAGTAGAGGGTTCATCCAAACACTTTGTCCAAACGCTAAACATGTTTCTAATGCTGGGATGGAATTCAGATCAATTACAGAGATAACATTTTAAGAACCAGAATTCAGCTATAGAAAAATGTAGAATATTGCTCTCAGGAAAACCTTCCACTTTTTTAACTTCTCAAGGAGATTCCATGTAAGCTGGGAAACTCCAGGCCTTTATGATCTTCATGAAGTTAGGCTGATTTTTTCATGTGACCAAGCACAAAAATAGGAAAGGACTACTGGATGTGACTCTTTAAGCCCTCTTCTGTACTGTGGTGTATGGGCCACTGATTGTTGTCTTCTGAAGCTTTATTTAATGAATTGCTGTGTTAAAGAGGGGGGGAAATCAGTATTGCTTTTTTATTATCTTGGTCCTTTTTAAATCCTGTATTTCAGCCCTTCAGCTTGATACACAGTTCTCCAATGTTTGGAAGGGTACTTGTGGGGCTTTTGTTCCCCAGCATCAGTGGGGAAACCGATGTTCTGTAGATCTTTCAGAAACGGCTGTGTGTTGAGAAGTTGCTTGCTATCACAACTGATCCTCTCCAATTGTATGACCTGAATTTCCTGAGCATTTTGGAGTAAAAGGGCAATTTGTCAGCTGGTATTTTTATAGATTCCCAAATATGAAAACCTGTTGACTTCAACAGAGCTGCTAATAAAAGCCCCTTTCCTGACAGGACTGGGCGTTGCACTAGGAAGCTTTCTTGAGGCATGGTAAGTAGCCCTGGGTACTGGCCTGCTCTGTTCAGTCAACTCATTCAGCAGATCCCATGTTTTGTAACAAGGAAGAAATCTGGGTACGTGTGTTTGTTTTCAGTAGGGAGACTCAAGGAGAAATGTTCTATTTTCCTGGATATGTAGAAAATGTGAGTGAACTCTGGTGTCTTAGATGGGCTTCCAAGATGGCTAGTGTACTTCTACTTGAAAAATGAAAAACTAGTCAAAATCTTATGACCTAGGAGATGAGTCCACAACTTTTTTTTTTCCCCGCTCTCTTCTAAAGTTGGTTCTGAAACTGGGAAGGACTGTTGTAACTTCCTACAAAAAGAACTCTCTGAAACAGAGTGAATAACTGCATTTACAGTAACAGTAATATCCATCAGGATTTGCCTTTCATATTTAAGTAATGTCTCAAAACTTTGAAGGTCTACTTTTGGGAATCCTTTCTGTTTCCCATTTTTAGGTTTTTACTCTTTAGCATAGCAAGGCAAGTTGTATGAAGTTGTTAATTGTGCACACACATGTATATCATAAATTTGGAGTAAAAAAAAGTGGGCTTTTCAGGTGGTGCTTGTATTGAATACACATATTGAGGAAAGCAGAGGATGCCTTTCACAGAACTTTTTCAGCAAGAATTATTTGCACTGAAAAAAACCCAGAACCCTAACCTAGTTCTAAATTATTAAAAGGATCAGTTTACAATGGAAATGCCAATTCGTAGTTTCACTTTAATAGCCAAATTTAATAGGCAAAGTTAACTTTTTGAAATATCTGTAAAGACACCTTTCCCAGCATTTAGCTGTTTTCTTGAAAGAAGAAACAGAATTTTTCTCAGATTACACCAGTAAAAATGAAAAACCTTGAACATGGCATGTGTAGACTGGAGGAGGGGGCAAAACAGTGTGCACTCCATATTAAAAGGTAAGTGATATCACACTCTTCATTTGCAGATGGAGAGGGTGCATAATCTGAGTGCATCTGGGAGCAATATGGCAGGAAACTGATAATACATAGACAGCAGATGATTTTACCTTGAGAGGAAGACACAGAAAAAGTAGGAATAAAGAAATGAAAGGAAAATCAGAGACACAAATTTTCATTGTTGAAGACAAAGGAAAAGTGTTGCAGCAAAGGCAAGGAAAAACAGATGCACAAAAGCTGCCCATAAACCTCAGTAGGTAAAACCCCACTCAGGATTGGCTTTGAAATTATTCAATTAACAAATCTGACAGTACTACACAAGAACACAACTATAGACACTCCTTGTACTTTAGTTCATTTGTTTCTTGATTCCACTTACACAGTAATGTATTCATTTTGTTAAAGGTTTTGAAATGGTGAATACAAAAATTAGTAATATAAATTCTAACCTCTTTCAGGTTTTTCTAGTGGTATTAAGCCTCAGAAAGTTCAACATTAATATTTAATAATTTTTAGAAGTACAAGATAAGCAGCATTTGGATGCACTGACCTGCTGGATAAGGTCAAAACTGTTACTTTCCAATCTCTGAGTTAGTGCAGAAGAGATGGATAGCAAATCTCAAGCATTTCCAGCATTTTTCTCAATACTTAGCAGTGACTTTTCAACAAAAGGCAGAGCACTAGTACTATGGGAAAATTATACTGGAAAAAAAAAAAAAAAAAAAAAAAAAAAAAAAAAGGAAAAGCAGCATAGAAAATAGGAAAATGGAATGAAAGTAAAGGAATAGAGATGCATGAGTTTGTGGGAATAGGACTAACCTTCTACCTGCTGGGTCAGTGGACTGCACTGTAGATGATGTGGAGTGTGAGGAGGTCAGTAGGATGCAGAGGGAGGTAGAGGTGTGTCTGGCTGTGTGCTGTCAGCTTCAGTGTGGCTGAGCTTGTGACCCACTGCTGATGTCATCCTGCAGAGACCTGCTCACCTTCTGGCTAACACTTAACAGCATTCTTGGCTTTAGGTCATCTTAGCTTGTGTGCTACTTTGCAGCTAGAGTTGGCTCTGTGAGTTTTCCTGTCACTGCATCCCAGCTAACCAAGAGTGACATGAGGCAGTACAAGGACGAATTCATTTGTTTAATGGTTCCAAGTCTGTTAGCTTGATCATAAGTGCTACTCCTGCTTTGACTGTAATAGTCACTGCCAACAAACATTCTTATTCTTGCACTTGTAGCTTTCTTTAATTTGTAGGTAAAACATTGATCAAATATTTTTTGAGATTAAAAAAAAACAAATTTATTTGCATAACTACCAAGTGGCTTACTGTTCTGCAGTAATTATAAACCACAATAATCAGCCAAGACATTATACTCTTTCAGCATAGCTTTGCTTTCACAGCAATTATTATGTTTATTCTTGCGTTATGTTTGTTTTGTTTCTGGTATGAAAATTACTGGTAAATGTATATTTTATACTAGCATAGCCTGTAAGTTCTCTTAATTTGTGCAGTGTATGTGTATATCCATACCCTGTGTGCATTGTTACATATAAATATATATATGTACGTAGCATATAAGGCAGAGCTGTTCAGAGACCTCTTTTCCTTGAAAATACATTTGTTCTGTTTATTTGATGCTAAATGTAAATACTGTTGTGGCAAAGTCATCATCTTACAATTTTTCTAAGGTTTAAAACCCATTTTACTTTCAATTTTGATTTACCATATGTGATTGGCATTGTACGAGCAAGAAAGAGGAAATATTTAACTGCAGCCAAACGGTGTTCATTAAAACAAGATGTAACCCAGTTTATCTGCAGATGAATGTCCTGTGAACTGAAGATCGTGTTCTGCCAACAAAATAATTTAAACGGGCTAAAAGAATGAATGCTTTGTACCACTTGCATTTGAAGACCAAACATTTGGGATAAATGAATAGCAGGACTCTTTTGCTTGTTATAATTGCTGCACAACCTTAACCATGCATTTCTTCTCAGTATTTTTCTGCGTTCGTATTTGAAACTTGATTGCCCACTTGCAGGTAGTTATGAGTGAAATAAAAACTGGAACTAGTCCTGTAGAGTGAAATTAGCACATTAGCATCTTTGTTCAGAAGTCTTCCATCCTTACAAATACTCACTTCCTGCTATCACAGAGAAATTAAAGAAAACTGAAGCTGAATGACATTTGAGTCAGTCAGATGAGACAAAAATGGAAAATGGATCTTGTAAGCTCCTACTCTGTCTTTCACTGCAAGACTATCATTCAATATCCAAATTTGCTTGGTAGAGATAGTTATGTGGTGATGTTATGAGAGGATTCAATTAGATCACCTTATGTTGTGTATAGCATACGTATAGCTATTGTTTGATCTACAAAACCCTATGGGATGAAAACCTGCCAAACAGTATAGTTGTCAATTGCTACTTTAAGCTGTTCATCACTAAGATATCAGGAGTGTTTAGTATAGTTACTGTAATGCAAATCATTGTACATCACAGTTTAAAAAAAAGCTTACTGGAGTATAACAGAGTTTAAGGGAGAGTATAACTTCATTGTGATAAGAATCTAGAACAGAGCTGCTGGATATAATTTTAGACTGTGAAACATTTAAATAAGATTCTTTGATGGAAATACTGTTGAAAGAAAGTCAGCAAAAGTTAAACATTTTAATCTAGTGCTAGACTCTTCCAAAGAGTTTGAGGAAGTTCCTGCTATGACACTGGTTTTATGACACTATAATTTAGGTGAAGCCACCAAAACCGAATATAAATGTATTTGTTAAAATACATACAAAATAATAAAGTGTGTTTAATGCTTGCATTGTTATAGCATATTGGCTACCCTGAAATCTTTCTAAAATGAATAAAAATACCTACTTCCTAAGCTTCAACTGCATTTGTGTTTCCTATTTCATTTTCCCCATTTATGTCCTGGTCCTGCTTCATTGTTGTTTCAAGACCCTGTTCCATGACTATTTTCTTTTCAACTTCCTCTCACTTCTTACCATGCTACATATAGTTGGTGTTTCTTCTTTTCTCATTGCTCTGTGTGCTCCATGTTGCCTTATGGTTGGTTTTTTTGTTTTTTGTTTTTTTTTTTCACTTTGTCACTGCTTTTATTCCTTCCCATCGGATTTCCTTCTCTTTACTCTCTGTCCTCTTTTAGTGTCTTATTTGTTCCTTCCAGATAAACACCTATTTCCTTTCTCTCTCTGCTTCAGTTTAGTGACACTATATTGGCCTGAGAACATCTACCCCAATATTTTGTGTCTCTACACTTTGAAACCTTAGGCTGCATGTGTACAAATACTTCCAACACAGAGTTTTATTAGTTATGAGTGAGTCATACTATGAAGTTTCCTGTCAAATAATTTCTGGCTTCGCTCTAGGGACAGTCTGCTAAAATTCCTGGTGAAACTCAAGTTGGGAGCTACATGTGGTTTCATTGCTGCTACTGATGTCCCACATCTTTTCATAATGTTCAGGTGTAGCCCAAAAAAGCCAAGAATAGTCATAGTAAAAAGGAAGATTTTTAACAAAACACAGAAACTTCAGAACTCCTTCACTTGTTGTCAGCATTAAACCTCAACTTGTAGACATTTTGATTTATTGATTTATTGATGTGAACTGTTTTTTTGATCAGTAGTGCCTTTTTTTTTTCAGGAGATTACATTTATAGCCTATTGAAAGCCATGGAAATGGAAATGTAGAAAAACTTTTCGTAGATATCAGGTCATGTAAGAAGCCTCTTAGCACAGAGGAGAAAGAAATAGAACCTGGAAGCCAGCCTGACATTCTGTGTCCAGTTTTAGGGAGTTTGTCACTCAAAGAATTGGAAGCTTTTAAGGTCAGGAGAGTAAAAAGGATCCAACACTTTCACTCTCAGCTCACAAAACTGGCAGCACTTCTAAGGCACCAGATGTGGTCAGCCAAGCAATGCTCACCTTAGAGGACTTTCCAGTCTACTAAAACTGCATGGTAACTTTAAATAGAATTCAGAGAAGTCTTCCAAATTAATATTTTAAAGCATAAGTCCTCTAGAAAAAAGGTACCAAGAAATGATTCTCCAAAACAGTATTCTGCTGTTGGCAGAAAAAAAAGCATTGGATCCATTTCCTGATTGGGAAAGCTTTTCAGTGTAACCAGATAGGCAGGAGAGTTTTGACCTCTCCTTTGTTTGGTACATCAGTTACACATGAAAGATTGTAAAATATCTCTTGAATAATTTCTTCACGTTCTGAGGAAAGGAGTGCTTCATGGAGACTCTTTGAAATATTTATACGTGAGGCGTATTTGTCCGGATTCCAAAGAAAATTTGAATGAGATGTAGATTGTAAAATATCTGTATAAATCTAGGCCTTAATTTATAATATCTTTGTGAACAAAAAACCATATATATAACCTTGTTTTTCTGTAAAAGCTTACAAATGATTGTAAAAAAATGTTTTCCAAGGAGACAGAGACTTATTGGCTTCCTGTAGGTTAACATAAAGTCTTAAATAGATCTATTGTATTAGCATAATGTCAGAGAAGACACAAAATTACAAGAGTACCTATAGTCTTACAGTGTCTTTTCAGCTACAATTATAGACATTTAACAAAAGTGCAAAAACTTCTTTAAAACCCAGCTTCAAGGGCATTGGCAACTGTAACTGTAAGTGCAGAAAAATACTGAGATCATGTTCGTGGTAGCGATTCTTAGAAATTCTAGGTTAAGATTGATCAAATGGAATTTAAAAACTGTATTTAATACCAAAGAGATCTTCCATCCAGCTTGGTCAGGTCAATGCTAACAAATAGTGGAAGAATTTCCTATAGGTAATTTAAAGTGCATGTAATATTTCAATGTCTTTTTAGGTTCTTTTCTAACAGTGTAGTTTTCAACATGTAAGCTAAATCCTGGTATGGTGGTGTGTGCCTCAATACAATAGGTACTGTCAAGAGAATTTTAGAGTAGCTTACATAGCTGAATTTTTTCCTACTTATGAGGTATTAAACAATAATACTTTGTTTTTTTGGCTGTTCTAAGATGAGGAAGCGGTTGAGTGTGGTAGGTGCATTTTTCTTCTTCAATTTAACTTTTCTTTCTTAGGTTATGTTTTCACTCCATTTAATGATTTCCTTTCCTATTTTTCCTTTGTGCTTCTCAGAGGAAATTGAAGGTACATGTACAAAAGTTTCCCTGCATAGCCCAATAATTTTATTTAGAGAACATATGTTTAGAATTAAAATGAATATAGTCCAATGTTTCTAAGAGATGTTATACATACAGTGCTTTTATATTGCCACCAAACACATTGAATAGTAGTTTAAAGTAGATAAAAGATACCAGAATATTCCTGGTTGCTTTGTGTAAAGATCAGCAATCTGAACTGTTGTTTTAAACTGCTTTTTCTCTCTTGGACTTCTGGAAGGTGTATAGAGAAAAGTAGTATCATAAAATAATATTAGCAAAATTTGGGTGGTCTGGGATTGAAAGAGATGGTTCCAACTTAATTACATGGCCATGAGAGGTCTTGGATTTCTAATTAATACTGACAAAGTATTTCTCTGAGATGATAGAAAGTTCATCCACGTAGTATCATCTTTACTGTTTTCCCTCTGAGTGTAGCCGGTTACTGTTATGCTTGCAGCATATGTTAAAGTAATAACAGCTGATCTCTAGCATTTTTTTTTTTTTAAACTTAGGAGGCCTTTGTTTATAAAGGAATTAGAAATTATAGCTCGTATTTTTGATCAAAGGGCCTCTGGCATGTAAAAATATACATTGTAGCTATTTTATATCAAATGAGAGGATGTGTTTTTGATCAAAAACCTTTCTGTCTAATCCAGTGAGCCAAAACTTAAAGCTGAAGTCTGATAATGTAAAATTTACCAAAAAAGCTTGATTTACATCAAATATGTTTTGCTTTCTTTTAAGTGGCATATTTTCTATTAACTGATAAATTGTGAATAATAGTGTTAGAATTCTTTTTAGAATGTTTGCTGTCATCACAATTTTTGCTTGAAACAGTTAAAAGATCGGTGTGCATGCTGCAAAATTGCAGAATATCTCCAGCTAAAATATAAAACAATAAATGTTGTTTTATGTTTTTAAGAAAGTGGCTTATTGAAGGCTTTTTAATGGTGTGCTTTGTACAGTTGTTATGGTCTAAGTAATTTCTTCTGTATTTTTTGCTGGGCTTCTAACTATTCTACTTTATTTCTTGGCTCTTATTCTGTATGCTTTTACCCTTCGTCCAGAAGATGCTGAATGTGCTGGTCACAACAGTGGATCCTATCTAGGTGAGCAATTGGTTACAAAAGACAATTTCTTTCTTTCTTTCAGCTTCTTTTCCCTGGAACTACTGTGTCCACTTTGCTTTTGGGGGTAATCTGCATTCAAATGTCCTTACTCTGCATGACAAAAGCATGAACATTAAGGTTTTAAAAATGGCTCATTGGATTTGACATAAAGGGTTTATGTAGTGTATGCTGTTATCTGGTTAAACATAAGCTTCTAAAAGACTGGTCTGTTCTTTAAGTAAAAAAAAAAAAAAAGAAATTTAGGAAAAATATGGACTTTTAAAGGATGTTAAGTAGGCTATGTGTTTAATGAAACAAAAAGGTTACTGTATTGTGAAAAGTTTGAATAAGTCTTTAACGATGCATTTTCAAGGTTTTATGCAAGTTTTGCTTATGTTTTACTTCTTTGTATATGTCTAACTATTTGGGGATGATTCAGTGAGAGTACAGAGCAAATTTGCAGGCACCGTTTCTTTTTCCACATTACAAAATAAAATAAGTCATAATAGCTCACTAGCTTAAATTTAGCTTTAAATCTAGTGTGAGCTCAATGTATCATTGAAGGGAGGGGGAAAGAGGAGGGGAAGGAGTCCTTTGGCTTCAGCTTCAAGATTCCGAATTTCAAACAAAAGTAACATTTTAAAAAGGTGAATGTTCCATGATATGTTTCAACTTTTTAATTTGTGCCATTTTAAAAGCTATGTAAAAATATTTTAGTTGAAACTGTCCAGAATTCCTGCCAGCTGAGGGGCTGGCTGGAGCGGATTTTGTGGCAACCAGCCCTTTTCCCAAGGCTTTCATCCTCCTACTACAAGAGGAATGGGAAGAAACTTGTTAAAGTGCTTTAGTACATCGAAGCCACTGGGTTCACTGAAACACCCCAGACTAGAACTGTAAATTGGAGGTGGTTTTCATATTGCACTATGCTTGTTTCAAATGTAGAGAGACTATATCAGGAATGCACAAACTGGATAACTGAAAGAACTTTCACTTCTTTGCAGAACCGTAGTGTGGTATAATTTTATCACGTGTTTGTGGAACCAGTGGTCATTTGATTATGCTGTTCTTATATTTTTTTAGGTAATTGGCTAAATCAATGTTGAATTGTAATTGTATTGATAGATTGAAGTAGGCTTGGGAAATTGTGATTCCAGATGAACTGCATTTTCCCTATCAAATCATCTCTTTGAAACAGAAAAGATATCTCCCCCCATTTTTTTGTTCTGTCTGCAAATACAGTTTGTGTAAATTCTGAAGATGAGACTATCACTGTTTTGCAATCAATTCTTAGTGGGCTTCATTTGGGAAAGGTGGCAAAACAGAACCCAAACAAAATCTTGGTGTTTTAACCCTTTTAGTGAAACATTTTTGTCTACTGCTGCCAAAAAGGCTCAGTCATTCACAAAGGAGATCTCTTGAGGAAGGAGTTACAGTTGTCCTAGATACAAAGAACAAAAAGACGAGGTCGGGTTTAGTTTACTTAGGCAAAACTTAACAAAAATTATTGGAGAACTACTGTATATTTCAGGCAATGGTTTATCTTTTGAGGGTTGCTGTGCAGTGGGGTGCTGCCATCAACCCAGAGATGGTGCTTTCACTCTTCTTATGGTGGATCTTTGCTGTTTGGATGTGAGATGTCAGAGGAGTGCCATAAGACAGAAAAACAGGGAGAAAAAGAATTGTCTAAAGTTAAGGGCCAGGTTTGGGGTGAAGACACAAGTGTATTCACTGGTTGTGAATAGTAAGCAGTTTGGTTTAGATATTAGAGGTTTCTTGGAGGTTTCATTCTTCTCTTTCAATAGGAATTATTCATTAAGAATTCTCATAGCTTAAGATCAAGCAGGTGGGCTTTTGAACATTGATGTTATTGCCCTTTTGCATATGGTAGCAGAACACAGTAATTTGTAATTCACAGTGTCTTGTGCACTCCAGTGTCTCCTTGTTTCACAAACCAGTCAGACCCCAATCCTATTCAGCTTTTCTCCTAAATTATTTTTCAATTGTATTTTCTCAAGGAACAAAGTGATGTGGAATAACTTTCTGGGCTGGACAAATGCCACTGCCAAAATGGTAATAGTTTGAACGAAACTTGTTGACCCTCTGCAGGGAGGACACAAAACTCCTACCTATGTGCTGTGCAAGATATAAAACTCAGTCTATAAGGTAAAGGAGTTCTGGACAAACAGAGTTTATAAATCCTCTGCTACATACACAGGAGCCAATACCATACCTGACTGCTGCAGTCCACCTTCCTGCTTAGCAGAGCCACTTTCTTTTCCACTGCTCTGAGTATATATATTCCTTCAATCCCAAGAGTATTGGAGGTCTTCAAACAATTTTTCTCCAGCCTGTTGCTTTTTGGGAGAGTGAGAAAACATATAATGTCCCACCTGTGTTTTGCATTACTATTTTTTGAAGTGAATCCCAAACATCCCAATTGGTAGACCTTTATGACATGCCTTGATTACTAAGTAATTAAGAATTCCTAGACAATTCTCTTCATTATGTATACATGAAGTCTTTATGAAACATATTACACTGAAAAAAACCCCCAAAATATTGTCAATGGAGGCCTTGGATCACACTAAAAGGTTCAGGGTGTTTTAGTGCCACCTGAGTAACTTTCTATATGGTGTGACCTGTTACAAGACCAAGATAGTCTGGATCAGTTTAACTGCTGATGGAGGAGGTGACCTGTATTGTCTTGTATGTATTCACACATATGGACAGTTAGTATAAGGTAAGTTGAAGTATGAAATTGTTTGTATGTCTAAATTCTAGAAATGGTTTTCAAAGTATGAGTACACTGATTACTTCCTAAAACTAAAATGACTAAGTCATCTTGCATGCCAGTTTTGATAGTATGTAATGAAATCAAGTGAACTGCAACAATTCTAATATCAATTAATGAATTTTCAATTGATTTTATGGCTTGTTATGGGCTTAGGACTCTGTATTTTTTGGCATTTCATTCTGTGAACCAGTGTATTCTGTGAATGTCTGATCTCTGATGCGTACTTCAGACACACACAAGGTGGTCATGAAGAGCAGCAGAAGAGGCAGCTTTCAGAAAGCAGAATGTCTCTACCATTTGGGATCAGATCTTTTATGTCCAAGGTTATATAAAGAAATCACGCTATTAATTTGAACCCTTCCCTCTAAAGTGACTCAGATAATTTAATGATGTTTCATCAATTTCTTAATATTTAAGTCACAGTACAGTATTGTATGTTTCTGTGGTAATTTCCTGAGGAATTGTTGGGGGAATGTTAAGAGTTTGCCTTTGCCAGACTTAAATTCTAGTTACATTACTAGAACCTTTATGAACATACAGTAAATATAGATGAATATCATCTGTTTACTATTCTCAATTTTGTCTTAAAAATCCAGACATAATCTAAATTTTTATTAACTCTGTCTAATGTGCAAGCTGGGAATCCATCCAGAAGCAAGCGGAGTAAGAAGTCTGCTCTGTGTTTGTGCAGTTCCTGTGTAACAATAGAAATACTCAGTATATGAGCTAGTATAAAAAAACCTCAGCAATTTTTGGGGAAAAAATACCCAGAAATACCATGTGAAAATGTCATCTTCATACAAACCTCAGTAATGACTATGGTACTGAACTTATTTTTGTCAGAAATATGAATACAAAAAGTACTTTAAAATGCATCTACAATTAAAAAGCTTTTGTTCACTCTAATTTAGTCTATATTCATTTAATTAGTGAAAATGGATAAAAGCATTTGTAAGTACCTTACTGCATTCTGGAGCCTTACTGATGAATTTAGAAAGAATTGATGAATTTTAATTATAATATTTCCTCCTAGTATGATTTAACTGAATTTGAAAAAATTACTTTCTGCTTTTTTTAATATATTTGGATTTAAATGCATAAAACATTGTCACAATCTTTTGTTCATCTCTTCTTTAGAGTTGTTACTAAATCCAAATTAGCACAGTTTTTTACATCAGCACCCAGCTAAAGTACTTAAAGGGAAACAGGTTCATGTGGTGCCCGTTTTCAGTTTGCATTGGAGGGTGATGTCCAAGTAGATTTCTCTGTGCAAGTGCAAGGCCTTGTTCTGAGATGACAAAATGTATACTGCTGGTGTTTAAAAGAATAATGACACTCTGCTAGGGATTTTTTCATTCTTTTTCTTAGAGGTGTAAGTAATTTCTCTTTGATTATTGTTGGGCCTTAGTTAAGTTTATTAGTAGCAGCTTTTGATTTTATTTCATGTTGAGAAGTGTTATAAATGTTTGGAGACATCTGTAGTCTGAGCACATTTGTTCTTCATATTTAGTTCCCAGAGGCTGTTCATATTTCACCAAATCTGTTACATTCCAGCAGTGGTTTATGAGTTTGCATGTTCCATAAGCTTCTAGTCATGTAGCTGAAACCCATGAGATGGTGCAAGCTTCTCAGTGTTCAGAATTTTGTTGTTTTAGTGACAGAATTTCCCCCTTTTATTTTATAGTCTGCATTTTTGCCAAAGAGGATTAATCTCTGCTGATACCTATATTCCACAGGCAGTGGAGCCTGCAGCTTCTTTCATATTCATCACAGTTTATATTATCAAGTGTTCTGGGCAAGCAATGCTTTTTCCCTTTGTTCTTTATAGGAATTAACTTGATCATTTTATAGAAGCTTTATTTTAATATTGCATATCAGTATGGCTTTTTTTTGTGTAGTGATTTTTGCTGTATTTTTAATAATGTTCTGTTAATTTAAAAACATGAAATTTCTTTTTCGTTTTTCCTAAACTGTAAAATATGCAAACACTAGCAGAATATATTGTTACTTATTCATAGAGGTTTTTATTCCTTGTAAGTAAAATATCATTTCAGTTCAGCTTAATCTTTTTGCACAGTCATGGCTGACCAAAACACAATACAATTATAAATGCAGAGTTTAATAGAGAATATTAATAAGTGATTCTTTATAAAATAGCTTCTGAAGTTCACAGTAAAGTTAAGCCACATATTTGAGAACATAAAATGGCAGATGCGAGAGAGGAAGAATCATGTTTTCAGTAATGCAGTAGCACTGTCATAAAAATGCTGGATATCTTTGAAACAGTCTCAGTCTTCCTCTCCAAACTATGTAGTTTCCTGGGGGTTGAGAGCTGCTTAGAGCAAACTTTCTGAGGGCTTTCTATAGGACTATTGAGACAGGATTTGAGGAACAGTTAAAACAACTTTCAAACTGACAATAGTCTTAAAGTGGCAAAGCAATCTGCATATCACAACTTTTAAATATTCAGTAGTTCTACAGCTCATCTACACTGGCACACTGCAGAGACATGAGCCATGTTGGAAATCTGCTGCATTATCTGGTTAAAGTGTTTGCTCTTTGTAATTAATATAGTAGCTTTTCTGTAATGTCTAAGTTCTAGCTAAATTTGCTGTTGAGCCCTTTTAATGTACAGGACAATATTACTACTTTAATTCACCAGCAAGTTTAAGTCACAGAAATATCAAATTTTTGCATTAAGGAAACTCACGTTAGCACTGGAACTGTATCACCTCAGTGAATATGTGCAATGCTTTGTGCAGAGACTGTAAAAACTACAAGTGATGCAGCCTAAGGACAGCACTGAAAGATTTTCACCTTTTTGATTAAAAACCAAAAATAATCTACTTCTTTTTAATGGAATGAAGAAATGAAAATTCTTAGATAAAAAAACCAACCTGGTAGTTTGGTAATGAAGTCAGAGTAAAGTACATGGAGAAAAGAGGAACAAGTTACAAATGGTGTTACTAACACACAACAGCAGAGATTGAATTAATATGAAGATTTTGTAGTAATAGTAGTCTACAGTAGTCTACAGTTTGGCATGTAAACTGAGGCAAGGAAGCTCTGGGCACAGATGCTCTGAGGCAGCTGCTCTGAGGCTCAGAGCTGTCAATATTTGTAAAATTGACACCAAATTGGAGTAGAGATGATTGGCTTAGCTTTTTTTGATCACTATACTTACTTTTTACCTTCTCCAGATATGTGCATTCCAGCTTTTGTGACAAACTCTTTGTTCTTTAAACTATTTAGTACTGAATGATGAAGAATTATTCTTCAATTTTTTCCCATAAATTTTACAGAAAAAAAATCAGAACAAAGTTCATCTTGCTTTTAGGGCAACTGATTTTTTATTTTATTTTAAAAACAAAACCTTGCAGATGAGGCCTCAGGAAACCTGTAACTCACTTCAAGTGTCTGTATTGCTAATGTTATTTTAACCTTTCTTTATAAAGCTTTATACGTTTAGGTGTAGTTATGTAGCAGGAGAACATCCTCTTGTCATCACAGACTTCACCCTAGAGCCAGAGGAATCTCCCAGGCCCTCTCCTGGGTCTGTACCAGCACATGCTCCAACAGGGCTTTTCTCACTGCAGTCACTAATACATTCAGTATTGGAGTTCTTTTTTAAATAATAAAGTAAAATAACTCTTTATTTCATTAAGTTTTTATATATCTTATTTTGGTCCCTTTTCTGTATCCAGTCCAGGTCCTTTGCAGTCTAGACAAGACTGTAGCTCTTAAAAATGTAATCAGCCCTTTTTGTGCATGCTAACTCTTCTCCTTTTTCATAGTTTTCATTTTACTTTGAATATAAGTGGATTGACATTGCTTTATTCTTAAACAGTTTTTTTTTCTTCCTTTCCTCTGTGTTTGTTGTAGATTTCCATAGGTACAGGAGCTCACATCAATAAAATAACTTGGTTAACATCTTCTGTGATCCCGGTTCTGCAAAGATATAGTTAAAGTGGAACTGTGTCTGCAAAACGCTAAGCTTATAACTAAAAAACATAGGATTTTGATTCAGATCTGGTTCTGAATACTGGCAGGAATGAGCATTGAATTTACCCAATACCTTTGAATCAAAAATTGTAATATGATTACTTCTCAAACACATGAACGTAAATGCTATTACTCATTTAGGAAGGTGCATTGCTGAAAAATATAGGTTCACCAAAAGTTTACTTGTGTTTACTGTTCTATGATATGTTCTGGGCAAAGAAAAGGTGTTTGGATTCTTCCAGTATTTAAAATGCAGTCTGTATTTGAGTGTATTACCCGCAAATAATCAGCTTTTGAGTCCTCCTTTGCCATCCCAGTCGTTACTTCTAGAACAAAAGTAGCGCTATAGACATACCAGTAAATCAGAATGCAATGCAATGTAAAAGACTTACTTAAAAAACTTTAGAGTAATCATTAGCAGAGGAGTAAATCAGTTATTAACATATACTGTGGAAGGGTTTTTTTGTGCTATTCTGCTTGAAAATCTCCTGATCTCTGATCATCTCCTTTGAGAGTACTTAAAAGCTGTGTGAAATTTTCGATTTTCTAAATAGGCACCACAGATGTCACACTGTTGATGCAATTGTAAATGCAAGTTTAATATGAATATTAGCTTTTAAATTCATGCTAATATATCCCTAATGTGGGTACTGTGTTATCTAAGATGTTTCATAGTATTTTGGAATTTAACTTTGAGTTTGGTTTTACTTTCAAACATCTTTGTGAAAGGTTTTGTGCGTTTTTTTAATACTATCAGCATGTAGCTAGACTTAAAGTCTTAAGGAGTTAATTCTGATTAACCCTTTAAACCACCAGATGTTTTTCTATAGTATGTTGTACTTGATGTCTGTGTACTGTGGTGGTTTAATAGAAATGCATTAAGTGATTTAATAGAAATCACTCCAGAGGAGTCCAGACTGCATGAATTTCCT
Organism: Calypte anna; assembly: GCF_003957555.1. Lineage (NCBI taxonomy): Eukaryota > Metazoa > Chordata > Aves > Apodiformes > Trochilidae > Calypte > Calypte anna. The sequence goes on from NC_044245.1 coordinate 16,662,311, forward strand.
TGTTTTTATGTACTAATGTGTAAGATACTCAATTATCTAAATATCTTAACTTATTCTAATCATATTTTACAGTTTGTTATGATTTTATTGTTAATTTTACCTGATTTTTATTGTTTACCTAAATTTTTATTGTTAATTTTACCTGATACTGTTTAAAATTGAAGGGAAAGACTGTTCTCATGATCTGGCTCGTTTAGAATATAATACAGTTTTTAGTCCATGCACCAATCCTTGAATGTTTGGAAGAGACTGATTTCAAATGTTTTGACAAGACTTGTTTTCTTACTTTGAAAAAATCCTGTTCTTATTGCAGCTGGTTTTAGAAGAAGCTTTCGTCTTAGCAGAAAAGATAAAAAAACAAACAAATCTATGTATGAGTGCAAGAAGAGTGATCAGTATGATACTGCAGATATCCCAACATACGAAGAAGTTGCAAAATATAGACGGCAACCCAATGAAAAATACAGGCTTGTAGTTTTGGTTGGTAAGTTGTTTTCTTTATTTTTGTCTTGCTAACCTAGTAAACCAGCAAAGGACTGCTGATTAACACAATGCTTACCACAGAGTCATTTAGATTGGAAGGGATCTTGGGAGGTCACCTGGTCCTGCTTCCCTCTCAGCAGGGCTTCTAGCCCTCTCAGAGCAGGCTGCCTATGACAGCTGTGGGAACCTGTCTTCCCACCATGTGTTATCTTGTCCTGCCACCTCACATCTCATTAGAGAGGTGGCCTCCATCTTCTCAGTGGGTATCAGAAGGGTGCTGGTGGGTCTCTCTGAAGACATCTCTTCTCCTAGACAGTCAATCCCAATTCCCTCAGAGGTCATGTTCTTCAGCTGCCAACTGTCTTGGAGGCCTTCTGCTGGCTTTGCTTCACTTTATCAATATGTTTGCTTAGTGCAGGACCCATCATGGACAGAGTATTCCTCACAGGGTCTTAACAAGTGCTGAGTAAAGTAAATAATTTCCCTCTTATCTACAGGCTAGGCTCTTGGTGATACATTTAGCCTTTTGTCAGCCTTCATTACTGTCAGCATGTGCTGTGGACTCATGCTTTGCTCACTGCCCATGTGGAGCCACAGGTCTGTTTATCCAGGCTGCTTCCCAGTCAGGCAGTCCCCAGCCTGTACTGCTATGCAACATAGGCTATCCCAGATGGAGGACTTTTTATTTGTCCTCATCAAATTTCACGAAGTTCTGACAGCCCATACCCATAGCATATCAAGGTCCTTCTGAATGGAAGCCCTGCTCCTGAGCAAGCTACTTGTGTCACCAATTTTGGCATCTGGAATCTTGATAAAGGCCCATTCTGTGTCCTTCTTCAGGTCACTGATAGAGGTGAGTCCCAGAGTAGACACCTGAGGAACTCCACTTGTTGTGAGCCACCTAGTAGAGCCCAGAACAATAACCCTTCCCCATTGAACGTGATCATCCGTCCAGTTTTTCACCCATCTCATGGTCCACTTTTCCAGACAGGATGTCCCAGCTTCCCTACAAGGATGCTTTGGGAGATCACGTGTAAAGCCTTGCTAACGCAATGGGGGATGACATTTAAGTACAGCTACCATGGCTACTAGTCTGAACCTGACAGTCAAGCTGTACTAAATCTCAAAATAATTAGGTTGGTGTTCTGCTCTTAGATATAAATCAATATACCTATGTAGAAAAAAGAAATAAAAAAAAAGAACAGAATAAATACCTGGGGTCAACAAAGACAGAATATATAAGTGGAATGAAGAAAATCATCTGTTGTGTTAGAATAGATGCATAGAGAGAAAGGCGGATGAAAGGTGGACTTCTGTAGGCCAAGAATGAATATGAACATAGCTGCAGAAGACTCATGACATCTTTTCAGTTCTCTATTATTCTATAATCTGTCAAAACTCAAAAATCTACTCAAATACAAAATCTAGTCAAAATACATCACTTCAGTCTCCTAAAAAGATAGAATGTACATTATCTTAAATTTTCCAAAGGTAGCCATTGCAGTACAGAAGTGTAATGAGTAACCATTCCTACCAGTGAGTGTTGTTTCATTGCTTGTTGTTTCCTTTGCAATAGCATATAGGCTGATGTGTGAAGTTTCTGCATTCTGAAAGCAGCAAAGTAGAGAAATGTGAGCCTCTATGAGAGCCTGTTAAGAGTAGCTGTGTTTTTATATCGCTCATATCTAAGAGAACATTAAATTTAGTTTTTAATAAACAGTTTTGTCACTCTCCAGCACTAAAATTCAGCCACCTACCAGTGTGATCACTGTGAGATTGTGGACTATATACAACAAGTAATAACATGGTTGAGTTGATTTTACAGTTACATCAACAGAGTGCAGTGTGAAAGTGTGATAAGTAGACTTTTTATAACAAATTGCATATGTCTGATCTAAGGAATACCTAGAGATTTAATTTGATTTTTTTTTTGTAATAAATCAAATGAAGAAAGTGTGCTTTTTCAGTAACAAAAGCAGTTCAGAAATTTATTGCAGACTTCAGTAATTCTAATGTTTTTCTCTGGATATTGAGAGTAGCTTAAGTCTGGCCAATACCATAAAAATGTCTTGGGCAAAATGTGGAAAAACTAGCAGAGCTAAGCAATGCAGGTATAGTAAAAGCAAACATATTTAAAAAGCTTTTTGTGTGCCAGTAGCAGTATTCAATATAATCCGTCAAATATAATTTGGATATTAGTACCAGGAAATGAAGGGAGAGATAATTAATTTATAGCTGTAATTGGTGGGGGCACTAAATGTCTGTTGTGTTATGCTAGGCCTAAATGTATAATTTACTGTTGGAAGGGGTTTTTTAGCTTGTGTATAAATGTATAATTTACTGTTGGAAGGATTTTTTTTTAGGTTGTATTTTGCCCTTTTTTAGGGGGAGGGAGTTTGACAACTTTGAAATGGAAATTTCTTTTGACTGCATTTTAAATGGGTCTAGTCAGATTTACAGAATGCAAATTGCACACACAGTAATTTTTAGCACCCTGCAGTGTGATGTATACTAGTCTCAGGTTCAGCTGATATATTAGCTGATGTCAAGATTTTACCTTTCCTGCAAAAGTAGGTTCATGAATAAAGTCCTGCATATCCTTGGGGATTAAATAACAGGTCATCTGAAGCTGTAATGGTACAGCTGGTTCTGCTGTGCTTTTACTTGTTATGAATGTGATGAGTCTGCTAAAACCAAAATTATCCAATATTGTGTCACCAGTCATCTTCTGGTAACTCACTGTTCCCAGGCTGCCAACAGATCCTTGAAATCTTCCTTCTAAATATTGCCTGCAAGCTAAGCGTGATACCTTGCAGCCCTATGAGGCAGAATATTTTAACACAAAACATATTAAATATATATGCAAGAATATTCATTCATATGCATTGAGAAAAAAGTCATACTCACAAAAGCTTCTGCTTCAGTAACTGTGAGGGCCAGACAGGCACAAATAATTTCAGGGTGCATTGTACCACATACTATAACTTGCACATATAGTTATATACTATCACTTTACACAGCGTAGTACCAGCTAAGTCAGAGCTTTCTGAAGGGACAGTGCTAGCATAAGGCAGAGTCAGCAGTAACCAACCATGGGTTTATCCCCCAGAATGTTTTAAGTTATGTGTGTTCATAGCTTCCACCAGAAGCATGCAAAGCCTTTCGGGTGCTGTGGTTGTCCGTGGTGCATCTCTCACCAGCAGGCAGTGGTGGAAGCAAGGACCAGAGGTTTGTAGCCATGAAGGAGCAATTATTATTCGTGTGTCACGCAAGCAGAAGTCTCTCTGTTTCTGAATGAGGCTTTTAGTACTCCCTATAATGGTGTCCTTCTGGTCACCACTGCAAAGAAGAATAATCTGGAATAATCTGTGACTGAAAAAGTTCTCTGTTGATACATTAGTTACTTTTTTTTTTTTAATCCATCACTTTTGGGTTTTTTATGAAGGAGCTGCATGGAGGTGCTGGCACAAGTGCAGAGGAGGGAAGTGAAGCTGGTGAAGGAGAATAAATTTTACAAAGGATTTAAGGAGCTGAGATTGTTTAGTTTGAGGAAGAGGAAGCTGAGATGTGACCTTATGGCTCTCTATAACTACCTGAAAGGACATTGTAGAAAGGTTGGTGCTGGTCTGTTCTCACGGGTACTTAGTGATAGAAAAAAGGGAATGGCTTCAAGCTGCAACAGGGTAGGTTTAGTCTGGACATAGGAAGAACTTTTTCACAGAAACAGCAATCATAAACTGGAATAGGCTGCCCAGGGAATTGGTCAAGCCACCATCCCTGGATGTGTTTAAGGGTCATTTAAATGTGGTGTTGAGGGATATTGTTTAGGGGAGAAATTTGTAGAGTAGGGATGATGGCTGAACTGAATGATCCCAAGGGTCTTTTACAACCTGAAAGATTCTATGAGGCCAGGTCTGTCTCAGAGCAGGAGAGCATGAAATGGAAGGGGCTCCACACACTAGTGTGAACTCAACTGGTCTTGCTTCAGTGAACAGCAGATATCTCACTGTTGGTTATATTTTACTGTAACACAGTAAATGAGGTTATATTTTCCTACTGCATATCTCATTGAGCTACAGTTGGATGTGCGTATGCAGCCATTGAATAGCAGTGATCAGTTGTACCAGTAACTGAGCCACTGTCAAGACATGTTTTCTACAGGATCTTTATGATCCCAGCAGGGTTCTTGTCTCCTGACTCTCAAAATCTTTTTGGAAAGGCAGCTTTCCCCACCCCTCCTTCCCCCCTCTTTTTCAGTTTTCTTCAGACATGTTTTAGTGGTACAAAATTTCATGCAAATTTTAGTGACTGGTGTTTGAATTCTGCAAGTGTCCCTTAATAAAGGGAGATCGGCTCTAAAGTGCATTTCTGCAGGATTCAACCATTACTTAGCTGATGTGACTCAACACGAAGCAGCAAGCAACATAAATGTTCCTTTAAAAAAAAATAAACAGAATCTGCCCCCCCGACTCTAAATATTTCTGACTGGGGTGATTTATACTAAGCCAAAAGTATGATACAGTCATGAATCCCACATGCCTGGTATATTACTACAAGAATCTATAAGAAATGTAATCTGGTGTATTACTATACTTATAAATAATTACTATTGCTCTTTTCAATCCAGATGCTTTATTCTCAAGTCCAAATGGTATTCTGATTCATAAGAGAGAATGGAATCTTTCTGTGTTGCATCAAAATGAAAAGAATATTCAGTGTAGAAGTGTACATTACACTTGGGAAATGTACTTTAAAAATCAGCATAATGGATGGTGTTGCTAATTAGGAATTAACTTCAGCATCCATATGCTGAAGTTATCAGAGTTCTGCCAGGACAGCACAGAAAAAGATTAATCTACACCTCTCAGTAGTTAAATTTAAAGATTCTTAAATGTTAATCTGGAAGGGAAGGCAGAATAGTAGTGAGATTGTAGTCTGGAAACAGCTTTGATCTAAGTTTGGAAATCATCTGTCACAGGAAGGAAAGCCTGGATTCTTTATATATAAAAAGAGCTACAAGCATATTGTTGATTTGACAGCATGTAGACTGAAGAAAAAATATTTGTGTAGATATGATGGAAATAGATCTTTGCTTGAAGGTAATTAATAATTTTTAAAATTTGGATTCCAGTTGCTTCATTCTACTTTGATAGGATATATTGAGAATTTTAATTACTTTTCTTATAAAAAATCATATTTACCTTAAATATCTATACTAATAGCAAAGGAAAAATGTTGGGTTTTGGTGGGGTTTTTTTGTTTGCTTTTAAAAAAAGAACAAAAGTAATGCTATTGTCTGCATGACACATTGCTTTCCTCTGCAGACATACACCAGTAGAGGCTGCTGTACACCATGTTAAATAAATATTTATACATACTGATAAATTAATTTACAGGCAGGTCTGAGATGGACCTTGAAATGCAGTTGTGTGTTTAACTTATGTAAACATATAAAAATTATAAATGCAGAAACTCTCAAGGCTTTACAGAGAGACCATAGTCTGGAACAGTAGCAAACATTTGCTTTTCATCAGTATGTGTTTCTAATTTCAGGCAGGTTTGATAGTAATTTTTACAAACTGGCACCTGAAAGTCTTTCCTTCTTGACTCTCACTAGTAATTAACCAATGTATTACTGCTTCATTGAAATGTTTATTAAGTTTCATATTTCTAATGTATAAAATGTCTCTGCTGAGAAGCTCTGTATGCATGAGAGTCACTTTTACTAGAAGAGCAGGAATTTTCCTTAAAACCACACATACTATCCTTGTATTATTTGGGGAATGGTTTCAATGACTCACTGTCTTCTGCATTCTGTTGCACTGACCTGGCTCTGTGGAAATGAAGCCACTGCAACCTCTGAAACCCATGAGCACTCAGAGCTCTGCTCCCCTCACACACAATGTCCTGGCCTCACCACCCAAGGGACCTGCAGGCTGGAGTCCCACACGAAGGGCTCCTGGAGGCACAGTCATTGCTTATGGAGCCTGAGACCTCACAGGAGAGAGTGACCTCACCGAGACCTGAAGCACCTCTGGCAAATGGCAAAGAGTTAGGGACAACCTGAAAACCAAAAGGAAAGCCTGCTTGGTAGCTTCTAGGAATTAGAGGTGGAGGACATGGGTCAAAAAACTCCCATGCAGTCTTTGTTTCTTCCTGACATTCTCTTTCTAAGAGTGGTCTCTTTTTGGCAGCCACATGGAGAAAGAAATATTGGGGCCAGTTCAGACAGCAGGCAGCAGACAAGGATAGTTTAAAAGAAAATCAACAGCAAAGGAAGAGACCCAAATATTCAAACATGAGTTCTGCCCTTTGTTCCTTTCTCCATGCAATGCTATCCTGGCCCATTCAAAAGGTGGACAGTGGCAGCTACAGCCAGGAAGAGAACTGGCAGTATTCCTGCCTGCACGGGGCTGGAAGGAGCACAGTAACCCAGAGCACGAGGACAAAGTGGGAGTGATGCTCCTCAGGGGAGTCTGGTGCAACCAGGAGTGGAGCAGCTGGAGGGAGGAGGAGAAAGCCACAATGACACATGGAGTGCAGGGGCTCTGGGGGGACTTTGTGCATGCCAGCTAGGATCCTCTAGTCTGTGAGTTGGGGATGTTTTGGCAAAATGAAAAGTCAAACCAGATTTTGTGCTGGAAAGCTAAGTTGCAGGGGTCTATAGTAGGGCTGAGGATGAAGATAGCTGTGTATTGAGAGTAGTTGCTGTAGAAAAGAAAGCTTGGCTTTCACCTTTTTCACTGATATTTTCCTTGGTAATAAAGTCAGAGCAGAGTAACCGCCAACTACATCCCCTGAAATTTGTCAGTGCTGTATGTTTTAAGAGAGGCCAGAACCATGGGCATTTCCAGTATGTATTACAGCTATATGCTGTGTAGTCTTATCTCAGAGAGTTCTTATACCTGAAGACAAGAGAGAGCTGGCTGCTGGGAAACATTATGTTGTTTTGTTTGGTTTTTTTCTTTCAGGTCCTGTGGGGGTTGGACTGAATGAGCTTAAACGGAAATTGCTGATCAGTGACACCCAGCATTACGGGGTAACGGTGCCACGTAAGTAAAAATACACTTCTGTTCTTCCAGTGCTAAACTTGCATTATTATCCTTTGTTACTGCATTACCTCAAGGCACTTTTAAAATCTGGGTCTCTAAATGCATGCTTGGCATCCAAATAACTTTTCTAATTTTTAAAATTGTTGCTGCAGTTTTGTTTTAAATAGCATTGATTAAACGCACAGGATGTTTTGGCTCAAAGGCGGTGCAGTAGACTTTTAGTACAAGTTTAACATGATTGATGTCAGTGAGTTTAGTAAATGAAACTCAGCTGAAGAACACCCTGGATTTGGCTGTAAAGCAGTGAAATGTACTCTGTTACCAGTGCTTGCTTTCAGCAAAATTGCTTTTGTATGTTTGCCAGGCTGAAAAATTAGGACTGATAAACAGTTTAATCCTCTGAATGAATTAATAAAATCCCTTTGATTAGATTAAGAAAATTTGACTTGGGGATTTTTAACTTTTTCCACCTGTCTCACCAAGTAGTGTTACTTTATATATTAACTTCTATGGTACTTCATTTGGGTTTCTTCAACGTAAGGACTAGACAATTTTAGACTTTTCATTCTTTGGTTTGCTTTCTACCTTCTTACTATTTGTGCCTTCTGTAGGCATCTTTCAAAAACAGGGTTCAACATTCTGCATTTGGGAAATACTGTCACAGGCTTTTTGCACGTACAGGTATTCTGTAAAGTATATATATGAATTAATTTGCTAGGTAGAAAAATTACTACATTTGGTTTTGGCAGGTCATTTCATTTACATTACTTGCTTCAGCTGAGTACTGAAAACAACAACAACAAAAAAATAAGCCACACGTCCCCAAATATCTAACACACTGAAATATATGCAATCATTTGCCCAAAAATATTTCTCTAAAAATTGCCAGTATTCATCGAGTTGCCTTCTCTCTTTTCTCTTCCAAATTTGTGGTTATAATTTAAAACAAACATATAAAGAAATCACTCCCTAAAATTCGGTAAGAGAGGATTTGGAGGGAGAACTGGGGTTTTCATCCTGGAAATGTTCCTCTTCGTGTCAACCTAAGAACAGCGTGATACCAAACAGCATTCAGGACCGATTCTGCAAGCAGGTTGTGTACATTCCTATGTGAGAGAGAATGCATGATGCTGTAACATAAAACTTGTATTAAATAGACTTTCAAATGAGTTCATTATCCATAAATGACAATGCCATAACTAAGTTTTATTTATAAGTAAAACCTTTGTACATAGTACTTGAAGGAAAGTGCAAAGTGCAAATATTAAGGAGCTACTGAAAGAAAAAGGAATTATGTTTTGATCACCAGAAAAACAAAACACTAAAGAATAAAACTCACACCTGATACTTTATTATCATGCTTCACATACCATAGCTACAAGTGTTGTTAATGAATATAACATTTTTTAAATCAGACTGGTGAGCTTTGTTTCCCTTTATGGTTTCATATGCTAATAAGTTCAACAAGTCTCAAGTTTGGGGTAATTGTCATGGACTGCTGCTCCTTTTATTATTCAACTGTCCTCATTTATTGGGTTTTTCCATAGGTAATAAAAATGATAATCTGGTACTTGTCCAGTAGGTTTTTTCATGCTTTTCCTGCACGCCTTTAAAACTCAATCCTGTCATATGCTTGTGTGCTGCTTACCAGATCCAGAGCAGCCTTATGTCCATCAGAAGTGAGGGAACTGCTATGCCTAGTATTGCACAAGGGTTTTGTATTTTCAGTGTTTCCTGAACTGGTTTGTATCATAATGTTTTGTGCATCTTTTCATCTCTTTTTCTTCTTTTTTATTTATTTCTTGATTTAATGAAACTGCAGACACAACCCGACCGAGGAGAAGCCAAGAAAGTGACGGTGTTGAATACATTTTCATTTCCAAGCACTTGTTTGAGACAGACGTGCAGAATAACAAGTATGTTGAAGAGACTAACTAAAAGCACTGTGAAAACAATGGCTTTATTATAAAATGCGGCTGGTTGTAATTTTAGATAATAAGTCAAAGTGGATATAGCTTGCAGCAGTTTGAAGATGTGTTAAAGTTACGTTTTGATATATAAGCAGTTCAAAGCAGCAGGCAAAAACAGAGAAAAAAAGCAGTATGTGCAAACACGTACTGCTTTTTTGAAGCTTTCAAGTATTTCCAGTACTTCAGTTCATCTAGTAGACACTGAAATTGTAGATGTTCAGGATGGGGGAGCACTCATAATAGGGCATCGTCTGTGATAGCAATAAAGCATTGCAACTCGGGGGAGGCAGGAGGGGGGGCAGGAAGTGCTGCAAACGTGCCTGAGTCAATGTTTGTGTAGTTCTGCTCTCTTTCAGGCCAGGCACTTCCTCTGCTTTTGAATTTAGAGATCTACAGTGAAGCCCCTGCCTGTAAACCCACCAGAAATTAAACTAAAATAAAGACAATGGTAGCATCGTCCTCTCCAGCAGCCTGTAAAACTCTGTAGCTTGAAATTCTTCCCCAGTGTTTCAGAGGGCAAAAGTGTATTAGACACAACACTGTGGGTTTTATTGAAACTTCAAACTGTGCTTTGCTTTTTTGGCAAATAGTGCTTGTATTTTTATAGCACATAACCAGCCGCCTTGGTTCCATTAGCACCATTGTTGCTCCTCCTCCTCTTCTGAGACAGAGAATTTGGATATTCTGTAGTGTGCAATGAAATTTCAGTAGTTTCTATTGTTTAGCTTATCCACTGTTTTATTGCATTGCATTAGTTCAGAAACAGAGGTGATGGAAAACATTAGTGGGTCTTGGACTGCAGTACTTTTTTCTCTTTAGCTGTAACACAAGCAGGTGTTACTGATTTGAAAGTGGTAAAGTAGATTTCTTAAAATTGACATGCTGAAATACTTGACAGCATTTCCTTTATAAAACATGGTAAAACTCTCACATAACGTAAAATATTTTTTGCTCCTGAATTAGATCTTACAAACCAAACTGATAAGTTTTCTTTTGGAGAAAATGGAAATGATTCCAGCTGTTTTCACCTTCTGCCACAGGTTTATTGAGTACGGCGAGTATAAGAACAACTACTATGGTACAAGTTTAGACTCTGTTCGATCTGTACTAGCTAAAAACAAAGTTTGTTTGTTGGATGTGCAGCCACATGTGAGTAAGCAAAATGTCTTTTGGATTTTTGTAGTTCCACACACTGCATATGGGGAACCTAGAAAAAAATTGTTTCTAAAAGTGTGTACTTTATTCTACAACGAATGAATGTTGAGTGGGCTTGCTGGGTACCTTTATCACAGCAAGACTCTTTGAAAGGAAGAGAGGAAGGAAACTTCATTACATATTGGGAAGTATTCAGCTTGGTAATTAAGTGAACTGAAAGTCTGCAGCATAATACCAAAGATTTAATTTTAGTATGCTCCTACATTTTCATTCATCTTTCTGCTGGTTTGGGTTAGAGATGCTCTCTGAAACTTCAGTCTCAGAATGGCGTTCATCTATCATCCAGCCCAGCAACTCTCTCTCAGAAGTTTAACCAGACCCTTCATGAAAAGGATTTCCATGCAGGGTGGACACATGTCAAGGAATACATTAGATGTGTTGTTGGCTGGATGATGGTTAAGAACATTCCTTTAAAACCATTTGTTCCTGTGTTGACCTTGCTTTTTGGCCCCACTGAACAGCTCCAATGGGAATTTTTATGCTGCTAATAACCACAGTGCTTCCAGGAGCTGGACTAGTTCATTTAAACACAGTCAAAGTGTTTCTTCTCCAAGGGTGGCCAGCCTGTGACTTCTGAATCCTTGCAGCTTGTGAACAGTTCCTGGGGCAATTTCAGATGTGAGGCTGTGCAGAGGCTCCACAGGTTGATACTGCCAGGTAGCTCTGCAAGGTTCTTGCCCTGTTTTCTGGAGTAGCACCATAATCTCTCAGGGATCCATGCTTGTAATCCCTCCTGGAATCCCACTCTGACACAGAATTTTCCTGTCGGCCCTGGCAATGTGAAAAAGACAGAAAGCTGCCAGCCATCCCATTCCTGCTTCACCCTGTGCACCATCTGAATTGTAGACCCATCTCTAACTCCACACCCAGCATCACTCGACTGACTCAGGAACAGTGAGAGCAGGAGTTATGTTGGGGACACACAGTACTGAAGAAAACAAATCATTGATCTGTTATGACCAGGTGCCACAGACACCTTTTCTTGTTTCTTTTCATGGGTACAGAAAGTGCTATTCCTGCTAAAATGTGTCAGATTGTTTCTCCTCCATATTCCCTCTGAAAACTCTCCAGTTTTATTATTATTCACATGACAGTTCTCTGTGCATAAATCAAAGCCGGTCACCAGGGCAGGATGACAGTAAATGAAAAACAGCCTTCTAAAAGTGCTTCGTGGGTTTATTTTGGTTAGTGGAGAGTTTCTTTTATTACAGTAATTCTTTTGTGCAAAATAAACTAATTAATTAAAACATTTCCTCTTGCCAGACAGTGAAACACTTACGGACATATGAATTCAAACCATTTGTTATATTCATAAAGCCTCCAGCACTCGACCGTTTGAGAGAGACCAGAAAAAATGCCAAGATTATTTCAAGTAAAGATGATAAGGGAACTGCAAAACCCTTTACAGTAAGTATATTTAGACATGGTAAAACATGAGAGCTTTTGCTGTAGCAGCTTACCCTGAAAATACAAGTGAACACTGGATCTCATCGACAGTGCTTGTCAGGACTTACACAAATATCTTGTTATTTCCCCAATTTCTCTTCTGCTGCAAATTTACTATAGTGTTTTCATTGTTTGATTTGCTCGTGGGTATTTCCATTTCTGTGGTCCTCTGATTTTATGTCAATGAAGAACCTGCACAGTGCAAGTATATTTGTATGAGAAATAATGAGGGCTTAAGATGTTTCTATTCAAGTATAAGGATATTTTTGCTTTATCCAAGTGTATTACTTGGTCTCCATTTAGAGGAAAGCTCAAATATAAAGCATCAATTAAAAAAGTAAATTCCACTTTAACACAAAGGTCATGTTTGTGGAGAAGATAAATTTTTGAATTTGAGATTTTTATAGGGAAATGGACACAGAAAGAAAAAGAGAGAGAGAAAGAAAATGAAAGAAGATAGAAGGGAGAGAGAGCAAGAAAGAAAAAGAGAGGGAGGGAACAAGAGAAAGAAAGAGAGAAAGAAATCTAAACAAGTAACAAATGCTGCTTTTTACCAATAATCAGAAAAAAATATTAGTTAGATTACCCAACAGCTATTTATTTACCTCCTTGAAATATAATGAAATAATATTTTAATGGAAAGTAAAGCAAAGCTGATCATAATCAATCTTTTTATATACATTTACAGTTTGCATCATTTTGCCTTATTCAGATGACACTTTGAAATTTTTAGCTTTTGTTTCAAACTGAGTCACAGACACAGTCACACACCATATATTTGTAGCATACACATTTGAAATAGGTTGGAAATAATGCACTGTTAATATATGTTGTATGGTATATAAAATGTAAGGGGAGTTCATTCTTCAGAGCATCCTTCAGGCCTTTGCTTAGTTAGGATGGGTTTAATCACTCAGAGTTCTGTAAACAATTAAATTCCTAGGATTTGTTCCCTCCCCAAGCATAAATAAAACAGGAATACGTTGAGTCAGGTGGAACCAGGCATAAGAAGCAGCTCCTACCAAGCTCCTAAAAGAATAAAGGCTGTATTGCAACGTAGCACATGCAAATAGCAAACTGAGACTTAAGTCATGAAACCTTAAATGTATCATCAAAGTGAGCAGCTAGAAACTTTCTCCACTAGTACTGCTAACCAAAAATGTCTCTGTCATTACTGTGCAGTGACTTCAGTAAAATGTGTTCATGAGAATGCTCTCAGAGATCACTTGTAATGGTAATTTCTATATAATTTTTTATTAGAAGTACAGTTTCCCTCTCTCCTGATGAGAAATAACTAAGTAGCTTTGTGTTTAGCACAGAATGAGTTTATGTGACATTGCTCTGGCCTGATCTTACTAGGAAGAAGATTTTCAAGAAATGATTAAATCTGCCCACGTGATGGAGAGCCAGTACGGGCACCTTTTCGATAAGGTGATTGTCAACGATGACCTCGCAACAGCTTACACTGAGCTTAAAACAACTTTTGACAGGTTGGAGACTGAGACCTTCTGGGTTCCTGTCAGCTGGCTGCATTCATAATGCTTTACATGGACAAAACATCTGCTGTTGTCTCAGAATCTAAATATGGGACATGGTTAGGCATTGCTTGATGACCATTTTCTTGGTAGGCTTTCTAACTCCACCTGAGCAGCAGGTACATGCACTTGGAACTGGTCTTGTTTTCCTCTCTTCAATCCTCCTGCCCACAGTTTTGGATTGAACAGTCAGATTAAACCAAAGTCTTACTGTACTCCATAAAGGGAGCTAGTACTGGTGTAACAAAACTGCCAAACACCTCTATCATTACCTGTGTATTTCCAAGACAAGCTTTTTTTTAATGGAGATTTTGCAGAAAATATTAATTAATACTGGATATCATTGCTTTGGGTTTTTTAAGTATAACTGTTCCCATAATGAGCACATCAGCACTTGGAAATTATTACTCTTTAAGTACTTGAGAGAACTGAAACAGGCAAAAGTGACCAACATTTTTATGAGGAAGACATCATAGTTTTAATGATGTATTAAGATCAGTGTTTTTACTTTTCTAGATGTAAACCTTGTCTTACATGTACAGAATTATTTTAGTATTCCTTTTCACTTTCATAGTCATGGAAAGAAAGATGTATTCAGTGTCTTAATTGTGAAATACAATGCTGTGAGCATGCATGGATTAAAAATATTTTCGTGCATGCTTTGTGGCACATCAGAGAAAACTCATGGGACTGTTTATTTAAATAGGGAAAAATATTAGTTACTATGTATATAACTTCAAAGTCTTTGGGATTAATCTTCTGGAAAATATTGCAAATTGCTATGAATAGCAACTAAGTAAAAAGTAATATTGTTTTTTTTTCTTTAGAACTTTTAGAATCCTTTAGAACAGTTTTTCCATCAGAATTTAAAAAAAAAAAATTAGTGAGGAAATCTTGGAGATCTGGGAAGCAGTTGCAGGAGATTAATTCTTTTTGTTGTTTAATATGTAGTGATACTTCTTAATAGTATAACAGTTATTTTGTCTCCTCTCAAAAACAAGTTAATGCTCTAGACTTCACTGTAAAAATACCCTTGTCACTGGTCAGGCACAATTGGAAACCTCACTTTAAAATTTGATGTGGCAGTGCGAGCAAATGTATATTAGATTATGTATTTTTAATAGAGGTAATTTGGTATTTTTCTTTATTTACTACTGATATGCAGGAAATGAGCACATCTGTAAAGACCAAGTAACACCTGTGTGTTGTATTGTGACTGTGTCTTGTAAGTACGGAATGTGTATAGGAACTTGCTGACTTCAGGTCATCACATCTGTGGCATTCAAACAGGAAACCATTACTTCATGTTAATCTGTAAAGAGAATATAGCTGTCTTGTTTAAAGTAAAAAAAGAATTTAGTGAAACTTTATATATTTATGAAAGGGTTGGAAAGGGATGTTAAGTTTTTAAATTTCTTGTCAATGTGATCGTTTACTAAGGAGATTACTATGTCTGTAATTTGAAACACTGTCTCTGTAAATGGAGCTCAACATTCCATGTAAATATTTTATTTCAGTTCATATGCTGATAAAGCCATCAGATTTTGCAGTTTTATTCTAAATGTGTATTTAATATGTGGGTCATTGCATTTGGCTTAGAGTTGTATAAGGTAAATGAAATACAAGCAACAACAGCAAAATCCCTAGGAGTCTGGAAATGTTTATGCAAGGGTTACAGATGTACTGAATCCCAGCACAGATACACACTCCACTTGAACAGCTGTAACGTAACTTTTGTCAGATTTCATCATTTTCCTGGTGAAAGTACACTTTTTTTTGTAACATAACTAGAAATGTGTTGATTAAATTAATTGCATGGAGATTATGAGAGCTGACAAAATATTTTCTATTTTTTTTAATTATGGAAAATCAAACCTATTTTCAGAGGAGCTGGAATTCATTGGGTCTGTCTGCTTTTGCCTGTGAGACCCCGAGTGCCCTCATCATCTCTTGCAAACAAACCCAAACTGGGAGGGCACTTGGCATCTCTCAGCATCTGGCTGTTTCCAACAAAAGGGAATTTGTCATTCCTGAAGCACACCATACAGCTTCTTACCTGGGTTCTCTCAGAGCATTGGTGTACAGTAACTCTCAAATGAGGGACCTTCTTTTCTCTTTAAGAAATAGATGCTGGAGTAGTGGGCAAACTCCCTGTTAGAAACAGGTCTGGCTCTCCTGCAGGCTGTTTTCCTTGTCTTTTTGAAATTAATTGAACTCCCATTTCTGGGTCTCTGTGGTCTAGGAGGACCTTCTACAACAGGTTTCTGTGCTGGGCAGCAGTAAGCAGCACGGTGCTTTTCTGCATTTACAGACACTGATCCTCTGATCCTCGGCACAGTCCTGGCAGGAGTTTCCTAGACTGATGGCTGCCTGCCCCGTCTCCAAGCCAGGAGCTAATTCCTGAATTGTAACACCTGCAAAAGAAAAGGAATCACAAAAACATAAATCCAACCAACAAAGTAAAATGTGCGTACAGTCTTTGAGAAGTAAGAAATGGTTCAAATTAAATTACTAGACTGCTCTTGAAAATCAACATTTTTGTAGTGTTTGCTTAAAAAAAAATAATAAAAAATCAAAGCCACTGGCCTCCATGAGGCAGGCAGTGATAATAGTAGGTCAAGGCAGAAAAATGTCTTAATCCAACAGCGTCAACAGGGCTGGAGCCTGCTTATTGTGATGAACATTGAGACCATGTGCTGAATTATTCTGTGATACTCAAGGCAGGGAGGATGGGGGTGAGGGAATTGTTCCTTTGACTCCTAAGAATTTGGGAACGAATACAACTAAACATGTTTCCAATATTCCACATAGTCAAGTTGTGCTGTGTGGGTTTTAAGAGAACTCTATGTTTTGACAGTCAAGTCCAGATGTTTTTATTGTGTTCTAGCTGTCTGCCACAGTTAAACAAATGGTTATATTTTTTACTGTTGTACCAAGCTCTATACTTGAATTTGCCATCAGGTCCTTTTGTTGATGTCTTACCTGAAATCTGGTCTTACCTTCTTATGCAAAACAATAAATTATTGAAATATCATCAAAGGTGTTTTTTCTTTGTTCTAAATTGCACCACAACATGTAGGCGTAATTACTTTAATTACTTAATTTTCTTTTTAATGTATTTATAAAGGTAAAATGCCTGAGCAGTAAGTTATCTCACACATCTCTTACTGTAATGCTCCAATTACCTTTAAATGGAAAGAGACAGTGACCTCGAACAAGGACTAAAATTCTTACATTTTCATTTTGGTGGCCTAATTCTCCTGCAAAATAGATGCTTACACTTTCCTGCACCCCGAAATAAACTATTTTCTTTTTGAGAGTTTCTTTTTGAAAGTTTAAATCAGTGGCTCAAACTCAGACAGCAGCTCACCTGGGCTTGCTAAGTTGCTTGGAGTGTTACTTGAGTTACTGACTCGGAGTGTTTCATCTGTCACATATGTTCCTGGGCCACTCACTCCAGTAGGAGGTTGTGTGCATTTGTAGGGCTCAAAGAAAGTAATGCTTAATGGTTAAAGGTTTCAGCAGAAATATACACCAAAACATTTGGAAACAGTTAAAGTCTGGTCTTTAATTTTGTCTTATGTTAAATGACAGTACAAATGAGGGAATTTGGAGTTCTAGACAGCTGGAGACTTTTCCCCTCTCAGTATCTGTGTCTGAAATACAAGCTGGATATTTGGAAGACTGTATGGAATGATTTTACATCTCTATAATAAAATACTATGGTATTTTGTGTAGTGGACATCCAACATTTTAACAAAGAAGGTAGATCCTTGTGATTCTGGAGACTTTGTTTAGCTTCTATTTTAGTTCTACATGTCTGTTGAAACAGACTTGATGGCACAAAGCTGCCAGCACATTTCAATATATGAATGGAAAAAAAATATCTTCAGGATTTCCAAAAGGGTTTAAATGGCACAAACAGTATTTGAAAAAATTTTGATAAGTAATAAATAGGGAAAATTAGGTCTTTTGTAATTAAGTCTAGTTCTTTTCAGTAGCCATATTAATACTCACAATTTAAATAAGCTAAAAACACAGAAGGCACACTATAAGTTTCCTCAAGTGAAATCTAAATTTATGGTTTAATGAAGATGTTATAAGCTTTTATTCAGCTATACACAGGCTTATGGAAACTTAGTTTTAAGGGATTCAGTACAGCTTTAAAAGACAGAGGGTCTGTGGGTATGGCAGAGAGACTGGAGCTGTTGCAAACATGAGTTTGGTACAGACTGCTGAACATCTTTCTCAGTGACCTTGATGAGAGGCCAGAGTGTCTTCTCACCAAGTTTCCTGATGACACAAATCTGGGAAGTCTGGCAGACACTCAGAAGGCTGTGCTGCCATTCAGAGCGACCTGGACAGGGTGGAGAGTTGGGCAGGGAAAAATTTAATGAATTACAACAAGGGTAAGTTGTAGAGTCTTGCATCTGAGTAGGAACAGCTCAAGTATCAGTACAGGCTGGGGACTGAACTGTTGGAGAGCAGTGAAGGGGAAATGGACCTGGGGGTTCTGGTGGGTGGAAGGATGACCATGAGCCAGCAATGTGCCCTTGTGGCCAATGGCATCCTGGGTGCATTAGAAGGGGGGTGGTTAGTGGGTCAAGAGAGGTTCTCCTCTCCCTCTACTCTGTCCTGGTGAGGCCAAATCTGGAATATTGTGTCCAGTTCTGGGCCCATCAGTTCCAGAACTGCTTGAGAGAGTCCAGGGAAGAGCGACCAGGATGATGAAAGGAGTGGAACATCTCCCTTCTGAGGAAAGGCTGACGGAGCTGGGGCTCTGCAGCTTGGGGAAGAGGAGAATGAGTGGTGACCTCATTAATGTTTATAAATATGTAAGGGGAGAGAGCCAGGAGGATGGTGCCAGGCTCTTCTCACTTATGACCAATGATAGGACAAGAGGCAATGGATATAAGCTTGGGCATAGGAGGTTCCATATAAACATGAGAAATTTTTTTACTGTGAGTGTGGCAGAGCACTGGCACAGGCTGCCCAGGGAGGCTGTGGAGTCTCCTTTTCTGGAGACATTCAAAACCTGCCTGGATGTGTTCATAAGTGACCTCCTGTAGGTGACCCTGCTCTGGCAGGGGGATTGGACTTGAGAATATTTCAGAGATAAAGAGTAAGTGTTGGATCCAGATAAAGAAATACATGAACAGCATTTTGCCCCATGAAAACAATTGCTCTGAGAGGTCCCTGTGGTGTTTTTTGGTAAGTGAGAGCAGCACATGGTGAAAGAGACAAAAAGCAATTCTAAATTTTATGCAGACAGTGTTGGCTTTGGGGGTTATTGTTTAAGAAAACAGCAACTGGGGCCATTCTGCTTGTTTTCTGTGTGATCTCTGGAGATTTCATGGTGTGTCCCCTCCCTTTCCTATATTTGCAGTACTGGCTTATTGTTAAGAAACAATAGTTCCCCCCAAATTGGTCTAGGCTTCAAGTTTTTGGAATAGTCATGTTTCATGATCAAGGTGCACATTTATGGTGGCACAGTTGCACAGAAGGAAGCATGGGTTCGGACCTCTCCATAGTGAATGTAGACCCTCTCATATTTTACTCTTAGAGCTTTGCATACCATGGATGGGTTCTGCTTCTCTATGAAACTTACTTTGATACAGCTGCACTGGGACAGCTGCCCAAGGAGGTTGTAGAGGCTTTCAAGACCCATGTGGATGTGTTTCTGTGTGACCTGCATTGGCAGGGATATTGGATTTGATCTCCAGAGGTCCCTTCCAACCCCTCCTTTTCTATTATTCTATGATTCTGGAGCCCTACTCCTAAATATAGACCAGCCTGTGTTAGGCACTATGAATGTGGTAAAAGATGTAGTACCCAGTTCAAAGCAGCTCACTTAAGAAGTCAGATAGAATGGCACAATGCAGACCAGCAAGGAGATCCAGTGAGCTCAGCTTTTCTTACTAAGTGGCACCAGAGGCTCTGCTGGCACAATGGGGCAGCTGGGTATGGGATTCAGCATCTCACAGGAGGCTCAGGTGTTTCAGGGGCTCCCTTGGCAGGGCTTCAGCCCCTGCTGGCAGTGCTCAGACACATCTGAGGGACAGCAAAAGGTTGGTCCTGGCAGCCATGAGGGCATCTTGACTGGGGGAAAGAATTTATCTGTGTATACATGAGTTGTGCTCTTGCCTCTTCTTCAGAGCCAGAACAGGTCTTGGCCCATTTTACTGATGGGTGCAGATGGAGACAGCATGTTCAAAGTCCCATTTGCAGTCCTGGCTACCATTGATAATGAGGCACAAAAGAAATATTTCGTTTGGTTGTTTTTTTGTTGTTGTTGAAAACTGGCCTGAAAACTTTGTTATAAATGGTGCTATCTGGATAGTATGAAAGAGCAGTGTCAGTTATTGGCCCTGCTGGGGTATTATTCCAGATGTTTCTCTTTACACAGCTGTTAAGCAGGAAGTAGAACCAAAACCAAAGATTGATTTGAACCATTGTTTTGTCAAAAACCAGAACTGAATCTGAATTATTGTCTTCTTCTGGCTTCATTGAATTCAGATCATCATTGGCCACAGCTGGATCCAAGTCGAGCTCAAACCAAACTGGAAATAGCACAGACTCTGACCACACTTTTGAGTAGGTGAGGCTTTGAAGGCCAAGAGTCTGCATCTCATAATGAGTGCAGCTGATGTTACCTTTATGCCAAGAGCAACTTTATTTTATTGTGCATGTTTGCATATGTCTGTCTGTTTACGTTTCAAGTGCTGTAGTGTATACCGGTTTATTTTGATGAAAAAAACAGGCTTACAAAAACATGGTTTATTACTTAATTGCATGATTAATGACAGACCAAAGAAAGAAGTCCACTATTACAGTACCAAAGTTCTAGCAAATAGATGCATAGTTTAATCAGGCAGGACATTCACACATCTCAGGAAGCTTAGAATTTTACATTTAAAATATATTGGTTTGCCCCTATTTTGTGAATGTCAAAAGAGCTTGATTGAATGCAGATTGTGAACTTGTTCACTGCAAACCTAGTTAAACATGAAATCTTGCTGGGATTATCTTAATTGTTCCTTAGATGAGAAGGCTGCTTTGTGTATAGACTATAATTTTTTGCTTGACAGATAAAGAAATGTGAACCTGTTGGGAGACACAGGAATTTGTCTGTGTAGGAATATCACTGGGCCAACTGTCTTGCCTTTTATGTGATACTGTGGTGTAAAAACACTGCTCCACTGGTTTCATTTTACAGAAAATAGTCTCTGTGGTGGCATCCTGTGGGAACTGAAGTATCAAGTTCTATTTTCCCTTCAAAAGTCCAACTACATGTGTACCCCACTTCTGAAACTGCATTCTCCATGCCTGCCAGACAGCCCCACGGGCTGGGGGATGCTGCACATGGCAGGGCAGCTACAGGAAAGCTCTTCCAAGAAAAGCAGGAGGTGCCCCTCTTTGCCATGGTAGAGACTGCCACAGGTAACACCACAGTGTTCGGAATGAGAGATGCTTTTTGTGATAAGATCATACTTTGTAAAGCAGGAAAATACTTTATTACTCTGGTTTTAATCTTCAGAATTGTGTGTTACGCTTCTGATTATCTGACACTGTTAATCTAACTACAGATTTTTGGCTTCCCTACTGCCTGCTTGAAAACAAGAATTGCTGTAATTAAAGCCTTTATTCCTTATATAAATGTAACCACAAACAATGTGGAGTTCCCATCTTTCAAAACTACCAGATCAAGCAAATAAAGACAAAATCTCTGCAACTGTTCTCAAGTGACCTATTCTGTTTAATCTTGTTTCCTTTCTTCCTAACCAGTCTTCTCAAAAAAAGCCTCTCCATGTCAGGGGCCATTAGTTTAACAAGGGCAATGTGGAGCAGAAAGGAGAGGCTGGCCAGGAACTGCTGGAAGGGAGAAGCTGGGGCACTGCCAGGCTCTGAACTACTGAGACGTCTGCAAGCCTGGCACAAAACTGAGCAACCTATGGGTGAAAACAGCCTGGGAACCTGATTTAAAGAGCAAGGTGTCATTTGTTCCCTTTTAATGACCAGAAGGAGCAGCCTCCACACCTATACCCTTCACTTACTATAACCATTTAGAAGGGAGCGCTTAAGTCACTCTTTGTGCCAGGTAAAGCCTCCCTGTGTGCAGTTCTTAATTCCATGGTGGCAGACTCTGCACATGGTTTCCCTTCACAGTGTCGTGGTCTGATCATAGCTCTTGACTGCAGACTCCAGAAGTCCTCTTCTGAAAAGCGGCAGACAAACTTGCATACTTCAAGGCTGTTCAAGTTCAACAAATCCTGGGATGTGAGTGGTTACTGACAGGGTAAGTGCATTCTTAAACCTGAGCCTTCCTCATTCACCTATTTTGTACCAGAGGGAGGGTGGTGGCTGGTATTAACTCCACTACTACTGGGAAACTGTGATGTATTTATAGACCTGGTGTTTGTTACTGTCCTTGCAACCTCCAGTGAGACACTCATCCTCAGGTTTTCTGCAGGAATTCCTGGGTTGCTCCCAGTTACAGTGACTTGCCTGTTACAAAATCAAGTGGAAAACACAAGATTCCAGATGCTCTCTAAACCTGAGAGAGCATTGCAGGGAGGCACTGCTACTACTCTGTTCCTTGCAGAGCTCCAGTTATAGCAGGGGTTGCTTGGCGTGGGCTCATTAGCATCATGTAAAATCCTTATGGATACTTATGGTTGCAGTGTTCAGGATTGATGGATCTTCCTTCTTTTTTAGCATCTTGTGAATAACTTAGAATTTTTTCATGCTCATGCAAGTCTCTCTCTTCCTGGTAAATTGCCTCATTTTGTGCTATTGAAAAGTGCTTAGTCTGGGTTGCTTTACTCTTAGTACCTAACAGCTGCTGCTGCTTTCCATATTATGTATATGGGACAAGTATGAAATATCAACAGAGAGCTGACACCACTTCAGCCCCTAAATAGGTGATAGGAGGAACTCTTCCTGTAGCTATCCTCAAGTGACTTTCATCTGTCCCACTGAGAAACATGGGATTGTTCACACACTCAGACAGTGGCACAGGTGAGATGGCAGTGGAGACAATGCAGTGCTAGTGAAGTTAGCAGAGAAGTTTCATTTTAACAGTATCAGGGTTTTACCTCTTGCATTTCTGTGCCTGGGAAATCAGGAACACCTTTGCTCAGAAAACTTTGTAATCTAATGCCAGGTCTTGCTGACTTTTACTGTTGAGCTTTAGTGCCTCCTTTCATGTGTGGTCCCTTTGACTTCAGTAACACTCCTCACAATGGGGTTGGCAGCAAGCACCTGGGAACCAAGCTGATGATTTCTCTGGGCTCAGGGTCTGGCTTTGAAATAAGATGCAACCAGCAAAGATGATAAATATTTTGGTGAGTAATCAAATATGTAAGAGCTGTCTAGTTATTATCTTTGGATTAATATCCTGAAATTAGTATCTGGGAGTGAATTTCTGTGCAAACTCAGGTAAGTCCTGTCAAGCACGGGATTCTAAATATGTACTTCTGATAAATTCACTGACTTCTTGTCTAAATTATTTAATGCAAATTTTAGGGTTGTGTTAGACACACACACCCTTTGCTGCCTAGCTGTCCGTCCAGGGTTTAATTTCTTTATACCTACAATGTGTTTCTGATACATCTCCTCACACACTTTTAAGTAATTTCCCAAGTGCTCTCAGAATGGAGGCAGCAATTCATCTCTGTCACTTTAAGCAATTACTACTGAAATCTCCAAAACAGTGTTTCAGAATAATTAACCTTAATTAACCTTAAGCCTTAAAAGATTTTCTAGTGTCAATGAGCACACCTGTAAGCTGCCAGTCACACATTTGTCAACCCAGAGCTGTCGAGCAATTAGCAGACCCATGTAAAGCTCTGTCTGCTTTGCTGATTTCAGATGAAGCAAAGACCCAGCACTATATATTTCAACTTGTAAACTACATATCTTACTTTTTTGTTGTTGTTGTTATATTTCTGTCATACTTTCCAAACTCTTATTTTATTTTTTCCACAGTTTAAAAGCCACCTGGGTACTCCTTTTCTGATCCTTTTTTTTTTTTTTCTTTTTTTTTTTTTAAACTATCTCTAAGCCTTTTTGCATGGTTTTGTAATGTGCAAGACAGACTCAGACGAAAGAGGTTTCAGAAGACTTGTGCAGCTGGTAGCTTTTTGATGATTTCATTTCTCAGTTCTTTTGGAATAAATGTGGGTAAGAGTGAGAACAATGAGTAAAACATCAGTTGGACTAAATATAAGTCATCTGTTACAGAAAAATATTAACACTTTTGTCAGTTCGATTACACCTGTGTATCATTCTACAATAGCAGAGTAGAAAAAAATGGAGTCTACCAGATGTAAGTACACAAATGAGGTGAACCAAGGAAATATAAATCCTTTATAGTAGAACATTTTATGAATGTTCTAAAGACTTGCAGATGAGAATATGTCCAGGTGTTCTTTGAACCCAGCGAGGTGATTAAAGTGAACAGTAAAAAGCTGAAGTGACAGTACTGAAATGCATGAAGATACAGACACCTGACTGGGATTTACACAACAGGAACAGCAGGTCCATGGGACTGGCAAGATTGCCATGCAAGGGAATTGGGGCAGATGAATACTTCCAGCATTCTCCAAGTGGGAGAACTGGTTGCGATGAATCTCTGTAAATTTCTTCTTACACAGGAAGTAAAATTTTATTTATATATCTGAAGTAAAAACATTCTCTCCTCTGCTGAAAGAAATGGGAGACATGACTTGAAAGAGTACAGCCAGTTATGAGCAGCATCTAAGGTCTTCATGAAACAGTGAAATACTGAGTGCTATAAGAGGATAATCAGAGGATAATGCATTTTTAAATTCATACGAAATGCTACTCTCCCACTTGCTGTACAGTCTGGGTTTTAGAATGTCAAGAAAGTATTTGACATTTACAAGAGACTGCAGGCTCTAATACAAATAAATCATTTTAATCCATTTATCCATTTCAGCCACCATGCTGAGTGAATTGTTGGCTCTGTGCAATTAGTTACTGTGCTTCTTGACAATATAACCACAGATTATCATGAATTCTATTAATAATGCAAGGTGGAAGCTCTGTTCTCTGAGTCTGTTATTTCACTTCTAGAAAAACATCTTATTACAAACTTGATATAAATAGGCCAGCTGACAAGTATCCCAAAGAACAGAATATGCTAGAAATAGTGAGATTTGAATTGCCATATTTTTGGCAAAAAAAATAATTATGGAGGCTGTATATGTCTGAAAGTTTAAAAATAGGAGGCTTTGTCATATATGGTTGGAGAGGCCAGGTTGTCTTGATTGATGTCACTCGAAAGAACACTTTAAGCTTAGAAAATGACATCAGAATCATCAGAATTCAGGGAGATTTAGAGCTGTCTCTGAACCCGTGGTGCTGGGGATTCTAGAGGATACTTTGTGGATGATACACAGCAGGCTACCAGACATCACCTGAGTGGAAGCCAGGAGCTACAGTACTTTCAGATTATGTTTCGAAATGATGGGTATAATTTGTTTTAATAACATTCAGTTTTAAGTAAAGGCATGTTTCAAACTGTTTTCAGTTTTCTAGGTTTGGTGCAACCCCCCCTGTTATAGGCTGGAAGAATAGTCTGTCACTGCCTGACCTCTCCTCTCACTCACTTTCATGACAGGCTTCCAAGAGCAGTTAGAAGTGCTTTTCTTATTACCACCAGTCTGCAAATACAGTAGAGTCTCTTTCCATTTACTTTTCTCCAATTTTAGTGCTCAATTCCTGCCGACTTTACTACTGAGCATTTATAAGTCAGACTGTAGCAGTACGTATGTATGTTAGAAGTATTTCTTTTAGCTCCCAGGCTAAAACTAAACTTTGTCTGTCTGTCTGCTACTGCTAATGTTAAAATGGAAGTAACAAAACAGAAAAGGTGCTTGGATTTCGCTTTATTAAAGATCACCAATAAATCATGCAGAGCTGGCTGTGGTCTAGGTCACAGAGAGGCTGTGCAGAGCTTTTGCTGTGCAAGATAGCAAACCTCTTTGGAATAGTTCCTTACATTTCTCTTTCGATTTTCCTCATATAGCAACTCTTTTTGTTTTAGTGTGAAAATGAATACATTTAACATAAATGCACAACACTACTTTTAATTTGGTTTGATCTGTTTTGCTTTTAAGTAGCCTGTAAAGAGAAAGTAAACTAAATAGCAATTCTACAAAGTAGATTTACAGCTATTTCAGTTAACAGCAGCATCTTTTGTTCTCAAAAATTGTAGATATTAGTGAAAAAGAGTTGTACGGTTGCTGAGCTACATGTCTTTGACAATACTTTATGCATAATCAGTTTTCATACTGAAATGAGTTCAATACAGAAAAACAAAAAAGTTCATCACACAAGCAAGTCAGTAAAGCAGCCTTGTTAGCTAATAGCTGCTGTTATCTGCCATATAGATTTGCACATTGTGCTCCTTCCTGCTCTGTTTGAAGAGCCAAGTGGTGCATGAATTATTCTTGGTATTCCTGATTTTTAGTTCAAGCCAATAAACACCTGTGTGTGACTGGCCT
Organism: Calypte anna; assembly: GCF_003957555.1. Taxonomy (NCBI): domain Eukaryota; kingdom Metazoa; phylum Chordata; class Aves; order Apodiformes; family Trochilidae; genus Calypte; species Calypte anna. The sequence continues at coordinate 16,688,542 of NC_044245.1, forward strand.
GCCAGAGCCCTTCCATGAAACATCTGGGCGTGCTCCAGCCCTGGGGCTACTGGCGTTCAAAACTGCCTTCCCTGATCCTGCTGCTCATTGCTGCTCCAATCTGGGGCCTGATTAAGCACAGGAATTGGATGGAGAATCCTGTCACTCCCATGCGTCCCACCCTCTTGGTGGTAGAAGAGGCAAACAAAGGGACAAGGACTCTGGTGGATTATGTGAGTGGTGAGGGAACTGTGCGTGGATGCTTTTGAGAGCAGAGGAAGTTTTCTGTGGGTCTCCCGTGTTATGTAATGCTTAGAAAAATCTTGTACTGGATGAGAAATCATTGTGTAGTAAAAGTGAGAGTGCTTTGTGGAATCTGTCTTTGTTGCAGCGTTGGAAGTGTGTAGTTAATGAAGGAGCCAACCATAGAGAAGGGAAGGTTTTCATGATTAAACGTGAGTGCAGCCCTGGGGAATTGAATGGTATCCCTTTGCCTTTGCCACAGATTTCCCGTGTGATAGTATTCCCTTCACATGTGTGGTTGATAACTGTGTTTTTGTTGGTGCCTGGTACTGTGGATTGTAATTTGTAGGAGTGCTGAGCCCTTGCAACTGCAAAGTGTAGGCAGCGGGAGCCGAGCTGTGAGTGTGAGCGCTGCTGTGCTGTGTGTGCTGAGAAATCAGGCACCATGCATCCTAATGAGGCTGCCCAGAAAAGTGGAGGCAGGGATTACAAAGATAAATCTTCATGAGTTCAATTGACAAGGCTGGAGAACAGCTTGAAGGGGCTTGTCCTTCTTAGCCTTGTCATTCCTTGTACCGAGAACTGCAAATTTCAAGCTAAATACAAATGCAGTATTTGCAAACAATTGCTGAGTTTCAGATACTTCTGCTAATCCAAGAATAACCAAAGTTTAGCACTTGTCAGTCCCTCATCTGTTTTGCTTTTTTTTATTTTTTTAAGCGGAGATACTATTGTATCACTAAGCAAATATTCACAGAAAAACCCACTAATAAAGCAATATTGTGAGTACATGTATGTTTTTACTGATTATATGCAAAGCAATCATTAGCCTTTGTTTATTCTCCCAGAGCTCTAACATTGCACAGCAAAAAAAAAACAAAAACCAAAAAAACCCAAACTGAACCAAAAACCAAAAAACCCCACCACTTTAAAATATTAAACTGTTCTATTGGTAAAAGTTAAAAAAGACATATGATTTGCTTTAGGGGAAGATGCTTCTTGAAGTCACTCTTCTGCTTACTCTAAAAATAAAACATCATGGTTTATGTAATGTATCTCATAAACCACAAATTATATGTAAATGTATAGCACATAAATTCACAGCTATTACTGAAATCATCTACGTCCCTCTGAATGAGGATATATTTGTAGGATGTGAGTTTATTCACATGTTTATTAAATGAGATGGGAAATCTATCAAGATGGGCAAAGCAAAAAATAAGTAGCTTTCATATAAGAACTGGAACAATGAGAACAGGAAAGCACTTAACTTCATTATTTCTGTAGCATAAATAGCTTTCTTAGCTTAAATATACTTTGTCACTCCATGGTGCTGCAATCCAATGCCAAGGAGAATTATGATATTTTTTTTTAAAATGCCATTTATATAGCATGTTTATAATATTTTATTGGAAAACTCTTCTATTCCTTCAGTATTTAATCACAGCTTTATAAAAAGTTTCGTTTGGAAATGTCTGTTTTATGTAACTAGAAGAGGTACTCTCAGTTCCACCAGAGGTGTTAATTACATAGGTGACTAGAAAATTATAGGAATTTTTTTACTTCAGTAATTGCAAACACATACTAAAATGGAAAAGCAATTATTTTCTAATTTTGTTTATCTGAGATGTAGCCTATATTTTTGTTGGAACACAGAGCCATGCACACAGGATGCACACAAGGCACCGAAAGCGGAATTCAGGCAATCCAAATCCACAAAAGTGATTGAGAAAACCTCTGCTTCACTGACTGTAAAATCTGAATGCACTTGGCTCCACTGTTTTGGTCCTGTCAGCCTCCTAAGTGCCAAAGCTTAGGTTTCTGTGAGTACACCAAGCTCTCAACTTCCAGCTACAGCTTTTAACCCTGTTAAAAGACAAGTGTGCACTCAAGTCCAGGTGTATGAGCGCACCAAGCACCTACTGACCCCACTGCCTGGAAGGATCCCACTGATACCTTGGGCTCACAGCCACCTCGTGACTGCCTGTGAAATTGTGGGGTGCCTAGTAAAGTACTGAGATATGGAGGACTCGGGTTCCTGCATGCTTCAGAGTCACTGCCTCACTGTTTTCAGCCTGGTCTATGGAGAGGAATCCCATCAGGCAGAGACTGTGGCTCCATGAGGTGTCCTGGGAGAGGCAGGCCCTCCATGAGGGCCTTCAGAGCCCAGCACCCACATGAGCACCCTCAGGCTACCCAGAGGGGTGGGGGTCAGAAATAGCCCTGTGCTCAACATTCCTGTCAGCAGGATCAAGAGCTGGGCACAGCACATCTGTATGTGCATCGAGGTCTGCTCACAGAATTAGGACTAAAATGTTTCCAAATTCATTCCAGTATGGAATGGGTCTGAAGTGCAGCATATGTAGTTATCACCAGAAGTGGAGATGAAAAAGATCATCCAGATCATCTTCTACTATTAACAGTACCACAGACAACACAAAGTATTTTTAATTGCTGCATTCTACTTCTATATAGAATAAAATCAGAAGCTATACAGAATAAAATGAAGCTGAATTTAATTGTAAAGTCTCAATACACTGAGACTGCAAGCAATTTCCCCCCTGAAGATTCTACTCAATCCTTCACCATGTGGAGTATTTAATTCCAGCTTTGCTTACTTTAAACTGAATGGAATTTTTGTACCAAATTAGGACAGCTAAGTTCTTCCACGCAGAAAACTACTGAGCTCACTGGATATTTTTCTGTCGTGGTGCCAAACCATACAGCAATCATGCTGAGGATATGGATGAAAGAAAAGGTTGCTCTGCACATTATTCCATATAGGAATCACAATTGATTACAGAGAGGATACTTTATGGGTAGTGGTAAATTATGAGGTTTCTCTTGTAAGTGAGAACATTGATTTACATGACTAATGCAAGGGCTCACACGTAAGCTGAACTCAAACTTTAACTACCAGCCGTAACACATCTTTTTATAGCAGAGATCTGTGCTTAGCCACTTAGATTTAATTACAATCAGTTGCAGTGCCTCTATTTTTTGTGTTTACTTGGAGAATCACATTTCTGAGGTCAAATGCAATGACAGTAATACTGTAGTTATTTGAATACATGCTTAGCTGTATGTTCTGCATGTATCTGAGGGCAGGATTTCTGGAGAAGAAAGGATGGGTACGATTCGTCAGCCCTTCCTTACATGAATAAAATTTCACACACATCAGTTTTAGTCAAGGCATGTCTGTGCTGCACAGCACAGTGTTGTGGAAAGATAGCCAAAGCACTTCAAAATGAGCCAGCTTGGGGAACTGGAAGCAGTTTAACTACATTGCTTAGTGCTGCACACAGTCTAATTTACTCTGGTTTTTAGTGAAGTAAATTAGCTTTGGCAAAGCATTGCACAACCAGGCTGGCTGGCTTACAGTCCATGAGCTCTGGCACCAATTTCTACATTGTATTTACTGTGCAGTGTAGCCTATCTAGCAGGAGATGCAAAGGACTGCTTGCATAAAAACAGACTTCGATACTCAGATTTTATTCTGCAGTCACTCATTTTAATAGAACAAGCTTTTAGTAACTTTGAATGTAACTGCTTCAAATTTAATGGTGTTACTAAACCAAAACATCAAAAGAATAAAATACCACTGTAAATTAATCATTAAAGCATGTAATTTTGGGATTACCATGCTTAAGCATGCTTGTATTTATCTGACACCAGTAGCAGACAGCTAATCAGTAGTAGATTTATTCAGAATCTTAAGCCTAATTGCTTCTGACCCCAGGCATATAAAGATTATTCTCATTTCAAGTGTGAAAAGCTTTACCAAAATCAGAACAAATCACAAACCTTTTACACTGAGATCTCAGAAGGAAAATGGCATTAATATAACTAAAACATGTTTTAGCATGTCAGAGGTACTAGATTTTGTTGAAGAGACTGGTAAACATTAACTGCCTGCTGTCTGACAGTATTGCTGATAGACCAAATTTTTCCTCTCATGAAACTGATGACAGAAATCTATTGATGACAGATACTAAAGTTTTGCCATGTGTGATTTTCCAGTAGGGACAGAACAGCCTTCCATCTCTGAGAAATTATTTTAAACTACCCAGTAAGGCAGTCTTTTGGCATCCTAATCAGCAACCTGTTCCATACCAAAGCAATAGATGCTAACTTGATATTCCAGGAAAAAATTACATTCAAACTATTCAGTGTTATTCCTCCCAGATCTAAAGAGAGCACATGTACAAGAATTCTGAAAAAGTAGCTTGCTTCATCCCCCAGATTTTATGTTCAGAGTTGAAGGCTTGCTGGAAATAAACAGCTCTTGTAATACACTGAAATATTCATTTATACATTAATTGGATGCAAAAAGAATGGAGGGTTTTAAAAAATAGATAGTTTTAATCTCCATCTCTGTTTAAGCTAAAAAATAAAATGAAGATGTAACAACTAGATGCAACTCTTTCTACAATAAAATAACAAACTACCAAAATGTGTGAGAGCTTCAGATCCTTTAGAACAACCTTAATGATTCTAAATTTCTACAAAATGCTTCATTTTCTAAAATTACAAGGGAAGGGATGGAAAAAAAAAACGAGGGAAAAATGTACCCATATGGAGGCCTCTAATATCCATGGAACTGATCTTGAGAATAATACCAGAAAATTGGCTGAATTTTCTGTATCAGAATGTACACTATGCAAGATGTGTATATGTAACACGCATTGCTGCTTCTCTCAATAAAAATAATTTCGATAAAAAGGCAACTTTCCTCCTCAATTTGAAGTTCTACTGTAAAAGGATTTGGAGAAGAGTTGTAATCCCTATTCTCATCCACACATCTTATTTTTCTTCCAAGTTGAATGAAGATGTCAGTGTCATCAAATACATTCTATAGACTTGAAGGAGAGTTGTTATTTTTGTTGTTGTTGTTTAATAGCTCTCACAGTACAATCACTATCAAATACAGATTTAGATAATAAATTAGTTTTTTATCAGTCACTGGATTAATGCTCAAACTTACAACATCCAACTGTTGGTAGATATTAATTTTACAGCCAGTGCTGCACAAACCCTGTAGCAATTTGGCTTTACATTGATATTTGCTCCTCTAATAATTTCACATTTTGCCATATAGTATTACCATACCACCATAAATGATAGAAGCAGTCTCTTCAAAACCAGCAGTTGATCCAAGGTGCTTGAATTTCTGCCTTACAATGACCTACAAAGAAGAAAAAATGCCCTGATGTCAGTCTTGGCTTGCCTTGTGATTACATAACAGAGGAAAAACGATTTGGATTTTCTTATTATTTCAATGTTACTTTTCGTAAAAATTATGCAGAGAATTACCTAGAATTACTGCTGGTGATTGCTTAAGTAGTGAAATGGGGCTAGCACAGTAGTAACTGGAAGCTGAACACCTGAAAAGGATTTTAAATTCTCATTAATTGTGTAGTGTCATTTGCATGTTTGTATTAGCACCTACTGTGAGAATTTGGTCTTCATGAAACATTCAAATTTCCCAATTAATGCCAAAATGTTACAGTCCAAAATACTTTCCACTGATAACTCTCATTTTTCCTCTAGAAAAAGAAATCCATAAATGGAGACTACTTATGACATTCTATTTCTAATTTTAAAACAATCTCCCTTTCACACTCCCACCCCAAAGCAAACAGCTCAATCCTTTCTCCCTTTTTCCCCCTGAAAAGGAGGCAATTTTTAGAAACCACTAAGTCAGGGGCATTCACTTGTGAAGGGTTTATGTTTGAAAGCCAAATATACTATCTGCAATCCCAGTGCAAGACACACGGTCTGAAGTATTGTATTTAATATCAAGTTATTTCAAATGTCTAGTACCACAGGCTAAACATATAACTAATAATTATACCTGACAATTTTCCTGCCTAGATTTGAAAAGAATTCTCAATTTTTTGTTTTACTAGCCAAAAAGTCAAAATGTTTTCTAAACTGTAAAGGTGAAAAGAGTGGGCTGACATGGAGGAAGGCACTCTTTTTGTGGGGTTACCATTTTATCCATTCCATTTGAAACACACTCCTATGGATAATTGTTTTGTTGGTTTTGTCTACTACTTTAGAAAAAAATATCACTGCTGAAGGTCCATTACTTTTACAATACAAATTAGAATGCCTGATTTACATTGAAGCCTTAAAAGTATTCTGTATCTTCCTGATGGCTGTAAAGAATCTGTTCATTTTGTAGTTATAATACACTCATAAAAGGGATTTAACTAATCAACAAGCGTGTTTTAAAAGAAACATAGTGTAGCTTCTATGAATACCAAATCACTATATTATTAAGGTCCAAATAACCTTTTTTTGAGAAAAAGCATTTTATATAAACATCAAAACACATACATATTCTTTCTCCCCGGAAAAGATAAAAGCAAAATCCATTTTTTTTAAATGCAGGGAAGAATCAACCAAAAAAATAAATAGAATCAGCAATTAATCTTTCCTATGTCTATAGGATTGTACAAGTACATTGAACAAATCAGGTGGCTAATGGAGTCAATACTTTGGTAATGACTCCTAAAAAGCCAGCATTTTAAAACAATTCAAAATTTATTCTTATATTTACTATACTCCAGAATACCTTTCTCTGAAGCTTTCTCTTTCAATGTTATTATGCACACATATTTTAACAGTGAAATTGCAAGACAAATTAGTACATGAAGAGGATATAGAGGCTGAAGATGCAGAAAGAGAAGGTAGGAATCATAAAGAAAAATCCGTGAATGCCATTATTTCCCACTAAAGTATTACAAATTCAGGAAAACCAGGCTAAGTTTCACTGAGAAGATACCTCACCATGTTAAGGCCCCTGATAATCTGACCTGTATCTTGTTCTGATGCTATGAAGAAAACATGAGTGTATTCACTATGTCTTTCAAAATCACAGCCTCTTAACCTGGGACTCCAAATATGATTATTAAATAACCACAGTCAGATGGCTATTAAAACACAATTATTATGCCTCCAAATTATGCTCAAAAATCCTGGATGATAGACAGAAATGAACACAAGGGAATAAACAACCATCTACAAATAGTGGAAAGCACCAGCTAGTAATACAGTTCATATTCTGAAATATTATATTCTTTACAGATAAAAACTTATTAAATCACACTCAATCTTGGACTGCAAACCACAATTCCCATCTGGAAGCCATTCCTGAAAAAAGAAAAGCAGAATCTCCATTATTGTCATTGTTCAGAAAATAACTATCCCAACATTGTTACTCCATAATTTATTAACCAAAATATTGTCCAGCTTTATTTTCCCTGAATGTCTTTGAAGTAACTGTCTCTATGCCAGCTGTCCATGCACAACACAGCACACCTCTTTGTTGCTTGCATTGAGTCCCATTTAAAAACTGGTCTATTTTTTAATTTCTAGGGCCAAGACAATGCATTGCACAGTGTCTGATCTTAAAAAAGCCTTACTTTAGGTCACTTGGCATTTTTTGAATAATTACTACTCAAAAAACAAGAGGTAAGGAGGAGATCCCAACACAGAAATCAGAGACTCAATGAAAAATGAGCAATCATTTGCTTCCTAAACATCAGGTCTGGAACACTGTTTTCCATAAAATCATTCCTAAAGAAAAGATATCCACAAGTTTAGTGTGTCCTCTCCCTCTTTTTAAATTCTCATGTAGGTCACCTCTCAAGCTCAGTCCCTTTCCACAAAACACTCCTCCCTACTTAAAAAAAATTAAAAAACAAACACAACCCCACAACAAACTAACAATGGATTATGATAATTCAAGATTCCTTAAAATATTCATTAAAAACTCCAGGCACTTAAATAGTGTATTTGTACTAATACAAAATTAAACAAATGCAGTCAAATATATTTTTTTATTTCTCTAGTTAATCCCTTTGCACCACAACAGCAGGACTTTTGTTTGTTTTGTGAATGCAAAAAAAAAAAAAAGTAAATTTTGCAAAAAAAAAGTAAGCTAATGAACAATAAAAGGAAATCCACAATTACTGTCTTGTTTTCTCCTAGTTTTCAACTTGTCTGACAAAGTGCACATGAAGCTTGTCAGCCAAACTGTTATTTAACAGAAGGAATAGTTGGTATTACTTAACCAGAATGGCTTTTTTATTTTATGTAAGCCTCTACAACTGTTTTTTACAACTTGTATTGCTGGTCTACTTTAGCAGTAATAATTTACACCCTATTCTACAATAATGTGAGGAAAAAGACACACAAAAAATTGCTTACACATTCTGGCTGCAACTTTGATACTGTAAAAAAAATTTCCAATTGCCCTTCTCTCCATGTTAACAAATTCTTCATATTCCCCATTTCTTTGTGCCAGTAACAAATGACCTCATCTTCAACTACACTAATTTTACCTGCTGTTTTATAATGATTTTTACATTAAAAACGTAATAATAACTTCAGAGTAAAAAGTCACCAGTATGTAAATGTATTGCTAGTAATTTACGGAACTAGCTAAACATGATTCAAATGCCATCTGTGGGTGGACCCATTTCCTGAGTAAGCTGCTTTTAAGAATACATTATGATTTCGTTGTCTGGAGGTTTTTGCACACTGATTTTGAGTCACCTAGAGGATACTTTCATAATTCTTTAAGTGATTACTTCTTTTAACACCTTAACTTTCAGACAAAAGTTTTAAAGATGTCCTTTTATACTCTCATGCTAGGAGATATTAATAGCATTGATCAATCAAATCTGGTAAAAACAAAAGGTGGTAGTAAATATCCTTTGGTCTGGCTAAGTGAAGGTGTTCCTAAGTGCTTGTTTGTTAGTGATAGCTGATGTAAGAAGGCATGACTTCCTGCCATCCAGCAAGACAATCCTGAATGCTACCAAGGAAAGAGGTTGGGAACCAAAAGATAGAAACAGTGTGCCATATTTTCCTTTCAAAATGGCATTTGATTTTATAAGGTTAAACTGCAATACTATATGCTTACATCCTGTAAAAAGCTGCAAACTCATCTGGAAATAAGTTATGTATTAAAAATTGGTTGTAATAATTTCAAGCTGAAAATAATCCCTAACATGATCTCAAAAATGAATGCAATCCTAGAATGTAGTAGCTGAGGAACTTCCAAAAGAAATGAAGACTATTAGTGCCATTGTAATGGACCCTGGTGAAACAACCATAGAAATATTGTCAAATCTATGTAAGAAAAACAAGCTGAGACAAACACAGGCAATTAAGGGATACTAAGATGGTAAGGGAAATTAAGAACTTGTAGGCTTACACTAGAGGAACTGAACTTGTTTCGCCTAGCAAAATGAAGCCTAAGAGAAAATATTCTAACGCAAAAACTCAGTATAAATTATAAGGAGGAAAAGTAGCCATTGAAATAAGGTAAAGAACCAGTGTCGGTGCAAGAACAAATAGACACTAACTAGTCACACAAACTGAGGTTAGAAATCAAATCACAGAATCACAGAATCAGGTGGTTTCTTGTCTTTAGAAGAGTCAGAGCAGTCTTCCTGTGAGTACAGCTGAGCTACAAACTTGGTATTTGCCTGCCTCAAAGAAGAAAGGGGAAAACCACCTCCACTCTCTAGACCATCCACAGAGCTTTAGCTTCTGATACCAGATTCCAGCAGCATTCCTCACTGCTGGATTGCCAGACATACTCTGCTTTTTCATTTTTTGACTAATCTGTCCCCACAGGAAGTTCCACTGGTAACTAAGGCTAAGCTAGCTAGCAAAACTTGGTTCTATGGAACATCATACTCTTTAGAGATGCAAACTCTTTAGGGTAAATCATCCCATTTATCTTTGCCACTAAAATATCTTTCTTTTTCGCTGTTCAGTGGAACAGAGTGATCTCGCTTAGGAATTCTATTTCTTACTCCACCAACCTCTTACTTAAAATACTCAGCTGTGTGTGAAAACTCACTGTCTTTACTCCCCACTACCCATGTGGACACTTTTACTCCCTTTACTCCTTTTCACATTTTGCACCTTCTGCCCATCAGATTCAACTTTTTAATAGTCATTACCTTAGTAAAAAGAAGAGATTTAATTTTTTTTGAAAATGCCTTCATACATAGTACTCCATAAAGAAATTTCACAAAGCCTTTACCCAGGCTTTTTACTGAAAATGCTCCTTCATTTTCACCTATTTGAATTATTCATTTTCTATCTTCACAAAGTCATGCAGTGAAACAAGAAAAGCCAATGCTATTCTTAAGTCATTACTGTGTAGACTTCATGTACTTATACATAGTTACTTCTTGCAGTAAGTAAAATGTGTATGGACAATCATCTCCATGAAAAAATTTATGAATCCCACACTGTTATTCTTTAAGATCCATCCCACATACATTCCATGACCTTTCTCATTATTAGAGGTTTCTTACACAGCTGAGCCCTAAGTTGGTAAAATAACTCTTGGCTACGTTAACTCTATGGTGTTTGGACAGCTGGGTACTTCTGTTGGACTGCCCTTGAAAGGATAATTTTCCTATGCCTTTGGAGGAACACATATATTAGAATGGTGAATATAGTTTCCTAACCTCAGCTGGTGTGCAACAGGTAACCAACCATTCCTTCCTAGGTCAAATCTAAACTGATGTTTATAATCTGACAGGTATTTTGGCAAACCCCGGTAATGAAACTTGGGAGGATTAACAGATGGGATGGGAAGTTAGGGAAAAGCATTTTTATCTGCCCAGTAGTACTAGAGAGGAGACAGTCAAGTGGGAGTGGAGTAGTAGTTTTGGAACTTAAAGATTTACTCAGAGTGATAGCTCATTCACATTATGGATCAGACTGTGACTGAAGAAATATTACTAGTTCCCATTCTGCCTTTGTGGTGTTCAGTTTGAATGTTTTTAGTATTGTGCTATCTCCAGACAGAAAAGGATTTTATTCATCAGCAATGTCTACACGTGCTTCCTTTACCTTTTTCTAGAAGCACTAATTTCACATTACATTTTCTTTTAACAAAAAGAATCTGGAACAATGCCTCAACAATTAGAAGTGGCTAATGTTAACTTTATTAATTAAAGCTATTTTCTTGTAATGACTGAAAGCTAGTGAAAGGCTTAAGCTCTACTGGCTATAATGTAAGCTGAAACGGTGGTCTTTATTTAAACTCTGGTGTGAAGTAACTCTGATCACTACATTATTTAATTCCCCAGCATTTACCTCTTCTATTATTTTGACTGTAGCTCCTTTTACCCTTAATGACAAGCGTCCTACCCCTTTACTACTCACCCTCACGCACTACACCACCGAGCACCGAGGGCCACCTGCCTGATACCCTCTTGGCTTCCAGCCCTCTCCCAAAGTCAGGAAGCTGTTCTTCCCGCAGTGCGATCTTTATTGAGGTGCCCCCACCTCACACCACCGCGTTTGGAGGCACTCTCTCGGCACCGGGGTGCCACCGCGGCTGCCACCCCCCGTGTCACACTCATCCACCTGCCCCCGGCGTATCAACACCTCCGTTGTTCCCCTCAAAGCAGTAACTCTCCGGGGCGCACCGCCGGGGCCTGCGCCCGCAGCCGCCACACCCGGCTGCCCGTTCAAGCAGGCGGTAGCCCGGGGCAGCGCGCGGCCCTTTCCCGCCGCCGGCTGCCGGTTGTTTACCGGCCGCTCCCGGTAACGGCCGCTGCCATAGCAACGCCGTCGGCCTCGCCGCGGCCCGGGCGGCGATAGGACGGTCCGGTGCGGCTTACCCGAGACAAGGTATGGGGGCAAGCGGGGAGGGGCGTCCATCCGCCGAGCTTTTGGCCACCGTGGAAGGCTCCACATCGCCGCCGGGCTCAGCGATCCCTCCCGCAGCAGCCCTGACCCCGGCCGCTGCCCCGGGGGCACTCTGCGCTATGCTGGCAGCCTCGGGTTTCGGGGGCGAAGCGTCAGCGCGGCTGTCTAACCGCGGGGGCCCTCGGCCCTTCCAGGCTTGCGGGCGGGTCTGACACCCCCTTTGCCCGCCATTTATAGAAAGTGCCGGTGAGGTGAGGAGTCATTGTGTATGTCTTTCCAGCTACCCTGTTTTATCAGTGCTATCAACTTTAGGAGGACAACCTGAGAGCCTTTTGTTAAAGCCACAACAGAGGCCTTCTGCTGTCAGCTCCTCTAATCTAAAGGTGTTTTCACTTGATTTCCCAACTTCTTAAAAAATCGATTGTTGCCTTCTTCATTTCCCCCTTCCCCATTCTAGGTGTTTAAATGAGCTAAAAGAATCTAGATATGTTTATAAGAGTTATAATTCCTAGATATGTTTATTTCAAATTTCAGCAGCCACAACACACTGCATTTATCAGCTGAGAGCTCAGTGTGACCACTGTTCACTTGCCCAGGTGTACTTGCCCAGGAAACCATGGGAACGGCATTAGCAAGAGCAGCTCAGTGGACTGCTGCTGGTTCTGGAACTGGCACACTCGAAATCACCCCTTTGAACGAATCTCTTTTAAATCAAATTATTAAGTTTGTGGAGGACTTCAGCAGCAGGCATCCTCAGGAGGCAGCATTTGTCTTCAGAGAGCCCCTGGAGTGGGAAACACAACTGTCCTCTTCAGTATTTGGAGAAGATTATGAGATCAAGTAAGTTTGAATTAGTGTGTTTTATGATGTTGAAAGTGAACTATGAAGCAGAACTGTTCTCACTCAGCATAAAGAAATCCATAGTGTATTTAGGAGGCTGAAATGGGCAGGATTTTACTGATTATATTGAAAACTTTGAGTTTAACTTTGTAAGGTTTTTGAGAGGTTGAGGCTATGCTGTCTTGATTGTGATACAGATCTGTTTAGCTAGTGATTTATACAACTTGCATTGTCTGTTCCCTAAAACCACTAATAGTGATTAACCCTGTAATTTCTGCTAGTGATAGGAGTGCCTCCTAGCACTCTGGATTGACCTTGGCTGGGTGGCAGGTACTCTCCAAAGCTGCTCTACCATTCCTCACCTCAACTGGACAGAGGAGAAACATTTGACAAAGGGCTTGTGGGTCAAAATTAGGACAGGAAGATCAGTTACCTATTACCATCGCAGCCAAACCAGGCTCAACTCACAGAAATTAATTTATTGCCAGTCAAAAGTCAGAGTACGATAATGAGAAATAAAAATGAACCTTAAAACACCTTCCCCCCCAACCCTCCCATCTTCCCAAAATGGATATTACACCCAATTTTTTCTACTTCCTCAACCCCTAGTAGCACGGGGAATGAGAGTTGCAGTCCATTCATTATGCATTTTCTCCTCCTCACACTATTTATATGTCCTCCCAGCAAACCTGCTCCAACATAGGCTCCTCTCCTCAAGGTCATAGATCCTGCCAGGAGCATGCTCCAGTGCAGGCTCTCCACAGGATCCCAGACTCCTTTGGATGCATCCACCTGCTGATTTGCACTGAGCAAATTGTTTTACCTTGGAAGTTTTCTGAAAAACAGTTTAAAGAAATTGTATGTATTAAAGAAATTTCCACATGAAAGTCATTTGGAACTTGAATAACATTCAAGGTTCTACTCTGAAAGTTGCTGTTTATTAGTTCTTGTATTACAAAGGTATAATTTTATTTTTCTAGTGATGAAACTGCTCAGTCTAAAGCCAAAGATAAAGATGGGAAACCACTGCTTCTCCTCACAGGATCAACTCTGAGAGTTCGCAGTTTTGACCAGCTGTCCCGTTTGCTTGAAGTGGCTGTGGAAAAAAAGTTAAAGGAAGTACAGGCGTGCCTTGAAGGTTTCCTTTCTTTTTTTATGTATATCTTTCCTCTGTCTTAAAAAGCATGTCTTCTCCAGTTCATGTTTATGAAATGTGAAGAAAGGCATGCCTCCATTTGAAGTATATGAGTGTTGATTCATAAAGGTCGCTAAAGATGCTGATCCAGAGCTTAATGAAGTTTCTGTTTCTTCCCATATTTTCACAGAAATTGATAACAGAGAAATCTGGAATAAAGTTAAAATAAGACTGTTGATTCTCATACACAAATTGATGTGTATTGAGTTCTTCCCAGCTATGGCAGAAGGCAGTAGGTTTAAATTTCTGAAAAAAGAATGTCTTACTGGAGGCTAATTGCAGTTTTTCCTGTTTGTTGTTTAATCCTCTCTTAAAATGTTAATGATTAATGTTTAAAATTATTTTAAAATAATTTGAAAGTAGCAAAACTTACATGCTTAAGATATTCTTACCTGCACATGGTTCACAGTGAGTGCTTCCAGGTCGTTCTCACAATGACTTTTAAAATACAGGTACGAGTACTTTTATTGTGTCATATTCAAGACCTAGATTCTGAAACAGACTAGAAGACCCTAGTTATGCTAATTTGTATATCCTCCTCTAATTGGAGGTAGAAGAGATAGTAATATTCTTTGGCAATATTAGTAGAAATTACAGCTGCAGTACTAAAATACAAATGCTTATGCTGGATCAGACTTCAGATCCATCGAATTCCAGGGCCTGTCACTGAATGAGTAATAGGGAAGAATAATATGGACAGGGCATCATGCAGAGGCACTCGCAGATGCATAGGACTTCATTTGAAGGAACAGAGTAAAATGGTTTTTTATAACCCATTGACATGTAGTTATGTTGCTGTTTATCAAAAAGAGCAGCTGGCATAGCTTAGGAAGTAAAAGGGCTATTGGGAATGCTGCTAGAAAACTCTGAAGATGGTCTTTAACACTAAATCATATTTCCAAAATGATCAATTTTCAGTGAGTTAAACCCATTTATTTCCTGTTTTGGTCCCCAGCCAGGCATATTTTCTGGAAAGGTGGCTGTTTATAAAGGAAATTACTGAATATAGACCTCTAGGTTGAATGAATCTAAATCTTTGTTGTGAAAAGCAATTTTATTATGAAAAATTTATTTTTGTTCTTATTGTTTTCTTATTTTTTAAAGCGTATTTTAAGTTACAACAACACAGAAATATGAAACAATATATCATACATTAATATTTGATTAGTAACTAGGAACATTATTAAAATTCTTTGGATAAATTTATATAATGAATATTACTCCACAATTGACATAAAATATGTTTGTCTTGCCTTATAATTTTGTAAAGTATCATATTATGATTCTGTTTCATATTTGCAGCTAACAGGGATCCTATAGTGAAAATTCTTGGCCCTGCATATGGCACTGTTGAAGGAGAAGATAGGTCCATGTTGCATTTACTTGACAAAGTGAAAAGAGATGATGACACTGAAACAGAGATGAAGATTAAAATCTTTGTTTTTCTTCATCAGCTTGATTTGCAACTACTTAATAGTGCCTTGAAACAGATTTCACAGTAAGTGCCTTTTAAATGACAGGTAAGCATGTCAGCCTGTGCATTTTTTGGTTTTATTCCTAAATCAGATTGGTTTCAACCCACAACATGCACTTTTGGTGTGACATAAATAAATTTATTGAAATAACTTTCACTGTTCATTGAATTACTGAAAAAACTTTTTTCCTGAAGATTTTACTGTAGGCATGGGTATACAAGTGTGTGCTTACAAATGAGGATTTTTTTTATTGCATATGTTTTGCATTTTGGTAGCAAATTGAAGTAATTTGTGCAAACAACGTTACAGGTAATTATTTTCAAGGAAATGTTTATTTCTTGATGGAAGCCTATTAAGTATTACATTGAGTCTTTATCTTAGTTACAAGGACTTCATATTAGCTATAGAACTACTATTTCACTAAACAGATAAAATTAAGAAAAAAAACAAACCAGAAGATGACCCATGTCTAGATTCTTGTTGCTAAAATTAAGACTCAGAGTAAAAGAAAAAAATAATGTTGTATTCTCCTTTATTTCTGAGTACATCAACTTGATGAAACATTTAAGACCATTTTCTATTAATTGCAGACACGTCAGACTAAATCCAGCTGCTATAGATAACGAAGTTAATCTTCTCAAGAATTTCTCTGGGAAAGGAGAAGATACAGTATTGAAATCACTGCAATATACATCAGGTCCAGATTTGATCAGATCTTACATTTATACATACCCTTACTAAAGTATTTGACTTCCATGTGAAATTTGCTATATTAAGTTCGCTAATAAATTTTAAGAGTTTATTTCTACTTTAAAGTTATAAAGTAAAACAAAAAGTATTTTCAGGTGTGGGATTCTATTCTTCAGCCTTACAGGAGTAGTTTCTCATTGCATGGATATCGTCCATGGAAGCAGAAGTAGTGAACTGAGTCCCTGATCCTTAAAAGTGCTAAGCACAGCTGCAATTCTTGGTTTGATTGGGCCACGGGTCACAGAGCTTCACATAATTAATTCCTAACAGTATGAATTCTTAAGAGTAAGGTATAGTTTTCAGAATTTGTTTTGTATGCATGCTAAATTATTAATCAAGCATAAGTGTTAAAAAATAATTTTAAACTGGATTAAAAACAATGATGCTAATTGGTTACAGATTACGTGTTCTTTAATGGATGCCGAGCTCCTCCCTGGAGACAAGTACATGGAGAAGTTTGTTATTTAGTCATCAAACCACACGACACTGGTCCTTTGTATATCACTTGCAGCACAGCAGGAGTGTTTTTAAATGGAGTAAGTAGTAATAAAGAATACCATAGACTAATGAATATTTTTATGTGCTAAAATAAAAATCAGTCAGGTTTAGGGTAGTAGTATTGAGGCTGTAAGACCTGTAGAGTATAGAAGAAGACAGAATAATAAATGTATGTTAGTTTTTCCCATAGGTTTTGAGTGTTTTTTCTGTAACTTTGCTACTAGAAGTGTATTCTGCACTCTTTGCTAGCAGTGCTTGCCTTTAAACATGGCCTAACATTCCTTCATACTCTATTTAAAGGCATGGGGGACCCAATGCCTCTCTAGTGCCTCATCGCTCTTGATCTGATGTGTAGTATTGTATTTGGTTAATATAGTTTGCTTTTGTCTTTTTATAAAGGATAAGCAGTTATTTCTCCTTTCAGTGAAAGTTTTTTAGAAATTATTTATCTCTTCTGCTTTTCATTTTGGTTGCCTCTTTCTTTACAGATAGGATTTATTTAGACATAAAAGTCCCTTACATGTGTTAGGCAGTGACCAGAGCTCTTACATGGATTTTGAAGAGGGAATGACCAGGCATAACACCACAAAGTGATTTCCTGAGAGTTAAAAAATCCAGGGAAATTTTGGCTTAGTACATTTTTAATGGATGAAGCTCATAAAGCTTAGGCTAGTCAGGTCACATTATTTTCTGATGCTTTTAGACATCTGCTATACTGCGCTGGAAGCTCGTATTTACTTGGCTGTTTGCCATAAGCCATAAATTTCTTTTCAGTGGAACTATACACAATATAATTAACTGATAATAATTACATGCAGAATTCTATGTAAGGTCTTGATTATCTGTTGGGATCCATGGGGTTGTTCTTTACAATGCATCTTTACAAAGCATTATCAAAGTTTGATGGACTGAGACTGAGACTTCTGTACCTAATTCATTACAGTAGAACCTCTATGCTCTTTAGTACTATTTTATGGTGTAGCTCAAGTTACCTGTGTAAAGCAATACTATTAATAGCTTTAAATTTATTCTTCTTTTAAGGGTCAACAAGAGGGTAAAGATGACATTGACTATGAAAGAAAAAGTGATGTTTATAAAGATATTGTCACACTGTTAAGGGAGAAATCGCCTAGATTTGTAGAAAATATGGCAAAACAGGTATGTGGTTTCTGACACTGGGTGTATACTCTAATTGTACAAATGTAGATTTTACATTGGTAAGACTTACATTATAAACCTAGCTGGACATTTATGTGGTTTATCAAAATTAAATCTGTAATTACATGAAGAATTTTAAAGACTTTCAAATACATTCGTTATTTTTCTTTGGACTTGTTTCAGATTCTACTAAATATGTTCCTTATGAAAATAGTAAATAATGCAGTGTTTCAGGTATTGTTCTATATTATACTTTAATGTGAGATTTGATCCAACATGTGAGATCAACTTCTAATTTAGTATGAAATGTTTTGCTTGTTTTTGCTGTTATTCTTTATGGAAAACTGGAAATGTTAAAGGAGGAAAATATTATATTCTTACAGAAAATATTATATTCTTACAGGAAAGGTCAGCTTTTTAAGATAATATTTTTATGTGATCAAAAGCACTTGAATTTTTATCTTCATTCTTTGTAACCCAAATATAAATAATAACCCAGCTTTTTTATGAGAACTGCCTGATTTAAATATCATAGCTAAGAATTAAGCATCCAGCTTATACAGTAGTATGAAAGGATTTTGGATTTTATTTAGAGCTTTATATTAGCTGGAATCACACGGTGCCACAATTTCAGTTGTTTCATCATTCGCAATAAAACCTCTTTTTTCAGATTTCTTGTGTGGTTTTAACAGCTTTTAGCAACAGTAATGGAACTAATTTTCTAAGTTGTTCTGTTTGAAAGTGCAGTAATTTCCAAAATTTATTCTATTTGTCTCATAGGCAAGTATTTTTTTAGGGCTATATCTACATACAATTTGCATTTTATAATTGTGACAATATATGAATGTTTTGGGGTGTAATTACTGGTTTAATTTATTTGCAAAGTGGCTTCATGGGTGGTCATGTAAAGTAAAATATGGTAATATCTTAATAATTTTTTTCTTACTGTCGCAGTGGGTGTTTGATGCAAACAGATGCGAGACGGAGACTCAGTTTGATGCAAACAAATGTCCAACTTTATTGAATAAGAAGGCAATATTTATACACTAATCTAAGAGCTAATGCCACGTATACATATTGCTGATTGGTGATTTCTACATCTCGTTACACACGTTTTAACTTGATTGGCTACAAAACCTTTAGCAACAATTAACTAACAAAGCTTATCTTTCACACATTCGAGCTTCTTCGTGGATGTTGCTATCGTGCCGAGTCCCTTAATCTAATCGTCTTGCTTACTCCTTAACCTTCGAGTGTTCTAACGTGCTGTTCCTTGTGGTTACAAAATATGCTTTAAGCAGCACTGTCCTTGCACATAGCCCAAAGCTTATGTTGAAATTATCAGCAATTGTTTGGTGCAGACAGTCTGAGGCTGTACTGCCTCAATTCCCCCTTCCGATTGGACAAGATAAACTCGTTTCATGGCACGATCGAGCATCCGTTGGAAGCATTGAAAAATACAGGGTAGCAAGATTAAAAAAAGTAAAAAAGCAGATAAAGCATAACAAACAGTCTTAACCAAACTTTGCAACCATCCCGTTAGACCCCATTCTGAAAAAAGTTTATCAAACCAGTCCTAATTATCCTGTGATTGCAAATGTGCAACCCCTTCTTTAAGTGATTGTATTGCAGCATGTATAGATTGAGAGTGATCAGAAAGATTCATACAACACATTCCATTAAAATCTTCACAAATATGACCTAAAAGCTAACAATAAAAGAGCAGTACAACAGAACAGCACAATCAACAATCAACACATAAACGAGGGATCCCCTAGTCAACATACAAACGATCACATGAATTACAACATTAACAAATGCCTGTTATCAATACAACACGAAAAGTACATTTCACACTGCAGTGGAAGGACTTAAACAACTTTTTAGTATGAGGAAGTTCAGATGTCCACTGGCGCATAGAACCAAGGGGGTAGAGGAGGCTTATCCGACAAAAATTGGTCGGGGGGCCCCAAAAGTGTCCCCAGACCCCTCCCGGATCACAGCACGGTGGAGTCCTAGTTTCCTCCATGGTTGCCAAATTAAAACCTAAAAAGCCAAATAAAATTATTTACAGACAAAATTCCAAGCCTTTAAATAGCAAAGGCATACACACTCTTTTTTTTTTTTTCTTCTTTTTTTTTTTCTTTCTTTTTTTTTTCTTTTTCTTTTTCATTTTTTTTTCTTTTTTTTTTTTTTTTTTTACTCTGTGTTCTCTGTACGAGGAGCAGTTCTCATTCTCCTCAGCAACTTTCAGGCCATGGTCTATAAAAAAAAACAAACCCGGGGAAAGCAATAAAAGTTTGTTGGTGGATTTAGATACATTTTTAGAGGTATGGTGGGCTCGTTTTCTGAGCAGCAGCAGTGTGTGCGGGGGGGGGGCGAGAAGCGGCTGCGGAGGCAGGAGTGGGAGTGCTCTCCGTACCAGGAGCAACTCTTGCTCTCCACAGCAACTTCCAGCCTCCAAAAAGGAATACTCATTCTCATAACTGTGTTTTTTGTCTTACTTCTCACCAATATATAAGAAAAACTAACAACCACCACTAGAAGATTAAAAAATGAAATGATATTGCTACTAAAATCTGGTAAAGTTACCCTGAAACAAAATGAAATGGTACAATTTCCTAAATCAAAACTGCAAGTATAATTACCAACCAAGTTTTTTATCTCTGTATGAAACACCAGTGTACCATGCACCACAATATGCATCAATATTGAGAACTATATTGCAATTATTGAGAAGGAATTAACAGAGTATTAATGAGCATTTTTGTGTCGTATGGCATCAACAATTGAGCAGTAAAAAGAATGTTGCAAATGAGATGACTCAAGCCGATTTCAAACTGCACTGCGCAATGACAACTTTGGCTTCTTTTACCATTTTCCAATCTAATGCAACCCATTGACCTCCTCCTCCTGGTCCCACAATCACTGGAAAACCATCGGACTCATATTGGGAACCATTTCTCCTTCAACTATAGCATTTTGAATAATTCCCTTCCATCTAGTTACTGGATACACATTACCACCTCCCCCACTACCCTCCCCTCCCCATGCTGGATCTGGAAGAGGTAGAGCAGTGGGTGTTAAAGGGTTAAGGGAAATAGGAGCAAGAATAGGGAACGGATCAAGGGGTAAAAATGGATTAGTGCTCCCTTGTTCGGGATGTTCCCTGGAGCAAAAACTAGAGTTTTTTCAGGGGTATACTCATCCTTGGTTTCCAGTTCTGTCAGCTTCTTCAGCAATTTCCTTAGTTGCTTGTCTCCGAGTCCCAGTTCCTTCCTTGGCTGTTGCTCTATAGCAGGCACTGATGGTGTTGACAGGTGAAGCAGAGGATTAATTGATGGCAACTGTGGTTAAGAAGATAAATCAGGCTTTCGAGGTGGAAAGGTGGCAGAGCAGTCGGGAGCCGCGGCAGGCAGGCACAAGGTCGGGAGTCTGCATTCCAAGATTCCTCGCCTGTGTTCTCCGGCTTCTCTCCCTCTGTGAACTCCGATGATTCTGGTGGTGTTTTCGGTTGCTTTTGGTTTTGCTTCTCGGTCCCATTTTAGTTTTCATCCAGCCCCCAGGGTCAAAGGGTTCTGGGTCCAAATCCACATTCACCATAGCAGCAGTGGTTGGCAGCAGGGGGGCAGAAGGGGGAGCAGATGAAGTAGTAGACTCTTTTCCTTTTAAAGTTTCAAAAAGTGTTCGCCAAGGTGCTAAGGGTTTGGTGGTTTCATTACTGCCCCGTGTAGTGGCATCCCATAATTTAACTCCGACCTCGTCCCAAAATGTAGGGTCATAAATAGAGACCGAATTGATGTCAGAAAAATGCTCACGAGTCCATTTTAAAAGCAGTTTTAGATCATGGCCAGGTATAACTTTTTTATCCTTATTAAGTAAAGTCTTTAAAGTATAATAAACGTCTCGTTCTTCTTTTGAATCCATAACAAAAAGTTTCTCCAAGCTCACCTGCCAATCGCGAGGAGGTGATGAAGGTGCGCACCACAATTATCGGCTTCCTTTCAGCCTTTTTCTTCACTCTTGAGTTCTTGGAGACCTGCGACCGGATAATCTTCAATCTTCTTTTTTCTTTAATAATCTTTAGCAATTTTTAAATTTTTATTTAGTCTTTAGCCCGTTCTACGTCGGGGTCACCATTTGTCGCAGTGGGTGTTTGATGCAAACAGATGCGAGACGGAGACTCAGTTTGATGCAAACAAATGTCCAACTTTATTGAATCAGAAGGCAATATTTATACACTAATCTAAGAGCTAATGCCACGTATACATATTGCTGATTGGTGATTTCTACATCTCGTTACACACGTTTTAACTTGATTGGCTACAAAACCTTTAGCAACAATTAACTAACAAAGCTTATCTTTCACACATTCGAGCTTCTTCGTGGATGTTGCTATCGTGCCGAGTCCCTTAATCTAATCGTCTTGCTTACTCCTTAACCTTCGAGTGTTCTAACGTGCTGTTCCTTGTGGTTACAAAATATGCTTTAAGCAGCACTGTCCTTGCACATAGCCCAAAGCTTATGTTGAAATTATCAGCAATTGTTTGGTGCAGACAGTCTGAGGCTGTACTGCCTCACTTACAATTCTAATCCTAAATGTTAATATAGCTTGTTCTTAATGTTGACAATAGAAATAATAATCCTTTCTTGACTGTTTTTCTGCTCTCATAAAGATACTGTAGCTGTTAAAGAAATGTGTGCACTTTTCAAGTGAGTAAATAGAATTATCCTATTTTCCTTCAATTTTGAAGGAAACTGTCATTTAAATCACTTACTTCCTTAGTATTCCCTTCCTGTGTAAATAAGTTTATTCTGAAGAGTATAAATTGCACCATTTTAATGTTTAGGAATACATTATATTACCTTGCTGAAGACTTGGTTAAGTACATTCTGCATTCTAAAACTAGAACTTAATATGTAGAGCTGCAGAGCATTTGTATTTGAGGGAAAACCTTCTCCACTCCAGAACTCTGAAAAGTAGAGGAGAGCTGTATTTCCAGGGTTGCCTACATGAAATAAATCATGACTGGAAATAGTCTTGATTTATTGTCTGTGGAGCTCATATTATGTACACATATACTGCAAAACCAATTAACTTTTGTAATACCTTCTTGGCCTTGTTTAAGGCCATTTGCTGTGAATTGCTGTGTTGGCATGTAATGCTGTAGGAAACATACTTTTGAACATTTGCTTAGCTGGTCAAGCTACAGCATCAATTCCCCTGTGATTTGTCTAGTTTATCATGTGTTAAATTGTCTTGTCCAGAGTACATTTTCAGAATGAGATAATTAGCATGAGTTAGACAGTTGGGTCAGCAAGCTTGGAACAGCCGATTCACATCAGGGGGAGTTGAAAACAGACCATACTCTGAAAGTCTCCTCAAAAGTGCTTTAAATCAGATACATAAAGGAATGTCTTCACCTATCTGGTAGTGACAGCTGCAATAATAATAATAAGTAATAATCGTATGCTGTCTTTCCTGTAAAATTTGAATATGTTCCAATAGAGAATAAAATTTGACAAGAGTCCTTTCTGTTCTGGGTATTTTTGATCAGCCATGGTACTAGACATAGACAGCTGAAGGATTGGTAGGTGCCACTCAGCTCCATTTTTGTATGTGATTTGTTCAACAATGTTTTGTCCTGAGAGACAGAAGATGAAAAAAATTAAATGGAATGTGTTAATATTAATTCCAAGCTATGTCAAATTAAATTACTTGGAACTGAAGTCTAGCAGTTTATCATAGTCTATTTTTGGTTTTATGTTCATTGTTGTTTGTAGGAATCTGTAAATCCTTTATGCAGGGAAATAGTTTTTATGTAAATGACACATTGAAAGCTGAGTGGCTGACCATGCAATTCTATATTTTAAAGCTTATTTGTAATTAGGTTCTATAAAAGTGTTTGTGTCACAGATTATTTAACATAATAGAAACTGACCAACACTCATTACGTTCAGCAAGTTCCAAATTTAGCTAGTGCCTTTATTTCAAAATTTTTAATTTGCACTTAACAGCTCCTTTCCATTTAGATTAATATTTCATTCTTTTAAAAGCAATCTGATTTTATGCTAATAGTCTAATACTACATTCAATACATACATTTTTTAAAGCAAAGTATCCTGCAATTGTGCTTATAACTTATTGTTTTAATATGCATTATTCATGCAGCAATATGACTGACAAACCATGTCTCCTGCTTTTGTTAGGAATATACTTTTTTTAAAGAACCAACATATGAGAAGAAGTACCAGCATATGGAAGTAGTTGATTCTAAGGTCTCTGGCCAGTCAGAGAACCTTAATGATTTTACAAAAAAGAATGAATGTGAGAAAGTGAAAAGTTCTGCAGCAAGAAAGTACACCATTGAGAAGAAGAAAATAGGATCATCTATCAAGTTGAAGAGTACTGGTCTTTTGACTGCCCGAAGATAAGTTGTTATCTTTATAACTGAATTTTCCTATAGACCTGTCTTATGATTGAACTGTATATTATAGGTGTGCATTATGACCTTAGGAGCAGTAAAACAAATATACTACATGTTAATTTCTAAGGAAAGCGTAGAATACTGAAAAGATTTCTCAGTTTTCATCTTTCATGTGACAACTGATGATGTTATGTCATTTCCACAGCAAGGCATGGACGTATCTTGCAATCATCTGCAGTACTCGTCCTCCAGGACTGTGATACTGTATTTTGTGGTGTAAAATCCCCTTTAAAGCAAGACAGAGTAGACAATCTGTTCTATGCCACACTTTTGTATGGAGGCAAAGGAGATCCGAGATGGAAAATCAGGATGACTCTTTTACTATAAATTTTAATGATTTCATGTTGTATGAACCACTTGTCTAGCTCTGCTTAGCAACAGATTTTACTAATGAAATTACCTCAAAGTTTGGACACACAAAAATAGAGTATCCATATATTGGATATTGTTGGATTTGTCTTCTGAAATCAGAACTGTGTTCTGATTTTGTCATGTCCTAATTTTGTGTTAATGGAGTAAGAGTAGCTGATGGAAAGACTTTGATTTCCATCCTACAAAAAAAAAAAACAGCTCAGTACCCTCTCAAGTCTGCTATTCTGACATGTTGCAAAAAATTTTAAAAAAGTTTTTTAGATGTCACCTACAGTCACCAGATAAAAATATGTGATTTGCTAGAGACAAAAGCTTATCTTTTTCCACAGTCATTGTTTGAGACTAAGTGTAGTGAAATTGGCTGTAATCATGAGTAGTATTCTCTCTTATTGTCATAACACTTCTTATAAGACCAGCCCAGGACAAAGGGAGAGACTTCTCCATGCAACATATGGCTTTAGCTCTCACATTCTCTGCCATAGGATGGCAGAGGCCATTTGTTTGTGTGAGTTCAAAAAGTAACCAGACACATTCATGAAAGAAAAATCTATCCAAATCTGTTAATACAAGAACTATTGGAGTTTCCTGAAGAACATTCTGGAAAAAAACCATTTCTGTGTTCTTCTGTTGTTCTACTGTTACCTAGAGAGCTGCTATTGGTAGTGGTTGGAGATGGTGTCCTTGGATAAATGGACCTGTGGTCTGTCTGCATATACTAATTCTTTGTTCTTTTATAACATACAGGCCAGGATAATAAATTTTTCCTAATGTTCCAGTATTTTATTAAAGCAAAACTAGTCAGTTAAGATCCAGCATATTTTCTTGTTAATTCAGTTTATTGTGTACGTTCACAAGCTCATATGTGCTTACAAAACGTGTCTAACCATAGCTTTTTGGTTCTATGTATGTATGTAAATTATTTTTTTTTTTAAATAAACCCAAATATTTTAGAGACGAGACTGTGAGAAAAGATACTGGAGTAGAAAGGAAAAGTAGTACTGTGTCTCTGAAATTCAAGAAGAAAGCCATTTCTTCTGAATCTGTTAAAATACAATCATCTTCAAAACGGTATGGGTTACTTATATCTTATTCCTTAATTTTTAAATTTTTATTTTCACTATTGACAGTAATTGTCACTTTATTTAGTATTTGGTAATGTGAATCAGATTTTTCTAATTCTGTTATTATGCAGTGTGCTCATACTTGTTTACAATGTGATTGTTCATATTAATTTATAGCTGTTCAAAATGGGTAATGCTGTTTGTTTATTTTTAGTACAACACCAGACATGTTTGAAGATGAAAGTTCCTCAGAGACTGAAGAAGATGAAGAACAACCTGTATGTCTTCAGGAAAGAAGCACTGATTTGCCACCAGAATACTGGGGAATTCAGAAACTTGCAAAGTATTTAAAGGTAAATAATAAACCTTGATAAAGTTTGTAAAAAACTACTCAAACTACTCTTTACCTTCTACAGCTGCGGACAGCAGACCAGCTCCTCATGCTCTGCAGCTTACATCTTTTAGAATAGCCCAAATATGAAGTATGCTCAAATCCCGAAACTTTGGACTTTCCTATCATACACTCATTTCTCCTGCATTTTTTTAATCTGCTTTTTTTGGCTTATGTGGAGACTTAGATTAAGCCATCTGTTCAGTGTTATTTAAAACTTAAGATGGTATAATTTCTTTATTAATTATTTGGTATCTGTTTTGCTTTTTGAGTGAAAGTTTCCAAGATATTTCTTTATGTGAATAACAATTTTCAAGAGTTTTTATTAAAACTGAATACTTGCCTAAAGTCTTTCATCAGCTATGATTAATGAATGACTGAAGTGATTCTAATAAGGTCTTTTGTCTGGATAGATGCTGTTAGCGGACAAGAAAATGTGCGATAAACAGGCATCCTCTAAAACAACAACAAAAAAGTTTTTCTACACAGACTTGTTGAAAATCTTTTGGAACCTATAAATATAGACGTTTTGAAGTCTGTGTATGTCTGAAACACATAAAAAAAATGAACAACCTTCTACTATTCTGCAAAACTCTAAAATTATGTTTTTCCCTCAGGAGAAATTCCTTTACAAGTTTGTACTGGAATTTATGTACTGTAAATTACTAATGAAACTGCTGGTTTATTTGGTTTTTTGAGAATAGCTATAGAGCATACACATCCAACTGATAAAATAATGGTACTGGCGTTTGGTACAGCAGGAACGCTTCTGAGGAATAAGTAAATCTTTGGCTCCTTCCAGGCCTTCAGACATTGTAGAAGTGTAACTCAGTCTCTTAAGCAGTTTTCAGTGCACTCACACTGCTTGTTTTCAGTACTTCTGTGTGCGACCTACACTAGTGACTGTAACTAAAGAGAGACAGAAAAGGATGGATAATACAAGTCTACCTACTGTTCTTTGTGCCTTAACTTTTCTAGGTTGGACTTCCATACTCTTGTCATTTTGGCTGTGCTAAAATAATGTTTGCAAGTGTGATCTAGTGTAACATTCAGCATGGAATCTGCTCAGCTATCTGCTAATGCTGAACACACAATATACATATTTTGCATGATACAAATATTTCTGTTTGCATGTGACTGCAGTTCAAGGTGTTGTTTTAAAATCTTTCATTAAATAGCTTGCTTTTGCCTGGCGTGTGGACCAACTCTTTTCTACTTTTCTGAGAGCTCAGGGAAATAAGCATAGTACTTTTTAGTGAAGACCCAAGGTCCTCTTGGGGAGGACACTTGAAATTCATTACTGTTGTTGAACTCCCAGAAACCTTTTCATTGGCCCATCTATGGTCCACCCTCTTTACAGACAAGGCTTTTCTAAAATTCTTGGTTACGTAATTCTTAAAATACCTTTCCTCTCTGTGTTCTTCATATAGTCATGTTTAGATTTTAGTATTGAACTCAATTCAACCCTAGAATATATCTACACTTCCATGAAACCATTCTGAATGAAGAGAATGACAAATAGGAAAATGTATTTTTCCTGCTCGTCTGTTTTAGAAATGAGTATATTTTGTTCCAGCTGTCAACAAGCAAAATTGCTTAATGGCTTAGAACTAGAAAAAAGAAGGAAGGAGAGTATTTCTGATCAAATTATGAGTACCTGTTAAGAAGTGCTTATAATACAAAATCCCATAATATGAAAAAGTTTTGCTATGAAAATTCAAATGTATTCTTGCTTATGTACTCATGCACACTCAAGTCTCTCAGTAGTTCTCTTAACTTAGATATAAATTTTAAAAAGTTCTTACTTTTATACTTAAAAATAGTTCTCTGTTGACTCTTAGCTACATAAAGCAAGAAATCCCTAGTGTCAGATAAAGCTGCAAAGAGATGCTTCAGTGCCATACCACAGACAGTGGTTGAAATATTTTATTGATGGAGTGCTACTTCAGCTTGCACATGGAATTAATTTTAATACAAGTATAAATACTGCACTTCTGGCCAGACTTAGGAGATTTTTTGGCATACTTGTTGTTCATGTAGGCAAATATTCATGACACATGCAACATAAGAAAAGTAAATTTATGACTGTGATATTTAAGTTTCTACAAGCATATTTATATAAAAGCACAAATTTTGGAAGGCTAGTGTGTCTTCAAAGATTGTATACATTGTTTGTGCACCTTTAAAATTTAATAAAATGCCTGAAATAATAGAAGTTTGAGATACCAATTTTGAAAATATAATAACTTGTGGGTACAGCCAGGTTTTGACTCTGTTAAAGAAAATGTGAATCACAATTCAGCAAGGAAATTTGTAAACATAAAACTTCCATAAGACCTGAAAGATGCCTAGTTTTATACCAGTATTATAATGTCATTAAAGCTTAATAAGTCATTTGCTTCCTGTGAAAAACAAAGTTGCCAGATCCTGTGAATTGTGCCTATGGGCTATGTATTTGCATACCTCTTCATGAAGAGAAAATTCCAGTGCAGGGGAAATTCCCTCCTGATTTTTTGCCCTTCTCCATTCTCCCTCCTTTCTGGGTGAGAGCAGCCATGTTGGAATTGCTCCACTGGGAAGCATCTGCTTCTGTGGTCTGGCTCCCTGTCCTTCCTTCCCAGGGCTGTGAAACAGAAGATAGAGCATGTGAGCTCTTGCCATGTCTCTCCATAGACCTAAGAATGACATGATCAGTGAGCTTGGTGATGGCATTGTGTTAGCATCTTCGGGGGCTATACATGATAACATCAGAATGAAGTGCTCTGTTGATGTGTGAGATTCACTCAGGAGACCCTGCTTCAGATTTCACATGATTTATTGAAGTAGGGCTTCTAGAGTAGATTTCTAGAGGAGGCAATACGTTCTACATGTGAAAAATTTTAAGAATAGGAATAGGTCATATTTTACAATTTTTTTTTACTAGAAATGGGCAACATTAAGTAGAAATGCAGCATCTTTGCAGCAGAGTTGGAGCTGTTCACTGGAAAAAAAAAGTAAAAAATTGTGAGAGTTGGGCACAATACTTTGTTCTGCCTGCTGTTGAGTACTGATTATTGCCAGTTTTAAGAGAAAATGGAGATGTTGAGAGGTGATTTGGGGCTGCTGACTGTGCCAGGAATAGCTCCTGGCACAGGAGTCTCCAGATTAAGTCTTTAATACCTTAAGCCCTTGAGCTGCTTGGGTTAGATTCCCTGTAAGGGTGTGATTTACATGAAGACATATGCCAGGGTGAGCTCTGGATAGAGTTCTGTGGGACCATGTCAGTTACAGAACTCTTCCTTCAATTTCTTACCTGGCAAGTCATTCTACTTTTGGCTATATTTCAGGGATACACAAGTGAAACTGGTCAATCTCACACTTATGCAAAAAGTCCACTAATTTAATTTCTGCTTCGAATTACTTCAGTTTGAACAACCTCATTCCCAGAACAGCATTGTGTTTCTTTTCTACTTTAGAGTCACAGGTGGACAAACCTGCTGCCTCTCCCCAGCTGTTTGTGTTTTGGTCCAGGTCCAGGACCCGGGGAAAGACTATGGTGCTGCACAAGAGCTAGGGGAGAATATGGCCTGAGTATGGCCCTGAACACCAGCTCCCAAGTGCCCTGATGCTGCACAGCAGAGTGTGGCTGGATAGGGAGGATGTCTGCCACATGACTCAGTGAAATCCTGTTCACTGGACAAGGAAAAGACGGAAAGAACTGTGACATACACTGGGTGCATTCAGGTCTGCTCCACAGCTGCAGAACCTTTGGAAGACTGCAGTATTCAAGCAACACTTCTGTAGCTGGCAGGAGGCTGCTCTGTATTGGGCTTACATCATTTAAAGGTGGCAAATAGACCAGGGGGACAGGAATGTACAGAAATACTACTGGTTAAGGCTCTTCCCTTTTCTTTCTCTTCTGCTCCTCTAGAAGTCCTAACTTATTTCTAGATAATTTGGTCAAACAAGTGAAAGTCTTAAGGGATCAGAGCTATTGGTTTAGTTCTTACTGTGCATGTGCTGGAGTGAGCACTGGCTGTGCAAGACCTATTGCCTATGATTTCTGCTCTCCTTTTGCAGTGCAAGCAGACCTGAGCCTGGAGGATATAGTGCAGCTGCTTCACTGCAGGCAGGGTTTATTTCCTCTTCTCAGGATAATTTATCAATTAGGGAAATGCAACTGTGTGGTTGCAGGAAGGAATATTGGATCCCCTGCTGAGCTCTTTTTCCATGGAGAGCATTGGTATTCTTGGGGAAGAAAGGTGTAGGTTAGAAATGCAGGAAGTTGAATAGACCATGAAATGGTTCAGGGAGCCTCTGCCAGGACCTAAGATGCAGGATTTGAAATGAGAGGTTCATGTAGATAGTGTTGATAAACATTATGGCATAGTTTTAATCCACAGGGAAAGACAAGGAGATGCCTTCCAAGGAGGCTGGAATTTAAGGGCTTGAGGCAAACCAAGGTGCAGGAAATCCATGTACACATGAAGGGGCAGAATGTGGACGGGAAAGGTCCAAATTTTTACAGAAACACAGATCCTATTTCAGAATATTTGAGGACCTAATCTTAAATGGCAGGGGTGTGTGTGTAAGTTCTTTTCCACTCTATATGCACGATTTGCAGTGTGGCATTTCTCTCTTCGAATGGGAAGAAGGCAGTTAGCAATTGCTTGCACAATTCCCTACTATGCATTAGTATAGTCAGTCTCAGTTTATGATGGGGTTTCTCAAATCTGGGTTCTAGAATTTTAGATATCTGAAAAGTAAGTATCTTCCTCATGAAATTTTTTGATAGAGAACATCTTGCTTTTCAAAATAAAATATTACTTTCTCATGCAAATGAAAGTTGTGTAGCAGTCTCAGCCCTGTGGTGGTTTAACAGGTGGTGTACACAGGACCTTTCATATGAGCCTATTATGAATTTATGGCTGTCACAAAGATGCAAATATTAGAAAGTGATAGCAGGATTAAAAGTATTGAATCTGTGTAGGAAATGCATTGTACATTATATAATTTTTTTCCACAATCTGTGAATAAGTTAGAATCATAGAATTTTCAGGGCTGGAAGGGACCTTTAGGATCACCAGTTCCAATCCCCCAGCCATGGGAAGGGACACCTCCCACTAGATCAGGTTGCTTAGAGCCCCATCCAGCCTGGCCTTAAAAACTTCCAGGGATGGGGCTTCCGTCACTTCTCTGGGCAGCCTGTTCCAGTGTCTCACCTCCCTTATGGTGAAGAACTTCTTCCCAACTTCCAGTCTAAATCTACCCTCCTCTACCCCCTAGTCCTATCACTACCTGACATCCTAAAAAGTCCCTCACAGCTTTCTTGTAGCCCCCTTCAGATACTGAAGACTACAATAAGGTCTCCTCAGAGCCTTCTCCTCTCCAGACTGAATAACCCCAACTCTCTCAGTCTGTCCTCACAGGAGAGGTTCTCCAGCCCTCTGATCATCCTCGTGGCCCTTCTCTGGACACACTTCCAGCACATCCATGTCTTTCTTGTAATAGGTGCTCCGGAATTGGATGCAGTACTCCAGGTGGGGTCTCAGGAGAGCAGAGTAGAGGGGAAGAATCACTTCCCTCAAGATGCTGGCCACACCTCTCTTGGTGCAGCCAAGGGTCTGGTTGGCTTTCTGGGCTGCAAGTGTACACTGGCAGCTCATGCTGAACTTCTCATTCACCAGCACTCCCAAGTCCTTTTTCTCAGGGGAAAGTTAACTGTTTTTCTTTTCAAGTTATCTGTTTTTTCTTCATAATGCTGTGTTAGCAAGAGTTGCATGAAATTTAGCTTTAGTTATTAGATAACAAACTGTATATAAATGCATATTAAAAACTTTCTTGTATATAAAATAATTTTGCCACTGTGTAATTCACCTTCCCAGGACTGACCCACTTTGCAGATAATTTAGCTGACTTTATTAGTGTAGTGTCCAACAATAAAACTTTTCCCTTATTAAGGGGTGTGGTGGGATAATATGAAGGATCAAGCTAAAAAATAGATGGTGCTGTAGTTGCTTAAGTGGTAGACTTATTTTTCAGAAAATACCAAATGTATAATAATCACATGCCACCTGCTAGTGTTTCTAGGCACATGTTTAGCTAACCTGTCAGCCTTGGCAAGCCTTTCAGCCTTCGTATCATTCTCTTCTCCACTATTCATGAACATTTCTTGTTCCCATTTTCCAGTATTAGCCGTGAATATTTTTTTGGATTTCAGTAAAGAATGTGATTACTGAAAAAAAAAAGGGAACAAAAATATATCAATTTTTGGAGTTAAGATATGTATTTTTAACAATGTAGCCAGTGCTGATCATGAAAAAGAAATCTTGGTATGATAAATTTGCTGGGTAGAAAATATTGGCAAATGGTGAACTCTCATATTATTATTATAATTGGCAACTCTGAAGCACTTGCGTAGCTCTCTCCTCAAAATACTGTACAAACAGCCATTTCTCATCACAAGACATATAAATTCATGATAGCCAGTTGATTTTTGATCATTACCACCAAATCTGATTAATTTCTGTGTAATGGAGGTTTAATTAAGGTTCCAAGGATCACCCATTCCTGGAGTTTCAAAGCTGATGAAATGAAAGAAAGGTAGAAATAAGAAAGAAAAGAAGTAGAATTCTGCAAAAAGCAGAAGGGAAGAGATTAAGGGCTGGATAGTTAAAGGCTGGAGAAAATTTTGTAAAATAACTGATATTTGATTGTCCTCTTTCTTCAGAAATGTATTATATTTTAAAACCAGGTGATTAAATTAATAAGTGTTTTGACACTAACTGTCATACCACTAAACTGATGGTAAACTGCCTCAGCTGTCTCAGTCTGACTAAAGACTTTATAATAATGAAGCAGATTACAATAAAATCATTTGCTTTCCTAAGGAATTCAAACATGATTGTGTCTGAAAGCCAAGCAGGAGTTTTAAGAAGTGAGAACAGCATTCTTCCTCGGTTTTAAGTCCTCCACATTGAATCTAGGATCAATTTAATCACATCTTACTATACACAGTTATTTCAGAAGCATGGCTGTGCTTCTGCCATGTCTTCATCTGTATTTGTTTTTCCTATGCTCTCACTAAGCTCAGATTTTAAGTTTCCTTTATTTCTCCAGAGAACATTTGTTTTGTAGCTTTTCAAAAACTATTTGTATAATTCTGTTTTTCTTGCACAATTTTTTTTTTGTCTGGCTTCAAATGATGCAGCCTTGTCTGTATGCTCAGTGCTTATGAAGCTAGCTCTCCAGTAGTCTATACAGTCACAGGTCCTTTCTGGTTCAACCTCATTAAATTTTTTCTACAGATTTCTACATTGTTTTCCCAAATGGGCTGGATCCATAAAAATAAAATAGCTGTAATAACATTAAGGCTTTTTTTGTCCTTGTAAGCCAAGTGCTAGGCAAAATCAAAGTTTCCTAGGCAAGTCCAACACTGTCCCACAGGGTCAGTACTCTGTCTGTATTATAGGCAGCATGTCACATCTTCAAGTCTGCAGCCAAGATTTACAAGTATCAATGTTAAATTTTTTAAAATAGTACTGTTTGTTTAGGGTTTTTAAAAAAATGTAATCTTAGACTCTCCTTCCCATTCAGTCCTCATTTCCTGCTAATTTCTGCATGTTATTTTAAAAACATATGGATATGCTTTGTTTTCTTCAAAGGAAATGGTCTAAGATAGGATGGGGTCTGTATTCTTGTTCTGATGCCAAGACATAATACCTAGGTTTGGATTCATCCCACCTAGCTCTGAATGTAAACAGAGTAGGTGTTTGTAGCTGAGCTGGGCATTCAAGGCTACCTTTACGATCAGTGGAAATAATAGGCACTTTAAATGTGTGATTCATCTGGTATTTTAAGCATCTAATTCAGAGTGAGATGGGTCACGTTTTCAACTTCATTATTGACTTCATCTCAATTAATGTAGGATGGCTATAGATGACTCGGTCTTAATTATCAGGAATGTAGGATGAATGAATTTAGACAGATGACTCCCATACCCACACTCTTGTGCATTTCAAATCATCAGAAAGTATAATGTGAAGTAGTCTTCTGAAGGCCTACTCTTACTCCAGTTTCTTTATGTATTTGGAAACAGGAGTTTGCATACTTTCTGGCTTTTTTTCCTTGGAGTGCTTTGTAAAAATGCCTCTTTCACACCTCAAATACTGTGTTCAGTTTTGGGCCCTTCACTACAAGAAGGACATTGGGTTGCTGGAACATGTTCAGAGAGGAGCAACCAATCTAATGAAGGGTCTGGAGCACAAGTCTTATGAGGAGCAGCTGAGGGAACTGGGATTGTTTAGTCTAGAGAAGAGGAGGCTGAGGGGAGACCTTAGTGTTCTACACTGTGTGATAGGCAGTTGTAGTGAGTTGGAATCTTCTTCCACGTAACCAGTGATATGATGAGAGGAAATTAGCTCAAGGGGAGGTTCAGACTGGATACTAAAAAAAATTCTCCACTGAAAGAGTGCTCAGGTGCTAGAACAGCATGACCAGGGAAGTGGTGAAGTCACCATCCCTGGAGGTGTTCAAACACATGTGGATGTAGCAATTTAGGACATGGTTTAGTTGGCTGGTGGTGATGGATTGATGGTTGGACTAGATCATCTTGGAGGTCTTTTCCAACCTTAATGATTCTATGATTTGTGGTAACAACTTTAGAAACTAATTGGCAATTAGTGGGAAAATTGATTCATGGGCATCTGCTAGATACATATGGTCTAGTTTTTCCCTAGCCAGCTTGTTGACTGTGATAGAGCTTTGATTACATAGACAGTATACATGCAACCAGTATCCAACAGGTTTATGTTGCTTCTAGTTATTATTCAGAGTGGTTTCAGTAGACCAGACCTACTGGCTTTGCACAGCTCTTGACCTTATCACTATGTGCTTGTGCTGTGTTTGGAGGTCTTCAGGGACTGGGCTGCATCCTCACATTTTTGGGTGGTTCTTATACAATGTTGGTGAACAAAAAGATAGGCTATCTGGAATCTGGGGAAAAGCAGGAATAAAGAAACATATGGAAGGAATTTGCAAGAATTAGTTGTCAAAGAAAACAACAGCATGTGGAGATTCTGTGACATCTAACTGAGAATGATGTTATCTGAACAATCAGAAAAGCAAAGCAAAAAATCCAGTAATTTCTGCACAGATGCAAAGACCCTTATCTGCCTTATCACTAAAACATACAGATATCTTTTCTCTGAGGAATCATATGAATCTAAGTTACTCACTGTTCTGAAAAACAGCAATTTTGTTCTCTGCATCCAATAATCACTTTTAAGTTTATATCTTGCCTCCTGTGTTGCTTTGGTCAATATTAGCCCAATTAGCTGTTCTCACCTATCTGTACTAGCACATAATAGACCTAAGAGCTTGCTTGCTTGTTCTTTTTGCACACAAATTTAGCCATATTTGGCAGTTCTCCTGAAAGAACATTTTTTGTTCAGTTCAGTTGGTATCTTTTCGCTAGTTATCTTTAGGAGGAATGAGATTGCACTGGCAACATAAAGGGTATCTTTGTGAGATGGGAGGGCATAGCTCAAGAACACCATGAGCCCTAAAGAATCACTGCTCATGTCAAAGAAACATTTTGAAGGCCAGTGAAGGATTACGGTAGGCTAAGTTTGTCTCAAGGACTTGAGATTCATCACATATGACTTCAGCCAGAGGCTGAAGGCAGAAAGGGAGGAAAGAAGGCAGAGAACAACTGATATCAAGAGGAGGTCTAAGTGTTAGAGGTAACTGGTCTCAAACACTAAAGGAGATATCCCACTTGCAACAGCACAATACAGGACTGCAGCAGTTTTAGGTAAAATAAAATTACTGAATGCCGTGGCTTGACAAAGGGCTCTTTACCAGCCTTGCAGAGGTTTTCAGGTTTGCAGTCAGATTTGTTCAGGACACAGAGTATCCTAAAATCAATAATATCATGATTAAATATCTGAACACAGCTCTCCAGTCAGCCTGCAAGAGCAGAAGTCGTTGTATTGTATAGGCACTGTAGACTTCTGACAGTATGGGGTCTTCAGGTATACCGGTATGCTACCAACACTAACGTCTTTTATTCCTGAAGAAGACACACATTTCATGAACTTGGTTGGTTATGGTGCACACACTCACTGTATCCTGTCCTAGTGTGCATGGTGATCCTTCAGGCTCTGGGTTATTACAGAGAGTCACGTCTTTTATATATACATAGTTACCATCCCTTTAGAGCAAGCAGTAAGATGGAAAGTTAGTATTTTCTTTAACCTCACAACTGAAGACATTCTGTTCAGGTGTGAGTGGCATTAGCTGTGTTTCTGATGCTCATCAGTCAGTCTGAGTTGGATGCTGTTGCACACTGCTGCTGCAGTTACAGTGGCAATGGAGTTCCATTAAATGTATGTCTATGTCCTCCATTAAATGTATGTCCTCTTCTGAAAGTGAGGGGAGGGCAGTAGAAGTGACCAAGATTCAGTGTGTCATGATCCAAACAAGCAAGTAGGCAATCATCATTCAGTTGAAGCTGAAGAAATACATGGCTTGTGACTTTGAAAAATATGTCCCTGCTAAATCACCTGTTCAGGGCGTCTATCTTTGTTGGTTATAGTGGCAGCTGCAGGCAGTGTACTGCTGGGGGAATTAAGAAGCCACCAAGGAGGGTGTCTTCTTTTAAAGAGACTGGTGGAAGGTCATGGTTTGTGCATTAAGTAAAGCAATTTGCATATGCTAAAAGGGACTCTAATGGTGGGCAGAGGAAGACTAGGGTGATAGCTGAAGCTGAGTTCTTTCATGCTGGAGTGTCACTGGGAGACTGTGGTGTGAGCTGGAGACGAGTCTTCCTCTGTAAATGCAGTGTCCTCAAGACACTGAGTACTCCAGGATGGCTACCAAAGGTACCTCAGGTGTCCTACGTGAGAACTGAAACTCAGGATTACCTCAGTGCTTACAATTCTCTTGAATGCTGACATTTTGCAGTAACAGTAGTTTCTGATGGGTCAATTAGATTAAACCCCAAATTATCATCTGTTGCGTGATCTTATATAGAAATCACAGTGGGATCATACGTTTGTTGTGCACATCACAGTATTTTTATTTTTCTCTCAGAATTTATCTAGGATTGAAAAGAGTGTGGTTCATTGTCTATACAAATTGTCTGGATGCAAGTAGGGAAAAAATATACTCCTAGACTGAAAATGTTACAGATGAGAAGAAGATAAACTTGTACTGTTAATGTATTTTCTATTACCTTGGCCAGGTTTTCTCTATTTTTTGGGTCAGCATTTCACTTCTCTCCAAGTTTGAGGTTTGAGAAGTTACTGGGAAAAATATTCTACTATTTCTAGTCCAAAGAAGTAGAAGTTCACAAGTTTGCACATGAACTGCATTGACTCTTACCTCCTCTTTAGTAGAATCCAATTACTATGAATCACAAAAGGAAAGCTAGCAGAATGGATACATGTCTTGGGAGAGTTTTTAAGAGGGAATCAACAGTTGCCTAACAAAACTTTATGGTTCACTCAGAAAATAATGGACTCATTCTTTTGTTTGGAAACTAATTTCTTTTCTATTTAATAAATGTGGTGAAAATTGAACTCACAGCATCTGGGCCATAACATACATGTCAC
Organism: Calypte anna; assembly: GCF_003957555.1. Classification (NCBI taxonomy): domain Eukaryota; kingdom Metazoa; phylum Chordata; class Aves; order Apodiformes; family Trochilidae; genus Calypte; species Calypte anna. Next base: position 16,726,280 of record NC_044245.1, read on the forward strand.
TTCTGACACTGTGAAGGCTCAGGGTATTAATCTGCAACTAAAACCATTCAGCTTCTGTGCATGGTTTTGGACCAATGTGAACGTATTGTATTTTGTGATTTTGTGATGTCTGTGATTTTCCACTGGCTTTACTTACAGTAATCTGTATGGTTTACATACTGCCAGGCTGCAGCCAAAGAATGCCAGAAGATTCAGGAAACAGGGCAGGGAATTATTCCATAACTCAGTTATACTTGTCCATAACTCATCTCTTAACAAGTTGCAGCTTGTATGTTTTATAAACTCAGATGAAAAATTGGAACTAGTATTTAAACCAAAACAAAACTCAGAGTGGTTATAGGTTTACTAGCACAGAAAAATGGCCTCGCTGAAATGTATTATACATATTATAATGTAGTTATAATGCAATACTCAGTCTTGCACTAAACTTTCTAAAAATTTATTTGAATTTGGAAGTATTTTTCAGCAGAAAATTACAAAATGGTCTGTAATTTGAGAGAATCAAGTTCAACACAAAATCAAACAGTCACAAAGGTGTAAATGAAGAATTCTGTTTCATACTTTATTATTTTTACTTTCTTGTTTTATAAAAATGGCAATATTTTAATAATATTTTTGGCTGTGATTCCATTTAAACAATATTTTTGGTTTGGGATTTTTTTCATTACATTGATGAATTTTATTTAAATAATTTCTGGTATAACAAGAAGTATTTCTACAATTTGACCTATTTTATTTTGGATATCACGTAACATTATTTCTTTGTTCGGTATTTCCTAAAAATATATTGACTTGGTATGCTTGGTCTTAATTTGGTCAAGTATATTGTATATTCCGTTCAGATTATATATACTCATAATCAAAAGTAGGGTGTTATTATACATAAGAATGAGAAAATTGCCCACAAACAGCAATTTTATTTGCTGTTATTTAGTTATAGGCTTACTGTTACAGACATGCACGTTAAGTTATCTATCTAGGACTTACTTTATATATTAAATAAAATGAACTTTTATTGTGGAAAAATAAATTTCAGCCATAGGTATGGACCAAAAAACAAACAGAAAAAATCATTGACATTGCCATGCCAAGTAAAACTATTTAATTTTCTGGTTGCATTCCCTGTGAATCAAAAGATGAGCCAACAGGGAAGAAGACCAGCCTGGCTGAACAGAGAGCTTTGGTTGGAACTCAGGAAAAGAGGAATAGTTTATGGCCTTTGGAAGAGGTGGAAGGCAATTCAGGGAAACTACAAAGATGCTGTTAGGTTATGCAGGGAGAAAATTAGATGGGCCATAGCCCAGCTAGAGTTTAATCTGGCTACTGCCAGAAAAGGCAAAACTGTTTCTATAAATACTCAAGCAACAAAAGGAGGGCTAAGCAGAATGTCCTTCCTTTATTGGATGCAGGGTAAAACATAGTGGCAAAGGGTGAGGAAAAGGCTGAAGTACCTAATGCCTCAGTCTTTAGTAGAGACACCAGCTGTCCTCCATGTACCCAACCTCCTGAGCTGGAATGCAGGGAAAGGGAGCAAAATGGAGCCCCCCTAATCCATGAGGAAAAGGTTAGCAAGACACAGAAGTCTGAGGGGCCATAGGGGATCCACCCAAGGGTGCTGAGGGAGCTGGCAGAAGTGCTCACCAAGCCATTTTTTGTCACCTGTCAGCAGTCTTGGCTAACTGGGGAAGTCCCGGTTGACTGGATGTTAACAAAATGTGACTTGGACCCAGAGAGTTGTGGTGAGCAGAGTTAAATCCAGTTGGTGGCTGGTCACAAGTGGTGTTAGTGATGGGCTTAAGTTCTCTTGAATATCTTTTATCAATAATCTGGACAAAGGGATTGAGTGCATCCGCAGTAAGTTTGCAGATGACACTAAGTGGAGTAGGAATTGTTGATCTGCTCCAGAGAGGGTAGGAAGGATCTACAGAGAGACCTGGACAGTCTGGATCAATGGGCTGAGGCCAATTGTATGAGTTTCAATAATGACAAGTGTCTAGTCCTACACGAGTCACAACCACTCCATGAAATGCTACAGGCTTGGGGAAGGGTGCCTGAAAAGCCACCCCATGGAAAAGGACATGGGAGTGCTGGTCAACACCTGGCTGAATATGAGCCAGCAGTGAGTCCAGGTGGCTGAGGCTACTAACAGCATCCTGGCTTGTATCAGAAATAGTGTGATTAGCAGGACTGGGGGAGTGATCATCCTCTTGTACTTAGCACTGGTGATACCCCACCTTGAATACTGTGTTCTGTTCTGGGCCTCTCACTACAAGAAGCATGTCAAGGTGCTGGATCCTGTTCAGAGAAGGGCAGCAAAGCTGGTGAAGTGTCTAGAGCACAAGTCTTATAAAGAGTGGCTGAGGGAACTGAAGTTATTTAGGCAGGAGAAAAGGAGGCTGAGAGGAGACCTCATCACTCTACAAGTACCTGAAAGGAGGTTGTAGCAAGGTGGCTGTTATCTCTTCTCCTGAGTAATGAGATAGAACAAGAGGAAATGTCCTCAAGTTGTGCCAGGAGTTTTAGATTGGCTATGATGTAAAATGTCTTCACTGGAAGGGTTGCAAAGCACTGGAACAGGTTGTCCAGGAAAGTGGTCAAGTCAACATCCCTGGAGGTAGCTAAAAGATGTGTAGGTGTGGTGCTTAGGGACATGGTTTAGTGATGGACTTGGCATCTCTATGTTAATAGTTGGGTTTGATGATCTTAAAGGTCTTTTCCAACTAAAATAATTCTGTGATTCTATGATCATATATTCAGTCTAAATCAAATAACAAATCCTGACTCATGGATACCAATCTTAACATTGCCTAAAACAGCTGTCTTTGTATATTTACATTAAAAGTTTTAACTAGATTTATCTTTGCATTATTGTATTATAAAAGGGGTCTGTTCAACACCTCAAAATTGATAGCAAGAAAAAGACAGGCTTTGCTACACATTCTTTACAGTTCTGATTCTCAGTTGTGAGCTCTGAATATCATAATACAGACATTGCACAAATATCACAAAGAAGGGTGTTGGAGCTAGATAACCTATAATGTCCCTTCCAACCTAAACCATTCTATGATATGATTATGATATCATATGTAGTGGTGAAACTGTTTTATTTTCAGTTTATTTGTGGATATATATTATAACTCTATATAGGAAGAGAAAAACATATTTTAAACTGAATCTGTATTTAATTTCAAGCCTTCAAATTGATTGTTGATCTGCCAGTAGTTTATTTTGCATCCAACATATCAGATTTCAAATGGTATAACAAGATGATGCAGATTTTATGTCAACTTAATGGAGAGGTAACTATTTCCATGCATGCTAGAATCGATGCTGTAAGTACTGCAAGACTTGCTGTAATGATAACTTCAAGAAACAAAAAATGATTGTTGAAACCATCAGTAAAAATATTTCTTACTTTGTAGAACTGATGCCTCAGCACATATGAAAAATATTTAATTGTGGTTTTACTTTAAAAACACATGAAGTGGTGTGTGCTTTTATATTTTTTTATATACAGTTCTATTTTTATTTAACATAAGAGAATTAAAAGTTGTTTATTTTTTTAAATCCTGCTCCATATTAAATGTCATATGCCAAGCATTATACATGTAAGATAAGCCAATTATAAATTACTGCTATATATACATATAGTTTCACTTTAGAAGAAGCGTTCCTCAGAAGAGACTGCTTGTCAGATTAGCAATATACTTGCTACATTTATGTAAAATAATAAAAAGACAAGTTTTCTCTTTACACACCTGTTGCAAAAATTTTGCAATAGAGAGCAAAGTAAATCTCAAAGCTTAAGCTACATGAAGAGACCACAAACTTAATGAAAGGACAGCTGTTACTTCTTTAGAACTGCAAAAAATTCTGTGTAGTTTTGGAATAATCTTATGGATTTAAAAAAAGAATAATTCAGATTTTATATGTGTGGATAAACTGATTTCTCTAGGAAAGCATTTGAAAAATTGGTACAATATATTATCCCCTAGGACATATTTTCAAAACAGATGGGAATACGTTCTTAAAACTTCTTCTGAAGTCAAGATAATGATTAAAAAAAGGTATCATAAAATTGTAGGAATCTTGCTTTGAGACTGAATCACAGAATTGTCACAGTTGGAAAAGACCTATAAGATACCATGTCCAGACACTATGTGTTACAGATATTAAAGATTTACCTTCATGTTTAACCAGTTTTGTGAGGGCAAATTCTGTTGATTTCCATCATTACAATAAATGTAAGTTAAAAATAACTATGAAACTAGAAGATGTGGTTTTTCCAATGTACGTTACTGAGATGAAACTTTATTAAGTATTTTTCTCACATTACTTTTGGATGTATTTTTCACTTATGATTCTCTAATATGTTTATGATATCTGTTGAAGCTAATGTTAAATTTAGACTTTCTTCCTGTATTTGTCTTGCTGTTTCTATTTACATTTAAGAAATATGCCACTAAATTTCTTTTTCTGTTAGATCTGCTTGTTTCATATTAGCAAGCATTGCTCAGTTTTTCAATATGACATGCAAAAAATTTTCTTCCAGAAAGGGCTGGCTCAAAGTTCTTTAAATCAGAGTTTCAAAACTGTAATTTGAAAGAGAAGGGCTTGGGCAGCACAGCTCAGATCTGGGTGGGAGCCAAAGTTTCCCTGGAATTCTGAGGCATGGGAGGTGGATCCTGTAGTTTGATTTACTAGGTGCTCCTAAGTGGTAACTTCCATGCTGGCATTGCTCATGCGCTCCGGATTCTGTTGCAGCTACATGGTGGCTCAGTCCTCCTAATGTCTGTGAAGCTGGGTTTATCCCTGATTCAATTAACAGTAAATCTATACTATAGGCTCAAATAATCCTGTTACCTTATGGTTTAACTTTCTGCATACCATAGGGTGTGTTCTTTGATATTTTTCTTGCTTCTTGTCTAGTAGCTGTTACTGAAATAGAACTTATCTTTTAGAAAAACATCCAATCGTGACTGAAAAATTTCCACTGCTGGGAAACTTATCACCACTCTTAAATTATTTCATCCAAAGGATAATTAACCACATGGTGGAAAATTTGTACTTTAGTCCTCATCTAACTTTTAGTACTTTTTACTGCAAATCATCAAACCTTTGTGCTAGACTATAAAGCTCTCTGTGATCACGTTCCTATTGCTCACAGATTTATTTATTCATTCAGTATGAATAAATCATACCTTAATCTGATTTTTAATAAACTAACTACTACTTCTCGTGTCTGTCTTACTGCAACTATTTTCTCAGCTTTTTATTATCTTCTTTGAATTACCTCTATATTTTCACTTTCCTTCTAGACCTGTAAAAAGGAAAATTAGGCACAGAATTGCACAGGTGCCTGAAAAGATATAATACCTATGTTTCTGTCCAGTATTTTCAATCATACATGCCCAAATTCATCCTTTTAATCAAATGTTATACTATAATCTCAAATTATTCAACATTCTAAGTCTTTTTATATGCTCTGGTTTCCAGGATATTAATCACTGAGCTATGCCCTATTTTCGTTATTTGCAAGTGCATGACCTTAAGTTTAGACATAAAAGAAACTGTATTGGGTAAATCAAATGATGACGTATCCCAAAATCTTGATTGCAACAGGAGGGGAGATGCAATGATAGGGAGGTTTTTTGTGGTTAAACCTCATCTTTTGCCCTCCAGATGTCCTGATCTCTGATTCCACAAATGTAGGAAACTTCACTAGATGACTTACAGTAGTGTGAAACTGTTCATATTCCACCAAGGCAAAAGAAACTCAGGACCATAAATGAGTGCACAGAGCAAAGAAGAGGACAGACAGCTTTCTAATACTTTGCAAGCTGCCACTTATTTTTCACTCAGGAAATTTAATATTAAATGAGATATTTGTGTTTTACTAGGTACTTATTCATACTTTTAGCTTTCACAGAGTCCTTTCACAACTTGTTCCACTATTCTGTTACCTCATTTGAAGAACTGACTCCCTCTTTATTTTTAATCTGAATCCTACTGTATCATACTAATAGAAGATATCATATCTGTATTAAAAGAGACATCAGCTAATCACAGAGTCACAGAATAGTCATGGTTGGAAAGGACCTCTGAGATCACTCAGTCCAACCATACAAACTTCCTCCCCCCCCCAAAAAAAAAAAAAACCAAACAAACAAAAAAACCCCCACAACCACACCTTTATTTATCCTGCTCAATGCTATTCCAAACATTTTAAACCTCTGTCATTTCCCTCCAGACATCCCTCTTCTAGATCAAAAAATCTTGGATTATCTTTGTTGCTCTTCTGTGTCTGTTTTTCAGTCCAATAGTTACCTTTCTGAAACTTATGCTGCAAAACCACATGGTGTTTCTAAGGTGTATGGGAACCATGGATTTACACTGTGGTAAAGTGACATTCTGTGTTTAGTATTTTTTCCAAATAAGTGATAGTTTCAGTATGTTTTTTTTATTTCCAGTTACCCTGACCTCAAGATACCATTTCTAATTTTTAATGGTCAGCTAAAAATCTATAATCTGTGAAGTTAGAGTTGGGTTTTTTTCTGATGTGCATTGCATCTCATTTTCTCATTTGCTGTTTTATTACCCTCTTAGTAAGTTCTTTAGCAGTTTGTCACAACTAGCCTTGAATCACAGTACCATCAACAAACTTTGTAACATGACTGGTTCTTTCATTTTTTATGGTTGAGTATGTTGAGCTGCATGACCTCAACACAGATCTGTGGAGCTCCACTAAATCACATCCCTTTCTTCCACTGACCATTTATTCCTCTGCTGTTTCCTACGCTGTAGTCGTTCTTTTCATTCCCTTAATGTGACCTTTCCTCTTGCAATATAGTGTCTTAGTTTCTTTAAAAGCTACCAGGGAAGGATGTCATCAAAGTTCTTATGGAGTCCAGTTAGACATACCAGCTAGATCACCATTGCTGCAAACCTGTTAAGCTTTGTAGGGAAGAATGTCTCTAACAGATCCATGGTGACTCTAAATATATGGTACACTTGCAAGAGTATCATATTTAGACAGATGTCTGCTAGTTCTGCTCTTTGTTACAGTCTACTACTTTGTTCAACACAGATATTTGGCTAAAAGTCCTTGGATTACTCTTTAACTCTTTTCAAAGATGGTAACATATTTGTTGTTTCCCAGGACATTAGTAACAAGGTATTTTGAAGCAAGAGGATACATGCCGCTTTTGCTCAGTCAGCTATTTTACCCTGTTTCCTTTATAACTCAGTTGAATACTGTCTAATAATATCAATTTTTATTGTTCACAATATCAATTTTTTCAAAATAAAAACCTTTTACACTGGCTTCAGTTTCAGAAAAATCCTCTGAAATGTCCACAATGGAAGATTTCCACTGGAATCTGGTTTCTCCCAGAGTGAATACCAATGCAAATAATGCACATAGCTTCTCTGAAATGTCTTGACTGTGTGTACTTTTGCAGTCTGCAAACACTCATACAAAACTCACAATATATGACTGCCTAATTTACTAGTCCATTCACAGCAAGTGATATTGGTCATTTGTCACCTGTGCTATTCACTCTCACTCCAATCTTGAAGACATATGCAAACTTCATCATCAATAATTCCATTTCTTACTATGCTTGTATTATTTAACACCATAGAGTGAAAACAAAAAAATCGAACGTGTTTCCTCTTTAGTAGTATTCTTAGTACAAGTAAAAAAGATAAAGTTTTATATTTAATGCGCTTTACACATTTCTTAATTGTTTGCCTTATTTTAGGGAGGTAATGCAACAGCTACTGTAATTGCACTGTGTTCGATGAGAGATTTCAATCTGGCTCAAGACACTTGTCAGATGGCCATCAGAGACCTCGAATGTCTTGAAGTGTTAATTAATTTACTTGAGACAGAAGAAATTAGATGTCACGTAAGTAGCTTTGTTGAATAGAGGAATAAATATGCCTGTTGTGTTAGAATATTTTCTAAAGTTTTCAAAGTTATATAGTATAAAGAAAATAGATTTTTTTTGTTGTTATTTCAGTATTTTCTCAATTTCAGGGGGTTTATAGAAAAACCCAAATTGCTTGATCTTCAGTCTCCTTCTTCTGGTTAAATTTAAAAGCTAAAGCATTTAAAATATTTTTGCTAGTGTACATTTAAATGATTTAAACTTGTATTATCTTTCATTTTTTAGATTGGATCATTAAGAATCTTGAAGGAAATAAGTCGAAATTCAATGATCAGACATGCAATTTCAGATCTTGGGGGTTTGCAGATCATGGTGAAAATACTGGACTCTCCAAGTCAAGATCTAAGATGTTTGGCAGCTGAAACAATTGCTAATGTTGCTAAATTCAAAGAAGCACGAAAGACAGTAAGGCAGCATGGAGGAATCAAGAGACTGGTAAGCAGTAATTCAAATTTGTCTCCTTGTTGTATGCATATTTTGGTCCAAAAATAATGGGTCATATACATGTTTCTCATGGTAGTGTTTACCATCATTTGAAAGCATCTAACTTTCCTGTGGATAATTTAATTTTTTTTTTCTCTTTTAGGTTAGGCTGTTGGAATGTACTTCAGTGGGATCAACCAGTCCAACAACATACCAAGTAAAAGATACTGAAATGGCTCGCTGTGGGGCTTTGGCACTCTGGAGCTGCAGCAAAAGCACCAGAAATAAAGAAGCAATCCGTGCAGCTGGTGGCATTCCATTATTAGCTAGATGGCTCAGATGTTCCCATGTAGACATTTTAACCCCAGTAGCAGGGACACTACAAGAATGTGCCTCAGAGGTCAGTAAAAACACATAGCTAAATTATTTCTGATCATTAAAACAATTGTCTGTCACTTAAACCAGGCCAGTTATTCCATCTGGAAGTACATGTTTGTATGAACAGTGTTTTTAAGAAGGCCATGACTTATATTGAAGTAAAGACCACATATTTTTTAAATTAAAAAACTGGGAGTACTTTGTGAAAGAAAATACATAGAAATTAAATCCTTAATGAATTTAATTTTTTTTCTGTATTTTTTAATCATACTTGATAAATATGGCAAGTTAAGATGTTATATTCTGGTTATTCAGTGCATTTAAATTCTACAAAGCTATCCTTCAGGTGTGGCAAAGAAGATCCAAAGCAGTGCAGGGCAGATGCACTTGTGAATTGTGAATTCACAGGGCAGATGTCCTTGTGAATTGTCTGTCTGCTCAATTACAAAAAAAGAAGAAAGGAAAATGCATGACTTTTCTACAGATTTCCTTGGCAGGTTTCACAGCTTTGAGTATATTCACTCTAAGAATTTGAATACAAGGGTTTTTTTTTGCCATTACTGTAGAGAAACAAGATAAACCAGGTGCCTCGAGTTGCCAAAGAGTGGGTGTGAGTCCACCTGTGCCTGATTAGGACAGGCCCCTATTGGGCATGAGCAAGACCAGGGGGCCAATAAAGGCGGGACCCACACCCACAGAGAGAGCTCACTCTGATGCGAGGCAATAGAGCAAGAAAAGCTCATCCTGCTACACGTTACCATATATAAGATGAGTGGTTATTTCTCCATTTGTGGAATAATGTTTGAAATTAATAACTCAAGGTACATTCCATTAATTAATTAAATCAATCATGGTGGATTGCACTTAAGTTTGAAAATATACATAAGTTCTGTTGGTCATTTTGAGACATGGAAGACATGATTTTTCAAAGGATTTTCCATTATAAAGCACTTTGTATTTTCAAAATTAGCTTCTTGTACTACACAAGTTCATGCATGCTCCATGAGACAGCAGACTGGCAGATTTTAGCTTCAGTAAGTCTGTAAGAAGGTGAAATTTTTGAGGGTTTCTTATCTGGCCAAATTTGGAAATAACTAAGTGCATCTCTTAGACAGATGTTTCCCTTCTCTTAAATACTGGTCCCTGGTTACAATTCCTGTGGGTTAAAATTTGGAAGAAAAGATCACCAAAAAAATGTTAATTCTAAGAACATGTTTTTCGAACTATGTTCTAGGAATAGATCTGTTGTTTTGGTTGCTGGTTCTTGATGAACTGGGTGGGTACTTCTTGAGCTCATTCTGAAAAATCTTTTTTTTCCTGTCTCTGAGCAAAGAATCTGTAAATCATTTAGAATATTCTTATTTCTGTTTAATTCAGGTAGCTACAAAATAGGCATTGCAGCATCTAGTTGTACAGGAGATTTGAAGAGCATTGTAATTTATGCATTTGATTAACTTTGGGAACATCAAGAGTATTTTCAAGGCAATGCAATAAAGTACAATGCTTTTCAATATCAAAGCCTAGAATTATAGCACTGTGTTATTATTTTGACTACTGTTACTGTTGTATAGGATTGAAAATATGCAGTTTATCTTTTTAGCCAAGTTACAGACTTGCAATAAGGATGGAAGGAATGATTCAATACCTTGTGAAAAATCTGAGTAGTGAATCTGAGGAGCTACAGATGCATTGTGCAAATGCCATATTTAAGGTAATTGTATTATTATAATCTGTAGGTCAGAACCAGCATTAGCCCTTTGTTTTCATGTGATTTTCTGTTTTAATATTTTTTAGTTCCACTATTTCTCTTACATGTAAGAAGTTATACAAGCATTGATGGATAATTCTTTCAATAATATTTCAGCTGCATATTTAATATTATAATTAAGTTCCTAATTGTTGTTCTTGTGTGCAAGCCCTAAATTTCAGTTAACCAGTGAAGTGAGACTTAACTGTGCAAGAGCTGTTTTTATTTTTGTGTTTGACCACAAGGTGAACAATGTGACAGTGTAAGGGATGCTGCATATACAGTAGGGGTTTAATGTCAAACTCCCTTATTGAATTCTTAAAATTTTCACATACTTTAATAAAATACTTATGTTTTCTTCTCTATTAGATTTTACAAGTTACAGCATAATACACTTAGCTTTTGAAGACATAAATTTAAACATCTTACATAATATAAATATTTAATTTTTATCCCTGTAGTGTGGAGAAGATAAAGAAACACGTGACCTGGTTAGACAACATGGAGGTCTGCAGCCCCTATCTGCTCTGCTTAGTAACTCTGAAAACAAAGAACTTTTAGCTGCTGTGACAGGAGCAATCTGGAAGTGTGCAATCAGTGGAGAAAATGTGTCAAAGTAACAATTCAATTTTATAAACATTTATTACATTATTGTATTTTGATTTTAGGAGCCTCTGTTATCAAAATTGTTATGTTTTGATTCTTCAAACTATAATTTATAATCAGTTGGGCTTTCAACTTAGGTTTTATAGAACTTTAAAAAAATTGCCACAGAACCTTATCAGGGTACACTGTAAACAATGTTAACTTCCTAGAATCTTATGAGTCAATGAGAACATTTAGTGCCTTTAAAGAATAGTTCAGATGTGGGACACTGAATCAGGATGTGTACTAGCACATACTAAATGTTTGACATATGGACATAACTAATATCCCCACTCTGTAGCTTACAAACTAGAATTACTGCTGCATCATAGAGAGAGTAATTAGCCCATTTAGCTTTCATATTTTTCATATCAAGAGAGACAAAAGCAAATTAACTTATTCTAGGGTAGGTATCTAACACACATTAGATTCACTTACTTTAAAAATATATTGGAATCTATGATAATGAGCCTAGATACCTCACCCTTGACTACAGAAGGGGCTCAAAAAAGTACCTGCTAAGTGAGTGGAATTACCTGATGAGGGTCCTACCACAGGTCCTACAACCTCTCAGGGTCAGGGTCCTGTGTGAGTATCTGGGAATGTGACAGCAGAAGTTATGACCATCCACCTTTCCTGGAACAACACAATGATTGAGAATACTCATCTCCCTCATCTGAAATTCATTTATCAGGTTTATGTACCTTACCTCAAAAACCCCTGATCCACCGGAGTGCTAGTTTTCCTCCTGAAGTTATGCTTCTCTGTAACAGAGGAATGGAAGATTCATAGTCTTGTAGGAGTAAAGAGGTAAACTCCTGCTGCAGCCCTAGTGTACTTAGCTGGACAAGCAGATATAATAAATAACTGCTAGATAAAATTTAGAAAGAATTTTAGTAATAAGAATTTACGGTCTGGGTTTTTATTGTCCTCAATGAGTTCCCAAACTGTTGGTATACAGAGCCATGGTCTTTACATACTCCACTGCTATTATACTGCTTTTTGCATTCTTGATTGCTCAGTAACCTGGCTTTTCAGGAGGGTGTATCTTTTTCTCTGAGCTTTGGGTACCTATACAGAGGCACTCTGCTTCTGGATCAGTGACTGATAAGTTGGACTGAATGGCTCTATCCTAGTAAACTAAACAAGGCCAAACCTGTCAGGTTTCTGGAACTATGTTATGATTTTCCATACTATTTGAGGTGCTAGCACAGTGCCCTACAAGCCTGGTCTGGACCAACAAGCACTCTCCCAGACAATGCCCAGACATTCCTTTAGAACAGTGCAGGCAACAGATTGTTTCCATTAGGCAGAATGGGTGAGGCCACCCTGCTTTGTGATGAGAGATTTTAGCCATACGGATACTATGTTGTGCTTTTTTCCCTCAGGACTAGAGATCGAGCTCTCAAGGGATTTATTTATTAGTGTAGCTGTTGCCAGTAATTCTGTCCAAATGCAAACATTTTTCTGGGCTACTCAGGTGTCTTTGGCAAGTGCTTGGCACCCTGTGAAGGTTACTTGCCAGGCACAGCCCCAGGCTTGATCTGAATTCAGGTTTTATGTAGTGTTGAGTCTGAATTGGTAAACCCTATCCAAACTCAAGGTGGGGAGGCACTACAGAAGAGGGAGGGAGGGTAATACCAAAACACCTAAGTAGTTCTGGAGGGATGAGCTTGAGTCTGGCATGAAGCTAGCACTAAAACTGTGCTGGTGCCTGTAGTGCCACTTAGCTGTCTTCAAACTACTGCAGTGTTTCCTGTACCTGAAGAAGGTGTTGTGCTGACTCAGCAACGAGCTGATACAGGTGCCTGGGCCTAACTGGCTCAGATTCCAGTTTGTTGCAGGGAGCAACAATACTGCTTCTGGACCCAAGATGGCCTGAGCCAGCAGCTCTGTCAGAGGGGGGCCCACCCATTGCAGAGCCAGCTCATAATGTTCCATCTGTGAAGCAGCTGATATGCAACACAGATATAGTAGCTAGTAAAAATCAAGAAGGTTTTTATTTAAAAAAAAAAAAAAAAAAGTTTGCTTGCTTTATTGTTCTTTTTTCATGCTGTAGCTGTTTTTCTGAAGAAAAAAAGTAGAGGGATACTTCCAAATTATAGTGAACAAAGAGAGGAAGATTATTCTTCAGGCAAAGGCTTGGATGAGGAAAAATAGAAGTTCCTTATTTCTGTTACTTTATTTGTGATACTGATAAAAGAGCTTGGAAAGATTAACTTTTATTGAAACAGTTGTAGTTCTGCCATAAACATTTCAAAAATACTAATATTTTTGTATGAAAAAAAGCTACATGTATATAGTATGTCTAGCTCAAGTAGGCACTTCAGAAGCTTGGAGGCATGGGGGAGGCTCAAATGAGAACTCTGCTCTCAGAGAAATCTTCTCATTAGGGGAGGAACTACCTGAATTCACACAAAGGTATAAATCAATGCATAATTATTAGATAATATACAGGTTAGATATAGATTGCTATGCCAAGTAGAATTGTCAAGATGTATCACAGAAAAAATATAAAAGGAAGATACAGTATTTGTTATGTGTTAAGAACCTCTTAATTGTAGTGTAACAAGGCAACCAGGTGCCCCTAATTGCCAGGGAGTGGGCATGAGCTTGCGTTAAGCCCACCTGTGCCTAATTAGGGCAGGCCCTCACTGCGCATGAGCAGGACCAGGGGGCCAATAAAAGGCTAATTAGGCACAGGTGGGCTTAACACAAGCTCATGCCCACTCCCTGGCAATTAGGGGCACCTGGTTGCCTTGTTACACTACACTTAATGAACTTAAATTATGGCCCCAGTCCTGTTCTAAAAGATAAACTTCCAAGGTTTAGCATGCATCTCTTTGAAGGCTAGGATAGGTTAGGATAGGATAGGACAGGACCGGACCTACAGGATCATTAAAAAACATATTTTTGTTTTTCAGCACTAAAAGTGCTGTGAAGAATGAGGAAAGTATTAATATATCAGTCAATTCAAATTAATGTCAACTTCTTTTTAGCAAAATGTAATCTCTCATAGTACAATAGAAGTGTACTAGAGCTGTAGCTCGTACCTTAGGAAAATACAAATATTGGACCTGAACTAAGTGTAGAACTGGTCTGGGCAAATTCTCTAAGGGTTAACAGTGAAAAGTAAGTGTGCTCCTTTGGTCCTGAGAGGTGGTGGAGGGTCTGATGCACTACTGCTCTAGCTGTTGTTAATATGTCCGGAAAATGTACTGGAAGTTAGGATGTCATGGTACTTGCCAGTCTTCCAGTATGTTTTCAACTATTTATAAATGTGACATCCACATGTCAAGGTTTAAAAAAACCCTCAGACTGCTCTGTGTATTCCTAGATAGCTAAACTAGAGATACCTGTTTTAAAAGGTAGAGAAATTATGCTGTGTTTCACACTGTCAAGAACTGATTGAAATGGTTTACCTGTAGTGTAGTTTCTTCAACAAGATAATTTACATACAGAAATGAAAGATTATACTTCAATTAAAATGTTACTTTGATGATAAGATTAAACTTAAAACAGTAAGACACTGAAAATAACAACATTGGGTTTATTGCTGTCTTTTAGATTTCAGGAATACAAAGCTGTAGAAACTTTGGTAGAACTGCTTCCAGATCAGCCTGAAGAAATCCTTGTAAATATTGTTGGAGCACTGGGAGAATGTTGCCAAGAGACAGCAAATCGATCTGTTATCCGTAGATGTGGTGGAATACCACCTCTCGTGAAGTTACTTTCTGGGACTAACCAGGCACTACTTGTGAATGTCACCAAAACAGTGGGAGCTTGTGCAACGGAACCTGAAAGTATGATGTAAGCTATTCACATTCATAACATTTTAAATATTGAAAAAAATGTAATTTTAGTAATTCTCAAACAAATATAGTAAATTCTAATCTGGTTTAAGAAGATATTTTTCTTTTTTGTTTTCCACAGAGCTGTGTGAGTTATTTACATCCCATTGCAAAATGTGCGTTTATATAAAAAAATTGTTAAGGGAATATATAGAAAAACTGCACTTTGGGGAACACCACATAAACCTTTAGTAACCTGATTTTTAATGAAATTAAAATTCAGGGTTACAGAGCACAATTTTAAAAGGCTGTGTGATGAGTGCCTGTTTTGCCTTCTCCTTTTTACATCTGTTCTCAAAACAGAAGGAGTGTCATCAATTAGAGAAAGTAATTATAAAAAGAAATGTGCACATTTTTTTAAAGTAGGTTATTTCTTGTATTTTATCTTCTTTGATCTCCTTCATCTTTTCATGTATGAACTCAGACTTCTTCTGGACCCTTTTCTCCTTTGGAAAACAAAATAAACCCTCAAAAATACACTTTTTTATTCAGAGAGTTGCTGCTATGTGATATAGATTTGTATAATTTACAAAGCTCCTTGAGTTTTTTATGATGAAGTGTTCCAGTTAAATGTTGAGGTCAGTATTTACTGTGCTCACTGTTCCCTTACAGGGATGTTTACTTCGAGATTCTCAGAATATTTTCCTCCTTATACATGAGGCAGGTCAGAAAGAGAGTTTTATTAAGCTCCTCCTGTTCTGATTTGCATAATTCACTTGATATTCATATAGCAGTGCAGGGAATTCTTTTTCTGAATAGGGCTTTTGTTTTCATGCTTTGGCTGTCACCCAGTGGCAAAAGGCTAGATGGTACACAACTGTAAACATGGCTTGTATGAACAGTTAGCCACATAACATAAAAGTATAAATAAATGAAATCACTTTCACAACATATCTCTCTAAAAATGAGTCTGTAGAGTAATGTAATAACAGAATTAAAATTGTAAATCACCAGAGAGATTTAAATTCCAACAAATATAAACTGATATTTATAAAGCCTCAGACATAGTCCAGTGCTCAGGACTGTCACTGTAGTATCCCGTAGGGCTAGCTTCATATTGGAGTGTAGTCAGTGTAAACATGAAAAATAACACCAATTTCTGCTAAAAATTGTGATTCAACAAAATGCATCTTGTTTTTAATAAGGAGAGAGAGCAGGCTGTTTGGGACTGAATTTTATAATTTCTAAGGCTGGACAAATGAATCAAATGTCGAATTTGGTTCATATGAAAAAATTCTCTATTGGAAGTTCTGAACTTTAAAATGGTTGGTTGGCTGGTTTTTTTTTCAGTATTTTAAAACATTAGCAAGTAAGCAATATCTTTGATCAAGAGCAAAATATACTTTTTACACCATAAGAAAACATTAGACAGGAGTTATGATTATTTGCAAGACTGTGACATGTAGGTGGTGTATTGCGCTAGTTAGACTTGCAGTAGAGGAGATAATGCTGCTGAGAGGAGATAATGCTGCTGTCCTTTCCTAACTATGACTCATCCAACTGTGGGTAAGTTTGTTGCCAATCCAGCAAAATATTATAAAAGATTCTTAGTTAAAACATTGACCCCAGTGCAACTAGTCAGATGCTTATATGATTTACTTGGTTTAGTACTTTGTCTCTCATAGGTTTTAGAGCACCTATTTCCCCATGCCCCCAAATAAAGAGATATCCATTCCTCTCCTATCTGCACACCTCCCCCCCAAAAAAAAAGCAACATCCATTCCTCTTCCATCTTCTTATCTCAGACCAGTACAGCAGGAATTGGAATGGTCTGTCCTCATCTGAACCATTGTCTTTTTTCTTGGGAGAGTAAGTCACCAAAGACATGAAGGATACATAGTCTATAGCACCTCTTTGTTCCATTTACAAAATTTGGGACTGAAACAATAAGAAACTTTGTTAGAAACTTCTGTGAAGTTCGTTCTTTTTCAGTAAACATTTTGGAAGTTCTTAACCAAAAAGACATATATTAGCAAGGAAGTGAAGATGTGCCAGGTTTGTCTTCATGGAAGAAGCAAAGCAAACCCACTTGTACCCTGTGACAAGAATATCCTTTTGCAAGTTTTACTTTGCTGTTTCTGGGCTACCTGGTTCATCACGTGTTCCATGGAGAAAGTCTGCACTGAGAGTGAGACTATTAGATAAGCATAGGTGAACCTGCTGCTTATACACGACTTCTTATAAATTTTCTCTCTGCCGTGTTTCCCAGTTGACACTTTAGCTTCTGCAGCTACTGAGTATAAGGTATCATAGTCTTACTTTTCTGCTGCAAGATTAAGGCAACTTCAAGCAGTTTGGTGATTCTTATTCATTCTGTTGAGCTCTGTAAAACAAAGAACAGCAACCAGCTTCTATCATAACAAAGTATAAGTTTGCTTATCTTAAAAAAGCGTAACTATAATTGAATCTTTACTATTATGTGGACAGTGTGAAGATGTTCTCCATATTCAGTCTTCTTCATGGCCAGTGACAGAGTTGCTGCTGAACATGTTTTATGTCCATTTGGCTTTTTGAGAACATTTAATAGGTTGGTCTTTTTCACCTACTAAAAACAGAGAACTAAAGCATATTCTTTCACTTTTCATTTGCCCTTTTCATTTGAAAACCCATAGACTTCATCTCTAGCATTCAAAGCTGAGGATATAGAATCTTGTAAATTAAAATATAAAACTATTTTAGCAAAACAGATGGAGTTTGAATCA
This sequence comes from Calypte anna, assembly GCF_003957555.1. NCBI lineage: Eukaryota > Metazoa > Chordata > Aves > Apodiformes > Trochilidae > Calypte > Calypte anna. Next base: position 16,743,978 of record NC_044245.1, read on the forward strand.
TTGGTATGTAATACTATTTATCAAAGCAGTCCACAGCAACTAGTGAAAGTTTTGAGAAACATGCTAAATTATGGTTGCAGAAAAGACAAGATTTCATTCTGCCAGAATTAAACCCTGTAATCTTAACAGTGAACACAATACAGAGTCAGTACAACTTTGTTTATTTACATTTGTATTTGTGGTCTAAATTGGCAGGCAATTAAACTAGAGTTCTCAAAAATTCTGGCAAATGAGACTATAGCAGAAAAAAGATGATAGATATGACAAACAGATGTCTTTGTGTGTATGCATGTGTGTTTAAGCAATATTCAAATTTCTAAAGTAAATGTTCAAGATTAAGTTTGAATTTTAAAGTGAAGTAATATTTCAGATTAACAGCTTGGCTAGCTTCAGATTAATACACCAAAGTAAATTTGTAGAGTTGTAAACCATGTCTTACACAGGCATTTCATTATATTATGTCATGATATTAAGTTTCTTAAATGAAACAATGGGAGAACTCTTTGTTAATCAAATGTTAACTATAAACAGCAAACAATAGTAAATTAAAAAACCAATTGTCTTGTTAAATTATCTTCACTGGTCAAATAGCAAACACTAATTCACTGTAACCTGAGATTTCCCGGAGGCTTTCCTAGACACTCCAGTAATCTCTGAATGGGTTGAATTGCATTATATTTAGTATTTAAAATATTTAATATATAAAAATATTTTCCTGTAAGACATATTCTAGATACACAATATGTCAGCTGTTCTGTGTGAAAACCAGGAGGGTGCTTTGCTCATACACCTTGCAGCTGTCTTTTTGCAGGACTGATATCAGCTACATACCCCTTCATGTCTGCTCTAATCATGTCTGGCCAGCACAGCACTGCATGTCAGGAATGCCTCTTCACTCTACCTATCTCTCACTGCCAATACAACTACTTTTTTGTGATTTTGAGAAGCAGAGTTAATTTACACATTTTTCAAAATTGTCAGATCAGAGATCAAGTAAGTAATGGCAAGGTACAGAGCTTTGGCTCAGAATCTTGGTTGAGGTCTATTGTGAGATGCCTCTGCTATGGTAAGGTGCAGAGAAACAATAGTTCAGGATATCAGAATATTCTTAACTCTCCATATTTATATATTGCTATGTACTTACAGTGGGGCACTAGGTGGCAATTACTTATAATGAAATTACATTTCTACTTTGGGTGACTTTCATGCCTGTTAAGATTTTGACTATTAATAGTGTTCATTACATTAGACACATTGGATACATGTAGTTCAGCTAGTCTATAAAGTAGTTAGATTCTTGAACATTCAGATATTTGATAGTAAGATTTTTATATCAACTATCATATTATTTCAGCTTTTATGAGATTGTTTTCAGCTTTGGAAGGAATTGTTCTGCATCTTTACTAAAAGAACTGTCCTTTAACAGTCCCAAGACGGGTTGTTTAATACAGGTTTAACTGTAGTTTAATTTTATGATCACAATGCCAACAAATTATTATAGAATAAATCATTTAAGTGACTGCAACCACAGAGTGACTAATGTACTAGCTATGGATGAATACAATATTGAATGCCAACCAAAGTAAATTTTAAGGTATGTTTGCTTGTTTTTATTCTGGTAAGTAGTTTTATTACAGCATCCTGCTGATAATGTTAGAATAAACTTTGTGAAAAAAATTTAATACAAAAACTACATGCAAAAGCAATACTATTTAGGGTAATGTCACCAGAGCTGAAATTTTCAAGATTACAGGTTAATTTTCCCATCTATTTCTTTGTTTATTTGTAAAGAAACCTAAATATTTGTTTCTGTTCACTTTAAAAAGGCATTTTCACAATGAAGGAAAGTAATACTTAATCACTTTTATAGAGGAAACATTTTTCAGGGCCATTTATTTTAGCCTTCTTTTTGCTTTTACAGCAGATATGCTCATTTAACACCCACTTTCTTCATCTGCTACATTTCACAGTTATACCATGGAACGATAAATCCTGGAACTGAGAAAGGGTTACCCACTTGTTTAACAATGCTTTCTTTAGTTAGCAAACACTGTGTTCTCCACAAGAGGAATATAAAAGGGTTTGTACTTGTATGGTAATTACATAGTAAAATTTCTTAAAGTATGAGAATTTAAGAGCATCACGCTTCTATGTAGAGTTATTTTCATTGGAATTAATATAGTGTAACTGAGAGAAAGCAATAATCAGTGATGAACAATGTACATTAGAGGGCTGTTTGTTTTGTCTGTACTGGTTATATACTTTGATTTTTTACATATTGAATGGACAGAGGACTATACTTTCAGATACTCTGAGCTGTTGATTGTAAGACAATTGGTCTTTCCAGTATTCTTGAAAAAGGTAAAGCTCTTCTTCAGAAACCCTACCATGGAGTGAGGCTAGATTACACTGAAAAGCTCAAGAGAAGAGAAGAAAACTGAGAAGAAAATTAAAGTAAACTCTAAATTGAAAAGGAAGATCTAAAAAAAATATACAGGAAAGATAAATCAGCCTAGAGGTTGTTTTTTTGAGTATGGTGGAAAAAGCTGAGCTCAGTGTTTGGCATCTATCTTTTATATACTTGTTGGAGCTGGGTCATTTATGTTTAGTGCCTCCTGGGAGGAAGTACCTCATGTTGGTAAATGGTTCATGGGTTCATGGGAAAGATTCATGGGTTCTTTTATAATTAATTCCAATATAAGGAAAATTCCTTGTGCTCTATTAAATGACAGGAAAGTAATGTTAAAATTGCTTAAAAGTTTTGGGTGTTAGGAGGGATTTAAGAGTATGTTTTACTCAAGTCATCCTTGCTGTGTTGAACAGACATGTAAACTGAGTGACGTGTGATCATGCTGGTTTATTTTGATGTTTTAAGATTTCTGAATTTGTCCTTTGAATGACGGTTTTCTTGCAATTATTCTGGAGCTGAGTATGTAAAATAGGCTGTATTTAAAGTAGCAGATCTTAAATAATTTACAGCGTCTCAATGATAGGTTTGTGCAAGAAAGTATTATTTCAGAAAACAATTGTTTCACCAGTTTGTATCAAAGTCATGAATTAAGTCCTTGGTTACTTGATATGGAGTTCATGTCCTTAGTTATTTTTTCTGCTTCAAATAGTAGTGTGATTACACATCAAGCTGACTTTATAATTAGTTAAAAAATTTCCTATCAAACCTGTGTATCGTTAACACAAATGAGATGCTTTATGTGATGTTTTTAAGCACAATGGGTATTTAAATTTTTTTTGTATTTACAGTTGAATTGTGTATTAAATATTACACAATTGTATAACAAAAATAAAAATAATTTTATAAAATTCAATTTTACTTTTGAGATTAGAAAATGAAGGTGTGAACTTTTCTCTGCCTTCAGCCCATCTGCTTTGGGTTTAACATACCTGTTTGAAAAAAAGGCACTTTTGTAAAGGCTATTAAGTTTTGAGTGACCTTCCTTTCTGCTTAAGGTATTCACTGGACCCTATTATGAAGTGATGATTCCGTGATCATGAGCCTGATTGATATGTAAACATAACACAGATGGCATAGATATGATCCTGATGATAACTCATTTTTCAGTTAGTCACAAAGATACTTTGATTACAGTTTGTTTAAGTGATTATAATATGGTGTTCAGTGTTAGTCTTGTTGGTAAGAAACACAGGAGAAACAAGTTACACATTATTCATGCCCAACAAGGGCACACTGTGGTGTGACCATTTTAATTTCTAATGCTAGATTAGAAACATGGTACTTCAAAATATGTCATAGAGTAAGGTAAATACATTAAGCGCAGACTGAATAAAAAGTTAAGTACATAGTTTGGGGCATAAATATTTGTTTTGGAAAGTATTTGTTGCTATATGAAAGAAGCCAGTATGCCTGAGTTCAGATTTCACTTTGCATGCAGATCATTAAAAAGTCACATGCTTGTTTTCACATTTATATGAGTTCTGTTGTTTATAACTGAGTTTACTTCATCTTCTATAGGCACTTTGAATGACAGTCTTGATAAAAAGTTAACAAAACACTTGAGATCCCTACTATGTAAAGAATGGGCATTCCTTCAAAGTGCTAGGTATCTTCAGCATAATTTGCAGGCAATGTTTTCTGTTTAAAACTGAGCACTGCTATTAATTTATACAGCATTAATGAGATGTATTTAGAAAACTTATTCTGTCTTTCCATGTTTTTTTCACACCCATCTGCTCTTTAGACTATGATGATGGTGATTAGCTGACAGTAAAACACAACCATAAAACAAACATATAGCGAAACAGTACAATAAAGACAAAACAGTACATTAAAGACAATCATACCCATATTTATTAAAGCAGTGTTCCAAACAGATATATTTTTTACTTTTTCATTAGCTACTCCATAATTAATTATCTCTTTTTTGCTCTATTTCTGTAATAGAATAATTGACCGTCTAGATGGAGTTCGCTTGTTATGGTCATTGCTGAAAAATCCTAATCCAGATGTTCAAGCAAGTGCAGCTTGGGCTATTTGTCCGTGCATTGAAAATGCTAAGGTAAGAAAGCACAATAGTTTTGTTTTATATATACACTCATATAGAAGTTTTATATTTGGATTATTTCCAGCAATAATTTCCTTTTGCTACTTACACTCTCTTTATTTCATTCTGTTAACTTTTAAAAAAAATCTATACATTAATTTAAAAAATGTGAATAATCTTCCATCTAGCATTCATTATAGTATTTTATTTTGCCTTTAGAGTGCTTACTGTATTTGGAAAATACATTTCAATAACTAATAAGAACCTAAACTTACTGTACCCAAATAAAACATGATTAAAATCTGACAATGCTTAGAACAGAGAGCTTATACTCACAGGCTATTAATAGCACAGGTAGCTGTAGCTGTTCACTATGAGGTACTTCAGTTCTCAGGAGACCATAATTTGGTTTCAGAATATATTTCAGACTCGGTGCCAGTGTAATCCTTAGAATTTCTGCTCAGACTGCCAACAAAAAGTGCCAGTGAATAGTGGCTGTTGTGCAGGTCAGTTGTACACAGAAGCCTGAGCTATTTATTTATTTCATGTCATTTTCCAGATAGAGATAAAATGGTGAGTGTAAGTTATATATGAGTCATCTTCAGTGAATTCTTGCTACTGACCTGTGGTAAAATAAAGGGGGTTTTGTTTCCCATTAGAAGTTTCCTGGAATACTAAGTGGACTTTTATGCTTAATCCTTATACAGTACTACCTTCCAGTTTAATTTACCTCCATATTTATTGTAGCTTTTACATCTTCTCTACTGTACCACAAATATATATCCTTTAGCATCACACTTGAGATCCTGACTATGTAAAGAATGGGAATTCCTTCAAAGTGCTAGGTATCTTCAGCAGCATTTGCAGGCACTGTTTTCTGTTTGAAACTGAGCACTGCTATTGATTTATACAGATGGGTGGATGTAGATGCAAGTATATGGATGAAAATATTATTAGAACATTTGGTCTTGATTTTTATAGCTTAAGCATTTTCTATTTCTTCACAATGATTTCTGTAATAGAAGCTTGCTTGCCATTTTTCAAGCATGTTGGTTATTCTGAATTATCTTTCCATCTTTTTAAAAAACATACACATTCTAGTTTTTCTTTACCTCAGGGTGGGGTGTACACATGTCTCATCTGTCAAGGTGTGACTACGCCATCCTTTCTCTTGAGCAATATTGCTTTAACTGATTTTTAAAAACATTATCTCAGAACTGAAGGAATACTTATTATGTGTAAGACTGCAACCTGTAGAGTAGAACTCCACATTGCTAGAGCTTCCACTAAAAACTCTTTCAGGATCTAAGAAGACAAAGGACAGCTACTGAAATTATAGACTACATGAGGTTTTTTCTTAGTTTTTCCCCACTTGGTATTTGAAGTGTAAAGCTATGTACATCCTTAGTGTAGCCATCCTCCTTTCATCTCTCTTGGCTGCCTGCCCAAATGCAAATCTGTGACCCCACAAAGAGTTCTTTGTGTGAGGCTAAGGCAGAGTGGCACACAGAAACAAACCAACCAATAATGCCCTTTCCTCTGACACTGAATGGAAAGTAGTGTGTATAAAGCAGCAATTACAGCCACACTGTGAAGTCCAGTAACTTTTTCTATTAAAACATAGTTCTTAATATTTTTATTCCAGGTTAGTAATAGTCAACAATTTATACAAACTTTCAAGAAGTGCAGTTTGGTTTGTGCAGTGCTTGATTCAAGAGCAATAATAAGTTTATGACTGTGAAAGGATTATGTGCATTCTGGCTTTTCCAAGCCTGTGCTTGGGATTGCAAATCATGTTTCAAATAGCAGAGAGTTTAGAATCTGGATTTGGTTTCTTTTTGTATTCTTTTTTGGAAGCTGTGGTGGTTCTATTCTGCAGTGTAGAGACTGATAGATTAAATAGAACTTGTTAATAGTATGAAAGAAATTTTTATAACAATGTAGTGCAGCATCCACTTTTCTGCACAGACACTTTCAGTAAATATAACTTAAAGGTTATTTTATAAGATATTTATAAAACCTTAAAAGCTGATCTGTCATGCTGACAGAGCTGTTATTGTCATAGTGTGCGACTGTGGGATTATCTCCCATGCTCTTACTGTCATCATAATCAGTTTAAGATTGGAAAGTCTACCATTTCTGTTTTACTATTAGGGGGATAAGAGTCACAAAGGGCAGAGTCTTGAATTCTCAAGATGTTTAGGTGCTAGCCAGTTTTGAGCTTTTGGTTCTAACTGGTGTGCCTGCTGTTAGACAGGAAGTTTCTGGAAAGGGAGCAGAATCCAAGTTCCTGCACCCCTAGATTATGTATGTCAATAGTTACAGTGTCATAGCTGTTTCAGAGTACCTCACATAGAATAAAGTTTATCAGTATGATATAGCTAAGTGATGTTGTTTGTTAAAGTAATATGATACAGATCATTGATTCTTGGTCCCTGACGGATATAAGAGTTTTTACATACTACATATAGTTTTTTATATGCTGTAGTATGTAAATTGTAAACAGCTCAGACAGCTACAATACTCATTTGGTATCAGTCTTCACTTGTGTATGCCAGCATTAGTTCTAAATATTTTTTGCCTTATGAATTTCTTGTAAAATTAAGATCTTACAGGTAGTCTGGCAGTGATATAATTTTGGTGGTAGAACTCTGAAAAACTTTGCACAGCATCTGTGAGTTGTAATTATGAGTAATAGACTTTTCTTTAAAGTATAAGCCTTAAAGATACAAGAATGTAATGTATTCAAATGATTTATCTTAAAAGAAGCAGATTCTTATTAATTATTTCCTTGCTTCCAAAAGGAAAAGTTACTACTGCAGGCACATTGGTAATGACAAAGTGTACGTGCACGGTCCAAGAAACACAAATTACTATGAAAAATGACTAAGAAAAGTCTGCTCAACTCTGTTGATGTTGGAACGGTGATATTTGGTTATGATGCTTCTTTGAAAAACAGTATAGTGTTCTCCCAATGTACATGAGCCTAAACAGAAAAATGTAGAGAAACACTAGAAAGATGTTATTTGGGCTTTTGTAAAATTCATCCAAAGGCATTTTGCCAGTAAGGGGAACACTGCCAGCCTACTTTGTATGAAAATACATATTTCCTCACAGGGTAACCTTTAAATAATATGTCTTGAAATAAAAAAAGAAAAAAAAATTTAAAAGTCTATCCTCTTATTTAGTAGAGTTTCAAGTGCAAATATTAGAAAAGGAAAGGTAATGTCAGACCTATCAGCTTTCAACTTTCAAGGTTTCATTTTTAGCCTTTGTTGTAGCTACAACTGTGACGACCTTATTAAAGAACTTAAGGAAGCCATCTATTTACAGAGTCTGTCAAAATTATTTAACTAAGCCATTTGAGATGGGGGATTTGAGGGAAGAAAGAGGGAAAGTTATCCTATTGTCTTAAAATGTACTTGCAAAATGACATCTCACACATCCCAAGGTATAGAATCATAGCATGGTTGGGGTTGAAAGGGACCTTGAAGATCATGTAGTTCCAAGCCCTCTGCATGGGCAGGGACACCTCCCACTGGACCAGGTTGCTCAAGGCCCCATCCAACCTGGCCTTGAACACTTCCAGGAAGATGACAGCCACAGCTTCCTTGGACAACCTGTGCCAGTGTCTCACCGCCCTCAAACTGAAGAATTTCTTCCTAATGTCTAATCTGAATCTTCCCTCCTCAAGTTTTAAACCATTTTCCCTTGTCCTCTCACCCACCCCAGCTTTCTTGTAGCCCCCCTTCAGATACTTGAAGGTCACCTCAGAGACTCCTTTTCTCCAAGCTCAACAACCCCAGCGTCTTCATAGGAGAGGTGTTCCAGCCTTCTGATAATTTTATTTGCTCTCCTCTGGTAAACACTTTCTCCTCTGAAAGCATTGAATTCCTTTCACTCTATAGTGGAGTTTCATGGGTGTGATGAAGGATGATCAGCCATCTAAAGCTGTCTGTGTATTTTGTAGATACGAAGAAAGAGCTTGTCCATGCTGACACTAAAATACCCCAAATCAAAACTAAATCAGTTTTAAGAAGGAAGGGTCATAAAAAGGGTATGTGTGAAGGTCAAGTAGTCATCATTCTTCCAAAGTATCATATAATGAGGGAGTGGATTCTATTGCAGCCATCAGTCTGAAGTTAACCCATGGATGGAATATATGCTGCTGATGACCTGTGCTATTTGGGATTCTTACACAGATTTTGCTTCTCATGGAAATTTTAGTGTAACCATATGTATAAAACCACAGAGAACATTTCTTTACTACAAAGTAACAAAGAAAGGTAGTTGAACTTGGAAATTCTTCTGATATTTAACAAATAGCATTATTCAATGTTTGAAATTAATTAAGATGCTGTGTTTATGCATTTTACTGATTTAAAACTGTAGTGCAGTTTAGTGCAGTGTAGATCAGTCATGTACCTAGTGCACACTGTTGTTAATTTGTATTATACTTTAAATAATTTACTTAAGTAGTACCAATATATTTTTTTTACTTGCCATTTTTTCATTAAGCCTATAACATCAAAGTTCCCTGCTTCAGTATGAACATTTTTCAGTTTCTTAGTTTTCCTTCCTATGCTTCTTGCAGTTTTATACAGAAACCTTGGCAGTTCAAACTTAGTGGTGTTACTTTCTATTTTCTTGTTTGTTTTTTCTAGGTATTATACTTTTTAACATAAATCACAGCTACTTCTCTGTATTTGATCTAATTTTTACGCAGCTTTTAATCCCCAATATCTGGATGTAGACTTTCTGACTTCTAAGCTTTTGTTATGAAGTAAACTTCAAAAGTGTACTGTAAGAGAGACACAAAAGGAGAGGCCTCCCAGAGCACTAGGCTCCTTGGAGATTTAAGAGGCCAAGCAAATTAGACCTGACTTGAACCCATAGCTGGCCTCATGTTTGCCAAGGTGCATACAGAACCAGCCTATCAAATGAATCTTGACACATACTGCAGAGAAGTTTAGTGAATCAAGTGTCATGAGGCGTTTGGGTCTCCTATAGATACATTATCCTAGAGATCCTGAATGGATTGCCATAAATTTCCCTGAGCTTCTTAATGTCTACAAATATAGGAGTCCAGTTTCTGTAGAACACATAACCTGAAGGCTGGGGAGCAAAGGGAAATTAAGAGCATAGTCTTATCTCCCTCATTGGGGAGCCTCAGGTCCTGAGTTCCACACAAAACTTCTTCCTGGGAGCCTGGAGACCATAAGAAGCCAAGTAGCTTAGGAGCTCCTGGAGACCTGGCTTTCCAGCTGTTTGTCAGCCCATCAGGCAAGAAGTCAGGGATTCTTGAAAACCAGGAGCCAAGCAGCCTGGCAGGCTGCTCACCAGCCGTCTGTCTGACAGGAGAAAGATGAAGAGGCACGTTGGTAATTCAGCCTTCCTTGCTGCCTGGTTTCTGTCAAAACTTTTCAAGAAGTTGTGTTCTTATGGAAGGTTTTGGTTCCATTCCACTAGAGTTTTCTGATGGAATACTGTTCCTCTGGAAAATATTTGACTAGCTTTCCTTGTAACTTAGTTTATAAAATCTTCACATCCTAGTCAAGCGCTTGTCATGTAGCTTCTGTACTTTTAAATGAGACTTCCTAATTGGATGCTAAAAATCGGTAAAAAGTTTAAACTCAGTGGTCTGTAATGGTACAGTGGTAAACATTATATGATTGCCTTCTTATATAACGCTCTTGTTCATTGCAGGGTTGCAAAGACACAAACAATAATTGCTATAACAACTTATTAGTTATTTATTAGTGTTGTCACTGCATTGATTGTTTACCTCAACTGTCCTCAGAACATTCCAGTATTGCTGTCTTGCACCTCTACAATATGAAACTACACATTAATGATGACTATCTTATAAACATATTCATAATTATAAGACGTTTACTCAGACTCTTATTTGGATTTAATTCAATTAAAAATTGATGGAAACTATGTTTAGTTTTTTCAATTATTCGATGTTAATCTGCCACTCACACTTCTATTGTTAAATGCTTTTCAGAATAACCTAAACCAAATAATGACTTTTTCTCTGCTGTGGCCTCAAATGACTTTGATATTAGTAATTCCACTGCTTCTGCAGGGGAAAAAAAAAAAAAAAAGTAGAACTTAGGCATTTACCCAGGACTGAATTTCAGTGAGATTCATGAGGAGGAGTAAGAGTAGGTGTAGTTTGCCAGACTGAAAAGTAAGGAAAACAATGGACGAAAGGACTACTAGAAATTTCATGAGTGACTATGTAGAGTGTCATAGCTCCCATCTTTTAGAGAATATGATTTGCATGCTTTCTTGGCTAATGGACTTTGCTTTTCTTTCTTGAAACTATCAATAGCAATATATTTGACAAGTGTTTAACTGTGTGATGATCAATTGCAATTCCAAGCTACAGAGTAGCACTGGAACCATGTTAAAGCCACCCTGCTTTGCTGCTCTGGCTTTAGCTGCTTCAGTGAGGTAAAGAGGACAGGAAAATCCATGTTGAGTGTCTGCTGTAGCTTTTCCAACACATTGCATTTTTGTGACACAGAAGACTTGTGAGGTACAATGAAGCAGTTTCATTTTGCAAGGTTTCTTCATCAGTTTTGCTACAGTGGAAGCCTCCACAGCTATACAGACAGGAAGAAAACTAGTATTTAAATATGAAATAATTTGACTTACCATATCATTGAATTGTTTACCAAGAAAATTAATAGAAACCTCACTATATAAGTTGTGCATCTGCCTTTTTTGCTGAGTAGTTATAATATAAAAATTAATCTGTAGTGTTTATTTTTAATTTTAAATTGGGATTTGCTTCAGGATGGTAAGTTATTCAGTTGGAAATAGAGATGGAAATGGACAGCTTCCTTCATTAAGGAAAAGGTAGCTTAAAGCTGGCTCTTGATAATTAAAGTTTATTTGTCCAGCCATACCACCACTTTCTCAGGCAACAGCAATTCAATTTGGCAAATTAGCTGTGACACCTTAAGCTTTTTAAGATGTTCCTAAAGAGATATACTACTTGCTTCTAAACTTCTATCTTTCAAGTGGAGTAGTTTTAAAAATAAACAAAATGTGGTTTTGTAATATGTTATTTATCTTTAAAACTTTCAAATAAAGGAACCAGGATTCACTCTGGAAGAAATAAGAAAGGAATTAAGTTACAAAAGAATTCAGTAGTTCTTCTACAAGAACTGTATGGCTCAAATAAAGGCTGATGATTTTTATTTACTTAATGAAAATAACTACCAAAAACCATATAAGATGATGACAAGAGAACTCAAAACCCCCAAATGTTCTTTTAGTATAAATACTGCAAAGATCAAGTGATTTTTCCAAATCTGTCTTTCGGCAAATATCGTAATTTTTTTTTGCTCATAATTAAAAAAAATACCCACATGTGGAAAGCTGGTCTATGTCACAGTATTTCTGCAGAAACCAATGTAGAAATAAATAAAAAGGGAAACTTAGCTTAATTTTGTTAATGGTGGCAGTTCAACAAGAGGAAAATATGTGATTAAAGACTAGGAGGATGAGGCTTTTGTTGGCTCAGCAGGTGACTGTGCTGGCTTCAGCATCTATGCCAGATAGGTGGGGATTTTTACTGCTTGAGTTTGAAAACTCCTTTTTAATCCAGTTTTGAAATAATACCTATAATACTTTCTGAGGATCACAACTTCTAACTGGCTGCCTGCTAGTGTGAAGATGTGGTTATGTGACATCATAAAAAATCCTGTTATCTCTTCCCATCTTTTTTAACTGCTTAAAATGTAGTTTAACAATATATTTTTCTTTTTATCTGTCACCTCAGGTGAAATATTGTTAAAATTATGATAATGATGAAGATTTAAAATTAAGATATTTCCTATTAATACAGTAAAATATTTTTGCTTCCCTCTCCCCAAATTTTAGAACTTTTTTATTTCTTGTTTAAATGTCTATGTGTTTGGCCTCTTCTGCTTCAGCTCAGGAAATGTTATAGCTAAAACAGAGGCATTCAACACATACACTCAAACACATACAATAAAATTATCAGTGGGACTGATTTTATCAGTATTTTTATCTATAAAAGCTGTTTCTCAGGCTTTGTTTTAACTATACCATATTTTTTTTCTTGCCTAACTGAAACTGAGTAGCCCTGTTAGGACAATAACATTTTAACAATAGATAATGGGGGGAGTAAATTATGTAAATTCACTTACATGCATTCTTTCAAGTTGTTCTTTGCATAGCTGTATCCTAAGATAACAATCATATCTAAGAATCCTATCTAAGCTTTCCAAAATGCTTGACTTTTTAAAATAACTTTTAATAACTTTTTAAATACCTTTTAAAAATAACTTCTTAACATTAAAGGAAGTAAATGCAGTTTAATGGCTGTATTAATACGTTAAATTTTGCAGTATGTAAATACTGAAGTGTAAATGTAATCTTGGACTCAAAACTTTCACTTCAATTTCAATATCAAAATTGTGTTACAACCTACTAGTAAACCACCCAGACTTTGAAAAAATGACATTTCTACAGCAAAGTTCAAAGACTACAGGTAAATATGAAAGCTTATAACATGCTCTTATAACATGCTAATAGCTGGAAATGTCAAAGCCTTTGGATCAAGTCTCACAAAAAACCCTGTTCATTAATTTACAAGGGGGAATTTAAAAGTTGCTTTTTTTTTCTATGTGAAGAAAATAGTGCAAAAAAACATTTCCAAAGACATTTTATAAATTATTTTTATTCTTTTCTGTTACAAAAACAAGTACTGATGAAAATGCCTGAGAGTATCTGGAAACTAAAATCACAGAAATTGCTTTATAGTATGAACAGTGATCTGATCGTTTATACAATCTTACTTGAAGAACATGGATTCAAAATAATTAAACCCAGACCTCTGCAGCCACAGACACTTCTCATAATTTCTTCTTTGAATATCCTTAAATTATGGCAATTGTGTATAATAAATACATAACTTTAAGTTAAAAAGAGTAAGTAGAAATTTGTTGTAAAAAGCAAGCATGAGGTTTCGCTAAATGATATGAAAAAAAATGTTGTTCAAATTTCTTTGCAAAAAAAAGAGAAAACCTTGCAAGTAACATAACAGATTTAAAGCTCTAATTTCTATCCTTCTTTCTGCTCATTGTTCTCCAAATTTCTTACTTCTTTACTTTTTCTCTTTGTCTTGCACAGACCACCAGATAACACCCACAATCGCATTTGGGAAACTTTCCTGAGATGTGGTTTCTGCAGTTTCCCTCTGCTTTTCATCACTAGTAGAAGGTTTTGCCTTTGTGTTTAGCTGGTTTCACAGATGATTATTGAAACTTTTCTTTTTCTTACTGCTGGATTGCTTATGTATTATTTCATCAGTTTAATTGGGCCATACTCCATTACAAAATGTAGAAAATACAAACTTGACAGAAGAGAAATTTAACAAGTAGGCTTGTAATTACCTGAAAATAAAAATATTTTTCAGGAAGGAAAATATAAAGTGTACATATTAATTCATTAAGATGGGATACAGATTATCTTGTCTCTTAATGAAACATCTTTCAAAAGCATATAATGATACACTTCTGCACTACTGGAATACAATTGTGAACTATGCAAAACAGCATAATAATTTTAATGTATAACAGGGTCTCTTACCCATCTTAGACACTTTACTGTAGAGCTTTACCTATTGAGCAGAAGCTTTTCCCATTTGTTGAGCCAATATTTAGACACCAGGTAACGTACAGTTCTATGGTAAGACTTGAGGAGATCAAGTAAATGTAAAATATCTTTCTTTCCTTGTCTGGTGTTGGCTCATTTAACTGTCTAACTCTCATACATGGAGGTAAGAAATTTCTTTGTAGAAATCTTTCTCTCTAACCCATTATCCATCACCTTTGGTCAAATTCGAAAATTTCAAGACAGACATAAAAACTGATAAAAAGAAACATATTTTTTTTTCTCAGGTGATTGTAGATACATTTACATTGTGGTATGGTTACAATAGCATCGATCATAGAGAAACTTCTATGTTAGTGTATCCATGGGAAACACTGTAACTCACCTCTCTTTACACACAGCTCACATGATAATAGAAGCAGCAGAGCACTGCTCTTCCCTCTCTGTTTCTCTCAGCAACTTTTCCGAATCACAAGCCTTTATTTTCCATCTTCTGCATAAAAATTTAGATTCTTTTAATCTCCATAAGGATCTCTGATGTTTGCTTATTCTGGGGTTTTTTTGGACTTCAGCACAAAGTTTGTTCTTAGATGCTGCTCTTTTGCCACATGCTGAGGCTTCTGGTTCTGACCCTGATACTATATGACTTTAAAATCTCCCTTCCAGTCTCAAGAACAACAGTACTTGTAGCAGAAAATATTTCATTCCTGATGGCCCTACCCACTGCTTTTGCCTTGTGTCAGGAAGAAACTTCACAGCTAAGAGTTCTGTTTGGCATTTTGACTCAGAATTTAAAAAGATGAACTGCAGCATCTTCTGGAATTTTTATTTACCAAGTCCATGAACAATTTGATGCATTTGCTCAGCAAAGCTAACACAATACAATTGGCCTCTACTCTGTTCATAAATCAGCCCCCCAAAAGAAATACATGTAATCAAAACCATTCTTGGTGTCAGGGTCACTCCCTAGCCCTAGGAAAGCTCACACTATCCATGTTTGCACTTTCATAAAGTCCTAAGACCTGTAAGTCCAAAAGAGTTTCAGGGGAGTGTCTGGTAGTTTTACTCCAAATTGTCCTATTGCCCTGCTGAAGGAAGCAAACAAAAGGAATTCTACTTGCAGACCTTACATTCCATCTCTGCATTTGCCATTACTGAGATGCATAATTTCTTCTACAAAATTTGTTCTAAAATTCTAAAATTTCTTCTACTGCTGATCATTTGGCCAGTCACTTTTACTCTCCTTGCAGTGTAGTAACAGTTTGGCACCAGGCCATCCACTGCCTCCTGCAGATGTGCCATCACAATGTCACCAGGAATCTTCTCAACCATTTTCAGTTCCTATTTTCAGTATCCTCTGTGAGGGGTATGATTTGGGCACTAATGACATACTTTTAGTAAATAGTTTCATGGACTGCAATGAATCTTGGTGTACAAATTGGTCAGTGACTGTGCAGCTTATTCATCTAAGATTTGTGCTTAGACAAAACTTGGGTTTATACTTTGTGAGCTTTTAAGTGTATATGACATGCTGTATGCTGCATGTCACTTTATCAAAATCTGCCAGTTCCTCTTTGCCAGAGGCAACCAAATGAATTCCATACCCAAGTTGAGTCTCACTGTGCCAAAACTGCTGCTTTTTTCTGTTTTACACATTGATGTGTAAATGTGTGCTTGACAGTTTGACAGGAATGTGAGAACAGCCAAAATGCTGTGTCAGACCAAAGGTTCACTCACATAGTACTCTGTTTCTCATACTAGCCCATGAAGGATGTCTAATGAAAGGTAGAACAGGGCGAACTGTAGCTGTGGTTCCCCTCCTCAGGATGCTCTTCCACCTTCAAGGAACTTTCTAAATCAGCAGGAATATTTTGATACTGAATAACCTTTAATGGACTTTATTTTCTGTGAATTTGTCTAGTTAATTTCTAATGCATAAACTTCCAACAGCCACTGCAATCCTGCTTCAAAGGAAGCCAACATCTTAAGTATGCTTTGTTTGAAAATAACTTTTTTATTCTGAACAAGCTACTTGCTAATTTAATCTGAATGCTCCCAGGTCTTCTCCTGGAGGAGAGATCCCTGTATGCCTTTTCCATCCTACTAAAGATCTGATATGCTTCCATCATACTGCTTGTCCTTTGTCTCTTTTACAGCCCTGAGTGTCATAGTTGGTCACTGACTCCTCTGCAGAGCAGCTCCCTATTTTTGATGATTTTCATCTTTGAAGATTTGTCATCTTTAGCTAAACACTTTCTAATTTTACTACAACTTTTTCATGATGGAAAAGATGGACCACATCTCGATACTGTATTGAAGATCAAGGCACACTGCTTTGTTAAGTCATGTTTGAGTATATTAGTCACATTTTGCATTGATTGTTCATAGTTCTCCCACAGTCACTGCCATGACTTGTGCAACGTTTAAGTGTTCCTAAATACTCATTTGCTTTGATACAAGAAAATAATATTATTGCTCCTTTGTTTTAGATGTTAGGCTTAATGTAGGAAATAAAACATTATGAGAGCCTAAATAGGGATGTCTGTTGCTGTTTTATCTGCCTGAGGTATGTGAGGCATCCACCAGGCAAATACGATAGAGCAGATAAAGGAGACTTGCACCCTTTTGGAGTGACAGCTTGAGGCTGTAAAGCATACTCTGCGTTATCTAAAATTACATTAGGTACCTTTATTTAGGCATTGAGTTTCTGCCTAGATGGTGATATATAAAGCAGTCTTAACTTTCATCTGTCAATCAAGAGAGCCCTGAGTACCAAATTAGCCATAATGGTGGTGAAGGCAACACAGCAGTAGCTACAGTTTTGAATAATTATGTCATGCCAATCTCTTTTTTTAACAATTGCATATAAATACAGATTTAATATGTTAAAATAATATTTCTTTCAATTCTCATTTAGGATTCTGGGGAAATGGTTCGATCCTTTGTTGGTGGCTTGGAACTGATAATCAATTTGCTAAAATCGAAGAATAAGGAAGTTTTAACAAGTGTATGTGCAGCCATTACAAATATAGCTAAAGATGAAGAAAATTTGGCTGTTATAACAGATCATGGAGTTGTCTCTCTGTTGTCCAAGCTAGCAAATACAGTAAGTAACTTCTAACATACTATACTGAGTTTCTTACGTCTACTGCATTGTAACCAATTAACAGGTTATGACAAGAGTAGCAGATTTTGCAGGATCTACAAAGAAGAGCTGTAGAATCCTTCCTTTATGAGATTTATATTGGACATGAAATCTCTCTGTGGCTAGTACTAAAATTGCTTTGGAAGATGAGCTTCATTTTAATAGTCACTGTTTCTGGATATAGCTCTTTGAGAGATGCAGCTGCCATATGAAAGAAAACACAAAAAGCATAAAGGGTCAGGGGAGCAATATATCTGAACCATGCAGAGAATCTTAATGGTGAGACTATATGTTACATTTCCATGCTAATATTCTTATAATTTCCAGACAATCTAAAAGCACTTTTGAAATAATATAAAAATTCACAGCACTTCTTACAAAGAGAATAAGGGACTACTAATTCCATGCCTTACAGCTCTCCAGTTTTTAGTCGTACTGCAATTAAGCTGGTATGCTGTAAGAATGTTTGAGAATACAGTTCTGGTTTTCTGTGAAATTTTTATTGTATCAAATTGTCTTTAATTATTTTTTTACCTTCTTCAGAAAAATGACAAATTAAGACGTCACTTGGCAGAGGCCATTTCCCACTGCTGCAAGTGGGGGAGCAACAGACTCACCTTTGGAGAGAACAAGGCTGTAGCTCCTTTAGTACGTTACTTGAAGTCAAGTGATCCATCAGTTCACAGAGCTACAGCTCAGGCTTTGTATCACCTTTCAGAAGATCCCAACAACTGTATCACCATGCATGAGAGCGGAGTGGTGAAGGTAAGGTGGAAGGTATTTCTTATTTAGAATTCAAATTATTGAAGAGGTTCGTCATGGTTAAAAAATCTTTTGTTTGAAGTAGCTGCTGTGTACCTCACATTTTTTCAACTTTATCTTAAAAATATTTGGTTAAGTAGTAAGTTAGGGACAATATTTCAGTGCTAAAGATACTAAAGTTAGGTGGTTATTAGGAATGGAAATTTGATGTGGACATTCACCCCTGGAGAACTTAACTTGACTCTGACTTAGGCTGGTAGTGATATCTCACCAGCATTTTGTTATTATCAGGTGACTTTTGCAAAAGAAGTTGGGTTACCTTAGTGAATAGTTGCCTAGTGTGGAAGAAAGTCACCTAAGAACTGAATGGAACTGTATTTGGGAACAAATTAAAATAAAATAATACAAAGGCTTAGATTATCTGGAACTGCTTCAGTGAATTCTGCATTTACTTATAAAAATTTTATGTTAGGATTTAAGTATGCACACATTCTGCAAAGACCTTACTCTACAAAGAATTTTTCTCTCAAAAATATTTTTCTAATAAATTTTAATCTTACTAGTTGAATCCAGTGGAGTTACTCTTATGGCACAGGACAGATAGATATTATGGCCTTAGAGATGGAGATCATAGGAGCTCTCAATTTTCTTAAGTTTCTTGAAAGATTCACTGTTTGCAGACTTTTCATTTTACTTCCTGATCAGCTAAATGTATTGAAAGTAAGAGTTGAGTTATGACATAGTGTTACTATTAATGTAGATTTTATGTCTGAACTAGTATTTGTGCACTTTATTGTGAGCAATTACAATCCTGGCAAAATCAGGTTTAAAAGACCCACTGGTTGAAAATGTTAAAAATTCTGTTTAAATGCCAGTTACTTGAATTGACTCAAATCTAAGCTACCTTTCAGTGCGGGAAAGTAATGTCTTCCCATCACAATTACATTGCCCTGGTTACACAGCACAGGGAAATATATATAATCCTGGGCTGCACCAAAAGAAGCATGGCCAGCAGACTGAGAGGTGGTTCTGCCCCTCTGTGGAATCTCCATCCAAGGGAATTTAGGCCTGACCTGACAAAGCCATCAGCAAACTGGTTTGAATTCTGTGTTGTCCCTGCTTTGACTCATGTTTGGACTAGGTGACCTCCTGAAATACCTTCCAACCCAAATGACTCATTGATTCAGATCATCTGATTTCCTTCAGATGAAAAATAATGATCAGTCTTTGCAAATCACTTCTTCTCTATCTTATGATAATTAAGCAGTATCTTCCAGACTCTGAATAGATTTATTGAGCTATACCCATGACATAGTCAATTAGGGAAAACAGCTGTAGTCGTGATAATGAGCTTTCTTTTCCATTCAGTATCCAAAAACAGTCATCCTGTCTAATGTGTCAGAAACCCTCTTCACTATACTTAGTCAGATGGTAATAATGTCAGAGGAACAGATTTAATCATGCTGTTGTTTAGCTACTTAGGGAGGTGTGTATGGTTAAGTGTCTGAATTCCATTCTGAACCATTCAGAAATGGAATATTTATTCCATGAACAGAAAATTCACTTGAATTCTAGGTGAGAGCCAAATATGCATGTAATGAAGGGATGCAGTGCTATCCTGCATACCTTGAAGTATTTCAAGATTCCATGAGATTTAACTAATCTTTTTCTGTAGTTCACAATACTTTAATATTTTTGGGAAAAGCAGTCTGACTGCAAACAAAACTGGTTCTGTAATCAATATTTAAAATGCAGCCAAATCTGATCAAGAATTAAGAGTGTTATGGGGAAAATAATTGTGATTGTGCATTGCCATGAAGGACCTGGAGTAATTTTTCATACCTGCTAAGTATCATAATATGCAAAACTATTGGGAAGTATTTTTGGAAGCAATTTATAATATCAGTGAAAACTTCCCTAACTTTAAAAGGCTGCACTGTTGATTCATGCTGTAAGCTGTTCAGTTTGGTAGACTGTAATATCTTCATAGCCAGGAAATGACTGTGAGCCAAATACATAGCTGGGAAAAGAAACATTATGTTTATTTACTGTTCCTTTTTCTTAATGGCAACAAAAAATGAAATATCCTTGGAAGACACTAATTTACCTGAAGGAGTAGTTCTCACTAGTCTCCCAGTCAGTAAAGATAATGGAAGCTGGTGAAGTGTTTTCTGATAAACTAAATCAAATTAGTCAGATGGTTGATGTCATTCATACCAGACTGTCAACCAGTTACAGTAAAATGTCCTGAGTAAGTGTAAATCTTTAAGACATCTCTCCAGATCCTCAAGTAAACTGTGTTATGTTCAGAGTCTTCCTGAAGTGAATGTGTATAGCTTAGAATCTGAAGTCCTAGGGTCATCCAGCAAACATGTAACAATGAGGTGTAAAACTTCACAGTTGTAAATTAAACCTTTGAAAGGAGTTTCATACTCCAGCTGAGGTAATTCTTTAAACACATCCCATCATTACTGCTAAGAGCTACAGATAAGTAGGTAAGCCACATAGAATTCTCCTATTCAACACCTGCACATATTTAATTTCTCTGTGTGTTTGTTTTCAATTATATTCAAGTGAACATTCATGGAAGTGCTTAATTACAAATGCTTCAGAAATTTAATCTGGAGAATATGAAGTAATTATATCTAAACAAACAAAAACATTCTTCACAAATGATGTTTCTGTGTTTTTAGTTATCCAGATATTTTAAAATACCATTTTTTCCCTAACATAACTGTAAATGGAGCAGTTATTAAAGCTTTATTCCTTTTAAGCCTTTAAGATATCCTCAACAAAAGGCAAATCAATAAAATGGGCAAGTCTGAAGCAGTTCCCAGCTCTTATGTCCAAGTGCCATATCATGGCCACATCCTGATTGCACACTAGGACTAAACCTGGTCACACATATTCTGATCTGTGCCAAAAAAAACTGTAGGTGCAGAACTGGAAGTGCAGTATACAGCCATACTGCAAAATGTGTTTGCCTTTCAACTAGGATATAGCCAGAGAGAATACAATACCAGTGTATGTATTGAAGCTAACAACACTCAGAGATTAATAAACTGAGAAAAAGCTCTTCTTAGGCCATAAAGTGATAAAAGTGCAGTAAGAGGTCATCAGACCTAATTCTCTTCAGTTATCTTGAGCTTTTCTTAGCTGTCTAGCTGTGATAGCTGAGTATCAGGTGATTTGCCTTATCTTGTGCTGCAGCTGCAGGTAGGCATGGACATTTTTGAAAAAGTGTGCAGTTTAATTTTGCCTCTTTTTTTCGGGAATTCTCCCACCCAAAAGAGTACCATGCTATGGTCATCTGGAGTTTCTAACCCTAAATAAAGCCTTGTTAAATTAGCAATTATCCTGCTATGATGTTTCCAACCCCTTTCTAATGCTTATATTTTGTATCATACCTAGAATGGCAAAGCATCAAAGCAAAGTGAAGCAATAAGTAGACTTTTTTAGAAGATGTGTCAGACCAGTGAGACATAGTGGTTCCTATCCAGTGAGGATGCCCGTATAGTTAAGGGAAGTGTGGTGGGCAAAGAAAATATGTTCTGTAGGATCTGTGAGTTTCCCCAGACGTGCTACTTCCAAGTGCTTTGGTTCTGTCTTGCCAGAGCTGAGCAGACCACAAAGCAAATCAGCATGTACACCATGGCAGCTCAGGGCAGAGCTGACCAATCCATCAATGCTGATATGCTGGCACTGTTGGAATTACCATCAAGGATCAAGTACTGAAGTTTCAGAAAGGCTAAAGAGGCATTCCCAGATGGCAAGGAGAGTGGCAGGAGGAGATTTAGTTATTCAAATGTGAGAGTCATACAGTGCTGAATCTTGCCTGGCCTGTTCAGGTGGTCTGCCCAGCACAGGTGAGACAGTAGTTGCAGCCCTGTGTCTGTGCTGTTGGGCATCTTCCCACCATGCTGCTCAGTGATGACAGAATGTCCAGGTGTTTTCATTCTTCTAGCCTCTCCAGTGGATAGTTGACTGAAAGCATACTTTGCATTTGTGTGGAGGTTATTATGTACAGATTTTTCCAGGGCCAATCATATTTTTCCTTCTGGAAAACTTGCCTGTGTTCCTCTGATATTTTTTCATGCTTCTACCAGATATCTGGTGTTTCAGTCATCATGCCCAGTTGGATTAATGTCACAGTTGCTGTGGTTCTGACTACCTTGCAATACAGGCATAATCCCAAGTGTGCTCCAGCACATGTTCATGTGCTGTGTTCACATGCACAGGAAGACTGATGCTTCAGGGAAACATTAGCTCTGTGTGAATGACACAGTTGCTGAGTGCTTGAACAGTTGGTCAGAGACTTTCTTAAAGCATCAGACTCTGACCATACACGATGCAGTGGGTATATACATGTTTTTGACCAGGTAACTAGGAATAAAAATTCATAGGGAATATTTGAGATTTTGCCACTGCTGCAGACATATTTGGTAATCACAGCCCAACAGGTATATGTACACACTTGTAAAAGAAAATACGTATTCCAAATTTTTGCCTATTTGTAGCTGCACCCAAAATGCATTCAGTCTTCTCAAGAAAGGCTGAGTGAAAAAAAAACTTGGAAAATAGTGGTGTATTTCATCTGCCATGTGAAATTCTGAGTAGATAAACAGGGTGCTTTTCGAGGAAGCTTAGAAAGATAGTTCATGAAGTTCTTTTAAATTCACTTCCACACTCACGTATTCTTATGTCCAGCAATAAAATAATGGTTCTGATTTGTGACAGATAATCAATGTTTTCTTTCTACAAAACAGAAAAAAATATTTCCTCTTTCTGAAGTAAAAATTCATGGTTTTGCTGGAAAAGAGATTTATATTTTCAAAGAGTCAGTAATGACATATGGGACATGAGAAAGCAGGAGAAATTTTTAGACATCAGACTAAGAAACAGGCATCCTGAATTCAAGATTGGAGATAACCATCCACAAACCAAGGGAGAAGAGAAATCCAGGGAGATGATGTCCCCTTATAGCCAAGATAAGCAGGACTATCAGGCAATGTTTTTCACATTTGGTGTCTGTCACAAATAGAGGGAAGAGAAATAAGAAAATTCACAGACAGCTGGAAGTATCCAGTTTTCACCTTAAAACGTAGATGTTGCAAAGAAACTAAGATATCTATCTATAAATGACTGCTGCTGATAACTTAGAATGATCAAACCTGTTCATGAGAAGATCTCCAACCGTCCACTAAGGAGTACAACTTTTTTATAGGGATGCTCTTTTAAGATTAATTGTAGATAGACTGTTCTGCAAGGTATAGGCAGATGAGAAAGTGCATCTGAAGATCCTGAATGAGCATTTAAATCATTGACCTAGAGATCTATATGTCAAATTAACACAATGCTTCTCTATGTTACAGTCACAGTTTCTTAGTTATGTTAGGAAGCCATAGTGGGCTACACCACTGAAGTGAGAGAGTGAGGATGGTGGGGTGTATAGGCACTTGTGAAAATGCTCACAATATTACTTCTGAAAGACTTGAGGTATTTTGAAAGGCTCAAAAATATATGCAAGTGAAACACATGTAACTGATTGTTCTTATTTTGCAAACAAGGAAAAATAAAAAGTTATCTACTACGAAAGTTAATTTCTGACTTTGTAAGAGCTATAAAGGTTTTGGTGTTGTGGGATATCGTTGTTATTTCTGTGTAAAAAAGGGCTAGGAAGTTTGAATGGCCTCATCACCTACCAAGTTGAGAGCAGTCTTTTATGATGAGGCTAATAAGACCTCTGAGAAGATTATTAAAGTAATGGTAAAAAAAGGGAAAATACCCAGGATCAGGCTGTGGGAGAACAAAATTCATCAAAGTTACCCTTCATCTTCACTTCAGATGTTTACATTGTGGACATGCCCATCTGAAATAGTCACCCACAGTTTTTTAATGTTCAAAGAAGAGGAACAGATTCTTCACTGTGTTTCATCTCTCCTAATTTAGTCATTTATGTGAAGATAAAGCATCTCTGTCTCTCCTGGTCAGTATTTTCTGGTCTCCGCTGGTTATAATGGGAGTGCAGGTTCAAAGTTCAGGTCTGCATATCCACACTGCAGAGGTATCTATGTTTAATGGGGTGAATCCCATCCCAAGGCAGTGAAGAACTTGTTTAAATGTCTATACAGTCCAATTCATTAGTAGATAGGAATGACAGAGTTCTGGATAGTAGTGCAATAAGGAAGAGCTATTAAAAAATAATTTATTCTCTTGCTAGAAAAATACAGATGAGGTGCATATATATGTTATGATGGTGATGAAACTCTATCTGCCCAGCAGTAACTGAAGTGCACTTAGAACATGATCTAATAAACCCAGATGTTTCAAATCATTGGATCTAACTAACTTGAGTCCAGGGATTTTGGAAAAGATTTCTGGAGTATTAAGGGTAGATTCCTTTCATCTATGCTTTGTCTACTTTTAGGTATGAAGTTTTAAGTAGTCTAAACTAACACACCTTCTGCAGTCAATGGAAAGAAAGAGAGGTACCTGCATGCCTATGCTAGCTGAAAATAAATGCCCAAGATACCTCGAAGCAACAGACTCATGAAAGTGCCTGATTTTCTCCACTGAGTATAGAAAGGACCTAGGTGACTGGCTCAGACTAAACTAGCTTTCAGACAGCTGAATTTAAATTAATATCCTCCTGAATGTTGATTTTCAACAAGCTTTGCAGTACAGGGGAAGTTGCAGGGCTGGAAGTAAGGTAACGTGCCAATATTTTAAAAGCAAAAAAAAAAAAATTATAGTCCTATAAAAATGGACACTATTCTCATGTTAAATAATCATAGGTACATATATTTTAGTACTAGAACAGATGATTTTATTAATTTGGTCTGACTAGCCTTGCTCATACAAACCAGAGACATTGCTTCAATTTATTTCTGTTTGGAATAGGGTATATCTTTTAGAAAAACACTGACTCTTTACTTAAAAAATTCAAGCAATGGAAAATCCACTAGAGCCATCAGAACTTGTTCCAGTAGTTAAATACCTTCCCCATAAAAACATTTTCACCTTATTTGTAGGCTAAGGTTTGTCTGGCTTTATCTTAGGCAATTACATGTATGATACTGTTGCTTGGTAAACTGAAAAACCCTACATAACTCCTGTTATAAACTTTCTTACTGAGTAAGATAAAAGGACTTATTACATTATCAAGTTTTAAATTAGCTAAGCATATGTAATATCTGATGTATTTTCTATACTTTTAATAAATTTAATTAATATTTTAACTATTTAATTACACTGGTATGTCGATTCTGAATCTTTTATTTTTGAATTTCCGTTTTGGATTGAATTTCAGCCCAGTGCAGAGTTCCGTATTCTCGTGATAGCTGTATAAAGACTTAAAACAGGTAAAATAACTTCCCTGTTTTTACACAAGCTCTGTTTGAACATCAGAGATTATCATTATTCTGTTTGGCCACAGAATTGCCCTCAAATTTTATATTCAATCAATATTCTACTTCAATTTCCATGTCTTTCTGGAAACTGTTCCCCACATTAGATGTTGGCATACTCTAATGTTGGCCTTTGTGCTCAGGAGTGAAAATTAGGTAATATTGCTAATGTAAATCACCAGTGAATTTAGACCTTGTGATACAAGTTGATTTTTTTCCAGGAGATTAAAACAGATTTGATTTGTTGTTGACACACTTTGTAAGTGTTAGATGAGTTATCTCACTTTTTTTTAGAGTAATTCATTATTTAAAAGGAGCCACAATATTAATTCGAGCATTTTATTGTTTTAGAGAGGAAAATTTTAAGAGACCAAGACACTGACTCTTCTTGCAATGCATTTAAAACAAAATATTGGCTTTCCACAATGGAAGATTCTAGTCCTGGCAGAGATAGGATTCATTAGAAAATTGTTCACTGACTGAGAAAGTGGTACATACTTTTGAGTCATATAGACTCAAATGGGTTAAGATCTATGAAAATAATACCAGTGGCTTTGGTTGCAATGTATGTAGATAAAAAATGCTTGTCAGTGAAGTTTTACATTTGCAAATACCTGCTCAGATGACACCGTATTCAAAAACATTTATGGAAATGTTCCCAGTGAAGTAATTTCCACTATCTCATATGAGGATTTCATATGGCTTTGCTTGAGCACCAAGCTGATGACATAATAATAAAGGTATTAGTTTTTTCTGTTTATTAATTTATTTCTGTATACTGTAATGATACTTAAAGCTATTGATCACAGATAAAAAGTTCACTTTGCTAGGCTACTACTACTAGTAGTAGCACACAATAATACAAAGGTGAACAGATAGGAATGGAGTGGTAGGGAAAAAAAGAAAAATATTTGTACTGATGATAGTTCAGGCAAACCAAGATACAATTACTGCTAATTCATAGCTGCAACTCCTTGTCATAAGGAAAACAAATACTAAACACATAATCACAGAATCACACTGATTCTAAGCTTTTTGTGAAAACTGAGGAAACAAGACCACTGGATAATAGCCAGTCACCCAGATTTTAAGGCACTTATTCCATATGGGAACTGTAAGTGGTGGTGTTGGCAGCTTTTTGCACATCTCTGCTGAAGGGTAGCTTAAGTCAAAGTAAATGGAGCTCTGCATTGTTCTGAGCTGCTTTTATTATCCAAACAAGTTTATTTAAAGATAATATTGCTGTGTAGCACTGTGAACAAGTCCCTTTACTCCTGTTCTTATTTGATTTTACATACAAAACTATTTTTGAGCTAAAGGAACCATGAACTTAATGATTACAGTACATACCTGAAATGCAGAAGATCAGATTTTGCACTCATATTCTGATATTTTTTAATATTGAGAGTGTCTACCCAACCTTCCAGTGCATGAAACTGATCTCTAGCCTTACTCTGTGGTCTGGTTTATTGAATTATTTGCATAGCATGGAAGTGCTCAGTTTTCTTAATTTTACAAAATATTAATAGATGTCTTCTAGAATATCGGTTTTGTAGCTGATGGGGAATTCACCAGGGGTGCTGAAAATCTAATTTCAAGTGCTTGGTGCAATAAGGCAGGGAAATCAAAAACTCATGCTCCTAAGAATGGGACTTGATTTATATTTACATTTGAATAATGATCTTTAAGGTCCCTCCAACCCAAACCATTCTATGATTTGTTACTGTCTTCCCATCAGACTATAGCCTGAAGAGATGCATCGGGCTTTACAGTTTGTTTTTGTTTGTCTTATTTGTTTTGCAAAGAAGGTATAACTGCTATAATGTATTTTCTGATTTCTGTGATGAATTAATAAGAGGCATTTGTGCTTTTTGAGCTATATTATTAATGGTAAAAAGGTTAAATATATGTGGGCTCTTCCGTTGCATTTCAATAATCTAAGATACAAGAAGAACTGGTATAACCATGATCCATGCAAAAATGTAGATTTAATATTTGATGAGTTCTTTTATACTTTCTTATAATGACTACACTAGAAATACTTGTTGTGTATTTTATTAGGCAAAGCTTCCAGAATATTGGTGATTGTTTGCTAAAGTCATAAATCCCTACAGGAAGTTTTGGCTAACCATTTTATGTGAAAAGACTTTCATAAAACCACCTTTGTGAAATAAGTAGGTGTGAATTACAAAATATGGAAGACAATTACTAGTAATTTTTACTGAAAACATTTTAAAAACACCAGTTTTGCTACAAATTACATATATATATATATATATACTATATATATATGTATGAAGTTTAGAAAATGAAATAAAAAGCATTGGCACTCCTGTGGGAATATTTGGCTATGGGATTGGTTGGGTTTTGTGGGAGGCTTTGAATATATTATTTTGAATATATATATTGAATATATTCAGAATACTGAATATAGAATGCAGTTTTACATTACTAAGCAAGGCTTCAGATAAGTTCTTTATAAATCAACCCAAAATATTTCATATAACTTTTACCCAATAATATTGTAGGGGTACAATGGTATGTATTTACATATTTTATATTTTTAGTTTTCATTTAGAAGAACCCACTTGTTATCTGTCATGGTTGGCTCTATTCAGGCTCCAAAGTTCAGGCTGGAGATACAGCATGTTTGGCACATACTCCAAGCTGATGTCTGTTGCTTTTTATAAATTACTTGTTACACTTCTTGGACATCAAGAAAGAGGGCACTAAGTGGCAAATCTTCTGCATGTCTATTGATTACAGAAAATATGCCCACTCCCCACACCCACAAATGTGCTTATCACATCACACTTCAGAATTTCAGGTAAAAGGCTTCATAAACTACATCCAATACTGGCTTTTATGTTGTTGTTGCTTTTTGGTTGGGTTTTTTTGTTTGTTTTGTTTTTGGGTTTTGGTTTAGAAGGATTAATAAAAACTGACGATGCTGAACCAGTGCAGTTTCTATTGTGTTGCCAGCTGCCAGGTGTGAACACTTTCCTTGTAGTTTCAGCTCCAAGGGGCAGAAACCAGTAACCCTTTAGCTTCATAACAAGCAGAATTTCACCATTTATAAAGTACAGGTAGTTTCATGTAGAACATTTTGTGCCGTTGCCAAAGGTAATGAAGTTTGGCTTCAGTATAGATTAAGCCTCAGATTTAAGATAATTTCACTACTGAAAGTTTATGGTACATAGCAAGTGTTCTATTAAAATCTGGCTGATCCTGGATGGGAAAAACCAGCAGCCTAAGGGAGATCAGCTTATCTTTGCCCAAATTCTGGGCTTCAGGAGACCTCTAATTTAGTAACGTTTGGATAGCAAACCTAGAGCCTGGCATAAAGCTCCTCTTGGCACATTTTAAACATCTTTCAGTCTTATAAAAAGGAGCTTGTCCCAATAAGCTGTAGGTTTGTTGGAGCTGTTTTACAGTAGCTGTGCCCTGCAGCTCTTTCAGTGATAAATGAGTCGCTTCAAATAAGTGCAATTGCAGCCAACTGTGCAGAAGGAATCATTAAAAAAAAATTTAAATAGACATTTTTGAAGCTTAAAAATGCACAAACAAAGTATGTTAAACCAAAATATATGCTGCGCCTTTTAATGGAAAAGATTGCTACTGGCTAAGACTGCCAGCTTCAATAGGTGTGCCAAAAAGCCAAGGAATCTGGCAGAGCCCATAGATAGCTGTTCCATCTTTCATCTATATTTCTTTTCTGTATTTATCTTGCTTTAGAAAATGCAGAGAATGTCTTTTCCTTCCGACTTGGCACTAATTCCAAACCACAGAAATACACAGAGCAGCTTCTTGCCATTGTTTAGCTCCCTGCACCAGTCTTATCCTTGTGACTATGTGAAATATTCCTTTCTATTTTGTCAATAAGAAAGAAGAATATTAAAATATTTTTGTATTTATGGAATAATACCTTATCTAAATTGTCAGATATTAAGATCTGTTTTCTTAATTAAAGGATACCAAGCTTAAGGTACAAGGGCAGAATGCCAGGTAATTCATTTTGGCATTCAGCTGATCAAAAATAGTTTCCTTGTGTTTAAGGAGCTATTCAAAGAAGCTGAATAATAGAAATACCAAGAACAACATGTATATATATATATGTATGTATGTGTGTGTGTGTAAACAGAGGCAGAATTGTCACTCAGGAGTCCTTAATTATACATTCATTGATGTCATCTATGAAAACTTTTTCTTTCTTCCTGTAGAATCAATCTCCCAGTTCAAGTTGGCTTCAAGCCCTGGCCATTGTCACCTCTTTTATGTTGCCATTTCAAAGAGCACTCTGTGGTAACTTTTCAGTAATAATGGCACACCTTATTGCTGCCATTTCAAGGCAAAGGTGCTAAGGAAAAGTCTATTAGAAATGTGCAGATTATGGGATGGACTTTGGTGTTAATGTTCCTGGTCACCATTCTGTACTTTGGCATAAACTCTAAAGACTTGACAGGGCATGAGGCTGGTGAGAATTCTGTCCTGATGTGAGGGCAGAGTCAGGTTATAAATCACTGCCTCGGTTATGATTATGTAACAAACAACTGCATATAAAAGCTAAGATGTATCTTCTGCTAGACTTTGAAAGTCCATACGTTCCATTTTATCAGAAATTTTATTTAATTTTGCATTGATCCCCAATGGGATGATAATTCACTATATTTACAGGCTGATAATCAGTACAGGATTTCTTCCAACAATTTATGGTAGTTTTTTATCTCTATTTTAACTAATAGGGAGTTTAACCTCTAAATAATTTTACTTTTGACTAAAAATCAATATTTTTATTAATTGTTCTGTATTTCTAATAAATTACCAAAGGAATCTGATGCACTTTAAGTTATGCGTTATCTTCAGATGTGGAGAAAACTGGAAAGATAGAAAATTAATTTAGATTGTATGCAGTCTGCTGATTCCATTTGTGTTGAAGATAAAGATAGAAATAAAAAAACCCACCATGACATAGGATTGAGAAAGCAGGCACTCAAGGTGTGACACTTCTGCATACTGGATTCAGGCTAAGATACATAAATTAGGGCTCTGAGGCAATACAAGAAGATTAAAAATCTCCAGAAGGACTTTAGAACACCTAAAATGAGAATTGTCCTCTGGAGGCACTCTCCTTCACTAGTTCTTGCCTATTACTTACCTTGACCACAGGTATGTGGGATGAGTCCAGGTTTATTTGCTCTTTTTATCTGTTTACATTGTATCTGTGTAATTGCACAAATCCAACAGTCATTAAACTGGATTAGCTCCTTGGCAGAATTCCACAGAGATAATTGTTGGGCTCCCAAGGCATTGTAAGCTAGAGGAGTCTGTGTATAGAAGGTCTGTCATACTTCCCTAATGGATTTGCTGACCATTCACTTTATATATATTTTGTTATTCTTTTGCTTCTCAAAGCATTTTGTTGTCTCCCCAGCTGTATAGTCTATCCATATGCAATAATCTTGTTGCTATTTGAAGGCATTGAATTAGCCATGATTGGATTTTAAGAGGACATTCGGCAACACTCTTCACCAAAAACTCTTACGAAGTTAAAACTGCTATGCAACAAGAAGGGAAAGTCCTAGAAAGGATAAATAATAGGTTAAAAATGAGGAATCAAAATGTAGGAATTAGGATCAAGATAAAATTTGCAGTGAAATGTAAGAGTTATTTAAATTTTATGTTGACTTCTGGGGATTGGGAGGGCAAAACTTACTCTCTATTCTTCAGCAAGACAAATGCGTACAAGAAAATTGTGTTTGAGAGACCACTCTTTAACAAATGACAGTAGTCTGCATAAGTATGCTACTGTTCAGAAAAAGATAAGTTTCTTAATTTTACCATGAGCCAAGCCATTCATGCAGTGTTTTCATGAAACAGTAGTTTCTTTGAGTTTGCAACTGAAAGATGAAAAAGAAAGTATATTCCCCATATAGGAGTAATGCTTTGTCTTAAGTCAGCTTCCCCAGATTACTATAATTAGGTGGCAGTGTGCCCCAAGTATTCTCACTCGTGAGTGTCCAACATGTCCAATAAAGTTCTCGTGATAGCTTTAGTATTGTGAAATAATGTTGTAGATAGCTAACCAGCCTTTCTAGCCATTTCATCCTACCTAAGCCACAATATAACCACCACACCAAATTTAGAGTATTAGTAGTGATTCTTTTTGCCTTCCTCAGAGGTATCATTCAGCTAGAAGGCCCACATAGAATTTTTTTCCTTCTGTGTTAAAGCACTGAGATGCATGGGGTTAGGAATTTTGAGAACTTCCCACTCATGCTTTAACCAGCTTCAGCAGAGATTTAACATATGTACTATAACCTCCACTTGTTGAAGTGTAACTATAACTTTATTTTCATCAAACTAAAAAAATCTAGTAGTTCACATTGAGCAATTACTCAACAAGAAAGGCAAAGAACAGACTTCTCTAATCAAGAGGAAAGTTTTGACTTTAACTTGTATTAGTGAATTTTTCATTCCCTGCTTAATAGTTTTGTCTTTAGAGAGGGAAGGAAGCAGCTCAAGGCCTCTTGTATTTCCTGGCTGGCATACACAAATCAGTCAAGCAGGTATTATTGCTTGCTTGCAGGCTGCACAATGACTTTAAAAACCTCTGATCTCACAGAGCTTCCAAAATTCAGCAGCCACTCAAGCAGTCTGTGACCAGAGTGAGTCCTTGAGTGGTTTTAGGGAGATTTTTTTTTTTTTAAAAAGTAGTGGAGTTTTTTAGCTCCACTCTACAACACTGTATGCAAATCACAAATACTACTGAATATGACCTGAATGGGGTGCTAATTCAATCCACTCTTAATGTTTTAATCGCCATAACCCCAAAGCATTCATCTGTCACAATGTGCATGGTAATATGTTTCCACAGAACAGACTCTAGGAAAGCATGCAAAATTTCCAGCACCAGGAAATATATTTCATGATCACTGTATCACACTCTGTTCATAGAGCAATGCTCAGGTGGCTCAGAAATTTGAGTTGATTTAGTTAGTTGACTCCTCAGTATAAAATAATTTCTTCCCTATGTTTGTCTCTAGTAACAAGAAAGAAGCAGTTTGACAGTCTTGAAAAGCAACTTCCACACTTTGTTCATTGTTGGTTGATTTTTTTTCTGATATCATGTATTTAATTCTCTGTTATCATACATTTAAAGCTACAGATTGGAATGAATATGGGGACCATACATGGACCTGAGCCCATGAACAGCTCCAGCTCGTTTCTTGCTTCATCGCAATCGGAGTTTCATATTTTATGAATATAGCTGAGCTGTGTTCATACCATCTATACTTTTATTAAAGTGTGTTCTAATGGAACATTTTCTGGTACATTTACCAGTCAAAAACCAGACTGGTTTGAATAATACACCGCATCTTCCACTTAATGTAAATGTATGCACTGCTGCCAACCACACATCTAAAAACATATGATTGTAGATCAGTCTTTTTGCATGTCACAAAAAAGTACCTTTAAAATGCCCTGGCTCATTATTTGAAATAAATGTGTGGTATGGATCTACAGTGAGAATATCCTTCTTTTATCCCAAGACTTTGATATGTAAGGTTTCCTAGCAAAAGCACCCCACTGGTTTTGATTATAATCAACATATGTAGGCAAAGAGACACAGACTGTTGGACCTAAAGCTATATTAATTTTAAAGTTCAAAATCAGTACTTGGACTTGAATACAGGAGAGAATTTGAAGTCAATTCACATATAGTAGTAGATCTAACACACTTGTAAAATACTAGTTCAGTCAGATTTTGTACCCTGTTCTCAGGATAAGATGCAACTTGAGAGAAACATGGCAAAAATCTGTCAGTCTGGAAACCATATTGCCCCTTTCTTGCAATTCAGTGTTGTCTTCAAAGACAGACTAGTTATAGGGCCCTTCAGGAATATCAAACAGTCTGGAGGAAACACACACTGTTTTCAGGGTATTGCTGAGAAGCCAGGCAGAACCCTTCAGCATGTGAGGGTTAGTGGATGGTATAAACCTCCTGTTTTCTCCCTTGACTTACTACTGCTGATAGCACATTTGCAACTGTCCCCTCTTAACTTTTGTATCATCTTCATAGGTCTGCTATAGATAGATAAAATTACAGTATTCATACTGATAGAAACGTTAACAAATTTAGAAAACCAAAACTAAATTCTCAAATGTATTTTTTGTATATATCAGTGATATATTGTATACATCAATACTAGCTCCCCAGTAATGTTTGGGAAGGAAAAGTAAGGTAAAAGTCATGGTCCTTTAAAATGAAAAAGAAAGCAAAATGTGGAAAAGCAGGTAAGTGTGAAAAAGGAGTGGGAGAAGCTTGATGAAAGGTTGATCAGGCTGGCAGCCATGTAAGGGAAGGATAGTCCCTAACATATTCCTGAGCCAAACTGAATCATGAAAGGGAAGGAACATTCCTGACATAAGTTTACCATTTTGAACTACCATTACGTATAGCAAGAAAGCAGGCTCCTGTTTTAATCTTAATAAAATTAATTTCCACTGACTTGAAAAAAGCGCTTTTTATAATGTTGCTCTGTTGAGATTACGAAGTTCTTTATTCTCTCTATCCCACCAAAAGCCTTTTGTATGTTAGTCTTCTCTTGAAAACTACAATGAAATAAAAATAAAATTGAGAAAGTAGTTCGAATAAAAATATGCTTCATCAGTTCTGGATTATCAGATTTGCCTATTGCTTTTTGTGGGATAAATTTCATATCCCATAAGACTCTTTGTACATTGGAATGTTCACGATGATTGAATTCTTTCTTAATATTGCACCAAACATCTTACAGCTGAATGTAGATTCCAGCTATCTGCTCTTAAGGACTCTAGTCCTATATATATATAGGACTATATATAGTTACATATAATCATACCTTTTAAGCAAAGATTAGAAATAAATTTTATTAGTAGTTTTATTTCATTACATTATCTTTGCATAGCATGTTGATATTTAGTTAGACATACATCTGAAATTGTTGGAAATTTTCCTCTGAAGTCCTAAAAGTAACAACCTGAGATGGGAAAACCTTAAACTTGGTATATTTTAAAGTGACCTTTTACA
The DNA here is from genome assembly GCF_003957555.1 of Calypte anna. Taxonomy (NCBI): domain Eukaryota; kingdom Metazoa; phylum Chordata; class Aves; order Apodiformes; family Trochilidae; genus Calypte; species Calypte anna. Next base: position 16,778,535 of record NC_044245.1, read on the forward strand.
TTTCACAATTTAGCATTTTATTCATGTCTCCTTGTCAATGATATTCAGAGTTCTTTGCTTTTTTGTTATGCCTTAGCAAAGAAGGGGAAGCATCCTTTCTTTAGATAATTATATAAGAAATGGACTATTTATACAGATGAGGTGGAGAGAGCTGTAGGGTTTATTTGTATTTTGGAAATCCATAAAAGCTTGTGTAAAAATCATGTATATGTACTTAAGTGTGTACTGTACTGTAATTCCCTGCATTCAGGTTATATGTATTTCTCCAAAGTGATGCAATGCAACATTTAACCTGCTTGGAGAGTATGACAGTTACATTCTTATTTTGTATTTTCTTAGTGTGTGCTGAAGTGTATTTCTTCTTAGGAGTGCTATCCCCATTGTAGCAGCTGTGTTGGTGAAATACAGTCCTTGTCCCAAATACCTGCTGGTTTAGTTATAATACAAGAGGTGACTAAACAAAGTAGATAGACAAAAAGGGACAGATAACGGGGGGGGGGGGGGGGGGGGGGGGGCAGGGGGGGTGGAAAGAAAAGGAAAAAAAAAAGAAGGAAAGAAAGAGAAAAAAGAAGCTGTACCAAAAGGATCTTCAAATCTGTCATGGCATAAAATCAGTTGAAGTTCACTGAAGCTGTATATTCTAAATAGTAAACATGTCAAGGTAGGGCACCAGTAATCAGATGTCCAGAATGCTTCATTGAATCTATCAAGCCCTTTCCTTCTTTCTCCCATGTTTCCCAGCATTTTGTAGGATTCAGCTTACCAACAGCTGTTTTGTCACAGGCAGTCACAGAGGAAAAAGTAACTGCTTCTGAGGGCAAGTCACCTGTCATAATCCTGAGACAGGAGAAATAGTCTAATACCTGGAACTGCACCACAAACAGCATCTAAACATGCCCTGCAACTGTTTGCAGAAAGTGTGCAGGTTTGCCTTCCCTTGAATTCTTTTGCTGGTTTCCTGAGGGAGGAAGGGGAAGATGAGAAAGAAGAGGCAGCTTTTGGCCAGTCTGTCGACTGCCACCAGGCTCAGGTGTACCTTAGACCAAGCTGCATCCTTTGGGCCTCCTCATCCCACCAACCATGCCTGAGTGGCTCCCAAAGTTTGTTATCCTTCTGCAGTGGCTTCCAGAATGGATATGTGTTTCATGGGAGAGGGAAGAGGAAAGACAGGAATAAAAGGAAGGGAGAAGAAGCCAGGTGTGATCTTCCCATGATTATCCCACCCTAGCCAAAGAGCTTCTGCTCCGCCCATCTTTTGCCTTTCCTTCAATTTTTAGATCCTGGATTTTGTACATCTAATGTCTCAGTTTTCCCTGACATATGGAAATCTGAGTCCAAAACGTATTCTCTTTGTGCCACTTGAGAAAAACAAAATTAACAGAAAACACTGCAGAACTTAAACAAGCATCTTCTGAGGAGGAGGCTGTACGTGGTACATACTGTCTTACTCTTTCACTCAGCTGAAAGAGTAAGTCAGGAAATCAACCCGAATTTTAGTTTAGAAACAGTGATTTAGCTTAACCTTCATTATAGTTTGATTGTAGAGTATTTTTTATTATTTATAATCTCAATTTATGGGACGTATTTTCATAGGAATATGTGTAACATAACACTCAAACTAGGTGCTTTAATATTTTCCAGTGTGCAATATAGTGTTGAAAGTTAGCAAAATGCTGGCTGGATCTAGACTGATACTTTCTTGGATAAGCTTCTACCATATGCTTTTATTTAAAGTATTTTTTTTTTCTTTTAAGTTAGGTTTATAAAAAGCATGTGAGAAATGTCTTTTTTGGGAAGTGTTACACAATTAGAAAATCACGGTGCTAGAAATCTAGCATCCTTTTGGAAATGTTGCATGTAAAAGAAGTTACTTACTAAATCTAAATTTACAAAAAAGGCAAGTCCTAACACCAACTGGAAATGCTATGTCAATCTACAAGTTTTCATCAGCAGATAGAAGCAGCAGTTGTATTGAAGTAAATGTCTTTAGTTCCAGGAATATTAAGCTGTATGTGAACTCTGACTTGATTCCCACTATAGATATGAATCTTGTTGAAGGAATTTGCCCATATTTCCTTCTGATTAGAAAAAAATCTAATAACGTGTGTTTTACAGGGCAGAAAGTCTAAGGAAGCCAGGAAAAAAGAGGGCATTAAATATTCACAGGACTTGAGAGTAACGAATAGGCTGATCTTTTATCTGTTTTATACGAGCAAGGAACTTCTTTCCAGTAGTATTGTTCTATACTTTTCACTGTTTTGGAAAACTTGTAAAAATGTCACATGACTAGCCACTTATTTAAAGATGAATACATGAAAAACTGTATTCTCTCTGAAATCACCACTTCCTATGTTTCCTGCTTCCCGCCTCTGAGCTTGGAAGCTGCAATGAGTGTGACCAGAGGAAATTTAACTTACAAATTATTGTTTCCAAACATGGAGCATCACTTACATCTGAAATTTTGTCCGACTCACAATTTATTGTTATGAAACTTGTCTATGCATTTTCTGTTTTAAAATCCCCTGGAGCTTATTGTTTTGTATAAGTGAAAAACTCTATAAAGACATAGGAAAGATAATTACTAGCCCCCTTTTTAAAATTATCTTAGTCATCCACAGATCTTTACCCATTTTAGAATGACACTTTCATAACTTCTTATGTTGCTTCTATTATCTTGTTGGAAATAATAAACTTCCAATTGGTTATTTTGTGATTCTAGAGACAGTATTTTAAGGAAGCTGTCAGACAGTATCAGACAGTGGAAGGTGGCATCAGCCATGATGCATGAATATCCAAGCAAATATTATGGTTTACCCTGTAACCTCTTCCTTTTGTCCTTTGGAACAAAAGATTCCCATTTTTGTTACACGTTTGGTGTGCCAGAAAAAGCCTATCAGTGAGTCTATAAGGCCTGTCTGCAGAGGGACAGTTCCTCCTCCTTGTCAGGGGCACTACAGACTGCTCAGCCTCATCTTGGCATCTGGGCAAATTACGGAAGAAGGGAGTCCCGTTGGAAGACATTTCTGGGCATAAGAGGGAGAAGATGAATTTGAACAGTCAGCATAGATTTCCCAAAGGTAAATGTGATTACCCTCTATGTGTCTAAGTTTGCAGATGAGAGGCAAGCAGTGGATGTCATTTACTTTGGCTTTAGCAAGGTTTTCAACACTGTTTCCCACAGCATACTTCTGTCCAAGTTAGGATGTATGATATTCTAGATGTGTGAACAACCAAATGAATTAAAAATGGTAGAATGATCCAGCTCAGAGGGTAGTAGGTAGTGGGTTGTACTCTATCTGGAGGCTGGTGACAAGGGGAGTGCTAAAGGGCACTCTCTGTTGGGACTGGCCCCTTTGAACATGTTTGTCAGTGACCTGGGAAGGGGAATGGGCTGCTTGCTCATGACATTTTCAGTCACAGCAAATCATGAGTTGGGGAAGGGGTGACAGTTTCTGTACAGTCAAGGGAAGGATCGCTATTCAGGGGTCCCTAGGCAGGTCTGGAGCTGGCCAACAGGAGTGGTATGAAATATGGCAAGGAGAAATGTAAAATCCTGCACCTCAGAAGGACATGTGCTTGCACTTGCAGTGATACAGGTTTGGGACTAACTGGCTGAGGAGCAGTTTTACTGAAAGGGACATAATGATTTTGGTATGGAGCAAGCAGAACATTAGCCATCACTGTGTCCTGACAGCAAGGGAGACATTATTGTTCCCCTTAGAAATTATTGTTCACCTTAGAATTCATTAGACCATGCCTAGAAAACTGTACCCAGCTTTGGCCCTGCAGTATGGGAAAGACATGGATATAACAGGTTCAGTAGAGCACCACCAGGATGGTCAAAAGCTGTAGCACTTGATTTTCAGCCTGAAGAAAAGAAAGCTTCAAGCCCCTTCTTTAATAGCAGCTTTCCAGTACCTACAAGAAGGTCTGTCATCAGAAAGATGGAGCTAGGCTTTTCTCAGTGGTGCAGTTAAACAATGCATTAGGTTCCCCATAGATGTTGTGCTATCTTCATCACTGGAGGTTTTGAAGATCAGGCTGGATAAAATCTGAGCAACATGGTCTAACCTTGCAGCTGCTTTGGGCATGATGCCACTCTAGATACCTACTGAGATCCCTTACAATCTGAATTCTCCTATGATTGTGCAAAGCTCATACAGTATCACAGCTATTTTAAAGCTGGGATAATAATAGGAAAATTTTCTTAATTGTTCTGAATACTGAAATTATTTGGCTGCACGTTGCTCTTGCCTTTGGAACCCACAAATGCTACATGTGCTCTGTACATTCTCCAAACAGCTTGTATTTGTGCTTATTTGCTGGTGTGACGTGCTAACTGTGCAAAAAATTTTGGACTCTTGCCTTAGAATATAGATACCTGCCAACAGAAAATGAAGGCTACATAGAGCTGCAAATGCTTTCTTTGTTATGGAAAGTGCCTGTTATGTGCCAGAGAGAAGCATTTATACCATATGCTTTTTTACTGCTTCTCACATCTGTTAACATTTACATGTGTCAGAAAACAATACCTGAACAGCAAAGGGAAGGGATACGTGAAGTCCAAGGGCATTGCATCAAGGAAAAAGACAGGTTATATTGCAGTGGTACACTGGAATAAAAGAAAGGATTTATTGGACTTGTCAAATATTTCTAATGTGTGGGAATGGTCTATGTACACTATCTATAAATACATTTCCATACCTGAATTGGATGACCCAAATTGCCAGTAAATTGAACTGAACCCATAAAAGGGTCAAGTAGTGGCAGTCAGGAAGTTAACTTTTGGTAAATAGAATAAAATTTTACTTCTTTTAAGGCAGGATTTATATCAAAGTATTAGAAGTTATATTTCTAAATATGGAGTTACCTGCTTATATTTAAATATTTTGCATTTTTAATCTTCTCCTCAACTGCCTTCTTGTTAGCACAAAAGGAGTAGGCTGACTGACAGATGTTGCTGTATATCCTCAGTCCACAGAGGCAGTTTCTGTATCAGACTTTGTTTCCAAGAATGTTTCTTTGAAGTCATATTATGAAAATCCTGAGACACGGTATTGAGGATTTGGTATGATGTGGCAGTTCTTATGGATACTACCACTGGCAGGTCATTCAGAACAATGACTTGAAGAGGAACTGATCCTTGGTCTCCCAGACTCATAAGGGAAAAAAAAAAAATCATTGTTTGACACCTTTGTAAAAATTTCTGTTTGCACTGGTTGTATTTGTACTCCTAATTCTTCAGATCTTGGGTACTCTCCAGATACTTGGAGTATCTACCAGTATCATATAGTAAGCTGTCCTTTGATACCTCATGCTGATTGTCTAAAATGCAACTGCAGTGTAGAACACAGTTCCCTCCCTATACTACTACTATTATTATTGCTCAATATTGAGCTTTGTGTGGGATGTGACAAAAACCTATATGTTCTCCTAAGTTTTCTGAGCCTAAAAAGAAGTGATGCATAAAAAAATAAGCTTGAACTGAGTCCTACCTGCAATGTAGTCATAATAAAGGCAAAGGTCTACTTTTGCTTTTTGATACATTTCTACTATGTAATGTATGTCCAAAACAACAGAGCAGAAGTTCATCTCTTACAAGTTATGCTGAAATTATTATGAAGATTAGAGTTCCACACACATTATGCTGAAAAAGCCTTCCACTAGGTCTGTGAAGTTTCATTCCCCTGAGTTTGAAACTTACAGCTTTACCAAAGCCATCATATGAACAGTAAGTGCATTCATATTTTTGGTTTTCAGTCAGGGATATGAGGGATCTATACCAGTTTTCCTCTGCATGTTACACAGCAAAGTTTTGAGGCACCCAAAGGAACACTTTGATCTGATAAGAAATCAGCTGGTGGAAAATAACGAGGAAGAAAGATCTTGGTGTAGCAGTATTTCTGAAGAAGAAAAGTCAAGCATCTGATAAGACTTTCATTCTGGCCTTGCTGCTTTTTGTAGAGCAGCTTTATCACCACACAGAGATCTGATGCTTGGTCTTGCTGCCAGTTGGAGTCAGTGGTGAAACCTCCCCTCACTTCTCTGATTGCTGCCCCTGGCCCAACGTGTGCATGCAAATAATGTATAAGAATAGAAAGAATTCTCATATCTTCTCATGTCATTTTAATTCTGGCATATTGCTTTAGGAGTATTCACACTTTAAGGGTTCTTGTCTAGCTATTTGTACATAGATATCTGATTGCATTAATAGAAATTATAGGAAGAATTACTAGAAAAAAAATACAATTTCTGTTTAATTTACATAATACTCTTTTTGACAGAGTTCGGTCCCATAACAGGCACCCTTACAAGTGGCATATAGGGGTAAAAGGGTGAAAGGTGACTGGCAAGATGCATGTTTTGTACCTTTGGCTAACACAAATACTTCCTCAAATATAAAATGCTTTGATCTCTGTAAGCAAATGCCATGTGTGTGCAGCTGTGGCCCATGCCTCGAGATTTCTGGAAGGTTAGAAAAAGGTAGCGTATGAATTTGATGTCTGCATTCAATTTCTGCTTTTATATTTAGCAGTTCATAATTTTGTGTAATATTTTAGCTGCTTGAAAAACATGCACTGGAGTTGAGTGATAACAGATTTCTTTGTGGTTTGACTCAACATTGTTTGGGTGAACACCGAATCCTAAGTATTGCAGACTGAAAATATGGGTTTTAATTAGAGCTGTCTGAGCTTCAAAATACCTGAACGCCCATTAAGCTTGGCAGATTTTCAGAAATCTGAGGATTGCATGGAGCTGATTTAAACTAAGCAAGAGTCTTCTGTTTTCCAGTGTGTATTACATTTGCAGTTGCATCACTGACTTGCAACACACTGAGGAAGAGAGATCCAAAACCATATTTAATGGTTTTCTGATATGTAAAAATGTTTTATTATGAAGGTCTGTCTTATGTCATACTTGTGTTGAACAATACCTGACTCCAAGGGAATTTCCACTGAAAAAATTGAATGACTTCCAGAACAAAGGGGCTGCTCCACATGACTGAAAAGCTGAATCAGTTCCAAAAGTTTGGTGCCTTTTTTTGAGCTTTAATTTTTTACTTTTCATTAAAATGTTTAAGAAATATATGCCCAGATCTGTATATCTCAAGCACTTTATTGTGAGGGGTTTGCTGTGACAATAAAGAAATCTGCTGCAGTCAATAGGACACAAGGGTCCCTTCACATGGATCCAGTTTCATTATCAAGAAGAAAAAAAAGTATGTCTTTGTTTACTGGAAATCTTGAACATGTACAAATATTTGTAAAATATACTAGTGTAGCTGGGGGGAAACCATGATTTCAATTAAAGCATATGCAATTTTTTTATTGTAATAAAAAAAAATCCAAGTCAGAACCAATAGATGGGCACAATACAATAAATAGAAAATATCAAATTACAGGTACAAATATGATAAAATATGAAGTGTTGTGCTGGATGTATATATTAATACATATAGGTATACAAAAGTATGCATATAAAGGTATGCATACACATATAATAGTGTTGTTAATATGATTCTTAGTATTTATGTATGTGAGTAAATTCACACAATTGTCCTAAGTATTTGATATTGATTAAATATTTCAAATTAAATGCATAATTTAATTTATAGCATACTTACTTGTTTTTCTAATGCTGTTTCTCATTGTATTTTTGCTAGCTCCTGCTGGTAATGGTAGGATCTACAGATGAAACTCTGCAGGAGGCAGCAGCTGGTTGCATTGCAAACATTCGCAGATTGGCTCTAGCAACAGAAAAAGCCAAGTATGGCTGATGCTTTAGCAGCTTATACCAACACACTTGTTCTGCAATACAGCTACATTTAAGTACATGATTACTCCTTCTAACATCCGTGTTTCAAAGCAGAGCTCACTTATATGAGGATAATTAAGTAACACAAATAAACCTGTGAAAAAAACGTATTTGTTTTTGCATTATTGGTTTGTGACGCCTGGGCTTTATAACACTCATACTTACTTTTGTGTGTCTTTCTGCATTACATCTTTCAATAGGCTATCAGTTAAGATGTGTGAAAGACATTTTCTACAATTAATACACTTTTATTTTGAAATTCATTGTAGGTATAAATGGTTTTGCATATCTGTGACATTGGAATAAATTTTCCTTCACCGTGTGTGTGGTTGGGCAGTGATTTATAAATGTCTTCAACAATTCCCTGTGTGCTAACCTTGTCCAATCATCCTGTCATTATGGTTTTGCCTGTTTGATCACTTGCAATTCACAGGAGAGGACAAAATACAGATACATCAGTCTCACATCTGGTGTGATATAAGGACTGCAAACAGCTGCAGCAGTAGACATCACTCCAAATTTCCTGTTTCTACCAACATCAAACAAAATAGTGCTTGATTTTATAAGTAGCTGGTGAAAAGTGTTTTAATTAACACATGTTTAACTCAAATTTAAATTTACCAGCTGTAAGTAAAAAGTGGAGAATCAGACTTGCGTCTACACATAATCTTACTGTGTTTTTTAGTTTTTATACTGAGACAACATTGTATTGAGGTAGCTACTTTATTTTTCTGCATAAATTATATTCAGAATTAGAGTTGCTTTCAATAACCACAGAAACAATGATTAATATTATAGATTATAAACCCACTGTACGTACCATGCTCAAGAAATAAAATGAAGGCATTTCCTTGAGAACAGTGATGTCTCAGTTGCACGCATAGACTGCTGAAAAAAACCCAAATGTTTAAAGAATTTGTGTTTGTCAAGTACTCCCTTCTGAATGATTTTTTACTTCCCTTATAATTACAATTTTCTTGTTTTGGAAGCAGTTTTTAATTTTACTATTTTTCTTCTAACTAGCATGGCTCCTCAAGGCAATTATTTTAACTGCTAGCAGAAGCTTCTAAGGAAGATATAATGCAAATCACACGTCTACTTGTACTTTCTCTGAAGATGTGAAGACTCATTTTAAATTTAATTTTAGGTTGATGCAATTCTGAAAAAGGAAGATTCCATTAGGCTGTTGGGGAAGGTGTAAAGAGTATTTTAGAGGTGATGGTGGACAGGTGCTGACAGTGTGAAGATCAAAATATTAATTCAAATAGGTTTTTTGAGCCATGCAAACAACAACATAGCCATGGGGTTGTCACAAGTTCCATCAGCAACCAGTGACCAAGCAAATATTAATGTAGCTAATTTCCAGCTCTTCCCCATAGGCCTGGTGTGTTATTTTGAATAAATATATCCATGTATTTATACTACTGCTGCAGTAGTATCATATGCTTCATCACTATACCCCATAATACTTCCAAAATAAACACTAATTGTCAAATTAATTTGGAAGAGGAGAGGCCTGATTTTATTTTTGTCTGTTCTGGGAGATGCTGTAGATTTATTTTATCAAAGTCTTGCTTGCAAAAAATACATGAAATGGTGGCTTATTCTGTCTTTTACTGATAAGGGGTAAAACCTCCCTGACAATTACTGTTGTCCTTCACATGACCTCTCAAGGCGTTCTTGACCATTTAGTGTAGATTTCAAATGGATTAAGTGCTAGAGTAAACATTATTTTGTGACACAGGTGTCAGGACAATAAATATCATACTCCTAACAATGAAATGGCCTTAGTTTGCCACTCTCCTTCACACTTGTAGACCTTATGCCTCTGATCTGAAGTCTTTATTTTAAGGCCTCAGACAGCTGATCCCAGACTTACACTGACTTACACGTGTGGTTTTCTTTTCCCCTACTGTGCCTGCAGTTTTTAAGTTCAAGACAAAGAGAAGAAATGCTGCAATCAGTAAGGATTGCCACACAGGCAAAGGATCAGTGTTTTTAAAATACAGTTTTTGGCCAAAACTGCTTAATTCCATGTAATTAATACAAATAGATTTAGTTGCTGGAAAATGAATAAATTAACGTGATCCCTGGCCTCTCTGAGCGGTGCAGTACAGCATGTACATTTGAAAAGCCTCTGCTTCCTCCGCAGGGCTGTGTTGAGTTTCATAGCACTGCAGCCCTCTGAAAAGGGAACCTCACAAAGCTGGGTCCCCTCACTGCTCACTCCTCTCCTGGCAGCACCCACCAACCTATTCAAGCCCTGGCACCGACTGGAGCAGCCGCAGCTGCCCTGGCCCCGTGTTCCCACCGCGTCTGTTCGGGCACCAGCCAGCTCCCACTCCCCAGCTCCTGTGACTGGAAGGGAAATGCCTTCACTCCATTCTCTTTCCAACAGCTGCTACTTGTCCACATAAACCTGTAGCCTCTGATTTCCTAAGGTTATACTGAGTGCTGGAGCTCAATGTTATATTCAGTACAGGGCAATTTGATGTACACACTTAATACACGGAATTGTTTTAGTTGCAAAGTAAAGTGATTTTAAAAGAAAGATCTGCCTCTGTCCTGTTCATTTGCCAGTGTCTGCTCAGTCTGCTCTCTCTTTGTTTTCTTCATTCAGTTCCCCTATTTTTACAGTCTTATAATAGTCTTTTTACATTTTATTTACATAGATGTTACAATCAACAGGGAGCATCTGTCACTTTTCACGGTTTCAGGAGCCAGCTCCCCTCTCTGCATGGAGTGCCATGCTCCAGCTTACAGCCAGAAAGCCAGGCCTGCTCATCACTGGCTGCTCATTTTCAGCTTTGTTCCTCATTTTCATTAAAACGTCAGAAAGAATAGGGGCTAAGTAAGACAAGTTTTTAGTATGGGAATACTGTTTGGTGTAAAAAAAAAAAAAAAAAAAACAAGAAAAGAAATCTTTCATCTTTACATAATTATTTCTGGAACCTTGAAGGCCTACCACATCTTTCAGTCTACATGTCTGTCAGCAGCAAGATAGCTTTTCTTCTTCCACTCCATGGCTTTATGATTTATTGCTTGGTGACAGATAACCATTATCAATAATTTAATTGTCCCAGGATGTACAAACTACACATTTGTATCTGGGATTTATGTTCATTTCCTCTTAACGTTCATGCTAATGACAAGTGCATGTGTTCTGACATGCAATATTGCCTCCACATTGTTAGGGAAATATAAACTTCATGGCCTGGGTGCAACAGATCTGCCATATATTAGGGGCTTTGTTATTCTGCTCTGTCATTGAAACTTTTCTTTGGCAAGTAAATGAGTTTGAGATTCTTGGGGCTGTCTTGAGAACTGGCTCACTAATTTGCCTTAGGCTAAGTCATGGCTCCCTGTGAAATCATGGAACCTCTTTCAGTCTACATATCCTAAAATGAGTCAAATGAGCTGCTGATGTCAGAGGTCAGATGTAAATAGTCCAAGGGGGTTGAACTTGATAATGTGTTAGTTTAAGATTTCATCTCTTCATAAATTAAATGGTTGTTCCTTGCACATTTCCACCAAAATAATCTTTGTTTTACACATTACAGCAAGATAACTGCGATGGAAACATGTAACATGTTTCTTCAACAGTGATGTTCAAATTTCCCCATGGACTGTTCGAAGAGCTTATGTCCAGAGTTAGATGTTAATTGCTACTCCACTGTAAATTGTGGTTTCTGTCTTCTTTAGCCACTTACACTTTGCCACTTCTCAGTTCAGACAACCTTGTCATGTGTTGTTCAGTGACCCAACACATGCCCAGACCAGTAGGTCTGTAGCCACAGCTATTGCAGTGGAAAGGTACATTTTACCAATTATTACTCCCTCCCCTGCTGAAACAGAGTTGTTCCCCAATGCTCAGTATTTTTCTGCTTTGGCTACTGAAGCCAGCCAAAATCATCCATTTTCACAAATCTTCTCCTTTAGTGCTATTTTACATGTGTGCTTTTCATCCTATTGTCTACTTGTGAGTTCAGTAGTATAACTTGCTGGGAAGGATTTCTATGGACAGCATCACCATGGCTTGTGTTTATCCTCTTGACTCATTTCTGTGCTATCTGCCAGACACCTTTCTGTTGGCAAGTTCTTCTTTCTTTTCCAGTTGTTGTCTTTGGCAAGTTATGTGGTTTATCCTAGTCTGCATGGAGCACAGTACCCTTCAGCTTCTTGATCTTTCTTTTACAACTGTAATCAAGTCTACAAATGCTTTTTTCCTGGAAGGTTCATAAACCCATCCATGGAAGCTTTGACTTTGGCTACCAAATGATTTGATATGGCCTAATCCTATCACCTTTGCAGCACCTTAGCCACACCAACCATATTCACTGATTTTGCGTGGAAATACTGATGTGGTGACAAGGTAGTAGTTGGGCAGTCAAAACCTGTGTTTAAAGCTTCCAAGCTTCTCCTCTCCATTAGATGAGATTGTGCCTAGAATGTTGGGGGCCAGGGGGTGGAAATGGTTCATTAAAATTTTGGTGGTAAGGTTTTGTGCAGCCATGCTGTGACACACTTCACTTCTCCAAGGGGCTTGGTGAATGCAGGAGAGTAACACAAAGCACCTCTGACTCAATGGGTGCCTCTGGCTGCAGAATTTTACTCCAATGGCCGAGCCTTGAACTGCACTTTCTAATACCCAGATTAGCTAACTAGGGATTTGTGTACTGCTTCTGAAAAAAAAAGGCTTTAATAAAAACGGTAATTAAAAAGTTACAGATGCTGATAAAATTAAAAACATGTGATAGGGAATTGAAATGATTTAGTGTTGAAAAATGTTGGTTGATTCAGTAGTAGTTAAATTTCCAAATAACTTGTCTTGAACAAGCAAATAGTTTTAAGCATTTGGCTACGTGTCTTCTTTTAAAAAATGTGAACACAGATCATGTTGCTGGTTCACTCTACCACAGACTGGTAAGGGCTGTGCTATAAAATTAGTGCAGTAAACCACTCATTTTTCCAGTTGCCACATTTTCTTCTACATTTGACAGCCTTTTGGGGCCTCCTTGGCTCTTCAGCAAAAAGCACCAAGTGCAGTACTGTTGCTCTAATGAAAAAATAACAACAATGTCTGGGAAGCCATAGAATGATGCAATAACCATGCTGCTCTGCTTCCTTTAATGTGATGAAGCCTGCATATTTGCCTGGCCCCAGTGTTTTATCCCTGCCAGTATTGTACTGTAAAGAGGCTTGGCAGAACACGTTCAAAGGCTGTTCGTGGTTTTTCACTCAGTATTAAACCTTCCAATGACGGAAGGGTGGGGGAACCCATATTGGTATAAACAGACACTCAAAAAAAAAAAAAAAAAAAAAAAAAGAAGAGGAGAAGGAGGTTGTTGGTAGATGATCAGCACTTCAGTGAACCCTGGTTATGGGATTAGGGCCAAGCTGGGACCTACTGGAAGGCGATACCATGCATTCAATGAGTGGGTCTTCTCTGCCCACTTTCCAGCAGGCAACCAGGCCAAGGGAAAAGCAGCTCCTACCAATGTTATGAGAGATCAATGTTGCTTCAGTCTGATAATCAAAGTCACAGCATCTTTGATAACTGTTCTTGGTCACAAGGAGTGTGACAATGCAGAGGTTTCTAGAATTGTGCCGTGATTGCCTGGTGTGTGGAAAGTTCATGTCCCAGTGGCTGCCAGTCATGCCCTGCAGACCTTCGTTGAACTCACTTATGCCTGACTTTCTCTTCAGTGACACCATTTGGAAAGCAGCCTATCTATTCCATACCCCTCTGCGAGGTTAGGCAGGAAAATACTCCAAGTGGGGCTGGAGCAACTGTGGAAGTGAAATATTCCATGTGCACTTGCAGATGAGAGGTGAAATATGTTTAGAAGCAGAAGTTATGGTCAGATTGATGCCTTCTTCCAATCTGTTCCACAACTATTTGTGGTGGGATGTCATGTAAAAGGAAAAATATTTGGGAAAGTGGACATCTGTGGGCCAGCCTTGGTATGCTTCCCAGAACGTAATGACTAGGTGAATGTTTTTCAGCACAGCAAGTACGGAATATAGGTGACTGCCAAGAACTGGATCTGGTGTTGCATGAAGAGGTACAAAACAAAGAGGAGTGATTTCTCTGAGAAACTGAGGCCTAGTTCTTTCCAAACTCAGCATTAGAAAAAGAAAACAAAACCCCAAAAAACCCTAACTCTTCAGTTTCATCAAGTTGCTTTTCAGATTTTGCATATCTCTAAGATACCTTCATTGTGTAGACATGCTTGTTTTCACCAGTCTTATGGCTCTACAAGTACCAGTGTAGACTCATTATTGTTGACATTTCTACATCAACGCAGTTACTGAGATCTGTTATGATTTTAGTTCCACTGGCAATTACTGATATCTAATTACCATTTAATCCATTCTGAACTTTGTAGGAATGTGTAATAGAAACCACTTTAATTTTTGCTAGAACTGAATTTGAATCTCTCCTACACGACTGCCACATCCACACCCACCATCCCAAAGGACTGAAACCTATTTCAGCTTTCAGAAGAAAATAATCTGTACTCTCTCCAGCACATCCTTGCACTGGGATATGAGAAGTGTTTGTATGCTCGAGTGCTCCACAGCACCCTCAGACAATCTGGAAAGTCTCAGAGACTCTCCACCAGAGAAAGCCAACATGAGAGAGTATGCTCTTGGCCTGGGAACAGCTATTCCATATCACAGACAACCATTGCACTGGGCCCCTGTGGTGCTGGGGCCTCAGAAAATGATGGCCAAAATGCTCAACTCCAGAAGCAGCTTTAGGGCTGTGAAGTATCTCTTTGTAACCTAAAGTAAGTGTCAATATCCCTGAGAAGGCTGAGATGAAGCACAGACCTTCCTTACAGGGTTTCCCAGTGCCACAGGCCCCACTGGAAATCTCTAAGCATCCCTCAGTGCTGGGCAGGGGCCTGATGAGCATCTGGGGCTCAGGGCTTCCAGTCTGCATCTGGCAGAGTGTGCACTGGATGCACAGAGGCATGTGTTTTCATAGCAAATCTAAGTGACAGTTCAGAAAGGCTCAGCCAGCCAAAGAAAACCCTGGAAAACCCCGCAGAATGAAACAATAAAACTGTCTAAGAATTTAATCCAAAGAGAAAGTTAGTAATTGTCAGAAGTTCACCAGATTTACATTTCTAAAATGAATAATGCCAAGAAAGTAACAAGATTGTGCTTCTATAATCAACCAGTAGCAGTTTCACAAAGCAATAAGAATGTGGAGGCAATTCAGTTACAAAAACTGGCTGCTACCAGCAGATACCCCTTCAAAGTTTTAATCAGTAATGTCTGTGGAAAAATACATGAAATATCCTTTTGCTGGGACAGGTAAAATTTTGCACTGACCATAACAAGTGTAATTTGGGTGAAGATGTCTTGCATAACTGCAAATGAAATGGTGGCAGAACGGCTGAGTGAGAGTCAGAGGGCTTCAGCCTGCATCTGGAGAGCTCCTGACAGCTGAGGATGTGCTGCAAACCCAGACTGCTGTGACCAAGAACACTTCCCTTGGGCAGCTGTGGGTGATGAAAACCTGCATGAAAATCCAAACATGGATTCTAGGATACCACTCCTGCCCAAGGAGAATTTAAGTGAAGGCATGGGGGAGTCCCTTCCTGCAAGTTCCATGGGTGCAGCTGGTGTGCAGGTACATCTCCAGCCCTGGGACCACCTAGGCATGACCTCTGTTTTTCTCACCTTGTTCTTTGCTTCAAGGTCCATGTTAGTGCAGCTACATCAACTTCAGGGAGAGGTGCTGGTCAGTTGCATCATGGTGTGGGGGGAAGTGAAGTAGAAAGGAAGTTTTCTTGAAGAAAAGATTTTGTTAAGAAGAAAAGACAGATTATGTAGATTTTTAGATGATAAATGCAGATTTTTGGATGCTGCATGGTGGGATGGCAACCCGGCTGCCAGCCAATGAGGTGTATGAAACAATGCTTCTGCTCAGGAAAAGGGCTTGTACCCTCTACACCACATACTAACCTCATGCTGCTCCCCTTTCCATGAAGTCTTGAAAGTACTTAGCAGTAGAGTTTGCTCTGCTATGAGCAGGGAGCTCAGAAAAACCCAGACATTTTTTCTTCTGGTGGGGATCCCAAAAACATCTGTGAGTCAAATGCCATCCTCATGTCATGGCATTCACTGAAATCCATTGGGATGCACCTCAGGAGGTCATCCAAGCCGCACTGCAGCAAGGCCTGGAGTTTGCCAGCCCTGGCAAGCAGATGAGCCATGCTGGAAACAAGAGGACTTGCAGAATGAAAACATGTATTGCTCTCCATGGGCTGCCTTGCCTCCAGCTCAGACGATTTCCTTCTGTCTCAGTCTGATAACTGCGCAGTATCCCAAAACCTTCTCAGATGGCTGATGTCCTGCAGATCCCAACAGAAGCAGAGTGAAAGAAAGCTTACAAAAGGCTTGATATCTCCCCGAGCAGTCTCAGTCTCTGGTAGATTAGCAATGCAAACAAACGAAGGCTTCTTGGAATGACTCAGAGACTTTTGGCAAACCCATGTGTTTGTGACTGCTACCTTCCCTGAGACGACTGACATGGCTGTGTCCTTTCCAGGCATTTCTGAATTACCAGGCACCTGGTCCAGGGCTGCGGAGTCTATCCAAGGCATGAGGACTACTTGAAGCAGCTCCATGGTTAAGAACCTTAAAAAGTTGGATATTTTGTGCAAGAAATCGTATTCCTTGGACAGTTTGTGAATGTTCATTGCAAACTAGTCCTGCTGCCAGACAGGATTACCTTAACTGGGACCTTATGGCTCAGTCTGTGGAGACTTTCCCACACAAACATGGGCATGAATCAAAGTGCTTTTTTTCTTGCAAGAGAGTGCTCCAAGCAGGCCCAGGAACCTCACTCAGCCTTTTACAGGACAGTGGCTGGGACAACATTAAAAGGGTCTCATGGTTGAGTGCAATGAGCTACAGGAGGCCCAGCACCTACTGATGATGTCTTCCCCAAGGGTTTTTTCAATAAATTCAGCAGTATGTCACTTGTGTACTGCAGAAAGCCATCTGTTCCTGCCCAGATACGTGCATCTAGCTCAGAGACAGATGTTATAGGTCCCTGAAGGAGAATCAACAAATGGTGAGAAGAAGGTCGATTTTCAACTCCGATAGTTTGTAGCCAGGTGGTTTTAGCCCTGTTTTTCTCTGGATAAAGGCAAACAGCAAAACCCTCTACTAGGATTCAGTTGTTCTTGATGTCCTCTCCTGATGTGTGATCCTGGTGTTCATAATTCCAGGGCTGGATCCACAAACCCTGGCAGTTTGTGGCTTGCCAAGCACTTATTTTCATGCTCTGCTTCACCCACCTGGAGTACAACAGTGATACCCCAACTGTCCTCAGGGACAGTCTAGGGACAGAAGGTATCCACTTTATCTGTAACTGTGGCTTGACCCACTCCACCCAGAACCTGATGACAGCTTTCCTACAAAGACCAAGTGCTTGAGCCAACCACCTTGTTATAAGCAGTGATCCAGCATTAGCAGCTAGTGAACGGATCAGCTGAGTAGACTGAGGCTTTCGCTCCTGTCCTGGGCAGTCCAAAATGCTATTCACTTGCCCTCTTGTTGGAGAGTTTAGTCTATGGGCAAGATTCCTCATCAGGAAATCCCTGCTGGTGACAGCAAGGGATGCTGCAGATGCTGCATGAAGCTGCTCACCATATTCCTGAATCTTTCCTTACCGAACTGGAAAAGAGGAAACATAGGCAAACCAGGGTTGCCCAAATCTATTAAATAGTCTGCCTGGTTTAACCTGATGGAGAAGGTAAAGTCCAACAAGGCTCTGCTGACCTCTGCTCTGCCTTGGGAAGCACCCATGTTCAGTTATCTGAAAAGCCTCACTCTGTGGTGAATTCCATGACCCTGGATGATGCCACCATGACTCCAGTGCAGGTGGAGAGCCTCTCCCTAGGAGGGGCCAATGTCTGGGCAGTGGACATGTGTAGACTTGCTCTGAAACAGACACAGGAGCACTTCTTGAGAGTGCCATGAGTACCATCGGGGGCACTGCCAGGACGGGGCAGGCATAGCCCTGGCTGAGCTGCCTGCCCTGAGGCACATCCCCGGCTGGAGGAGCACAGGGAGCAGGCTACAGTCCTGCTTGGTGCTTGAATTTAGTCCCAGTATTTACCCTGGCAACTGGAGCAGGTAACTTTATACCATTTTGCTACTTCATGTAAATGCTTTGAGGTGATGGGCACCTGAATTTGTTGACAGATTGGAAGGAAACAATTTAATTATGCAAACCTGAAACTGATTTTGCTCTTATTCCCTGGAGCACATCCCCGCTGATGGCAGCTGCAGTCCACCCTCGGGCATCTGAGGGCAGCTCCTGTCCCAGTCCAGCAAACACTTGATGCTTAATATTACACAAATGAGGAATGCTTGCAAAGCCAATGGGATAGCCAACAGGACAGCCAACAATTATGCATACAATCAAATGTGCAATTTGGGTCTGAGTGGCTTGTCATATTCTTGGCCCTTGTTTAAAAAAAAAGAGAAAAAACATGAAAAACCCACAAATCACATTTAAGCTAGCAGAATGATTTATTAAGAAAAAACACTGATGGATTTTTGAAGTACTGAAAGGGTTGAAACGGTCTGAATAGGATGAAAATTGACACAAATTTCTACCACAATGCTGAAGGAACTTGAACTATTCTAATAAGAGTTTGCTTTAATGTTTGTGCATGTCTTCACATCGTGCTTTTGGCAATGGCCAGAAAAGAACTACCGAAATACTGTGAGAAAAACTGTTCTAATGTTATTTCTGGCCCTGCTGTATTGCATGAAATCAGGACATCTCATGAGAGAGACTGATATTCAAGATTTTCAGTCTATTTTTCAGACACAAAAAGTCTGAATATATATCTAGACTTCTGTTTTTAGTCATGGCTAGATCTCAAAGCAACAAAAAAAGTGTCCCTGAGGTCACAAGGCAAATAGTCACAAAACAGAAGAAAAGATAATAGTTATATTCAGATAATTTGGGACACAATAGCAAATATTCACTTCACATGCCAAGGTGGATGGGTCCCCTCAAAATAACCATTAATGCCATTGGGGAATTTCTGAAGACTTTTCATAGGGTGGATGTGGTTTGTGATTAAACCTAAAGTGCTTGAAGAGACCAGTGAGTGTCATAGGACTGATACTGTGTATGCGTGTGACTCTAAGCTGTCTTGAAATCATTTTGATAAACACCTTCAGGATCCAAAGAAATGAAGGCTCTGTGAACTATATGGTTTCTGGTGCCCCTGCCAACTGTGAATAAATACACTGTGTGTGTAGCCAAGGTCTTGGAGAATTATTTCCTGAAAGCTACTTTAGAACCAGAAGGAATTAATGAAGATGTGCCAGCTACTTCCTTCAGTGGTTTGCATGCCTCAGCCTCACCAATAATAAATAGTAACAGTTTGTACATGAGCTATGCTGCTACACGTCATGTTTTGCACCCTGCAGAGCCTGTCCGTTCTGTACACAAGCAGGAAAGCAGAGACAGAGTATGAATTGCCTCTCCTTTGGTACTGACATTCAAGACTGGCAATAGCTGTCAAATCCAAACTGCATTTTGAGTCTTCAGCTTTTAGTCTCTGTTAAAATATCATTTCTGCATTTTAGAACTATTTACAGAGCTTCAACTTCAGTTCTACTAAGAAGGAAATAATACTGCTATCAGCACTGGTTAAGCAGATTAGTATGATCAGCCTGACTTTTTACTCTGCTTGAATAAATGTATTTATTGTTATTGGAGGTTCTTAAGAAAAATTCTAAATCATTAGAGATTTCTAAATTATCCATTATGTAAAAGCTAGAGCAACTGGGGAGATGTTTGTGTATGACTGCAAGCAATAAGGAAGGAGATTTTCAAACTCACGCCAAAAACATTAATTGCAAGTCATCATTAGAAAAATCTTCTTGCAACCTTATTATATCATCAGAGTTTCTCAGGCTTCCTCTGCTGGAAACCAATCCACTACTGGGTGACTCTCCTGGAGGAACCTCTCCCTGGGCAGCACCAGGTGCTGACCCCATACAGTTTTTATAGGAACTTGGCATTAACTTGGGGTTTTCCTTCGAGACACAAAATCCCTTCAGCTAAATCTATGTTGCCTGAGCAACACGTGCCAACTCTGCCTGTCCTCTCCAGGACCCGACATCTACTGAGGGAACTTCTAGACAGAAAATCATTGAAACCTTGACTCAACCACATAAGGTTTTATGCCATGAAAGCAGCCAAGAGGCTGAGGATATTTTGGAGGGGGGTTTTTTATGCAATAACTGGAGGCCCGTCAAACTGAAGCATGTTATGACTACTTCTCCCTCTTTAAGATCCTAAAAGTCAGTCTGTATCTTGTATCCTCTCTGTCTTGTCTCTGGAAAATGCCTCAAATTTGGGGCTGAAAGTGAATATGCTCTGGGCTGACATGCTGGGAGCTGCTACCCTGTGCAGAGCTTTGTCAGTGCAAACGAAAGAGGAAACGTTTCTGCTGGTATTATTAACATGTCAGCAGCACTGATAGATTCCAACTGAGATCAAGCCCTCTTGTATTAGCTGTGTGCCAAAAGCAGAGTAGAAAGCAGAGAGAGGGGAGGAAGCATTATTATTCCTGTGTTACAGCTGCACAAATGTGGCACAAAGATTGTGAAATACTCAAGGTCATACAAAAGCGTGTGCAGCCCAAGTGAGGAACAGTCAGACCCTCCCAGCTACCTCCTTCTGTCTCCTCAGGCCACATGTGTGTCCCCACCTTTCCAGGCTGGTTCACACTTTCAAGCTGGAGACACTCAAGAGCTGGGGCTGGGAGAGTAAGTCCCAGGGGACAGGCAGATGCCACGTGGATCATGGTGTCCATATGAGTTACTGCACCACCTTTGTTCAGGCACAAACACGCACATCATCTTCTCTCTCCGCCCAGAAAAGACAGATGAGCAAAAGGTCCTCACAGTTTCAACCATTCTGTAAACTATTATTTAAAATGATGGATTGACCTCTGTTTCTGTAATACTGAAGAACACTGGTAGTAAAAATACTTGACTTCATGCTTTCCAGCAGAGCTAGATGGGAAAACAGGGAAAAAGTAGTAGAGAATTCAGAAACAGAGCATGCAGTGTTTATTTTTGCACAGGTGGCTGAAGAAAAATTATGATTATAATTATTATTGTTATCAGCTGTTCAGCATTCATCCTTAACTTTTCAAAGCAGTGATTTTTGTATGACCTGTAACCATCAATGTTAAATCCAAACAAACTCACATTCATTTATCAAGTACAGAGCAGACATCAGCTGTCTGAGATAGTATATTAAAAGAAGTTTAATTGCTCCCTGGCCAGTAAAGGCACTGAAGGTGTGAATTTACTCAGAGTACTAAACACAGGTTTTAAAACTCAGTTAAAAGGAACATGGTTATGAAAAGAATAAAATATATATATAACATAGCAATATTACTTATTTTGATTGTATTGATAATTTACATGTAATTTTGAAAATCAGTCTCCTTTGGGTTGTTTCAACTCCTCCTTGTACAGACACAAGGGCTCATGTACATGTTTAGTGCTTGAGTCTCTGGCTTTGTATTTATTGGGGCAAAGCAAAAATGAGCAGCAGATGTGGGATGGTATGGGCAAAAACCCACACAGCTTGACTCAAAGGAGAAGAGAACTTAACGAACCAGGTGGGCCATAAGAGCCAGGGATGGAGTGTCCTGTGGGGCAGACACACATCTCACTTGGGTCCTAATAGCAAGAAACATAGAATGGCTCAGACACATGGAATGAACCTTCGTAACCAAAAAGCCAGATCTTGAACCACTGACTCTTTAGAGCTTCTCCTCCTAACCACATTTTCTCCTAACCACATTTTCTCCTAACCACTGTTGTCATTCCCAGGAAAAGCATTTGGCCCCTCTTTGGAGCCCTCCTGCTCACAGGGCTAACAGAGCTTAGGTGAAGGGTGCTGGGAACACGTGGCTTCTGCAAGCACCTGCAAACACCATGGCCTTTCTCCTCCTCCTCTGTGTCCGTGGCATGCAGCAGCCAAGGCACAGCAGAGACCCTGTGGAGGTGCTTTGTTTTACATGACCTCAGGGACGGAAATCTCAAAAATGCTATGAAAAATGGAGGTGGAACAGAGTGGCAAGAAAAAAACAAAGCCCCTGAGTACCAGTCAGGAGTTTGTTTTTCTGACTCTTTGTGAGGGGGAGGAGGCTCACATGGAAGTAGAAAGAACTGCTTCTTAGCAGAAACAGGGAACAGCACTCTCTGCTGCATATAGACACTGCCTCCTCCCCATGTTTGCTGCCCAGCTTCTTGCCTCCAGATCCCCTTGACAACCAAGTGTAAGGCTGAGTTTAAGGCACAGCTTCTTGGTTAACCTCTTCCTGCAGCTGAAGCCCCCTGGCCACTCCCCTTGCCATGCCATAGCCCAGCTGAGCTAGAAGCCAGATGACAAAATACGTGTTGTAGCCCATGAGACTACCCTACAACCCATCCTGTATCCTTAGTCTACTGTTTTCAAAACACAAATAGCATGCAACCCTTCCTGTTTTGTTGAAGACAAGAACTGTACCTTCACACAAGGTCATCTCCTGTATCTGTGCAGAGCCTGGTGTTGTTTTTGTTTTCATCTTTCTCATCAGGCAAGTCTGGCCCACATGTCTGCAGTACTCACCAGCCTGCAGACAGCAGGCCAGCTCCCTTCATGAACACCATTCCTGGATGTACATGGCAAGGAAATACTTGAGTTATGCTGAGTGTTAGGCTGGAGCTACAGTTCACAGTTCTGTCTAACTCCAGTCTTGCTGGAGCTGAAAGTAAAACCAGGGTCTGGTTAATGGTCACATCTGCCAAGCTTCAGGATTCTTCTGGGGACAGTGTCCCCAGATCACCTTTTTGCTGTTGTGGTCTTTCCTGCTCCCCACAGCTTTTGGCCCTGCAGTTGGACAGTATTACCTGCCAGCACACCACCAGCACCACCAGCCTCAGCACCACCAGCAAAGCTGCTTTCAGGATGGTCACACATGATGCTGGTGTCTTTCCTTCCTGCATACGTGTTCAGCACACCCTCTTACCAGGTTCCCCAAACCAAATAGTTATGAAGAGTAGAAATAAGGACACATTTTCTTTTAGATGCTCCTTCATTGCTGTTGAGAAACCTTCCAAAGCACATTTCTCCAGAGCTCTTTGCATGTAAAAATGTTTGTAATGAGGTGGCAACTGCAGAGCTTATCTCCCCCTTTAGATGTCATATGCCCAGTATAATGACCTACCTGGTCCCAAGGATGGAGCATTGAGCCCCCTTGCTCTAAGCCAGAGGTTATTCTAGGCACTGGTCCTGCAGAATGTTCAAAGGGGACTATTCTTCTTCCTTATGATTATATTTAACAAAACTCTGTATTATGAGATTTTACTTCACCCCTACTTCATTTCATCCCAGTGCTTTGGGGGCTGCCAGACTGAGTGGGAAAAGCTCCTGCCAAGGTCAAGGCTTTACAAGCTCTGGCTGCTAGCAGAAGCAGAGCAAACACCTTGAAGCACCATTTCACCCAGGTTGGTTAACCAGGTTCATTGTCACCTACATGTGTCTTGGGACTTTGCTCTGTGCTGGCCAGGCTGCTGCCATGGGTGGCAAAAGGTCTGCAGCTGCTCTGCCTGTGAGTACAGTTATTTTGTGGTGTAGATAGCACTTCATTTTGTATAATCCTAAACAGTTTCTCACCTACTCGACTTCTCAGGCCCTTTGACATACATGGCCATAGCTATTTAGCCACTCAGCATGCCACAGCGCACAGTGTACCAGGGACGTGAGGAAATTCTTTGAATTTCAAACATACATGTTTACTGTGAAAGAATCCCCAGCTGGACGAGGGAGCTGTGAGAATGCAATGCCAAAGAAATGTTTGCTGAAAGCATTTAAAAAATAACCAGGGATCAAAGCAAGAGACAAAAGCAGTATTTTGATGAGGGTGCAAACCAGAAATGAGGACTGTGTAGAAGAGCAAAGATGGGACTTTATGAAACTGGTTTTGTATCACTGGGAAAGAGGGAGCAGGCAGAGCAGATTTCCAGCCTGTCCTGGCCGTGCCAGCTGGGCTCTGAGGGGTGGCTGCCCACCATGGGCAGCTGGGAAGGGGCTGCAGCCCCAGTGGTGTCTGGAGCAGGGCTGGCACTGGGGAGCTCCACCACTTGCAGCCCCAGGAGCAAATTCTCCTGTCAGCCTGACAGCAATGGCTGAATGTTTCTTGACTCCTTCAGTGAGACAGATTAGGACCCAGAGGACTACTTTTAGGCTCCTTCTGTACAACATCCCTTTGAAAGGTGCTTTGCTGCCACTTTCTGTTATGCCAGCCTGTCCTGGCAGCTGTCTGAGGCTGGGCACAGCAGCAAAAACTGGGAGAGGGGTGTTACAAGGACTAAGAAGGAGCTTCTTGCAGCTCCAGCCCCAGCTGCCCCATCTCCCTCAGCACATCAGGCCCCTGCCTCACCATGGCATGCATGGGGGAGATAGCAACATCCCCTGCTGCTCCCACCAGCCAGTGCTGCACCATCCTTGGGGGAGACAGATGCAGGCCATGGTATGCGACCAGCAGCTATTGACTTACTTTTCCGTGCATGGTTGGGTAAGTAACCTTAATTAAAAACAGTTCGTATCACATTCGCGATGTTAAACAAGCTCTGGAAATAGAAACCCTGTTTTCATTTAAGCTTTTCAACTGTGATCTAAGTAATAAAATATGGAGGGGGTGGGCATGTGTGAGATTTACATGTGATGATTTGGGAGATCTTGCTGCTTTAGAGGCTTGTAAGACACCACACTGCCAACTGCTCCTGCCGCTGCCTCACCACGCTTGGCAGTGCTTGCCCTGCACAGACTTTTGTTTTTTTCCAGAGACGCTTTCCAAATGCTGATTTCTGCCCTTGGCTCCTGTTGCTGTGATCATTCTAGGTGTGGGTGCAGGATATGTCAGACCCTCAGCAACCAGCTACCCTGGCTGGACCATGGATGTTCTTGAGGACAGCCACGTAGCTTCCAAATGTTACACATCAAGCCCCCGAGCCCCTGCCCGAGCAGCATCATCATCAAAAGAGACAGTGGGGGATTATCTTTGCCTTCCCAGTTCCTCCTGCAACACCACATAGGGAAGGAGTATCCATCCCACTACCAGGCAGAAGGGGAGACTCTGCCAAGGCCCCCTGCTCTGCACCCTGACAGTTCATGAGCTGACCCCACTTCAGAAGCTGTCTCAGCCTCCAGGACCTTCAGAAACCTGCTCTTCTCCATCCATAAATCCTCTT
Organism: Calypte anna; assembly: GCF_003957555.1. Taxonomy (NCBI): domain Eukaryota; kingdom Metazoa; phylum Chordata; class Aves; order Apodiformes; family Trochilidae; genus Calypte; species Calypte anna. The sequence continues at coordinate 16,803,657 of NC_044245.1, forward strand.
GGGAGTTGGGGGCCAGAGATTGTACTCGATCTGCCAGAGAGGATCACTCCTGCAGAGACTGATTAGCTGCAAGAGGGGAACAGGGTAAATAATTGTACCAGGCTGCATGGTTGAGGTCACCTTTTGAATTTGCTAGAGTGAACCTTAGCTTTTTTTTTTTTTTATGAAGCCTGTCTTTCTTAGTCTCGTTTTGATGTAATATATCAATACTTCTCAGGACATCAACAGTTCAGCTGGGCAATGATTGGAGCTGCATGTTTTGCAGCAAGTCCTGTAAGTACATCAGCACAGAGTACCAGTGGGTTTTCACTCCACCGCTTGTCTCCCCCCATCCCCAGCTGTCTCTGAATGCTCTGCCCAAGGCATGAAAGGGGGAAGGAGGAGAGTCTCTAATGGGGCTTTGACCAGAGTCCTGGGCTGTACACAACCACTCCTTTACCCCCATTTGTACCCTTTGTTTTCTCTGCCGCGGACTAGCAGCAAATTGTGGGGATTTATTCCCACCCTGGGGATTGAGATGATTCTAAATGCACCTTCAGTGCATTGCCCTTCCACAGCCTGGTTCCCTTCAGCAACCGGATGAATGACATCCTGGTATGTGGCGCCTGACGCCAGGGTGCCCTTCTTTCCAGAGAGCTCCGTCCCCAGCACATGTGGCTGTGTGACGTCGCAGAACGAGCCCGTGACGTCACGCGTCCGTGGCGGAAGGGTGCGGGGTGGGGGGTAGGTGGCAGCAGGCATCCCATGGCAGGTAGAAAGGCTACGGCAGAGCCAGGGAGAGGGATGCTGCGGGCGGGCAGGGGTGCCCGGGGGCAGGGGCAGGAGCCGTCGCCGCGCCCCGCCGCGGACCGGAGCGGCCGCGCCCGCAGCAGGTACCAGACCCCGCCCAGGCTCTGGGGCCGGGAAGGCGGCGGCGGCCCCTCGCCCGCCTGTCCCCGCCACTCCAGTGTCGCGGGCCACGGAGAACCGCGTAGCCGTTTCGCGGTGGCTGCTCCGGCCCAGGAGTAAGGGAGGGAACGAGGCCCAGGGTGGCAGAGAGGAAAGGGATAAAACCCTTAACGACTATGCGGCCTCAGGTCCTTTGAAGTCAGGCTTGAGGGGACAAGGACGTGACAGGAAGCCCACGGGGAAGCGAGGTGCCGAGGAGGGCTTGGGGTACGCGCACAGGGGGTCCGCCCCGCGCACGTCCCGCCGGGCCCGCAGGCGCAGACGGCTGCTCTGCGTTCGTCCGCGGCGGTCAAATAACGTCTGAATTACATCCTTGTAAATATTGACTGTGGCCATCTTCGTTTCTGCGCACAGTAACAGAAATGTTAAGCTCGGCGGGGTGACTGTGCCTCAAGGCGGGGAGTGTGGAGCGGCAGGAGCAGGGGGCGCCGGGGCTCCCGCAGACCTCGCCGGCGACTCCGCGGGACCGCGCCAGCCGCAACAAGGATGCTAAAGAGAGCAGGCTGTCTCGCGGCTTGGGCTGCGGTCTAATTTATAAGCCTTGAAAGAGGGGGAGTAAGGAGGGGCGAGAGGAGACAGAGAAGGGTGGGGGGACGTGTTTCCTCGTCCTGCTTCATTAAACGTTGCCGTTAATGAGCGGCACAGAGCTGCGGTGCCAGCACGGCCGCCGCCGTGACGACTGTATCCCTTGTCCCCGACGAGGGTATATCCCGTGGGCAGCGTGATCCCAGCCGGTATCAACAGCCTTACCCGGGTGACACACCGTCCCCCCCGTGCACACCGGGGACTGCCCAGCCGTGCCCTCCCGTCTCCTTGGCTGTCCCTAGCCGGGACCCTGCCTCTTCTCCACGCACCGCCCCTCGACGCCGCACTGTCCGGGCGGGGCTGTGCCCTTGCCGGGGCTGCCGGGCTCCCCTCCCTGGCGGTGCCCCCCCCCCCCGTCCCCCCGTCCCCGGGGGGGGTGGGAAGCGGCGGTCCTGACGGTGAGAGTGGTTGCGCGGCGTCTGTGCCTCCGGGCGCCGGCTCTGCGCATTTGGTGGTCGTTAAAAACAATTTGTTTCCCTCCCCGTTTGGGGAGGGGGAAGGGGAAAATCATTCCGGGGGAGGGGAGGGGAAGGGAAAGGGGGAAAAAAAAAGGAGAGAGAGAAAGAGAGAGAGAAAGAGAGAGAGAGAGAGAGAGAGAGAAAGCACGCGAGAGAGGAACACCAAACCTAACAGAAGACCCGCGCTCCGAACTATTGCGACACGGAGCGAGGAGCGCGGCGGAGTCTGGCGGCGAGGTGCGAGCGGGAGCGGGCTGGGCCTTGGGAGCCGTGGGAGCGGGCCGGGCCGCGAAAGCGGACCGGTCTCGGGTGGGGGTCCGTGGGAGCGGGCCGGGCCGTGGGAGGGGCGGGTGGCCCACCCCATTCCCCCTCGTGGGTGAGAAGGCGGCGCGCGGTGCCTCCGCGCTGCCCCCCCCCCCTCGCCGGCCACGCCGGGCGGGTCTCGGCGGTTCGTCGCTGCTGCCCGGTGACCACTGCCGCCTCCCCGCAGCGCAGAAAGAGCCCCCGCACCTCGGAGACGGCGCCCAGCCCGACGGCGGCCCCTAGCCCGCCACCATGAACACCATCGTCTTCAGCAAGCTCAGCGGCCAGGTGCTTTTCGAGGAGGACGCCAAGGAGCGGGAGCGGAGCGGCCGGCCCTACGTGGGGGTGGTGGAGGGGCCGCACCACGCCGAGGTGCTGCTTCCCGACAGCCCGTCCATCAAGGAGAGCCTCAGCCTGCGGAACCGGCGGACGGGGTATGCCGTGCGCTCCTCTCCGCGCCGCGGCTCCGCGGGGCGGCCCTGCGTGCCGCTGCCGGAGCTTCGGGCTGCCGCGTAGCCGGGCTGGGGTTGCGAGATGGGTTTCTGGATAGGTTCTCCATCGCGGCCCCGGGTCCATGCTCTCTGGGACTCTCATTCCAGAGCTGCGGTGGGAAATTCCGGTAATAGGTGATGCTGGGGCATCCCGTTGGGTTGGAATGAGCCAGGCAGAGCTCTCCTGTCCTGCCGCGTGTTCCTCCCCCTCTCTGCCTCCAAACAAAAACATAGGGGGAAACGGGGGGCTCTCCGGTTTAGTGGGGCGCTTCATGTAATTAAAGCTCCCAGAACAGAGTCGCGGCGGAACGCGTGAAACCTGCGGGACCGGGCAGCTGCTAGGCCGTCCCCATCGGCAATGATGGGGCAGCCGATTCCCGACCGGGGCTGAGGCGGCCGGGCAGGGCGCAGCCCCCAGCACTTGTTCCGCCGTCCCAGTCGGTTTGCAGCGAGCTGAGCAGAGGACGGGAAGGAATGTCGGTGCACTCTCTGGGATGGGATTTAAAACAGATTAAGAAACTGCTAGTCAGGGCCTGGGCAGGGTGATGTTAGGATCGGTTTTTCTAAAAAGGCGTCAGAGGCAGAGCCGTCTGCTGCTGATTTATTTTGCACTGGAACAGGTGAAATAGGTGATCAGAGGACGTATTAGCTCTGTAACTCGAACGGTTGAGCTGGCGAGCGCAGACCAGACATTTCGGGTCAGGTTTACAAAGTAAGATTAGATAGCACAGTCAGAAGCCTCCGAAACCTAGAAATCCCTAGAAGCTGTTTTTACTGACGAATTTCCACCTTAATGATTGCATCAGCTCGTACTTTTAACGGCGGTGCTGGTTGGGAGGACGCAGGTTATGCTGCATCGAAATGTTATTAGCTGCCGACTGTGGCGGAGCGGGGCTGCCGAGGGAACCCCGAACGAGGAAACAGCGCCCGCGGCCGCTCGGCCCGACAGGGCTCGGCACGGCATAGGTCGTCATGGCCCGGCTCTGTTCGGTTCGGCCCGGCCGTGTCCAACCCGACTGGACCCGACATAGAAGGGCCCGGCCCTGCCAGTCGCGGCCCCGTGGCGCCCCCTGCCGTCACCGGTGGGAGCCGCCGTGCAGCGCCGGTCCGGTCCTGCCGCCGGCCTCAGGCCGCCTCTGCGGTTTTCCTTCTGATGACCCCGGTTTTTTCACTCGCTTTTTATTGTAAACCATTTTTGCTAAATGAACACCCCCTTTTTGGTAGTTATTTGGGTTTGCTTTTTGTTGTTGTTTTGGTTTGGGTTTTGGGGTTTTTTGTGGGTTTTTTCGGTTTTCTTTTATTTTGTTTAATTTTAACGGGAGCTGCGTTTGATGTCCCCTGGTTTCACGTTTCCCCCCCCGGGAGGTGTGGGGCTTTGGGGGCTGTTTCGCTGCCGGCGAAAGGGGAGCAGCCCTCTGGCTCCTCTGACAGCGCTCGTTGCTGCCAGCTCCGAGCAGGGAAGTGACCCCGGAGGTGCTCGGTGCCGCGGTTCTCTCTGAATACAACTTGCAAACAAATTTGGGCGGGGGGACAGGCTCGGTTGGTCCCTGGGCAGCCCGCACCGCACCGGGGTGCACGGCCAGGGCTGTGGGAGTCGGGCCCTGGCTCCTCCGGAAAGGCCCACTGTAAACAGACCGACCGCAACGCCTAGCAAATGCCGGGCACCGAAAACATCGGGATACCCTAACCCCGCTGAAATTCCCGCGGCTGAGCCGCCCGAGCTCCTAGCATCAACGCCGGCAGATCACAGGCGGCGAAGCCGATCCTGAGTCCTCCCTTCTAGGTCCACCTTGAGGGAGCCGAAGTCCGCTAGGTCCCGTCTGTGGGAGCCGCGGACAGCATCTTCCCCTGGGCAGCCTGGCCGGGGCGAAGTTTGCCCGAAAGTGCCCGAACGCCCCGCGGGGACAATGCTCTGCTACTCCCAAACAGGACGCACCTCGGGGCTGGGGCAGCGCCCTGAGCTGGTCCCTCCGCGGGCGCACCCTGCGCGCCTCCTGCCGCGGCGGCCGCGCAGGTGAATTCGGCGCCGGGATCGGGGCCGGGTGTGGGGCTGGGCAGGTGCCCACGGCTCCGGCTGCGGCCCTCAGCGCCCCTTCTCCGCGGCAGGGCGCGGCAGAGCGGCGGGAAGGTGCGGCACAAGCGGCAGGCGCTGCAGGACATGGCGCGACCGCTCAAGCAGTGGCTCTATAAACACCGCGACAACCCCTACCCCACCAAGACCGAGAAGATCCTGCTGGCCCTCGGCTCTCAGATGACCCTGGTGCAGGTAAGGGACCCTCCTACTCCTGCTCCTTTGAGGCGTTTCGTGAACGGGAGGGGCGGGAGCAGCATCACCCAAAGCCTCTCTTGTGAGCTGCGCAGGAGGCAGCGCTGGGTATTAGGGAAGGCGTCAGTGCCTCCAGGGTCCTGCTCACATCCTTCCTGCTGCCCTTCCCAAAGTTCCCCCTCCGACAGGACTGTCTCCCCCAAACAGGAATTCCCACGTATGGGCTGTCCTGGGCAGGGAAGTGCTAGAGGCAATCGATAGAAGGTGTGTGCTTTCTCTCCTAGGAAAAGATGCGTTCATCGTGTAATCTCATTTATAAATACAGTGGAAATATTTGTGCTAAGTCTTTAAAAATATTAGGTGAAAGAAAATCAGTAGGGGGAGATTCCACCAAAGAAATATACCTTATTGAGGAAGTTGTAGGGAGTTACTCTTTTTTGTAAATATGCTAGAACTGAAACAGTTACATTGTTCTGATAATGATCATCACCTGTTGCACAGACTTTAGTGCTGGTGTACACATTGTTTTCAGCAGCTCAGCATCAAGTGATTGTGCTTCACAGTCTTACAGGAATTACCATTACAGTGCAATTAGATATGGAGCGTAATTGTTTTGCTCTCAGGTAAAACTCCCCTGAAATGACTGCCAGCTGTGTTGCAGTAAGAGTTACAGAATTGGCTGCAAATGTTTATAAATCTTACTTCTTTGTTCTCTTTGCCATCTGGCACTCTGTTGGAATATGTGGTTAAATGCTGTTGTTTGCTGAGTGATGTTATCTCAGGTCTGGATGCTGCAAAGACTTATCCTTTGTAAACAATCTAATTTCCTTACTGGGAGCTACTGCTAGGTGCATAAAATGAAGCAGATGTGCTTTGAAGGATTGGGTCCTTAGCACTCTACCTGGCACATTGTGTCACTTTGCAAAGGATATGAAAATATCCAAACAATATGTAGGATTAGAGGAAAAAAGGTGGTAATTCAGCTTTATTGTTTTGTGTGCTTCTTCAAAAAAGCCAGTGCTATGGTTTTCTGTCCTAGTAACAACAAAATGGGAAACTTTTTACACTTCAGTACATGACTGAAAAGCTATTGCACTAGAAAAAATCCATTAGTTTGACAAAAATAATATAAATGTCTCATAATATGCCAGTTATACCTGACATTTATAAATTTTTTTTCTTTTAAAAATATACATGAAAGATTTACTCAGACTTTAAAAAATATGGTTGCATAAACAATATCCATTCAGTGCTACAGTTCAACAAGAGTAGTTTATTGGACTATGGCTTTTAGAATCTCCCTGTGTTTTTACATGACTTAAAACATACATCCAGAATACGTCAGGAGACTTTCAAATTATAGATATCTTGAGGAGTTCTCTTGTTTTTTTATAAATGCCTCAGAATGAACAGACAAGCAAAAAAAAAGCTTGTGGGGTTTTGCAGTATTTCTCTCATGACAGCTGTGATAAAGCCTGATGGGGAAATGCTGTGTTAGCCTTTATAAAAGTGTCAAGTGAACCATGGCTGCTGCACCACAGGGTTTTGTGATCTACATAAGGTGCAGAATAAAAGCAAAGAGAACCATGGAAGGCTGCATTTATCTGTGCTATACCCACATGACTCTAGTGGATTTATACTGAAGCTGAATTTGACCAGCCTTAATTCTTTGAACTGTAGTATTTGGAAGAGCAATGCAAGCCAGCACATCTATCTTCATTTACAGAAGCACACCATCAAAAAAGAACCCCCAGATGTTTCTTCCATCAGTTGGGTGCAGTGCTCATATAGTTCAGGAATACAATAGCATCTGTACGAGAGGTAAATACATATGTCTGGCACGAGCAGTAATTCCTGAGCCTAGAAGAACAAAACAGCACACACACCACATCTACTTTTTGGATGCCCAGAAAGAACAAGACTGTAATCCAGATCAAAATTCTTGTTCTCTGAGAGTGAGGGGGAAAGCGCCAGGCTGTGATCTCAGTCACACTGGGCACATCTGAAATAGCTTCCCCAAGGCTGTGTGCTTTTGGCTGGGCTCAGGACAGCTTCAGTACCTGTTGGAAAGCTTTGATATTGTCCCAGGAGGGGCACTTTACAATAGCACCCACCAGGGACTCTTGTGATTGCGTTTCTGATCGAGTAACACCAGACATCACTGGAGAAGCAGGAATCAGTGTGTGATGTTTTCTCTGGGTTACATGCCTTCATGTTCTCTGACCTGTCTCCTGTTTCCCACTCTTCCTCCATTTCTCTGTGATGTCTTGTGTTTGCTCTTGGTGGGCACACACACTTGCCCCCACAGCTTGCACTGGAGGCTATTGTCCACTGACAGCTGTTGCCTCTTCCCAGCATCCCTCATGTGCTGACACCTTGTAGTTGGAAGCCCTAGGGAAGGCAGATGATACTGGTGAACCTTTGAGTTTCCTTCAAAATGCCATTTAGGGAATGAATGGTGGGATTTTTGTTTTTCACCTGACTACCAACCTTGGGAAAGGTCTTCAGCAGCTGCCTGGAAGATTATGTTGCTCACAGTAATATTGATAATATAGCTGTAACTTTTCTCCACTTTTTTTTTTTTCTTTTTTTCTTTTTTTTTTTTTTTTTTTTTTAATCTAGTAAACCTTATTCCAATATGTACTGTCCATCCAAAGGAGTTTTTCAGGACTCTGGCATGGATCGAACTGATCCTTCTCTGAGGAGGTAGACATCCAGCCCTGTTTTCTACTGTCATTTTTAGGGCAGTATCTATATGTCAAATCTTCCACAATTTCATTTTCATTAGTTCTACTCTCACCCTCTTGGCTGATTTTAAAATTATGTATTCTACTTCCCTTGTACTTTGGTTTAACCCCCTGTTCTTGGGTGCAGTGGGACAGTAAAGGGACTGCTACAGCTGCGCATCCGACAGCACTGCAGAAGAGAAATCAAACTCTTTCAAAGAGTTAGGATTTTGCAGGAATCATAAATTATCTTGCTTTGTAATAAGTAGTACCAAACTTCGGGCAAATTCTGGGCTGCTTTGTTCCTGAGCAGGCCAACAAGGTCTTCAGGAGTCCTCAAGGCAAATGTTATTGCAGCTTTCAGTGCAACAGTCCAAAGTTCTCTATTTCCTCAACTGCCAAAGCAGGAAACCAAAAAAGCAATATAGTTTGAAAAGGCATTTTATGTTTTACCCTAATTAGATTCCAATTCAGAATCCAATAAGTTGTCCTTTTAATGTGCTGTTAATATGCTACATTTTCATTTGTGTTATTACCAGAGTGTTTGATTTATTTTGTTTTAAATTTTGGTTTAGATGTTCTTGTGAAATAAAAAAGAAAAATGGGTGTGTATTCGTTCCAGAAAGAAACATGAATGGCTGTATTGTTGAAGAGAAGTTTTTTGCAATAGTATGATTAATATATTGGTCATGGGCTGCTATGGATTTAATACTATTCAGATTCATAAAGGCATATCTGGATTACTGAAGGAAGAGAATCACTTGATTTTTTTTCCCTTTCTGAAAATTTGGCCACTCCTAAGCAGTGAAACAGAACAAATTACAATAAAATTTAAGAGTCTATATCAGAGATAAATCCAGGGGGTCAATATTTCATGATGCTGTTAAAAGTACCTGATGCTCTTTTGGAATGACTGAGCTCCTGTAAAATACAAATGCTGGAAAGCACATCTATTGTCATTTTGGGTTTTTTCTTCTTATGTCGTGAAGAACTACGTGATTGTTACTTTACAAGAACAGTGAGTTTCAGCATGCAATTTTTCAAGATATGTGGTTCTTTGGGAGGTTTCTGAGACAAAGATTTTCCTACTGGCTTGTATGTAAATTACTGGTTTGGGTTTTTAAATTATTTTTGGTGCTCACAGTAACTTGGGACCATGGTAAAGCTTGGATTGGTTTTGACAGCTTAGCTTTCTTTTTGTAGTAGCTGAAGTAAGAGTGGTACAGACAGGCACTTTAGCATCAGTCATACAGCTTTTTGAATCTGCATGGGTACACAAGGTAACATATGGGGCTGTCTGAAATTAGGGACAAAAATGTCCTTGGCTTTAAAGAACCCAGGAACAGCCTGTAATAACCCAGGCTGTGGCCAGAGTTGAGGGTGAGTATATTGTCCTGTATAGCCTGTGGCCATGCAGCCTCTTGCAGGCCACACACCTGGAGCCTGTCCAGGACTGAAGAGTGGGACAGGTGTTGAATCTCTTGATATCTTAGAGATCAGGATTTTCCAGCAACATACACCATTCATACACCATTGTGCAAAGCAGGAAAACACCCTGAGGTACAACACCATTGATCTAGCTTAAGAATCTCTTGAATGGACTTGCTTTCAGCTTTAACAGGCCTATGTTTGGGACAGGAGTTTCTGGAGTTTCTGACTTTTTGCTTTAGCTGAAAGCTCCTTTTGTAAACACTGACTGCAGGTTCTTTCGTTATGATCTAATACTACTGGTTTCTCCTCTCATAATAGGAGACTTAAAATATGACTCATCTTTTCGTATTGATACGCAGAAAGCAAAGTGTTGGAATGGGGAGAATGAGCCCAAAATAAACCAAGAGTGCTGTGCAAAAATCACTCCTGCTAAATGTAATTGCTTTTATGGATGAGTCATACTAATACTGCCCTATCTTTCTTTTTGTGCGTGGCACTTCACTGATGAAATTTTTCAATATATAATGAAATGGAGCATAAATGAGCCTCTTTCTAGTGAGTTGTTAGAAGGCTGTCAGTTTTGTAAGATGCTGCAGTAACTGCCACAACACTCAGTGGGACCCTGGATTGAGCCATCTGTATCATTGCATACTTGATTTCAGAGTTACACTAAATCATGCAGCAACCAGGTGACTGCTGCTTCAGCTGAGCAGCCTGGAGTGTTTGTTAACAGTGTTAGAAAGTGGATGGATTCCAGCCCACACTTTCAGGTTTACTGTAAGGATTGCTGTGTCAATATGATGAATATTATCAAGTAGCCTTGGAAGAGAATGAAGATTAGTTACTGTTCTCTGCCAGCAACAGTTTTGGTCTTCTGACTTGTCAGAGTAAAATACATGATTTGTATAGTTATGTGTTTGGCATCTCAGCACTGATACAGGGGTCACTGTATTTTTGGTGGAACCCTGTCTAATGTAAACATGATTTTAAGTTCAACTGAAGTGGCAGGCTTAAGGCACCACTACCATGTTTTGAAGCAAAGTTTTGATTTTCCTTAAAGCAGACAGTGTTTTGGTCTGTTTTGTAATTCCTCTAGAAGGGATTATCAATCCAGAACAGTAAGACAAATACTTCTGTGTGGTTATACCTTAGCTACAATAGATGAATTATAACACTAGGGCCAAAATCCAACACTGAGGTCTACAGCTTGGCTCTCTAGTAGGTGGGGCAGCATGTATTGGTGAAGCATGTGTTAAATTGTTTTGCTGGTTAATGTAAATTAAATGGTATGATGGTTCCCAGGTCAGAATATGACTTCAGTAGTCTTGACTTTGTCTGTCTGCACTTTGACGGAAAAAAGGTGTGAGTGGGGCTGTAGGCTCTCCCAGCATTCTTTACATTCTTCTTTGCAAGTAATGCTACTCTGCCTCCTTCTTGCAGAGGTCATGTCAAAATACACTTATTCCTGCAAGGAGTAAATAACATTTTTAAGACTTGATTTATCATTAAATAAATATTTTTAGAGTGTAGGTAGCTTGCCTGTGCTGTTGCTTGTAGTAAGGTTATAGTAAGGTCACTTTCAGTGTCAGAATTTCTTGTTTTATATGTTTTTAATGTGCAGTAGAGTCAAGACCAGCATTTTATCAGGTATGCTTAATGCATAGTCACTGCAAGAGCATGCATCCCATTTGATGGTTTAACACTGCTGGCACAGATGACTGTACCATGTCCTTTTGGTCCTTTGGTACCTAAAGCACTGTGAAGTCCTTGTATTTGAGCTTGACTCTGTTGTGGCCATGTATGTTGGAAGGATACTAACTTGTATCTATTTTGCAATGACAGACTCTAGAAAATGCTCTGCAGCTGAGGAGGAAGACAACCCAGTTTCTTGTTTAGTACTCACTCAATAAGAAATCTGCATCTTCACTGCTTTTTTGAATTTCCCTAACAAAAAGTTCATAAAAGCTGCTATTCTGTAGAGCAAACAGTTCACTTCTGCAGTGACTCAAAGCAGGTCACATACTGCATAAGACTTTCCTGATAGCCAGTAGTTGTCAGAGTAGTGATAAGGCACAAATGAGAATATGGGCTTTTATATGGCCAAATTCAAAATGGGTTTTTCTGATCAACAGCCTTACTGTAGTCTACAGAAATGTCAAAGGCAAATAACTGAACATCAACTATTTGTTTTAATTTAGGATGTTAGTAATATAACAGAGGTTCACATTGAAAGTTCAGGGCATTATCTTAAGAAAAAATAATTAAAGGAAGATGACTTTTGGGACACCCCAATTAAAATCTCTCTAATAATGAGGGTTTGCTAACACTTGGGAAAGGTGGAAGTTCCCATCTTGTCTGAGGCTCTTGCTCTGCTCAGTGACAGTTTCCTGGACTCCTGTCCATGTTTCCCTTGTTTTCTATTTCCTTAGATCACTCATTAAATTTCTATGGGCTAGTTTTGTATATTTACATTGTTTTCAGGATAAACTAATGTGTTCATTTGCATGCAGGTATCAAACTGGTTTGCCAATGCAAGACGTCGCCTGAAGAACACTGTCAGGCAGCCAGATCTTAGCTGGGCTTTACGAATAAAACTGTACAACAAATATGTTCAGGGAAATGCTGAACGGCTCAGTGTGAGCAGCGATGACTCCTGCTCTGAAGGTTGGTTGAGACTCTTTTTAGCCATTTTAAACTAATTGAAATAGGTTTAGAAAAATATCACATACCCTAGTTAGTTCTGATTTCTCATAAAACACCCTCGATGGCTTCACCTTTACTTTTTGTGAATTAGGTGCCATTTTTTGCTCCCAACTACAGTGGAGGCTTGCAAAGCACCTTTGGTAGGATAATCAGGGTGGCAATTTGGTTACATGTTGTTTGCCTGGTTTGTATAGCATTGTTACTAAAAAGATAAATGTTAGTTCATTGAATTCTACAAGGCTGTTGCTTTAATCTGCATTAAAGGGAAAAAAAAGTCTTACATTTGTTGGTTTAAGAAAATGAGGAATATCATGACTGTTTCTTGATGGAAGGGCTATAGCAATATCACATCATTAACTAGAGAATCTGATTAACAAGTATCTGAGTATCTGATTAAATTCAGTGGGGCTTTTCTAAAAGCTAACTGAATATTACTGTATTTATTTTATGTATTTTACCAGCAAAAAGTTTCCTTAAAAGGTGCACTGAAATTCTCTGTCTTATCCAAATGAACAGATGCAGGATTTTTATTTTAATAGCATCCTGAATTTTTTAATGGAACATTTGTGTGGGTTATGTCTGTGGGTGCTTTTTTAGTCAGTTGTGACATGGTCTTACTCTGACAGAAAAAAGTATCCCACATACACAATTAATGCAGGACATTGTCAAAAATGTGTAGGTGAGTTTTTAGGAGACTATGTTTCAATTTGTATTAAGTTTGAATTCTCTTTCTTCCGATTCTCGTTTGTAAGCCCACTTCTTTGGTTTGCACTTCCCTTTAAAAGAGTCATTGTAGGACAATGAAGAGAGAACATTTTAAGCAAATACATGTAACTATGTCAGTGTTGTTCAAAAACCCAAAGTCAAGAGTATTCAGGGGAAGCCAATTTCAAATTATGATAGTTAGAATTCAGCTTATTTACCTAGATTTTTAAACGTTTGGAACTGCTTTAGGGCACTTCTCAGTTTGCTGTTTTTTTTTACCTGTCTTGTGTTGTTCATGAGGAAATTAGACTCAGACACTGTTTCTACAGTTAATTAATTTGGGATAGCTGGAACATCTGAGAACCCTGGGAACTACTGTGAATAATGTGTGAACAGAAGAAAATGAAAATCGTTGTCTAATGCTGAAGACTAAAATTATTTGTCTTGTTCTAGTTCTCTCTATAGCAATTTAAAGCATGTAGAAGCTTCTTGTTAAATATTAGGGATCTGATACATTGCTGTGGTTTTTTTCTTTTGTTTTCAGATGGAGAAAATCCTCCAAGAAACCATATGAACGAAGGGGGATATAACAAACCAGTTCATCACACTGTGATTAAAACTGAAAGTTCAGTAATAAAAACAGGAGTGAGACCAGAAACAAGTGCCAATGAGGATTATGTGTCACCCCCCAAATACAAAAGCAGCTTATTGAATCGTTACCTAAATGACTCACTGAGACATGTCATGGCTACTAATGCAGCTATGATGGAAAAAACAAGGCAAAGGAATCACTCTGGCTCATTTAGTTCCAATGAATTTGAGGAGGAATTGGTGTCTCCGTCATCATCAGAGACAGAAGGAAATTTTGTCTACCGGACAGGTAAGGGATTCTTTTTGCACCAATTCTAATACAGCCAGCATTGGTGGATGGTGTCACCTGATTGTGTTTTTTATGAAAGTGGATAACTCCTTTCCACCCTCTAATAGGGAGATGGATAACTCCTGTCCACCTTCTTGTATGAATGGATCACTCATGTCCATCCTCTCATTAATTGGAGTTCCATCAACAGTATTGAAGTCAAATGCTATTGTTGATTTCCAATGAAGCTTTGCTTTTGAGTAAACTATGAGGCTGACTTTTGGAATGACACAGGCTGGTTTTGTTGGCACTTAGACACGCCTAAAGAAGAAGAAAACTCTTGAGCATTCTATTACAATAGAGGAGGACTAGGGGAGGACTCCATGTACTCTGTGTTTCCCACTGGAAGGAAGAGGAGGGCTTTGAATTTTCAAGGTGACTGTGTGCCACGTACATGAATCATATGCTCTGCAATGGAGTGCACACAAACATCTTTCCCTGTTGTACAGCATCTTTTCTGTCCTCACAGTGCCTTCTGCAGTATACGGCCCTTTGGTCCACATGCATCTCTTATGAGTACATGGATTAGTTTATACCAATTTCTGCATCACTTTCCAGACACAGTGCACTGAACTCAGGGGCCACAGACTTGGCCATTAAATGTCTTGTCTTAGGGGTTTTTTTAAGCGTCTTACATATTTTATTATATTAATTTTATCAATAAAAATCTATGTGCATGATTTGTATCATCTGCTGTGTTACCAGTCAGAAGGTGGCACATAGGACTGATTTATGCCAGTAGATGGCTATAGATCAGGACAATCAATCCCTCTGGGGCAGGGAGTGCTAGAAGTCTCCCCTTGAGTAGTTTCTTCTGTATTTCTTTGGATACATAGGGCAAACGCTTGTCCCCTTATGCTTTAAAAAAATGAAGTTTTGCATCCCAGGCTCAGGAGGTCTCTGCTAGCTCCTCAGGGTTTCCACTCATTACAGCAGCCCTTTTTGTTGTCCTCGGGCCTTTATTGGGGGGTTATTTGGACAGAGACCACTCTTCAGGCAGCATCAATTTTGGGGTAAGTGAATATGGTTGAAAAAGTACTGGAAAGCTTTGTACTAAAATGAAAATAGATTTAGATGCTGTACTTGATTCCCCTTGGCTTCCCTGGCAGGCAGGTTTGAGTGCTCCATGCCTTTGCAACCTCTCAAGTTTGCAGCCTTTGCCTTCTCTTTCCTGGCACATTTTGTGTGGATTTTTTTGTTTGTTTGTTGGGGTTTTTTGTCCCTGTGGAGGGACCACAAGTATTTCAGGAGGATGGGTGCTCTGGTTGGTGTAGGAGGATGATGGTGTGTGCAGGTTGATAACTGAGGGAGGAATGGGGACTCTATAAAGAAATGGGATCTTGTGGGGAGCAAGAATAATGCTTGCTCAATTGAATAAGTTTCTAAATTACCTTCACTGTTCATTTAACTTTTTTTTTTAAACATACCAAATGCATTTGGTTTGCATTATGGGCATATTGTCTGCCAAGTTTTATTTTTAAATAAAGAGTCACTCAAGAACAGATGCAGCAGCTCAGATATGTAAACTTCTGGTTTCTGTACATTTATACAATAACTTAAAAATGGACACAGTGACTTTTTAAAAATTGTAATAAAGTTGCTACTGAATTAAGTTCTTCCTGCCAAGTTGCTCTGAAAAATATGGTTTTTAATCAGAAGGCTGAGATATTCATACTGTAACTGTGTGAGTTTACAAGCTGAGCTAGAAGAAGTAAAAGCTGATATATTTGTCCTTAAAGTTTGTGAGTGTCATTCCTCAAACTTCTCTTGAGATCATATTTAAGTCAGTTCTTAAATATTTTTTTTTTATATTTTGGAGTGCTATGGCCTTTGATGAGAACACACCAGAAGCTCTCAGGGTATAGTTTTATTCTTTTTACATTTCCAAAGCAGACAAGTATTAGCCTGCTGATAGAAATAAAATGATCATGTGCACACACTGTATTATTTTGTATATCTTTCCTATCTATGTGTGTGCAAGCAGAAAATAACATGTACAAGTAGAGTTTTTTCAGCTGCTGGATTACAGTCCTGTTAATTATTATAACATGCAGGAATTGATCCTGTCACAAAAAAAGCAGGTGTTTTCAAGTTATCATCCATTAATGAAATCTCAAAATCATGAAAATAGAATTAATTATCCAAATGATTGTTAAATAAGAAGAGATTAATAAGGAATTTTAACATTTTTATGTCTTTTGTCTGCAATTTGAATTCCTGGATTGGCAGTTTCCAGTGTAGTTGTGTAGCAGAGCTGTATCTGCATTGTCAAAAATAGCTGTAATCCATTTTGGTTATATAAAATACCAAGGTATGTCTGAGTGTACCACTCACACCAAAGCAGTGAGTGTTTTTTTAAGTGAGATATCACCATTCATAAGGAGCTCCAAGCTGTGATTTTTCTGTTGAATAAAACAGCTCTTTTTTAACAACAAGAAGCAGAATTGTGAAGTCCCCACTAGATGTTTTAAGTTTTAAGTAGCATTTCAAAAAGCATCATGAAAACATTTTATATTTGAGAAAAATTTGTCAGGGTTGCTGTGCTCCTGAGAGCAGGCAATCAGTGGTGTTGGAGCAGATTCTTTATTGTGCTTTCCTGGAAAAGCAACTTTTTGTAGCATTATCATGAGAGGAAAGCTTACTCACCTCGTGTGTTTTATGTTATGGGCTGGACCCTGAATTCAGGTGCATCAGCATCTCCAGGGTGAGATGCTCCCCCAGTGCCTGGGGTCAGCATGGCCACGTGCATCTCAACTGCTCGTGCCAGATTAACAGGGTTTGAGTCCCGCATCCAGTGACAAAAACAATAAATTACAGGTCAAACTTCGTAAGGAAAACGGGTGTTACGGTTTCCCACTTCGGTCATTAACATGCTTATAAACACTGGGCTCCGCCTTCATGCAGATGGAAAATCCTGCATGCAGATCAAGGACAGGCACTGCAGCTGACTGTCGGGAGGGCAGCCTCACTTTATACCCCCGCACAATTGTTTCGAGCTCCTGAGAAGCAGCTTTAGTGCTGGGGCAGGAGCACAGAGCCCCCAGCCAGGCCCCCAGCAGCCGTGGTGCCCACGCTGCTCCATCCCGGTCTGGGGAGCCAGGGAGTTGTGTGGGTGGCAGGAGTGGGGGGACCGGGGGCAGGAGTGGGGGGACAGGGCTGCTGGGGGAGGCTGCAGTCACATTGGGATATGTCATGCATGTAAGTGTTTCTGTTGTAAGCTGATGTGCTTATGGATATAATGTGGCATACATTAATGTTTTTAGGTAGAAAATTTTAGTTTGTATTAATCCTATTGCAGGTATAATATATAAATACATAGAACTGGTCAAATACGTGTCTTAAACTGACCACTGAGAGGCTTGGTTGTGTGTTTCTGTTTAGTTAAAAATCCAGAGTGGAGAAGCAGTTTTCATTCACTCCTTGGCACGCTGTCATTCGCAGCAGGCTCGCAGTGTGACAGGAATAACTAAACCCAGACTTTCCCCTCTCCAGTGGTTGTACAAATGCACACAGAATCAACAGTCTGACTGCAACAAGCACTCCAGAAATCTGTGAGGAAAAGATTTAATAATGTTTGTAGTGAGGCTGGAAACCTAAAGCAGCTTCAGTCTTCGTTTTGTGGGTCACTAAAATGCTGACTTTGTCTGTAATCAGGCAGCGCTGCTCTGCAAGTTCCCTGTCATCAGTCACCTGCCGGAACAAAATGTTCTGCATCATTATAGCCCAAGGAAATGAAAAATCTCAATTTTCTGAGATACTGCTGTCTGGTGAGCTGTGGTTGATGAATGAAAGCAAAAATCAAAACTAGAAAGAGAGATGAAATGACAGGGAGTTTTCAAACTTTTTCCTGTAGGCAGATTTTCATTATTTTCATGTAGTACTTTACTTAGCACAGAAAAAAAGCCAGAATAAACAAAAATAGTGAGGAAACTAAATACTTGCAGACTGGGAAGGAGAGTGGCTTTAAAAAAAAAACAACTCTTGAATGACTGGTTGATTTTTGAAGATGTTTGATCTCTATTTTTAGACATTTATACTCAGAAGTGTGTTCAGTTTCTGAGGTTTTCAATTCTGCCTTTTTCTTTCCTCTAAGCTTCCTTTCTTTTTTTCATATGAATGCTGCAAATTTTGTGAAAAGCACGATCCTGTGTTGTTTATAGAAGCACACTGAGCACCTCTGATGAGACTCTGCAGGATCAGGCCCACATTCACACAGAGCACTTAGGTATGAGGGTATAGTAGTGCACATAAGTACTATACAGAAACATGCACAAGCTGCAGCACTGTGCTGTGATTTGGTGTGGTCTTTGCCAACTTTTCCTCGCAATTCAACATTTTTAGAAATTAACATGTAATTTAAAAATGAGCTATAAAATTTAAAAGCATAATATGAACACAATGGAACCTGTTTTCAGAAACAACTCAAGGGACCCGCAAAACCCACTACTACCATTGACCTTTGCAAGTTTGATCTATATGGTGCTGTAGACCTTGGGGATACTTTAAAGGGTAACCTGGGAGAGCTGAAGGAGGTCCTTGTTGCAGATCCTAATGTCATCCAGAAGTGAAATGGAAAAGGGGAATGTCAAGTACTGGATTAAGTCCACAGAGCAGCATAACTGCAATTTGAAGGTTACACAGTTAAGATCATATTTCTGCAGGAATTTTATTATTACATGACCTGATTCATCAACACTGAAATAGCATGGCATTGAGAACTGAGGAGAGGATTGTGTTTAATTTGCCGTTCTGTTGTTTTTTCAAAAGAAAGATAAAAAGGAAAAGGCTTTACTATAGGGACAGTGTCAAGTTTAATATACCAGATGTGATAGCCCAAACTTGAGAATTTAAAAGATCCTGCCCATTCCCTACTAGTTAAGTTGGTTGTTCATGTGTTGTGTTTTTTTCAGTTTGAACAGCGGAAGTCAAATAAATTGGGTTTTTTCTTTCTAATTCATTTTAGCATCTTGGTTTCTCAGTATTTGAGCTGCAAGGGATATGGGTAAGGATTATTTCCACATGAACCTGCAGAATGACACTTCCTCCAAACAGAATTCTTTTTGGGGAAAGGTAGCATTTTCAACCAGAAAGTCTCAGATGGAGGAATACAGTGAGGGAGTGCTGGGTGGGCTGGCAACATTGGTGGCACTGAGGGTAGAGCACATCCCAAAATGATGGGCACCCAGGGGCTGCCTGCAGGCAGGGAAGAGCTTTGCAGAGATCCAGCCCCAGCAGGAGGGGAAGCAGCAGTCCTGGCAGTGTCAGCATTTCTGAGCCATTTCTCTCCGCTCCCTCTTTTTAATGGTCAGTTTTGTGGGAAATGAGGGTACTTGTTTTCTCTCAGGTGGGTCCCAACACTGTGTATCCTTGTTTTGGCTGTTGTTTTCAGATGCAAATGGCTGTGAATGTAATGGGCTTTGATTTGTTAGTTTGGTTTGGGTTGGGTTAGGTTTTTTTAACCCGAAATGTTAAATATTTTGGAGATACAGGCTATGTGTGGGTCAGATGTGCTCCCAATAGCAGCATGTTTCTGGATATAATTCAGATATAATTGCTGTGAATACCCCAGGGATCAGAGGAGGTCCGTGTGTACCTCTGCTGCTACATTTGTTTCAGTTGATGTCATGGCAAGTTTTCCACGTATTTCAGTAAAATCTATCTCAAGCCTTTTGTTTTGCCACAAAGGATTTCCTTCAGAGTCAGCTTGCTTCAGGGCAGCACGTCTCAGGACTCCTGACAGCTTTATCATCACAGAGAATGAGATGTTCTTGCATAAATGATTTGAAATGGAAAAGGTGACAACATCTGTCCAAAAAATCAGAGATTTAAAAAAAACAGGGCTAAAGCAGCCTGCCTGTGTTTCTCCAAGACCATTAAAATTTCCCCAGTGCAAATATTCTCAGCAGTGGCCAAAAAAGCAGCAGACCCCTGTGCTTGCCCAAGACACAGCAGGAAAAATGTATGGTGCTGTCACCAATTGCTAACAACTACATATTTTAATACTGCTCTTTAGAGTTAGCCAGTGCTCTAGTGAGGCCTGTTCACTGGCAAGCCTCAGGCCTCCATTCATTTAGTGAAGGTGTGTGTTCAAAGAGAAAGAAATACTTACTCCCTTTTTCCTATTGTTTAAAAATGTCTTCAGAATTATGCTCAGTCTTAAAAACTGGGGCCAGCCCAAATGTGAATGTTTCAGGAAATTATGTGCAAGGAAAAGGACATGCTCATAAATCAGACTGTTTTCCAATTTTAGTTGTAGACTACATGGCTAGTAATGAATATAATGGGCAAATTAGTAAGAAAATTAGCAGTTAATTTAAGGAGTATTTAAAGAGTGTGTGAAACTACAGCTTGGGAAAACCGATTTAGTGAAATGGATGTGATTCCACTTCCATGCCTGAGCAGGATTTTCCCCAGTAGCCAAATTTATGTGCAGTTCTCTTACACCAGAAACATCAGGCTTCCTGGCTGCCCCACAGCGGGTCAGCTGGCCTGGCTTTTGCACTGAGTCGGGGGGATCCTCAGCCTTGCAATCAGCGTCTGGCTGCAGCCATGGGGAGCAGCAGCATACATTGCAGAAGTAATCAGTGCTCAAAGGAGGAGGGCAGAGGGGGTTTGGGAAGAGATAATGAGGTGGGATAACAGGGGAATGCACTAGCGTGAGAGGAGCAGCAGAAGCCCCAGGTGCTGCAGCCCCAGTGCAGCAGGTGAGGTGGGGATACAGGGGTGCTGCATCGGGCAGGACCGTGGTTTTGCATCCCGTGTGCTGTCCCCGGAGCCTGCGTGCCCTGCGCTGCTTAGACACACACGGGGGAAGGTGGCTGCTGAGGCTTTCACCTGATATGCTGCTGGGGCCACCAGGGAGTGGAGGGCTGGTCTCTCCCCTACCTGGGAAGCTTGGCAGAAAAATGCAGTTATCGGCTGTTTGTGCCAAAGAGGAACGGTGTGCCGATGAACGCTGAAAAATATGGCACGATTTGAAATGTGAAAGAGAGAAAGGGGGGGGGGGGGGGGAGGGGGGAATAGTGTTTGCAAAGACAGAAATGCAGAGGTGTGTGCTGTCACCACATCAGGAGTGGCTTTGAAATCACACACTTAACTTCATATACCACTGATTAGAAAGTGCTTTTGAATGCAGATCTCCTCAGTGCTAGGTCAGGAGCACAGCTGCCACAGGCTCCAGTGCCACTTTGTGCCTGTTCTGCCCCTCAGGGCTCACCTGGGTCAGCAGTGGGCTCTGCCCCTGCACCCAACCATCAGCCTGTGTGGAGAGAGAGAGACAGCAGGGACTACAAACAGGGAGTTACTTTTACGTGTGAAATCTGTAATTTCCTTCTTGAGTAACAGCTGCCTTTGGTGTCTCTTATGAATACACTAACTTAGATGCAGCAAGGTGTGACCGGGAGGGTTTGGGGTGCAGTCAGGGCAGGTGGGATGGGGCTGTGGCAGGAGGAGGAATGAGAGCTGGACTTTTCACATTTTGGGGCAGTAAAATTAAAGGAATAGCAAGTAAAATTAAAGGAATAGCAAGCCCATAAAAATTTCACTTCTCTCTGGAAAAATGTCTGAATTGAAACTTCATACCTGGCATGAGGTTCATGCATGTCCCAGCCTCCTTCCACTGCTGGGGAGAAATAATATGACTTCAGGTAGTGTCCTGGTAGATTCTGTTTATGGTGCAGACTGTCCCCCATGCAGTGTTACAGTGCTGCTGTTCATGTTGCTGTAGTTAGGGCTGTGTCTGTGTTTCCATTAGAACCCTTTTAATTCGCAAATTTATGACCCAGCTGTAAAAATTCAATCCAGACTGAAACTTGGCATGGGCAGTGTTCATTCTCCCATCTGTGGAAGGGATTTAAGCAGGTACATCCCAGTAATAACCATCTGAGTTAGGCTTGTAAATTTGGAGACTGATGACTGCTGGATAAAACTGTGAGCTTCTGAGTAGTCCTGGTGTTTGAAATATTCTATGCCTGTGTCAAGACTAGTGTAAAGCAGCTTGTTTGTATTCAGTCATGTAGGTATAAATAAAATGTTCTGAGGTTTTCTGCATTTTCTTACATGCATTTTTCATACCATGGCAATATTTTGATGTGGGTGGCAGTGCTTGAAACCCTGCCGAGTCTTGCTCCACAGCAGGGTTTGATCATTCCCAGCTAGTGTAAGAAATTGTACTCACATTGGTGTGAACAGTAGAATTTATCTATTGACCATAACATGAAATAATAGGGAAATAAAAAGACCAGATTGTTTTCCTTTGAGTGGAATTTTTGATTGGATTTTTCCTAAAATATCTTCAAAACTGTTTCCATATTGAACTGCAAAATTAGTTTCATTTGCCATAACTTCCTCCCATTTTAATTTTCTTTTCTAAAAAGCTACACAATGAACGTGCCTAACCAGATAGACTAGTAATCGTGTCTGATCCAGCAAATCCTATTTCCTTTTGTAGGTTTGTGGTTTTTGAAAGTCATTCTGTAACTTAAAAAAACTCCTTTATGTGTTTAACTGAATTTTTTTTAGGTCATTTGTTCATAATGTGAATACCAGAAACATAATGATGAAAGCAGTTTAGCGAGACCAGACTTCTGATCTTCCGTGTGTATTCACAGAATCTTTCGGGAGGGTTTTGGCACAATATGAGAAGTGGATTGAAGGGGGAACCTGGAACTTCTACATGGACTAGCACTAGACTGGGGATGAGTTTATACTTGGCTACTTGGAAAACTCTGATTGTATTTGGAAAATGTGGGGAACTTATGGCTATTGTTTCTTTATGAGATTTTTGCCATCTTGGTGGAGGAAGGGGAGTGCTTATAAAAACACCTGTTCTGGGAAAATGTCCCTTCATCTCTAAAGTTCGGTTTCTAATTTCTGATTATCCAGAAGCTGAAAAGCAGAGTTGGATTATGTTTTGTTTCAGTCACTTCATTACAAACTTTAAAAAATGGGTATGAGATATAACAGGTAGATCTAGAAATTGTTGGTCATTACTGAAGTCTACTTCAGGTCTTTTACACTTTGTGGCATTAAACTGGCATCAGTTAGCCACTTTAATTCTGTTAAAGGAGAAATGTGTCCTATCAGTCAAAGCACACAGAAGGCTTGTCTAATACAGGGGAGTTTTATGTGAGGTACCAAACAAGGAGCTGGAGTGTGAAGTAAGAAAGTAAATTGGGGAAGTAAACTTCCTTGTAGAAAATCTGGAAAAAAGTAAAAACAATTCAAACAAAAAGATCAGATAAACAGCTAGAGCTGGAACAGCTGAAAAGAAATGCACTAAAATAGGTAAAGCGAAATTCCAGCAAGCCGTGAAATTTGTTTTCCTTTATTTCAGTGGCCTTGAAACCTGATGTTGGAGGCTCTATCTCTGTTCTTTCACTGATGTCCAGAAGTTGAGGTTATGATGACCAGATAGTTTGGTATGGCACTGACATTTCAAGTTAACCGGGACTGCCAAGACTCTCAGTTATGACACTAAAATATACAGCTATTTCTAGGGCCAATTTTCAGTCCCTCCCTCATGCCTCCACATTGATTCAGGCAACAGATGCATGAAAAGCAAAGCAACATTCAAAATAATCCCTTAGCTGAAGCTGGGGGAAGGCTGGCTAGTGAGCTGTAGCCAAAATTCCTTAAATGTTACAATGTTTTACATTTCTAAATGTAAAAACTTTCTTTCCAGTGTGAGGTACCAGCCAAATGTCTTAGTTACGGTATCTCAGAGTGAAAACTGGCATATGGCCTCGTGGTCATTTGTGGGTACTGACAGATTTACACCCTTGAAGATCAAGTTAAATGTTGTCAGTTTTCGGTTTCTCCATCTCCCCTTTACTTTGTCAGACTTTTTTTTTTTTTTTTTTTTTTTTTCTTTCTTTCTTTTTTTTTCTTCTCTCTTTTCTCACTTGCTATTTGTCAACTTAAATCCAGTTTGCTGGAAAAATGAAGGCTCTTCATGACCTGGCTCTTCAGGAGCAAATTGCCTCAAATTCTTTCTGCTAGCCAAGGTATTTTGTAATGCATTGCAAAACAGCAGCAGGATTGCTCTTCTTGCACTAGATGTACTTTGTGGGCTGGACACTGCGGGCAGTTTTAATGAGATCTTGGTGTGCCGGAGAGTTTGTCTTACCCGTTGACTTCAGGGAGACTTTCATACTGGGTCCCTGCTCTGGGAACAGAATCTGGCTTTGTCCTGCTGTGGGCTAAACTGTGGAGAGCCTGGACAGGCGGCTGCTCGACGATCCTGGAGCTGGTATGCAAATAACAGATCTGCTATTTATGACAGCTTTGCACAGAAGAGGTGATGAATTGCCCATTACAGGGACACACCAAAGTTCATTGTCCTGCTTTTCTTCCTCTCCTGCTGTTTAGCTGATGTAGCTGTTGATTACTGCATCACTAATCCAGTTTGTCTTCAAATAGGAGCTTCCCCCAGCAGACAGCAGCGTTTGTGCCTTTATCAGAGAAAACTCTGTGTGGTTGTACCACTGTTTTGCCTGTTCCAGCACTAAAAGCAGTGTCAGTAAGAACCCAGTGTAGGCACTAAGGCTGGTGTCAGCAGCCTGGACAGGGGGGAGTGTGGGTGCTGGGTGATGCCTGAGGTGCTTCCCTGTATGCAATATCAGAATTATAGTAGTTCTGGGCTTCCCAGAATTGGATCTCAGTAGTACTGGATGTTTAGAGACGCTTGTTGAAGAAGGGAGAACACAAAAAAAAGCTCTCCTGCTCTGGCCATCTCTGAAGACTGCAGTGGTATTTGTAAACCATGCAATCTTTCAAATACATACATGCACATACATATATTTCCTCAGTGCTCTATTATGGCAATGATATCTGTGGAATTCAAGCCTGCTGCTGTGCTTCTTTGCAGTGCTTATGCCTCCAGCTCAGACCTGTGCAGTAGTTAACCAGGGCAGTGAACAGAAGAAAAGAGGCTCCTAACTGTATTACTCACAAATTATGAGATATCTCCCGTTCATATCCCATACCTCAGCAAATCCCAAAATCCTACTCACAGACATCAGCAGAGAAGGTGAGGCTGATCTGCAGGTATTGATCCCAGTGATCCTTTGCTTTTTGAAAAGGCCTTTTTTGCTGGCTAAACCAAAGAAAATAAATGCTTGCTTAAAAATTTTAAATTAATAAAAATGGCAGACATGTTTTTCAGCCTTTTTTTTTCCCTTTTAGTGCTGTCTCCCAGCATTCCTGCTGTTTTCACTCCTTGTGTAATGACAGTGTGAGGGGCAATAGTTGCTCTTGGCTACAAGTGCACCTAAGCTTTAGTTTGTGTTTGTTACACTTATTGTGGACCTACATAGAGAAAAGGTTGTTAGTAGTTCTCAGTCCTCTGTACCTTATTCAGCTCTCAGATTCATATCCCTGAATCTTTGCTCTCTAATTTCAAAAGCAGCCTTTGTCTTCTTGGAGACACCCCTTCCCTGCACACAGCAGCAGCAACAACATCTGGCCTGATGTGAGCCCACCAGACTCCTCTCCTGCCTCATGATCACATCCTTTCTCTGCCTCATCCCTAAAGTGTCCTGGCAGCAGCCCCACACTCCCCATGGGACCAAAAATCCTGTAATGGGGAATGTGGGTCATGGTTTTACTGGGACAAACTCAGCATGAGCCACTTGGTCTTGCCCACTCTTGGTCTTGCACTCTTGGAGAGCCTGCATCCTACCATGCAATACCTACTACATACAAAAAACAGCCTGTGGCCCCATCTGGGAACAGGAGGTCTCAGCAAAAAACTGGGTCTGGGTGAGCTGGGCCCAGGGCAGCAGAGGGAGGTTGGAGTCGGGTGTCTGAAAGAGGAAATGGGGAGAATGGGATTTGCACTGCTGGGGTGCAAGGGACTTGCATGCATTGGGTCATCTGAAAATGGGACTCACCTTTGTCTTTGGTGAGCTCTTCTCCATCTGAGGACTTTGCTTCTCAGCCCCTGCACATCTTTACAGCTGGATTATGGGTTTAGGAAAGTCAAATGCCTTGAGATTACAGATACTGGGTAGAGGAGAGGAGGAGGGAGAAAATCAACAAATTCCTGTGATATATTGTATGTCATCTGTACGTGACACTCCAAGACCTTCAGCTGCTTAAACTAAAGATCTAAATATAATTTAGTTAGTAAAAATATACCTTAGTTATAATAAAATGATAATAGTGGAACTTGGCAACAGAGCATCTAATAAATACTACACTTTTGAAATGTGCCTGGGATCCAAGCACATACTCTTTTACTGTGTAGTTAAAGCATGTGGCAAGACATGCTAGACCAAGATTTTCTTTTTGTCTTTCCAGTGGAAAACTAAAGTTCTTTGTTTAAGTGAAGCCCTTTGGGAGTTTTTCTTAAGTATAACAAGGAGCTAAAGAATTCCATTCCCTTTTGCCAACTTTTTTCCTCCAAGCCAAATTATCGATTAATGGGGCATTAAATATCAAATAACTACCTAGTTATATTCACACCCTTTCTTATTTCAGTTCCTTCAGTACTTTCTTTCTGGTGCTTCAAACACAGATGAATTAAAAGATGAGATACTCTACTGGGAAAAGATTACCCCTTCTAAACCTTTTTGACCTTATAAAAATAAAGGTCAGTAATCCGAAAGTCATGGAATTTGCAGTCTGCCCTGTTTCTGATTTTTTTTAAAGAAAAAAATACCTGTACTCCTTTAAGATCTTCTTCCTGAGCCTCATTCCTTGCCTTCTTCATTAGTTGTCTCCATTTCAGTACCCTATAGTTTTGCCAGCAGAACAGCCAAGTGAATGCTTGACCATATTTTTGTCTGGCTCTAGCGAAACCGTGATCTGACAATAGGATACTTTTCTCTGGGTTTTCCTTCTCCCTCCAGGGAACCATACTTCAAGGGCAACCTGCTTGTCCAGCACATGAACATGTGGAAAATCCACTGCTATGCACTAATGATTTTCAGATGGGCAATTGTTGCTGAAAATTATCCCAAGAGCAGCAGCTTCTCCATTGTGGCACCTAACCACTTTGGGATCACATTGCTCGTGGCTGATCTAAAACAGCAACCCTTTGGGTTTAGAGTGGTGACATTTGCTGCATCACACATATGTAGTAACAAAATTTAGGGGGAAAGGAGGTGAAAGTTACAGTTGTGGTTCTTTTTTGGCCATTGCAATGTGCATCAAAATCCGACACTTATTTCAGCCTGAAAACATAAATGTAGGAAAAAGGCAAGCTATGCCAAAGATCCATGACAGCAAGGCAGAAGCACCCGAAGTATTGTCCTCAAATTAATCACTTTCAAACATTTGTTTTAAATATTTGCAAGGAGACTTGTCACATATGGGGGAGAGAAGCATGATTTTAAAATTTTAAATCACTTCTATTACTGTTATTCTCAGAATATACATTCTTTTTAAACAACTTTCACTTTTAATTTATAATTAAAGCCAAAGTTTTCTTTTAATTTTAAAAGCTTGTCCTTGGACTAAAATAACATGGAACATTTTTAAACATTGATCCAAGCTGCTGTAGATACATTTCATTTAAACCACAGAGCCTGCAGTTGGATTCCTTGCTTTGCCAGATCGGCTGCGAACTGTGAGTGTGGCAGCAATGACTGCGGAGTCCTGGACTCTGCGCTACCAGCAAGGAAGGTTGTTTTTCTGGAGTTGTTCCTCCCTTTGGGCCCTGTTCATGAATGACTTAATCTCTGTGTATGATCAAATGTCGTGCAAGTTACTGTGCACAGAAAAATCAAGGAATGCTTCTCTTCCCCACATTCCTTACATGGAATGGCTGTGCCTGCCCAGCAAGCAGTTGGAGTGCGGTGAGGGTGGGAAGCAAGCAGCAGCAAAAACACACACACAAAACCACCAGAAGCAATATAAAAAGAGTGAGACAAAGAAAACAGAGAAAATTTTGAGAGATTAAGTGTGTGAGTTGGATTGGGCCATGCGTAGGCAGCTCTAGCTTGCCCCAGGCAGCACCAACTGGAGGAGTGAGCTGGGCTTTTGACTGGGGGTGTTGCAGGGCTGATACATTGACCATGAAAAGCAAAAGCATTCCCCAGTATTTCCACAGCAGCTTTGGCCATAAAGATGATTGCTAGTGCATGTTTTTATGAGCTTGTTTCATCCTGGAGAGCAAACATTTTCTGCTTAGATGGGCAGATATCAAGAAGTTCAGGGAAGCAGTGTTTCTTTCTCTTTTATCCTCTTGACTTAATTGCATCTATGGTATAATTCTGGCCTTTCACAGGATGTTAAACCACTTCACTTGAAGCCAAGACAGAGGCTTTCATTAGCTGTGATATTAATTACACTGTGCATCCCATACAAGGAACTTTTCTTGCAGTGTTTGGGATTTTCTGAAAGATCCAGGATAACATAGGGGATGAAGCAGTGCATAACTATCTCTATATTTATACAGTCTTCTTCCTTAGTCTATTAAGTTTCAACAAAGTTTTAACTTACTTTAAGTACAATTTCAGTTAAGAGTGAAAAAGGGGCTTGTATTAACTGAGTTGTTTTTCTCATCACCAAAACACTGTGGCCACTGCAAGAAATTCTGTCTGTCTCTCCATGCCCTGGTGTGGGGACAGATTGCTATAGCAGGACTCTCACACCAGACAGTGACTGGTAGCAATGGGGAATAACTTGACTCAGGCTCTGAACTCTTCCAGCTGTCAGTGGAAGCTACACTTGTTTGTCCGGAGCAGTGACTGGAATAGTCATTAACCAATTTTTGATACACTTTCCATCTCTTTAGCACTGATAATGGACTTAAAAGGTGTACTTTGCTTTTCAGGTAGTTTATGGCTGGAGTATCGTTTTAATTCTAGGAGGCAAAAGATTGAATAAATGATAGAGAATGAAAAGGAAAATCAGGAAATAAACACAGGTGGGAAAATAAAGAACAGAAATTTTTGGAAGATTGGAGATAGACGAGAGTGTTGGAAGAGGATGGGGAAAGGCAAATGCAGAACTGAAAACAAGGTGAAAAAGAAGAGGAGGGGGAGAAGCACTGGAGGGGAAGGTAGTACTGGTAGGAATCTGGAGCCTAACAGGGGAAGGCCACAGAATACATTAGAGAGCATAGGATACAGTAGCATCTTTCACAGTCCAAAATGAGAAATTTGGACCGAGAATTACATTTTCCTTTCCTAAGTGTTTGACAAACAAGGATAGATAAGCATTTGAGATATTGCCAGTCTTCTTGGAAGGCATCTTTGAATCTAATTATTATGTCTTGGCATTTTTTTCCATGTTACACAAGCTGAGAGCAAACACACTTCTAGACATTGCTTAGAATAGAAAGCAAATCAAATCAATCCAAACTGTTCCTCACAACCCAGGGAAAAAAACCGAATGCTTAGTCCGAGGCTGGGAAATACTCTCGTTTGGGTGGTGGCAGTGGTGGTGGTGAGGGGGTATTTGTATGAGGGGTGATGTTATTACTTTCCCATTTTCTTGGTACTTCCACAATCAATGGATAAACTGGACACAAAAGTGTAGAAGAGTTTTCATGCTTTGGCTTAAGCATACCCAACCCAGACTCTGGTGAAATCTGTCCCCACACCAAAACCTGTTTTGAAAACTGTAACTAAGTTTTCAGGCTACTGTAAGACAGTTTGTACAAGTGCGGAAGCTTCTCTGACTCTGCAATCCTCAAAGTTTGAACTTACCCCAGGTCTACTTCTTTCTGTAAATTTTGCAGATTAGATCTCCTGTTTGAAGGCAGAAACTCCTCTTAAACTATTGCAAAGTTAGCTGAGGGTAACATCTCTGTGCTTCTCTGAGATGGGTATCAGTCAGTAGCATAGCAGAGACATCACTTGGGATGGACGAATAGTCTGATCCTTCATGGCAAATCAGGCATTCCTGTATAGTTCTTGATATATACGAACCTACAATATGTCATGCCAGATCAGATTGTACATATAATTTTCAAGTTCAACAAAAGGTTTTGTTTCTTTTTCCCCCTATAATTTTTTAGAGAAACAGAACTTATCTGAATTAAAAACATGATTGGTGATGACGAGTGGGTGGTTCTGTTTACCCTGCCACATTATATAGTACCACTTTTACTCCTTGTTTGGATAGCAGTCACAGGACCCAGATATCAAGCTGTGAAAGTATTTTCCTTGCAGCAGCCTTTCTTTTTCTGGCAGGCAGTGGCTTTGGAGATGCCTCACATTTTGTCATGTGATTGGACTGCTGATGAGGTTTCTGTGCTGCCTCATTTTCCTGGATTCCATCTGAATTAACTCTTCTTTGGGTCATGATTGTTAGCACACTTCTGCATGAATGGGGTTTTACATCATAGTGTAACGAGCTCCTAACACTCAGCCTCTGTAAGAGAACAGCCTGTAAAGAAGGAATTAGCTGTATTTGTTCCCTGTGACAGAAACGTGTTTTCTGTACCTCCAGCTGCCCCCATCAGAAACACATTCCTTCTTCACAGTAATATTCCTTCCTGAAACTAGGCAAAATGAGGGGAATTTACTAGTATATAATTGTTCCATCTAAAAACATTCAGCTTAGTCTTGTAAACATATAAACTAGTTCTTTGTAAACAAATGTCTTAATTTTCTTTAAACTGCATACTTAGATGTCAAAGATAGAGAAGCTGGATATGTCAAACACATATGGTTCCTATTGCATCAGAGGCTTTCTTAATTTTAGTATTCTAATTGAAAAGACATTTTTGAAAGCATGCTAACTTTACAGAAACAAATCTATCAGACCGTCTGTCTGGTCTAGGTTTTATTCTTCCATCTATCACCATACTCTGGAAACACCATCTACTTTAAATGTACAGCAGTAACAGTATCCCTCACGGATTTTGAATTGCCCTCGATGCTTCCAGTGCTTGATGTGGAAGCAGTGTTTGAGGTTAATTATGTTGAGAAGCTGGCTGTGGCTTAAAGGGGAGAGAATTAGAAAAGGGGAAGGAATGAGAGTAGGGACTGTAAGTTTTTCAGAAGTTTTTACCTTTTTCTTGGATTATTTATAAAACAAAATGCCTTACACAAATTAATGTCTTTAACTGGACAGAATCTCTATACACATCAGAGAAATACTGCAGGTCTGCTTTAAGATACAAGCTGTTTTATAAATGTCATGAAGCAACTACCTACCTCAGATAAGGCAAAAATTCAGTTTGGCATCCAGGAGCATGAACAATAAGTATTATTTTTTCCTCATACAAGTAATGGCAGAAAACTATTAACTTTACATCTGAAATAGGTTCATTTGAAACAAAAACTGCATTTGTATTTCAGCACTGCCATTAGGTTTTCTGCTAGTGTTGGTTTAACTCTGCAGGTGGATGCTCCAAGGAGAGCTTAGCAGTATGTGTTGGCTTGTAGGTTCTGATGGGCTGGGATGTCTGTAGAGCTGAGTTGGAGCCCCCTCTTCAGCAGTACCCTGACCCTTTTGCAGTGCAGGCTCTGGGCTCTGACCTGCTCCAGTGAGTGCACCACATGGCACTGGCTTTGGTCTCAATTATGTATAAATCCACCTTTACCAAGTGTACAGAATATTTAACAATAGAATTGCTTTTTTTTTTTTTTAAGCCACTAACGTGTACAATGTAAAGTCCACAAAGGTCACAGAGGTCGATTTACTTATTAAATGGAAATACTTGGGTCCAAAAAACATTATGAATCATTTTGGTGTTTTAAGTTCAGGATGCAGAGTAAATTATTCCAAAAATAATGGTAGCCAAATGTCATTCCCTCCAAACGTTTGTGTAATAT
The DNA here is from genome assembly GCF_003957555.1 of Calypte anna. Lineage (NCBI taxonomy): Eukaryota > Metazoa > Chordata > Aves > Apodiformes > Trochilidae > Calypte > Calypte anna. Next base: position 16,834,924 of record NC_044245.1, read on the forward strand.
CTATTTATTTGTGGGCAGATGACTGCTATGTATAATCAGAGGCAGACTTTTGTCAAATTGAGACTAAGTAAACACAGCTGAACACAAGCAAGTTGGACCATAACCTTTTTAAACTTTGCCAGCACTGTTATGACCTTGAAAATGAGCATTTCTTCAGAGCAATCTCTTTCCAGTCTCTTTCAATATGGAAAAATTTTCAGTGTTTCAAATTAACAAGTGTTGATTGGAAATTTGCTGCATTAATTTATTTTTTTTTTTGTCAAATTAAATGAAAAGTGTGCAGTTGCCCAAAGGAAGGCATCTTTTCTGCTGCTTAGAAAATCAGAATGTTTTATAAAGGAATGTTTCTTGCATGTATATATGAGAAACAGAACAGAGAAAGAAGCTGTAAACTCATCTGAATCTTCATTATATAGTCAGATAAAATTTTCTACTGTTTCATTAAAATGTAAATGCCTTCTTTTATTTTGCTGTGCAAGTAGACGTAGCATTTAGGTAGATTTTATACTGCTGTATATCTAGAGACTTTTATAATTCTTGAAAAAGTGATGCTTCTGTTTATAACAGGAGTACGATTTAAACCTTAGTTTTAATATGCTAATATTCTGTTTTTACATTACAAATGGTCAGAACAGAACACATTTTGCTGTTTGATTTTAAAGGCCACAGCATTTGGAGTCTCAGGGAGGCTTTGGACAGTAGTCAAATAGGAGTCTCGCTCAGATATTTGTCTTTCAGTAATTACAGCAAGTGAGTCTCGTCCATTGCCAGTATCTCCATTTCAAGGCACTTCTTTGAAAGATTTTTTTGTTGTTGTTGCAAGTGCTGTGTATAAACCAGCTTATGTACCAAATTCAGGAGCAGGACATCTGTCAACAGCTTTGTGGCCAGGGGAACCTTTCCTAAAGCCCTTGTGCCCTTTATTCCTAAGTCATATTTCCCAATATGCCTTGGGGATGGGGGGGGCAGTGATTATCATTTAAATGTTTCTAACAAATCCTTACCTTGACAACAGTTTGATGCTAGCAGCCAAACTTACAGAGCACCTTGTATTTCATGGGGTGTTACAGTATGGCTTTGACATTGCAAGCCAGGTACCATCCCAGCAGCTCTTGGGTGATTTACAAATGACGAGCAGCAGAAACCTCTTCTTACTTCAGCTGGGTGACAGAAGACTGGAAGAGGCTGCCCAGTGAGGTTGTGGGGTCTCCTTCCCTGGAGACATTCAAAACCCACCTTGACATGTTTCTGTGACCTACAATGAGTGGTCCAGCTCTGGCAGGTGGGTTGGACTTGATGATCTCTCAAGGTCCCTTTCAACCCCTAACACCCTGTGATTTTTTTTTCTGGTATCATTGCAGCAAATGAAAAATGAGGATGCAGTTGGAAATGGGTAGGAGGAGGAAGAGGAGGAAGATGATAGAAATGAGGATGATATGACTGAGAAGGTATTTTACTTGAGATTGCAAACAGTAGATATGCCCACACATTCCTATATTTTGCTACACTTTGTACCAAAATGCAGATTTTAGATAACAAGCAAGAGAGGGCTCTCCCAAGCCTGGCTGAGTGATGCTGCTTTTATTGTTATACCAAGATCATCTGGAAAAGCCCATGATGCCAGGGATTTTAGACAACTTTGTTGTTTCCACTGGACAGCTCTCCTTGGAGACTAAGGGTACAGATGCTGGTAGTATCGGTGTCCAAATTCTTATTCTGGGATTTCTCCTTTACCACAAAAATTCACAAGGCTTGTAAAGATAAATGTTGCAGGTGTCATCTAAGCCCATGGAGCAGACCTCTGAGTGTTCCGAGGGTGCCAAGGAGGCACTAATTGCAGAGCTTAGGATCATTGGGCAGGACTTGCTTTGCGATACAACAGCTTAGGGCAGCTGGCTGTGTTCGAGTTGCAAGAGGAGGAGGAGAGAGTTGCTGCAGGTGGGGGGCTCTGGGTGGTCAGCAGCCTTCAGAGTGCGTTGAGTAGCCATCAAGATGCTTCTACCTGAGATAGTAGTTACCAAAGAAGTGGTATTTTCAAAAAGACATCTTTAACCTAGAGTTGCATTCAGGGTTGTTGGTGTATGTGAGTGAGCCACCCTCAGGAGTGCTCCCAGGGATGGCTTTGCCAACACCTTGCTAGTTTGTTCATCTGGAGTAAAACAGCTGGTGGCAGCCAGCATATGTGAGTGCTTTGCATGCCCTGAGGAACCTGTATCCTCAAATAGAAGGTTTGGTGGTGGTGAACAGTGTGTTTGCCCACTGCTGCAGAAGGACAGTGGTGAGTAGAGCAGGCATTGTCTGCACAGGGGATTTGCTGCTTCCGTGCAGGTCTCCAGCAGCTTCACAAACTGATGTATAGGCTGTCACTCTACAGGAAGGGCTTGGCTCACAGGCAAAAGTAAAAATTCTTGCAAAATGAAAGAAAAAGCTCTTACTGTTTTAAAAATGGAAACAGAACTACTACTAATAATAGCAGCAAGATCATTAGAGAATACTCAACATTTAAGTTCATAGAGCTTAAAGCCTTTCTGCAGTAGCTGACTGGCTTGCATGGCTGCCCAGAATCCTCCTCTCACCAACATCCAAAGGCTCAAAGCCTAGAGTTGGATTGTGTTGGAGGGATGAAAGGTTCTCAGTTTCTCCACCATAGTTGCTCCTTAAAAAATATAAATGTTGTTTATGTTGGGAACTATGGCTTACTATCTCATTGCTCTTCTCTATAGAAGTGGAAATTCAGGATCTGATTACTTAAAAGAGAGATGAGGACACAAGGCTATCTTTATAAAAACATGATTGTTGCAGGTACTCCTTGCTCTTAGGGAAGAATGTAAGCAGCTCACAGAAGACACATAAGTGAATTACAAAAGCATGAGTTACTCTGAGATTAAGGTAATTTGTTTGCTTCTTGAGCAAAAAGTCCATAATGATTTCCAACTGTATCTGTGCAAGGAGTTACATTCTATAAATGCATAAATTTTCCATATTTTTATGCATATATATCTAGCACAGTTTCTCCTGATTGTAAACCCTGCTGGGTGAATAACACACTTCTGGTTTGATTTATGGTAACAGAAGGGAAGACTGGTTAGTTATACATGCCAATAAAGTTTCTGAGTTGTTTCTGATCTACAGATCTTTCAAATTATTCAAAATTAATATTTTTTTGAAGTATGTCAGTTGATTTAACCATAAATACCATATGGGCTTACCATAACATTGTATGTATGTTCTAAGTCTGATATAGCAAACTGGTGTAGGAGACAATTCCCTAATAAAAATCTTCTAACTTCCAGGAAAACATGTATGAACTAATGTAAAACAAATATGTAGTAAATACGACATTATTGCCTTCTGCATCTGTCTTACATATTTTTGAAGCACCCTTTCTCTACAACAACCTTATATTTTTTAATAAAAGATAGTCACCCTATTTGGGGGGAAATGTCATGAGGGGCTTCTTTAGTTAGTAGCTTCCTTGATGCTGGAGGCTGATAGCCATTCAATTAACTTTTATAGGACACTATTGGCTTTAGCTGCTGATAGATCATACACACTACTGCGACTTAGGTGGCACTGGTCAAGGTAATCCATGTCTTATTGGGAGAAATATACTTAATAGTTCTGGAAAATGCTTTTTTTTCCCCTGTGGTAATAATACATTGTGCTTCAATAATTTGTAATTAGTACAAAGACACGGATTGCTTTTTATCACTTGGTATTTAAAAACTATGCCTAGTTACTGCTACAATTGTTACTACTACTGTTTTGGTGTAGTTGATATTTAGGTATAGTTTCCAGTGGGCAGCGCTGCTTTTTCAGGTGATCACTGTTTGCAGTGATCTGGGAAAGTCAGCAGCTTCACTCAGAGAAACAGCCTGGGCATTTTGCCTGTGGTTTGGGTATTTTCTATTTGAAAGCAAATCTGTTTGGCTTGAAATATTGTGGCTTAGTTTCCTCTACAGCTCAGCAATTGCATCTTTGCGAATCGCTCTTTCTGGGGGGAATGGCAGAGGGTTTGAATACCCCTCATTGTTATGCAGCGTGTCCTACAGCTAGAGGAGCTGATCTCTGCAGCCTCATGGAATGAGTTTTACAGAGGCCCCCAAATTCATCCAGTTGTGCTATACGAAGAACTGCAAGCAGAACGTCGAGGTCAGAACAAGTTTGTAAGCCCTGTCTCCCCACAGCAATCTTTGCTATGATACAGGTCCACTGATGTGGCTTAGGGCTGGTGTCACAGAGCAGGCAGTGTGCTATGCCACGTGGATACTCAATGCCCTGCTACGTGGTGTACTTTTACTCAACCCTGCCTCGGTGTCTGAGGCCCCGAGTGCTGAGAAGTCTGAATTCAGTTGTTATCAGTAATGATGCTGCCCTGCTGGTTTCTTGAAAATCACTGTCTCCAAAAGCAGCAGTGTGTGCTGAATAACAAACCCCTCCACATTCAGACTCTTCAGGTTTGGGAACGGAGCCAACATTCTTGAAGAATGATTTAGTGTCCAATAAACATCTGCAAAGTCTGTAAGACTGTCAGAAGCAGTAACGGGTAAAGTAAAGATCATATCAGTAGCAATTCCCCTGTCCTGACAAGGCATTCAGTGCAAATATTTGTTCAGTCATCCTTGCTCCCATTCCTGTTATCACAGACAGTTTCATGTGTTTTGCCAAAAGAGCAATTCCATCAGCAAAGCTGTTCTCATCCAAGGCCTTTGCGATGTTAAATACCGGACTACTACTGTTTCAGGACCTCCCACACATGCTCCTTTGGAGTGCAGGAGCCTCATATGTCTTACACAAAGCCTCTGGTGTGTAGGGCCCTTGTAAGTTTCAATTAGTGAGCATCTGCAGTGTTAAGGTTTTGCTGTTCCTTGTGGATTCAAGCTCAGTCTGGCTGATTTATTACACTGCACCAATCTCCACAATAGCCAGGATAGTCTGTGAGCTCTTCTAAGTACAGTTCTCCTTGCAGAGTCACTGAAATTGCATTGCTCAAGGGCTCAAACTATTTTAAATGATGTTTGTATAAGAAGGAGGTGTTTCTCATTCTCTAAAACCTCTTGGCAAACAGGTACATCTTCCTGAATAATTCTGGCAGGAGATTCTTCTGTTACAAGAGCCTCCCCCCTTTTTGCCTGGTTTGCTTCACTGTCTCACATATTTGGTGAATAGGGAAACTGAAAACACAGCCTTTCTTGAGATACCTCCCAGTTTACTAGAATCTCTGAGGGCCTGTTCACAAGTGTCTAGGAATATTTAGGCTTGGGAAGAAATCCTGTAATGGAAATAATAACAGTGCAAGTTGAGGTGAGCAGGAGCATGAATACTGCAATAGTTTCGCAAGGGAAAGCAAAGGGAGCAGAACTAAAAATTTGACTCAAAAATTATGCAATCAAACACTAAAATATTTTTATGTAACTGGAGGTGAGAATAATCCACAGGCAACTATTCCCCCTGTGGCTAACTCAGCAGTGTCTCTTTCTGCTGGTTATTCTGCATATGGTCAGGGTGGGGTGTGACTTCAGTTTTCTGTACTGGTTCCTTTAATTCCTCAGGATGCTGAAGAAAGGGTTTCCCATCACATTCTGTCTAGATGAGAAAAGAGATACTTTTCTGACATATTTGAGCTGGCCCAGTTAGTAAGAAGCTCAAAACTCATCTCACATCCTTACTGGGTGCTCTTTGCTGCTTCTCTACCAGCAAAGCACTAACATGAATGCAGCTGAGCATCTCTGAGGACAGGATAATTAATTTTATGATGTACTCTTCAGTGCCATTTCCTAAGTTCCATCTGTCCTTTGCAAACTTTAATGAAGTTGTTTTCGTAAGATGTCTGAAGGGCTTCCCATCTAGAGGACTGAGGCACCAGACAATTACAATTTTCAGTAATTTTCGGTAGCTAAGACCTTGTGGATTCTATGGCTTGTAATACATTCAAAGCACAGCTCTTGTTGACCTCACTTGCACCTGCGAGTGCTCAGCACTTCCAAAGATAAGAGCCTGGGCTCTTGGTCAGAGTCCAGAGACTGGGGGCTGTACCATGGCATCTGCGAAAAATTTGTTTAGAACAGCTTGTTGAGCCCCACACAAACCTGTAGCACAAGAGAGAGACTATCAGTCACTAACAGAGTTTACTTGGTGGTGTTAAACCCACCTGACTATCTTTTATCTTCTTGTACTCCCCTCCTGCAACAGCCTCAGAGCTGCTGTGCCATGGCTTTGAGGTTGTGTAGGGAAAGCTGTTTTACCTCCAGGGCTGAGCCTGGTGCAGGTCTGTTCTGTGACTTCAGGGAGGTGGTGACCACAGACAATACCATGTGATTGTACTGCTGTATCTCACAATATGTTTAGTGCCAAAGCAGACTGCTTAGGCATCCCAGTTTTTATGCACACATAATGCAGAAGCAGATACAGATATGTATGTGTATTACTATATCTGTATCTACTTATAGATACAAATAATTGTAAAATTTTACATGTAGTCCCTCGGTTTGTAGGATCTGTTGTGCAACACTTGTCTGGGGTTACTGCAAGGCTCTTCTGCAGCTCACAGCCAGTTTTATGGTTCTTTGTCTTTTGGAGCCCTGCATGTGCTTGTGCATTTCCTTACAAGCTGCTTGATTTTTTATGCTTGTGATTGCACAGAGGACAGTAAGTCTGGGACATAACCTAGTACCTGGGGGTTAGTATTTGGATTCAAGAACTGTGTACATCCCACGCAGCAGATGGAAGTAGCTATGTTTAAAAAGGTCACATTTGTCAGGCTTTTCTTTATCTTACAGGCGAGTGAAAGAAACAGTGAATTTCCTCTCCCTGACAGACTTACCCATTCTTTACTTCATTGCTGACTAAACACACCCTGGAAATCAGTTCTGGCATTCACACAAAAGTTCCTCCACTTGCTTGAATATACAGCACCTTGTAATTTAAATTATCTTTATGTAGCACATGTCATCTCTGAGCCCGCTTGGCTCCCAGGGGCAGGAGAGGAGTTGGCTTCCACGAGCGGGACTGTGGCAACCTGGGGGCACTTTTCTCTGAATTCTGCAGAAGACTTCTGAAAATATCCTGTGTGCACGCATTCATATCATAACATTACACCGCATATGTAGGGTCTGCTCCCAAACCCACAGCCAACTAGCATAACAAAATCAGATTTTACTGCTGTAGTGTCAGCCTAGGGTTGAAATATGGCTTTGAAACCTTCCCTTTCACCCTGCTTTTTTAATGAAAAACAATTGGGTTGGAGTGTAATAGTGCTTACCCTGGCTGCATTTAACTTCAGCTTTTTACTTTTAAAGCCTTATTTTAGGCTTTTAAGAGCTCCCAATTAAACTTTTTAGGTCCAGAGTGAAGTCCTGAACGTGCCTGCCTGCACAACAACAAGATTCCTGGGTGGGAAAACTATATTTTTATATTAAAAATACAGAAAATTAACACAGTGCTGCATTTTCTTCCTACTTTCCCCTTACATTTCTTTTTCCTAATGAATCTTCATTTGCCGTTTTTTCTTTTTTTTTTAACATCCCCCCTTACCCTTTCCTTTATTTCCTCTATTTTCTTCCTCTTCTCCCTTCTCCTCATTCTTTATTTCTCTCTTTGTTTCCCTGCTGCCTGACTTGGTTTTCACTGTTAAGCTGTAGTGGTTTACAATAGGAAAGCTGACGACTGCATCCTTCCAGTCAGCACAGCATGTACTGTAAATCCCTTTCTAAATGACACTACCCAAAAAAAGAAACCTGGGCCAGGTATTTGTTTATCCATTATGAAATGTATGTGGGAGACCATCACCAAGGAATCTGACAACATTATACTATTAATTACCTGCCAACTAAATGAAGAAAGATTTGATTTCAGACAGCTTTGCAGCAAGCTTGGAAAGAACATAATACCAAATAACCGTCAGTGTGTTAGCAACTTGCCTCCAACACTACACAGCCCTGACTCCCATTATAAGCTCTACTAAAGTCTGGCTGAGAAAACAAGTCTTGCACAGTGCCCTGTGTCTCCCCAGGGAGAACACACTGTCACTGGTCAGGGGAAATTTAGAGCCAGCCATGACAGCCCAAACAATGAAGTGATTTACACCAGGTTTGTATCTAGTTTGCTAAATCATAAATTCTTACTTGCAGGTGCATAGCCCAGGACTGTAAGACCATTTGCAACATGCCTACTATTATATGGGGCTTTCAGTGTTCTTATTAATACAAATGTTAATACAGACTTGCAAACTCAATTTTCATTTTATGATTTATAAAGTACACCCATCTCAGTCTCTGTGGGCATGTACACTCATTTTATAAAAATCACATGTACTAAAATGTAATTAGATGCCTACTTCTGCTTCAGTAGACTCCAGGCTGCACAAGGTAAAAAAACTCTTCAAGTTCCTAGACATTCAGGAAAAAAACCTCAGGTGGTACCAGTCCCTCGCAGTTGAAGCTTATACGTGATGTTTTGGTGCAAGAAGCAAATTCCAGACAGATTTTCCTGAAAAACCTTGGTCTGAGGTGTGATGGCAAAGGGATATTTCCAACATTGGCAAGCCCCAACTTATGGATGTTAATAGAAGAGGTCAGACCAGGGCTAAAGCTGTTTCTGGAAAAGAAACACTGGGAGAACAGGGAAAAATATCCAATGTAGCAGTCACTGTGAACATAAATTGTCATTATTCAGTTTGTTCATCTGAAAGGACGTAACAGCTGATGACAGATCAGTTATACTTGGTGTCAGTGTGAAGCCAAACAAGTGAGGTAACAGGGTTGTGGGGGTGAGTTCATTACAAGCTGCACTATAACCTCCTCCTGGAAGAAAGAGAGAGCAGTCGTCAATGAAAACTTTGCTGAAAAGGAGTTTTCTCTAGAGCCTGGGCCCAGAGCTCATTCCTGTAAGTTTCTGACACCTTTCCTCCTCCCACCCAACAAAAGGACATGGTAATAAATCTTTGTCTGGAGAAATCTGGCACCCCCTGGAGATGGGACCAGCTGCAGTTGGTATCATGAGCACTTGCAGGTCACACTGCCTTGCCACAGCAGCCACAGGTCATCTGAAGCTCCAGCAAGGACTTCCATCCCTCTGACAAAAGGCTCTGCTGTGCAAGCACTGCCAAGTCCAGCTGGGCACTTTTACACAGACCTGCCCAGTCCAGGACTTTCTCTGGGCAGGCACGTCTTCCTGAGGGACATGGGCAGTTCTGTTTGGAGGTGGCCTGGGGACTGCAGGAGCTCAGCCACCAGGAACATTGGGGAACATTTCTGTAGGAGGTTGCAGTTTGAAGTCTCTTTCAGCATGAGCGTTCCTGTTTGCTCTTCTCTGTAATTCAGCCTTAATATATTTGACATCTGTGAGGAAAACTGGGAGAACAGTGCAAGAGGAAAAGGGTTTTAAAAATTTCTGTGCTGGCTTGTATGAGTCCTGTTTCTGTGTAGAAAGTCCTTGGTAGTGTGGGTCACTGGCTGAAACTCATTTGTCAATTCACATCAGGTTTAGAATCATCAGCCCTACAAATGTAAGCATGACAAGGTCAACTTCTTCCTCCAGTTCAAGCTAGAGGAGCTGAGGTTTGCTGTGCTGGGGTTTTTTGAAAGATTCTACAGTCTTTGCACCAAGGTTAAATGACATTTCTTACATGAGTAAAAGGGCCTGGCCTAGTGCTTTGAGCTACAGTTTTCCCTCCTTTACACCCCTGAGTGACCTGGGCTAATCCACCTTCCCTCCCCAAATGTGGGTGAAAGTTGGTGATGTTGTGTTCTTTACTTTGGGAGCCTCTGGGAGGAAAGAAGCTATGTCAATGCAGAAGAGAACAGAAATATTAATTCCAGCTAACTCGGTTTTGTTCTTGGAGAAGCAGAGATCTGAAAATCATCCATGTCCTGGAATAGTGGTTTGGAAAATAGTAGAATGAAAGGGGGGTGGAGGGGGTGACCTACAAAAATACTTCATCTCACCACTAATGTATTCACACATGTAAACCTCATTTTTCATTCAGCTGCCCAAATTTATTTCCTGTTCGCCCTTCTTTTTCCTCTTCTTGCTTGTTTTGAAAATGCTGGTCAACACGTTAAGACTGTCTCCAAAACCAACAAAAGAAAGTTCAGGAGAGGCAGTGAGAGAAGCAGTTGAATAACATTGCCAATTTCAAAATGAAGATAAGTTATACAGGACCTTTTATTGAACCAACAAATATTTTATAGTGTGTTTTTTTCTCTCCATCTTGAGCTGGGGTAGAAGGTATGTAATTCATCAGGAATCTGTACATATTTAAGTAGCTTCAAGAAATACGATGTTATGTGGGACTGACCTACCATGTCTTGACTTCTATGTCCATTTTTTTCACCACTACATAATGTTCCATACCCTTTCTCCTCTGTCTTGTTCCCTCATTCACACATTCTTTTCCCTGTTGGTTTCAAGCCATCTTTGCTTTGTCAGTGTTACCTGATAACAAAAAGCAGGGTTTTAAGCCAGTTGTTGAGCTGTGTATCACACTGAGTGAGAGAGCAACGTGGATGCTTGTTGGTCCTGCGTAAGTGATTGGTCTTTGCTACTCCCATTAGGACCTTTAGGTGAAGTCAGTTTTTCACCCCACACACGTGACATTCTTAGATCAGAAATCTTAGATCCAAATAAACTGTAATTAACATTATTTAGTGTACCCCTGAAGTCATCCAAGTATATAAAAATTATTAGCCTGGACTTGGCGAACAGTAAGAATCTGAATTGTTCTGAAATACTTGAATATGCCACAAGCATCACATAGCCAGACAGCCCATATAGGCTGTAAATTGGAGTAGGCATATGTGCTGCAGCAGAGCAGGAAAGCTCTGGCTTTCCTCTCTAGTACTGGATGAAGTATGTAAAAGGCCACTGTGTATGTACTTAGATGTATGTCTTCTTGTGAATTATTTGTATATTATTTTGACAACAGTCAGGTCTAATGGCAATATATTAGAGGTGAGTGATGCTATTGTCCAGTTTAAAGATGGTTTGCCTGCAAGAACACTGGGGTTTATTTTCTTTGGGTGGGCCATTCTGATAGCAGAAGAACAAAAGAAAACATTTTCAATATAGGAGAAATCCTGGAAAATTCTGCTTTTAAATGGTTTTGAAATGGTTGGAGTAGTGCCTAGACATGTTGTCTTTGGACTTCTGGGACTCATTTCCATCTCTGCTAAAATGGGACTGAATGTTACCTTGCTAGAGAGCTGTCAGGATCAGCAGTGAATATTTATGAAGAAATTTCATGGTGAAAAAAAAATAATATATGCTACATATATTTTTAATAATTATGTGAGTCCTGAAAAATACCATACTGTATCACAAAGCTGGTATTGTCCAGTGTCTACAGTTCTGGCACTGCATGCTACAGTAAACTGTATACTGAAAACTCATACCAATGGAAAGGTATACAGGATTCCATTGGTAAGTGATTTATAGTGACTTCCTATTACAAACAAGAGGGAACAAATATCCTGCCTTGCTGGTTTCTTTGGGCAGATGGTGAGAACAGAATGAGACATTCCTGGCCAGGCAAGAGCTGATGCTCTGGATGCTTGCAGCTGGGAGTAGAATAAAGTACCAGAAAGTGAGGGAGAAATTACAATCTCTAATTATAAATGATTGAGTTTCCATTTTCATAGTGTTTAAGACTTTTCAGTTGTAGAGCAAAAACCACTGCTTTAGGTGATTTCCAGGCTTGTAAAAAGAGATGTTTCTGATGTTTAATATTAAATAGACTTAATAGGATCTTAATATATACTGAAAGCCCAACCAACATCCTGTCACAAGGAGCACATTGCTTTCTGAGACAGAAAAAAGTATCTTCAACTGCATCTTCCTATTGCATTTAAATTAATACATACACCATTGAGCACAACTGTCATCTCTTTAGAGGGTTTATTTGTGCTGGACAGTAATATGTTGTTGATAAACTTCAATCTACATCCTATCAAGCAAGTGTTGGGAACAGTGTGGAACATAAAGCCTCAGCATTGGGTTTTTCTGGAGTCACTTGAGACATTGACAGGTCTGTCAGGGCTGCAATTTGTGTGACAGCCTGCCTTGATCCAACTGTTGAGAAAATCACTTTTTCAGGAGAGAGCAGAGGTGGCTGCCACCTGAGGTGCTTGAAGAGGGCAGCTGTGGTGCATCCTTGGCATCTTGTATGAAGTGGTGCCTCTCACGTAGTGAGAGAGGGCTAATGAACCAAGTGTGAGGTCTGCCCATCAGTACTGGCTCTGGGATTAATCCTTAGCTGAAGCTACTCAGAGAGATTCAATATGCTGCATCATTTTTCCGTTCCTCCTGTCACCATTTTCAGAGATGTTACCCAGTCCCAGTGCCATTTCTTCATGAAACAATCTCACCAAAATGTTGCTTGTACTGTTTTTGTGCAGATATATCAAATATCAAAAGCTTTAATTATCAAAAGCTTTAATTAGTAGTCAGGGGTAAAGCAGGTAGACTGGAAGAGATGTAGAAAAAGAAAAATATTGGACAGGATTCAACTCTTTTTTTTTCTTTTTTTTTTTTCTTTTCTTTTTAATTTGATAAAATTTTGTCATTTGTCTTCCCTCTCTTATCAGTGAAGAGCCAGGCACAGCCAGACTGTTTTTCCAGGCTGAGCTAAGCAATTAAGGCATCCAGTTTAATCTCCAAAAGAGAGGTATGGTCACCACCTCATCCATCTCTCAGCATATCCACATGGATGCTAATGCTGCCCAAAGGAAACAAGGGGGGAGATGGCCATAGAAGAAGGATTCTCCATGTGGTTCTGCAGCAACACTCAGAGATGCTGGACTGCCTTGTCAAATAGGTGGACTGAAACCACTTCTTGGGTGATATCTCTGTTGTTTGTGAATGGAGCCTGGACAACTGGGCTGGGTAAAGATACAATGACTTAGATGGAAGGTTCATGGTGAACACTGCAGTTCCTTTTAAGTTGAATCAAGTTGGCTTGACCAGCAAGATCACACAGAATGGAACAGAATCATTCTGGTTGGAGAAGACCTTTAAGATCATTGAGTCCAACCATTAACCGAACTCTACCAAGTATAGTGATAAAACAGGTCCCTAAGTACCATAAGATATCTAGAAGAGCATGAGGAATGGTCTTTGTCACTCTTAATGTGGTTATCCCCATCTAAAAAAATTACGATAATGTTTTTTTCCTTCACTAAGGGCTGTTCAGACAAATGTGAGTTGCTTGGATGCTATGGTAGTGCAAACTGGGATTTGCTGTCAGAGGTTTGGTATAGCAGAAAAGGATTTTTGGAAAGGAAAAAGAGGCCTGTGGTTTGAAATTATCAGACTTCATAGTACTAATGTGCTTTTACAGCAGTTATTAGCAAGAGCTTTGCAAATTATCAGTGATGGTTCTATTGTAAGACAGTTTTGAGTTTCTTTGACAGAAATTATTTGTTTGAAAAAACATAAAATCTGAACTGAATGAAAAAAAGACTTGTAATTCAGGATGAATCTTCAGTGAAGTTAAAGAACGTGTAGCTCTTTCCTCCTTGATTTTATTTTTTAGCTTTGGTACTGCTTTTATACACCATGGGCAAGCCACTTTCTTTTAGACTTGGCTAAAACCCAGTAAAAAATATTTGCAAATACTCCTTCAAATAAATGCTGGAATTGGAATGTGTGTCACCATTCACACCTACTTTCCTCAGAAGTTTGTACAAGCAATTTTTTTGTTCATAGGAAATATTTTCCGACAGCAAAAGAAACTGACAGATGCTTGAGAGAGGTATATTTATATCCAGGTTTGGTCTGGCAATGACATTCTCTATTACTTGCCATTTCCATTTCTATGCCTACTGACCTGTTCAGTCCTAAACCTCGTCTTTAAAATCATCTCTATTAAAGAAAAAAATTAAGCAAGGCTGAAAAAATATTTGTAGACAAGTACAGCATGAGGAAGGAGACTTTGGGTCTCTCTGGGTCAAATGTTTTGTTTTTTATTTTGGTTCTCTCTTCTCTGCATGGGCTGAACTTCCCCATCTTGAATACATTTTAAGCATTTATCTAGGAAACTTTAAAAGATACTGATTTAAGATTTGCTGTTCTGGACAATATGCAAACCTTGGTCACTTGTGAACATTTATTTATAAAGCTGCTTTGCGAAAGGATGGAGGGCTGCTAAATCAAACAGCTTGGCAAACATCTGACCTCTGAAATGACAGCTGGTCTCCCCGCATTTCTGTGGTGAGACTGTGGTGTTCAGTGGTCACCTCCAAGTGTTGAGGAGTGTGGTTGGGCTGAGCTGTTCAATGTGGCAGTGATGGGCAGTGGTAGGCAAAGTTACACAGAAGTGGAGAGTTGCCAAGGGTTGCAGTGGGTTTTGAGACCTGCTCCAGTGGAAGCTCTGTTTAAAGAAAAGAGAGACTTTTAAGTCATAATCTGATGGAAATCCTGCAATAAGGTTGATTTTAGTTGAGAAGCTACCCTCCTAAAGAGATGCATTACTTTATGAGATTCATGCTGAGTTTAGGAGCTTTTTGGGTCTTGTAGCCATTAGTGCTCAGGCTGTTGCTGCTGCTTTTGTTTGACTCATCCTCTGTCCTGTTGCAGCTGGGCATCAGCTCCTTGCTCCTCCATAATGTGTTCTGTGTCAGGAGAGCAAGCTCACTGAATAAAGCTTACACATTTTTGCCTGGTAAATATTTCTGGCTTCCCTGCAATGTGAGGACTGAATGAATGAACAAACATGACTCTTGATGGGAAAGTGTAGTTTATGCCTGTGATTCAGTTTCATCTTCTAAGGCTGTTAACCAGGTGTGCTTGTTACTTGAGCCCTTCTCAGCCTGCCCCTGTGACTGAGGTGCAGCCTGGGCAAGGGGCACACTAAAAACCACACACACCATGTGTGCATGGGTGAAAGTCCTATTTTTAGTGCATACAAGAAGGCATTCACTGAATGGCAATGAAGCTGAATTTTATTTTTATGTTTTGCAATTACAACTTGAAAAAACAGCTCTATCACCCTGCAAAATGTAGCTTTATTCAGCTTTATTCTCACTATTGCCAAGATAACCTTTGCCTGGACAGGCTGGTGTGGAACGCACCGGGCAGGGTACAGCAAAGTTGTGCCAGTGTGGTTCTGGTGAGGCTCGGTGAGGTCCTGCCTCACCAAAAGCCTATTTCTATTAGGTCGTGTCTCGGGAACCTCTCCACAGCATTTTTGCATGAAGCTGGCCCTTTGTATCTGTTGAAACAAAGATTTTATTTGGAAATCTGGTATCAATTTTAGAATTTGTATAGAGTTATTTTTCCATATGGCTGTTCCATGAACTTGCTTGTTTGAAAAACTATGAAAAGAAAATACATCTTTTTTTTTTTTTCTATTTCCAGAAACTCTGGAGAATGGACCAAATAAGTGTGAAAGGTAAGGGACTTCACAGTTTTCCAAAGTTATTATTATTACAGTTCTCCTGACATAATGTAGCTATGTAAGCTGTACATGTAAATTTTTGTTGTTGCTTGAATCTAGTGCAGCTAACAGAAAAGGAACCAGCAAAGATGAAACGTACTGGAAGGAGATCAACGCAGCTATGGCCCTAACAAACCTTGCCCAGGGGAAGGATAAACTGCAGGGAACTACCAGCTGCATCATTCAGAAATCATCACATATATCAGAAGTAAAGACTGTTAAAGTGCCATTACTTCAGCAGTTTTAAGAGATGGGTCCTTTGTCCTTTTCCTGTCAAACAGACATTTTCCTCACAGGATTGGTTTTCAGCAAAATAAGATTCACAAATACGAAGCAAATGTGGAAAATAGGCCCCCTCTTACCGTATGGTCAGTTTAAAAAAAAATTTCCTTCTGACTCAAGATGTTTTCATTGTATTAAATGAAGTGTTCAATTGCTTCTATAAAAGGCATGTAAATTATAAAAGCCCTGTTTTTATCAAAACATTAACTTATTTTATGTTAATCAAAGTGCGCATAAGATGTTTGCATTGCTATTACAGTAAGTGCCTTGCTTTCAAAAAATAAGCTATAACGTGGGCATAGTACAACAGTATTACGCCTCAAAATGACAATGCCATAATGCTTAAACTTTGTATATTATTCCAAGTGGGCTTAAGCAGCCTAGGGCTAAACACATTACTGCTGGAGGCCCTGGAGAGTTGTGCTTATTTGACTTGTACAAACTGACGAGTCTTAATGAAATTGTTACATCATTTTCTGTCTTTTTTTAATCAACAGTGTTATAAAAATTGTACAGTATGTTTTGTCAAAGTGACAATGAGGTTGTTATGCATGTTTCATACCTGTATATGCAGTATATTAAAATACCAAAATCATTCCTTTGAAAAGTGCAATACTCTAGAACACGCAAATTAAGGAAATAAGTTAATTGTTCAGATTATTTTGAGTTTATACACACATTCCCAGCTGTGTTGCTCATTAAAGATTTCTAGTTGGGAAGGTTCTAACCAGACTAGCTGTAAATTCAAGTTGAATTTCTACAATTTTAAAGCTTTGCTAGTGACTTACTGAATTTTTGATAGAAATAAAATTGATTTCTTCTTGTACAGAACTAAATCTGTAGTGCCATTTACTGTTTGCAGCAGAGCTCAAAAAAGTTTCCATGGTGGGACTTATTATTCTAATGTGGTTTAAACAATTTTATTTTGTAGGTACTGCATAAATGAGGACAGTTGATTAACAGTTCACATTTCAGTGAGAAAAAGCTATAATGCAAACTATCAAAGCCCAACTAGAAACACAAATGGGAAATGAAACACTGAAAAATCTCAGCATTTCAGGTGGAAGGGTTTTAAGTAGATATTAAACCATGTATTAAATGTCATGTCTCTAAACTTGACTGCTATTGAGTGTAATAACTAGCATAAAACCAGGCTTACTGGGAGGTGTACAACTTATTCTTAAGGCATATAACAATAGTCTAATGAGGTTTACATTGCTTGAATAAACAGTGGCAAAGCCAAAGCCAATTTATACTGAATTAGTTACAGAAAACTGGAAAAGAGGTGTTTGTTGCTAGAATTTGGATTTTTTTTTTTCCTGTGGGTATCCTGTTAGGTTTTTTTCCTACGTATACTCTTCCTTGTTTCTCTTTTTGGTGAGCCATCAATGAACAAGACAAGACCAGTCCTGCTTCCACTGAGTTTAATGACAGAACTCCCACTTCAGTGTGAGCAGGACTCTGCTAACGATGAAACTAATTTGCAAGTAGAGGCTGTTCCAGTTGCACTAGAATTGTCAAGATACATTGCAAATATCAGCCTTGGTGTGACTTCTTAGGAAACTTCTTGATGTAACATAACATGTTGTTGGATTTATTTAGTGTACAATGAAAATAATTTGATAAGAAAATATTTTGTACATATATATTTTTACTTTGTTTTCTAAATTGCTGATTTGCATTGACTTAAAGTGCCAAGCAAGACATGTATGTCATGACTGTATGAACAGCTGAAGTATATGTTTTACTGACTTGCATCATTGTATGTCTAGGATTCCATGACATTAATTTTTGATATTTTACTGGATTTTGACATAATAATGTGAGTTTCTAACTAATAGCAGAGCGTTAATACTTCACTTTTGTTCATACTATTATAAGTTATTCTGGTATTAAATATTTTGTGACAATAAATTGATGGTTTTGAAAAGCTTTTCTGTTAGAAATATTCACAGGGTTTTGTCTGTATAAACAAAAACAAAATTTGTCATGTAAAAAAGGTACTTTTGGAGGCTTCTTCAGAGTAAAACTGGAGAAGACAAGCCATTGTATAAACAACTTGTTCATGGTTCTTTTTTTAAATTATCAAAGCACAAAGAATAATCTGTAAAACGCATCAAGTGGGTTTTAAATTTAAGAAATACTTGGCATAATTTCTTGTTACCATTTCCTTTAATTTATTTTTTTTCTACTGCTGCTTTAGAGTTTTCTGAAAACACAAATTCTAATGAATTATGTGTGTGTCTTTTTTTAAATAACAAAAATCATGATCAGTGCTGAGCCAACAGCTAATGAAGACTCAATAGTTATTTATGATATTGGAAAAACAAATATTATTACTATTGCTCTTCTTTGTTTCAACTTATGTAACCATTTTAGTAAAATAAATAACTGCAAACAACATCTTGCTGGTTTGAATTAAATATCATTTATCAATCCTTAGTCATTTGCATTTATGGTTTCCGGTTATAGTCAAGGTTTCTCTGTACTGGGATACAAGCTTGTAATAGTCAAAGACAAAACAGGACTACTACTCTTTTGATTAATACACCCTGTGGTGCACAGTCATTGATGTAATTTAACATCTCCCTGATGAAAAAGGCTGTTCAGCAAGTTCAGGCTGATGACTGCTAATGACAACCAGCATGGTGCTTACAGATCCTCAACACTGGAGGAGTACAGAGGCAAGCCATAGCTACTCACTGTCCTGAGTCTCTCGAGAAGTCCATGACCTGGGAAAGGCTTTGGTCATTTAGGGGTTTTTATGAGTACAGGATACATTTCTATAGTAGGATGTATGGATACACTCTGGCTTTGGAGCCTAGGTGGGGAATGAGATGCAGGCAGCCCATCTAGATGTTCAGTGCTCACAATAGTGAGAGCCCAGGGCTCCTAACTTCTGTGTCTCAGCAAAGTTCCTCCAGTTGTATGGGAGGGTTGATAACAAGGGTTTTGGTGGCAACTGGCATTTACGGATTTTATTTCCTGCTTACCTGTGATGTGTGTGTACCCCTGTAGCATCTATAGCCATCCAACATGTCAGTGGAGATTTGGATATTCAGTTGATATGGAAGTACATGAGGGAATATGTACAGTCTGACTTTTGCTGTTGGGAATGTGTAGAAATACCCACATCCCAACGATGCTGAGCTTCTCGGCATCTACTTTGTACCCAAGTCTGACATGAAGAAGTCAGCTCACTCTGCCCCCATCTACTGTCACATCTTTTGCAAGATCTGAGCCATTGCGAATAAGGGAAGTCCCAATTTTGCCAGTTTTTTCAGTAGATACATTATACCTTAGGATCAGGATTGCAGTCTCCTCTTCCAGCATCATACAACAGCTACAGCCATTGAGCTGTAGTTCTTACTTTGTGGCCTTATGTTCTCAGGTGGCCTGGTGCATAAATATGTATGCCAGGCGAAGCAGTTTCACCATGGAGACTGAGAGTAAGTCCCAGGACAGCACATGAATCATTTTGAGGACATTTGGTGACTTGGTGGCTTCAGTTTTAACTGGGGTTTGGCAAAAAACTGGAGCTAGACTTGGATGCCCACATGCAAGTGCATGAATTGGCCACTGCACTGTGAGTTAAAAGGAGATGGGGAAAGGAGATTGATAGCACTTCTGTAATGTGCAAGGAAGTAAGGATTTAGCTTAGGCTAGAGGAAAGGCTGTGTGGCCTTAAACATGTTTGTTCATTATTGCTTTTATATTGCTCATTTACATAGGTTTTAATTCCATGCCATGGCTTTGATGAATTCTGTTTTCATGAACCTGAACTCTCCATCAGTGGAGATCCACAACATTGAATGTGATACCCTGTTACAAGAAGCAGCCTTGATTATAGAAATGAGTGGTATCTCTGATAATCATGAGCTCATCACCATACTCTTTCTTAATGTTTAGAAAGTCCTTTATATGTCCTGCATCCTCACCAGAGTGTGAAAGTTGTTTTGCATTAGTCAAAAGATGGCCTGCTCCAGGGAAAGGAGTTTGTGGCTTCCCTGGGGATGCTCTGGGGTTCCAGGGAACTGCCTTCTCTCCCTGCTTCACCACAGTGCATCCATACTCATCCAAGAAATCACCCAGAGCTACTCAGGGTTGTCAGGTTAGCATTCAGATGGGTCACACCATACCCTGCCTACCAAGCCACTGCCAAGTGGGACTGCAGCCACAAATCTCAGACCCTCTTTCAGGAATCCTTCCAGAAGATTTTCAGACTCCATGATGCCTCTGTTTCTTTTGGTCTTGAGGAAGTCTTGAGCTTTATTTCCCTGCATGGCTTCCAAGGGCTGGAGGAAATGGATACATTTGCTGGTAAGACCCCAGTGTGAAGTGAAAGGTGACAATAAGTGTCACCAGTCATGCAACCTCCCAAAGCTGCAACAGAGCTCCTATAAACTGAGCTCTACCAGGGCTAGCAAAGTCTTACTCATTATTCCTGCATTCAAAAAAACACTGAGGAACTCAGAGCAGTCTTGTCAGAGCCAGGATCCTGATACTGACAGAAGAGAAAAGCAGTAACAACAGCAAAGCTTGTCACTGCTCCTCGTGCTGGCTGATGCTTCAGGTGCCCACTTGCTGTGTGGCAAAGGGAAGGGCCCAGCTGTTTCCTGTCATGGTTGACTTTCTTACACATGCCAACATTTTTTGCTGTGAAATCTCACATTCTGCTATGGAGCCTTCAACTCAAGTTGTGCTTCCATTCAGTCCTTAGTGTGGCTACGCTTTCTTAAACCCTAGCCTATTACTCATAGGTAAATAGAGCCCAGACTCAGCACAGACTGAGGACACTATATCCCCCAGTACTCCACCATGAGCTCTAAAGTGCAGTGGTCACCAATTCAGTGGGCACAGTGACAACTTCAAGCATGACAGACCCCTGGCTTATTTCTGTGTTACTATAAACAATCTGTGAGACCTCTAGAAAGAGCCTCATAGGAACCCAGTCTCCCAGCTTAACAAATCCAAGTATTTCTTAAGGGCCAAGGGCCAAGGCATGTTTTCACAGCCAAGTGCAGACAGTTGACTGGGCCAGCTGGACAGAAACATGGGCTAGTCCAGAAACTGGGTAACCAAGTTTGGCATCAAGCCTGAACTGCTACATCAAGGTCCTCAGCAGAGCGTGGACTGGAATTAGCATGGTGTGAAGATGTCTGTGAAGCTTTTGGGCTATTGTTTGTTCTGTCCTCACCCATGCACAGCAATGTCCTCAAATTTCTCTGTTGTTTGGTGCAGAATTTCAAAGAGAGCAGTAATACTCTGTATACTCTGCTCTGTATAGCTGAGCTGTTCTGTGTAGGAGGACACCGGTAGCTGGGAGCTGCTCTGGTGAAATCCCTGCCTAGACTATTTAGCTAGAGCAGGAAAGTGAGCTGAAGCATAACACAAAGAGCTGAACTGCCTGAGAGTACTGCTTCAACACACTACAAGGGAGACTACAGGAATCCAGCCTGGATATGAGTTCATGTTGTATGAGACAGTTTGCCAGTGTCTGGGTTTGCTTGGTTCCCATTAGCAGCAGGATTGAGACGCAAACACACGGCTTTCACAGTGCTGGGTTGCTGAGCCAGTGTTTGGTTTTGGGCCCCATCTTGAAACACCTCTTGTTTAACAAGAAGGGAGGAGGTTGGCTAAAATACAAGTACCTTGTGAAAAATAAAAAAAAAAAAAAAAAAAAAAAGAAAGAAAAAAAAGTGGAAAAGAGACATGAATGCCTAATGCAACAGAAAAAAAAATCCCAAACCTCCTTAATGTTGCTGTTATGTCAGCTTGGGTTATTGGCAGTGGAAGTGGTTATTGGCAGCGGAAGTTAGACCTGGCTTGAGACTAATATAACTTGTGCACCTGACTTTTAAAAAGGAGCTGAGATCTGGTTTCTTTATGGATGGACTTTTTTTCATTTGTGGTGTTGGTCCCTTCTTCAAATTTCCTTAACTTTCTTTCAGCCTGTTTTGGACTTGATTCTCCTTCTGTCTTCCTGCCTGAAAAAATCTCTGTTACATGCAGACAGCAATGGGGTCCTTCATGCCAAAGCTCATTCTTCTGGGTTTGCAGTTGCTAGGGCCATAAAGGTGAAAGATGTATGATTCAACATGCTGGTGTTCAGTGACAAAGTCTGGTATCTCCCTTCCCTCAGCCCAGGGCCAGCGAACATATGCAGTCTCAGGAGTGTGCAATACAGGCTCTTCAACCAACAAGCTCTACCATCTATCACTTCACTCCTAACTACTACTGCTTTTGGCTATCTTAGCTCCCAAAAGGACTGTCAATTTAACCATAACTACCTAAGAACTGCCAAGTCTCATTTTATGAGCTGCTGTTGAGAGTTTAGCTATTTAAGGCTGATTTTAAACAATTTTTATTGGTACTTCGTGGCATGTGCCTGATTTACAGTACTGTAAATAACCACAAATTAGGGACATTTCTTTAAGGTAAAGGCACACTACCTTGAGCATAAGACCATTTGTTGGTGAAGAATGTGAATGCAGGCCTTTTTCTGCCACAGGCTTCCTGTGTGAGCCCAGGCAGCCTCAACGGGGTTTGGTCCCTGCAGAGGAGCTGACTGTCTCCCTGGGGGATGCTGTAGACCCCAGTGAATGTGGGGATAAGGATCCCAGTTGAGATATCCCTCACCCTGCTGACATGAGGCTCTGAAGGGAGGAGAGATTTGTGCTGTTTTGTAGGTGTCACACTCACTTCAAGGCACTTAAGGAACTGTAATGTGTGGTGAAGTCAACACATTGTGGGGAAGCGGTGCCATCCAGAGGGACCTTGACAGGCTTGAGAAGTGGACTCATGCAAACTGCATGAAGTTCTGCACTGGTTGAGGCAATCCCATACACGAATACAGGTTGGGAGGAGACAGGATTGTGGACAGCGCTGAGGAGAAGGACTTGGGTGTGGTGACCAGAAGCTCAGCATGAGCCTCCAACATGTGCTTGCAGCTCAGAAAACCAGCCATGTCCTGGGCTGCATCAAAAGAAGCATAGACAGCCTGTCAAGGGCGGTGATTCTCCCCCTCTATACTGCTCTTGTGAGATCCCACCTGGTGCAGTGTGTCCAGTTCTGGAGTCCCCAGCATAAGAGGACACAGAGCTCCTGGAACATGTCCAGAGGAGAGCCACTAAAATGATCAGAGGGATGGAGCACCTCCCTTGTGAAGACAGGCTAAAGGTATTGTTCAAACTGGAGAAAAGGAGGCTCTGAGGTGACCGTATAGAAACCTTCCAATATCTGAAGGGGGTCTACAAGAAAGCTGGGGTAGGGCTTTTTACATGGGTGTGTAGTGACAGGACAATGGGAAATGGTTTCAAACTTGAAGAGAGAATATTTAGTTTAGACATTAGGAGCAAATTCTTTAATTTGAGGGTGGTGAGACACAGGAACAGGTTGTCCAAGGAAGCTGTGGCTGCCCCCTCCCTAGAAGTGTACAAGGCCAGGTTGGATGGGGCCTTTAGCAACCTGGTCTGGTGGGAGGTGTCCCTGCCCATGCAGGGGGGCTGGAACTACATGATCTTTAAGGTCCCTCCCAGCCCAAACCGGTGTATGATTCTATGATTCTATGATGTTAAGTGTAATTTAAAACTGAACATGTCCCAGAACAGGTATTACCTTCTGCAGCTCTTTGCTGACTGCAGCAGAAGATTAAGCTACGTGGGGCAGATGCTCACACCTAACACAGCTGAAGTCAGGGAAGTGAAGCCACACTCAGGAAACAAGACATTAGGTCCCACACCTTGAAGAGACCTGGTGGGCTCAGGCCACTGCTGCCTACCTTTCTATGTAATGTTAACTGAGAAGCACGCTGAAGCATCTGGAAAACCTCATCCTAGGAAGTGGGAAATGTGTTTTTCCATCTTAAAAAAATACTTCTTGCAGTCCAGAAATTTGTGGATGTAGAAGTTCAGGTGTAAAATAAATTGTTTTACTCAGCACCATCCCTGTGACTTGAGGCTGCATAGCAAAACTGTCCCATCTTCCTCATATGAACTGATGTGAGGATGAGAATCTTCACCCTAAGGGATTTAAAGCCTCTTTTCCCCACCGTTTTAAGAAACTGTCAGCCAGACCTGAAAGCAGTGGAATGTGCTCATCACACAGGAGAAATGCCAAAGTCGTGCAGCAAGACAACCCTGCCCTGTGCTGGCATGGTAAGAGGACAGCAGGACAGCAACACCACTCTGGGGATTTCATTGCCTTCACTGTACTGCACAAATGAGTTCCTCTTTAACCATAAATTTCCCATTCACTTTTTCTGCCTATATACAGAGGAAAATTAAGCCAGTGTTCTACTCAGAGGGAGGAGTGAAGGCGTGTAAGTGAAATACATGGCTAAATGCTTTGGGCAGCAGTTAAAACATGAATCTAACTTTAGGGACCTTGTGAAATGGCCACAAAGTATGTGGCCGGATTTTAAATTGTTCCAAGCACTCCATGGCAGCCAGTGTAGTCATGAAATGTGGTCAGCAGCATTTCAGCTAGACCTCTGTAAGTTAAATGCCAGGTCAGCAAAATGGAAACATCTTCTGGAACAGGACAATTGTGTTTAATTTCCTTGGATTTCTTTTAAGAAAAATTGAAGATAATCAAATCCCCAAATTTCTTTCAGGCTTGCTTTTTTTTTTATGAAGTATATTTTTCCAGATTCATGTATTTGTTCTTGAAATGTAGAAAAGTATACAAAAAAGGTTGAAATCAAAGCCAAAATAAAAATAATTGAAACTTTTCAAATATTGATGTTACCAAACAACAAAGTGTTCTATTGGCTCTTCATAATAATATGTCTATATATATATACACTTTCAATTTTAAAACTAACAAGTTTTAATGCCTAAAAAATTGCAACAGGATGGAAAAAATACACCCTCCAGAGCTTCATGGAAGAATTTCTTGTGCTTACTGTTTTGAAAATTAAAGTACTTTTGCATGGTGATCAAAAGTCTATGTCCCTGTACTTCATTTTGAGAATGTTAGTTTTCACGTGGAAATATTTCAGCAAGGAAAATGCTGCTTGTGCTCTTGGTCACCTTCATGTTAGTGTTCTGTTGACTTAAAAAGAGAATTAGAGTTTAAAGATAACTGTGAGACTTTTGCTCTGGTCTGGGGTAATGAAAAGAATTTGCATTTGGCCAGAAAATGAAGACACTGAGAATAACATGTGCAAGTACTCCTCATCCTTGGGGAGCAGACACCTGCTGTGGTAATGGAAGAACCAACATAAGTGATGTTAGTTCATGCCAGTTGGTTACAAATGATTAAAAAAGCAAGAAAAAGCAGGGGTGTCAGACTGAAGATGGCACCCTCATCACTTAAAAAGAGACTCCAACAGCACTAATAAATGCATTTCTCAGTGAGCAGTGTAATGGCAACCAGAAAACTGAAAGTGGTCCAAGGTTTGCTGCAACACCTCACTGGTAGTGAAACCACATGCAAAAAAAATCCAAAACCTCAGTAAAAAAGACAAACAGCCAACAGTGTCTCTCCGTTCTTCAGGATGAAGAGCAAAGAGAATCTTAGTAATTAAAAAAGTCCTTTAAACCCCTGACTACACTTCTGAAGCTGACATCTGCTGAGATGAGTGCCTGTAGGAGTGCAACAGAAAGGTTTTCTTGAAAGCAGCATGCCCAGGCTGGCAGAGCTCCACCAGGCCAAGTCCAGGGCCAAATTGGAGGAGACTCTGACTGGGGAGTCTGATGCTTTTGTTACTTTGAAGTGTGAAAAGTGTTATGCAGTTACAAGCTATATTTACCCACCCTTCCTCACCTTTTAAATAAAAGCTTTCATTTACAGTCTTAGTTCCTAGAAAACCGCATTTCTGTTACTGCTATCTCAAACAAGGCTACTTGCAATAAAGGATTTTATTAGGAAAACAATTATACATGCATGTCTATGTCATACACTCAATATAAAACATCTTCTAAGAAGCACCCATTAGATTCTGTTTGCGGAACAAAAATACAAGAAGGTTGCAGACTTCTTTCAGTTTCCTAATGGGCAGCTGAGGTGGGAATTCTATACCCAGTATATAACATGAAATATTCCCTGTATCTGTTTCACAAGGACATGTACCAGCATGAGAGTGGGATTTGGTGGAACCTGGATTTACAACTGGAAGTTAAATACAGGCATGTGGAAACATTATTATGTAAACTAATATTTAGCTACCTCTTGCTGCATTCCCTCAACAGCAACAAAATGGTAGCATGGAAACCAAATGCCAAGTGTAATTTTTTTTAACCTGTTCTACAAGAATGAAAAGAAAAACAGTCCTATGTAGAACCAGAAGGACTCATTGCTTTTGCACCTGTGAAGTCTGAAATGTCACAGCCCCTGAGGTGAATTCTTCTTTCACCAAAACCAATGGAGCTTTGACACTGGTTTCCACTTGAGCATCAAAAATCCAAGACTACATTTTTCACCTCTTATGGAGAATCCTGGCAACATACTATGATGTCTTGTTTTCAGTAGTTTGTTTTGGGGACGCCCTCTGCTCAGGTAGGAAGTACACTTCAGAGAAGCTGTAGCTCAGAGGCACACCGAAAAGGGAGTCCTTGCTTGCTGGTGATTCAGCATCTCTCTAGCCTGAGGCAATGCTGCACCAACCTGGATAGGAGGGCAGATCACAGCAAAGTGCTCTAAGGTGCAGCCAAGTCCCCTGCTTATGTGTTTCACAAGTTTCTCCAGTCCCTGCAGGCCAGCTAGGAAACCACCAGAACAATCACCTGCATCCAGATCCTGCCCACACCTTCTGTTTGCAATTCACAAACGTGTCCACTGCTTCTCTGAAAATTATGCTGCCCATCCACAATAAGGGACAAACTGGGGAAGTCCACATGGCTGGCTGGCATATCAGGGGACTTCAGGAACAGCCAGTTAAGCTGTGTATAAGCACCTAGAAGACAGCAAGGCACTAATAGTAACAGTCAGCAAGAAATTCGTATACACAGATCTAATAAACCAATCTGACTTCCTTCTGTGGCAGTAGAGCAAACTGAGTGTATGGAAGATTGGCAGTAGATCAGACAGCTACTGGTACTCTAGTTAGGCTTTTGGTGATGTCTTACACGACATTCTCATAAATAAGCATGGCAAATATCATGGAGCTGAAATTACTATCAAGAGTGTATAAAAAGAGTTGAAAACTCTTACTTGGAGAAGTTATCAGGGATTCATTGTCAAAATTGAAGTACACATCAAGGAATTCCACAGAGGTCTGTCCTTGGCTGTTTTATGTTTGCTGTTTTCACCACTGTCTTGGCTAAAGGAATGAAAGACAGCTTCCCTAGCAGTGTGATATGTGTTGTTAGTTTTATACAGTGACTGTATGCCCTGTACAGGCATCTAGACCAGAAAAGGCCTCTGACTGCTGTTGCTAGGGTGTGCTCCCTCTGTCTCTGCTGTTAATGGTGGTCTCAAGCAGAAGGACGCAGAATTGTTGCTATGAAGCATCCTGTTATATTTTTTTGTCAACTTCTTGCAAGTACATCAGAGGCCAGGGTTAGCATGCAGGATTATCTTGATGCACTGAAGAAATGGCCTGAAAAATAGCAGAATTAATTAATTGAATTGCAAGGACCTGTGAACAAAAGTGACAGACTGTACAGAGCATGCGGAGGTAGCTAGGAGCTCCACAGAAGAAGATAATGTCTGATCACAAGGTGAAGATCATCCAAAAGCATACTACTATTGTGAGAAAAAAGAAGTTACACACTGGGTTGTATATTTAGGTGCTTGACTAAATGTGAATGTCTTCTGCTCTGATGAGCTCTGGAGAGACTGAACTTACAGACTCAACTTACACTGAACTGTGGAGGCACCCACAGGTATCAGATTAAGAGTAAACATGATTGGGAAGGAAAAATCGATTGATCTGGGCTTATTCTGTGTAGAGAAGGTAAATACTTTTGGGCATATATGGTGAGCAGAGGAGAGAAGGGAATATTCTTCTCTATGTACCATAGTAAAGTTGAATAATAATGGGTCTTAATTGCAGCAAAGGAAATGATAGGTGAGTTACTGGGTAGAACACATCAGCAGATGGGGGATCAGATGGGGAAGCACTAGAATATGTTGCCTGTGTGGGTGGTAGATTTCCTGTCACTGAAGCTTTTTTTAAGAACAAGTTAGAGACAGATTAATCAGGAATTAAATAGGTGTAATTGCTCCTATTTTGGGGCAGGATGGCTCCCTGAGGTCACTTCCCCACCCTTATTTTCCATTTCAGCAGTCTACCTTATAAACATGGCATAGAGGTCTGTTGCTCAATAGTTGTTAAAAGACTGAATAGCAGCTGGTTTATTCCTCTTTTTTGGGAGGTGTGTTTACATTGCAGGCTTAAGAGTGGAGTGGAAGGACAGAGAGTTCTGATCCCACCAGCCAGCCAGCAGAGAAGACCAGGCATCCATCCATTGGAGGCTGTTTAACTTTCCCAGCCTCTCAGAGCCTAACATAAAGGACAAAGGTGGCTCCCAGATGGCAGACAACAGATTGAAAAAAGTGGAAGCTGACAGAGAGGGATGTACATCTAACATGAAAGTTACAATTGCCAAAAGAAAGAGAGGAAATTTCCAGTTAGGTGCAATGGAACAACTCCTGAAGGATCTGTAAGTGCTTTTGGCCTCCCTAGAAAATACTTAGACAGAAACCCTCCAGAAGGTATGTTTGTTTTGAGCCGAATCTGGAGTTCCTGCACTGAGCTTTCAGAAGGCCGTGTTGCAGGATTAGCCTATATTCCCTCTACTCAATGTCACGGGAGACTGAACGTTTTCACCGTGTTCTGGAGCCTGACACAGGCAGACAGACCACAAAGAAAAACAGAGGAACGGATCCTATAAGCTGCTTCAAATAACACTTGCTCCAGAGCCTCTGGTGAACACGGAGAAATTCTAATTTCAGAGAAGATGCCAGCAGGGGAAGAAATATTTCACAGTTTGCCTCAAGCTTCAAAAGGGGTTGCTGAACATGTTAACTGACATCCTTTCTGACAGGCTGGTTTGTGGTCAATGCCACTAAATAACAGGAAAACAAATGCCTGTATTCTGAGCTGGGATTCACGCTCTGCACCACAAAGCCAAGGAAATTGCTGCAGGAGAATCCCCAGAGCTGCTGTGCCAGAGTGCACAGGCAGGCAGGACGTGTGAAAAAACATCAGGAATGTTGCTTATGTGACAAGATGGATCACTCAGAAAGAAGGCTCTGCTGGGAATGAAATACTTGGTATACTGACTCAAAGGCACACTTCGAATACGTTTCTAGGTATGGGCAGCTCACTTCAGAAGGAAACTAGTGGGAGAGAAAGCTGGAAATGGGGAGGCAGCAGGAGGAGTCAAACTCTGTACAAAGATGGAGGCTTAGCCAGAAACAGAAAGGGGGAAAGTAAATCAGAATTTAAGAGTCTTGCATACATTCATTATACATTCATTATGATAAGATTTTTGGGGATGTTTTTGCAAGCACCAGCAATTCCATCAGCCAAAGAGATACACAATCATTTACGATATAAAAGAGACAAGAATTTTATTACCATTGTATCTGATCCAGTGACTATAGCAAATTCAATCCCCTTTTGTTGCCAGCTACATGATTCACAAGGTGTTCATTGCACAGACTGACAATCAGACTGTTTATATGTGCCAAATGAGCTATTCTTGATGTGAAGGACTCACATAAGTGGTCAGAAATGTTCAGGAGGATGATGAAACCTGAAAATCATCCAAGTGCAGCATGATAGAAATAGTCTTTGGCTCTAAAGGTAGGAAAGAAGAATATGAGAGATACTGTTAATGGGACCTGGTTATTAAACTAAACTACTGATCACTGGAGGATGGAAACCAGTCAAACGTCATAGATCTGAAATATCTGACCAAAATGGGATATTGCCTATTATGACAGAACACGGATTCCTCCCTCTGTCTTCACATGGTGCCAGGGATTAGAGACAAGTTATTGTGACATCCCAATATTTCAGCGAGACTACAACTCTAGTTCTTTATTTGGGCCAGCATCCATTTTCTTCTATTAAGATTCTCCTCCTTTAACAAGAAATGCAAAAACTGACTTGTGAAAACACAATTATGGAAATTACAGAAATGTCTCATGAGATCCTTGCAGGAGCAACACACAATACTGATACTGTTGTCCATCTCTTGGCACCAGCTTTTATCAAATGGCTTTTGAGAAGTCTGCTTGGAAAATATATTAACTCCATAGCCAGAATGAAAGACTGTGAAACAGCAAGAATCTATAACTGGTCTTTTAAGATATAGCAGTCTGGGCAATGGAATGACAAGGTTTCTCTCTATTTCTTGGAATTGCCAGACTACCTATTTTTCAAATTACCAGTGAAAGCAACACAGCAGTGGATGTTCCAGTTTCTGACACTAATTATTACTAGTAGTGATTGTTTAATTACTGTTTTTGAATTACTGGATTCAAGCACAGACTTTATTCCTTGATTAATTACAGGTAGAAATTAACTCTGCCCTTTAGGAAAATGTAAAGCCCTAAACCATGGTAGTACATTTGTCCACAAGTTTTCTTCCTCCTTCCCCTCTCGCACTTCCTGATATATCTTTGCCACCTTTAAATGAAGGTTTTCCAGGGGTAGATTGACTTATACAGAGGCTTGGATCAACAAGGCACAGGGCTAAATTATGACTTCTTTGTCATAATGTTTACTGTAAAAAGAACAAGATACTAAAGAAGAATAATATAGCGTTGAAGCACTCTTTGGTCTTGTTTAGCAAGACACTGGCTGCGTTATACATATCCATGGAGTGTAATCTGTATTTTATGGAGGTGGGGGGAATTCAAAAGTAAAAAGCTATGAACATGTGAATGAGAAGATTTGCATTTTGACTGCTGCTGCCTATTTGTATAGACAAAAAGATAGTGCTTTTGAGGTAACACTGGAGATACACAGAGGGCCTGAAAACAAAAAAACCAGTAGTGAATGAAGCCTTGAAACAAGAATGCAAACCCTCAACTAATATCCATGATCCAAATGAGAGGCTTTTTTATTTACTTTTCCATGCCATTGAGTGCCACAATTCATTTTCTCCTGATGTATAAATACATACACACAAGACACTAAGTAATATCCTGCTGATGCAAAATGCTCCCCAGGCCTCATGGTCTCCCCACCAGTGATCCCATTCCCTCCCTGCTTCCCTCCCTCCCTCCCTCATCTCTTCCGCTCTGCACCGGCGCAGCCCTGGGGTGCGTAACTGAGAAATCTCTGCTTCAGACAAGGGAGAAAGCTTCATGAATCACCAAACAACACTTCTCAGGTGGGAAAAGCACATTCTTTGTTCCTCTACATGGAATTAGAAAAATATGTGTGGAAGTAAAACCTTGAAAGTCCCAGGAGAGCAATTGCTCTCTTTCTCTTTCTTTTTCAGTTTTGTTGAGTTTGTGAGCTTTGGGGTGGTTTAATTAAAGGTCTTTAAATTCTTTAACACTAACATTCAAATGCTTTGTTTTACACTTCTGGACTTGCAGAGTTTCCATCCTCCTCCTCTCTCTCATGTCACTTTTACTCTGCAATAAAACAATTGAATCACACGCTGGTACATAAATATTGGCAGATTTTTAGGTTTGCTGTTTTTTTCACTCAGCCTATTGGGCAAACAGCCTAGAAAGGCTAAGTTATTTGCCAGAGTTTGAATTTCTGGCAAACAGTGCAGATCCAGTACAAATCTCAAACTATATTTCAGGAATGCTGTGCTTCTACAGCACCTTTCCAACTCTTCTCTCTGTGCACTAATGACTATTATGGGGATATACGTTCCAGAAATGTGAAAATCAATGTAGTGGGAAATGTACCAAAACCACCTTTCTACTTATACAATCTCCGTTGTCCAAGAAACACAATTAATTAGTGTTATTGAGCTGTTTAGCTCCCCAGTAAAAGCTTTTTGAGTGATTATATGAAGAACCAATGGTACTGGAGACTTCATACTGAAGTAATTAATGGAAGTTGATTATATTCTGACAAGTTAAACACAGGTTTGTTTGATATTGCACACACATGGAAAACACATGCACTATTGAGCTCAGTACCTAGGAGTTTAGATTAATGGTGTTGATGAATTATGTGGAGATTATATACTTTGCAGACACATAATGGACCTGATTTTGAAAAGCAGGCTCTCATTTTGCTCCTGCAATTTTGAGGGTGTGAATAATTGCAGGTGATTTTCTAGCAGCTAGACATCTCACTGCCTAGTTGAAGAATTCCTTTGGGCAGAGGTCATTCCTGGTTTTGTGCAAGGCACCAGAAGGCACTGGGAGATCACATGCAGTCAATGGATAACAAACCTGCACTAGTGCTGCTTGCTGGAACCATGGTGACCAGCAAGGACAAGTGTTTCATGCTCAGCTGCAGCAGCTGAGTTGGGACTTGCAAGACCTGAATTCTCTAACTTCAGGAGCATTGGTGAATTTCAGGCTCAACAGCAAGAGGAGGAGGAAGCTGTCACTAGGTTTTTCTCTGACTGCCAGACAGAGGCTGGAAACAGAGCTGACACTCAGCTCTGAGACCAGCTGCTAAAGGGTTCTCTGTGGGATATTACCAGGTTCAGCCTAATATCTAAGCATACCACTTTATATTTTTATTTTTGAGGCTCTGTCTAAAGGCAACTGAATGTAAAGGTTTAAGGGGGTTGTGGGAGATAGCCAGGAGGTAGAAGGCCAGGTTCAAATGAGTGGTTTGGTTCAGGCAGGTAATGAATTCAGATTTTGGTCTTATCTGCACTAGTCTGCCACATCAAGCAGCCTTTACAGAACAGTCATAACCAGATTTGGTTTCTTCTCATGTTGTTTAGCTGCAGAAAAAGAGACGGGTGCCACAGTCAGCATTACAGGGTGCTTAGTGAGTGTTTCGAGGACCATCTGGGCACGTTTCCTTGGGATTTTCCTGGGAATATTCCCAGAAGGAGCTAGGACCTCAGATACCCCAGATCCAAGCTACAAAGACAGGATGACTGCAAGCTATGGGTAGCAGCCTGGCTTTCACAGCACTCCTGGTACTGCCTTCCAGGACCATGAACCAACCCAGAGCTGGATGAGCATCTTCTCCTGAGAGCGGAACCTGCTGAGCCCTAAGAGCATGATTCAGTTCAAGATCTCAAATCCGGGAGTCGAGACACAGGTTTCTGTGTGAGCCAGGCACTTAAACTCCCACGGACATGATGGAGATCCTATCAAAACTGCTACTGAAGACTGCAGAGGGATTCTGCACCCCCTAAAGCACAACTTCCTGAGTTTCCTGTATGTCCTGTCTACCTCAGACACCTGTGGACACCTGTCTGAAACTCCTGTTCAGGTGTCAGTCACCCAGTGGAAGCCTGCCTTTAGAGATGAGTAACACTGCTCAGCAGCAGCTTCCAGCACCACTGTGATCACAGCCACACACTGGCTGCTCTGCCCAGTCCTCCACTGTCCTTTGGGTGGGACATATCCACTGTCCTGAGGAAGCAAATTAATATCCGAGGCAGGGCAGAAAGGAGCAGGCAGCCTTCCTCCTGGGACTAGCACACCTTCCTCAAAGTTCTGGTGTGTTCAGAGCTAGAAAGTGCTTTCAGTTCAGCCATTTCAGGTCACCCTGGCTTGGAAATTAGTTAAGAAAATGCATCATTGGTTGTAACCAGAGACTTTCTTTAGGCTTTAGGTTGAGGTATGTTACATAGAGAAGGAGAAAAACATGCAGACCTCTTCTGGCTTGAATTTTGTACATGAGGAACAAATATGAGGCACCAGAGTGTGCCTACAGAGATACAGTAAGTGGAAAGTTAGAGAGAGCCACACAGATCTTCTCTTCTGCAGTTGTAGTCTTCAAATCCAGCGCCTTGCACCCTGTTTGCACAATATTAAGTGCTGAACACTGCCATGGCCTACAAATATAAAATGTGCATCAACCATTACAAAAATGAAATCACAAATGTAAATACTAAAAGAGACTCTGATCTCCAGCTAGTCAAGCTCTAGGTCTCTCTGCAACAGCTTATGTTGGAATGTGCCATAAGCAATGAGACAAGTTGCATGGCTGACACCCCACCATTGGTGGGTGTCCAATTTTCAGTGGAGATTTTAGCATCCTCTCCCCCTTGCCTGATCCTGAGGAGTCTTAGGATATGGGTGCAATGAGGTAGGCAGGTCACAGAGGGGCAGCAAGGTGTGGAGGGGAGTCAGTGAGAGTTGACCATTTACACTGCTCAGAAATGTTGAAATGTTTTGCAGTACCCCATGGATACCCTGGGCAGTGCAGATGTGATTGGAGGAACTGAGCCCCAGGGATCCATGGCCAAGGCCTGCTCCAGGTTTGTCCCTCCACATGGAAGTAGAAAACACAAACCAACATGGTGTGGGTGCTGGCCCAGTTTATTTGGCTGTATATATACATAACCCTTTCCTAAGTCTTCTGCTGCTTTGATTGCTCACCTGGCTGCAGACCTACAAGAAAGACAGAAGTAGGGCCTAATTCTGCAATTATTTGCTGCCTCCAGGAAAAAGTAATCATTGTTGGGAAATGGCTTTTAACTCTTTAGTTCTCCTCCCATGCTGGCTGTCTGCTGGAGACAGTGGATAATCCCAGAAGCAAGCCCCAAATCTTGCCATGCGGGCAGACAGGAAGCGGTTCTTTCTGGCTTCAGCCACTGCTCCTTAATTAGCCACTGCAGGTGGAGAGCTGTGCAAGTCCCTCACATTGCTTTTATAACTATCACATCTGTATGTGGCTGAACTGTTTTTTTCCACTGTAACTTGGTCCTTTTTGGAAGAGAAATATTTTGGGTCACATTATCAATTTTCCCCCCATGGAAAGCTTATTAAAATTAATCTACAAGCAAATTGATGTGAAGAAAAAATTTAGCAGAAATGTTTTCAAATGGACAACCTTCAAAGGACTGGAGCTCATTCCATCTGTATTACAAAGTTAAAACTTCGGTCTAGCCACTACCTCTCTTCCCCACCCTTACTGCTTTGCATCACACTTGAACAGTCCCCTAATGAGTACTTTATTCTTAATGATTGAATTTAGCATTGGCAGATGTACCCTGATAGTCTGTTCTTGAGGCTGAAGACTCCATTTGCTGTTCTCAGCAGGCACAAGAAGCCACTGAGCTGTCTTTCTGGTGGCAATGTGCTAATCCGCCTCAGACCAGCCAAGGAGGGTTCTCCTTCCCCCAGATCTGCACCTTACTGAGGCTTTCTGTTAATGGGCCCAAGAGAGTTTTCAGCTAGGGCAGTAGATGGTCTGCAAATACCAATCTAACGGGACTAGGCTAAAGCCAACATTAAGATACCTGACTTTGTAGTAAACCTGTGCCATTTTAGTTAGTGCTAAAGAAAATCAGTGACACAGGTTAAATGGCTGATGAGAGCCTACAAAAATACAACCATGCCTTTTTTTTAAATGAGACTCCAATGAAACAGCCAGCTGAGCTTGTCCTCAGAGGAGTCAAGAAGGACTGCAAGAGCCACCCTCCATTTGGTACAAATAAAAGAAAGAAAAGCCTTCAATATGCTTTGTGGAACCAGAAAACAAAGTGGCCTCCACGCAGAGATATGCATTCCTGCATAAATAATATAAAGAAATTACCTCTACTTATAGGTGTCTTATATCTCACTGGTTTTGGGGGTTTTTTGTGTTTATGGAAATAAGGCAGAGCAGATCAGAGAAGCGAAGGACGCGGCCTAAACAAACATTAGCATTGTGGCTCCAAGAACAGAGGCAGGACAGGGGAGGAAAGAGATTTTGTCTAAGCTGATTATAAGACAATTGAAACATGAAAAATCAGCTCCTACTTCCTCCTCTGTTTTGGGACACTGCATATTGCACATTCCTTGTAGAAAGAGAACCATAGTAGGAAGCCTGACTTGATCAACATCATCATCTTCTTCATCATCATCTCCTGGAGAAGAGGAGACTCAGAGGAGACCTCGTCACCCTCTACAGCTACCTGAAAGGAGGTTGTAGCCAGGGGGGGTTGGTCTCTTTTCCCAGGCAACTCTCAACAAGACAAGAGGGCACGGTCTCAAGTTGTGCCGGGGGAGGTTTAGGTTGGATATTAGAAAGAATTTCATTACCGAGAGGGTGATCAGGCATTGGAATGGGCTGCCCTGGGAAGCAGTGGATTCTCCATCCCTGGAGATATTTAAAAAGAGACTGGATGTGGCACTCAGTGCCATGGTCTGGTAACTGCAGCGGTAGTGGATCAAGGGTTGGACTTGATGATCTCTGAGGTCCCTTCCAACCCAGCCAATTCTATGATTCTATGATCTTCTACTCAACGTAGCCTAGAACATTCTGAATTTTGGCAAGTGTCCTGGAGGGCAAAGCATTACTGTGCATGTCAGAAACAAGAGTCAGGCTCCAGGACAAGAAACTGAGCAGGCACAGACTCAAGAGAGATGGGGTAATGGAGATGTCACCCAAATCACCCATGGTGGAAGCAAATCTGAAAGCCAAGTGGGAAGCGTGGGCCTCACAGTCTAGATTTGATCAGCAGCTGCATCCTGTAGAGCCTGCATGTAACCAAAGTTCTTACCCCATCACCATCCCTCCTCCATCTCATTTCCAACAGGACTCCTGCCTCCTCCTCTCCCCTCAGCTCCTCCAGACTCTATGATGCCAAGTAGCAGAAGGACAGAGCTGTCCCATGTCAGCCATGTGTCTGTCAATGTTACCTCTATTGCTGATGTGGTGCTGGGAAAGAGCTGGGATCACTTCAGCACATTTGAGCTCTCTTAAGCCTCCTTAAGCAAAAAGGTCTCTCTTGATTTAAAGCCAGCAGCATGAGGCATCATTAAATGATAAAGCATCAAATAAAGAGGAAGAGGCACCCAGGAGTTTCTTGATAATAGTGGAGAGATGACTTGTAGCTGGAGATGAAATTGCTTTTGGAGCAGCAGCTACACAGTGTCTAGCCAGACTGGGAAGCCCCATAGCTGGAAGCAGAGACCTGTATGATCTGAACAAGGAGGATTTCCATGCAGCCAGGGAGACTCAAAAGTGTCTTGACAACCCAAAACCTGCTAATAGATGTGAGCAGCAGCAAGGAGCTATGGATCTCAGAAACTGTGTCGAGAAAGCAATGAAAGGGGCAGAAGTCAGAGCAGACCTCACTCAGCCACCTGGCTGCACAAGTGGGTTAGCCAAATGACCTCAGTGAAACTATTTTCTACTCTGTTTGTAACCCTCAGAGGCCAATCAGGGCGAGGAGAGATTATCCAGTTCAAATAATGCAGAATTTAATTTCTTCAAGGGAAAACTGCCCAACAGGCTCCTTGGCTCTGCTTAGCATCTCACCCAAGCAAGTGGCTAGGAAGAGGAATAGTAGAGGCTTCCAGCAGGCAGCTTCTGCAGGCCAGCTCTGTCTGTGCTGCAGAGCATCCCATGGCAGACAACCGAGTGCTCCAAGTTTGCAGGAGCTGTTGAGATGTGGCGTGCAGGCAGCCATCAGGCAGAGCCAGATCAGAGAATTAGCAGCAAGGGGAAAGCTGAATCTTCTGGCTTGGCAGATAACCATATGAGACCTCTTCTTGGCATAATCTGGTGCAAACAAGGACTCCCAGGATAAATAGGCAGTGGAACAACTTATACACATTTAACTGGACTCAGCTTGCAGAGCCAGATCAGCAAAAAGAAATCAGACACCCCAAGTGCTTGGGGAATTTGCCCCACCATTCGAGTTTTTTCTGCAGCAGCCAACCAGGAAAGGAAGCAGCTGCTAGCAAGAAAGATGGACATTAATTGCCATGAGTCCCATAAGCACAGATAT
Organism: Calypte anna; assembly: GCF_003957555.1. Taxonomy (NCBI): domain Eukaryota; kingdom Metazoa; phylum Chordata; class Aves; order Apodiformes; family Trochilidae; genus Calypte; species Calypte anna. The sequence goes on from NC_044245.1 coordinate 16,872,421, forward strand.
GTCAAATGGAAAAGGTGACTATAGTCTGGTCTGTGGCATTCTTTAACAATTAGAAAAAGTGATAGATTTAATTTGTAAAACAAGAGAAGTTGGCAATAATGCAAAAATTAAAGAAAGCTGTTAACTGCTGGTACTGTGAAAAAGTTCTCCATAAAACACTGACTTGTTATAATAGGAGGCTGGGCCAGAACAAAACATCACAAGAGCCTAGTAAAAAGCCTGTTTCCCAGTCTGAGAGTTGCAAGGACACAGAGTAATGTCAATGAAACCCAGAGCTACACAAATGAGGCCCCACGTTTTTGTTTAGAACTTCCCAGTTGAACAACAGAAGGAAAAAACACTGGCTACAAATCACCAGTTGGTACCTGTGAAAGGCATGGCAAAAGTGGACACTGCCTCAAGGATAACCGTTAATAGAGCAGACATGCTAAAAACAGTAAGGAACAGACTGTCCAAAAGTGAACCTACTAATTGGCCTCAAATGGAGACAGTGACAAGGAAAAGTACATTCATCCAACAGTTGGGAAAGTTGGGTTTGCAAATTGGACATCTGGAGTTTGAGCTAGATTTCTGGATAGCTGAGATAGTGGATGAGCTAATAAACAGTTTAGATTTCATTATGCCTAATAGCTGACTAAGTGCCAGGAAACCATGTCTTACAGACTCTGCCCATGAAAATTCTTCATAAGTATGTGGCACAGGTGAGAAAAAGGATTGGTAGACAAGTGGTTTGCAAAGAAGAGGGAACAGCACCATTATAAGTGTCATGCCACAGGAACTTTCCAGCCATAAGAACCAGTTCCCAGAGGCTGAGACCTGTTTTGAGACCTAGGATATCAAAGGAATTTTAGCTGATCAAGTGTTGGTGTACTGGAAGCAGAAACCTGTTCCCCCTTATGTGCTAGACATTTCTGATGAGGACGAAATAAAAAGGGGAAGAGGGAGGAGGGAATCAGGGCCAGAAATCATGATGAAGTGAGCAGATGTAGTAAATATAAAGAAAAAAAACTATCAGGGGAAGAAGGGTAGAGATATATACATGGACCTGTGTATTTGGTGTTGAGGATGGCTTGCAAACCTTGGGTGCTGAGATGTCTGGAGTTGTCCTCCCTCTCATTGCCAAAGCAGCACAGGATCAAAATACAGGAAGATGGCCATGGAGCAGCCATTTCACTGCTCAACTGAAGCCAAGTGCAGGAGCTATTCTGGGCAGATGGAAATTTCAGGAAGGCAAGTCTGAGCTCTCATGTCACCTTGGGCTTTGCTGGTTGTTGAGAGGAAGGAAGGTAGCCTCAAATCCTGTTCAGTGATACAAGGATCAATGCACTCCAGTGACAAACATCTGTGGACTTTGGTAGAAAGTTCTGCTTAATGGTGTCAGAATGAAGCCCTTAGTGGCCTCTGAATTCTGTGGTTAACCCCTCCTTGAGGCAAAGGGTTATACCTCAAGCACAGCCCTGCAGAGACACAGTCAAACTACTTTTAAGCATTTCCATGAGACAATGATGCACCTTTCTTTTGGATGTCCCAGATCACCCTGGTGACATGCTCTGAGTGAGACATTTCCTCTGGCTCCTCGGTGGGGCAGTTCTGCTGCACAAGTCAAAAGCCCTGTCTCTTACCTGGTGGGTTTACATATGGTCTGAGATGAGCTTATGTCTTCTAGGCTGCAATAAAACTCCAAAGAAAGAGAGTATTTCCTAATAAAATAGCAGCCTGCTTTCAGCAGATGGGGAGTGAAGGAGGAATTTCCACTGACACAACGACAGTGGAGCTGTCCAAAAACCACTGCTTCTTCTGGTTCTGCAGGATCTGATAGGACTTTGTCTCCTAACAAGAGACTGACTTCTAAGCCTGTAGGTGCTACATAACAACAGCTAACTTGGGTGATCTAAGGTACATATTACCACTGTGCCCCTGAGAACCATGGCTGTGTGCTATAAGATGTGGCAAGTTTGTACTAAAATAAAAGGACTCTCTCTCCATGGCATATTCATTACTCTCCCCTACTGAATATCTATATCACCCGCCCTCTATGTATTCTTTATGCTTCAACAGAGAAGCAATTTCAAGCCAGCACAGCTTCAATATAGAGTCCTAGCTTCCTTCAATGTGCAGTCATTCACACCTGTGCAAAGTAGATGTAAACTCACTTTTCACTCACCATATACAGGTGCAAATGCCTGCACAAGGTGAGCAGCAGTGGCAAATCAAGCCCATAATCACTGCAAAGTGCTTAAGCAGGGTAGGATGGAGACCAGCAGAGGCACATGGGATACAGCCAGCAATCAGGAGGCAAGTGAATGACAGCTCAGTTTGGGAGTCTCTTCTCCCTCGCTGTGCAAGCAGCATCTATGATTAGCAATGGAAGTCATAAGTGTGTGCCCAGAGGACAACAAAATCAGTGTCTGTGGGAATGTGGCAGGCCTGGCATTGCCATCAGGGTGAGGCTGCAGCAGGAAGCCTGTGCTGCCATCAGGGCTGAAAGATACCAGGTGGCTCTGTGGTTGTGAGACCAGCCACAGGCTAAGCCTGGGGGTCTGGCTTGGTTTAAGGCACGTTTCTTCTGAGTCAGGTTATCCAGGAGACTGGATCAATCACTGCTGAAGCAGCACAGGCACTTCTAGCATTCTCTGTTATATTGCCTCCTAAAAACTGCCTGAGAACTGTGGACCACAAGAGCTTTCAAAGGAAACTTTAGTTTTTATGAGCTGTTGAATGGGACAGTAAATAGATCTAAAATGAATCCACTGCCTTTTGTCAGAGCTCTCTGACTACAATGGTAAGGGCAGTAATTACCACAATGGGCTGACTGGGGGAGGTTGGGGGAGAAGGGAGGTACATTTTTTTCATGCTGACTTTTTTAGCCTGAAGATTAAGGGCTTATATAGCAACTTTGCTTGGTAATCTGAAAAAGACCTTCTGAAATGTGGTCCTCTTAGTCCTACACCTGCCAGCTTTCTTCACTCTTCTTTCCCTAGGCTCCTAATAGCCATGGTAAATGCATCCAGAGAAATATGGTTGTTATAAAGTACTGAAGTTTCTGTGTAGCATGTCATAAAATTACTGAATTTGAAAAAGTATGTGTGTCATTTTTCCAAGGGACTTTAAAAATGTGCCTCCTGATATATGTGAAAATATAAAATATGGCTCACAAAAAAAAATTAAAGTGGAAAGCACATACTCATGAAGGAAACCTGCTTCATTTGTTACATCTATCTTTTCAAGGCAAAGCACTAACATCATTTGCATGGCAGGCTGGAAATCTACATATCCCCACTGATTTTTCTGTGTTTGTAGTACCTGGTATGGGAGAGGGCTGGCCATCAGTGCAGAAGTGTTTTCTCATGGCTGTGAAGTTCTGCAGAGCCTCCAGAGCCCGACGTTCACTCACATCCCACAACAGTCAGGCTAAATCTGATTCAGAAGCAAGATGATGACAGCTAGGACAAGAAATCATTTTTATCTGTAAAATGAGCAATTTTGAGCACATGATTGTGGCAAGTAGTCCAAACAGTTTCTTATTTAATGAAAGCACTTACCACTGACAGCATCAAAGATGTAGTGTCAAGGCAGGGAGAGTGAAACCTCGCACTGATCCACTGTGGGCTCCTATGGGCTGAGAAAATCAGGCTCTAAAAGGGAGGACTTTCTCAATACTGACATTAACAATAGAGTGAAAGAAGTCTTTATTTCCAGTAGCAGGTTTTGAGCAAATGACTTTTGCCCTCCTGTGTTCGTGTTTTCCTAGCAGTTTATGAAAGGTTTATTTACCACACAAAAGGTATACCCAGTGACTTCCTCTGGAATGGGTTTTTAGGTGTCTTTTCAGCATGAGCTACAAATAACAGAAAGAACATGTTGTCAGTAGGTAGAGCAGGAGCATATGGGCTGTCCTGGGGCCTCCTCTCAACTGCCAGCTATGCCAGGCAGCACTGCTGGAGCTGGCTTTCCAACGAGGTAGCACATGGGGCCAAGAGCAAGCCCCAACCCTGCCCTGGTACTGGGCTCCTTGATGTTGCCAGCAGGATCCCACCATGCCACATCTCACACAGGCATTGCAGGCACTGCAGCCAAAGTCAGAGATGTGTGGCAAAGGCACGAGGATGGAGGGAAGCAGGTTCAGCTTCCCCATGACTGTGCTATAGGGTGTGGATGGTACTTGCTGTATGGTGCAAAGCCACCACTTGAGGGTGAAGCAGGTGCTCAGAGGGGAGCTGCAAAGAGCTGAAGTTCCTTCAGTCACTCTTCTTGCCTCATCTTCTTTGCCAGCAGTCCCAGATGTAGCATACTTCGAAGTTGTTGCAACTGTATCGTTCTCTGTAGTATGGGAGCTACTGTGACATTTCTGTACTTGATTGTGTTGAAATGCCTGGAGGCAGCTGAGGTAGGATGTGGACTACTTCACCATACCTGGCACTGGTGGTAAGGATCCCATCACCATCATCTTAGTGGCAGCTGGCCTCTGGTACCTGTCCTGGTGTCCTACTGGTCAGGATCAACGGTGTGCACACTCCACAGCTTCTGAGGAGGACAGTGAAAAAGTGTGACTAGGTTCTTGTAGATTTATTAATTTATCTATTTATTAATTTATCTACTCAAATAATTCTGTGAAATGCCACAAATTATAAAGGCAGGCTTACAACAGTCTGGTACCAGCAGTGTCTTCGACTGCTGCTGACATGAAATAATTTTCCTCTTCTTCTACTCAGCCACCATGGCATCCATTTGATATTTGCAGAATGTGTATTTAAGATACTAAAATATACTTCATTTTACATTTTTAGTTACTTTTCCACCAGAACACTTACCTAGAGCAGCAGTGGATTCTTAATTACTTTATGGTTTTAAGGTCTAAAGCCAAAGCTGATTTAAATAGCTAAATCTAAAAAAGATTATCTTGAAAAGAGTATCTTATAAAGAGGTAACTTTCATAATGCCTGTGTCCCCTCTTCAGCCTCGGCTTATTTTTATGGTAACCCATGGGATATAAGTTTGGAACCACCTTAGGCCAGCAGTCCTACCTTGTACCTAAAACTACTTGAGATCCTGGGCTTTTCCCCTCCTAAATCCCCAGAGGACTCTGTTTGCTGTCAGAGCATGTGTACATCCTAGATCATGCATTAGTAGAAAATCGTGGAAAGTCCTTTCCTTAAAATGTGCCCAATTATATGACCCCGATGCTCCTACCTAGCCCAGTTGTTAGAGCACTGGGGACTGGAGGACCTGACTTCAGTGTCATTGCTGACTGGGGGGATGAGGTACAGCCTGCTGTGGGTGTGCAGGGCTATTCAGCAGTGCTGTGTGGTCACCGTGCTGGGAGGGTTGCTCTGCTCCTCTTGCTCTTGTGAAAAGAAGACAGGGACAGTGGTCTGGGAAGGACAGATAGAAGAAAGGAGGGGGGAATAAGACCAGGAGACACAGAGCATCTGTGGTAGAAGGAAGGTTTGGTCCTGTCCCTGGCAGCTCTTTGCAAAGAAAGGATGGGAAGCCCACAAGTCCTTCTCCCAGTAAAGTGTCCCACCCAGTGTCAGCAGCCCATTCCTTCCCGAAAGGACAAGAAATGCTTCAGAGAGGACGTGACAGCTCCAGAGCCCCATAGGTTTTCTCAAGCCTGGACTAGCTGACAGCCTCTTCTGAGCTCACCACACTGTTAGGAAGCTCCTCACTGCAACTTCCTTCTGTAGCACATTGTTGTTTTTTACTTTATCGTTCACACACTGGTGTACATCCCTTTCATTTTAACTATGGAAACAGAAAAAATTGAGGATGTTAACCTTCCTTCCCTCCCTTCTGCCATCCAGTTTGCTTCTACAGGTTTTTCCCCTCTCACGAAAGCTGCTCTAGCGTGTTAACAGATGGGTCTTCAAGTGTTGCTATTTACATCTTTTTCCCCAGTTACAAACTTAGCAATCTATAGGGGAAGCATCCAGCACGCTCTTAAAGCACAGTATAGCAGAGAGTATTGTTTCTGTATCCAACTTCTGCAGTCTGCTCTGCAGTCACTAAGCATGAACAAACAACCTTCTCTTTCTTGATGGCTTCTTGTGTGTATGTGCCAATGCCATGTTTTCAGATTACAACTTCTGAAATGTCTTCCTAAGCCTGAAGCTGAACAGATAGAATAGAGATCATTAAATACTAATGTGTCTATCAGTCAAATGGGCATTGTTTTTCACCAGTCTCTTCTCTACCTTAAAATAAGCTTTTACAAACGAGTGCATACAAGCACGTGTGGGTGCAAAGGCAAATACAAAGCCTGAGACAAATCCACACATCTGGGTCTTGCCTGGGCTGCCCCAGCATCTGGTTGCACTTGTACTGCCTGGTTCTGATCCTGCCTGTGGCTCAGGCATGTCTGGAAATGCTGCCCTTTTTTAAAAAAAAAAAACAGCAAACCATAACACGAAACCACTGCTAAAGTCCAGCAATCACTGACATCCAGTGGCGGCCAAGGATAATTACAAATATTTATTTTCTGAGAGCCTTGTTTGTTACCTGGGGACACCCAGGCTAAGATGAAGGCTTGTGTTTGAGCTTTACAGAAGCAGGACAAGTCAATTGAAACACAGCATTGCTGTTATTAGCCAGGAGAGCACAGGTAATTGAGAACCAGTATTGAAAAGTGCTTCTGTGTTCCCTGCACAGAAGCTCCAAGTCCAACTGTGCTGCTGTATAGTTTGAGAGTAGCCACAGACGGCAAGTCAGGTCTCCCTTTGGGAAACTGCTCTCAGACCAAACCTGATGCTTCCTGCCCCAAGCAGTTTGGAGCAGGATAAAATGAAGCTTGAGCAACAGTGATGCCACTATATTGGTTTAATAAAAAAAACTGCTGCAGAGTGAGCCCTTCAGGCCCGCCCAGCAAGGTTCGAATATCAATTTAATGCCCTGGTTGGTGATTTTGCCTGAAAAAACCCACCAAGGTCCACATTTGGCTTATTACCATTCAGGACAGATGATTAATAATTTCTTTATGATTGGAGAGGAGTGGGGGGGCATTAGGTACCTTTTTTTATCATGATGCTTGTTCCTAAATGCTTATACAGTCTTACCTTTCCTCTGCATGAAACTATTTGGGCCATGGTACAACTGCTGAGTTACCTGGCTTGTTTTTTTGTTGTTTTGTTTTTTTGTTTTGTTTTGGTTTTTTTTTTGTCGATATTTTTCTATGTTGTCACTCTCAACAATATCTGACTGCATTTAGGGAATGTTTACAAAAAATTGTAAGAAAAAAAGGTCAGATCCTCATAGAAAGCATGGAGATAAATTCTCTAGGTGGCACAGCCTGTCCTAATTACTACAGGAAATGTCACTTCATTAGTGAAAGCATAATGAAACCAAAGCTCTTTTTGGGATATTTTTGATACTTTTTCACATTTGGGGTGTGGGGCAGGGATATAATAACAAAATTTAAAAGTAATCTAATTTTTATTTCTTAAATGGAATATTGGAGCAGAAGGTGAATTTTGACAAGCATAAAATACTTCCAGTGTATCAAACTTGAATTGGTGCTGACACCACCATAATTTAAACCTTAGGCCTTTGTAAACAGTTTGCACAGAATGCCCTTTAAGCAGTCAGAGCTCACTGCAAGGATTGCAGCATTTTCAGTATGTGAGACTTCATCTGCCTCTTCCCCTTCAGCCTCCAGTCCTTTCTGTACTGTTTCCACCCCCTCTGATACTCCTTGCAGAGAATTTATTCCTCCTTTTTTGGTAGTCACCAAAGGCACTTTCACATTGACATGTATTACAGGATTCTCTCTTGAAGTTTTAGCCATAAAAAACATCCGATCACAGGGCACTGGCTGTGTAAGAGATGCTCTCTGCTGCAAGGGATACAGAGGTGAAGGATTCACCAACCAGAAAGGGGACACAAAGCTCATGCTATGACCTGGACGGGATTTGAAGCTCCTTTAGCTTGGGTGTCCTGCTCTACATGAGATGCTGCCTCTTAGCAGCAGGGAAAGCTGGAAAGGGAGGAGTAGCAGCAGCACATCTTAAAGTGACAAGTTGAAGTGTAAGGAGAAAGAGGCATTTCACTTCCTTTCCTTGGGTTTCATAGATTTTGTTTTGTGCCTCCTGCCTATGCAGTAAGGGATAGTTCTCTGATTTGCACTGTATGGAGGGCCAGACAGAAGAGTCCTGGATGAAAAAGTAGGACAAAGGAGTGACAAGCCCTACCCTGCAATGCACCAGACCAACCTCCCTGGATCATCTTGGCTGACTGTGCTGGGAAGTGAGCAGGGGCTCTTGTCTTCCCCAGCTCTGCCTCACTGACAATGAGAGCCATTTCATGCTCATGGAGAGCATTAGGAGAAAACAACAATGAAGTAGGATGTGGTCAAGAAGCTGAAGAAACTGAGCTTGCTCTGAGCTTGCTGCAAGTCTCCACACAGCGTCACAAATGAAGGATTGCTCTGCCTATAGCTGGGGAGAAAGCCAGAATCTCTTTTCTGATGCTGAAATAAAGCAGCCCCCTTTTAGACCAGTCAGGAAAGTAATTGTTCATTCCTCAGGTTGAGCAGCACATATGCAGTCTCTTTGTTAAGTAGCTTTCTAAATTTTTTGCTCCTTGGCTCTTGCAGTCTCAGCCTGTGTGATTGCCAGCCCTGAACTCCAGCCAGGAAACCCCACTCCCAACCCAGAAGGGGCTAAAATGCAGCACACAGCACTTACAGCACAGACAGGGCTATAAATGGGCCACTGGTTACAGTCACTGGGGAAGAGGGGGAGGGCCACACTTCCTAAGTACAGCATCTAAAATTCAATACAGGTCCTCTGGTTATAGAGCATTTAGAAACCTTCATTCTGAGGGAAGACCAGCGTGTGGAAGAGGAAGGGGAGCCTTGGTGGCTACCAAGCTGGAGAACGCTTTTTCTTACAAAATAACTCGCAGCCACAGTGTCAACCTCTTTTAGGTAAACATGCCCAGGCAAAAAGCCCAGCAGTGAGAAAGAACAGGATAACTAGTTCAGATAGATGGGAATTAAATTTGTGGCAAGCTAAAACCAAACTTAGGTCTCTTTGCGGTACTGAAATAACTTTGCTACTGCCTTGAACAGCAGCCTTCAGAGTGGAGGGACTGGCACATGCTGTGGGGAGACTGGTAACAGATGGCTTATAGATACCTGTCCCTCTTCTACACAACCAGATCTGCACGGTGGTTGTCTGTTTCTAGGAGCTGGAAGCATTGTTTAGGTAACCAAAATCTGGCTCCTGCCTAACTAGCAGTTTGCAAATTCACCATCTATCTGTGTAATTTTGATATAAAACACCATCATGCCATCAAAATAGCATTTTAAACTGGTTTCCACAGGCACAGGGTCTTCACAGACTTGCACTGAGATGAGATGAAATGAAGGGTAAAAAGTCCTTCTCCCATAGCATTACCAGAGTGTTGAGAGTCTTGGACTGGAGGCAGGCAAACAGCATTGCTCAATTCATTTCCATTAGAAGATGAATGTGCTTCCACATTCCTGGACAGCAAATGACAGGAGGCATTGGCTCGTAGGGAGCTAGTCTGCAATTTTACCATAACTGCCTGAAGGACTTGGAAATAAGAAGTGTTTTTCCACATAGGCCCTACTGAAACATGAGCTTGGAAGCTTGTCCAGCCAACAGACAGGACTCCACCTTTCCTTCTGTACCTATATTTCTTGGTACCTCCAAGGGTGGGTATTATCTCCCAGCTTTAAGGCTGGAGAAGGCCTTGGCTGAGCTGAGGGGATCTGCCCGAAAGCAAATAAGGATATATCAGGGTTAAGAAACAGGAAATTTTTTTTTTACAGATGCTGTATTCTGATTGCAAGAGTGACCTTGTCATTGTGTGTTGAGCACCCCAAAGCAGTGGCTAAGGTACCAGGCATCCAGCCACCACATCCTGGATGGGCAGAAGGGGCAAGAGATAATTTATCTGCATGGTTCTTCCTAACACAATGTATGAATGGTTCCAAACTCTGACCACAGAAGCTCTTGCTCAGGTTCCCAGCATCTATTTCTTCAAAGAGATCTAATAAAGTTCTTCTCAGATGAAAAGACAGCTACTTCAAATTCTACATAGAACCAGAAAAAGTGAGCTTGCAAGATCCCTGATTCAGAACACCAATTTTGAGGCTATTAACTAACTACCTTGGAGAGGACACACATTGAAGTCCCTGTTCTTTCTCAGATTAAGGGGTCTTTGACTCCTACTGAGCAAGAGACAAGCTCCTTGTTGGCTAGTGACTGCTGTGAATGGATCCATGGACAGACATTCAGTTTGCAGCCTAGCAGTTGGATTTTAATCTTTACTCTAGTTAATCTTTACACAAAACAGAACAGCTCTGACAGATGATGAACATAAGAGTGAGTGAACCTCAGCACTTCTGGCAGCTGGGTTCTTGTTTGGGATTTGCTGCACAAGCAAGCAACTTGAACTTTCCTCCTCCATGTGTTAAATGAGTATTATGTCCTGCTGGGCTCTTCTGCAGTACAGCTGCCTCTCTCTGACCAGAAATTTTGTCATGGCTCTGAGAAGGTATCCCATGAGGTCAGTATTTTCCTCTTGCTTTGATGCAGCACTGCTGGTCCAGATGAGCTGTGTTAGCACGTCAGGACTCAGTAGCTGAGAACATTCCATTACTGCTGTCAGGACCACAAAACCAGAATGATAATTACAAGAAATTGGTTTGGCTCAGACCCAAAGTTTCAATAGTTTTTGAATTTTCAGCAGACCAGAAACTCTGCCCCTGACTGAATGGATCACCCTGCTTCCCTACATGTTTTTTTAAAATCACCCCTGATTTGCCCAAGGATCCATGCATCCTTCACAGCATAGAGGATGGTATCTCTCCTGCACCAGCCTCCAGAGCAGAAGCCAGGGAGTTTGGATGGTGAAGGGAGGTGAGATTTCACATTCCTATGGCTAACTCAGAACAGGGTTTCTGACCAAAGCATGTCTGTGCACAGAATGCTCTAGCCACATGCCACAGGGGGTAGAACACTTGTCAGTGTGCCCGCCTTGTATTTGACATATTTTGTTACATATCTGTTAAATGAAAAAGTTGCCTTTGCCATTCCCAAACTCTTGGGTTGTTGGGTGGAACAAACCAGCACACCAGCTGGCACATCTCTAATGTCCTCAGTTTGCTCCAGATGAAATTTACCTTAGAAAGGTAAAAAAGGTATTTCATCACTTCCAAAATTTTCACTTCATATTTCTAATTCTTTTGGGTTGACAAAAATTGCTGCTTTCTTTCTTCTTTTTTTTTTTTTTTTTTTTTTTTGGCAAATAAATGAGGGGGAAATCCCCTAGCCTATTATTTATGAGTCCATGCACAAGGCTGGGGTAAGATTTGGAGGACAAGCAGTGAGAAAGACCATCTCCACTGATGCACATTAATGGAGAGTGCTCACACATGTGACTGAAGGCAGAATTTCTGTTTTGCTGTTTTCTTTCAGAGCGTGCCTGGGAGGAGAGAAGGGAAGCAAAAGGGTCCTCTACTTAAGGTTTGGGTTGGGAGGCAGCTTGGGGGTTCCGTGGGCTTGAGCTCCACAGGTTGGCTGGGGCAACATTTAAGAGGTCCTGGTGGCTTTGCATGCTCAGCTTCAGCACAGTAACCTGTCCACTGGCTGGTCTTTATGAAGTATTTAATTCTGTAGTTTTAGAGCTGTTGAAAAAGAAAAGGGAAGATTTATAACAATATTTGCTAACTCCAAGCCAACTGGTTTGGCACAGGAATGAACTATGTTTTTCAGAACAGCTTTTCAACATTCCACTGTTAGCTAAAATGTATGAAAATTACAGTTTTGAAATGACCAGATGTTTTTGCAGAGAAAGAAATAGATGACCTGAAAGGGGAAGATGAGGCCTGAACTTGGGCTTCTATGATACAACTGTCAACTTTTCAGCTAATGGATGACCCACTACCATCTAAAACTACTAAATTTATGTGATTAATGCTGCTAAATTGCAGCCACAGTATATTTATAATTTTCTCCGTCAGCTTGATACCATTTGTGCAGCATCTCTATAAAAGGTGAAAGAGAGAAAAGGTAATTAATCTGGTGTTCTTGTACAGAACAATATGGTATGGCTCTCCTCAGAGCAGAAGCTTTCAAGTGAAATAAACTAATGGTTTCATCTGTTTCATTTCCAGCTCTACTTTTTTTTTTTTTTTTTTTTTTTTTAAATCAAGAGCTGGAAGTCCTTTCAGTGTTGTCTGGTTTTCTAGACGGAAACTGAGACTAGAAACTTTCTTGTTTTGAGTTTCGTGACCAACCAGTACTTTATTCATGTGACTTATCACAAGAAACTTATTTTGGCCACCCATAATATTCTAATTGGACTGGCCTGTGTTAAAAATCTGTGTTAGATTGATGGGATTCTTCAAATGCTTTTCTTATTGCTCTTGAGCAGTTACCAGTCAAATGAGATTAAGAACAAAGAGAAGGACTCAGGAAAGAGATGAGATGGTTTGGGGTTGCAATCCTCTTCTACAGCTGTAGTTTAAGGTGCCCCCCCAAAATCCTGTAATAGAAAAGCTCTTTTCTCATCTCCTTCAAAGCAGCCATTTGTTAAGGTGGGAATTAAATGAAGCTGAAGATGGTGGAGTAGTTACTGAAACTAGAATTACTGCCATGCAATGTTGTTCTCCAGTAAAAAGGATCCAGTAACATTGCCAGGCCCAGCTGGCTGCCTCCATGCCAGGGGAGGTTCTTGTGTTTCCACCATTGCACTATAGGGGACAGTAGTAGCACCCTGGAGCTCCCTGACCACCCTGCTGAGAGGTCCTGATCCCACAAGAGAGCTCACCCCACTCCAGGCAAGTGCAGGAGAAGCCAGGGACATTCAGCACCTTGAGGAATAAAGCTCAAAAAGCCACGGCTTCTGCTGCTGAAAAAGTATCATCAGCTGGCTCTGCTCCTCTTCCAAGGGAGCTGACAAAAAAGCTATTTAAAAATCTGTTTAAAATTACGTATTCTCTCCTTTAGGGTTTGCTAAGCTCATTATAGAAGTGGAATGAAATTCCACAGCACGTTTAACATTTTTATTGTTCTTATTTTCTGAGCTTTTCCAACCTAATAGAGAATGACTGATCCCACTGGTGATCCAAGAGGGACGAGGTGTAGGAATCACAGCAGCCTGAGCACCATAGCAATACTGTGACTACCAGTTTGGCTACTTCATTGGGCAGGCTGATCCAAGGAGGGATTAAGAGGATTTTGTTTTCCATTTTTTAAGTTGAACAGGCCGGGACGAAAGCTTTATACTGCATTTCTGAACAAGTAAGGGTATTTAGAAAAGCGGTAAAAAAAGACTTCACCAGAGCTAGACTTTGAGCAATATAAAAATCATTTACCATAGGAGACTGACTGCATGAAACCACCCAACTTCCCCCTCTTTCATCCTTTAGTGGTCACTGATGACCTCCTGTCTTTCTCCATTCCTTACAACCTTCTGCTAGGAGCCACCCAGCTGCTGTCTGGCAAGTAAAGGGAAAAACGCAGTCCTGGAACATCTGATTGCCAGGATGCATTAAAGTCTGAGGGGTGTGTGGTGGCTCAGATCAAATGCAAATCAAACATAAGCCACAGCTTAAATTTGAGTTGACCTTCACCTACTGACAGGTTGGAAAATGATTGATTGTTTTTCATTCGCTCCTCTCCCACCCCAACCCTCCACAGTCCAACCCCAGCCTCTCCCTGCAGATTCCTAATTAGGCACAGAAGTGAAGGGAACAACTAATTGTTATCAGCGGTTTGGATTTCCAGACTAAGAAATTTCAGTTCAGGGAAATGTTGTCCAAATGTTATGCTAGACTGACCCACGGCCAGGAATTTTCAACACTGAGCTCATTGCTAATCTAAATGCATCAAATCATGTGCATTGTTCCCTTTTAACACCTACCACTTGTGTCTGAAGAACATTCAGCTCCTGACAAAAGCTTCTGCTGAAAAGGGAGGATTTGCCTTTTCCACCAGCAAAGGGACTCGGGGAGGCAGTAACCCCCACATGTAGTGACTGATGCCTCATTTTGGATTATTGACTTGGAGTGCATCCCACCACAGCCAGTTGGAGACTTTGTTGACACTCTTGCAAAACCAAGGCCTCAGTACCTCAGAGGTATTTGCTTTTGTGACCCCCTGAAGGGTACTGCTACCTTAGCTCGATAACTTCAGCTATATACCTGGTGTTGGATATATTCTTGTGTTGTGGAATTAATGCAGGGTAACTACAAAGCTCTTAATAGGGCACAGTTTTATACAAAGTGAGTGACAAGGCTGTGAGTAACAAATGGCTGGCAAACCACATTTGGCTAAGCAAGGGCTTAATTTGGCAGATTGCAAACCACTTTTTTTGATCAAGCAAAAGTGTTAAATTTGTGACTAAACATCTGCTGTAACTCCTGGCAATTTGCATGGTAGCACAGGCACATGTGGCAGAGAAGGTTCATCAACTGGCTCCCAGGAGGGAGGAGAAGGTGGTTTTGTCTTTTCCTTCCTTCCCCTGTCAGAAGTCATCACAGCTGGCTTAGGTTATAGAAGACCCAGCTTCAAATCTTCCCTGTCTGACTCAGAGGGCTCCAGAGGGTTTTCCCAACTCTTAGTTTCTCTCAGAACGAATACTAAACATCCATATCAAGCAATTATTTTAGATAGTTTCCCTTTGTAACATCAGGCTGCTTCTGCTGCCTGTGGCTCACTCTGGGAATCACTGCAGTCCCAGCACGTGAGGACTCTCAGCAGCCCAACACGCTGAAGCAGTGCTTCTGCTTTAGGCACTAGCAGCAACAAATCTTCTGTCCTTTACAGATGCAAACTAGTCCAGAAAAGTCTGTACAAAATCTCGGAGTAGGTTACCACTAGGCTGATGATCAGATGTATTAAATAGTATTCTTAAGCTTAATTGTATTAATCAGAAAGCTGCCATATTAAAAGAATTGAAAGTTCTTTTTAAGATGTAGATGAGAAAGGTGTCAGAAAGGTAACAGATACTGCCAGCAACCACATGTAATAATTTGGAAGCACATTACCCCTCTAAGTGAAGCATGTCTGTTAGTACTCATACACATGAGTGTATGTGTGTTTACGGATGTATGAGTGTCTGAGTTTATAATTAAAGATCATAAATCATTATGTAGCCAAAGTAATAAAGTTCATGCAAGCTACTAACCTAGAAACATCATTACTATACCAGTCCTAACTGTCAGGTTTACACTTTGCAAAATTTTGGAAACAAAGACTGTGAAAACTGGCTAACCACAAGTACTGGATGAGATAAGCACAGAGCTGAATCCCATATGTGCATTTGGGTGTGTATCCAGACATACAAACATTTATATGTGCATGTGTATATATGTATAAATGCTAAGACTAACAAAATACTTCTTAATTTTGACACTTGTTAAAGCAAATTTACATTTCTTTCTAACTGATGTAATGAACAAGAAACAAAGCACTTTAAATCATTATCAGGATAATCCATTACTGTTCAATGTTTTGAATACTATTCATAGTTTTAAAAACATTTAGCAATTTATGACTGAAACATCACATTCAGCCTATTGTTCAGTACATCTAACACTTAGTAATACTGATATCATACAAAGTAATTACAAAGGGAGACAGTGTACTCAGATTATTCTGTGTGAATGAGATTATATATATATAAATATGTATATTATATATATAGTTAAAAGACTACATACAAACAAATTTCAACAATTTATGTCAAAATCTTATTCATTTATTCTTTGAAACAATCCATACAAACACCAACTGTGAGCTTGACCTGAGCCACGAGAAGAGGTTTGTTGACACCCTAGGGTAGCCAGTTCTCACAGTTCTCATTTCCAAAGTTCTGCAAAGTAATAATCACACCTGACAATTACTATTCATTTGTTGCATTTCAAAATTACTTTGTTTAAAAACCCATTTAAGCTCATGAAGTAGTAGCAAAAATACCATTTCATTAGTTTAGATTAGCATTTTTGTGGAGGGCATTTCTAGATGGGTGCTTTGGGGGATTGTTGGTTTTTAATTGTATGCATGTTAGGCAAAATCTGGATCTACAGCTTACCATGACCCTCCTGTTAACAGAAAAGCCAGCGCAAGGTCTAGAATATTTATGGACAGAAAATGTCATGGGAATTACAACCTTAAAGTTAATTCATAGAATGGCCAGGGTTGTAAGGAACTTTAAAGATCATCTAGTTCCAACCCCCCTGCATGGGCAGGGACACCTTCCACTAGCTTCCACTTCAGTAATTCCTTAACATGAAAATGGTTGCGTTCTGTAAAATATGCAATAGCTGTGCCCATTATCGGTATTCATTTTAAACCTGTAGAATATTTTAAATATATATATGTGTGTTTGCTGATTTCAGTTTCCCCTGTTTTGTATTTGAATTTATCCACTGAGATTCCCATCATCTCTTATGCTCTTTTTTTCAAACCAAAGGACAAAATCCTCATTCCACTCAAATCACTGAAGGTTTGAGTTCTAGACCAGAATTTTACAAGTGGTGTATTTGTTGTTAATCACTTTCTCTGGATTGCTTTGGTTCTCTGGCTGCTCTGGTTCTGGCTGTAGGCAGGGGGACAGTGACAAATCCGCTGCTGTCCTGGTGCTGTCCAAGGTAATGGTGTCCTCCCACCACACCAGGGATATGCCATGACACAGTGTGACATGACATGACATGACACAACATAATATATGTATGCTATGCTGCTCATACATCCAGGGAGAGCATCACTTCATCAGCACCACCCTCCCAGGTTTTTGGGACTGAAGCATTAAAATGATGACTGGATCCTATACCGCAATTCTAAAGGCAAGATGAAAGGCATAGATCAAAGTACCACCTTCTGAACCCCCATGAGGCTTAACAGGACCCCTCAAAGAACAAAACAAAACAAAACAAAGGTTAATATCTGTGTTTTAAAAACTTTTGCAATTTTGGCCATTACCTAATCACAGTAAGTTAAAATGCATTTTATACAATTTTAAATTTCTTTAAACTTCCCAGAAACATGTCCTTTTGCTGCCTCAGTAAATCTGACAGATTTGAAAGCAAGGTCAAAATTACAGGGACACAAAAGTTGCATTTTTAACAGAGACTGTATGCAGCCAGAGAGATATATTTGGCAGGGAGGAAGAAAAAGAGATCTGTGTGTATGCTCGCATACACCTTTCACTGTTTCAGGCAACATGTAATAATTTCCCTTGTGAATACCTATAAAGTTATTGTAGCATTAAAGCTGGATAGACCTACAGTAATGGTATTTCCTGACATTTCCAAATGTTAAAAGGTCAACAAAAACAGTACGTATGGAAACAATCTCTTGTCATTACATTCTATAGCATGAATTAAATAAACATTTCTTCTTTTTTCTCCCTTCTCCTGTCATTCAATGTAAAAAAATCTAAACTATGACACCAAATCAGCATGAAACCAGTGAGTTTTAATTATAGAAGAATTTTTTAAAAAGCAATCATTTTTGTTTCATCAGTTCCACTTTTTTGAACATCCACCCATCTCTAACCAGTGCACAACCTTGCAAACATCTGGAGTAAGGTATTATTACTATTTAGACCCACTACTTTCAGCTGTACAGTAGTGGACACCTAATGTATGCACTGAGGATGACACTTCCCCACCTTTCACCAGTCATGTAGCCTCACACACATAGAAAAAGGCAAAAGTCTGGTAATGTAACAGCACAGAGCATAAACTGCTAGTTAGATCTTCAAACACACCCAGTATTCCTTGGTTTAGAGGAAGACGCATGAGGCTCAGAGGAGAGATTAGGGTCAACTGCAGGAAGTTCCATCCCAAAGGTTCTTTCCAGGACCTGGATCCAGAATGAATACGGTAGGAAAAGCCTCCCTAATAAGTCAAACTCTTTCTTCTTTCACTAAATAAAACAAACATTTTTCTAACCTGTATTGTTTCTGGCTCTGCTCACCACTCAGCCCCTTACTACAGCTTACTTGAAAATTCCTTACTGGGTGTTTGGCAGAGGGAGTATGATCTATAGTGTGACCTTGCAATTCAGTGCACCGCTGTCGTTCTGTATAATGCACTGTAAAGCATAGCTTTTATTGGAAATGAAACTGCATAAATAGACACTCTTAATTTAATGGGAAGTAAAACATTTTGCATTATGAATGTGTGGATTCAGGTTGGGAGAAATTAGTTACTGGAGAGCCAGAAATCAAGCACCGATGTGTCTGTGTTATTTTGATCCTTTTAAAACATAACCAGTGTCTAATAAACTCTGCTTCAGTTTTGTAGTCTTTCATTACCAGAAAGATTTGTCTGCATACAACAGAGCAGAATAGGATTAAACCCTTGTCTGGGACTGTCTTTGTCCCTGTGAGCTACAACTCTCTGCTCCACCACAGTGGCTATGAACTCCCACTGAGTGCATGAAGTAAGAAAGAAGCACCGTGTTTCCAGTTTTGCAAATCCAATCAAAGATGAGTTGGGTTTTAACTGTCTAAGTGCAATCTCTTTGTCTCTACCATGCCTCTACCATGGTAGCTCTACTTTTCCTACCTACACTGCCTGACAGCTTGTTGAAAAACCATCTAGCTAATGCCAGCACTCTAACACATACTTTAATTTTGTGCTTTTCCAGTCTGCTATTAATTGAGCCATCACTATGTATTCAGAATTCAAGGCTGACATCCTCCAGTGCTCTTAAAAAGCATACAGGCAAAATTCATAGGCATCAGCCTTGAATACCATACAGCATGAGAGGTGACAGTAACAATTATGTGTCTGGAAGGAGTTTCCCCAGCCAGGCTACAGACAGTTAGCTAATATTATTCCAATATGTCGTTTTGAGAGAGGGTAAACCTCACTTGGTCATCAGCTATGTAAAAAGATTGGATCATTAGGCTAACTCTGGCAGTATCTTGCTGGTTGGTTTGGTTTTTTTCAGTAATATACTCACAGTTCAGTCAAATATTTGTGCCAGAACTGTGACCCACAGAAAACACTGCTCCTCCTTTCTGAGCACCTCAGTGCTTAACAGGTTGCAGTGCCACCACTGACAGCCCTTGGAGAGCCAGCACCAGGCACTCAATCTGCTTTCTGCAGCAGACCAGCCTCAGGGAGGTTGTGTGCTCCAGAAAAATACACCCCAAAACAAAAATAAGAGAGAACATAATGAAAAACAGAGAGCTGCAGGAGAGCAAATACAGCTGCCTTTCCCTTCCTCCATTACTTCAAGGCCATCCCTGCAATATGGATTTCATTAATGGCTCAGAGACAACATTGCAGAATTACAAGTTCAAGATGTTATTGGAAAAGTCATCCCATGACTCTTTTTATGTTTTGGGGGATTTTTTAAAAATATCATCTTTAAAAACAACTTTTAAAAAGTGATTATTTGGTGCATTGTAGCACTGCCAGCAATTGGGCTGGAAGCATGTGCACATACGCTGACAGCATAACCAACAGCAATGATTGTTTGTGCAGCTTACCCCAAAATAGAAGAAAAAAAAGGCAAAAGTATGATACAGAAGCTGGGTTTGATCACCAACAGAGTACAGCTCTTGAATCTGTTCAACTGAAAGGTCTCTGGATCAGGGTCAGTCACTTCATGTCTGCTTACGTACCAATTGATGAAGCCCCAATACTCTATTCATAGTTTTCGACTAAATAGGATTATTTCACAGTGCCATCATATTTGAAAGTCAGCTTCTATAACAATAAATAACAATGCTGTCAGACTGCCTGCTGCTAGAAAACTATGAAAGCACAACCTTTTCTTTGAAAAATGTATAGATTTCACCACAAAGAAAGTTTTCAGCTTGGCCAGTTATCAAATTTTTGAATACATAAAGGAATTACATGAAACCAAAGTGGAACCAAGACACTGCAGATCTGAAATAAGCTCTAAAACACCAATTAGTACTTGAGGCTGCAGTACTGCCAGCGTCACCACTGACCTTTGCAGCCCAAGTAGCTGCTGCCCTCAGCACAGCTGAGGCTGGATGGGGTGGTAGACATGGGGCTCCAGCACAGCTCCAGTGCCAGGCCCAACCTCTGCCTTTCATCACTCAGCCTCAATTGTCCCTGCACCCTGCTGAGATCCCAGTGCTCCCAGGCTACCAGATCTCCATAATTCAAGCAGGTGTTTTGTTGTGTTTTTTTTTTTTTTCCAGGCAGGTAAAAGAAAATAATTTTGTGATGCCTATATTTTCTGGTCTCAAAGAAAAGTCCCTGGTGTGTAGCAGCATCCTATGTCCTCAGCTGGGCACAGTCTGCCTCAGCCCACCTGCACTCACTGAGGCTCCCCAGCTCCTCTCAGCAAGCACACAGAAAAGTACAACAGGGCTGGCTGGCACCTAACAGGCCTCTAAAGAGCTGTTCATAAAGCAAACCCTACTGGACACTTTGCCTCAGACTGAGAACAAGAAGAAATGCTTCCAATTATGTATTGCACTGCTGCAGTCCAAGACAAAATGACACTCCATGTTTCACCTGCTGAGACAGGAGCTGAGCTGCCCTGTCATGGTCAGCCATGCAGGCTGTCCAATCTCTTACCTTGCCATCTAGAAAGCTACAAAAGACAACTAGAAGGCTTTCAATCTAGAATTTACATATAAATGCTCTAGACTTTGTATCTTCTCTATATACAAGCCATTACAGGTTGCTTGGTGATTTCTGATGAGCTGTTTTCAGCTCTTCTGGTACTGCCTGTTAAAGAAAATGCTGTCTATTTATTGTCTGCGTAGATTTTCTCATGCAACTGGCTTAAGAATATTAAACTCATCTCTTCAGTGTTGTATTATGTATCTTTTCAAAGATTCTTTGTTAATTGTTTTTGTGCATGTACCCAAATCGCAATGCATATACAAAAATGAGGATTTCTGTTCCATGCCAGTCTGGGCACATGCCTCACTTACATGCTCATTTTAAAATGTGAGGCTTGTCACTTCAGTCTGCTACAGTAATTCAGCTCTAATGTAGAACTGGTGCCAGGGTTTTGAAGGGTTATTTTTCCTCTCATGGACAAACTTCTGTACTGGAGTGGTTACATTCCTACTTAATGGCATGAAGCCACTTAAAAGAGTTAACTTTCCCTATGCAAATGTTAGCAGTTTTCTGGTAATGCCATTCTACTTAAAATAAAATAGAAAATCAATGACTGCTGTTACAGAAATATGCAGGTACTCCAAACCATGGCTTGATGGCAGAGATTGCTCTGCAGCTCACACCTATGTCACAGAAGGACACTGGGCAGAAGCCCTGAAATACCAGATTACTCTGAACATGTTTGTAAGTAAAAGGAGCCATAATGTTATTGTGTAATTGTCTCCCAGAATTCCCCATTCTTTTCCCTTTCCATATTATTACAGAGAGCAACATGGGAATCCAGCACTATCCACCATGGTACAAGAACAGCAGCAGCAGTCTGGGAGACAAGTAGACAGCTCTGAGGCCAAAGAGGAGGCCCAAAGCATAACAGAGGGTAAGAAATATGCTGGCAACTAGGTGCCACGTCTGGAAACCTTAATTCTGAGATGTATAACTTCATCTAGCAGATGCTGAGATGAGTGGCCAGAGCAGTTGTCTTCAATTATGGTGAGAGCCAAAGGGTGGAGAGGAACAAAGAGGGTAACAAGAACTAGATGCTGTTCTGCCAGCTCCTGAAAGATTATATGTGAATTCATTTAGTTAGCTACCAAAACACCAAGCTTTTTCAAGAGAAATCTAAACTTTGTGTATATATGTGCACAATACAAGTGTACAAACGAATCTGCATCCAAGATGGTAGTTAGCTAGAGTGGATGGAAATGATAGTGATGTTTATTACTTATAATACCCTCTTGGTCAAAATCTAGCAATCTGGCATATGTACTGAGGCATTCTGAATTTCCCCGAGATCATGAGTAACTCAAATTATTTTCTGCAGAGCTTCCAAATATGTGCTTTGTAGCACACACTGTCCTTGTCCTAAATGCTAATACTCCAGCTTTAAATGTCACTTGTCAGGAGAGAGGACATCTGGACAGGGAAGGTTTAGGGTCAGGAGCGACAAGATTTACAGCAAAAAGATCATATTTCTGCTCAGCAGACATTGGCACCTTTTCAGGAAACATTGATTAGATGGTAAAAAGCTTAGCTTTCTTCTTTGTGGAACAAGTCACTTGAGTTGGGCTCTTCACAGTGAAATACCTTGTATATGAAGCAAATGGCAGGCAGAGAACTTTGAATTTCACTCAGAGGAGACTTAACTCACCCATGTCCTCACCACCTCTTGCTTCCAGCATTGCCTTATGCCATACAAAACGTCCCTTTGAGGCACAGGCAGTGCAGCTGCAAATAAAAAAATTAGACTGGCTTTAGCTCTGGTCCTTTGAGTCTCCACATCTGATGCCATTCACAGCTCCCCTTTCTGCACTGCCACAGTTTTGAGCATATTTCCTTCCAAGACTCTGTCTCTTCCCGTTGATACATCTGTCACAAGGCATCATCCCCTCCCCCCTGTCTGCCACTTGGTTTGCGTCTCAGCCACCTCCCAGAGCTGCTCTGCCACCACCTTCCTTACTGCAACAGCACCAGAAGGCCACCAAGCTGCCCAAGGCACACCAAGGAGTCAGAGCAGAACAAAGCTGGACCAGCCCATACCATTTGTCTTACCATGCAAGGGCAAGCTCCGTTGCTGGCACTCAAGCATCTTGTGATTCGTGGTTTTCCCTTTATTCTGTTGTGTCTGCTTTAAGTTATAGATGATAATGGTTGACACTGTCCTGTTACTTATACTCTAAGCCACCTTGAAAATTGGGTGGCATTGAACAAAAAGGTACTAGCAGGATAACATTCTTTAAATGGCTGGAATCCCAAATAAAACATTAATAAGGAGCAGCATGACACCTTTGAAGAGAACAAATCTGAACCAGCCAAACTATGAGTTCTTGGCTCTTCAGCATGTAAGAAATAAGTAATTTTATTTGTCATAACTTAGAACAGGCTTTGAATATTTTTCTCCTCCCTTGACTAAAAGAATAAATCAGATAAATTAATGGTGTCATATGCAAATGGAGACACTGACAGTTCAAAACAGGGAGAATGCAGCCTAAGGCCTGGCTTTCTGAAATTTTAAACTTCTAAATATGAACAAAAAGGATTTGTATGATTGATTTTGCCACCAGTTCCAGCAAAAAGTGGAGGTAATAGATTAGAGCAAAGAGAAATCTGTGCAGCTTGTATCTGGATATACACCAAATGCTGTAAGCAGCAGCATTGCAAACTGTGCCCATGAGATCACACCCTTCTGGTGGATTGAGGGTCTTTTGTTAAGCCTTCAAAGTTTCAAAACATGTTGTTCTGAAGCCTTTGGAATCAATGGTTTGTGAAAATAATTCACCAACGCACACAATGGTTCAAGCACGATGGTGTATAACACAGAGTACAGGCTTGCATCCGTCATATTCTTGGTGTTCAGGACATTGTGGGTTTGATATAAATTGTTTACCAAAGAGAATATGACCTGGGAAGAAAAGAGGTTACATAAATTCCTTCTTCTTCCAGATCAATGAGTGCCTTATGTTTGAAGCTTATCACCACCACCAAATTGTTCACTTTGCAAGGCTATGTAATAAAAATGGGGTTCAAGAAGTAATTAAAAAGCAACAGGCAAAATCCTAGCCAAAATTATATTTTATCTTAGTAAACCCTCCATCACATTTACTGCAACTACTTTTTACTCCAGATCAAATACACAGATAATAAAAAGCACAGCAGATGGTTCAGAAGATGGTTGTCTTCGATTCTTTTCTGCAAACATAAATATAGCCTGTGATTTAGCAAACAAACACAACATTTTCATGGTTAATTTTTCTGTCTCTGACCATAATGAAAAATTTGAATAACCAATACATAATTTATACCTGCTTAATGTAAGGGCTGTTAGCTAGAACTAGAACAGTTAACTACAAACAGTATTTATTTCTCCCTCTAGCTCTATCCTATCCTATTTACAGTCTGATAATCTGGTTTAGAATAGTTACCTTATAAATCTGTAAGAGTCATATGTGGTCAAACAAAGAATATGGCCCTTAAAGCATATATTTGAGGTATTGTCCCAAAATAATGTTATGTTTATTTGCTTAAAATCTGTCTCACACATGTGAAGTATCAAGAGTCATTTGAAACTTCAAGATCCATAATAAAGTTCTGAACAAGAAAAATAAAGGCTATGAACGTGTGCTTACAACCACTCTATAATTATCAACAAGGCTTTCTTTATGAAACTCTTGTTTCTTTTAGTTGCTGCTTTAGCTAAATCGACATAGATTACAGAAAGGGAAACATCTCAGTTCCTGTATAAAAATACAATCTTTTCCCCCGATGGCAAGAAGAAAATCATGATGCATAAGAATTCTTTAATATAGTTGCCTTTAGAGTTTATTGACTTTGCCTCTACTGGTATTTTACCATGTAGGAATAACATTTAGTTACTAAAACTGAATCGTTGCTGACTTAAAGCCCCATCCATTCAAAAACATTTTTGAACGAGCTGTATTAACTTAAGCAGCATGAAGCTAGCTGGGCAGAGAGCTAGGCCAACTAGCCATATTTTGAAGGGTTTCTTTCTTTAAAAAAAAAAAGAATCAAGACAGAGAATGTGGACCATAAATCAGGATTCAATGACTGAAAGGTGGATCAAACATCCCTCTGGGATAATAAATCAAGTTAGTACTTGAATTTGTATCATCTTAGAACATCTTTCAGATTTATTTATTAGGTAGCTGAATGATTTTATCTTATCCATGTGTAGCCTTCTAGTTCTGCTTGTATCAAGCTGTTCCAGACTGCATTCTCCATATAATGTAGCCTGTGATGTGTTGGAAAGAGGCTATCCATTGATGAATATGGTTTTGATTTTGGGAAAGTGAGCTGTCTGTCTTTATCATGGATTAAGGCATCATTCAAAGGTACACAGAACACTCAGCTCAAAGCGGGCCAAGGTAGCCCCGCTCCCCGCCAGCCCTCCAGCCAGGCTCTCCATCTGCTTCTCATAATGCTCCTCAGCTACATTTCATCTCCTAAGCTGAAGAGACGATGCTAGATGAAAAGCAGGCCCAGCACTGAGAGGATTCAGAAGTTGGGGCAGGTATTCTAATTATGTAACACGTGTAGTCATTTCTGGTACATAAATTGGCTTCTTATCAGGAGGTATTTTACCGGTACCGATTTCTCCAAAACACAGCACTTTAAGGTAAACTACATCATCCTGTACCGACACACTGGGGGGAGGAAAACTGCTCTTTGTGTTCTTCCTCTTTAGTCCACTTTAAACTACCTTAAAACACCAGCAAATAGCAAGTTATCTGAACCCTCGCTGCCATAAAGATGTCATTCCCTGGGCAGGAGATGCCGCAAAAGGACCCACATTTTCTGGACTCTCCCTTGTCACCATATTTTCAACCCCACAGCCTCCACACTTTGCAATAAAATTCACCCTGGTGCACATCTTCAAGCTCACATGAAGCCCCCAGAGTTCAGTGGGATTCAGGGGCTGTAAGCTGGCAGATCCTATTGCAGCACTGGGGACAACTGTGCAAAAAAAAAATCTGATTTGCAGCTGCCACAGGTACCATTTCAAGAGCAGCACACAAAGCCTTATAGCAAGCATTGAACTTCCTCAGTGATATCTCTGAGTATTGAAGTTAATTTCGTTGTTTTTGAAATACAAGTTATTTATTTAGGACCCCATTCAGGAAAGCATTCATGTATAAGTTTAAATAAGCTAGAGGTAGAAAAAAAAAATCATCTAAAGCACACTGAAATATCTGGCATGGAAATTTTCAGAACCCATTTTTAGTCAGTTTCTGACATAGTTAAAACAGAGCAGAATTAATTAGCATCCTAATGCAAGGAATCACAGTTTCTCACTAAATGGTAAATAGTCCCTCTGAGTTGAAAACTGACCATTTTAAACCACAACCCCTCCAAAATCAGAACAAAGGCAGTTTGCTAAAAGTGGTGCAAGTCAGGGGTGCCTGTGTAAGCTATTTCTCTACCCTAATGAACCAGGCATCAACCCTTTGTGTGTCCAGCAGATAACTGAGCTTACCAAGTGAAACACTGAATTTCTATTGATTTTGCTGTAACTCCAGCCAGCACCTCGTGGCAGTGTCATGTCAGGATCTTCCCAGAGGAACAGAACCAAGTGCCATCTCTGCTATATACCACTGAGGACAGCTATTCAGAAGCTATTGATTAGCTCCACAATTTTTTTTTCCACCTAATCCTGTGAACATCCAGTTAACTAGCAAACTTCTTGTTCTGATACATAGCAGACTTGAAAACTCTCCAAGTCACCTCCATCTACTAGGCAGAGTTTAGCAGATTTCTTGGATTTCTCACTCTTACTTAAACCAATGTGTCAATAAACAGAGTACATTCATGCTTGGTATGAATCTCATATTTTTCCTGAACTGTCCTGGAATCCTGAACTTCCACCTGTCCAACATGAAAGGAGCATTTCACAGAATTTACTGGTTTGTGGAATTTACCCTACAGGATGCCTTTTTTCTTATCCCACAGGAGGGTAAAGCTCCAAGACTGTTGGAAAAGTTCAGCGGGGGACAGCATTATACCACCTCTATGCACATTGTAGCCCTATATTTAAGAAGATATTTAGTTACAATTTATTTCCATGGTCTATTTTCTTTTTCAGCAGCCTGTGTGAATTCTTTCAAGATGACATTAAATCATTCTGCTGCACCCATTGTGTATGATTCAACATAAGAGCCCAAAGAACGTATAGGGTGAATGCCACTCTGTCTCTTAGGAATTATATGCTTGCTAGAAGTAAATTATGGGATATTAGAATAAGAAAATATTGTCACGAGTTATTTATGGCTAAACACCAAAACAAAGTAATATGTGGCAACATCTGATACACAATTGACTGAAAGCCAATTGTGAAAGCCAACTATGGAATTAGTTACTTACCAAAATTATTGCCATTAACTTGTTCTGTAACAAAATTTTGGACAAAAGGAGGAGAGGGAAGAAAACAAAACAAAAGTAAGAAAGAAAGAAAAAACAAACAAAAAACCCCACTTTATATGACCATAGAAACCCCCATTCTTACAATCCTAACTGTAAGAACACCATGAGAATGGCTGACACTCCCCTAGATGTTGGGCCATCCCTCTCAGACTCATCCATTCCACTTAAACTGAATAAACCAGGCACTTTACTTTGAGCTTGGTACTGCCTACCCAGACTCCAGCCCTGTGTTGATCTGTTGCTGTGCTCAGTACCACACACCAAGTTTGCACACCCAGTGCTCCCCATAGGCTCTGAACTGCTCTCGTTAACTTTTCATTTTCATTTCACCTAATTTTTTTCTCCAAATCCTCTGGAGTCATCCTGCCCTGAGACTCTGTATGCTATCACAATACAAATAATTTGAGGTGAAAAAGACTACATTCTGAAAATGGAAGAAAGTGGACTCTTGGAAAGAATGTGAGCCTTTCTAAAATAAATATAACATTTTAAATGTTATTCAAATAACTTGCTTTCATCTCTCTTTTTATTTCTTTAAAGTTAATTGGAAAGAAAGAAGTCACCAGGACACACATTCCAGGAGTCTCCTTGGTATAAATCAGGCAGCACACAGACTGCACACCAGAAACAATGAAATGACCCTTTAAAATACTGTATTTCCTGCCAAGCATAACTTCTTCGAAGACTTTGAACTTCACTACTGGCCAAAATTTGAGAGATGAAAGTTCTTCATTGCCTAGCTGAAATTGGGGTACACTACAGAGGGGAAAAGGGGCTAAAGCAACCCATTTCTGCTGCTGTTTTCAGAAGAACAAAAACAAGTCCAGTTGTTAGAAAAGGTGTCAACAACTAAATGCCCAAATTCTCCTCTGGGATTAAAACTATCAGACTCCTGTCACCAATAATTTGGGTGCATCTCTTTCCCAGCACACCTCTGGAAAGCACTCACCCTTGCTATGTTTGGCCCCTTCATTTCAAGATCCATCCCTGGGATCCTCATCAAGGCAGAGGCTGAATTAGAGGACAGAGGAGCAATGTTGGACCAAGCTGGTGAGGGACCCCATTTGGGAGGTACTGTAACAGTCCATCAACACAGAAATCAGAACCATGGAAGCTGAACAGTTTAATTTAAAAATGAATGGAAGGCAAATACCACAGAATCTTATTCCTTCCACTCTTGTGAGTTTACAGCTTTGTTACTGTGACTCCTGTGCACTTGATGGATTGGATATTAATGGGCCACAGGAAACAAAAACAGATGACTAACATTAGCCAGTAAGTGTAAGCACCAGGGAAAGTAAAAAATAGGCTGCTTTTAGCTCCTCCCATGTTATCCAGCTAATCAGAATAAGCATAAACACTGAGCAAATTATTCGTAATTTGCACTTGAATAGAATCTTCTATTAGAGAGTATCACAGAAGTTTATGACTATTAAATATTTGCTACTAACAGGGTGAGCATATGACACTCATCTGCAGAGACAAATGCATCAAAGGAGACAGTCAGGCTACATAAACGTAATGCACACGCCACTGTGGGTGTTGCTGAAAATAAGGAAAACATATAGAAAGGAAAGTGAAAATAGCCAAAATATAAAATTCTTTATGTCTTAAGACTTCAGAAAATAGTTCCTCTCAAAGCAGTGCTTTCCTTGCACTGCTTTTTGTTAGGCAGGAAAAAAAACAAACTCCCCTCTTTTCACAGTCTCCCTCTTCAAAAGAAAACGAGCATTTGATTCCACTGAAACAGTTCAGTGCCATGAAACAGATCTCCATTTTTTTATGTAGAGAAAATTTGAACTGTTTTTCTACCTCTTCTACTCACAGAACTTGAGTTGCTTTGGGCAGCTATTAACAAAATAACCACACAAAGTTAAACACTTAAAAAATCCAAACTAGGTCAAACAAGCCCGTCACTCTCCCTGCATCCTGCACACTCAACCCCTGTGAATGCAAAAGTGTCATTTGATACTAACAGGTCTCTTGTGGAGCTTGCCTCTTAGTATCTATGCCTGTATTTAGAAAAAAAAAAAAATTACCACTGTCCCAAACAATAGAAAATGGCTTAGCACATAAAGTAAGGTTCCCAGCTGATCTACGTGTCCCAAGCTAAAGCCTGTGAAGACTGAATGCTGATTTTGTGGGGCTTCCAGCAGATACTCTTTCACATCCGTCTCCCAGTCCATTTCACAAAATAAGCTGCTGCCATCTTATGGAAGAGACCTTGAAAAGCACCTGGTGTAAAAACACTTCCACTCTTCCTCCCTTGCTGCAGTTCTTCATTTCCCTTAGGTTACTCTGTGATTAATTTCTTATAGAACTTTCCTCAATTTGCAAAGATGTGCCTATTGTGGGGATCCGGTTATTTTTTCCAGTTATTTTCTCACCTATGATTTTGCAGTAATTCTCAGAGCATTCAGGAAGACAGACAAAGTAGTGTACAGAGAAAGGGAACACACCAGCCATGCTGTTAATTCTGACACTGCCTCAGACAGAGGTTTCTTGTATGGTACAAAAAAAGCCAGCTGGAGCCATTCAGCCAGGATAAAGTCATAGGATAAAGTCATCATTTTTGCCCAGTCTCAAGGCAGTCAATCTGTGTGCTCCATCTCTGCCCTCTTCTCTATGGCCAGTTTGAACCAGTTTAATTAAAGATGTGATTTTTAATATGCTTACTAAGATAGATGAAAATATGCCACCTTAAGCCTGAAGCCAGTATGTACACAGGAGTTCACATTCCCCATCTGTAAGGCATAAAGAGCTGCATTTGTAGCACGTCAGGCAGCTTTGCTGACAGATTTTGCCTTTGATCTGAAAAGGAAATCCCTCCACAAGCTTCTGCATTACTGCACGATACAAAAGCAAGATCTCAGGTAAGGACTGCCCTTGAACAGAGAGTGGTCAACAAGGCTGAGACCTTTGTATATGTGTGAACACAGGTTTCCTGCAAGTTCACAGCTGTAGTTGTGACCTAGGACACAAATGGAAAGAACGATCAGCATGAGAATCAGGATTAATGGATGAGAAGCCAAGCATCGCCCTCACTTCCCACAGCAGCTGTTACTGACTCACTACCAGCAAGCACGAGCTCTCTGGCCCTTCTGGGGGCGTAACCAAGAGGTTAAATACAGTCACTCATCAGCCACAATCTGACCTGGCCTGACCTCTTCTTTTTCTTCCTTGCCATGAGAGAGTTTCCAATCTACCGATAACTAGGCAGAATGTTAAAAAATTCCTACTGAGAATAAACTCTTAGTACCTAGATTTTTAAGCTGCATTAGCTAGATTTAAGTAACTCACATCCAAGAATCCTGTAACAGTTGAGGTGATGTCTGGTAATTTGATAGCTATGTCTAATAAATACTGAATTCTATCAAAATTCCACATAGTAGAGAAGTTGTGGTCCTGTATCAGTATCCAAAAAAGTAAGTAGGAAGATCTGGAGCTATACAGACACTAATCCCAGGCAATGCAGTAGAAAGATGATACAGGATGTTGTTAGTAAAGAATGAAAATACATTTTAATCACTGTGTCATTAGGAGGCACAGCCAAGAGAACAGAGCTACAAAGACTGAAAGGATTGCTAAAGGCTTTTACAGCCTCCTGAGTGGTAACTGTACAAAACAACTTGAGTGAAGGACAAATGGCAACATGAGATGAGGTAAGAACTTAAGTCTTTAAATCAGATTGAACTGACATTGCTCACAACATAAATGTCAGGCAGGAACTTTGCAGGCACAACATTGCCTCCATTTTCATCATGAGTTTGTAAAGATTTTAAGTCACTGCTTGTAACAGTAAAAAAACGAAAACAAACAAAAACAGGAAGAAAAACAAAAACAACAAAAAACCCACCACACTCTTACAGGTTGTTGAGAAGAAGGGGCTCCTGGGTCAGCCCAAATACCCAGAGTGCCTGAATGAAGCTTATCTAGAGCATCACTGAGTTATTATGGGGAAGCTAGCACTACTGCATGCCATTCTATGATTTTACACAAATAATTTGTGCCCAAATACTCAGAGGGAGTTTGCCACCTAGATGTGACTGTGGAAATCCAAACCCACATTGCAGTGACCCAGTCAGCCTACTGCAAAGTACTGCAAAGGGACAGCAACTGAGGGCTCACACACTATGGCAATGGAGAGCTGCAGGTGCCAAAGACATATATGCTATCATCTTTCTCTTTTATGAGCTTAGAAAGTCTTGTTTAGTAGTATTTCTTAGTTATGCCTGAAAATATTTTATTATTACCTTCACTTTGGTCTTTAAATAAAAATTCCATCACTTTCATGGCCTATTATTAACTGAGATATAAAATTTCAGTAAGAAAAAGAAACTGGCTTCAAGGGCACCCTTATTCTCTAATCAGAGCATAAGATTATTTTTTTAAGCATATATGTATGAGATATGAAAAACACATTGCCTGGTTTTTTTTTGTTTTTTTTTTTTTATACTTTCCTAACAGCCTGCTCTGAACAGCTTCATTTAAAATGCCCTTTCTATGGTGCCTAGTGTTTTCTTTGGCAAATTTGGAGAGATGGATTTTGGGATAAAAGTAAATTGCACCAAAAAGGGGATTAGGAGATTTGACAAGAACTTCATAAAAATCATCTGTGCACAGGCAAAAGGGGAATTTTTCAATAGGTGATTTTAAAGACAAAAGCTCTGGAACAAAGACTTCTGCCTGGTGGCAAACACCTCTAACCCTTGCAAAGCCTACTGGAGATTCTGAGAGGCAGAGGATACAGAGCATGAGAACACACACAGACTCTCACACCTTAAAAGTTTTTTTCCATGTGATGAGGTATCATTTTGCATACAATGCACACACGCACTTGTGCAGTGATAATCCTAAA
This sequence comes from Calypte anna, assembly GCF_003957555.1. Lineage (NCBI taxonomy): Eukaryota > Metazoa > Chordata > Aves > Apodiformes > Trochilidae > Calypte > Calypte anna. The sequence goes on from NC_044245.1 coordinate 16,904,304, forward strand.
GAAGGACATTTATATCAATCTGTCTTGCAAGCAGTTCGGAGCTGGGGAAGGCAGAAAGGAACAGCTTCTCTCTAATACTCACAGATCTGCTTTTTCTTTTCCCTTCCATGTGCTCCCTCAATTCTACATATAAGGAATACTGTAAAAATATCTGGGGAATCAAGCGGGATAGATAGGTCCAGCTTATTTGTACAGATAGACGGAGGAGACTTCGTCTGAACTTTAAGTGTAAGTCAAGCTGCAGAGCACTTCTTTTCCAAATTCTGCTGTCACTGATGCCTCCAATAGTGTTCTTCTCTGGGAAAGAACAGCACACTCCTTCAACACATTTCTAGAGTGTGATTTGAGCAGCAAAATGTTCAGAAGGCATATGATCCCTTGCTAACAGAGAGCAACTGCTTTATTTAATAGGAGTTTTGCTATTAGATATATCAAAGTAATCTTTCCTGCAATATTGATAGTGAATGGTTGCAAGTAATTACAAAATACCATGGCCTTCTTTAGGATAAGCTGCCATTAAACTATATTGCTGTCTCAGCACCATGTAATTACTTCCCTTCTCATTTCAGCTATGCCTGTAAGACTGAACATCTCTAAAGTATTTCCAATATCATTTATTTACTTACTTCACATAAGACCTAGAACTTTCCACTAAGTATAAGGAAACCACACTAGTGTTAATCACTTACATGTGGTCATTAACACGTTAATATCAGCCCCTCTAAAAGATTTCAGCCACCAAGCACTGCAAGGGCTAAACACAGCAGGAAAACACACGAAGCCATCAAGTGCAGACCTGGGTCAAGACAGATGCAGAAGCAAAGAACAAATGAGAAAACATGAATTTAAATAACTGAAAAAATTCTCAATTATATGATTTACTTATAGACAGAAAAAATGGTTAAGCGACATCTGTCAGAAAAATTAGGGGCTTGCTCCTCAGCATGTTTTCCCTTAAGGTGTTCTTATGCATTTCCATGTCCATCAACTTGATTCCTGCCGCACTGCCACAGGACACAACTGGGGCTGATCATTCCCAGGGATCTGCCTCAACACAGGAGTAGCTACTAAAAATTCCTCAGCATTTTGGGACTCATCTCGGAAACAAAACTCCAAGCAGACATTCTGAAACATACAGGCTGCCACAGGGTCACTGGACAAAAAAAATCAGGTTTCAGTGAGCAAAAAAAGCCTTAGAGGTGCTTTCCTGTATGCAACATAGAGACACAGAGAAGTTAAGCTGCTTTCCTCAGAGCCACTCCAAGAACTATGCCTACTGATAGATTTAAGCTTTTTGATCTGGTTCATTTCTACAAACACTGATGCAATACAGAAAGAGATACAGGCTCAGAGACAGATTACATTACTGGTGCAGATCAAGCTTCCTAAATTTTAAAAGAAATGCGACTATTTTCAAGACAACATTTTGCTGTATTTTCTTTACCCAATGAACAAAAAAGGTTCAGATACTAAAACAGTTTCCTTCTGCCAGGAAGCTAGACATAAACCAGGTATAGAATCACTAGCTGAACAGAACTCCACTCCTGTCATGTTTCTCATATCCTTTGGTTTACATCAACACACAAGCACAGGCACAGTGAAAGGTTACATCTTTTTCTGCCTGTTGAGTGACCATGAAAAACACCTATGCCCACTACAAACTGTAACTAACAGTGCTTTCTTTGAGGCAGTACACCTATCAAACTTAAAAAAACCACAATGAATAATGAAGTTCTTGGGTAGGTCTTAAGTTGCACCATAAGAGATACCTCATATTCCACCCCTAGTTCTCAGATGCAGTAAGAATTCTGCCATCACCACCTGGGCTCTTTCAGTCCATGTTCTGAAGTGTACCTGTGTTTTGCTCTAATGGCATTAACACAACCACAAAGGTTTTTGGACTTCTTACAGCCACAGCTATGAGCACAAAGAGCACAAGGGTAACTCTCTAGGGCCTTTCTGTAAGCTTGGATAGAGAAAGTGCTTGTCATGACATGACCCCACAGCCTCTACTCCTGAGTAAGGTAAATGGTGAGGAATAGCTCCTTCTTCAAACCAAAAGAATCCCATCTTTCACACCCTGCAGGAGTTAAGAGCATTTCTTTCCACCACCCCATCCCTCACACTATCCTGACAAAATACATCAGGCTTGTTGCAGCAACGTGCCAGTAGCACTGCTCTGTCAGTGTCCAACACACAGAGTCACCACCATCAGCAGTAGTAGTTAGGAACATGTAGTTAGGAATTCACCTGAAGAAAGATGCTGTGCAGTCTCTGGGGCACAATCAGTGAGTGGGTTCAGCTGTTAACTGAAAGGCTGGTGGTTCAAACCCACACAGGGACAGGTTCAGTTCCCTTTTAGGGGTGAATCATGAAGCCCAACAAGGGGAAGTGCCAAGCCCTCCTTATGGAGACCAACCACCACAGGCATCAGTATATGCTGGAAGCCACCCCACTGGACACCAGCTTAGCACAGTAGCATCTGTGTGGCCTGGTAGACATCAAGGGAGCAGAAGCCAGCAAAGTGTCCTTGTAGTAAAGGCAGCCAACAGTCCCCTGGGCCGAATTAGAAACACAGTGAGCAGGTGAAAGGAGGTGATCTTTGCCCAGCACTGGAGAGGCCACACCTGGAATACTGGATCTAATTCTGTACACAGGAGACTTAGACATATTGGAGCAAGTCCAAAGAATTGCCACAAGTATGATTAAGTAACGGTAGTGCATCTCCTGTGGGAAAAGGCTGCAGCTCCAGTGTAGAGAAAAGCAAGCTGAGAAGGGTAACCTTCTAATGTATATATTATACCTGGAGGATGCAGACAGACAGGCCCTTCAGTGGCACCCAGTGACAGGACCAGAGGCAATGAGCATGCACTGATACACAGGCATTCCATCTGAACATCAGGAAACACTTTTTTTACTGCAAGGGTGACTAAGCACTGGAACAGGTTTCCCAAGGCTGGAGCCTCCCTCCTTGAAGACATTAAAAAGCTGTCTGGACACAGCCCCAGGCAGCCATCTCTAGGTACCCTGGCTTGAGCAAGGAAGTAGGACCAGGTGATTATGTATGGACCATCATATCCAGGCAGATGTGATCTCTGACCTCTGGAAATCTGACTATACAATTAATCTAGAACTTCGATTTCATACCAAGCTCAGGCAGTATCAGTATATACAGTGCAAATGTTGCTTCCATAGGCATCTTTGCTTCTGTTCTTTTGCCCACAAGCCTTGTACCTCTCTGAACTACCCTAGATTAAAATTATCCATTATGTTTGACACTTAAGTTCAGACATGATACATGATCTCTAAACAATATTCATGTATACAATATATTCCTATTTGCATTATATATTTTTACTGTTGGAAGATGACCAGGAAAAAACCTTCTATTTTGCCCTCAAAGGCTTAACTAGCTCTGAAAAAGCACATAACTATTTGTCTGGCAACATGAAAAAGCCCCTCTCGTACTTCTGTTGCTTCTTGACCCCCTGGACAAAAAGAGCAGCAAGACACAGGAACTACAGGAACTCTCGACAAGATGACATAAATGGGCACTATGCAGCACCCTCAACATTTGTATCAATCCTCCATAGCTAAATAGCAGTACTGATCACAACACAGGCTACCCACGCTTTGCTTTTGAAAAAAATGCATCCAGTTCAGTCTCAAAACATAGCATTACACCAAACTAGAGGGCAAGATTAAAAGGATTACTACAGTTCACTATATATCCTTCAGGCTACTGACAAACAAGGGAACTAACACAGTACAACATACCGAGCAGTTGCTACTGAGATGTGATGGCAGTAAGAACACCAGTATTTCCTGACATTCTGCCAAGGTTGATGAGACAGTCATCAGTATTTTTTGAGGACTTAGTGAACTCAGGTTTTCATTTTAAGACTTACTTTGAGCCAGCTGTTGAGCTCCTTATTGCAGGAGAACAGGAAAAGCAATGCTGTTGTTTGGATAAAAGCCTCACTAGCAATAAGGAAAATAAAAAGCACCTTGTCATACCCACCAGAAGCCTGTCCAACCTGCATTTTAAAGCAGTGAAAGAAAAAAATCCAAGACAAAACAATAATACCACCCTGTTATAGTCCCAAGTGTAAGTTGAAGTAGATGCAACTGCTGTGGCATGTTCTTCCAGGCTATTCTATAGACAACAGAAAACCTCTGCCAGCCACAAATACTTAACTGCTAGTCAGTAGTTTTAATATCAACTACTGGAAACAACTCCAGTTTAACTTTAATAGTCATGTAAGATTTCTCAATTCTCTCATTCTGGTTTAGTATTTTCTTACAAAACTCTGACACAGAAACAGGCATTTATTCATTGATGAAGGACACCCAGGAGCTATATTCATTATCCCTCAGCTACCTACTAAGATGGACAGAATGATCTCTTGTGCATAACTCTGACTGCAATACTCAGTATTCCACAAAGACATCAGCTTGAAAACATATTAAATAGTTAAGATACAGCTTGCAATAGTTTGAGATATGCTTGCATTACAGCTACAACAGTGACAGTACACTTGGAGATAATGGTAATACTGTTCTGACCTGTAAAGGGGAAAAAAAAAAAAACCTTAGAAATTATAGTAATAGTCTTACTTGAAAGATAGCAGCCTCCATCCTCCTCCCCACACAAAGATATAAAAAAGAGCGTTAGAAAGAAGTAGCAGAGTAAGAGTAACTGATGCTAAATTTGTTCTAACAAATAGGAATGCACCCCTCCAGCACAAAGCTTCTTAATATAGCAATGAGGAAAGGTGGTAAGACTCTAGCATAACCCATTTCTCTGTGGACATGACCAAATGTGTAAAAGAGGAAAACAGAAGAGCTAGTTGCAAGTCAATTAGAAAACACCTGCTTTTAATAAAAATAATTTTTAAAGCTAACTACTCCCAAATTCACCAAATATGCTTTCAGAATACTGCTCTCTCCTCAGAAAACTTTTGCAGGGAAGAGCAAGTGACTAGATTCTTCTGCAGAACAATACCCTCTATTCAGAGTACCCTGCAGTTCACCCCTTTGACATGAACTGTCAGATCTGGCAAAGGCAGAATAAAAGATGAATTCAGGTCCTGTGACAAAAGGACCTTTTGTGAGAAACTGAAAAGCAAGCTTCTTCTCAACACAGGGATTCACCCAGACTAGGGGGAAAACAGGTATGGAAATAAATTACAAGCAGCATTACAGCATTACAATACTTGCCCCATATTACTGAAATAATACTAAAATAATTGTTTGATTCAGAGTCTTAATGGTCCTAACAAGTTTCTTCTACTGCTAGCTTACAAAAGGCACAAAAATCTTTTCACCTCAATGCTAGCAAACAAGATTCTCCCAGCCCACATACTCTGCATGAAACAGAAATACAAATCTAACATTTTAATACAATATGTATGTGTATTTAACATCAATTACATTAACAAATTTAAGTTATCCTACTACATTAACAACAGTATAGATACAATATCTGACTAAAATTAGCATGGTTAAGTTACCAAATTTTGTTTTGTTTTCCAGAAAGTGTAAAACAGAATAGAAAACAAAGTTCATATGTGAAGAATAAAGTGTATTTAAACAGAAGCAGCCAAGACCTGCTGCAAAATACAGATCATGTATGTTGACATTTACACAAAATGTACTGTCATCACTATTTTTACAAAAAAAAAAAAGCCTGATAGTTCAGTTACTGATTGCACTAAATTTGTGATTACTTAAAAAATAAAAAAACAAACCCACAACATAGCACCCCTGTCTTCTCCTTCACAAACCAGAAATCATATCTTTAAGAAGTGACCTTATTTAAACTGTATATGCTAGAAAATAAACAACTCTACAATAGGAAGAGGTTAGAAAAGCTGAATATTGTGGAAAAAATTTATTAGTCTATACAAGTCTTCTGAAACAAACCATTGGCTTTGATACATTAAATTCAAGTGAATACTCATTGCAATAGTATTTTTCCATACAGAGATCAAGAAGCCCTATAGCTTCCCATTTAGTGTCTGTGACAGGAAGTTTTATTTCTGAACAAGTAGCTGCAAAACCAGACATGATAGAGAACTTCACAGCCACAGTGAGCTACAGTTTGAGATAGTTATATTACAAACATTTAGGAAAACCAGGCATCTGTACTGAAGTGTGGCAAATTGACTGACAATCAAAGAATAAAGATGTCATTCAGACCCCTTGCCAAAAACGAAAACTGTCTACAGCAAGACTAGAGCAGGCTGCATCATAAAAACTTAAAGAGTACAAGAGTACCATAAATTTAGTATATAAATATAACAGGATTAAAACTCCAGTTAAGCCATCAACTGAAGTGACAATTAAAAAGAAAAGGCGTCCCCCAGCTTTGCAAAGGAAGCTTTCAAAGCATCTCTATAAGAAAGTGCTGATACCAACTATGGCCTGTGCCAATTTGTATTTCAGACAGCTCTGCTGAAAGTGAAAAATTTAGCAGATTTGTCCAAGAAGTGTATAATCTTGCTGTTTTTAATGCCATAAAAAAGCATTTACTAGAAGAAATGAAATGTAACATTTACAGCTCACATGGTTTTCAAGATCTGTGCACACTATATAGTTCCATAACTTCAAGAGTATTTTAAAATAAGACAGAGCAGACAATGCAGTGATGTGTTTGTTAGATGAATTTGTTTAGAATAGTTACAGGATGTATGTATACAGTCAAACTTTTTTAGTGCATTCATTATTGCACATTATTTATGCTGCTTATAAAAACCTGAAGATTGCAAACTGGGCATGCTTACCATAACATTTGCAAACTGGGAAAGCTGCAGAACATTTTTCCTACAGGTGTTCACTGCCATGATACAAAACAAATATGTGCAAACTGCAAGGTCCCTAAAAATAGCATTTAATGAATTTATGTACAGAAAAATGTCACTAGCTGTTTAAATATTTAAAGAATAAGCTTCCCAAAGTTTATAACATAGAACAATATCCACCACAAGCTCCTCCTCCTCCATATCCTTCTTCCTTGCTTGATAACTTGACACCTCTATTTTGGCTCTCACTCTCCCACAGTCCAGGAGTCTGAATGATTTTTTCAACAAGCTCTTCAAAGGCACACTGTACACCATCACACGTTTTTGCACTCGCCTCTGAAAAACGGACACAAGAGATCAAGCATTAGCACAGCTTGCAGTAACTTTAGTATTTCTCTTTCAATTCAGTCTCAACTACTACTCAAACTTACAAATTCCATAATGCACTCTGTAATTACACAGCAGTACCAAAATTAGCAGGCATATCGATTTTTGTCACAACAAAGCAGCATCTCAAAAGAATCTTAACAGAAGAGCTTCCAAGTTGAATGGTACTAGAATATATCTAGACAGCTACATCTTAGCTTTAATTTACTATAGAAAGGTTTCTCCTGACTTAAAGATGTCTGATGAACCTGGTTGTGCTTCTGTACATTAGTCAGAGCTGCAATACCACCACAAAATACAAAACAAGGATCCAGACTAGGATTTTGGGTCAGCCTCCATGATACATCTAATAGAATAAAAAGCATTAAGGGATCTCATTTCTCCTGCAGCAAGAATTATAGGCTATTTCACTCAAGAGCCTTGCTTTGGCTAAGACCAAGAAGTTTGCTCACAGGGTGTGAGAGGAACAGATACCATCTGAAATGGTCCACTCCACTACAGCTTTCCCTGTTCTACACAGCCATTCAAAAAGTTATCATATGTAGCACAAAGGTTTAATTTTCATGCTTCTCTTCATGTTCCATGCTCTTAACAGACTGTGCCTTAACTCTTAACTTCTATTTGCACATCTGACACTGGAGCCAAAAAGAAATTCAAAGGACTAGACAAAGAAATGTCATTAGTCAGAGACAGGAACACAAGTACTAGAAACATCAATAAATTGCTTTGCTACTGGAGTAATCCTATAAAGTAATGACTGCTGATCCTCAAATTAAGCATACAAACCTATGCATAAACATTCACTTCAGCACCCACAAGGCTTTGCCTACAAGCCTCATCTTGCAGCAGGATGAGACCAAGATATTTGCTCCAGTCATAATTATGTCATGACTCAATCCTACCCACCATTTATAAGTTATATTCCTACCTATTTTTACATCCCCGTTCCAATACAGACTTCTTTTGCTATGCTGAAAACTGGCCACTAGCACCAGTTTTCTCTCTTTCATACTGGTTCTGTCATTAATATAGCAAGTAGGCTTGGAAAAGAGATTAAGACAAAACCTCAAACATAAAACAAGCTTTGTCAGACTACAGTAGAGTCTGCATTCCACCCTTAATTCTTGGACACTTTAGTATACTCATCTACAGTTAAGATTACATACCAACACATATTCAAGGACAATGTTTAAAAAGATGAGAATACCTCATCTTTGTACCTGCTGGAGCTGAGACACATAGTAATTGGACTGTACATATGAAGACTATCAGACCTACAGAAGCAGTGCTTTCCATTATGTGACAAAATGAAGTAAGGTCTCTGCAAACACCTGTAACATACCTATGAACAACATGGAATGCTTCCTTGCAAATTTGAGACCTTCATTTCTGTCAACTTCACGGTTTTCCTGTAATAAGATACAGCATTAATATGCATTATTAACAATAACACACCAACAGATTACTTACTGCAGTTGAATTAATTTTACCTTATCAATCTTGTTTCCAACTAGCATTTTCACTATGTCATTCCTTGTGCAGTATGTTTCCAGTTCATTTAACCAGTTATCCAGCTTGACAAAAGTATCTCTTCTTGTGACATCATAAACTGAAAGACATTAGCAATATTACTACCACTGATTTTGTTGAAGAAATACAGCTTATATTCCAAAAGGAACAAAACCTATGGCTTTTTCAAAAATAAAAGTGAAGAACTACCAAGAATCCAAATTTAATTACTACAGAAGACAATAATTGGAAAAAAAGTTAAATATCCTTCAGTTCAAATCACCAATCATACTCATGCAGAGCAACTCTTAAGATGCAGTTGTCTACTGCTCCCAGAACAACTTACACTGAGACATCCCAGCTTACAGAGTAGACACTTTCATTCTCTAAAGAATTCTACACTTGCAGATCCCTAATGTAACACAACTATTAGCATCACCATACAAATGATATGCAAAGAGCCTAGCATTACTGTCTGCACTGAGTTAATTAGTGATAATTAAGACTTGTATAACACTGCACTTAGGCTACTGGTTTAGCTAAAGAAGAGAACTGACCACCAAATACTCAAAAGCACTGGTTAAATAGTGAATTTTCATCATTTTAGTGTTTCAAACTATTTAGGGTTTGTGTGGGATAGAAGTAACAAGCCATGTTAGCAGCAGAAAGGGCAGACAAAAAGCAGACCTTGTTGAACCTGACATCCACTATGCAGTGACTGCCATTTCAAGTTCTGAAAATATTCTTTCCTTCATTCTCACATCCCATTTCCAGACTGGCATACACAGTTGCTCTCAATCAAATCTATAGCTTGGCATGCATTAATAACCTTATTTTCAGGAAGCTACTTAACAAAGAAATAGCCAAGAGAAAATTACTCAAAAAAATTAGAGAGCAAATCTGAACAGCAGATCTTTCTAACTTCCAAACAGTACTTGCCTACTTCTGCAGCTTTCAATAACAGTAAGTGGCAGGTTTGGCATTAGCAACAAAGTGACTTGACAAGACATGCCCTGACAGCACCTTCCTCTATCAGGAGGATTATGCAACTCAGACTTGGGCAACAGTGCACACAGAACAAAACCTACCAGGAAGTCACATGACAAAGGTTATTCCAAGTTAAATAATTTAACTGGATACAATAAACTACTAAGAATCACTCAAGTCAGATGCAACTTCAAAGAAATTTAAATTTGCTTCCCTGATCTTACTTTAGCTGGCCCTTCACTTCTAGCAATGGAGATACAGAACTGCAGAGCTCAGTGTCTGCTTCACAAGTTCCCATACAGAAAAGAAAGCAGGAAACTTGCACTGTGAAGCTGCAATTATGGGCTTTGGCCTGGGATTCTTCTACACAGATTGATACTTTAAGTTCTCAGAGAGTCTTTTCTAAGCAATTCTGACTGTGTAACACCCCATCAGTATGGAGACACAAATAGCAAAAATCACAGGCAGACTCCACAGTGTTTATACTACTTTCATTAGGAAAAAGAAATGGGAAAGAAAAAAGAAACACACACAAATAAATGAAAAAAAAAACCCCAGCTCTACACATACTGATACAGAAAGAATACACTGAGGAGAAGAGAAAAATATCTTTTTTTTTTTTTGCTTATGGTCTTAGTAAGCACAATCAAAAAACAATAGCAAAAAAATAAAAACTCCTGGCAGCACAGGGACAACTCCAAGCTACCCCTTCAAATAGCAGTAGCTTTTAATCTCAGGCAAAAATCAAATATCAAAATTAAAGGTCAAACATCAAATTAAAGATCTTTCCATGTTTGAGTTGTTCAATACAGATGTAATGACTGTTAATAGAAATTAGACTTTATGGAAAGGTTACACGAGTTTGATGCAATAAAACCACAAACCGTGGTTGTTACTGTAATAAAACCACAAACTTATGCAAGCTATTCTTACCTAGGATAACACCTTGTGCACCTCTGTAGTAACTGGGTGTTAATGTTCTGAACCGCTCCTGACCTGCAGTATCCTGAAAAGCCATTCAGAAAGTTCCATTATTTACAATTTGAGCATGATCTAGTTCAACTCTCAGTTGTCCTGCTTCTAACACACAAAATAAGATTCAGAGTATATGCATCTACCAGATAAACTGAGTTCATAACCTTCCCTGTTTTTCCCTGCATATCAGCAATTTTATATAGTTTGTCCTGGGAGACAATTTTGAACTGTTAGGTGTGGTAAATAAATTAAATATTTAGCAGTAAGCCATTTCTTTGAGAACATTTGTTCTGCAGGTAGTACAGCTACAGCCAGCAAAAAAGCAGCACAGCTACAATATTAAGATTTTGTAAGAAGCTCAAAAACGATGCAAAAAAACTAGTTCCCTCACTTTAATCACCTTGGTACAACTAAATATGATTCAGTGCCACAGAAAATGCATTTATCATGCTACAACAGAGCAGAAGAATAAATAAGTCAGTTTTTTCTGGTTTTAAGCAAAGTTGAATTTACATCTTCAAATTTAAAGCATCAACAACTCTGAAAAAAAATCCAATACTACAATGCTGTTTTATTATCAGAAATTAAGCTCTAGAGTACACTTACTACAGACCTCATGCATGGAAGATTTAAATAACTTCATCCTAGTTACCTCAGGTTAGAAGTAGCATATGAAACACTGTAGATTCAAAAATGGTTCACTACCAAAGAATCTGCACCACCAAACTGTACTTCCAACATTCTAAAAGACACTCAGATAATACAACACATCCCAACCTGGTTTTGTGTCATGATACACCTCTACAAGTTTTCATTTTCCATTCTACCCCAGAATTATTTCCTCACATTTAACAATACGAAAGAAGATAAACCCTAGGACAGTCCTATATAATATTTTCTATTCCATGACCACTCATCATTGCCACTAGTCTGTTTTTCCCTCAAGTCTTATTTGTCTGTCAAGCCGCAACAGTTATTTTCCTTGTCAAACCAATTTATTTTAGAAATTATTACTACTGCCACAATAAGACACATGTCCTGTTTGTTAGTCAAGGTATGAAAAGTCCTTCAAGCAACAGAACTGTTGCAATTATATATTTCATGTTCTATTACTACTGCCCAAGGAAGTAAAAGACATATTTTGCATGTATGAGAAACAAGGTTTCATTCTTGCTTGCTACAAGAGGTCACAACTAGGTCTGTATATTCAAAAGGAGCTTCAAGACACATTAAGTGTGGAGAGTGGTATGTAGAACAGAGTATGCTTTAAAAAAAAAAGAAAGTTTTTTTTTTCTTTATTTGCCATGAATTCAGAAGTTCTACTTTTAATTAGAGTAGATGTTGAACACTCAAAGACTATTATAAACACTGCTTCTGCCTCACCCTCTTCCAGCTGCATCTGTTGCAAATAACATTGGCCTCAAGCCTCTGAAAGTCTTCCTATCAGGGCTACTAAGTTTGTAGGCTAAAAATAGTTTTGAGGGGTAACATTTTATCTTAAATTGGGCATGCCAGACTAATTCTTAATTGGTTGATACACTACTAAATTTTGCCTAGAACATCTAGGTTAAATGCACTCTTTTAAAGCCTCTTAAGTACAGACAAGAATGATATATACAGGGGAGTCTCAGATTAGTGAGGGCTGACTCCTTAGAAGTTAGCAATTAATTATGCATTTAAAACAAACAAACAACTAAAAATTACCACATTCACAGTTTTAAACTCTGACTGAATTAGCATAATTTTATTCCACCTTTTCTCTATTTCTAATCCTACCAGACCCAAAATGAGTGCTGCAGAAGCAGCTCACAGGCAACACAATTTCCCTATTCAGCTGCCCCACAGTTCACCCCATTTTCTGAATGGATCAGTAATAACTTCCCATTTCTCCAAACCACCTCCATATTAAGATTCTATACAAACTGGACATTATAGAAGCCATCACTATTCCTAAATCAAAGCAAATGTTAAGAACTTAGAGGCTTACCCATATTGCCAATTTAGCTTTGTTTCCATCAACTGAGATAGTTTTCACCTTGAAGTCCACACCTAGAGGAAGAAAAATATTTTAGTTGTTCAAACCTATTACAGCTATTTTTAAAGAGCAATTAAAGTAAATAGAAAACAAATTCAGAAAACAAATTGGGAGAAGCAGGAAGACTAAGTTTCATTACCTACTTATGAACCTTGCTCAAAACTGAAGCTTTTGTTTATGAAAGGCTTTTGCAAAAGCCTAGAGGACCTTTTAAGCCATTGACTGAAAACACTTTATGGTAGCAAGGACGATACTACACTTCCTGTATTAAATCACATATTCCAAGACAAATCTTCAAGCTTATAATTCAAACAGATTAACTTTCTATTCATTACTCATATATGTACTTTCCTTGAGTATGTTTGTGGTCTTGAAGAACATACTTTGAAAATAAAGGAAGCTGTATTTTGGTAGCTATTTGCTCTGTTTCCCTATCTAAAACAATGTGACCAAGTCACATCACAGTACTTATGTAGAGGTAAACTGATAAAGACAGAGACTCATCTACTAGATGATCACTGTGCTGTGAGAAACAATGTTAGTTGACCGTAATTTGTCTAACAAGCATATTAAACACTCTTTGGATAATTTGAACACAAAGGTCAGAGATTTCAACATGAGGAACTTGCCAATACTGGAGGGACGAAGAAAAAAAAACCCACCAAAAAAAAAAAAAAAAAAAAAAAAACCAAACCCACAAAAAAACCCAAAAAACAAACCACACAAAAAAATAACCACCCAAACCACAACATGGTAACAGCTCTGCTATTGGTAACACTCATCTACCTCAGCATCTGAAAGTTCTTCCCTACTTTCTCTTAAATACACTGGAACTAGCAGCCTGTCACTGAACCAAGAAAAAGCTGCACAAAACTCAATCCAAGGACAAGATGTTAATGACTGTGGAAATCTGAAGGTTATAGCAACACACACTGATCTGAGAGATTGGGCACTGTTATGATCCATTTTTCTGTAACTTAATCCTCAGGTTACCAAGAGGAAGTAACTGGAAGTATGTTTAAACCATTCTGTGACTCCTGCTTCCCACCAGGCAGCAGCGCTGAAACATAGTAGGCAGCCTGTCACCACCTTCATATGAACAATTTCCAGGTGTAACAGCAAACATTTTCTACTTTGATTTAAAATGGTAGTCGTTGTACTTGCTACAAAAATAAAATTTTCATTTTAACTATACAAACACAATGTTTTAATAGGGCTTCATAGTAAGTGTGGTGCAGGTATATTCCCAAGGCCATGCAGATTACAAACAAGTACCAACAGCTGCCAAAATGTGTTCAACTTAAAAAGTCACAAAGGGGTATATAGGATGCTTAAGAAATTGTTCATTGAAAGCAGATCTACAGCTTCACTGCAACTACGGTTTAAAAAATTTTTAAAAAAATAAAAATTACATGAGGTTTATTCCACTTTCATGTCTTCAACTCACTATACTCACTGAAGTGTCAAGTGACTTTCGGACTGCACTGTGCACTTGAAGAAGCCCATACTCTTTATTTCAAGCAAAATTTTGCCAAAGTATCTTAAATTTTGCAGTAACTGAATAGGACTCCATTTTTCCAGGAACTAAAACTCTCAGTCCCTAATTTAGTAGTAATATAATGCTCCACACAACATACAAGGATGGTATGCTCTTCTAGAGTTACATTCACAAAAAAGAATAGTCACCATTAACTTTATTTTATACACCAGTTCTTAGAACTTTACCTCATTCACAGAAGACTGCTATGCTAGCAAGTTGAGTCAAACTGATCCGAAAGAACATCCTGTACTGCCAACTTTCAGCACTCAGCAGTAACGTTTAGAGAGAATCTCTTCTTCCACTGTAATTGCATATTTATTTCCCTAAACTGTAAAAATCACCATTCCTCAGCCAGGATATTCAACAGCTCACAGCACATTCTTTTACCCATTCATCTGACATCAAAGCTTGTAACTGTAGATATTACAAGTTTACCCATTTGTCTGACACCAAACTTACAACTGTAGATATAAGTCTATCAAATACTTAGCATAACAAAGTATGTTACAGGAGTTTCAAGAAGGAAAACCTCTTTCCCTCAGGACAAGTGTATTAGGCCTATTTTGAAGACAGTATACTTCTCCTAGTGAACAGATACAGTATCTTCTGCCTACAGTGCTGCAATTTTTATTTAATGGAAAGTGTATACAAACCTTGGGTTAGCTTTGCTTAAAAGATAATGCTTTAAATTCTGCATGGACAATGCAAATAAATTAAGAAACTAAAACAGCAAATAAATCCTATGTGTTAGACTTACTACTGAAAAGTAAAAACATGAAATAATAGGACACCAAAACATATTATTTGAAGTCATCAAGATATGGCAAATGTAATTCTAGTAAACCAAGGGTCTCAACACATAAAAAATCCAGTTGACAAAAATTTTTACAGTAAGTAGATTGTTAATTATTAATCTACCAAAAAAGAGGACAAGTAGAAATAAATACAGGGCTCAAGAAAATCTTGTTAAATTGAACAAACAGGATACTTATGTTCCCTAAACAATTCAGTGAAATACAGACATATTTGTTTGACAGGTGTCAGTTCTAAGATTGCAAGTGATGTTTCTATCCTTGACAAAAGCAGCCTGAGAGTGCTTTCTACTATGCCTTGGAAGGCAGCCAGAAACAAGACAATACTCCAAAACTAGACTGTGCTGCTGAGCATTGATACCTACCACCTCAGCCATACACTAACATACTGTGGACTTGCAGTTTGCAAGGAAAAGCTCTGTCACCTTCATACTGCCCTCCCATTTAGGTCAGTATGCCATGCTGTATTTACACATAATGCTAAATCAGCTTCAGTGTATCATTTCTGTTTTAAGTAAATTACAACTTGGACAGGTTAGAGTTGCAGGACTCCAAGTGCAAGGAAGGCTAAAAAGTTGAGACACACCAGATCCATGTGATGCATTACTTCTGAAATAAGGACAGCATGCAACACTTCCCTAGAATCTCTTGTATCAAGAACAAGCAAGTAAAGACAAGCACCAGCAGCAAGGAAAACAGAAAATACTGGGGTATATATAGTCTGATTCCTGTTGATGAAGCCCAGTGAACAAGTCAGCCTCAAGAGAACACGAGGAAGACAGATGATCTCCTAGACTGAATAAAACATATTTAACCCAAATGAAAGCTACAGAAGTTGCAGTATTTGACCAAGGCAGCCTATTTTTTGAGAATGCCTCAGGACTTCTACAAAATTAAAACCTCCCTTACAAAACAGCAGTTTAGGGTTTCATTTAAATTCCACCCAACTGGCTTGTGCAAGCTACAAAGATAAGGGAAGGGATGTGTCAACAGGTCATTGCAAGGGACCAGTTATTCTGCAGCCAAGGCTTCCTCCAGGGCTGTGGGTTTGTGTGCAGTTGTTTTTGTCATTTTGGCTTTTTTAAACAGAAGGTATGTTCTCTCTCCACTTTCTAATTCAAATAAAAAGTTACTTTCATCAGTTCAACACTCAGTAAGTAGATGACACTATACATAGCCAACTATTAATTTTGGAAAAGTGTTATGCTCTACAATCTCAACAGGAAAGCCTTCAAATTATTTAAAAACCTCTTCCATCCACAAATTCAAAATGAAATAGTGTTTGGCCAGCACAAAAAGAAAAGCAGGTCAAAATTCACAAAGTGTTTTGGCACTTCAGCATCTTTTGAGTATCTGAATTTGGCATCTAGGGTCTCTCCATGCAGCAGAAAGCAGTTACCTCTGAGAACTCACTCCAAGTACTCTAGCTATGTGACCAACAAATCCTGCCCTGAATTTAAAGTTGGCATGTTGCTTCTTAGCAATATGTTAATCAGAAAAATGGGAACCTAGAAGCTGAGTAGGTTGGTTTGTTTTGTTTAAAAAAAAAAAAAAAAAAAAGGAAACAAGTAAGAACAACAACAAAAAGGGAAAGCTCTCCCACATGTTTTACTCCACACAGTGCTATAGGACTTCCATAGCACCCATAGATCCCATATTGCACAAAACTACCTCTACAAGATCAGCTAGAGAGGACTAACAGCTAGGGCAAACTAGGCCAGCATTTGCTCAGTGTCTGGAAACTTCCCTTACCTGACAATAATCACCTTCATTCTAGTACGAAACTCTGATTTGCTGCTAACCAACATCCAATAGTTAGCTACCACACATACAGCTGTGTATTCTGACAAATCCAAAAGAGCAAGTATTACTTCAGGAAATAATTCTCTGGTTTCTCAAAGAGTGCACTGACGTCAGTTTTCACCACTGGTAAAGAATATTATGTACAAACAGCAGAATAAAAAAAAAAACCTACCACATACTGACTTTGAGCTATTTTATTGGTATTCAGAATGTCATGCAAGTTAAAAGTAGCTATTCTGCACCAACTTCTCGCCCACATGGTTGACATATCAGGAAAGTATAGTTAAGTACATACAGTGCCAAAACTATTTAGATCAGAACACAAGCCTGTCATAATTGCTGGAGCATGTCCAGAGAAGGGCCACAGGGATGATCAGAGGGCTGGAGCACCTCTCCTGTGAGGACAGACTGAGAGAGTTGGGGTTCTTCTGTCTGGAGAGGAGAAGGCTCTGAGGAGACCTTATTGCAGCAACCTGATCTAGTGAGAGGTGTCCCTGCCCATGGCAGGGGGATTGGAACTGGATGACCTTAAAGGTCCCTTTCAACCCTGAAAATTCTATGATTCTATGCTCTTCACCACCTGGTCTGCTCTATTCTTGTCTCCTTCTACCCTGTTCTCCCTCAGGAATTCAGGTAGGACAGTGTGGACAAGTTCACTTTTTACAAGCAAAGCAATCAACAGAAATTGGCTAGGTTCCTCCACTCAACTGCTCAGTGCTTTACATAAAACAACAGTCCTGTATCTTACTAACACTAATGAAAAACAGATCAATTTATTGACTTCTTAACCAGATAGAGCTGGCTGAACTCAAAGATTAAGAATTTTATGCAAATCCTTAACCAGAACTCCTCCTACAGAGAAAGTAAAAAAAGAAATTTAAATGCATTGTCTGGAAAAGTCTTCTCTATTTTCCATTACTTCAGTTATCGATTTGGCACAGAGCTGCATCACAAATTTAGAAGTTTCACTTTGGTCCCTTTAGTGACCACCTACATACTATATCCTGCATTCTGGGTTACTGTCCCTCAGGACAACTGACTTCACCTTTGGTAGCTATCATCCCAACATAGCAATGACGTTTTTTTCCAACAGCTCTACATTCTTGGGCCTATTCTATTTTTCTTAGAAGTGTAGCTGCCAAGAAACAGATTACTGCATAAGAGAAAAGCAGCCACATTGTAATTTCATCTCTACGAAGAAAAAGCAGAAGACTCACAGTGTCCAGTATGCTCTAATACTGTCAGGAGTAACATCCAATACTAAAGAGGGTCTTAAGTCTTAAGATAGCTACAAAGTATAATAGTAAACAGAACACAAGTCCTTGCCAGCAATATTGCTATTCAAGCAAATTGATAAGCTATCCTGCACAGATAAATCAGTGGATCTTACATTTCCATTTTAGCCTGAAATGCTGGCAAACAGTGAACTGCAGGTTGTTTCATTAGAGCTTTTCATTGCCTACGACTTTCATTTTCTTGGTGAAGGGTGACACTTCCATCTCTTTTTCCAGCCAAGAATACATTTTTGAATACAAGGAACAACTCCAGGCCAGTACATTCAATGAATGCTCTACACCAATGAGCACTTCAAGTTAAGAATGTGTCCACCCCATTCTTTCCTTAAATGGAAACATGTCTGAACTTTACTACTGGTTGGGCAAGTCTGAACAAACAACAATTTTGTACTAAATTTGGCATAAATTTTTCTCAGGTAGCATCAGCACACACTTACCAATTGTTGCTGCAAGTTCTGGGTCAAATGTATCATCTGTGAACCTCAGAAGAAGGCTGATAGGGAGGAAAGAAAAATAAGACTTAACTGTTATTGGAGGATATATGAAGCTTGCAGAAATACACATTGCATACTCTGAAAGTAACAGCAAGATTACATAGCTAAATAAAAAAAATACCTATTTTCCCATAATTTCTCTCCTACGAAAAGCAAGGAAGGGACCATGAAAATAAAACAGTAGACACACTCTGCTAGAGGAACCCAGGCCTCTTCTTTGTATCTATTTCCACATATGTCTCTCCAAAAACAGTACCACACAAGGTGTCAAATCAGTTGCCTGAACAGTCACATGTCCTGCTTCTCAAAGTGTTTTACTTCTTATTCTAGACTGCTTCACACAAAATTCAATACAAAAGTAAGATCTTTTTTTTGTTTGTTTCATATTGCCTCACACAGTATTTCTGTAAACTTGAAGAAAACTCCAACTCAGCTTTTGACCCCAGAAATAATTCCTTGAACTAGGCATAGTTAAGGAATACACCCATGAGAAATAGAGACAGAAGTTCAAGGGCAGAATTATCTCACCATTGTTTTAAGAGTTTGTATCTTATTTGTATATAAGGACTTCCACACTCACCTTTTTCCCCTAGCCTGATGGATATGTTTGCTACCAAAAGAAGCACAACTATAGCCAAGATTTACCATCAGACTACACTATAGTAGTAGGGTCCCTCAAAGAAGTACCCACAGTGCCACCCCCACTTGTGCCCGAAGTAGATTTTTCAAGAGACAAAGACTCTCAGCACACAGTTTTTAAAATCATCAGTATTAGGCATCTGTGGCAAGTGTATATTACCATGGGGCAAACAGCTGCTTGCCATGACTGACTGCTTCTATTCATTTCCAGGCTGGAGAAACAAAACAAAACCCTATTTATATTTTGGTCTTCCCCCCATTGTTTCTCCTTTCTTCTCTTTTTGTATATGAGTTTAGTAACAAATTCCTTTTTAGCATTTAGACACAGTACTGCATTGACAAAAAAGTGACTACTAAAATTCCTTTTACTTCAGTAATGCTGGGTGAAAACCCCTAAGTTACACATAGACCAACTCCAAATTAAATGGTAGCTTTATTTACCAAAGAATAAATACAATTATTTTTAAAAGCTTGATAGCACCCAGGCTTTTACTGATACATTTAGGCAGTTGTATCAGGATGCTATTTCAGAGCAGCTGTTATTGGCTGTAACCAAAAATATTTCCAGTCAAAACAAATATGGAAACCTCATACTGCCACAAGAATAAAAACATCAGTTTACAAGACTGAGGGCCAAGTCCAGCCAACCTCTACTTTTTCCACCTTTCTTTCATATGCAGATATAATTTTCTTGAAGTACACCATCACATTCATAGGAAGCAGTTTTAAGACAGCATTTGGTTCAAAGTCAGGACTCCAACCACTTGCTATGCCATGCTAACACAAGTTGAACATCTGACCATCTGAGTCAAGGTACAGATTAAGTGACAAAAAATCATGAGTAATTCAATATTAGGTTCCTGTACCGGAACCACCATAGTGCTATTTCATAACAATTTCATTTTTTCTACATAAAGCCTCTTTAACAACCTTTCTAATGCAAAGAAATAAGCATATAAGTAGGCATACAAAGACACCATGCACACTATCAATCTCAGGAAAAATTCTTCCATATGGCCACATTTAAAAGAGATGACCTCAACTAAAAGAAATTTACTCAGATCATGTCTGTCACCAGAGGCCCACTGGATTATGAGTTCAGTAGCTAACTCATCGAGTGCCTCAGATTTTTAACAAATAAGGCTGTTATTTGTTGTTTTTTTTTCTAATTAGCAGCTTATCCATTAGTTAGGATCATGGTAGAAAAGCAGAATTTCTACCATAAACCCACAAAATTTAACATGACCAGTGTGATACATTCCCAGATGCCCTCCTGCATTTATATCTCATATCTTTTCTTAAGATCTACAGTACTAACAAAAAGCAAAGTTTAAGAACGATACTAAAAAACAAAAAAATAGTAGCTTGGAAAAAGCTACAAAAAAAGGGGAACCAACCTCAAAATACTCAAGAATTAGACAGCAGATGAAACGCTGGTAGAACTACTTCACTGCCTACCTTGTATACACCTGTTTCCCCCCTATACCCAGCTCTGGGTCAGCCATAACTCTATGTGTACATATTACGGACCCCATTTAACGCCAAATGCTATGGAAATGCAGAAGCCCACCCTCCTTCAGAGGCCACACTGAGGCCCAGCTCCCCTAGGCCAGGCCGTCAGAGCTACGCTCAGTTTCGATTTCCAGCTGGCTCAGACGGATCCCAGCTCTCCCCCCCCTGCCGTGGGGCCGCCGGCGGGGGGAAGGACTGCAGGAGAGGCAGTCATCCCCGAGCAGGGGCAGCCCCTCGCCAGCAGAAGGGTTGCCGGCCAGAGGCGAGGAAGCTCCCCCCGCGGGGCCTATCCCTCCTCAGGGCAGGCCGCGGCCAGGCCGGGCAGCAGCCTTGGCAGAGGTGGGGCTGTACAACGCGGCGCGGCGGGGGACTAGGCCGGGCCTGACCGGTGCCTCAAGTCCTGACAGGAGAGGCCGGGGGAGGCGGGAGCCCCCTCACCTGGACTTGCCGACGCCGCTCTCACCGATGATGAGGATCTTCAGGGTAGTCAGCACGTCCTCGTCCATTCCGCCAGCGATCCCCGCCCGACCCCCGGCCCCGTCCTACGCTCCCTGCACACCCTGCGGCGGCACCGCCTGCGCCTGCGCGCCCCGCCGCCCTTTCACGCGCCCCCTCGCGGCCTGCCCGGCGCATGCGCCTGAGGAGCCTCAGCTGTGTGTGTGGGGGGAGCAGCTGATTGGCGGCGCATGCGCAGAGGGGCGGGCGTGGGGTGCCAGGCGGTGGTTTGGCGGGGGCGGGGAAGGGGTCACCGCTCGGTTCGGTGCGGTTCTATGCGGTTCGGCACCGTCTGCGTGGGTCTGTGAGGGGTCTAGGGTGGGGGGCCCGCAGCCCGGCTGCGAGACGCGTTGCAGTGCCAGGCCGTGTCTTCGAGGGGGCGTGGGGTCTCTCGTTGGGTTTATAATTTGTGGGGGGGGGTCAGGAATGGGGATCGGCAGAGAAAAAAGAGAAAAAATTGCTGAGGGGATGGAAAAGGTTGAGACGAACAACGGTAGTTGGCCAGCTTCCTGTGCTGAAGCAGAACCATCACCTAGTCAGGAACTCACCACCCAAAAAAACCGGTCTCATTTGGTGACAAACTGCACTGTGCCTGGCAGCGTGGGGTAGGTGGGATGTCACGCTATACTTCTCCCAGCAGAATGATCCATCCTCCATTAAAAATCTCTAAATGTTCTTCTAAAACTGATTCCAGTGAGAATATAATCAGCTAACCTCTTGTCGCAGCTGGAAACATAGTTCAGACCCCAGGTACAGAAGTGCAGCTCTTTTAAAATCAAGCACACGTGTGCCTGATGTGCGCCTGAAAACGTCCTTGGTTTCTGTGCTGTTGTCCCTGGGCCAGGCAAACAGCCTCTGTTCAGCTCCAAAGACTGACTCTAGCACACATGTACGGCCTTCAGCTCTTCTGTAGTCACACCAAATGAAAGAAATCCAGCCATGTCAGCAGTTTGCCCAGGGCAGGCATACTTGTGAGACCAGTGGCTTGTCAGGATGCTGGCTGCAGAGGATGACTCCTCTAGCAGAGCCCTGGTTTTGCTGGGCAGTTGCCTTCAACTGAGTTACTGGGTCAACACTGTTCTGTTCTGTTGCTGTTCTTTTGTGCCTGTCTGGTAAACACCCTTGGAGCCTTGCTCCTTCCACTTTCAGGATCTGCTTTCTTGCCTCTTTTACATCAGAAAACTAACTCCCAGAATAAGTGCAATAACAATAATTATCCTGTTATATTATGGAGGCATATTCTATAATTAAGCATGTGCAAATGGCTGGCTGGGTCTATAACAGGACTGTGCCTGCTTATTTGTAATCACCTGAGATTTGTTGAAGGCGTGACTTACTTCTCATAGTTTGGCTTTTGCTTTGCAGTCATATAAGAAAGCAATATGCCTAACTCTCTGCTGCTGGAAATGCATAGGAGCTGGGTGTGGGTCTTAGCATGGAACATGAGGATTTGAATTTAGAGAACAACCTCAACAGCGAGGGATTCCTTCTACTGAGGGTATTTGTATCCTGGGATTTGTTTTCCATTGTAGCCATAGAGTCAAACTGTTCAATATGGATATTAATTCTAATGCAGATTACTGTTATGTACCTCGCTCACAATGGAGGATTGGCCAGAGTGGCATTCAGATCCTTGACCTTCATAATGAGCAGGTGCAAGAAAGGAGACAAAACCTGCCCTAAACAAACAGCCCCAGACCTGTTGCTCCTGTTTGTAGATATTGGGCTTTTGCCTCTACTGATTATGGCCTTTGATAACAGGTGTTTCTCCATGTTGTCTTCCTTCAGGTGGGACTATAGATGCCTATCACTCAGAGATTGCACCTGGCTGCTGCAGGCTACCTGTTTGCTATGTATCTATTTTAACCTCGGCAAGCCAGGCCATTTTGTGCATTTTCTGTCCCTATTACAGGACCCAGTGGTATTAGATAATTAAAGCAGCTCAGACCTAGCTCCTTCAAAATAAGAGCAGTATGTATTTACTGAAAGATGTACAAAAATCAGGGAAAAAATATGTACTTATTAAGTTTTTATAGGGTTCCTTCCATGAAGTTATCTCTGAGTTAGGAGAAACATCTAGCTGGCTGTAATTTATGGGTGTCTGTCCATTTTCCTGCTTGGATTTCACTATTCATCAGGAGTCCTTGGTTACCTGTGAAAACTAACCCTATCCCTCTCTTTAATAAGGCTGGAGAGCTTTTTTGTTTGTTTGCCATTTACTATCCTATTTGATCCAAACCTCAGATGTGGGACAGTCAAGCCATAACAGCTCAGTAGCCCTCTCTGATAATCCCAGGAAGAACACTGAAGATCTTTTGACTGTGTTTTTTCTTATGCTGTGCCATTTCCTCTTGGTGTCTTCTTAGTGATCCCTGAATTTCTGTCAGAACAGCACCAAGGATGCCACCTGTCTGCAGATAATATTTATCAATCATTATGTGTATAATGTCCCTATTCTTGGTACACTGCTAAAGGGAGTGGTCTGATGGTATAAAACAAGCATAACTGGTTTCAAGACAGTTCCCTGCCACCTACTGAGATGTATCTATATTGAGAGAGAGAGAGATGAAATTTGCACTTGAGAGATTCCCCTCTTGCCTTCACTGTCTTTCATGAAGTCTGCCTGGTTCCTGGCCTGATACAAGACTCAGAGAAGTAGAAAAGTGCCAGTTCCATGTCAGCTAGTGCAAATGTATGCAGTCAGTGTTCTTGAGGGTTTGATTTCTTCGTGGAAAAAAGGGGGAATCATCTTAACAATGATAGTTTCCATAAATACATTTTCAGCATGAAAATTCCCTGTCCACTGTGTTACAGGCTTGACTATATCCTCGACAACAAGTCACAGGGAATGAACAGCTGTGGTTGCCTTTCTCAAAAACTGGGGAATTATTTACAGTCCCTCCGTTAAGGCTGGGATCTATAAAGAAAGGGCCCCTCATGACCCCTGAACCAGTGATGTAGTGCAGTGCCCTGAGGGCAGGTAAAGGTTAGAAGGACCTCCATTCAGTTTGTTCCTGCTGAACCAGCTGCACTGTAACCCTAGCAACAAAAACGAGTGTGTTTCAGTGATGAGTAAGTAGCACAAGAAGCTACCTGGAATAAGCAACTAAGGGCTTCCTCAGTCTTATTCTTGGTCTAAAAGACACTTGGGAACTTTTGGTGGGTTCGTTTGAACCATCTGCATTAGCTTCCAGTGCTTAGAAATGGGGGTAATGGTATTTGCCTTAAAAGGCTGCAGAAACAGCAAGGGCTGATATGCCAATGGAGCTAAGGGTTTCTGCTTTCCCTGCCAGCACTGCCTGGTTTAACATGAGCTGTGAAATTCATCATGGGAGGGTGGCTACATAGCTGCATGGCTATCCTCCTCTATCTCCCTTCACCAATGCCAGCAGAACTAAAGAGGCCTTGAAATGTATAGGTTCTGTTTAGGTTGTTCAGGTACACTAAAGCCTCAGGTGGATGCAGGGCTCCAGGTGTCAAAAGTCCTTAATTCATTAGTACTTTCCAAAATTCTCCCAGTAACGCCAACTGTGCACTGTCCCATCTGAAGCTGAGAAGTTCAGCCACGTCAGAGAGAAGCTGACAGCAATCTCTTAGAGGTCTCATGTTGCCAAGACTAATCCTGCTCTCCCATTTCCAGATTGCAAGGCTGACCTGCATGTTGTCGTGGCAGTGACTCATGGGTTATGATTCACAGTGAAACAAGCATTATTGCTAAACTCACCCATCCCTCCTAGCAGAAATGACACACACATACACATGCACATTCCTTTTTAATTTTTCATGCAGTAATTTGCAGTTTGTAGAAGTGACTATCAGCATGTGTCTCAGATTCAGGGAGGTTCCTTTCCATGTGACATCCTTAAACACAGTCAGCACATCCACATGATTTCACATACAGCAAATAGCAAGGAGTGAAAACGCAGCCGTCCCAGAACTCTGGGCAGGATTTCTCTGGAAACCACAGTACAACGTAAATGATCCTGCTGTGGCTGGCCACTCCTTTTCTAAAGAATCCAGCCTATTTTTATGAAACAACTACATAATTATGTTTCTCTCCCCTGCTCCAGCAGCAGACAGATCTGGGCACTCCCATCTGTTGATCCTCTCAGTGTCTACTCATTTTCTGTGGACAGTAAGGGGGATTTAAGGCTATAAGCACATTAGCTCTGGGCAATTAAAATACACTGCTTATAGTCAATGCAGCTTTAAAAAGTGGATTACACACAGTGTTGGGGTTGTAACAGACAGGAGTCAGCTATTTGGGGAAGAACAACAAAAATAGTGTTTCAGCCATTCAAAAAGCTGTGGTTATATATGAGAGTGATACACCAGTATTTTTCAGAGAAAACAAATGGATTTTGAAGATCATTAACTAAGTCTTGCATAATGATCATGAGTACATTAATGATTTCATGCTACAGTAATTTGACTCCTAAAGATATTATGAAAAACTTACTTGCATTCTTTGAGATGTTATTTTCCTAGATACAACGTGTAATACTCAAGAGACACCACAGCTTCTCTCCTGGAAAACAGCCACCTCCTACTTACATTGAATTTTCTTCAGATAATGATTAATTGTTTTAATCCCAACTAATGCAAGCAGTAGTCTTAAAAATGACAGCTTATCCTTCTGCATCATGTCTTGAACCTTTAAACCAAAGACAGCTTTTAAGACTGGCTGACCTAAATACTCTTTAATGTCTCTAAACCAACCATTTAACATGTAAACAGCGATGATACAAAAGTAAATTCCTGTTTAGGATTATTAGGTTCCTTAAAAAACATTAATTACATTTCAAATAATAAGAAAACAGCTTTGATATTTGAAGAACATCTATCATCTGCTGCACATCAAAATGAAAAAGAAGGGACAACAGTTTTCAAGTGACACATTAAGAACAAAGTTTGGAAAACTCCAGCACGGTTTCCTACAGTTGCACTTCATGTGCACTTTATGAGCATACTGAATAGTGGGTTGTTTTGTGAATCATTCTTTTTTTTTCATGGCAAATATGTTTGTATCCAGTGCAGCACAATATATAAGATATTTACCACTAGGACCAGAGGAAAAAAAAATTTACATATTTGACAAACCAGTTTCAGTGGTCACAATATGAAGCGTTTCTTCTCGGTCTTAATGGCATAGAAAGTAGTAATACATTTCCAAAACTTGCTATTTCGACATTTGTTTCTCAGTTTTTCAAAGGCCACCTCAGTATTTGCTTTGGACTTCTTGTGTTGGTGGGAGAGGTAAAGGTGCATTTTATGAATATAGTAAATTTACTAAAGGAGACACAGTGGGTATGCGTCTAGGTACTGTACCTTTCTTCTTCAGCAAAATCTGTATTTCTAACAAGCAAAGCAACTCAGAAAGCAGCTGTTCTGAAAGAACTCTTCCCTTTTTTTTCAGAGATGGTATATTTTAAATGATGATTTCAAGGGGGAGGAAATCTGAAATGGAGTTACTTTGCATTTTAATAAAGAACATTAATTTCTCTCTGTCCAGTTGTTTCCAATATTTAACATGGTTAATGTTCAAGGGGAAGGGAAGGAATAACCCCTTCCCTTCTGTGAGACCATCTTATCCATAATTCCCACTGAAGGGATAACATACCTCATCTAGCCTTACATTGCATGTGCCTGCAGGATTAGCTGGTCAAATGGGATGGAGTAGATTAAGTAACTGCTGCCATCTGTATCTCACCCTTTGCACAACACTGTGTGAAGCAATCCTGATAAATGGGCAAAGGACAGAGACACAATATCAAGGCAGGGATTGCCAAGTAAGTCAGGCAACAATCTGTATAAAATCTTTAACAATCATTGGAAGAAATGCACTCAGACATGGAAATTCAAATGGGGGCAAATTAGGGACTACTATAGCAACCAGTTTTCTCAGGTCAGAGCACAGTCCATCTGTAACCAGTGACAGTGTGTAGCTTTGCATAGACATCAGCATATGAACAGGGTGAACATGTAATAATACTTGCCCAGAATGTGACTGCAGACTTCAGCAGTTTGTGACTCAGGGCTTTTGGAGCTCACAGTGATAGCATCTTCATATATGATAGCAGCATTTTTCTTCACAGAAGAGAGTTTCTCATCTATGTATTTTAAACATAATATAACCTATAGAGCCTCCTCCTTCATTCCTAGCACCCTGTCTATACACGATATTTTATCTAACTTACCTTGAAGGTAACTGAAGTTATTAAGTAATCAGTTTCCAATCAGGAAAAGCCTTAATACTAGTAATTATCGTAAGTATGTGGCTTAAAGTTTGCCCAAACACACAAGGCAGCTGATAAGATAGGAATGTAAAAAGCCAGGTAGCAGCTCCTTAATGGTAGTATGAACATGTGAGAGGCAGTGGAATGGACACTGGTATTGGGCACAGAATGGGCGACCTGTCTCTGGCAGTACCTTCAGAAGATGGAGTATCTTCAAAGTTTGGGGACCACAGCAAATGCATGGACGTTAAAAAGAAATACAGCACAAAGAATGTGAGATCCTCCTCTCCTTCAAAAGCACAGCTTATTTCAGCCACCAACACGCTCAGCAAAAGACCCTTGTTCTTGTGTCCAACAGAGGGTTTATGCCAAAGTTAGTGTAACTCTGCCTTCTTTACTCGACTTTCTCTTAAGCACGTTCCTCCCTAGGTGGCCATGGCAGCATAATAACAAACATTGTGCATCATTACATCTTCCCTTATAAAAACTGCAGGACATCAGGGTTTTGGAAGGATTTGCAGTGGTGTGATACCATAACTTTTGCGCTCTCATCACATTTCTCTTGCACTTTGAATATGCTGTTATTATGAAACTTTCCATTGAGGCGTGCTGATAATTTTTTGCAACTCCCTTTTAAAAAGAGGTGTAGGTAGTCAGTACTTCTGGCTACCAAGTCAATTACTATTATTCTATAACATGTTTGTGTAATCCCTTTCTCCTGACTGTTTGCAAACTTTGTAGAGGCTCTTTAACAAGCACTGAAGGGCAGCTCTTTGAGGTAGAAGCCAGAATCTGTGTAACACCTCAACCCTGAAGACCAATTTAGAAGAGAAAGCAAGGCAAAATACTATCTCCATTTGAAAATTAAGCCAAAATGTAGATGGACACAGTCAAAGTGTAGTGATGCTAAAAGTACCCTTATAGTGTTGCAAAATTGCAAGGGGACTCTACAGCTCGTGTTCATAATTTTTTTCCTTACTTCTTTTCATTTGATACAAAACAGTGCCAGTAAATGAGCAAACCTGCTTAATACCAAACTGAGGTACTGATTTCCTATTATTTCTATATTTCCACTGCACAAATGCCTGGAGACTTTCATAAGAATGCAGTCCAACTGTATTCATTTCTACAAAATCACAGTGCTTCTGAAATTCAAAGAGAAAACTAACCCCACTTATGCAGGCAAGAATTTTCCCTATAAGGGATTGAATTTTTCTTGGTGTTATCTGTCTCCAAATGGAGAGCAGGCTTTATGTCCTGGATGGCAACATTAAGAATAATCTGCTGTCATCTCCTCATGACAACATGTAAGCCAAAACACTTGCAAACAAACCAGGACATTTTCTTCTGGATCAGGAGTTTGAATTAGATGACTGAATTTTCCTGGCATGAGAGGATTATTCCCTGTCTTTCACCTAATCCTCTTCTGTTATACAATATATATAGTTACACATAGTTTTTTGTTTCCCATGGGTTTGAAAAGATTACTTTTCCACTGGGTTTCCTGCATCACTGTAATACTTCCCCTTGATTCTCTGGTTTCATCTGCTCGACTCTGTTTATAGCGTGTCCAGTAACCTGAATGAAATTACAGTTTTTAGATCTGTCATTTAGTCTTTGAATATATTACAAGAGTCCCCAAGGTCTTGTATTCGACCTGTAAGATCTTTTGTTCCATCATCCACCATCCATTGTGTCAAAGCAGTTTTTCCCACAAGCGTTTCAATTACGAATTGATATTTAGTATTTGCGAAGGACTTGAAAGCCTTTGGTTTCCACTTGTCACTTGAGCTTTCCACCTCAGGTCCTAGAAGCACACTGAGCTTTCGAAGCACTTCTGCAGATCTTCTATATATTTGATCCTTTGATCTTAACTATCCTCTGCATTCACAGTTGTTTTAACAAGATAATACAGGTTTAAATCATCTCCATTGCAATTAGAGCTGGTGAGGCACAGCATGTTCACCCCTGTAAGTGGCAGGAGATTTTGAAGTCCTGCAACAGAAGTAATTTCCTCTTTCCTGGGTCCTTTTAATAATCTGTGCAGCTTTGTCAAACAAAATATTTTTTTCAAATTGCATTACCTATGTCTCTGTCTTGACTAATATTTCACAATGTGTGAATACCTTTTGTTATTCTATTTTAGCAAATATGTTACTTGGTTTTTCTGTGGGCAGTCAGGTGTTCTGGGCTGCTGTGGGATTTTGAGTTTGTTAGGCTGTTGCTTTTTCCTGTGATTTTCAGGTACATAGTGTATTTCCATTATTAGTATACAGTACAGGTGTGCTTTTTCTTCTGAATATAAAGAATAACAATCACTTCACATTTTGGTGTTTTTTTCAGCTTCTGTAAAGATCAGTGAAATTAATGTCTTCTCGACTGAAATGTCAGCACAACAAAGTTCAGGTAAAGATTTTTAGCTGCAGATAATTTCTGAGGTTTACAGTCTGTTTCAATGCATTTACATGCAGTAAATGTAGTTCATGAAATTAGAGAAATTCTTCACATAGTATTAAGAAGTCATCAGGTTTTTCAAAAGGAAAAAAAAATGTTGTATTTTAAATTGTCTTCCAGGATCCTGACAACTTTTTTCTAAAGCTATTTAATTGTAAAGTTTTGTTCTTTTGAATCTGTATTTGTGATGTCCAAATGTACACGCTGAGCATGAGAGAGTGTAAGCTGTTAGCAGTCCAGTTCCAGACCTCTTGTTTTTATTCATTACCCACTTTTATTGGGTTTGGTTCTGCTCCTGGTGAACTACAAATGTATCTTACAGTGATTTCTGTGTAAGTAGAACTAACACAGAGGAGGTTAGTCAGAAAACCAGAGGAGGCTTTCCAACCAGATAGAAAGTCCTGAACAGATCAGAAACTGCCTTAAAATCTAAGCAGCAATCTAATTTCTAGACAAATAAGCAAGCACATGTTCTAGAATTGTACACTTTCCTATATACATGCTCAAGTCAACAGCTCTTGAAATTGGCTGGACCCTCTTATTATTTTACCCTATCTGTTCAAAATAAATAATCTCTCCTTGAGCATGTCTACGGGATGTTTTTTGAGATACAGCTTCCCATGCAAACAATAGCTCTACCACTCTGGCTAAGTACAGACAGGGAAGGCCCTGTTACCTAGCAGCCAGATCACACCATGGGGATTTGGTGGCCAGGGTTCAGTTCTGAGGCAGTTGGCTGGATGACCTATAAAAATGACATCATGTATTTATGTTATTATTACTCTCCTTTCTTCATCTGTAAATTTGGAACAAGAAAATAAGCTACTTTACAGAACATTTCTAGTGATGGAAAACATCATGAAAGAGATAGATATTGCTATAGAGCCATACTGTGAGGCAGAAATAGTATGAAACTTTAGCTCTGTCTGCTGGATTGTGTCTTACAAACACTACAAAAGCAGAGAAAGTTGATATCAGAAAACTTCCTTTTGACCTTTAGGGACCATGAGCTTTCTGCAGGGCAGGTGGCTGCCAGCTGACATGTGAGAGACAGTGCCCCTGCTACTGACATAATTAATACTGGCTTCTTCTTCAAAGCTTCCTTTTATTCTTAAATTGCATTGACTGCTAAGATCATGATCTAGTCAAACTCAATCAGATCCTAATTCTTCCTCAGTACAGGCTGAGGGCATGGCTACATTGCCATAATATCTGAAGAACATCAAAAGGAGATCCAGGTCTATGCTTTAGGAGCAGCCAGAGCGGGGGCACACTCTGCAAGGTGCTATTACTGCTAAGGAGAACAGGGCAGTCCAGATCTATCAGCCATTCCCTCACTAACTCCATGGAGCTGTGGTAGATTAGCTGCACAAGCTAATTTAGCCATGAGCTCAAACTAGCAACAGAGAAATGTTTATTTTTTTTTCCTTATGGCTCTCATGGAAGGTTCTCCACCAGCATGAGTATTCAGACTTAGTGGAAATTCCAGTATTTAACCTTTCAAGAAATAAAATCAGAGTAGTTTTTCTTCCTTGCATAAATATGTGCTAAATTAAGATGCATGGCTCTTAGTAAAAGTATCTTATCAATTCAGCAAGTATAAACAAAATTAGCTTCATCCTGCTGTGTAATTCAGATACTCATTTGTGTCACAGAAGGAACAGGTAAGCTCTACCTAGATGTCATAGGGAACTGCAGGCTTTAAAGAGTTATAGACTTCCAAGCACAAGACAAACCGTGGTTTAATTATTAACTTGTACAAGAGGTTGAATAAATCCAGGTCAAAAGTTGAGATTAAAACCATCTATGTTTTAGGAAACGTGTCATGCTATTTTTCTATCACCTTTCAAAATGAAGGCCTCCTTCCTAATCCATTATCCCTCAGCACCACTTTTTCAAGTGCACTTTTTCAAGTTCAGTCCCACAGTCTTGTTTTGACTAAAGCTAAGGGGAGGCTTAATTGGCTCCCCAAACAGACTTAATATATTCTCCACAGCACAAGTGTTTGGGGAGCACTCCACAGACTTGAAGACACCTCTCTGAGATGATTCTGCTTCCAAAAGCAGGGACTCTATTTCCTGCTACATGCTCCCACTGCCACCACAAGTACAGTGGAAAACCTCCAGTTCCTGATTGCAAACAAACCTTGCAGAAGGAAGTTTTCCTTTAGCTCAACAAATCAGTCTCATTCCCCCATGGCTGCACCATATGGGCAGAGCTGGGAGAAGTGAAGTGACAAGAGAACAGAACCAAAGGGGGTGAAGCTGTCCACCATTTCTCAATGGCAGCACAGTCCTAGGTCAGCTAGAACCATTCCTGCAGTCCTCAGTATGAATTAAGAACATAAGAGGTTATGCAGACAACAGCAAATCTGTAAGCTTTATGTCTACAGGAAAATAGCTTTGCTTCCACCACCATGTGGGTAGCTTGCACTTCTCCATCTTAGTTACATAAATGAAGCAGAAAAGAAGGACTTTTTTATATCTAGCAATTTTCTTACATTTTTTAGTTTAGCCTTATTTTTAGGAAAATTTGTGCAAAATTTTTTATGAGCAAATAGTTACCACCAAGATCCATCTTGATTCATAAATAGAATCTCTAAGTCAGAATCTCTGTCTTGTGACAAAGAGGATAACCATCTGCTTGGAGTACAGGTATTATGGATTCTGCAGACAAGTGATAAAAAAGAACCTCTTTTCATGGGGGAGATTAATTCAACCAACACAAAGGTAATTTCAGCCTAGGAATTCCACCCACCAAAACTATGGAAACAGGATACAAAATTGCAAACATTACATCATCAAAATGATATTGGCTAATAATACCCTGGTGTAAATGAAACAGGAACCAGCAGCTTAGGGCAGTGGATGACATCTTCTCTAGATATCACATACACTGCTGGGCTCATTGCACTGTCCTGGGAGTTCATAACAAGCAGATCATATATCCACAGGTGATAGAATCTCCCAGGTTTTTTTAGTTCTTTTGGTGGTATATAACTCCAAGCTTGTTGTCTAGTTTAATTTTTCTTCTGTGATATGGAGACTGATAAAATCCAAGTAAAACCAGGATTGTTTAAGGAAAGAAGAAGAAGTTTTTATTGAAATTGTTCAAGGGCTGATAAAATCTGACTACTTGCTAAGAACACTGATACTGCTCACCACTGCATACTAGATCATTAACTTTTGTTTTAGGAAGCAGAAAAATTTCATCTTGACTATTTAAATATTTCAAGTTAAATTAAATATTTAGCAGGCATCTAGAATTTAAAAACTGAAGTCATAAGCTTCTGCAAAGGATCAAAGGATCACAGATTATTTTCTGCTACAGCAGAACTCCAAAAGTATTGAAAGTATAGATATTGCTTGTACTTTCTGAACTCTCAAGGGAGTGAATTGAGGAATGAATAACAAGTAATCTAAAATTTGTCTTCTTCTGGTAGCATGATTTTTAATTTATTGTTTCTGCAGCTTTTTTGACTTTTCACTTTCCTCCTAAAGCTGGTTAAAAATGCATTTTGATCGTACCACAGAATACATCTTTGATTGGCATGGATATATTATAACTCTGTACATCTTAGTGAATGACAGAAAAGCACATTGCCTAAGATAAGACAAGGTCTGTATATAAATTCTAACATAATTCTTCTAAGTACACAGTCAGGGGCTGGATGGACCTCTTTTCACAGTTCCTCTAGTTTCATTACAGATAAAATACAACACAAAATATTTCAGTAAAAATATAGGTGCTTTTCCTCCTAGTTCTGCAAGGTCTATGCTACTGCCTTTTATCAAAAACATTATAATGTGTTTTTTCTACTCTATCTTTTAAAACCCTGAGTGCCTAGTCCTAACTCAGTAAATCTTTCAATGTATTAAGACTATCATCCTTGCTTCTTTCTTTCTCTACCCTATACCTTTGCACATCTGAAATCCATCTGCTTGGCACAGCACTTTCCATCACAGCAAGAGGTGTGTATGCATGTGTTGGTGAAGAAACCTGACCACGTACTGTCTGTGCGCTCAGCAATCAGTTTAGTGAAAAACAGAACATGAGAGGTTCATAAATTGTTTCCTATGATCTAAACCCATCAGTCTAAAGTCTTCTCTTTGGGTTTCTTTTATAATAAAACTTTTTATATTTTTTCTTTTTTCTGTCTGGAAGCCTCTATCCTGGTTGCTTCTTCCTCAACCCTGGCATGAACCCCATCTCCTGACGAGTGTCCTCCCCGCAGAAAAATACTGAAGTCTTTCATGTTTTGCTCTCAACTTCATGCTGAGCACAGGAGGCTGGAGGAGGCTGCTGAGGGGCACTAGGAGCCCTTTCTTGTCCCCAGCTGTGTCCTGTCCCTGCAGTGCTCTGACTGGCTGGTGCCTGGGGAAAAACCATGGCTCTGCTGTGCATGACATGCTGGTGCAAATATTGCAATGAAGTTATGTGAGTCTAATCCTGTGTAATTTAGCCCATCTTCTGTCCCTTTTGTCTGCAAATCAAGCTAGACTCCTGCAGACTCTGCGTGTTCACAGTGTAAATAGAGATAATCTCTGAACTCAGCTGCCAGGACCTGTGCCTGTTTTCACCCTGGCAGAAGCCTTGAGTCATTTTACTGAAGATAAACAATTACTGAACAGAAGCCACAGAGGTTGCCAGGGCAGCCACAGGGCCTGTCTGCTGTGTGTGGAGGATACAGTTATCTGGACTGCACTGGGGCTTACCAGACAACCTGTAAAACCTGAGTCCAGATGGCTAATTGTCCCCTTCTGCAATCTCAGCCTGTATTTCCATAGATCAAAATTTTTCCCTATATTAAGCATTCAACTCCAAGGGCAAAAATTCCAAAAGTTCTTTATGCATGTATTGGGCTCCCTGCCTTATGGAAACTCATGATGCATTATGAAATTACTAGCTGAAACCATCCAGAATCAACAGGAATGACAGGTGAAACTCACAATTTCCTTTGTTTTACTGCTCTCTTATGATCTCCCCTTACTTTCATGATTAGCACTGCTATTGAGAAAACACTATTGGGGCTGGCAGTTTCTAGCAGTATGCTTGACAGTCTGCCAAAAGCTTTGCAATGAAGCAAACCTACCAGGGTTTGGGTTTATAGTACTTTTTTTCAGTGGTACTAGCCCCTGTCCCGTCAATGGTGCTAACGGTAGGAAAATAGTGATATGATAATGAATGATAATATTAGGAAAGAGCACTCTGACTAGACACTGATACGGGAATCATTTTTAGGTCAGTTGTCTTTTGTGCAATCCTGCTTTTGAGGTGCTCAGCCGGTAGCAAAGGCATCTGCCAGTGACCTGGTAGCAGCAGTGTTGCTGCTAGGAGAAGTCCCTGATGACAGTGAAGCCCTGGAGCTCAGCAGCAAGTGGGTACAGAGCTCAACTCTGCAGTACTCACTGGCTGAGCCCCCCTCACTGCTCAGATAAATCTGGTTACCATCTAAACTTTGCCACATTCTTCCTGCAGTAAGAAGCTGACTGGCTTGAGGTGTTGAAAGGCATTGACTTTCAACCCAGCTTTGCCTTCCTGCCATCCTTCTGGTAACTCAAAAGGTCAAATGCCAAGACATAAGCCCTTTTGTAGGACTGGAAATTTAAAATTCTGTTCCCAGAAGTCTCTTTTCTCCAAACTCCATAATCTGTGTGGGAAGGAGGGGCTCACAGCACCTACACCAGGGCCAGCTGCAAAGTGAGTGCCATGAATGCGGGAAGGTGCTGTCAGAATGTTTTCAGGCAAGGCAGTTTGTCTCCTCATGATTCCCAGGACCTAACTCAGCATCTCCAACTCCTTCCTGCATTCACTGGTGCCACAGTGAAGATCTTTGCTGGGTCAGCTCCAATATCAGGATGAAGCTTTTAAAGCCAGTTTCCTGTCATTATCTGTCGAGAAGCAGGGCACTAGCCCACTGTTGACCAAGGAAGCTGAAATTAGGTGCCATTGTGAAGATTCTCAGCATATTTTCAGTGTAAGATAATATTACTGAAACTGGTGCACTGGAGAGAAAAGAAATATATGTGCCATTTTGTGTTCTTCAAGGCGAACTGAGAGTTAGACACACAGATGAATGATCAAGAACTTCTGCTTAGAGTAGCAATGTCTTAAACAGCTCCTTCGCCCACAACCACTCCTGATCCACCTCTCCAGATACCTTTTGGTGGTTAAGATAGGTGGCTGATAGCTGACAGAAAGGAATGAGGAAAGGTCTGGGGAAAAGTGAGACAGCATTTTCACAACACTGTTTTTAGAATGATATCTCCCTTATACTCTTTCAACATCAAAAAAAGCTTTTTAGTGGCCCAAATCTGTCCCTAACAGCAACATCCAGCTAGCACCCCCAAAAAAAAAGTTTTAACTTTAATACCAATCATATGATATTTACCATCATACGTAATCATCATACCTTTTAGGAGCTTATAATTAGAAAAGTCCAGCAGTACCATAGATAGCTTCTAACCACAGAAACAGGAAAATTTTTAGTAGATGTGCTCCCCCATGAGATAGAAGAGCAGTACTTACCAGAGGAGGCTTCCCTATTAGAGTGGCCAGGTGAGGTGTTAAGAGCTGCTTTTCCTCCTGCCATAGGCTTTCTATCAAAGACATTCTGGTATAGAATAAGGTCCTGCTGTTATCAGTCAGTCCTAGTGCCCTTGATAGCTTTGATATTTTGCTGATGTCAGCTTTAAAATGTGGCTTGAGGTTGACCACATATTGTCTGGCCTGTTCCAATACAAATAGGTGGCTTCAAAGCAGACAGAGTTCTGGGTTTGTCTTTGACTTTCTCATAGCATTGAGAGAGCCTTCATATGATATTCTTCATGTGGCATGGATTTGTGTACCAAGCATGACATTCCTTACCTTTTCCTTTCATGACTTCAGTGATTCTTCACATAGACATCCTGAATATCCACTTACTTTTTTCCAGAAAGCACGATGTGCCAGGCTTCTGCCTTGCTGTCAGCAGAGACAAGTGTCCCAGCAGTCCTTAACAGTGTTTACTGACAGGTTAGAGTGTGCTCTAATATGATCCTAAGAACACACCACTGCAAACAGACTGATCCTAACCATGCACCACCAGCACTTAAGTAGGGAGCTGTCATCTGGTCAGCCTCACCTCAGTGCATTATTTGGCACAAAGGGTGAACATATGGGGCAACACTTGCACAATACTGGCAGGGCAAAGCAGGAGCTGGAAATGCATCTCCTGAGCCAGGAAACTTGCACTGGACTTAATGTGCTTTGAAAGAGCAACAGTAAATGCCCACTGCTGTGCCAGCTCCTGGCATCACAGCACTGTAGGGTCACTTCAACACAGCAAAACTGAGCTGAGTAAACCCTCTGCCACCCACATAGAGAGTGAAAAGGTAGGATTTTGAGGTATGCCCTGTAGAAGCTTTAAAAAAAATGTATCTATGGAAGGGTAGAATGGATTTACTGGTGACCAGCCTGTCCTGCTGTAGTAACAACTTGCATGAGGTTTTTATGCTATAGCAGACACTAATCAATTCCTGTTGCAGACTCTGTAATCAGCATGTAGGAACAGCCAGCTCTGTGTCATTGGTTTTCCTTAGGCAACCTATGGAATGACAACACAGAGAATGTTGCTGATAAAATGTAAACCATGACCAACTTCCCACATACCATGTAAATGTTTGCAAATAGAAATGCATTAATCTGCAGCAGTCAAACATTGCTTTGTACTGCTTTATTTTTTTTTTAAATAGGAATAAAAGGAGAATTGATACAAGGAGGAAAATTGCACTTTTTTTTTTTTTAATACAAAAAAAGTTAAATCTGGATTTCCTGGTTTTGTTTTGGTTTTTTTGTTTTGTTTTATTTGTTTGCTTGCTTTGTTTTTAAAAAGGACTCCAGCATTTTTATCCTTTAAGTATATCTTGATATTGAACTACAAGACCAAGGGATCAACCTGTTATTGTTTGGTAAGTCAATTCTGTAAGGATAGATTTTTTACTTCAGTTGAATATAGTTACTTTGCTTTTCATAAAAGCTACTTATTTCCTTCCTTGTAGAGTTTTTTTGGTGGGTTTTTTTCAGTATTTCAGCTCCCCTATAAACCAACTATATTTGCCCAGTATCACTGATATTCTAATAGTTTTGCAGTTGGCCACAGTGTCTTTCAGGAATAGTGGAACACTGAACAATTCGATTTTGGATGCAAAAGTATGAAGAAAAAGTCCAAACCAAACAAAACCTGTTCATATTTTAGGGTCTGGCCATAGCTCCGATAGATACCATATATTTTTAATCTTACAAGAAACAGCTGGTGCAATAATATTTCAGTTAGAAGGGTAAAATGTTGATGCAGTCTGACCCTTAGAAAAGATGTGAAAATTGTCCTGAAATTGTACACAACATTAAAATGTTTGTTGTTTTACAAGTGTGAAGCATAGTAAGATGCAATAAATGTTCTTCCAGTCTCTGATGGAATTTGAATTTTGTAACTATTGAACATTTGCCTTTTGTGGTGTCTATAGCAGAAGAATAACTCGATTTCCTGACACTGTAAGACAATACTCACAAGCCTTTGAGATACTAGGAAGAGATTAGTTTCAATCAGGACCTTTAAATCCTAGAAGTTCAGAGAGACTTGCAGTAGAAAGATCTGGGCACCAGAGCAGCATTCACTCTGTCAGTACAGTCAGTTAATCCAGTTCCACAAAAGCTGCCATTTCTTTCCAATGAGTTTAAGGGATGATCAGCACAAATACAGGCATCTACACCATACATCTTAAATCACATGCATCCCTGTTGCACTCACAGCTTGGCCAAAGAGGGCCAAGCCCTCCAGAGTGGTGTGAACCATCCTGTGCCACCACCCATGCCAACAATTCAGAAACTGAGGTTGTGACCCAAAGTGTGGCCACAGCAGCCTTGGAATGTGGTCACAAGCCTGACAGAAATGCAGTTGTTCAAGCTGGTATTTTGTGACTCCAAACCTGACAGATGTGGAGCTGCAAGTGCAAAAGTTGAGTGCTGTGATTCTAGTCCCAAAATAGGTTTTGACCACGATCAAACACACTTGCTTCAACTAGAATGGAAATTTTGTGGCTCTCTTAGAAAGCAAAGGACCCCCCACTCTATTTCATTGTGGTTGTTTTATTCCTGAATACTTTTGTGGTCATATAGTAAGTAGTAAGAAGAAAACAATGGCAGCAAGGTTAAAGGGAGCTGCTGTGCAAAGGAGAAGGTCTCCTCACTAAAATAGTCACACCAAGAAAGGGAGGGAAGCATTTGAAAGCACCCAGGATATACTGCACATAGAATAATGGGGCATAAATGGAAGAGAGAAAAGCCAAAGCTATTAAATTATGTTTTGTCTGTGCTTCATGCTTAAAATTGATACTATTCAGCAGAGTCTAGTCCATATTTGTTTTGTTTTAATGTCTGGAATAGTTTGCATTTCACCCTAATAATCCACTCTGGTTTAAATGTTTATACAGCATGATTTACTACAATGTGGATGTGTAATTATAGCGATGATTAGACAAAACATCTTTGACAAGAAAGGAAAACAGTAGTTAATAATGTTTTCCATCTGTTTGGTAAAATCTCACTTGAAAAGAAAGAGCCCCTTAGCATATAGCAGGGTCCAAGGCAACACCTATGCGAGTACATGACAGCAGTATAAATGCCTAATGAATTCATTCTGATCATTGCTCACACATTTTTGAAAGCACTACCATCTGTTTTATAGATAAATATTACAGTAATTAATGTCAGCACATGTTTATACTATATAATTGCCAGAGTCTCATTTTAGAGTTAAGCCTTTTTCTTTTCAGGGAGAATAACACCATATTTTAAGCTATTGGCAGGAAATGCAATGTTATTAGGATAAAATGAGTGAATTTCAGTAATGGCTCACTTCTTTATTGGAAAACTTTAGAGCATTTAATGCTTCTGTTCTTTATTAAAGGCCAAATACTGGGTCAATGCCTACTCATGGAAAGCCCAAAAAAAACTTAAGCACTGCTGAATGAGGTAAAACTACAGCAGATAGTACCATGAAACCTCTGAGCTCCTGAAATTGGTATTTTAAGTCCTTCTGGCACCATCCTGATGGGCGGGCATTGAGGCTTTATTAATACCTGGCACTGGACATTCTGGCTCCAGATTAGCAAACGATCCAGGTTTAAATTAAATGCATGGGTTAGCTCTGGTAAAGTCACATCCCTCCAGGGCTCTATTGTTTGTTGCTGCTTATAAGGCCCTGGTGTTGTTCATTTTGTCACTAACAATGCATTTACCTCATGTGCATTGCAAAAGAGCAAAATGTTTTCATTAAAATTTTGATGCTTTCCCATCCAAAATGCTGGGAAAGGTGTCCACAACAGTGCAAGCCAAAAGATTTAATCTGATTCTCCTCTATGCCTTCTGCTTACATCATTTGCCAGTCAAAGCCTTGGTTGAAAACCCACTGGAGTCAATCTAAAGACATTTGTTGACTTCTTTGGGCTTAGTATGAGGATTCATACCTTCTTGTGCTCCAAGAAAAATAAGTTCCAGATGCACAAAAATGTGGATGACAGTCCTGAAACATAACTGTTTTCATTGTGTTCATTATATCAGTAACTTTCTCTCTTTCCCAGTGAAATTGAGTCACAGCTGAACTTTTCTTGTTCTGTTGCCAATACTCCATGCACCTGTACAGGGACCTGCTATTTGAAAATGTTTGTCTAGTGACTGACACTGGTGAAATTTGTTTCTGATGTGGTTTGAGTTACATCTCTTGTTCCCTTTCTAGATTACATGCTTCCTATCCACCTTTCATAAGAGTACTGATATTGCACTTTAGTATGGTTTATTAGTATCTTACATTTATTTAACTTTTATCTTATTTTATTTCAATTTTTATTTTATTTTTTTAACAAGAACTGCACCACAGGCTGCAGTTGCCAAATCTATTTGAGATTTAAGCATCTCTGGAGAGGCATAAATCTTCCAACACTACTCAGTACAA
This sequence comes from Calypte anna, assembly GCF_003957555.1. Taxonomy (NCBI): domain Eukaryota; kingdom Metazoa; phylum Chordata; class Aves; order Apodiformes; family Trochilidae; genus Calypte; species Calypte anna. Next base: position 16,945,270 of record NC_044245.1, read on the forward strand.
TCTGAACCGCCAATAGATTTTCCTGGATGTCTTCCACCATGGATTCCACTTAAGCAAGGTTCCTAAGTATTCATCTAAGTTTCCAAGCAAGTAATTGCTGCTAAGATGCAGAGAAAGCTACTCCTTGCTTATTTCCATTAGAAATAAAGAAATAAATGGAAAGGGCAAAGGAACTGGAGACTAAAAGGGGAATGAGAAATAAATAGCAGCCTTATCCACTTGGAGAATGAAACTGTTTTCCCCTGAATACCAGTTACCTACTAGCTAAAACTTCACAAATTGCTGGGTGACTGGAAGAGCTTCCTGCAAGATTATGGTTTCCTGGAGGACCAGGAAATGTCCAATGTCCAAAAGTTACCATAAATTTAATAAGGCCAAGAAAGCTGGCAGCAATCTGTCAAACTGGGACATTGCTTTCATCCCTCTCATATTCAATAAGAGAAAACAACCAGCTACCAGCTTCTTGTCCCACTCTCTCTTCATTTCCATAGTGGGAACAGTTATTCTGAAAGATTAAACTCCAGAAAGACTGGAAAGACAGTCTAAAGTTAAGAGAGGCTTTGCTGTAGGGGTACAAAGGAAAACAAAAATGATCTTGAAGATTAGTTTAGAGTCAAGACAGTGTGATGTGGTTGCCAGTGACACCATGGGACTGGATTACTTGCAAAGAGACCAAACCACAAAACTCAGACTCATACCTAGAACTGACCTATTTTATCCTCTGAGGGAAGGGAATACATCAAAGTTTCAGAAAATTCACTTGTATCACAGCTGTGAGTATCCTGCAAAGTTCTGCTTGAGATTTAAACTCCTGCCAGCCGTGAGAGGAGGTCAGATCTGGAGTTACAGAGCAAGCTTTTAAATAAAGATTCACATATCCCATGGTCTTCCACGGCTCCTTCCATCAGAGGATGTTGAAAGATGAAAAATAAAATGTTATACAGTAGCCCTACGAGTTAGGGACACCCACCCCATGAGGGAGTGCAGTAGCTGCCTAACAATGAATGATTTGGAACATGAGCTTAGAGTTGGAAGCAGAGATGGGTATCACCTGCCACTGAAAGAGGGTAGGAGGGAAGGAATGACATCTGTGGCTCTTGGCCATAGTATTGGTGTTGACACTGCAGAAGTAGTTTAAGCTCTCTGGTGACCACAAGCAGCAGGGGTCTCAATTTTATGCCTTATCTAAAATACAGTGAGAACAGGGTTTTTCAGTAGAGGCTTGGGGTGCTCATTCAGTCTGCTCTGATGGTAGAGCCTGATCTATCGAGTCACCCGTGCCATTTCCTAAACTTGCTCTCTAGAGTTTTTCCAGCCACATAGTAACTTGGATTAATACTGCCTATTGTAAGGGATACTTAAAGACTGCATGTAAATTCCCTTGGTTAAAAATGAAGTATATTCCCTTGCTGCTATCAAACAATTTGCATGGAAAATGCATTACGGTGATTCACAAAAACATTATGGCCATGTTTTGTAAACAGTAGTGTGTGCAAATGGAGCAACTGAAAATAATTTACTATTAATGAGCTGCAGTAGGAGTTTTTGTTGTAAAAGTAGACAAACTCTCTCAATCTCCTTACTCTCTTCCCATTTGCAAAGGTATATTCAGTCCTCAGAAAGCTTTAGAATGCTTGTAGTCTTTTAACTGGACCAAATGGCGCATGCAACACTTGTCTCATAACCTAGGCCTGCATTTTTGTTAGAACTTTGATCCAAAGGATAAGAAAGCAAAAAAAAAATAATAATTAAAGAGTAAAGCCTTTTTCAGAGTTGACATGGAGCAGGCATGTCCTAGAGATTGGAACAACTGTTCCTGAGCCATTGTTCTAAAAAGGATGGATAGTAAATCATTTAGCCATCAAGGGAAGAGCTAATCCAACCAAATCAGGCTGGATGGTAATATCCATATTAGCAAGCAGCCAAGAAACTACAGAAAACTATGATTAAGCACTTTATGAGTAATTTTGTATCCTTCATTGTAAAAACAGACTTTTGAAACTGGGCTTTTCAGAAGTTGATTTTAGAGTGTATCCCCTAAATTTTCAATATATTTTCAGGCTATTCCTTCTACATCAGTGGAGATAACTCATTAGCAGCACACATTTTCACTTAATTCTCAGTATTAGACCATCCAAAAGATTTAGATTTAGAATTTGCAGGGTTTTTTTTCCTGTTATACTTTATATAAAATACTTATATTCTGCATATATTCTGCTGGTTTTCACAAGAGCAGGTTTGTAGTCTTCTGTTTTTCCTCTACTGAGAGGACAAGATTGACAATAAAAAGGCTTAGTGTATTTTCATTTTCTGCAAATCACTCTTTTAAAAAGACTTGACTTTGACACATGACTTTAAACTGCACATAGGCACTCAAGTAATTTGTAGGAATTATAATCACAGATATACATAAGCTTCAGGAGGAAAACGTGCATTATAAATATGCAGTCTTGGTTCAATGGTGTTCTGAGCATCCAGAAATAGCAGAGAGAGCTTTGTACCCTGTGAGTTATGCAAACACCATGTACCCACTCTGACCTCAGACAAAACATACAATACCCTATTTCAAAAGCAGCTAATACTATTTAAAATAAAAATACAGCTTTCAAAGAGATTAAGAGTATTAATGCTATCAAATTTTAACTAACTGGTTGCTTTGTTTGATTTTCCATTATTTTTACAGGCCTTCTGCCAACAAATCACTAGATATAAAAAAGAAGCACACTAGAAACCGTACTTCCATGCATCTGTTTTGCCACTGTGTAGCAAATAGGTATAATCCATCATCTCCAATACCCCTTTCAATAGAAGCCTTCATATTTCAATTAATTTAATAGTTCAAGTGACAGTCTAATTCTTTTCTTTGATAGCCAAGATGTTTTCAAAGGTGTGTTGGTTGGTTGGGGTTTTTTTTCCAAAAGTTTTTCCCCCAGTAGCACTTTCTGGATTCTCTACTAAAATTGCCTTTAGATGCAAAATGCCTTCCCTTTTTTGGCCAACTTGAAGAATGTTGGAAAGATCTGGAAAAGACATTTTCATTTTTCATTTCTTTCCCCAGAATATTCACAATCTTCCTGTCATTTCTGTTCCTTTTCCAATCCATCTGATACTGGATCCTCATCAAATGCCTGAAAATATTTAGGAAAAATGTTTTGTCAATGACAAGTAGTTTGTGGACTGATTCTTGTCCTCCCTGCTGTCAGGATCCATTAATGGAAAAAGAGTATTTTTATTAGCAATGGGCCATGTACAGCTTATCTGACAGTGCAGGGTGCCATCATCCTTAGTGGGAAAGAGCATGAAATGATCTGAGCATACAACTGCATGTCTGAGTAGTCAGGACTTCTGTATTGCAAAGTTGTCTCCCTGTTAGTTTGTACAAAAAAACCCCCACTGCTTAGTACTAGGAAAAAAAATTGCCAATGAAGTGTAGCTTACTCATTCAACAACAGAGTTTATGTCACCACTCCAGCTCTCTATCCTAGATTATGTCCATAAATTAACATACCAGAAGCCTAATGAACAGGTCTATCCCAAGGAGAAAAACCAGTCCTGAATCTATTGTTTGTAATTTCTTCTCATAGAGTAGGAAGGTTTAATCAAATGTGTTTGTAATTGTGTTAACAGTACAATTGCTTTGAAATGCTATATGCAGCTAACATTCGTGGTTCAACACTAATACCCAGGGGATGTATAATGCTAAATACTTGTCATTCTCTAAAGGAAAAGCAGACCAATTCAGGACAGTATGTGCTTCCCATCTGTGCTTTGGAGTAAAGTTGCTTTTCTCTATCAGTCATCAGCTTTCCTGTGTCTGATAATCCAATACATTTTGCTGTTCTTCACTCAGGCATGGTGATGATTACAGCACACAGGAATTTAGGAAGAAAGGGAGAGATTCATATTTGCTGCTGTGGCACTGTATGTAGCTCCCCTTTATCTCTGTAGTGCTGCTGCCTAACGGGGATTTCACGTGGCAGCTCTTTCTAAATACTCTACTGGAAAAATCCTACGTATCCTATTTGTCAAGACCATTTCCCTTCTACAGCTGTACAGCACTGGTGATCCAACCACAGCAAATGATGTTGATACAGCAGCACAGTGTATTGTATTTATATAATATCTGTTCACTCCAAGAATCCAGATGCTTCTCACAGAGAGGCAGTGAAAGGAAAGGACTGGGAACTGGTTTTGAAGTTACATAAGTGATCCGACAAAAACTTCACTGAATAAATAGCCCCTTTCAAGAAGGATGAGCTTCCAGTGCTTCTTGTATCAGAAAGCAAAGCATTCAGAGGGCAAGAAGTTCAGCAGCACCAGAAAAAAAAAACATTTGAAAAGAAAAACAGGAATGGAAAATATGGCTGGTTGCCATGTGGAATAGTATTACTATGAAGACTGTCACTTTTTCACCTCTCACTTGTAAGCTAGCAGCTTTAGATTTAATCTTAGATTTTCCATTTTGGAAAACAAATGCACTTTCTGTAAAGGAAAAGAAAAAGCAAAAGAAAAGAAAACGAAACATACACACAGAGAAAAAAATACCCCTTCCCTCGAAATAAAATGCTTTATAGGAACTCAGGGTCCTCATAATTCCTCCACAGCTCTTATAATATTCTTGCTAATATTTGTGTGGTATCACCCATTCACTCATGTTATCACTCCCCAAGCTATTAACTATTAAATGATAGTACACTTTCAAAAGTCACAGTACACATTGCCTAAGCGAGAGCTTCACATTAGGATCTGCACAAGGTTTTATACCACTCTTGGCAAGCAAAAAATTGCTGACCTAACCAGTCATGGAAAGGAGTTCTCCAGGGTCCAGTCGTTTCCTAAAACCACCCTCAATATCAAAGGTGCCAGTGATGCAGCCCTTGAAGCAGCCACTTCAGCTTTCAGAGCTGCAGGTCTCCTGAGAGGCACCGAAAAGTGTTCCCAGCACCATTATTTTCCTCAGATTCTTTTGCATTCAGCACAGTGAGCATCCTCCCCTGCCTTCTCCCTTCTCTCCCAGCATCTCTTCACTACCGGGATTTTGCAGGAATTGGAAGTGTGAATTCAGAGGAAGCAAATGGATCCCCCCCCCCCCCCCCCAAGAACCAGCCTGAGCCTGGCTCTGCCTGGAGGGGTCACTGCTGGGAGGTTGGTGCCACCTTCTGTGTCTTTTGAAGATTGCAGCTCTCCTGAGCAGATACTGGTCTGCTCCAGGAGGTCCCTGCTGCAAAGGAAAGCTGGGATTCTTTCAGCAGCCAAGAACGGTTTCAGGTGATTGTTGTAAGAAAACAGTCTTCCGTCTTCTACACGAACAAATTTCATCACTAAGGACACTGTATAGAGGACAACACTGAACCACCCACAGACTTTTTGGAATAGATAAACATTTAAGACCTGATTTGAAATCTGCTTTCCCATATACTGTCCTAGCATCACTAGCAATATTAAAAACTGTAATTGAAAATTTTGCTTTCTGACACTCATGTTTTGTTTCAACTTTCAAACTTGCAGTAATAAGTACTAGAAATCTTTTACAAAATTGAAGTTCTCACATATTCTTTGCAATTCAAGAAACTCAAGATCTTAAGGGAAAAAAATTAAACTAAACCAAACTAAACCCACCAAATTAAATGGCTTGATATTTTTGACAAAAGCATGAAAAATGGCTACCTAAAATTCTAAACTAATAGTAGTTATTATATATGTCATATAAATACTGAGGCACATAATTGCAAGTTAAAAAAACTATCAGATTTGAAAAATCCTACCACACCCTTAATGAAAACACATTTTAAGTGTTTTAAGGAAACGCAGAGATTTAAACCATCATCCACCTCTGTTTCCACTCCTTCATTTTTCAGTGCCAGAAACAGAGACAACAGATCCCACTCCATGCTCTTCCACACCATTTCTATGATCTCCTCCCAAGTGATCCTGCTGCTAATATCATTAATGGCCACACAGAAAGCAAGCGACAGCTTTGCAGGGTTGACCAAGTGCTGAAAGGGAGCACGAGAAAACAGCTATAGGCAGAGAAGGTAACAGGGTTCAAGAGGAGCATCTGTGGGCACTCTGGAAAGGGAATGATTCTCTTTCACAGAAAGTAGGTAAAAGGAAACCTTTTTGGTATGCATTTCAGCTCATAGTTTAGAATAAACCAATGCTCAAAAGGAACTCCAGTGCTAATGGTCTTGCAACCATTTAGAAAAACATCAGCAGTTTCTGTGGGCAATCAAACTGACTGTAATGTTGGTAGCAGTTCTATTGTCTTTGTGAGCATATGAAAATGGGATGCAGAGCTTCCTCCTAAAATCTCAGCCCAGAAAATTAATTGAAATATAGTTGGACAATTCATTTTGCTTTCATGTACATTTCTTCTTTCTTCTCTCTCTCTCAGCTCTACCTGCCGATTTTCAGCTGAAAAAATGTGATAGTGGTGAGGTTTAAGGTGTCACTGGTCTGTGCAAGTGTGAGGTCATGGGACCTTCAATGGATGAATTAGGAAGGCAGGGTGGCAGGGTGCTGGAAATGTCTGAGGCAGAGGGAGGTTTCTATTTTCAAAATTTCAGACCTTTGGATGACACTGAGAATTCTTTTTCAGCTCCCTGAAAACTGCAATATTGCAATTTAAATGCACCTTGTGATGCCCAGCTTGTAAAGTGGGTGACTAGTTTAATCCCAAGGGGTTACTGTACAGTCTAGCTAACTAGATGAGGGTAGGGAAAGCTGAGAAAGAAAAAACGTTTTGAGTTTGAGAGGAGGCACAAATCATAAGGGAGAGCCAAGAAATTATGAGGGGAGTAGGGAGGAAGATTGGTTACAACAGAAATACTGTGTACAGGTAATCGAAGAAGAAACTACCATCTAATGTCACAGTAAAAGAGAGGTTTTGAAATGAAAAGAAATATATTCTTTTCAACTAGGACTTTTCTCTAAGCACTGCCAAACAACAGACAACTAATTATGGGAAAGTCCCTCCAAGAAATGTCTTCTTGCTGTATGCCTCTCCATAAAGCATTTAGAGCCATTGTCTACTTGACTTTTCCCCTCTCCCCCAGCCCCAAACAACCCTCTTCACAAATTCTGAGAATGTTTCCATCCTTTTGTTGCCTCTCTCAAACCATCATCTCTGATGATTCTCTCCTTGAAAACTGGCATTGCTTTCATGACTGAAAAGCTCAGGACTTTTTTGAAGAGTGGAGATGACAAAGTCTTTGCCATGGAAGAGGATGAATCTGGGGTATGGAGCAGTGGACTTGCTGGCTGAAGGGAAGGAGCCATCTGGGAGGCTCAGGGAAGCACCCACAACAGGCAATGCTTGCACCATTCAGCCTCCTGCTTATTCCTCTTCAAATAGGGACTCTTCTGTTTGATTTAGAGAGATTTTCTGTGATATAGCTGACAAAGTGACATTAGCCTCAAGCAGGTCAGGTAGTTTGAGTTGAATTCAGAAATTCACAAACAGCAAAGCAGGGAAAATGATGGAAGGAGATGAAGTGGGAATGGGCAGTTTGCTGCTTCCAGATCCTGGTGCTTTGCTAAATTATACAATATTTATAAGATGTCATGTGTTTCTCTGTAAGTATTATAACTCTGCAGTTGAAGACATCAGCCAAAGAAATTTACATATTAAGTATAACAATAAATTATATTTTCACAAGGGTTAAAGTGAAGGGCCACCTTTCCAATTTAATGTCTTCTCTCTGTCTCCGTTGTGTATTATTGCTAATTACTCTTATCAGTGCATAGACTGGAGAGTGACTATCCCACCAGAAATTAATATTCAGATAATCTGCTTGCTTCTTTTCTACCAGATACCCTAAGGATCAGGCATTTCAAAAAGGCTTGCATTTCTGTATGCACTCATAACAGCAATTTATAAAGGCAGGATTTGAAGGTAAAGATCACAAATCTATTTACATGACGTCCCAGGAACAAATATGGGAATATCTGTTGGTATAAATGCATATTTAGAGGTCTTTTCCAACCATGACAATTCTGTGATTATGGGACCTAGCCATATATGACACATGATGTTTTTTAAATTCTAGCCTGAGGAAGGTGGCCTTCCAGCCTTTCCTCTCTTTCCTTGGGAGTTCAGAAAAGAAAAATTCCTGTTGGTTGCTTGGTAAATATGAATTGCTGCATTCCTCCACGATTTTTTCTGTCTTTAGGGAGGCATATGTATGGTATACCATGCTTTTGATTAAAAGTAGCACTGTCTTTATTTCTGCGTAGAAGAATGAGCAGTCAGTGGGCTGAGAAATGACAGCTCTGTTTGTGCAGAAGTAGTTAGCAGAGAATGCACAAAACCTTACTTGATGTATTCTTACAGGCACTTTGTAAGCATCACCAATTTGACTTCTATAATTATTTTCTGATGAACTGCTATGCAAGAAGCCAGGCATTGCCGTGACCTCTGCTCAAACTGTGAATTCTCCCTGACCTCAGCAAGCACTTATGTGGATTTGGGCCAAGTTCTGCAATGGGATTTGTGCCTAAAGTTAAATAAGCCATTTTCTATTTTAATCACAGGCCATGGCAAGCTGTTTATGGATTCTGTCGTCCAACCATGCTGCTGTGGCCTAGGCCTTGAAGTGCTTCACTGCGGCTGCTGACAAGAAATATTTTGCAAAATCCTCAGATAATCGGTTCCCAAGAGCGTTTCCACAGCACATCTGCTGGAACTGAACTGACTGCACCTGGTCTAATTCCTGCTTGCAGAAATGCTGGTACAACGCTACGTCAGGACAAAATTAAGAGGCTTGACTTAATTTAAGCAGATTTATTTTTTCTAAGTAAGTTTAATTAAGTCAAGCTAGGAAATTCTTACTCCAAAGTGAGTGTTCGCACATAAACTTACACTGAAGTGTGTGCATGTGTGAAGGAAAACAGATTCAACTGCTCTTAGAAAATAGCTTGAGACAGTGTCAGAAGCCTACTTCTTGCATTGTTGCTAAAAAACCCAATGTACCTTGCTTTCCCTGGGGAGGAGCACACTGAGGAGACTTTAGGCAGTACGGTGTGACCTGGGGAGACATCTGAAGACAATGGAACTTGAGCCCTTTGTCCAGCTGCTGGAAGGATGGAGACAGGCTGGTCTCAGCATCCACCACCACCCAGCTGAACCTCTCTGTTTTGACCCTGGGGCTCTCACAGGCACCACCTCTGAGGCCATGGATTCACAGTGTGGCAGCCGTGGAGCCAGTTTGCTGTGTCCCAGCTACCACTTGGAGCTCCATCACATTTCTGCACCAAACTGGTGTGCTTCTGGGAAACATTTTTTGAGACACAGTGCACTGAGAAATATTCATGAAAAAATATTTCTCTGAGAAATATCTCCTTAATTGGCAGGACAGTGTGTATTTCATCAGCTTAGCACGATCAGAATTTGTGAGCTTTGGGAGATTTGCATTGTAAATAAATGACTTAGGCACCAGGAATTAAGAGAGGACAAGCCAGAAGTCATTGTCCCAAAACATCTCCCAAAGAATTAAATGCTTCTGTGCAGGAAAGATGGATGTGTGTGTCTTTCTAACATTACTCTTGCAGCTTGACTACCACCATGCATGCAAGATAACTCAACAGCAGTAAAAAGATGAACTGAAAGGTTTGCAGGGATGCTTCCTTGTCTCTTGCCCTTTAGCATGTAAAAGTATAGACACTGAGCGAGGCTGAATGAAGTAAGCCATAAATGCTTTTTTCAATACAAACATGCATCTCTAAGTCAGTTCTGGCTTAGGGGCCCAAGTCTGGCATGACTGAAAATATTACTCAAAGATTTACACTGCCTTTGGAAAGCTGAGGGTTGTGAAGCTTTTGAGCAGTATTGGCACACTGCTTAATACAGAGGAGCCCTTAGCTGTGATGTGGTCCCTTAACAATATGGCAGGATTAGTACTGACAGTAACAAAAACCAGAAGAGCAGGCAGCCCAGAGGCTTACGTGCTGAAAATTTTAAGTAGCAAGTGGTCACAAGTGTTGCTTACAAAGTCACTGTAAAGCCTGGAGGATGATAAAAATGGATGTTTCCTCTCTGCCTGACCTGCAAGCAGCAGCAGCCTGTAGGAGATAGCACCACATTTATTCCTTGGGCACATTGATGTGAAAAGCTCTCTGATTTCTTTTTAAGTTGGCAGGGGTTTAGGTTCTTTCCTCTAAAGCAGAAGCATCAAAGCTATTTATTGCACATGTAAAGTCATGATACAGTCCTCTTCTTAACTGAAACTAAGGCTCTCATCCTCACCACAAACAACTTCTAGGTATTTCCAGGTCCATCAGAAAGCAGGATGTTCATAAGTTTTCCATGATTATCTTCTGTTTTGCTTTAGTGAGTTGACTGCAGGGAACAGAACCAGCATTTGTTTTTCTCATGCAATGCCAGAGGGAGTGGTGTTGTTCTGCTTTTCAGAAAAAAAAATTCTAAAAATTTCCATTAACAATTGGGGAAAAGAAGACATGTCCTCTCCCATCTCATACTGTTTGGTGGTTTGTTTTTTTTTTCCTATCCACAGTAAAGCAAAAATAATTTTATTTCTGTTGCTTTTGCTCATTGTTAAGTAAGTGTATTTGCTACTTCTTTGAAACGTCAGGAGGAACATCTGGTTTGGGTGCTCACCAGTCTGCCAAGTCAGGAAGCTTTGAATATTTTGCCAAACCATTAACCCAGCCCTGAATTTATAACTAGTATCAGGAAAATCACTAGGGGATAATGTAAGCAACTGTGGATTGTGTAACAGCCAAGGTCAGTTCTTAAAGGACAATTTTTACTGCATTAGTTTTATCAATGTGGTTCACAGACAGCTGCCTCTGGTTCATAGCAGCATATTCATATCAATGAGCTGCTTTAAAAACATGCAGCCCAAATAGTTTCTTAACAAATGGACATTAGTGAAATAATTTTGGGAAATAAAAATGGGGTTTGGAACTGAGTCATCAGCAAGTGATGAATATGAAACAAAACAAGTTGCCTCAGTGTTTTAAGAGACCAAATATAGATCTTCAGACCTTCAGTACAGCCATATAAATACATAACATTATTCAGTGAAAACAGACAGAATTACAGCAAAGAGGGAAGCACCACAAATCAGTGCAATGCATTAGGAAAAGCTTTCTTAAAATTAAATGTAATGAAGTGCTGAAGCAGGTTCCTTAAGGGTGCTGTGGAATTGCCAGAATTTTTCAGATGGTCATGCTAGACAAGTATCTGCAAGGAAAAGTTTCAGGAGGATACATCCTGCTTTGGATTATCTCTTTGGATCTTTTCTTTGATTTTCTTCAATATGGTAAACAGAAGAAAAAACCCTGGAACAAATAAATCTCTCTGACCTTCCCACACAGTCCAGAGCTAACTGTGCTTTTACTTAGAGGTTTTATGGTTGCTTCTCTCATTAGCCCCCGCCAGCCTCCCATCTTGGTTTTGCTTCCTGGTTTTGACATCTCTGATTCCAGGCAGCCTTTTCACTATTTACTTTTCGTCTGGCTCATCTGCTGGTGGCACTCCCCTCAAACTTGAGCCATCAGATAATGTGCTGCCAAGGCTCCGGTGGCGAATTAACATCAGAATGTGAATTAAAACCAGAAAATGAGCCGCATGGGAAAAAAAAATAAAAAAAAATAAAACCAAGCAAGTTCCTGACAGCTAGAGTGTTTTCAGGAACTGTGTTTGCTGGAGCCACCGCCTCATGCCCCTTAGGCCCACCCGGGGTCTCTCGCCCGCTGCCACCTGAGGGCGCGCACAGCCCCTGACTGGGCAGGAAACCCCCGCGTGATGCCCGCACCGCACCGCCCTCTGGTGGCCGAGCGGCGGAACTGTCACTGCTGGGGGAGAGGAGTGGCTGAGAGGGGTCCTGGGAACTGGCCTGGGGAGAGGGGAGAGAGAGGGAAGGGGAGGGGGAGAGAAAGGGAAGGGGAGAGAGAGAGGAGGGGAGGAGGAGAGGAAGAGGGGGAGAGGTAGAGAGCATCAGAGGGAGAGAGGGAATGTGGAAGAGGGGGGAAAAGGGGAGAGGGAGAGAGGGGAGAGAGGGGGAAGGGGTGGGGGAGAGAAGGAAGAGGGAAGGGAGAGGGGAGAGAGCGAATGCAGGGAAGGGGAAAAGGGGAGAGGAGGAGAGGAAGAGGGGGAGAGAGAGGGAGAGAGAGGGAGAGAGGGAATGTGGAAGAGGGGGGAAAAGGGGAGAGGGAGAAAGGGAGAAAGGGGGAAGAGAGGGAGAAGGAAAAGGGGAGGGGGAGGGAGAGGCGTCTTGGAATAAAAAAAGAAGTGAGAGATAACACACAGAAAAGAAGACGTGGGCTCCTGGCCATGCAGCTGAAACATCTGCCCACAGATCTTTCTTGGCAAGTGGGCTGGAAGTGGGAGATGGCTGGAACCTTGTTTAACATGGCGCACAATACAAGCTGGTCTATTCATCTGTCTCTCTCCCCTCTCTCTCAAAAACCTACTCTTTTATTTCATTTTGAATGTTTCATTCTGTGGGGCTTGTCCTTTTCAAAGGAAGGTAGCCAAATACCTTTTAGACAGACTATCAACATATTAAGGCTCAAATGCAAAACAGGTTTTAAGAATTTGCCTTTCCTTGCAAGACAGTCCAGAACCATGCAGGAATTAAAATCATGCAGTGCCACAGGGAATATGTGGATTCCAGGGCTGCCAGAGTAATTTTCCTTGAGGTTTCTGAGCAGTTCTACTGAGGTCAGCTCAGCAGAAAGTAGTTCACCAGGTGGTGTCCAGGAGAACAGCGGAATTGCATGGGACCTCCCCAAGGAAGGAGGGAATCTTCACAGGTGGGAGGGAAGACGTGCATGGCTGAGCAAATCACTTTATGCTCCTTTTATATTTAGAGTAGGAGGGAAACAAGAGTTACTTTCAAGCTCTCTTCCTATTTTACATATGTGGAGTTAATTTGTGGTTAGTTACCACAGAAGTTCCTATCTCTCCACAGAGATGAAGCAGTTCTGGAAACCTGTTTCAAATGCAGATGTCTGTGTTTTTAGCCAAAGGAACTGATCAGGCCCAAGCAAAGCTTACTCAAGGCTGAGACCCAGATTGATACCCAGCATTTAAGCAGCTTTAGTATACACTGTTATGCTTAACCTGGACTCAGTTTACCCTTCAGCCCTCGCTGCCTGACCTTTACAACTCCCTGTGTGTTCCCATGCCCACAGGCTCAGCTTTGGTGTTCCACCTGCTGGTGGCCTGGGAAGGAAGGCACAAGGACCAGGGTGCTGCTCGTGGGACTTGTCCTTGCTAACATGCACCTCAGCTCAGACTGGTTTTTGCTAGCTGAGCTCACCAATGTGTTTCAAATATTTTACTCCAAAAAGAAAAGGAATACTTCCTTGAAAACCAGAAGGCACTCTGGAAGCACTGCTAGTGACAAGCATGTCTAAGACAAAGCCACACTCCAGAAGACAGGAACAGAATAGCTGAAGAAAATCTGAAAGGCTGTGTCTGCAAATACAGACACGAGAAGGACATGGCACCTGTCTGCACTGCAGTCACACCCCAAAGCCAGCATGGGAAGCCTATCTTCCAAAACCTCCTTGATCCTCACCAGTTTCATCCAGACATGAAGACGGATCTACTGGCAATAGTCAACATTACCACGGGGAAGTGAGGAGGCAAATGAGGGGAGAGGAGGGAATGGCACACCCTCTTTGGGCCAGAAACCTGCAAGGCAAGCAGCATAGAAGAGCTGCTGACTCTGGTCACATTCTGGGCTATAGGTTAGCCCACCATTCCCTGTCTGCCCCTGGAGGCCTCGGACTTCCTTATTACTTGTGACCAAGTACTAAATTAAGAATGAACCTGCATGACTAAATATGTTTTCTCTGAGGTGTTTGTCAGCCTCCTCTATCCCATTGTTCAGCTCCTACAGAGAAGGGAGAAACACCTGAGGTAAAAAGTGGAACGGGGTGGACTTGGGGGCACTCATGGCAGAGGGAGGAACACTGAGGACTGAGAGACTTGGAGAGAGAACACATCACTGCAATACTGCATGGACCTTATGTGGTCAGCAGAAAAAAGACCTTGCCTCCAGCCCTGGAGGATGGGCAGGGAGCTTCCTACAGTGATCTGTCCTGCAGAGCATCACAGCAGGGTTTTATAAGCCTCCAGAAAGCACTTGGATGCAGGTGGCACCGTTTCTGAGAAATGGTTCTGTTACTGGGATCTCTCACTGAAACGAATGGGGAAGCTTGACATTTTAGGGTAAAAACAAAACCCACTTCTTTGTCCCAACCTTCCACAAAAATATTTCAAATACAAGGAAAGATGCAGCCCACACCTCAGTACTGACTGGAAGAGTCTGCTGCTTTCAGTTTTGCTCCTGAACACAGTTTCATGCCACACCAGGTGGAGATATGACCCTGGAGTTTCACAGTGCAGATCGTGGCACACAAACTTAACCCTTGGCCTAACACATCTTGGTTTGCTTCTTGTCAGCACTTGTTCACACTGCCATGTCCATCATGTCAAACTGCACTGCACTGTGAACACTGCAAAAGTTGCAGTGGGAAATAAAATTTGGATGCAGACATTTGGATGCAGATAAAAGATGGATGCAGACAACACTATTATTACTGGCAGTAGTCATTATTTTCAGGTTTCCACTCTGTTCCATAAAAGCATGCCTAACTGTTTGACAAATTTTATTTTAATGCTTATGTGTCCTACACCTGTTCTTCCTCTTGATTTGATAAGTGTAGCAAAGGAATTTAATTTGAGAAAAATGCCAGGTTTTATTTTAGCTTTTGTATTTTTGCAGCTGCAGCCTCTGCCTTTGAATTCTAGAGCTAGCAATGAAAGAGCCTTTAACAGTTCAAGAGCCAGTACTTCTGAGCAGCTGAAATGTCCAGGCAGGCCACAAGTTTTTGAGATCTAATGGTTATTGTGGAACTGCCATTGGGACATCTCATAAAGGATTCAGGTAGAGAGCAAATCATGCACAGACTGGCAGACAGTCAGAACTACATCCCAGGTCAACAGACATGTGATATTCAGTGTTACTGTGCAAGGAGGAGAAATCCTCCTTTTCCAACATGTCTATTGTCTATTAAATATCAATTGTCTTTAAGGACATGCTTCTACAAACTCTTATTTTTTCTCCTATTTATATGCTATTGATTTTCTGTAAACAGCAAAGTCTCAAGTTTTTTATGCACTGCTCTGTGACCTCCTTTGACTGAAGCAGCCATCCCAGGCAGTATTGAATCCACTTCTGTTGGTTTCAATTCAATCTATTTTTCTCCATGGTTTGCAGTACAGGATTCAAGGTGTGGAACTCAACTGGAATGTTTAAAAGATGAATACAGACGCTTATTCTGCTGAGTGCTAAAAACAATTATTTCTGAAAAGCACTAGCAAACTTGGCATTTCTACAGGCAAGTAACTTGGCAAGTCCAGAGAGAGAAATTGACTTCTTGCATGCAGCTGCTCAGCTGTGTTTTTTTATTGTCTATTTGAGGTATTAATTTCAAGAGCAGAAAGGATAAATAATTGTACAAAGAGGACTGCTTGTATTCGCATAAATCATTTGAGCCCTTGTTTCTCCTAAATCTCCCCATCTCATCCCTATACTGTCCCAAACTCACCAGCTTCTTCTCATTTGCATAGAGATGCTGAAAATACAAGGTTCCAGCTCTTTGTAACTGCCACACAAACATTTAAGGAAGGCAACTATTGAGCAGTCTCTGATATGATGTACACATCCTTGGAAGCAAATTTAATTAATCCCAGTTGATTTTTAACAAAGTCTTCAGAGTAAGCACTTGTGATGATTGCTCAACTGATAAATGACCAACTTGATAAATAGAGCAGGAGTTTTCTTTTCTGAAACTGAGCTGAGCTTGCAACTATAGTATGGACCATCTGTTCTGATTTGCCAGACCGGTATTTATAAGACAAGATGTAAAATATAACCATAATAGTAATTCAGAAAGGTCAATGATGATTATCAAAGCTGTTCCTACCATGGTGGCTTTAAGTCTAGTGTTCAACAACTCTAGTGTTTCCACAAATTTTAATTACTTCTCTGTATCTGAGGGGATACATGTTTCAAGTTGTAAAAAATCTCTGTCTCTCACCCTGAGACTATTGAATTTATAACTCAAAAAAACTTTGGGTCTGTATTTTCAGTCTCCAAAGAACAAATTCGAAATGTCTTGCTGACACATCTATGAAAAATACAAGTATTTTTACAGTATTGTCTTCTCACCAGAGAGTGCCCTGGGAATTGCTGTATATTCATTTGTAGTCTAACATCAGATAATGAGGACCTTACCATTATGTCATAAAATCCCTTTCTGAAAAATATAATCTTGTGTTTGAAGACCTGGACTATTTTATTAACTATCCTGCTGGGAAAAACAAAAACAAAAACAAAAACAAAAACAAAAACAAACAAAAAAAAAAAAAAAGCCAACAAAACTTGTTGCTAATCATAGGCCAGTATTGAAAATTGCTAATCATAGTGCAGTATTAAAAAGAACCTCACCACCTGGATGAATTCTTCCTTAACTTTTATGGGAGAATTTAAGGGTGTCTTATTAACCAGTGCTGTTACTCAGGTGGTTTCATCAGTTGTCACTAATGTCACAAGCAAAGCTCCTCTTCTGCTGAGGACAGATGTAGACTTGACATGAGTAACACTATAATGATTTCTATCCAATATTTCCCATGATCAGCCCCCTGTCCAGTCCCTCAATCATGCCAACAGCCTCAGGTGACTTAAGATCTAGGCTGTGGCTCTGCAATGACCCTGCACAATGGTATCTTGTTTTGTTACTAATGACACCATTTGTTATAGCTGTCTCTGAGGTCACAGGTGCAAACACTATTGGAGTCAGTACTACATTTCACCAGCATCACAGGAACAGCCTGTTGAGTAAGGTGCATCTTAATCTGCTGACAACATTGATTAAAACATTTACATAGATACATTTAGGATACAGCCTGAGGAAAGCCATTCACAGTCATTATCCACAATATTGCCCAGATTGCCACTATCAGCTGAATACCTACCTCTCTGGGATGTTACCTGAAGAGGAAAACACAGCTTGGCTTTAAAACCTGGTGTCTGGTCACTTAGGCTCAGGGCCAAGGTGGCTTACCTGGGGCCATGGGAGTGTCCCAGAAGAACTGGGGGGAGGCCATGGCCACGGCCAGCTCTGCTCTTGTGGAACTGCTTATAAGCTGAGGTTCCATTACCTCCCCCCTGCCAGAGATGTGGTCACGGCTGTGTGTCCCTGTCCTGTCACAGCCTGGCCGTGGCACTGATCTGGTGTAGACCACAGCCCAGGGCAACAGGCATGTTGCCAGGTATTGTGTGATCCAGGCAAAACAAGAAACAGACACCAATTTACTTGCAGGAAAATGAAGTTGTTAGTTCAGCCTGAAAGCTCCTTTTACGCAACAGGGATGATTTGTTGAATTGCCTGTGGCAGAAAGCAAAAAAGTGCATCCATGAGGACATTTTCCAAAGAAACACTGTGCCTCTTTTTGCCATTAATTCTGTACTTGTGTTGTTGCTGTTTGGAACATAGGTGACTAATTCCATTTATGATTGTACTCAGAGAAGGGGAGATAGATATTTTAGCAGTTTGGCTAAACATTGATTGTATCACTTCAGGCTCTGACTGGAAAAATTAATAGTTTTTCAAGTTCTGTTCCAGAGCCACGATTATCTTATTACTGAATATGCATCCTGCTAATGGGATTCTTCCTCTGATAACAGGACTGAGAGTTTGGAGACTGAGAGCACAGAATCTTTAAAAATACATCTGATGTACTTACTCTATCTGAGGTTAACTACAAAAACCAAACAACATTGTCACTAAAAGCCTTCTGTTAAACACAGGATTTGCTGTTAAATACAGGATTTTTTTCACAACTAATTTATCTAATTGCAATTCAGATTTTGAGCAGTCATAGGTTTTCAGGAGGAAATGACAGATACAGCTGTCTTCAAACAATCACGTTTTACAGCAGCTGATGAAAACAAAAAAAAACACCAAAAAACCCCAGCCCTCTTAAACTAATTCAGAGGCATAAGCAAGAATTGCAAGGTCTTATTTATGTGTTCCAGATACGATGTTTGGTAATACAGAATGGCACTCAGGACTTTGTCACTGCTTCTGCAGCACTGCAAGTGCTTGTAGTTCTGTTTTTGCTGTCCATTCAGCTGCTTGTGGGCAACTTTTCCTTCTCCTCCAACTGGTTGCTGCTTTCAGGACATCAAATATATCTCTGACCTAATGTGTCATTTGTGTGGATTTTCCAGGCTATTTTTCTGGTTGTGCATCCCACATATTTGTCAGACACAAATGAAAGCAGTGAGTGCTGTGCCATTGCTGCGTTACCCTGCAGTACAAACTGCTGCTGCCAGAACAGTCAATTCTAATTGCCCTGGCTGCAGCTGAAACTTGCTTTGCTAGTGTGTTTTGCAAGATTAGGTCTCTCACTATACTTTTGGGGGATGGTACTTATATTGTTTTTATTCAAATATTCTGGCCTTTGGGACATTATGGCAGATCGACAGAAGTAGTCAAAACCCAAACAACCAGAAGAGACGAGCTCCTTCAACAATAACTCAGAAAAAAAGCACCATCAGTAGGTTATGAAAAAACAGATTTTATGGAGCTAGCAGAACATTGGCTGCTTTGGCAAGAGAAAGCCAAAGAGCAGCACTGGCTGCAGTCAGCCAGAGTTCCTGCTTCAGTCTCACAGAATCAAACCTGTCTTTATCGAGACTAAAATCAGTAGGTTCAGTTACAGCTGCGCAACGTGGAGATGCAAGACAAATTCTCACCTCTATTTCACAACACAACTCGGCTTCCTACGTTTGTCAACATATGTACCAGCCTCAGGAGCTGGGGATGCAAGCTTTGGAGTCATCCTGCTTTGCAGGATGCTGCTAAACTTCCTTCTCACTTCTCCATTTTTCCTCTACTTTCAAAAAGCCATCTCCATTTCTGCTTCCATCAGCATAGTGCAATAGTGGCTTACAAAACACAGGGTGGAAGACTTTGTTTTGGAGTGACAGCAGATTGCTCTTTCAAATGTAGGACACCTTCAAACAGCATGCTCAGCACTTTAAAGCATAAGATCATCTATATAAAAATTTTCAATGTGCTTCATGTGGTTATGGCTTAATTCTCAAACTACCGAAGAAAATATCTGGGCAGAGTACAACAAATACAACGCAGAAGCTTACTCAGCAAATAAAAGCATGTCTACAGAAATACATCTAATGCACTTCAAATATAAAAATTTGCCTTTAAAAAGTCTAAACAAAAGATTCAAAATCTGGAAACTAATAGTTAATTGGCTTGAACATATGTATTTTTTCAATCTACATAATAATGTGTCTCCCTATGTAGTACAGTCATCAGTGTTCAGCTGCTCTCTACACACGGGGCATTTCTGTGTGCCCTGACCTCCTGAAATCCAGCAGGCAGGAAAACCCATCTCCTACTGATCTCCTAGTGTTTTCACTAGGACTCCTTATCCTGCACCCATGAGATGTCCCATGGCCAATCAAAAGCCCAGAGCTGCTGCTGCTTCTCCATGCAGGTGCACAAGCACTGAGCAGTCTGGCAAGTGTCAAACAGGTGCTGGTGGGATGTGGGCAACCCATCAGCAGACATCGTGGCTCACTGTTTGGGTTTCTGCTTTGTGGATTATGTCTGCTCACTTGAGGTGAGCCTCTGGCTGATGAGTCTGGACCAGGAGCTTTTGGGAGCTTCTGGGAGCTCAGCTTGAACTTCTTCTTTTCCCAAACCACAAGGCCAACTTGGGAAAAAGCTGTTTTGTTACTGCTTTCATTTTAAGAGATCAAAGGGGATTCTATTTGCAGTCCCTCCTCCGTCCACTGGACATTTGTCACATTCTGCCACACATGAACCACTGTGTGGCTTTCCACATATACATGTGTGTATACATATACATACAGAGTTACTTGATTCTCATTACCATGCTTCACTCCAAAACGTTTAGGTGAAATCACAAGGATTTCTACCCATACAGAACCAGAAGCTCAGAATGATGCAGGCCATTAGGAACATGAATGAAGAATGGATTTTCCAAAGGCAAACGGTGCCCAAGCAGCTTGAGTCACCTTTAAGAATGAAAAGACTAGCTCTGAGGGTGAGGAGAGAGAGAGAATGTTAGCCACTTGGACTTCAGCAAGGCTTTCAGCAGGGTTTCCCAGTGCATCTTTGTAGCCAAACTGATGTGAGAGAGATTGAAAAAGAGGACTGTAAGATGGATGGAGTATTCACTGGACTGCCAGGCCCAGAGGGTGATATCAGCAGTGCAAAGTCCTTCTGGCACTGGGTTACTAGCAGCATCCTACAAGCTCTTTATTAACAGCCTAACCAATAGGACAGAGTGCAATGGCAGCAAACTCATGGAGAACAAGTTACATGAGAGCATTTGGTACAGAGCTTAACAGAATGTTTATTAAATTCAACCATGGTGAATACAAAGCCTTGAACCTGGGATGGGATAGCCCCTGCACCAGTTTTGCACATGAGACAGCCTAAGCTCCACAGGGTTACAGGCTGGGGACTGAGTGGCTGAGGAGCAGCTTGGTGAAAAGGAGCAGGGGGTCCTGATGGGCCGTGGACTAAGCAGGAGTTCACCACACACACTGGCAGCAATTAGGACTAAGAGCTGACTGCATTGGCAGGAACACAGCCCCTAGATGGAGGTTTCTTCACCTTTACTCAGGTCATCATACCACAACACACTTTACTCATTACACCACAACTGGAATTGTGGGTCCAGTTCTGGGCTCAGCACTATAAGAAAAGTAAGTTCAGCAGAAGGCCCATGGATGCTTGGGGGCTGAAGCACCAGAGCTATGAGGAGAAGCTAAGGGAAGGGGACTTGTTCAGCTCAGAGAATAGATGCCTTCAAGGGGACCTCAGAGACCATGAATACTCCATGCACTTTGTTTCCTTCAGTGTTTTGGGGGGAAAGTATGTACTTCATCACTGGAGTAAAATAAGGTTAAGATAAGGAAAACTTAAGCTTTGAAAGAAATCGAGCAACAAAAAAATTTTTAAAAGTAAGACAAAGATACACTTTACGTTTTGCTTCTAAAGTTTTTTTACTATTCTTATTTATTTGGGATTTCATAAAAGCTGGTTAATAATAAAAACATTTGCTTTGCTATATGCTTTGCAACTCATAATTAAGGAAAAAAATCAGTGTACTTTCTGGAAAAGAAAACTTTAAAATTCAGAGCATCTAGAAGTTTTTCAAAAATATGCCCATATTTGCACACATTTAATAATACTCAAAAAAGGATAATACATTATTAATATAAAAATGACAAAAAATTGAGCAATCCTATGCTGCTTTACATATGCATTCATCATTTTGAAGTGCAAATGTACTATTTCATTAAAACTTTAACATGGTTTGAAAAATGCAATGTGCATTGTTGAACATAAAACTTTACCAAATGAAAATGTATATGTCCTAACCTACCTATTTCCAGTTTAAATTTTGAAAAACGAAGCTACAAATATTGAAAGTGACAAGTGAAACTGATATTAATACAGCTAGTGCAATGGCAGAAGAACCTGGTGCAGGTTGTTCTGGGTCAGTGCAGGAGAGTGTATTTGGCATCACCAGCCCTGTCTGCAATGACATATTCTGAGATACTGCAAAGGGTCCAGGTATCTTCAGTTCCTGAGTGAAAAGACTCCTACAGCCAGCTCCCATTTTCTGTACTATCAAGCATATCATTTTTTTCCTCAACTATTCCATTTTCCTTGCCTGTTTCTTCTAAAACTACAACTAAACTTGACAGAGTTGTGTGAGGATCAAGAATTTTCAGAAGAGGAATGTCCACATTTCTCTCTTGAAAGACACGGTTCTGAATTGTCATGGCTAACATAGAGTCAATGCCCAGTGACGAAAGTGCTGTGTTCATAGTTAGTTCCTCTGGGCTCAGTTCAGTGAGGTCAGCCATCAGGGAGGTGATATAGTCTTCAGATTTGATTAAGACAGTATCCTGGACTTGAGTTGCCTCAGAGGTTTCAAGCTTGTTCCTGAATTCTTCTGACATTAGTGATTTGAAGCGACTTTTGAGTGAAAAAATCCGTGAAAAGACATGGTGCGATAAAACTTGAAAGTTTAATTTGATGACAGCTTGCTGTGGTTTATTCATAAGTAAGGCTTTCCTGAGATACTCATGAATTTCATGCACTTGCAAAATGTCTATGCCCTTGGATCCCAGAATGTTCTGAATATCCTTTTTATTGTGCAGTATGCCAAGGTTCAATGCACCCCAGTTAATTGATTGGCCTGAAAGCCCACAGTTCCTCCTGTAGAGGCAAAAGACGTCCAAGAAAGAGTTTGCAGCTGCATAGTTTGCCTGGGTGGAATTTCCCAGAAAGGAAGTAACAGAGGAGTAGCACACAAAGTAGTCAAGCTCCTGGCCTCTGGTAGCCCAATGAAGATTTAGGGTCCCTGCAACTTTTGGGCTCAGCACTTTCTGAAAGTCAGCCAAGTTCAGAACTTCAAGATGGCCATCATGCAAAACAACAGCACTTTGAAATACACCTTTGATTGGACTCCCTACAAAAAGTTTCCCAATGGACTGGAAAGCGTTCTCGACATCCCTGGCTGATGTAACATCACACTGCACAAACACCACTTTGCTCCCTTTGTACTGATGCTGCAAACCCTTCATCTCTTCTTGCTTCTCATTGCTTGGAATTGTCCTGGAGAGTATTGCAATGCACCCTCCTCCATTCCCAGCTATGAATTTCACCGTTTCAAAGCCAAGTCCAGTGAGCCCCCCAACTACTATGTAAACAGCATTCTGCTTAAACAACTTCTTCTGAACTTCATACAGTGGGATATCTGAAAGCATGGTGAAGTCCTTCTGCCTTCTTAGTACAGCCAGTGGGACAGATTTACAGGTAAAATAAGACATTATGGGGTTCATTTGTTCTAAGTTCCCAGTCCGCTGAAAAACAGAACCTGATAGACATCTAAACTGTTTAATATCCATGGAAGTGATCCATGCACCCACAGTCTTTTGCAGTTGCTTTAAAGATGCTTTCTGGAAAATGCTGGTGAGTGTAAGGATATGAAAGCTGATATTTTCATCATCAATTCCGCTGACATTATGGATACATTCAGACTGTCGATTGCCACACACTATCACCACATCTTTAAGAAAGTGCATGTGGGCCAAGTCCTCCTGAGACAGCCTGTTTACAGGAGGGAGAACAACCAGGGCATTGCACAAGTTTATATTCTGGAACTTATCTGGAGTGGGCCTTGAAAGTACTGTTCTCCAACCCATCTCTTCTGCTGCCACAGAAAGAACACAGCACAAAACCGATGATGGCTCTGTAGAAATAATACCTAATGTTCTGCCATGTTTCCCCTTGGGTAACCTCTGATTGAGGATTTCCCATGCAATAACAAAGTATGACACACAAGGCACAGCCTGAAAGCATGGGAATTTCTTTACATTGAAACAAACTGTTCCTGGAATCCGAACCCTGGATGATGCAGCAGCTGGATAACATGAAACCACATGATCTCCCACTTTAACTTTCTTCACATCAACACCTATTGCTGTTACTGTGCCACTGAAATCAAGAGCTAAAAGTCTGTGTTTGTCTGCTGCCTGTGAATTCCAGTACAGTGTATTACCAAAGTTACGACTAGAAACACTAACTGGAAAATAATCTTCTGAGTGGAGACATATTTTATCCACTTGAATTTCAACACTCTGTTTTTCAAGCTGAGTAGTAGTGCTGGTGGACAACTCAGCAGACAGGTCTCTTGCTGTGTACGGATCAGAAGTGTACAGAGTGAATGTTTCTGTCTTCTGCAGACCTCTCATGTGTTGGCTGTAATCTGCATCTACAAAAGGTGTGCGTCTGATTTCAGCCACATAAATTCGTCCTTGGTTGATGCAAACTTCTGGATAGTCCACAGCTTTGTATTTTACAAGAACATCTGCTAGTACAGAGATGTCCAGGGAACTGGGAGAGCTGAGGTCAATTATCTGAAATGTGACTTCTGGAACCTCAACAACACAAGTTCTTGTCATGCCATGCAGCACAGACCCACAATTTATGTTGTCTACATTTCTTTCTGTTGTTCTGTATGTGATAACTCTGACTGAGCAGTGTGACCTTTTCTCTCTTAATGCCACAATAACTTGGCGATAGCCTTCACAACACTTTGCCAGCTGGTCTACTGCTTTGCTTGGGCAATCTTCATTTACTTTTTTAATTCCCCACAGGAACAGAATTTCATCATAATCCTTTACCTCTGCTTTCATTGTATTCTGTGTGTGGCCTTCCAAGAGGGCTTCCCAGTCTTTATACATAACGTATCTTGAATCAGGATGCAAATATTTTTTGAGCTGCTCAGCTATCCCAAATTTGTCAGCAAACACTAGGACTCTGGGCAAAGCTCCCAGATGTCCAATTATCTGTGAAGGAGAGACTTCTTTCCACTTGTTTTCATACATGAACTCATTGTCTCTGGAAGATGCTTGCTTCATGAAAGTGATGGCAACACGCTTGAGTTCAGCCAAAACAGAGCCATGTTTGCCCAGAAGGCATCCACAAACCTCTAGACAATTCCCAGTAGATTTGCTTGTTCTCATATATATCATCATTTCTTCCTCCAGCGGTTGGAGCACCATCAAGCTGCCTATCCCTGAGGGAAAGCCTGTTCCAGAATGGAACATCATTGAGGTCATGACAGTGGTCATCTGCAGAAAGCAGTCGAGCACCACTGGATGGATACAATAGTCATACATCTCTTTCATGATCTCCTTATTCACCTTGATGCTTGTTATAGCTTCCTTTAGTTCCTGGCAGTAATGCACATCACTGAGCTGTCTGAATATAGGACCATACTGAAAACCAACCTGAGACAGTGCTTCATAAACCTCCTCTCTACTAACTACTGACCTGCATCTTTGATAGATGTCTTGGAAGGTGATGGTGGTTTCTTCCACCACAGCTTTGGGCCCCTTTGTAATTTGGCCTGAAGCATAAACTGTGTTGGAGGAAGAGAGTATCTCAAAGGCTGTCACTGCTTTCTGTGGACTCAGCTTGATACTCAAAACTTGGGAGCTCTGTGTGAGAACACATGGCGCAGAAAAACTGATACTCATCTGGCAAGTACTCAGAGGCACTCTAGGTCTTGAGCCACTCAACACAGAGGCCAGACCAAGCTCCACGTAAAAAGTACCAGGGACTAAAGCCACACCATTGTTCTTGTGCTCATATAAGTACGGTGTTGTATCCTGGGAAAGCAGGCAGCCAAACTCTAAATTTTCACTATTTATGGCATAAATTAAAGGATGACTGGAGCTGACTCCTCTTTGGTTTACTTGTTGATGTATATCTATGCAGGCCATGAGTTTTTTGCGATCAAATTGATATTGTGGAATGGCCACTGGAATGCTTTGATACCCATCATAAAAGTGCTTCCAGTTGGGATTATATCCAAGTTCAAACAGATTTCCTACCAGGGTAAAAAGTGTCTGATACTCTGCATCTGTTTGCAAAGAAGAGAGCACCTTGGTGCCCTTTCCTAGAGTCTCCTTTATGCTTCGCTGTAACGCTCGGTGGGGGCTTATTTCCACAAACACCACATTTTCCCTGTCTCTAGCTGCAGTTTTGATGGCCTGAGTGAAAGCAACAGGCTCACGAGTATGCTGGGCCCAGAATTTGCCCTGGGCAAACTCATCTCCAGAAGCAGGCATCCCAGTCAGAGTTGAAATAACTTCAATTTCCCCCTCCTGTTTTTCTAAAGACTGCATGTTTTCTTCCAACTCGCCAAGTATTGTATCCATGCTAGGGCTGTGGTATGCAACAGGGACATTTAAAGCATGAAGGAAGATGCTTCTCTGGCTGAAAGATTGAGCTAAATCTCTCTGGACAGCATCCATGGAGTCTGAATTCCCAGACAAGGTGCAGGAAACTGGGCTGTTGAAAGCTGCAACACACACCTTTCCTGAGTAGTGATGCAGATGTTCAACGATCTCTTGAACAGGGATGTTTCCAACCAGCAACATTCTGCCTCTGGCAGTCTTTGCCTGCAGCCGGCTCCGGTGATAAATCACTTTGACCGCATCTGCCAGGGAAAGGTACCCAGCAAAATGTGCAGCAGCAACTTCCCCTACAGAGAAGCCAACAGCAGCGACTGGTTTAATGCCCCAGTATTTCAGAAGGGAAGCTAAGGCAACCTGCAGGGTAAAAAGCAAGGGCTGGGAAATCTCTGGATTAAATAGATCCTTTGGGCTTTGGGAGCTTGCTGTCTGGAGGCTGATGGGTGTGTGTTTTTGAAAAAGTGCTTCTATTTCCTTGCACTTATCTCTGAACACTGGGTCAAAGTACAGCAGTGACTCACTGAACTCCTTCATTGTTACACCATTGCCACAGAAGACAAACACCAGCTGTGGCTCCCCCTTTGCAAGGGCAAGTTCAGTGCTCGCTGCTGACATAACCTCTTGCTGCAAGTGTTGGAGAGAATTTGTGACAAATGCTTTTCGGTACCTGTAGTTGGCATGGCTTCTTCTGCAGGCAGACGTATAGGCCAGGCTTGGGAGAGTTATGGAGGTTCTCGTGCTCAGCTGCTCAGCTGTATCGACCATTGTCATCTGAAGGGACTTACTTGATGCTGCTGATAGCAGAACTAATTCAATGGGCCTCTTAAAGGCAGGGAGAGGCCCTAGCTGCTTAGCCTGCCTGACTACAACATGAGCATTGGTTCCTCCAAATCCAAAGCAGTTAATGCCAGCTACTCTTCCATACTCACTGGATTCTTCCCACGGCTCTATAGTTGTGGGAATTGCCAGCTTCAATCTCTCTGTATCAATGCTGCTCATGTCCTTCGAGTAATGCAAGGATGGAACGATCTTTCCATGGTGCATCATCAGAAGCACTTTGATTAACCCTGCTGCCCCAGCAGCTGATTCAGTATGTCCAATATTTCCTTTCACTGAGCCAATTCTCAGAACAGAAGCTTTTGAAGACCTGTTTTTACAAATTACACTAGCTATGCTTTCAGCTTCAGTAGGATCTCCAGCAGCAGTTCCTGTACCATGTGCTTCAACATACTGCAAAACTGAGGGATCAACATGAGTTCCATAAATGCTGCGCAGTAACTTCTCTTGCTCTACTTGAGATGGTCTTGTGATGGGGGTCATGGACCTACCATTCTGATTTACTGCACTGATGTTTATAACACCCCAGATTTTGCTGCAGTCTTCCTTTGCCTGTTTTATAAAAGGGTAACATTGCTTTTAATAATCTCATGCTTTCTCTGTCTAGGAAAAAAACAATACAAAACAACAAAGCCAAGAACAGTATACAAACAGCCAAGAGAATAACACTTTTAAATGCATAATAGCTTTCTCACGCTAGGAGAAGTGCATAATTCTTAATGAGCAATAAGTGGTTCATTAATCTTAAGATTGAATTGGAAATTCTTTTCTGGAAAAGTAATAATTACAACTGAAAATAGAAAATTCAGATAGGTCTTATTTTAGGATGTCTCCCAAGTAATCTTACCTTTTTCAGTGGTTTGAGGAAAACAACACCACAGCCCTCTCCCCTTCCATAACCATCTGCCTTTTTAGAGAAGGGTTTGCTTATTCCCTCTGGAGAGATCATTTTTGCTTTACTGAGAGATACAAAGGTGCGGGGATCTATTATGCAGTTCACGCCACCACAGATTGCTGCCTCACAGTCTCCTACAGTAAAATAGAAACAAATTCATGTTGAGACATCCAGGATGATGGGCAGAAACAGTAGCAATTTTAATTTCTTTGTCCAGCATCTCTTCAGTCCCATTACCTGTTTTAATTGCTCTCAACGCATAGTGCAGAGCAAAAAGAAAAGATGAACATGCTGTGTCAATAGCCAGTGATGGTCCAGTCAGATTAAATGTGAACGAGACCCTGTTAGCAGCAATGCTCATTGCTGTTCCAGTACCATCATAATGATTTATTTCACTCACTGCTCGGCTTGCTACAATCTCATAGTCTCGATTCATAAGACCTGTAAAAATATCAAATACATGTCATGGTAACCTAAGCAAACAAAAGGTATTCGCAGCTCTAAACATGATAGTGTGTTCTGTATTTCTGTTTTAATACTAAACTTCACAGCAGAAGTGCTCCTGTGGTGAAAATTTTCTTCAATGCAAATCAAAGGCAAAACTCCCAGCAATTCCCCTGGACCCAACTTACACAAACCTACCTAAGACTGGACCTTTCAACTTGCACAGTAAATGAAAGGCCTTCCACAGAACACTAGAATGGTTTGGGCAGGAAGGGACATTAAAGATTATCTAGTTCTATCTCCCCTTGCAGAAACACCTCCCACTAGACCAGGTTGCCCAAAGCCCCATATAACCTGCCTTGAATACCTCTGGGGAGGGGATATCCACAACTTCCCTGGGCACCCTGTGCCAGTGTCTTACCACCCTCACAGGGAAGAATTTCTTCCTAATGCCTAAGTTAAATCTACCCGCTTCCAGCTTAATGTGATTACCCCTTGTCCTATCACTACATGCCCTTGGAAAAAGTCCGTCCCCAGCTTTCTTGTAGGCCGCTTTCAGGTACTGCAAGGCTGCTGTAAGGTCTCTTCTCTTCTCCAGGCTGTACACCCCAACTCTCTCAGCCTGTCTTCATTGGAGAGGTGCTCCAGCACTCTGATCATCTTCATAGCCCTCGTCTGGATTTGTTCCAACAGGTCCATATCTTTCCTGCACTGAGGGCTTCCAGGTGGGATCTCACAAGAGTGGAGTGGAGGTAAAGAATCCCCTCCCTTGACCTGATGGCCACACTTCTTTTGATGCAGCCCAACATAGAGTTAGTTGGCTTTCTGAGCTGCAAGCACGCATTGCCAGTTCATGTTGAGCTTCTTATCAACCAGCACTCCCAAGTCCTTCTCCTCAGGGCTACTCTCAATCCATTCTTCACCCAGCATGCATAGCATAGCTCATTTCCTGATGGCTTAGCTCACTATATGATGCAGTTTAGCTCTGTGTGGCCCTGTGTAGACCCCTGTATCTCAGTTTGAGAGTGGCTGAAGATGTCCTTGCTCCCCGAGGGGGGACTGGACTATATGACTTTTAACAGTCCATTCCAACCCCTTCTATGGTTCTATGATAAAAAGATTAAAAAGAACTGGCCCTAGAACTGAGCCCTGAAGAACACTGCTAGTGACTAGCAACCAGCCAGATGCAGCCCCATTCACCGCAACCCTTTGACCCCTGCCATTCACCCAGTTCTTCACCTAGCACACTGTGTACCTGGACATCTCACGGCTGGACTTGACAGGAAAGATGCTGTGAGGGACAATATCAAAAGCCTTACTAAAATCCAGAAAAACTTAAATTCACCCCATCCCCTTCATCCATGAGGTGGGTGACCTTATTGTAGAACTTTCCTATTGTGAACCAGTGTTGATTGTGCCTAATGACTGCATTGTCCTTTATAGGTCTTTCAACAATATCCAGTATAATCTTCTCCATAACTTTTCAAGGTTCTGAGGTAAGCAGATGGACAAGAGCAACTTGGTAGCATACTAACAACTACGTGAGGATTTCTGCTCGTTTAAAAGGATCTTATCCACCACAACACCTTAACCTATGTTATACTGCAAAGAAGTGTCAGCCTGGCTTGAGAGCATTATTCCTGGGAAGGACTGGGTTGGATAGACACTTTAACTGTTCCCTGCTTCAGCTTCAGTGCCTAAAGACACCAAGAGGAGCACCTACATTAGATATGTGAAGTCTATAATGAACTTCTAGTGCAGCCTAGTAATCCTTAGCAAAAATAGCAGAGTAGCCTTAGATTCTCCAGTTCTAGGTACATGTAAAAGTAAATGTAAAAGGTAGTTGTAGGTAAATGTAAAGTTTATGAAGGAATGCTTCAATCTTTCTGAAGTTCAAATGGGCATTTTTCACCATGAAATTTGCATCTTACCAATGAAAACACCTGTTTTGGTGCCACTGACAGCTTCTACAGGGACTCCTGCATCCTCCAAGGCCTTGTATGTACATTCCAGCAGTAACTTCTGTTGTGGATCCATGCGTTCAGCTTCCATATTATTAATCCCAAACAGGTGGTTGTCAAATGAATTAAATCTAAAGTAAAATTAATGTAAATAATAAAAATAATATATAATTTAAAATATTTAAAATAATAAAATGTATATGCAATACACATTTGCTTCAAGCCTCAAATTATGCATTTTTATGCAATTTTATAAAAAGCAAAGTAGTAAGAGGTCCCAGTTGCCATTTATGCTATTCAGAACAAAGTGTTTTAAATCACAGTAGAGGATCAGCTCAGATGTTTCAAAGAGATGCCCATGTTTTTCCAATAATAACTTATGTATGGATGTGTGTATATCCTTAAAAAACCTTCAAAGTAGGCTCACACTTACAAAAGACCAAGCCCACGCTTAATCTTGTATCCCAAGATTAGCCTTGAATGGCTTTCTATCATTTCTTCTATCATTTTTGCAGTCAAAATCTAACATGGGACTTATCACTAAAGTCTAGGTCTACAATTCTACAATTTCAACCTGCTAGGTATTGCTCTCAGGAGGCAATAAGATTGCTTCACACATGTGAACTTCTTGACTGAATAAAGGTTCACAGCCTGAGTATTTAAGGTGAATGTGGATTTAAATTAAAACACTTATGTTGCTCTTACTGTAATTTGCTATTCTTCATGTTAGTCGTAGCCCCCAAACAGCTGTACCCATCTCTCTGGGGTAATTTGACAAGAACCATGAGGACACAAGTGAAGGGATGCACACTGTATGTTGCTCTGCCAGGATTTATCTTTACACTAATATCTCTACCTGATACTTGTGCATACATAATCCCTTAGTATTATGGGAGAGTGACTTAGAATAAAGAAAGTTGGTTTTTGTGTTTTAAGCCATGACAGCATGAGCCCAGAGAAAAGCAAGATAATGAAATTGTGAGTAGTTCAGGTTTACATGCAAGCATAACACTCAAATTAAGTAAAAAATTCCCTTCTTGACTGTCTAACAGAACCAGACTTCCTTCCTTTGCCTCTAAACAGTCACATATGACCATGAATTAGAGCTGCTTGTCCCCACAAGCACAGCATTAGGTCCTGAGGTCCAGCAAAGCTGGTCAACCTTCAGGCTGAAACTGGAGGAGACTTAACATGCAGTTCATACAGCTCAGAGTCCATACTCTGACACCTTCCTCCACAGTACAAATTATTTGGAAGGCTGGAGCCCACCTCAGATCCAGTACATACCCTTCGTGTATAATCCATGTGTACTTCTGTATACCAAAAATGCAGACACACCTGCATGACAGGTGACATCTCAACACATGGTGGGTGTGAACATACATGTTTGATTGTGTAACCAAAGGCTATTTGTGTTCCCAGTCGTGAACATATGGGCTTATCAGGGGCTGCAACTACATTTGCACATTGATGTCATGCACCAGGAATCCCTGCACTCCAACAACTGCATGTTTATTGTGTGAGGTAAAAGAAAGCCAGTTTCTAGGTCCCATATGTAAGCTCTCCCTGTGTCTTGCACTCTCTGAAAGGCTGGACATGTTAGTCTAGGTACAAAAAACCTCAGTGGCATCACAGACTCACTCATCGAGAAGAGCAGCTCGTGTTGTACACATTTTTCCTGGCTTGTTATCATCTGGGTCATACCAATCTTTTGCATTAAATCTCTCAGGGGGGATTTCTGCTGTACAGTTCTTGCCTTCCTCCAGGACCTTCCAGAAATTTTCAATTCCATCACCTGTTGTACAAAGGTTTTAAAGTAGATTAAATTATGTGTTCCCTTTCTCCACCAAAGCAAATACTGTAATAAAGCAGGAAGTTTTCTTTCAATAAAACCTGACATATTTATATTACAGGCAGAGCTTGTAGTATTGCCAGGCCCTCAATATATCCCATCCTGCACAGTCCTGCAACAATGCACAATCACTCAGCAAATGCACATGGAAAAAGATCATCCCAGAATCATCCAGTTCATTTGCATGATTTTCACCTGTGCAAACCCACTGTCCTGCCCACACACAGCACTGCAGATCTGTCTGTCAGCAGATGAATTTGAACCAATCAGTTTCCTCCAAGGTGTGACCTTTTAAAAATACCCTACAGCTAGCAAAGTAGCAAATTCTCCAGAGTATGGGAGGAACACATTGTTTTCCTTCACCTCAACACTAATGGGTGACTGTGCTTTTCAACATCCACTCAGCAGCCTGCTTTGCTTCACCCAAAACTTACCTCCAGGAAAGTTGCATCCTATTCCCACAATAGCAATTTCATCTCCAGTCTCGATCTCCATGTCCTGGGCTGCACAATACAGGTATAAGTGTCAGACAGCTCAAACAATCATGCACTTGTCATTAAATAAGTTTTAGGCTAAAAATATTAACTTCCCACAAACATACATACTCGTTCAAAGCTTGATTATTCTTGACTGATCTTATTCTGATTGTCATGAGAAATTACACTCCCCACATGTGACCAGAGCCGCAAGTTTCTGTTTGTCTCTACTTTCAGAGGAAAACCCCTGACTGATTCCCCAGTCTCCCGCCATCAGCTCATCTGCTCTTAAGCCTCTCCCTAGATCAGTCCTGCTTCACTTGTTGTGCACAGAAGTGAATTTTGCATTGATCCACATGCACTTTCAGCTCTATCATCTCAATCCTATTCACAGCTCAGTTCTCCCAGACAGACTCTGGAAATTACTATTTAAAATCAGACCACATAAGCAGGAAACAGACAATCAAGTAGCTGAAGGAACACAATATACGTCTTCCACATACTGGAAAAGTGTCAGGAAAAAAAAAGCTTATTCAGAGCTCTGCTTTGCTGGATCCCAAGGCTGTCTAGCTTTTGTCTAAATCATCTTCCTCTGTAGTTAGAAGTTAACACCCTCAGACCATGCTCAAAGCCACTGGCAGCTACAAGATCTCTCTTCCTAACAGTGTGCAGTCTCCAGGTAACCCCACTACAGCCCTAGGAAAAATTGCCCTTTCAGCTCATCGGCAGCTTCACAGGCAACACAACTCCTGTCATCAAGCAATTCAAAATAAAACCTGCAATGAAAAAAAATTGTTTAGGTTGAAATCAAACACTTCAGTATAGAATTTAAAGCTCGTTTTCCCCCCTTAATTCTCAGAAAGGAACCTGAGAGATGAAAATCAGTCACATAAATTAGAACTCAGTAAGATACTCACCTCAAAATCCTTCAGTCCTCCTGGATTTGCTTCAATGCACAAAGAGACAATTCATGTTGAAAGAGATTTTGAGGGGTTCTTGGCAGTAGTGATGGATTCTTACTTCAGTGACACCACAGGAGGCCGCAAAGAGCCCTTCTCCTTTATTGACTGATGGCAGTGAAGCAAAGATGAGGATGTTTTACAGCCCCACACATATTTACCATTTCTTGGAGGCTTGCTTTGAAACATGAAAATAAAAATGACTGCTTGGATGCACACTGAAAATTCACATATCAGTTCCACTAAGACAAAGACCACCTAGCAAAAATAAGGAGACCAGAACCTGTCTTTCTAGATTCTTTTCTTTTTTCTGTTTTCTTTTATATTTTTATTTTTCTATTTTACCAATAATATATATTCTAAAGTTCTACAAAAATGGTTTTATTTTAGTTCTTTCCGAATTATCTAATTTCTATGTTTTTTTCTATTTTAATTTTTAACTTCATTGTCAACCTAAAGCTGCAAAGCCCATCAGAGTTACTTTTATCACAAAGGTATTTTTAAGTATTGTTCCTAAAGTAGCACTTAAATAGCACATAATAGAAAACCAAGGACCTTCTTATTATAACAGAAAATATATCTGTGGCATCTACAGAGTTATCCAGTGATCTACATAACTCTTACCTTATATCATCCCAGTAGGGTGTACTAATAGGCTGAGTCTGGGGAGGTTGTTTATATAGGGTTCGCTGAGGTTTTTTATTCAAATATGGAATGCTAAAATGTGGTGAGCATGTTAACGCCTTTCAAAGAAAAAAAAAAGAGCAAGAGTCATGAGGTTTGTCAGATTAGTCAGTGCCGCTGGCTAAAGTTCAATACCACTTCCCTGAAGTAGTAAACTCTTGATAAAATCAAGTTTTACAACAGAACAAGAGTAAAGTCTCTGTCTTATCTAAATTCTTATAGTTAGCAAAACAATAAATTTGAGATGTCTTACCATGAAACAGCCCATAAAATTTACAGTCTTACAAATATTATTTAATAGACTCTGTTTCTAATTAACAAGCTAGTTTGGTTGTCACTATCTGGTTACTATCAACTGAACCAAAGTTTAAAGTCCCTCTGTGTGTTGAAAGAACCATTTGTGAAAACTAATCACAAACTCTATAAACTTAAAACCCAAGTTTCATGTTTGATTTCATACTTGCATTATTTTACTGAGCAGGACCACTTAAATGTGCAAGAAAAAAAAACGTCAAATGGCAAATAGTCCCAAAATATCTGAGTCCACCAGGACTTTAAATGCAATATTGAATTTTCTTTCTAAAAATTGTCATCTTAAAAGCAAAACAAAGAGCAGACTATCTAGAAGTATTCCCCAGAAGGACCAAGTTCTGTAGCCTCTGCTAAACATCTTTCTATCACAGAATCATGGAATAGTTTGGGTTGGAAGAGACCTTAAGGATCATCTAGTTCCAAGCTTCCTACATGGGAAGGGACACCTAGACCAGGTTGCTCAAAATCCCATTCAACTTGAACACTCCCAAAGAGGGGCATCCATAACTTCCCTGAACAACCTGTGCCAGTGTCTCACCAGGGACACAAACCCTCAGCTCCTCCCATCTCACCTTTCATTCCAGCCACCCAAACTCATCTTTCTCCTCATCTGACTTTGTAACAGAAACACCATATTCAATGATCCAGGGTAGTTCATATATGGTTAATGTTTGCCCTGGTTGTAGGACCCATCTCTTTACAAAAGTACAGCAAAAAAACCCAAAGAGAAGAAACAGTTTCTTCTTCCACTGATTAGCTCTCTGAAAAGCTCAGATTCTGTACTCCATTTCACAGCTGTAAATCTCAGTAACTCACTTTTCTGATTTATGATGTTATTTAGAGTTATTTAATGATTTCTTTAACTAAATTAACCCACTTCCCTGATGGCATTACTAGGATGATGGAGAATGCCATCATCCTGAGAATGCCCCTATTTCACATGAGGCTAAAGAGCACTCTTGTCAGTGCTGGCAGGGACACCAGTGCAGTACTAAAAAAATCCTGTTGATATCATTGGTTCAAAACATAACACTGGCTTACACTTTTCAGTGTATTGCCTGAGTGTTGATGACTTGCACTACTCTCATCACAGCTGAAGTACATTCATAAACCCAGAGTAGAGCACTGATTGCTCAGTCCTTCCGAGCAATGCCAGAAGCAGAAATAAGAACTAAGTATGGAAGCACATGTAGCAATAACAGATTGGGACTACTGTTACTGACATAGGCACCCTATTTATAACCAAATTATAAGAAGCTGGTTTGTCATCAAGTCTGTTATGCACTACATCTGAATTTGAAAGTCAAAAGTTCAAAATGGAACAACAAAGACTTGTCTCATATGAGAGGCACTACAATTGCTTTGTCTTCTGTGTCATTACAGAGTGCCTACCTCTGAACAGAACTATTGCTTTTTCTAACCAGATCTATGTCTAATAATTCCAAAAGGACGAATAAAATATGTGTGTATTTCCCCAGGTTTTCAAACCAACAATTCCATCCTGCCAAGACTCAGATATTAAAAAAAACAGCTATTTTTTTTTGCTTAGTATTGATTATTTCAAATATTCAATTATTATAATTATTCAATTATTATTTCAATTAAGTCTTCTGGTGGGAAAACATACATGACTGAAGTTCCTGTGGGACTGAATCTCAGAAACAACACATAAAAAAGCCAAAAAAACCTCTTTTGAAAAGTTTTTAGTTCCAAGCACTTATTAGGACAAAAATATTTGTAGGATTCTTGCTTCCATCAGGACACAAGAAAGATTACTCTGCAAATCACTAGAAGCTGCTTCTTCACCAAAGCAGTACTCTGACCATCTAGGAGGTGGCACAAATGTGTCATTCTGCATTATTGTGACCTAGAGAGAAAAGGCTCTGGTTCTTGGGCAAATAATTTCTTAATAGGTCAAATGTAAAAAATTAGCTTCAGACATAACAATAACTGATATCTATGTGTCACTGAATGAGGGAGCAGTGAACCTTTTCCAGTCTACATCTATTAAGTTTTATAGTACATCATTGTTATCACTGTTGTTATCATTATAGTGCTGACAATGACAC
Organism: Calypte anna; assembly: GCF_003957555.1. Classification (NCBI taxonomy): domain Eukaryota; kingdom Metazoa; phylum Chordata; class Aves; order Apodiformes; family Trochilidae; genus Calypte; species Calypte anna. The sequence continues at coordinate 16,981,636 of NC_044245.1, forward strand.
CAAGCACAAGAAGGCTCTGCTGTGCCAGGAGCCACACTAAATCCATTGGGTCAAAAAGGGACTCACCACAAAGAGTAATGTTTGTGACAAAACCTAAGTCTTTTTATTAGTTTCCAGTGCTCTGCACCATGGAGCTAGTCAAGAAGAATAGAAGGAAGAGGAAAAGCAATTTCTGTCCTCTAAATTATTTGTCTTGGATTTTATTTTCCACGTGTGTGGGAAAATAATAGAAGAATGAGCAGGAAGAGTGTAGCTAAGTTCAAGTCATTTGCAGGTGGGGTGTAGAAAAATACATACAATCATTCTACTTGTTGCCTGTCCTTGTGTGTTTGATAAGTAGAACACCTGCATTCAGATAACATAGGTCTGTGATAAGTTTAGAGGAACCCTATCAAACACGATTGAGATTCCTGCTGTGCTGTGGGAGAGATCAAGGCATTGCAGTAAACTACATTTGCATGAATCCCTGGCAACCAGATACAAAGAGCAGGTTCCTCAATCCTCTGGCAACACAAAGTTCCGTGGTGCCTCTGTCCCTACCCGTGTGCCCCTGCCCGGGGGCTGCTCCGGGAATCCCCCGGTTGGGCAAGTAACAAAAATAAATATACTTTTTGGATTTCATCCATGGGTTTGTGGTCATCCCTGAACCCTGCCAGTGCTGACTCACACAACATTAATAGTAACCTCCTCCCTGATTGCAAAATTGAGCCTTCTGTATTACAGTAAGTGATTCAAAGTTGTCCTCATGAGCTTGCTGCGAGTCTGGAAAAAATAGGCTCTGCACCTTTCAATCTGACTCAGGAGGGTACAGTGCCAGTGCTGATGATTTGGACAAAAGCTACTGTTTTCCTGATGATGAAAAGGTAGAAGAGAGGACGTCAGGTTTTAGTATGAAGATTTGCTTCATTTTCCTAAAACGTGGATGATAAGGAAAGGATGAAGCACAAGAGGATTCCTCTTCATTTCCTGGAGATGGAATCTGGAAGCTATACACATGGAATAAACCCTGAATCTCTTAAGGTCATTAAGTTGCATTATAGAAGCAGTCACTCTAGAACAAAAATGGCCTTAAATTAACACAGGTTTTGTGCATCAAATTAACTCTATTGCTCCATAGTCCTTCTAGATATACTTCTAGATATACTTTCTCCAACCCTCTGAAAACAACACTACTAGAACAGTGATATTCATAGGTAATGGGAATAGTAAGCACCAGAAACTGAGCAGGAAAAGGCTTAGGAAGCTTTTACCATATAGATCAAATGTTGTCCCAAGCCTTGAAACAGCAGGATCAGCATCTGCCCTGAACAGAATACGGAAACTGAAGATATTATTCCAAGACTTGGACAGAACCTCTGGAGATCCTCCGGTCCAATCCCCTTGCTCAAGAAGGGACACCCAGACCTCCTCTACCATAATCACATCTAGGTGGCTTTTTAACATTCCCAAGGAGAGAGACTCTATAACCTTCCTTCAGGTACTCCTATGCATTGATGTGATCCCCCTTGAGCCTTCTCTTCTCCAGGCAGGACATTCCTAGAGCTCTCTCAGCTCTCTCCCCTTTATGAGATGCACCCAGTCTCTTGATCATATTCATTGCCCTTCAATAAGTCCATGTCTCTCTTTTACTGGGAAGCCAGAACTGGACACAACACTCCAGGTATGGCCTCACTAGTGCTGAGAAGAGGAGAATTACATTACCATCCTTGACCTGATAGTAGTATTTTGTCTAATGCAGTCCAGGATACCATTGGCCTTCTTTGATGGTTCCTCTCATTTAATCTGAGCTACCCAAGTGTTAGGCACATGGCTGTGGCAGCCATCAGGCTGGCTTCTTCAAAGACAACAGACAAAAATTCTGCACTAGGAAAATCAGATTAATCTAAATGACTGAAGTTAGATAAATCAGCTTTCACCAACAAATGCAAAAGAAAGAAAAGAAAAACTTCCCTATACCTACTCAGTACTTTTTTTTTATAGTTGAAGGAACAACATTCTTTTTACCATACACTTAATCTGACATCTGAAATGAGGTGGTTATATAACAAGACCACCAGCTTCCTCTTCAGAATATCAGCTTCTTGGAAAAAAAATACCACATCTTGTTGAAACCCCCAGCTGATTCCTGATTCATGATGTTGCATTAAGCTATTTTAAGACATTTTCTTGACGATTCTACTATTGAGTAATAGCATCTGGTATCAAGGCTTAAACTGAGGTGTTTAAACTCATTAAAAAAAAAAAAAAAAAAAAAAAGAAAGTAACTATACATAAATAGGTATATTTTTAAAAATATTGCCTTGAAACACTGGGAGAAGCCATGTGTAGACTTTATAGTAAATACAAGCAAGCATTTTAATAGAATCATAGAAGACCAGATTGGAAGGGACCTTAAGGATCATTGGGTCCAACCTTTCTTGGGAAAAGCATGGACTAGACAAGATGGCCCAGAACCCTCTATAGATGAATCCTGAAAAAATCTGGTGGTGGAGAATCCACCACATCTTTGGGGAGATTATTCCAATGGCTGATCTCACTGTGAAAAATTTTCTTATGTCCAACTGGAATCTCTCCGGGAGTAACTTGTACTCATTATCCCTCATCTTTTCTATGTGACTCCTTGTAGGTCCTTGTTTGTAACCACTATTTAAGTACAAGAACTTGGTGATGAGGTCTCCCCTTAGCCTTCTTTTCTCAAGGCTGAACACACACAGTTCTCTCAGCTATTCCTCACATGGCAAGCTTCCCTTTGATTATCTTTGTGGTCCTTCTCTGGACCCTCTCCAGCCGTGTCCGTCTTTTTTGCATAGCAAGGACCAAAACTGAACACAGTATTACGGCTCCACTCCAACTGTGGCCTAACAAGTGTGGAGTAGAGTAGGATAATGACTTTTTCTCCACTGGTGATCCCCCCATCTACACAGCTTCTCAAAGATGATGGAAAGGATAACATCTCTTGGGTAGATAATGTCAGAGCCCACTGAATTTTAGGGGTCAGACTCCTATAATAGGTCACATACTGACTCTTCTTTCGCTGATGGTGGATCTGTGTTTGCATTAACCTTGATTTTTGTTCAAAACACCTGTGGCACAACAATGCTGATAAAGACAGAGGTGAAGCATGTGTTAAGATCCTCTGCCTTTCCAGCACTGCTGGTGGCTAATTCACCTCTCCTATTTAACAGCAGGCCAGTATTTTCCTTCGGTTTCTGCTTATTGTTTACATAACTGAAGAACCCTTTACCCTTTCTTGTGGTTTTTTACAGCTCCAGAAAACTTCCATTCCAGCTGAGATTTTGCTTTTCTAACTGTACCTCTGCACACTGGAAATGCTCTTGTAATTCTTAATGGGTATTTTTTTCACTTTGCCATCCCTGGTATGCTTCTCTTTTCATTTTGAGCAGATTCAGAGGCTCACAGTTAAGCTAAGGAAGTCTCTTGCCCTGCCTATTTCCCTGACTTGTAAAGGGGATGATCTATTTTTGTGTTTCCAGGAAAGCATATTTTAAAAACTCCTAGCACTTACTCGTTACTCTATCCTGCTTAGAAGCTTCCCAGAGAAACCCTCCCAATTGAGCTTTGACCAAGCTTAAGTTTGCTCTTCTAAAATCTGAAACCTTTGTCTTAGTACTAAATTTCAGCATGCTCAGCAGTACCCCAAACTACACAATATTATCATCACTGCAGTCAAGGCTATTACCAACCAGGATCATATAAAGCAGGTTTTCTTGGTTTCCAAGTAGCAAGTCCAGCATAACTCATCCCTGGTAGGCACTGTAGAATCCCAAAAAGAATATTTGTCTCAAAACAGCCACCCTGACAAAGTGGACTCCGACAGGCATATCTAACATTTGTATGAATAAGCAGCAGCCCACTACACAGTCCAGGCACTTGACATGTAAGCTGCTGTATTGTTCTTCCAACAAATGTCTGGGTAGTTGGAGTTACCCATAAGAAGCAAGTTCTGTTGACCTATAGCTTGCTTAAGGGGCCCAAATATTGCTTCATTGTCTTTGTTTAAAAGTCGGTAGCAGATGCCTACTGTAAGATCCCTCCTTGGAGTTTTCTCTGATACTGACCCAGAGGCATCCAATAGGGTTTCCACTCTCACCATAACTGACTTCTATACATTCAGGGTTCTCCTTAACACGGAGCATGACAACTCCTCTTTTTCCCTGCCTGTCTTTATGAAACAGCCTATAAACATCCATAGGGATTCTCTAGTCATGCGACTTGTCCCATCATGTTCCAGTTATTCCTATGATACAGCAACTGGGCACAGAGCTTTAGTTCCCCCTATTTGTTCTCCAGGCTGCCTGCGTTGGTACACACACACTTGAGGTGCCTGGTCTTCTGGTTCTTATCTTGAGCGGCAGCTACAGATGGAAGACCGAGCATTTGTTGCTGCTCGGATTAGCCTGGCTTATTCCCCAGTCAGTTGCAACAGCATGAGCTTTGCCACCTCGGACCCTGCCCCCCAAGTCCTTCAGTTTAAAGCCTGCCCCACCAAATGGGGCATCCTGCCAAAGATTCCCTTGCCTCATCTACACAGGTGGATCTACGCAGGTGAAACCCTTCATGACAGCACCAGCCATGAAGTCTGAAGTTGATTTGTGCTATATGTCTATCTCTGGCTGCTTCCCTTCCCACTGACTGCTAAAATGAAAGAAAAGGTAACTTGAGAACCAATATTTTTTGCTTGCACCCCCAGGGCTTTGTTGTATTACTTGATTCTGCCCAGGTTCATGATTGCAGGGCCATTTGTGTACACATGAAAGAGTAGGAATGTAGAGTAGTCTATGCTTTTGAGAACTCGTGGCAGGCACCCTCTTGGCAGCATCTCAGACCTCACCTCCCAGAAGGCAGCCTCTTCTTGTCAGAGGCAGCTTTTCCCTCTTGGAAAATGGGCTCCTCAGTGCCCCCTAACACAGAGTCACCCACTATGAGCATTCATCATTTTTTTTGCAGTATCCACTGTGTGCTGCTGGTACCCTTTATCCTTTTAGACCTTGATCGTGGGTGTCCACAGCTGCTGAAATTTCATATCTGGTTTTGTTTGTAATGCTAAAGGATAGGGACTGAAGCAGGTCCCTGGGTCACCAGGGTCCAAAGTGCCTCATTCTTTGTGGTGTCTGCCACAGAAGCAGAGTTCTGAAACCACTCATTCATCTCTTTTTCTGCCCTTCTAGCTTCTGCCTCTTAACTCCTGCAATTTGGCCACCTGATGCAACACATCATCAGCCTGTGTGCATCTTTTGCATTTTAAGACATGCAAAGACCTTATCCTTTAAGACCTTATCCTTTCTCCAAGATAAGGGTCTGGAAACTCATTTGCAACCTACCATCTGTACTGAAGCCTCCTTCCTTACCAGTTCCATCTGGATGGAAGCATCAGATAACTCAGTCTTTCTCTACACATTTCTCTACACTGGTTTTGACTCTGAGGCAAGTGCCCACCTTTATGGCAGAGATCTAGAACACTTCTCTGAGCTGTGGGCCTGCAAGCAGGGTGCTCAGAAGAACTGGGGGAGCTCTCTGCTCTCTCTTGGGTTCCCTGGCTCTGGGAGCTTCCTTGTTCACCTTAACCTGGCATTCAGCCACAGAACTGACTGCTGCTGCAGCTATGTGCCTCACCAATTTTCCTTAATATTCGAAAGAAGATAATTTATACTTTTCACCATCATTAAATTATTGAACAATTAAGACTTTTAATGCAAAAATAAATTATGTAAGTTGAAAACCAGCCTGTAACCAAGACAGTAACAATGTCAGTACACTAGAAGCTCTCTGTATGACAGTTTACAGGTTGTACCCTGAGGCCTCAACTAGCAGTTCAATCAACTCAAAACTGTTAAGAAAAACTGGGTTTTTCCTCTGTTCCTATAGATCTTTTAACACTCCTCAGCTCAAGAGCACGTATGAGCCTTGGGAGGCTGTTACAGGATTACTGACAGCAAACAAGCTCTCACAGAAATTGCACCTTGTGGTAATTCGTAAGGGTCTTACACAAGTGGTGAGACAACCATATAACTCTGTTTAAATATATACATATATATTAGCAAAGGGAGGTTCTAACTGGCCAAATGTATAGGTTGCTTTGCTAGTCTTGTAGGCAGCAAAATAATATTTCACTATTTTAAGAAATTTCACATATATTCACACACAAGACATGAACACACACCCCAAAACATTCACCAGCTTGTGACATGCAAATGGCTAATGTTGGCCAACAGAGAGAGAACTAAAGGAAAATGAATTAAACAATCTACTTGCAGGATCTCAGATACACCAAATACACACATTCAGATTTACAGTTTAAAAAAGCAGCCAGTGGACATAGAGCTAGATGTGCAGGTGGATACTCACTCTAAAGATACCTCTGAGGCAAAGAAGCAGGCAGACCAAGAGATCAAGCTTCTCACTAATACAAAAATTCTTAAATTGTATTATGTGTTATAGGCTCCTAGCAAAGTAAACTAAGTTCCATCTCAGACTTTTGCCATTCAGGGTGCACATCCAGCATTTGTTTATAATTCCTAACAGCACTATCTACAACACAAGGGACAAACGTGAATAACAGCCCAGAAGAAAGGCTGCTAATGGCTCTTCTGCTCACCTGTGGGCTTGCCTCCCTGATATCTTGCTTCCCAGCAGGCATGACTGAGCAGCATATCAACAGAAGGCATAGGAAACACAAGTTTTCACAGAATCACAGAATGGTTCAGGTTGGAAGGACCTCTGAAGACTATCTGGTTAAACTCCTCTGCTCAAGCAGGGACACCTGAAGTTAAAGCCAGCCAGCAGAATTCTGTGAAAATAGGAAGGTTGAAGTGAGGTTCCAAAACACATTAATAATGGGAGTAGAACAAATCAGACTTACCTAAAAAAGGCATTCTGTGTTACAGATGCCTGCATGCAATGACCCTCTAATTTTCCATATTCCATGCTGAAACTCCAACAAAGATTATTTTTCTTTTCTGATTAAAAACATTTTATAGATTATGTGTTCATCTGCCACTGTCAACAGGAAGACAAGATAGACTGAATCCAAATGAGATTTCAGAAGCTACCTCAGGATTTCAGTGAATGTTAGGCACTAAAAAGACAAATTTCATTAAAAACAAAAAAAAACACAAATGCTCACCCAGTGGTCATCTAATCCAGGAGGTGAACTGACAGGATTCCTCTACCTTCAGTTTAAAAATGTTTTTGCCATCCTCTTCACACCCAAAAGTGTTGTGGGCTGAAAAAGTAAACAACATCTTCTCAGCAAGCCAACAAGGTTCTAAGCTGACCCAGCAGACACTCCTATGAATTCAATCTGGTTTAGCAGGCCCTGAGCACACATCTCAAGCAACATGAGTGTGTCATTTCAAAACAGCATTGCTGACGCTAATTTAGCTTTGTTATGGTTGGCATTACAGAGGGTGACACACATTTTCAGCCAGTAACCAGAGTTAATAAATTGTTCATCATAAAGAGGTACAATGCTCCTCTAGGCAACAGGGAATCACTAGGGAGGTTTGGACCTTGTACTCTGAATTATTTGCTATTTAAGTCAGTAGCTATTTCAGATAAAACACTGGGGGATTGGGATTGGGAACCAGAATCAATAATTTCCACCTCCCAAATAAACATCCAACTGCAAAGTCAAGCTCCTTTTGCTTGACCTCTTGGAATCCTCTTCATTCTCATTATGTGGGTACCAAGCTAGAGTGACTCATACCCATACCCTACCCTTCCTGGATAGGGGCTGTAACCTATAAGATACAACTGAAGAAGTTAGGACCTCTTCACTTAGTTGGTGTTCACTTCCTTTGAACTCCAGCTATACAGAAATACCCATCTGCAACCTGAAGTTAGGTATGCAAAACATGAGATGATGGGTGCCACCCGGAGTTGTCATTTCCTCTTGCTCACTGGTACATAGGACTACTTGCTACTCTTTAATCTCTGTATTTGTTGTTGCCCAGCCTTCTATGGCTTCTGTCTCTGCATCCTACACTGTGCTTTTCAAACTTATCACAATTTTTAATTATATATTTAATTTTCATATTTTTAATCATTATGCTGTTTTTATCTCAGCCCACGAGTTTCTCATTTTTACCTTCCAGTTCTCTCTGCCATCTCCACTGGGGGAGGCTGAGCAAGTGGCTTTGTGGTGCTGTTTCCAACCAGGATTAAACTACATCATTCACCCAGGAGAGAACCCAAAAGAGAAGTGTCCATCTCAGTCACTGAAATTTTTAAGAAAAGTCTAGTGGTAGTAACTTCTGATTTCTTCAGGAAAGGTATGGGCACAGTTCATCCTACCTGGTGGTAGACCACTGGACTACTGACCAAATTCCCTTCTGATGCTCTGATGGTCTGACAGTGGTCAGACTTTTCAACCCTGCTCCCAAAACCTTGCCAGCCATGAGGGGGAAAAATAACAATGAAGGCAGTCAAACACTGGAACAGGCTGCCCAGAGGCTCTGAAGGCCCATCCTTGAAGGTTCTCCAAAGTAAGATGGACAAAGTCCTGAGCAACCAGGCCTAACACCCATGCCAGACCTTCTGTGAGGATGACATGGGTGACAGAGGGGCTTTCCAAGCCATGTTATTCTGTGATTCTGCAAAACTGTTTGAATCACTTCGTGTCTCAGCAAACGTTTGGAAGACACAGGAACACAGAGACAGATCAGAATATGTTTGTCCCTGCAAAGTTGTCCCTGCTCTGTCCCCAGCAATTATTTTACTTAAAAAAAAAAAAAAAAAAGACAGGAAGGCACAGCTAGAGTAAGAGATGGAACCTTTTTCTGAATAGAGACAGAGGCTGAGGAGGCACACAGAAAAAGATACTTCAAACACAAAATGTTGTGAAATGTGGAGTCTTACCAGCACACATACATTGTTTCTTAATTGCAAAGCACTGTGCAGAAAGTTCCACACCCTAGAAACTGCACTTGCTCTCCCTACCTTGCTGTCTCTACAGCCCTGAACCCATCGTGACATTCAAGCCACACCCAAAGCTTTCTTTGCATCTGTGAGCCTTCCTGTGCTGACCTTGAGGGAGATCTGGGCTGAATTCTCTGTCTTTCTCCTTGCTTCTTGCAAATGCCCCAGTGCTAGTCAGTGGTTCCTGCTGTTGAAGAGAAGGTTCTGGCACCTCATTTTGAGGGCGGGGTTGAACCCAGGTCTCTTGCCCTCCTGGTACATGGCCTGACCATGGGTGCTGGTGCAACAGGCAGGCAACTCAGCCACCTGAACAGGGCCTGCTTGTTGGTTAGGTTCTTACAGCTGCTCCTGATTAGTTTCTGTGAGCCCGAAATCAACAATGTACCTATGTTAGGCACATTCTGACACCATCTAAAGATGAAGTCATTGGGGATATTAGAAATTAAATGATTGTATTTCTGGATACCCACAGATCTTGCAAAGATGCAGGTACAAGCTGCTTTAATGTGAAGCACCAGCTGTCACTCTCATCTCTTTTCTTTCTAGTCATGTCAAGTATATGTCTGCTTTGGCTGTCACCATTTCATTAGCACTGAGAAACACAAAGAAACATTATGGTGAATATTTACCTATGTGGCAATATTTGCAAACTCATTCACTGGAACCTCACTTTGAGACTTTCAGTAAATAGTGTTAACTGTCAGGACAGAGGCTGTGTCTTCATCCAAAAATACAGGAAAGCTTGATTTGTTCAAAGTCCTGTAGTTTGTTCCTGTCCCTGCCCCAAGAATTATTTCAGATTTTATACAACTAGAAGTTTATTATGAAGTTATTTACTATTAGAAGTAGTTATTAGTTATTTATTATTATCTATTATTAGAAGTTAATAAAAAATACATGAATAGGCCAGGGAACAGAGAAAAGAATTCAGATTCTTGAACACTGGCATTTACCTCCTGCTTGAAGACCAGTCTGAATGGTGAGCTGGACCATCTTTTCACACTGTATGTCAGACCCCAAAGCCTCAGAAAGAGTTAACCAACCTGTGCTCAAGGTACTGGGTTCCCTGATTGGGTAGCTCCCACCAGCAGGCCATTTCCTACCTCCTAATAATTTACAGAGCTTGGTCTCCAGCTCCTGAGGAGCCAGAAAGAAACTGGCTATAACACACAGTCAATTTTTATGTTCTGCTTTGATGAGCTTAAATAATTCAATAATCCTTTATGGATGTTTTTTACAGTGAAAGCATTTAGCTGGGCAACATCTCTTCATGTCTTCTGCAATTTGAGTGAATCATTCACAATCTGGTCCACTGCCACGCTGTCCGGTAATTTTTCCGGGTATGGGAATAGGTGTGCCTCCGGTGTTTGTCCTCAAGCATAGGTCTGTTTTTCTCTGGAATTAACTCTACATAAGAAAAGCTATATTTTCCAGTTGGATAAATCTGAAAAGAAGCCATGTTGTGTTCACGATATCAAATACCTTACTCCTTTCTTCTGATGACAGATTCATCCTGTGTGAAGAGCTCTGACTCTAACATACGCAAATCTGTTCAAGGAAATGAAGAACAGAACATGAAGAAGAAATTGTCGTTTTGGTTGAAAAACCTTGGTTAAAAAAACTTCCGTTTCAACAAGTTAGGAGCTAAAGAAAATAGCTTCTAAGGGCCTGCTTCCACAGAGAAACTCAAACCTGACATACCTTCCTCACAACACCTGTGCACAGAAAAGGTAAACACCAGGATCCAAACTGCACTAAATGCTGGGCACAGTGGGAGATGTGAAACACTGCTCAGAGCCTGGCTGGCTGGTTTATGACCACAAGCATAAAACAGGTGGCAAGCTTCTCTCCTTAGGATGAGACAGAATACAGTTTTCTTTGCAAGTACTGGCAGGAGAGGAGAAAGTTGCTTCTTTAAAAGGTCAACAAGAAATGCTTGTGACATATTAGCTGAAGGGCTGAAATGTGACTCCATAAATCTCACATCTGAACTTAACATTCTCCTCAGCCAGAGGGCATTCACACCACTGTCATGAACACCAGGCTCCAGGGTAGATTTTGGACTTAGAAAGATGGTATCATTGCTGTTTCACAAACCTCTGGACTACCACACCAGAGATTTTTCTGGCTTTGCCCGCTGCAATCACTAACCTTGTTTCAAAGCCCTTTATTTCTTCAGCTGTCACTCCTCTGATTTGTTAATGTGTTTACCAAGAGAGGAAGCACTGTAAGATGTAGTACATCACCACTTTCTATATTTTGCTTCCAGGCAAAAGAATAATTCCTAGTGATGAAGTAATGACAGAGCATGGGATCCGGGGAAAACACTAAAGATGACAGACAGTGCAGCCTGAAGGAGGAAGTGTATAGCAGGGCCTGCAGCCTGCCCCGCCGGAGCCGGCCCGTACAGCCGCACAACGGGGCTGCAAGCAGTGCTTGGCACGACGGGCGCTGTCACTCCACCCGGGGTCCCGGCGGCACCGCTCTCCTCGGGGCGGGAGAACCTCCGCAGCCCACTGGGCCAAACCTGTCTCCCCCCCCGGGGAAGAGGCGGTGGGAGGACGTGCCCGCCTCTCTGAGCCCCGGCCGCAACCTCGTGTCCCCGCCCGGCAGCCCCGAGGTGGAGGAAGCGCCGCGCAGTCAGAGGGAGGGAGCGGCCGCTTGTCCCACCGGCACAGACCTCGCCGCGCCGCTGCAGGACGCGCACTCGCTCCGCCGGCAGCTCCCCTCCTCCGCAAGCGGCCGCACGGCCCCTGCCCCCGGCTTGCCCATGACAGGGACGCGAAGCCCCGAGGAGGGCTGTTCCTGCCGCAATACGAACTGCTTGGAGCGGCCGCTGCGGCGGTTCTTCGAGGGGTTGGGGAGCAGCGTAGCCGCCTGCCCGTGGCCCTTCTTGCTAGTGCCGCTGCTGCTGTCGAGCGGGCTGGGCACCGGCTTCCTCTTCCTGCCCCTGCGGCAGGCGAACGACATCGAGGGGCAGTTCACGCCTACGACAGGGCCCGCCAAGGCCGATCGCAACTTGGTGTTGCAGCACTTCCCCACCGACGACTCGCAGCGCTTCTCCGCCGCGCGGCTGCCCACCGAGGGCGCTTACGCCGCCCTCATCGCCGTGGCGGCGGGGGAGGGCTCGGTGCTGTCCCCGACGGCGCGGCAAAACGTGCTGCAGCTGGACAAGACCGTGCGCGCCCGCGGCTACGACCAGGTCTGCGCCCGCAGCCACGGCGTGTGCCAGAGCCCTAACCCGCTGCTGCCGCTGCTGGACGGGGCGGGGGCGGCCGCCCTGGGGGACCTCACCTTCCCCTCCAGCAACGGCACCTTCCTGGGAGCGGATCTCGGCGGCGTGCAGACGGCTGCAGGAGGGCGGGTGGTGTCGGCCCGGGCCCTGAAGCTGGTGTATCACCTGCAGGAGGACAGCCCCGCCGCGGCGGGCAGGAGCCGGCAGTGGCTGGAAAGATTCCTAAAGGACATCCCGGCGGCGTTGGGCTTCTCCTCCATTCAGGTAACGGAGGTGTGGGCTCGGGGTCAGAACTGACTAATTGGGGTCAGTCACTGTGCCGGCAGCGGCACAGATTGCCCTCGGACACCTGAAGGGAGCAGCATCCTAGGCGCATGGTCGGTCCGTAAACACGGTTGAAACCGAGCTCAGCACAACGTGGGGATGCTGCTGGTCTTCCAGAGCAACTAAATCCAAGGCGGGCCAAGGTTCATTCACCAATTTCCCCACTTTGATGCAAAGATGACAATCATCCCCAGATGGCCTAGAGTCAGAGCTTTTGTTCAAGGCTCACCATGAGATTGAACAGATTGTCCAGGGAGGTAGTTGAGTCCTCATCTCTGGAGGTTTTCAAGGTGAGGCTTGACAAGGCTTTGAACTGCCTGATCTAGTTGGGGATGTCCCTGTTTACTGCAAGAGGGTTAGACTAGATGACCTTTAGAGGTCCCTTCCAATCCAAACTGCTCTATGATTCTTTGGCTCCTATAGGTGTCCACCCAAACTCAAATTTGCTTGGTACAGCAGGTACCAAGAGGAATAGAGGTACACCAGGGACCACTCTGTCCTCAAGAACATGTCCCCTGCACCCCAAAACCTCTTGCACTTCCTGCAAACAGGTGAAACAGGTGCCCACAGCCTTTCAGGGTGGATGGGACAGCCCCACTGAGAAGATTCCCCAAGCTCTGAGGTTCAGTCCTGGGATCAGGTTGGCTAATTGCTGTCAAAGCGAAAATACAGAGAAATGTGTAAAAGGCAGGGTAGGGTTTCGGGGCTTCTTACAACATAGTGTGGACTTGATGATTGAGGTTCAACCCTTGCCGTAACAGATTGATGGTCCCCTCTCAGGTTTCTTCTGGCCAGATCAGAAGTGGCTCTGAAGCAGAGGCATCCTAGTCGGAAGGGCTGGGAGCTTACACTGACAGCCACTATGTTGTTCTCATAGGCCTCTCACAAATTACTCATGATCTTCACTTCAGCACTGGAGCACACCGGTGTGCTGTGTTTCACTGTGATGGTCAACTCCAGGTTATAAGTGGTTAATCATGCAAACTATCCTACAGGTAAATCCAGATTTTTATGAGGTTGTGGCCCTCCTTGCCAGTCCACCTCCTCACCAGGCTTTTGTGTTGTCCCAGTTTCAGAGAGAATAGAACTGTCTTTCTAGTAATTTACTTTCAGTTTGGGTTTTCTAAGTACTTGCTGAAATTAATGGCATGTTTTGCAGTCTGTGTCTGCTTCTGCTGTAGTTACTGCTAGAAAATGGTATGCAGAACCAAGACCTCTCCTCAGTTCTGAAAAACATTTTACGCTTCATCCACAAAGAAAAAAGGGAGTAAAGGGGTCATGCTGCAACTCTCCTGTTAACAGAGAGCATCTGTCAGTTGTTTAATAGCTGGGTCGGTGTTAAACCATGACATGTGCTAAGGTTTTCAGGGAAATGTCTTCTGTCTAGAATCAATTAAAAATAAAATTTAAAGGTCCATTTGGCAGAAAAGCAATTTCCAGAAACAGGCACTACAGGTGCAATAGAAGGAGCAGAAGAGCCACCACCATGCCCCACCACTGTATCTCCTTAGCTACTGGGGAACAGGAACTCGGGGACTTCCTAAGCCCAGTGTCACATCTGTATTTCATGGGGTTTTAGTCTCCAGGTTAGCCTGTGTGCTCTTTGGACCACCTGAGGTTCTAGTCTGGACAGCACTGTCAGTGGTAGGAGGCCCAAAATGCCCAGGCTACCTGGTTTCTAGAAGGGAGGTGACAGAGGGAGAAGGCAGGGGTCATGCTTGGCTGCAGCACTCTGAGGAATGCTTCCAGTGTCATCCACTCCCTGCTGCTGATGCAGTGCACTGGCCTTGGCCTCTGCTCAGTACAGGCAGCACTTTGTGGGGTTGCAAGAAATGCAGAAAAGCATTAGTTTTTATCATTGCCTGTGTGTTTGTAAAAGACCAAGAAAAGGAGTAGAAGTTCTTAATCTTTTCTTTCCTTGTTTTAACAACAGGTGACTTACTTCACCTCACTGTCCAGACAACAGGAGTTTGAAGGAAATACCAAGAGCGTGATTCCCTTCTTCTCTGTAACCTATTTCTTGACAATAACCTTTTCAATCATCTCTTGCCTAAGGTAAAATGTCTATGGATTTCTTAAGCAACATGTATTTCTTTGCTGATTCTTTCCTGCTTGTATGTATTTTCCAGCTGCTTCAGTGAGGTTCATGATAAGTATCAGACCAATACCTGAACAGGCGTTTAGTTCAGCCATGCACAGCTTGAATGCTGGGATCCCTTCATCTGTTCTCTGATGCCATTTGTCATTTCTGTAGTTTGTGGCTCATCCTTTTAGTAGCTGATGGTTTCAGAACTATTTAAACAGAGGAAACAATTCTCTACTTTCCCTCTTTCAAAAAGGTCTGTGGTGCTATGGCTTTGGAACTGAAAAATACTACGCCCAATTAATAGCTTCTAATTATGAAAGGGTTCTACTTTACCCTATGGAGGAGGGGGACCAGAACCATGATTTAGCCAGCCTGGCAGTGGCATAATTCTGCACAAGCACTTTTGAATAAAACTTACCAACTCAACTTGGCATACCCAGTGTAGACATTCACCAAAAAGATAAGTAAAAGTCACACAGGAAAGCTGTCATTTGAGTGGAGGGAAGGAATAAGTGGTGCTATTGCTGAAGTTATTTGCCTACTTTCTTGCTTCATTTGTAGCATCTAACCTTGTCCTGCTGATAAGATACTAATTCTTTGTGAAGATCAGTTAAAAAGGGGAAGCAAGATGGGGAGGGAGGAGGAAGTATACCTTTTAAATATCTGTTTGCACCTTTTTTCTGCCGCCTGCTTAATCAAGGTACAGATTAATGAGTACTAGCTTCATAGCCTACTGTAAGTCTTAGTATGTCTTTAGGCATTCTGCTTGCTAGAAGAGTTTGAGCCTTACCTGGTGCCCACAAAGAACTTACCCTACCCTTCTTTTTTGGATGATAGAAGGTGAACCATTGTACATTTGAAAACTCTATGGCAGTGTTTGTGTGCTATGTTTGAGAGAGAAAGATCTGCTTGGAGGGTGAGCTCACTGGTTTTGTGCTTACATCAAGCATCATAGTTACACAGTTTCTCTACATAAGCTCTTTCATGTCCAGTCTTTTGTGACCACAGAGCAAGGATGCCTCCACTAATACACACTTCTTGCCTTGGAAGTGAGAGGTTCTCTTAAAGTTCGGAAAAGGTCTACATGCTGGAAAATATTAGTGATTCAGCAAGGAGCAACTCTGCCTCCTTGGTTGTGGTGCAGTCTCACTGGGAGCATTTATTGGGGAATCCTTGAGCCAGCCCGCAGGAGCATCTTAGCAAATGGATAGTAGCAAATCTGTCTGCTGAGAAGGCTTCTATAAAAATCACTGAGTGCCTAGAAGATGTTTCTGCAGTAGAATGAAGCTACACTAACAATCTGTGTAAAAGTAAAGCCCTTTTAAAAATTCATAATTTTGTGTTTGCTAAAAACCTATCTTCTCACTGGGAGAGCTTATGTATCTTCATTTTGCCATCTCTCTTGTTACCGATGCAAGGGTCTGCAAACATCTTTACCGTAATTTACATAATTGGCAGTAATAATGTATTTAGCACCTCCTATAGAAATGAATCTTGTTCAGTGCTGACACCTGGTAGCTCTTGCAGCAAAGAGCAGCTTTCATCAAGAGGCCTCTTCACAGACAGCATAGTGTCAGTATCTGTGCAGAGTGTTCACTTATCATGACAAATGCTTTGGTGAAATATTTAATGTGTATCTAAGATAATTTCTAAAAATATTAAATATTAATTAACATTATTAAAGAAATATTAAAATATTTTAATGTTTTCAGACTGAACTGTATAAGAAATAATGTGTGGCTTGCATGCTGTGGAGTACTATCTGCTGGTTTAGCTGTACTAAGCAGCTTTGGACTGATGCTCTTCTGTGGAGTGCCATTTGTGGTCACGGTAGCAAACGCACCATTTCTTATTCTAGGTAAGTAGAAAAAGTGAGTTGTATACAGATACAAAGGCTAAAGTGGAATTAAAACGACATGACAGTGTTGTTACCCTTTTATGGTGTGAGCATCAGATCATTTACAGTTCCATCCTGCACTGAGGGGAACTGCATCCTCTAAGGTCCTGCAGGCAGAGGAGCTGCTCAGACCAGCAGCTGGGAATGGGGCTGGGCTCTGGCAGAAGGGCAGCTTTTCCCAAAAACAATGCCTGCTCCAGTTCCAGGGCTGTGGCATGAGAAATGTAAATGCAAATGTGGTACACTTAGCACTTCTGCCATTGTTTGAATATCCCTGGTAATTTAGCCACGCTGATTAGTAATTTATTTAACTAGTGCTAATACTTGAGGTGAGCTCAAAAGTTTTCTGTCATCGCATTCCTCTGTACCATCCCCTGATGCTTTTTGTATGTGTACTATAAACATTTACATCATTTACATATACCTCTAGCATTGAGTAAGTTTCTCTATGCCAAAACAGTTTGTTCTTACTGCTGTTTGATGGGACTGCTGAATTTGTCATCAATGTAAGCAAGTGCAGAGGTCTTCCCCAAATCATCCACTGCATGACCACCTCTTTTTGCAGTACAGTGAGAGCTCCCTGTTTCTCTGCTCTTAGTCAGCTTCAGGGAAGCCCAACAGCAGCACCACGGAACATGTGCCAGAGTGCAGCTCGTGCTGTGCTAGTGCTGACTTAATCCAGTACCTGTATGATGAGCTGAATATGGGAAGTAAGTAACTGTAAGCTTTTGCATCCCATTTTCGGAGTGTAGTCTTTGGGCTTGAATACAACCTAAGTAATCAATAGAACTGTCTGTAATTTCAAATAAGAAATACATCTTGTTTTGTTAGGATGTGAAATTTCCTCTGCAGTATAATGATGATTACTAAACAGTCTCACTTAGCTATGCAATTGAAGTAATGCACCATTTTCACAGCCAGCTCCCCTCAGAAAAGCAAGGAAGTTAGTGTTGTTGCATCACAATCGCACAGTCTGTCTAACTCAGTGCTTAACTTAGCAAATACCACTGGGTAGTGTTGCTACAAATAAATTACTGCTTTTAAAATCTGTCTGTGGTCTCCTGTATGTTAAATTTATGTGATATTTTCATCAGGTTGATAGAAGCTCTGCAAATACTCTTTAAAATATATGTTGTTTCTTTGTTTCCTGCATTCTTTCTTCCTGTTTCTTTGTTTCACATGCATTTTGTATTTGCTTTTGTTTGCTTATGAATCGCAGAGGCTCTAAATTTCAGAATTACCCTTGCGTATGTTAGGGAAAGGGCTTAAGCCTGTCTCTTCAGATCGTTATAAATAACATGCAGGCTTTTATCTTCCTTGCATTAAGCCAAAGAAGTACATTAGATTAATTGCTTTCAAAGCCACCTTGCTTCCTGGAGGCAGCCTGGCTTGCTGACATCCAGTATTACCTTTTGACATGCTGCTTAATTCATCTTTGCATGGCTACTGGCATTGCCTGTTGAGGCA
Source organism: Calypte anna (assembly GCF_003957555.1). NCBI lineage: Eukaryota > Metazoa > Chordata > Aves > Apodiformes > Trochilidae > Calypte > Calypte anna. The sequence continues at coordinate 16,999,582 of NC_044245.1, forward strand.
GCAGTGATTTCATCTTTTCTCTAATGCTTACCGATATAATCTACACTTGCTCCTCTCTTCATATAGTCCTGCTTCCCTTATTGGGTGATTTTCAGGGAATGGAAGAGTCATTGATACAGTAATGTTGGTAAAAGTGTGATTAAAATCCCAAGTGTTAGCAGAGCTGAGAAGCACACTGGCTCTTCCTTTTCAAACGTTGGCTTGATTACTCTTTTGTCTTGGGAAAAACTGTAACTCAGAACCCAGGCTTCAGGCACATCAGTGTAATTGTCAAGATAAATGAATAATAAATCATGACTAAATGCTCAAAGATAAACTGGAGAAAAGGTAAAGTGCATAAAAAAGCAAACTACTGGAGAACGGGGACCACATTTCTCCCATGTGGTAACGAGTGTTTTCCCTGTCTCCTGAAGGCAGAGCAAGAAATTATTGGTCTTCTCTCTTGTAGTGATTGCAGAGATAATGAGGACTTTTCTAACAGTAAGAATAGTAGAGCATTAAAGTAAGCAACGTGCTTAAATCTATGTAATCTACCTCACTGAACAGCTGGACAGCACGTTTGTCCGAGATGGAGTAGGAGTGCTCAGTCGTTCAGCAGAGCAGGCTGAGAGATCAACAACTCACCAGGTCACCAGGAGTTTCTGAAATGTAATCAATCCACCTACGCACAAAGCATCTGGTTTTGTGTATCTATTTAACTTGAATCAGCACTGAAGCAATGCTAAACCCTAACTTTCTTTTTCAAAATTGTACGCTGACTTAAATGTGATTAATTTGTGTTTTCGTTGGGTGTTAGTGGAAGCTGCTACTTGCAATGCAGTGTTAACTTTTTCTCCCCCTGCAGGAGTTGGTGTTGATGACATGTTCATAATGATCGCTTCCTGGGAGCAAAGTTCAAGAAAGAAAAGGGAATCTGATGTTAAAGCTCTGATGGCTGAGACGTACACAGAAGCAGCTCTTTCTGTGACCATCACCACGCTCACAGATGTTTTGGCCTTCTTCATTGGCACCTGGACTGCTTTTCCATCTGTGAGATCATTTTGCCTCTATACAGGCACTGCTTTTGTCTTCTGCTATATATATACCATGACCTTCTTTGGGGCAGTTATTGTATTAAATCATAAAAGGGAGCAAGGAAACCGACACTGGCTAACTTGTATGCCTGTGAGAGTAGATAATGATCAGGCTGAGAAGTCCTGCTTGTACAATGCTTGCTGTATAGGCAACTGTTCTAGTCAGTCATCTCAGCTAGAAAGTGAACATCCAATGAGCATATTCTTTGAAAAGTATTATGGTCCTTTTTTGACAAATAAGTGGGTCAAGCTACTTGTGGTGGTGGTGTACGGAGCATATTTGGGTGGCAGCATTTATGGATGCACTCAGGTCAGGGAAGGCATTGATCTTCGAAATCTGGCAAGTGATGACTCTTATGTTATTCCATACTACGATGATGATGACAAATACTTCTCATCTTATGGACCCAGGGTCATGGTTGTCATTCCTGAAAGTGTAGATTACTGGAATAAGACCGTTCGTCTTGTGATTGAGAACTGCACACAGAATTTAGAGGCTATTTCCTATGTAGACAAGAACCTCTCAGAGTCATGGCTCAGAGTATACACAGGACTTGGCAACAGTGGTTTGATAAATATAAGCAGTAAGACTCTCTTCATTACTAACTTACCTACACTGTTCGAAAGGGTTCCCAGTTTTAAGTGGGACATTAACATGACTCAGAATAAAATAGAAGCTTCACGCTTCTTTATTCAGACAGTGAACGTGACCTCAGCTATTGATGAGAAAAATCTTCTAAACCAGTTAAGAGAGACAGCCAAGCAGTGCAGTATTCCATTAATGGTGTACCATCCAGCCTTCATCTACTATGATCAGTACCTCGTAATAGTGCAGAACACCATTCAGAATGTTGTCATTGCTGCTGGGGCAATGCTTGTCATCTCCCTTTTGCTTATTCCCAACCCATTGTGCTCCTTGTGGGTGACTTTTGCCATAGCTTCTGTAATAGTTGGCGTTGCTGGTTTCATGACATTTTGGGATGTCAATCTTGATTCCATATCCATGATCAACCTGGTCATTTGTATAGGGTTTTCAGTAGATTTTTCTGCTCATATTTCTTATGCCTTTGTTACAAGTAGAGAGTCGTCAGCCAATGGAAGGGCAATCAAAGCTCTGTCTCTGCTAGGTTACCCAGTGTTACAAGGTGCAGTTTCTACTGTACTGGGAGTAGTTGTCCTGGCTGCAGCAAAAACCTACATCTTCAGGACATTCTTCAAGATCATGTTCCTTGTTATTTCATTTGGGGCTCTTCATGGTCTTGTTTTTATTCCCGTGTTCTTAACCATTTTTGGAAGCTTTGGCAGGTCACCCCACAGTACCAAATCTAAAGAGAGCTTAGAAGATTGGGAGTGAGCTCCATGTAAGATACTAGGTATTTATTATATGTAGAGTAAAACGCTGTGACTTTCAGGGAATATAAGAAATTGAGAACCTAAGGACAGAAAAATAAACAACAGGGAAGCAAAGGCCTCAGAAAGGCCTGGCAAGAAAATTAACAGACAAAATGAAAATGCACAGAATCTCTTTTTTGTGTGCTTGTCTATAACGCCTTAATGTTGTTAAATTATTTTTTATTGTGATTTGTGTACTGAATGTATTTGGGCAGTGGTCAGTGTCTGTAGATTCTAATACATTTGCCCCAGCTTGATGGAATTACCTTACAGGTTTGTCAGAAATGTGCACAGGAGGGAAGAACAGCTCCCACTGGTTTGCATTTCCTGCCTGTTGAACTTGATACTGTAACTCAGGCCAGCAGAGCCTGAAGACAATTTCTCTGAGGAGGCACAAACCTGAAGGTTTAACAGCAAGATTACAGAGGGTCAGAACTGCCTTGGATTGCAATGATTCATAAACCTACAGGAGACAAAGGCTACTTAGGCTCCTAATGCAGCACAAGACTCCCTTAGGGGAGGCAAATGGACTCACATTTTATATTTGAATCCATCTTTTGTAGGTGTCCTGTTTCCTTTCAAAGATTAAATATGATTTAGCTTTAAGAAGATTGTGTATAGTTTCTGTTGGCTGCAGTTTATGAAGGGATATGCTGTAGGTGTTTGAACTTGTGTGGACTTCTGGGTAACCCCCATGGAAGATGCTGTGCCATGTCATGGAAGGGTAAGGATGCACCAGGGAAAATGACACCCCAATTCAGGACAAAGCAAAAAGCAACTTGGGTTTAAGCTGGTCAGTCCTAAAAGTGTAAACCCATAAAATCATTGTGTTAGTCAGTTTTTTCCCCCTTCTTACCTATGCTACCCCAGAGGCACAACAACAGACGGGCTCAGCCTTGGCCAGCAGTAGGCCCACCTTGGAGCCAGCTGGCATCACCTCTGTAGGACACAGGGGAAGCTTCTGGCAGCTCCTCTGTGAAGCCACTCCTGTAACCTCCCCCACAACCAAAACCTTGCTGTGCAAACCTCATACAGTGGTCTCCTACCTCTGACCAATGAGGAAATTTCAGGTCCTAGATAAAGCCAAGAACACAGGAGGTGAAACCCAATGCCTAAACAGAAGTGTTTTTGAAATGCCAGATACCACATGCACCCAACCACTGAGGTATGACAAAATCTCCAGTAACACCTCTGCTGTTAAACTGGCCAGAAGGAAGACACCTTTTACATTTGATGGCTAATCCCTGACAATCTTCTTTCATGACCCAATGAGGTAACACTCTGGGGTTTTGTTTTGTTTTTTTTTTTTTCTGAGACTGCACTCACTTCTTCATTATAGCAAGAGCTTTTGCATGAGCAATGTAAGTTAGACCTCAAGGACTTACCCCTCAAACCAGTTCAAATAAAACATTTACTGACTTTAAAAATGATTTTTTTTTCTTCCGTTTCTAAAGCAGATTTACATCATTTAGCTGGAAAAGTTCCCAGAAGGAGAACTGAAAAAAGGCCTGAATTTCTAAAATGTTCCATAGAGATCCAATTAGAGAGAGTAAAATTTTGCCATAATTCTTAAATTTATTTACAAGTTTAAATGTTTTATACATCTCAATTTACATCGCAGGGAACTTGGTGTTACATTTTATAGCAATTTACAGTGAATAAAAAGAAAAACAATGTGTAATTAAAATTAACCTTTATTACTCCAGAAACAGATGCCAAATATGCAGTGTATTTCTGTTGGCATATTCCTAATGTACATGTACAACTGTAACTGGTCAGCCTAGACATTTGGTACACTGTTTCATAACACTTAGAAGTTCTCCCACACTGCACTGGGATGTCACTATAAGTAAGCTGACAAAAATAGGTTGATAGAAAGTTATCCTGGTTTTGAAAGAAAAAAAAATGCATGTGCTCTTACTAAAAAACGAGGTTATAATCAAGCATTACACTCGGAAAATTCTAAAATACTATGTTACTTCTAGTTTTAAGTATAGATACTGATTTCCATTCAGTTATTGGCACCACCCCAACTATTTTCACATCCAAGTATTCACCATTCAACAAGGTGTCCAACCTCCAACATTAATAGGCTAATGAGAGCTCTCTCTGCAACACAAGTTCATAGTCTCACGAGTCTATAATTAATTTTGCAGAAAGATTATGATTACGTGTTGTACCTAAAAACCAGTTTCGTAAGATTAAAAGAATGCTGGTATGCAATTGCTAGCAATCACTTCCACTTGATTGGAAACTGCTTTTGTTTTCAAAAACTTTTTTCTTACGATCTTAGAATTTCCAGAGGTTTCTATAAGGGTTGAAAATAGGGGCTTTACTTCCCTACTTCTACTGTAGAAAAGATCTGTGAATGTTATTTGAAGCAATACATGCTTCAAACATTTTCTGATCTTAAGTGAGCAATTTTGCCCTCTTTGAAGAAATTGTCTGATTATCAAACGCCCATACATAGTACAAGTAGAAACTAGTTCTGTAGAATCTCCAGCAGTATAAAAGCACCGTCATCAGAGCACTGTCATCCATCTACTGCAGTAATAATAATAAAAAAAACACCCCCTAGGAGTCCTGTCAGCAGCACATCAGAGGTCACAGGTATTTCTCTTATCCCTGCCATGGTTCTGCCCAAAACATGGTCCAAAAAGGCTTACACATGTTTAGTCTATTGGTTCTGCATTAAAATTTCTCTCCCAGCCACATGTGTGCATTTTAACCCCAAGAGCACTGAAGACACCACCACAAATGCTTTTGTCTAACATGTAGCTCCCACAGTTCCCTTTAATAAGGATGCACTGTGCTGCCACTTCATTAAGAGATGTTTTGTTACATTTCTAATTAAGTCTTCTTTAAAAGTCACCTCTAGCTTCAGAGTATTAGCATTAGTTAGACTACGTACTAGTTTTTTACAAATCAATCTGTCACTACCCATAAAACATATTGTGGGGTGCACATAGCACTTCAAACACACAGGTAGCAGCATGACCCAGCTGTGTTTTGGCAGCTATGCCAAATCAGTACATCTGTATGGTTTCCTTCTCAGCTGCAACACACCTGAATGGATCAAAATGTTGAATTCAGCCCTGAGATTTATCCTTCTGAATAACTTCTTGTGGGAAGAACATAGGGAGCAGATGATGAGGAACTTGCTTTATTTTGTGTCTTGTTCTGATGAGACACAACAAATAGATGAGTAACAGAAGCTCACAAGAGACAGCATATTAAGTGTCACTAATACCATACACGCATCAGGAAGGGAAAAAAGGCTATGCTGCAAAGACTACTGCATTGCTAGATGTACATTCTTCATATTCTCAGCTACTGTATCCCAGAATTTATCATCTTACTTCTAGTTTTTTTCCCTCTAAAACAATTTGGATTTCTTTGGCATCCAAAGTTTCATATTTCAATAAAGCTTCTGCTAAATTCTTGTGTTCTTTTGCGTGAGTCTTCAGGATGTTCTTGGCTCGCTCGTATGAGTCCTAATATTAAAAAGGGTGGAAGAAGATTTTAAGACAGTTTATCAAAAATAACAGCAAGATTCCACTTTAAAAATTGTTTCCAGGTAAAGGCAGCTTGAAACAAGTATTTCATAGCTAGCACAGCTCTTGCCTTGTGGAGATTTAAAATCTAGATGGCATAATAAAAACAAACAACTTTTGCTACCTTTGAATTTTTCCAAAGTAGAACTAAAAACAAAATTCTGAGAAAAACCTTAGTAATTTTACACAACTTATGTAAATGAAATAAATTTGATTTTATGTTATGAACATTTCAGGAATGTAGTACCTCAAAGAACTAAGTTTTTATAAGTTTATAGAACTCTAAATATTAGTTAACTTTTAAAAGTTTAAGGCTACCCAACAAGTTACCAATTGGTGCAAGCAGATGCACATTGCCAGTACTACAAACTTTAACTGTGGTTCTACATAGATAGTTCTTACATGACCAAGTCAGATCAAAACCACCAACAGCAGAGTTCATTGTTTAAAATTTATGATATAAATAATTCTCCTGCCTGCACCAAACTAACTCAGATTACCAGAGAAGTGATCTGAAGTTCTGTGATGACAGAAAGTTACGAATTTCTCTAAGCATCCAATACTGATCACTGTGAAGAACAAGATACTGGAAAAGGCAACTCTGATCTGGGACAGCCATTCCTGTGATTCTATATAAAATTATTTAACTGCAAGTTAAAATACTTACATCCATTCTAAAACAATTCACAACTGTAATTTTTTTTCCTATGAATTGAATAAGCAAAACACAAGTCCTGGCCAAACATAAGAGGAAGTATTAAAGCATTTATTAAAGAACCTAACACCAACAATGTTTCTCACTACTTGTGCATGTCAATCACCAAAAAGTTTAAATATGCAGAGGTTCAAAGTTGCAGCTACACTTGGGAATCCTTCCATCTACCTGTGTATTTTCACCAATCTACATTATCAAACTTAATAGTCAAGTAAGCTGATGCTCAGCTAATCTCAAAATAACTGTGCAAAAGCAGAAGGGGAGGGAACCTTACCCGCAGAAGTGTTCTTACTTCCTGTTCAATTGCAGACTGAGTTTCAGGGCTAACTTTCCCAGCATCAGTGTAGGTCATAACACCAAGCTGAACAACAAAACCAAAATCTTTATCTTACTACTGTTGCAGGAATAGGCATATAGCACTTTAAGAGCTTCATTGCTTATTGCTTCAATGTGCAAGCAAATAAAATATTTTATAAAATGCTTTTTGAAGTGCTTTCAACACAAGCAAACCAAGAAGCCTATTAATCAACAATGTAGTCACTACGGAGTTCTGTTTCAGGTCACAGCACAGATCCTGACTGTTTTCTTATTCAGAAATCAAAACAAAGTCCCCAAACTACTAACACATGATCAATAATAAAGATGACTAAAAAGTTTCTTTAGAATTCTAGAAAACTCAATGCTGTTGTCCCCACCCCCAAAACCTGACATTTTCCTCAATTCCAAAATGTCAGGTTTTATTATGAACATTTTCAGCAAACATTAGTAACTTTCAACATAATTTTGAGGTTAATAACTAGCAAGTTAATTTTTAAAACAATATACTGGTTTTCTAGTTGAGTTCTCTCTAGCAAGACTAGTCATAAGGCTTTCTTTCTTGCCAGAACTACTTAGTATCTGTGATCACTGACAAATAGGTATTTATTTTCAACATAGAATATTTCTTTGTACCACATAAATATTTAGGGATTGATGATACTACCTTCTCGCTCATTCCAAATCTAGTCACCATCAGTTTTGCAATTTTAGTAGCATTGTCAAAATCACTGGAAGCACCTAGATAACAAACAGATGTAATTATGTTAAGGAAACCAAGTTAAACATGCCAGTCCACAAGCTTTGGTCAAAAACTCTTCTAAAAACTACCAATCAGCTGACCTGTTGTGATGTGATCACTTCCAAATATGAGCTCTTCTGCTACTCTTCCTCCCATACAGACATCCATCTGTGCAAGCAGCTGGGATCTAGTTTCACTCCATCTGTCATTTTCAGGAAGCAAAGATACCTGTAAGATACAGAACTGTGGTGAGGTAACCATAAACAGAAGAAATACTAAAATAATCTAAAAAATATTCTTGTTTATATCCAAAGCCGATATAAAATCTTTTATGCACCCATCTGAATGCTTCAGGACTTCTAATCCACCATGTTTGCTTGGAGGTGCTTAGTCTACCACCTGAAATAGTCTCCTACAACCCACAAGCACCACATAAAATTAAGCAACTTAAACCTGCCACCAGAAGAGTCAGAACAAAGTATTCTCTCCATTTCTTCTTATTACCTAAGCTTTTACTGAGCAAAAATCAACTTGTCTGGAGAATTCAGGCCAATGATTTTCTTAACTGAACACATAAACTTGGACAGAGTTCAACAGAAACAGACATAATAGATATATTTTTCTGTTCAAACACTTGGCAGCTCAAGGCAGAAAGAAAAACTTCAGAATATCTATTCTAGAAACAAGGTAGTTAACTGGTTAGGTTTAGAAAAGTCGCACAGGACAACGAACAACTTGATAAAGATGTTAGTGTTAGAAGTACAACTGAGCACTGCTTCTGCTTTGCAGCCCTTAAGACATTCTTCAAAATTTCACTGTTGGGTGCTGTTTTAGCTGCAGCAGAATCAAACGTACATTTCTTTCATTGTATGAATATTAGCATATGCTATTTTATTTCAAAATGAAGGAAGAAAGCTTTCTATCACACAGAAAATATTACCAGTGCATTTTCCAAGAGACTGCTTATAACTGAATCTTTCAACATATTACAATATGCCATAACGTAACTACAACAGAGCACTGTTGGCAAACTCCTCAACATAAAATTCTAGAAATACTCACGTGTCCAAGTGTTGTTCCTCGAGTCATGATTGTAGCCTTGTTGATTGGCATTGCATCCTTAGTATAATAGGCAATGATGGCATGTCCAGATTCATGGTAAGCAGTGATAGTTTTGTTTTTCTCATCAATTTCTACACTTCTGCGCTCAGGTCCTTAAATAGAAAAACATTAAGTAAACTTTTTTGTACATCTGACTGCCATAATCCACACATTACATATAATCTAACAGACCACAAAGTAGCTGAGGAACAGCATGCAAACAAAAAAATATTAAGCGCAAAATGTTAACAAGTAGAATTTTAACATCCAAAATGGATCACAATATACTACAGATAAGTTTCTTTTAAAGGAATAGATTTAAAATGCAGACTGAGCATCTGAGAAAAGCCATTTCTTTTCTGAAGTATGAACAGACCAGATTTTTAGTGTATATGTCTCAGGTTTTCAAGTTTTGTGCTTTCATGTAACAAATTAGTTAACAGAAGTTCCAGGTTTCTGGTCATTTATTCTCTCCTTTTAGGACAGGAGGAGGAGAGGAGTAGGAGAGGGGTAAGAAATCAAGCCTGTGACTTCCTGAAGGCTCAACAACATAAATTTTTTAATTAAAACATACAACATTTTTTATTTAAAAGGTACACATACAGCATTTTTTGATAAAAAAAAGTATCAAGTCTTAAAGAATGTATTCCATACTAGATTTTACATACTACTCTCTGGTATCCAAAGGTCTCATTCATAATCAACTAACAGAAGACTTATTTGCTTAAAAAACAAAACAAAAAACAGCATAAAAATTTTTCCTTCTCTGTAAAAGTATTTATCACACAAGAAACCCCCTGCGTACTGCAATATATACAGAATGACTTTTGCATAAAATCCTACCCATTAGAATTTTGTCCTTGGAGAATTCTAGTTCTTTCATGGTTACCATTTCTTTTCCATCAACAGCTGCCTTTAGTGCAGCTTGGTTTACAAGATTCTCAAGCTCTGCTCCAGAAAATCCCACTGTGCCTCTTGCGATTATTTCTGCATCAACAGCTATGAGAAAAAAACCAAACTTGTCATTAGACTCCATATTAGACTCCTGAAAAGGCTTGTACCATGAAGAAATATCAAGAAAGGGTCAAATTAAAAGCAAGAATCATGTTCTACTAAAAAAAAGGTGTTAAAAATTTTCAGCTGTAGAAGAAATGAATGGACTGTTTAGGACCAGAAAAAAACATGCATCAGAAGAGAGTTTTAACACTATGTATTAGGCAATCTGTGTTCTTTGCTGAGACACATGGTAAAGCCACAACTGATGATAGAATAAAGAGCTAATACATGAGTGGGCTGATCCAGTATAAGAGCTGTTACACACAAACATATTAAGTAAAGCATTTACTTACATGGATCATACTTTATTTTATTAAGGTACCACTTGAGAATTTCTGTACGGCCTCTTACATCAGGCTTGGGAACAGTAACTTGCATATCAAAGCGACCAGGCCGTATTAAAGCACTGAGGGAAAAGACAATGGAATACATTGACTTCAAAACACTGCTGTAAACTGTTACTCATGTATATAAGGAACAACAATGCATTAATTCCAAACACATCTACATAGACTGTGTCTGCTGCATAGATGCAAAGAATGTTTTTCTTGTCTGTAAAAAGACAGGTGGAAAATGTTTATTATGAAACCATTTTTAAGGCTTTTCTGCATTTGAAAATTTTGCATTGTGAAAAAGAATGCAGCTTGTCAGCTGAATTAGAAAAACTTTAGATTTTCAGAAAATCTAATTATTAGATTTTTTAAATTTTAAGATCTAATTATTAGATTATTAGAATTAGAAAAACTTTGAATTTTAGATTCTCAGAAGTATGTTATTATTTCTCCATATTCAACTCAACAAAATTTAAATACCAAAAACTAGCCAACACACACCCTTTTAAAGAAGGAAAAAACTTGGCTATAAAACTTGAAGATTATAGCAAGCAACTTAGGTTTTGTGGGTTTTTTTGCTTGTTTGCTTTTTTAATACATGTTCTGTAGAAATGATCAATACATTATACTCACTTATCTAACGCTTCAGGGAAATTTGTTGCACCAATAATAACAACACCTTCATTAGGTTTAAACCTGTATGAAAAAAAAGGATGAGAATGTTGAGGGTTTTTTTGATACAGAATTTACACCTTTCTCTGTCAATAACTATTTCTATTTCTAGTTTTAGATTACCTCAACTAGCCAGTCAAAAACACTCAAACCATAGCATATGATCTAAGAATGGTCACGTTTAACTCAGCAACTGCTTAAAACCAAGCCCTGATCTCAGAGTTGAATTTCTTCCCCTAGATACAGAGCCAGCTTAAAAAACTAAGAAATGATTTACAATAACTGCAGCTAGTATACTATAACTCATAAGCTTCTATATTCTTTAAAGCAAGACCTGTCGGCTGTACTATATATAGTCATAAAAGCATCTTAATATCCTAACAAGCATTAAAAAAAAAATAACAAAACACATTAAAGCTATCAATGAAGAATTCACCCAAATATTCAAAATACCAGTCAGTCAAGCACCTTCTGTGCTCTCAGAACCCATATATTTACCCATCCATTTCAGCAAGAAGTTGATTTATTGTCTGTCTTGAATAGGGATGCATTGGAGATTCAATTCTCTTCCCACCAACTGAGTCCAACTCATCAATAAATATAACACATGGTGCGTTTGCCTTGGCTTCCCCTGACAAAAGAAAACAGCACTTCAACCACATGAAAGAACTGACAGTGTATCATGTAATTTAGGACTCTACTGTTTCTATTATTCTTGGTTTCTCTTAGACACCTCCAGAACTGTCTAGATTTTATCATTTAAAAACTTAAGTATATTTTTGAAATTAAGCAATACAAAGAGAAGCAAGGTTCTTTGTCTCCACATCAGCTTATTCGTACCATGCTACAAGAAATTACTAGTAAACAGATTAAGAAATTATTTGTATTTTTATCAACTCCCTACAGCAGTTTATTTCATAGGCTTGTGTAGAGAACAAACACTGACCTTTTAAATAAAAGTAAGAAACGTGATAGGACTAAATACCAGCTTCTTTTAATAGAACCTGCTTGTTATTTAACAGTGAACACCACATGCTTAGGTTTACAGGTATTAAAAACACATAATAAAAATGCAATAATCTTCAAGACCATTATGCACACCAGGATGCAACCCACCTTACCCAGCTAGACATATCTGTAATATTAGTGTACTAGCTGGTCATCTAAACTTCTGTAGTCAACAGAAGGAAAAGCAAATTAAGGTACAACATGGTACACTTTGTGCCCCTTTCACATGAAGCAAGTCACATTTCGTCTACAAATACCAACTACTTTCTACATTGTATAAGCCTGATAGTACTAATCTCACATTTAATAGAGAAGTTGGATTCCCCTCCTCCCCTGATGTTTATGTGCATAATTAAAATAGAAAGACTCTGAAGTGAAAGTTAACAATCTAAACTTTAATTTTAAAAGTTTCATTATAACGCCCTCTATTCTCGGCCTGTGGATGGGCGTAAGAAAGGAAACCTCAGCTTAGTGAGATACTGTGATCCTGTAGAGCTCTAATGCAGTGAAAGGAAAAAAAAACCTATAAAAATGAGAGAAGTAATTGAGAAGGTTAACACTATTTTTTATCTTAAGTTTACACTTTAGTTCAAATTTACAATAATTCATGCATGACAGTAATACAATTTTAAATACTCCATTTAGTTTATAGGGTATTACATTTCTAATTAAATTACTTCTGTTCTCTCTGGGAGTGTTGTAACATCAGTTATAGATTTTGCTACAATTTTCTCTGACAACTAACAACGATTCTACAATTAATTGTTAATCACAGAACTCTGAGATTTGATTTACCTACACAATAAAGTTTTATTTATTAGTCTTATACATAAGTACTTCCCAGTAACAAGAACTGTACCTAACCAAACCTTGTGAACAACCATGAATACTTAAAAACACATTTTAAAAGATTTCAAAACCATAAATATTTAACTTACTGAATAGGCTTCGGATGCGACTAGCTCCTACACCAACAAACATCTCATCAAACTCGGATCCAGATGCATAATAAAATGGAACATCAGCTTCACCAGCTACAGCCCGTGCAAGAAGAGTTTTACCAGTACCAGGAGGTCCAACTAACAGAATACCTAAAACGAAAAACATAACCTAATACCTAAAAAGAAAAAAATAACAACAAAAACACCAAACCCACACAGTCTTACTATACAGGTACAGTATCTTCCATGCATTAGAAGAAATAAATTAGAAAAAGCCATTAACATCCCATTTCGGATACTGCTCATTACTTGCAGTCTGAAGAAGTTCCTGCAAGAGGTCCAGAAGCACTTTGTTCCATGTTGATACAACAAAGACTTGCAGGACTATAAACAAATGCTTAAAGTACTCTATATAGAAAGTTGAAGTTTTCAGGAATAAACTTATGTATCTTTCTTTTTGGGACTTCAAAGAAATTCCGATTCTTAACCCTGTAAAGAAGGCTGCTAACAATAACAAACACAGGTTTGATTTTTGAAAAGCTTTTGGTCTGTCACTGCTTTGCACTGTTATACCTTATTACTCCTAATGTTATTGTATTTTGATCAAATGCAAGATTTGGTCAAAGAAGCATCTTTGCTTCTTTTATCTGAGTATCTCAGGTACCTCAAATTCTCTGTGGGGGGAGGCAGTAATGACCAGTTTTTACAGACAGGGAACTGAAGATAGGACAGAAAGCAAGCAGCATCACTACCTTAACCTTCACTCCCAAGTACCTTATTTAAGGTTATCTAACACAGAAGCCTCCACAGCTCTCTTTGAAGATTCATTTGCTCCTCAAGTATTTTAAACAAACAAGGAAATCCACTACCTATGCCTATCACTATTTCACTGTTTGTCCCAAACACAAGCTAAATGCAACAGTAGAATTGAGGCCCATTTTTGGATAGCCACAGCTGCATGAGATTTTCATTCTGCTGAGCAAAGTTTCTTACCTTTTGGAAGTTTACCTCCTAGAACAGTAAATTTATGTGGGTTTTTCAGGAATTCCACAACTTCTTGCAATTCCTGTTTAGCTTCTTCAACCTATACATTAAAAACATGCCACAAAAGACAACTAAGCACTTATAAAATTGTGCATCTGCCTTATAAGACAAATACAAGTTTCTAATTGTGTATTCATCAAAAATACAGAAAAAGGAGATAAAAGTGTACAACAGAATTTGTGTGGATACTGAGTGTCCATGTAATGTTCATAGGAATAATCACTAAAGTTAAACATTTTGAAGGAATAACCAAGTAGTTCAAGACCAGATCTGACCAAAGAATAAATAATGAATCCAAAATTGTACATCAAATTATTAGTCTTACTACTTAAAAACAGATTAATTGGCCACTGGCAGGTTGAATAGAAAAAATAAAGCTATCACATCATTGGTGACATGGCTACTTCTTTCCAAGAACATATCTCCTGTCCTATTAACAGATATCTGAAACAAATAGTACTAAGACAGAAATGATCTAGTAATATTACCACCTTCCTGTACTGGTCCACTTATAAAAAAGAATAATTAAAATGGATACTTATGGTCTGTCTTTTGCTAGTCTAGACTTTAAAAATATTATTCACCAAGTTCAAGAGAGCACCTTTTATATGGTACTAAGTGCTACAGAGATATAAAAGATCAAGGGTGGTTAAAACCCCCCTTAATCTTGTAGTGGTCACTGTATATATGGCTTCAGTTCACACAAAAAAATTCTTGAATAAAGCAAGATATTCTTCAGGTTCACAGTGGTTAATGAGGCAAGAGCTTTCACATACTTTACTTTTGAACTTACCCCTTTTACATGTTCAAAGGTGACATTTTTCAGCTGGATTGGATCAACTGCAGCATCAAAGATACTCGATGTTCGAAAGCGTACTAACAGCAAACAGCAAACCATCAACAACGAATTTACACATCAAGTTATGTCATTCCAAGACTGAGCTTTGCACTTGAATGCATACCATTAAGCCATTAGCTTTACACATGTCCTTTTATAAGGCCATGTTTCCATTTAGAAGTGTCCAGGAAGAGTAAAAATAAGTAACTAAATAGACATATAAATGTCTTTAAAATATTTGCAGCTAATTCAATTATGTGCTTTTTAGTCATTTTAGCACAGAAAACCCTGCATCCATACACAGGTACACAGAGCCAGAAATTTTCCTTCAGTGTTCCTGCACATGCCCTAACTTTGTTGTAAACAGGTGACAACTTAGCATGAAGTTGAAATTCTCCATTTACATTAGCTCAGCCTTTGACTGCTATGCTATTTTCAACAGATCTCTCAAAATGACAATTAGGCCCTGCAAGTACAGGTTGCTATAAAGTAGGCTGTGATTACAAATAAAAATCAAACCATTTTGCCTACTGCTAACCTAGATAACCCATCATCTACATTCAAAGACATAATCAGTGAACAGTCTGACTTCTTCTCTGCTTGGTTCCATGTAGCTGCTTCACCAAAAGAACTGAAATAATTACATTAACAGACAACTTTTTTTGCCTCTATAAGCACTTTGTCACACTACTGTCTGAAAGACTGTAGCCAAAAGCAGTAAACATATTGTCTCTTACATTAGTATATTGAGATGTTATCCTAAACTATAATGTCAAAACACAAAACTTAACTTGTCCTAAACTTGCTCAAAGAAGCAACAAAAGTGACACAAAGGAGAAAAAAAAATGTTAACTAACCAGCATCAGAAAAGGAGCCTTTCCCAGGTAAAAATGACGAATATATAGCAAGATAAAAACAAAGAACAAAGAGAAAGAAAGAAAGCAAACGTGATCTTCTTAAAGAATCTGTAAAACAAAACAAAAAAGTAGTTTTTAAATGGGTTGAAATAAAATACTTTCTGAATTCTAAGACAAGATATATGAAGAAAAACAACTTACCAAGTGTTTTTTGCAGGAATACTTGTGCTTTCAAAAAGCCTTCTGCAAAACCAGTTTTAAAAGCATCCTGGTGTGCCTCTGGGATGTTTTTTGTTTTCATGAGCGTATCCAAGTTTTCAATGTCAATTCTTCGCTTTCTCAGGATAAAGCCCTAAAATATTTTCCACCACAGCATTAGTATACACTAAGTTTTGATACATTGTTAACTTACTATCTGGTGAGGGGTAAAAGAATATATATATATATATATATATATATAAAAAAATCAGAATTTAATTCAGGTGCTATGGGGTTAAATGACACAAGGTAGGGTTGAGTATGGCATCAACAGCTTCAAGCAGGGGCACTCAGGGATTTTTTTGCTGAACAGGACAGGTTCAGAACCCTCCTGGACCATAGTTCAAAACAAAAAACACAGCTTAGAGCAGAGTTGTACACAGATAGTTTTGGATACTTGATTCAGAGGGAGTTATTGGCTTAAGCTTCTTGTTCATGAAATCAACTTAAGTTATATCTGAATGTGAAGTATCTTCATAAGTAGTTTTGATAGAGCTAGATCAAATACATCTCCTATGCATGCCTTGCCATATTTAAAAGCATCACTGCATGGAGCTAGCCCTGGATTATCTTCATCCATGGTATACCTAGTCCACAGACAAAACTGATTACATATGCCTAGCAGAAAAGGAGATTTCAAAGCTAACTGACACACACAGTAAGATCAAATGCTTTAATTAGTCGACTTCTCTAGAACCATTCAGAAGCAAAGAGTAACCAGGCTAACTTGGTTTTGTTAAATACTTGCTAGCTCAAGACTGGCTCATCTGCTGCATTAAAAGTAGGTAAGTGACATGAAGACACCAAGTCTGAAATTTTTTTATCATAACAATACACTAGCCACAAGTAAGTCTATTCTTAAAGCATTTATTGCATGCTGAACTGATTAAAATAATGTATCCTTGTATGTTAAACTTGTTGTGTTTCTGTTTAAATAAGCATTTCATTTGACTTCAAGCTAGTTTTAACAAAGCCACCAAAACAGAATACAAATAATTTTATTTCTGGAGTTTAAAAAAAACCAACTTTATATTGATGATACACAAATTTGTGTATTAGTAAGAAAAACTGTAAGTAATGTAATGTACAGTACTTACTGTAAGTAAGTATGCTGTCATTAGCTGAAGTTTCAGAAGAAACTTTTTCACATTAGTCAAACAAAACAACCATGGTAAAATGTGAAGTTTGATTCAAGAGAGCGATGGTGTGAATAAGCCAAAACCAAGTTCATGTTGCTACTTGTTTTTACCTTCAGAAGGGAAGAAAGTGAATTTTTTGTTTCTGTGAATTGTTCAGATGTTGACTGCAGACGTCTTGTTCTTGATCTCAAAGTCTTAAAGGTCCGTGATTGTGTGTAAACTAAGAATAGTAATAATAAATTAAAAGTTAGAAATTATCCGATTTACTACTAGAAAAAGAAACAAACCTACAAACAAACAAAAACCTACCAAAAAATACCCCAC
Source organism: Calypte anna (assembly GCF_003957555.1). NCBI lineage: Eukaryota > Metazoa > Chordata > Aves > Apodiformes > Trochilidae > Calypte > Calypte anna. Next base: position 17,016,943 of record NC_044245.1, read on the forward strand.
AACTACAAGCAAACCACACTGAACAACAACAACAAATCAAGAGATTTCAGAAACTATTATATGAAAAAGACTATCATGATTGAACAGAACATAAACTTCCCAAAATATCCACAGTAGAAAGTGAAGTGCGAAGAGCAATTTGTTTAAGATGAATGACCAAAAAAGTAAAAACCAGAACACTGTATGAAAAACACTTCTGGATCTAATAGTAACAAACTGGATAAATAAACAAAAATATTTGGTACTGCAAATGGACAGGATCATGAACCATGTTTGTATATCTAAACTTGCAAGTACACTGCTTACTGTTTCATTATGTATTTTTCCCATTTCAAATTTCTATAAAATAATGAGTTTATGTAGTGTATTATAGGTAAGTGGTCAATGCTATCCCAGTCTCAAGGAACACACGAGACATTGTGCCAAACTAAATCCAAGTAGGGTGACAATGTGAAACATTCGGAAACTAATCCAGAAGGAACAGAATGAAGCTTCATGCTGTAAAATAAGCTTTGTCTAGAGAAGTTCAGCTGACAGAGTGCCCTGAAGAGATTTAAAATAGCTAAGGGAAACTGTTAACTTAGAAACTAACAAAAGATAATGAGAGCATTTAAACAGTCTTTAGCACTATACATATAGAACTAACTATGTCATCTTCCATCATCTCAGAAATGTTGCAATGCATATTTTACCACATAAATCACAAAAGACAAGAATACTTCTCTTCTTTCACTCCTATGTTTTAAAATAATCATCAATACCAGTCAATTATATAGTGTTAACCAAGCCTTCTGTTATCATAGAATACCACTAGAAAAGGGTAACTTCTTAAGGTGACCTAATCAATCCCTTGCTCAAAAAAGGCACAGCTTCAACATCAGATCAGCTACGTCTGGACCTCATCCACCCCAGTTTTGAAAATTTCCAAGGATTAAGACAGTACAACTTCTCCAGACAATCCATTTCAGAACGTAGCCATTCTCATTATGAAATTTTTCCAACAGGAACTGCCTTTTTTTTCACTTGTATTTGTTTTCTCTTCTTTGAGGTGTACAAGAGAAGGGTAATTAATATGGCTCCAATAGGTATTAGATCATTCTTTGCCTTCTCTTCTGCTAACTGTAAAGCCTCAGAACCTTCAGCTTCCCCTATACATTAAATGCTCAAAATTTTGCACCCTTTCTTGTGGCTGATCACTGGGCTATCTCCATTTTACTAGTACCTCTCTCTTAATTCTGAGACAAAAAAAAATCAGGTACAATATCCAGATGAAGCAACAGAAAAGTGAACTGAGGACAGTACCTGCACTGCCTGAGGTCCTGATTATATTCTTCCTAATGCAGCCCTGTTGCTAGCCATCATATATCCAAGGAGTAGTTTAAATCAGTCACCAAGAAACTCAGAGAGTTTCCATCTGGATGAATACCAGATACATTATGTGTATCAATTCAGAAGCTTATCTATCCTCTTTTAAGACTATGACTCACGAATACTGACAACTTTGAACAAGACTCTATAGTTACACCACGTTTGCAATTTACATGTTTACCTGGCCAACACTGAACACCCGAACAGAAATTTTGGAGGGGATTAGGATGCTGTCTGTACAAACAAGGCGAGCGTAAAGCACTGAAAATATCCACAAAACCTGTGAAAAGATACAGCAAAGTGTAAATATATCCCTACATTAAATGGCAACTAAACATTACCAAACATAACAGTTTTTTTCTTTCTTAGATATTTGTTCTGTTTTACTACAGTCCTTCAGGCATTTGTAATGACACAAGCAAACCATGACCAGTACACAGCTCACTTATTTATTCACATTGACTAACCTCATACAACAGAATTACAAATATGTTAGTTTAAAAAAACATACTCTCCTCTATTTATGCACAAGTATATGCACAACATGCGCATCAAAGGTAACAGTCATCCACAGCATGCATTGTCACCTCTAAGATTTAGAATCTCCCTTGCCTGTGGGACTTTGCCATACAATCTTGTCTTTTCATCTATGAATGAAACAACCTGTCTGGTGATCTTGCATGTTACTCTATCAAAGCCCTGAAGCATTTGGAATTTTTTTCCTTCACATTCAGAAAGCCACCTCTGGGGTAGTATTTTATATCACACTGTAATGCAATTTAATACTTATCCTCTAATAGTAGCCCTGAGGTATTATTTTCACACTCTTCTTCCCAACTGCAATACTATATAGGCAGCAACTCAAATGTCAGCTATAAGCTTCTTTTCCTAACACATTATTCAGCATCTACAATACATTACTTCCTGTATTTTAGACTCATCCAAACAAAACATTTTTAAATGTAAGGAAGAACTCTTGTTTTTTTCAGCAATTAAGTAACTCTACATGGACTGTTAACAGTTTGTCACATAGAATTTTTTCTAATCAATATCCTCATGCGATGTTGCTTCAAGCAAAAAAGGAATAACTTAATCTAAAATGGAGATGCTAATGACTGATAATTGAGCAGATTAGCAAAATCTAATTTCTTCTATTCAGTGAAACAGAACTGGTGAAAAACATCATTGCTCAGGCTCATCACTACGAGACAATGCACTAGTACTACAGCCAAGTCCAGACAACTTTAAGAGCAGCCAACTTCAAAACTGCATTCGAAGAAACGATCCAAAGATCTAGGCTGAATTTTCTAAAATTCCCAAAATTCAAAAGCACCACTCTGGAGACAACCTGTACACAAAAAAACTCACATCAACTCTTTTAACTAAAGTTTTTTTTAAACTGCAAATTATCTACAGCACGAGAGATTAAACCAAAGGGTGTGTTCACCTTTATAATCTAACTCTTATTAATTCTCATAGGCACTGTACTCTGAAACATACCATGCTTATTTTCAAAGAAGGACTCAGCAGAGATGTGTGATGTATGCCACTGTGAAGAGACTTTGTTTTCTGCACTGTAGCCAGGAAGCAACCTGTTCATCAGTTCTTTAAACTGACGAGCTTTCAAATCAGACAAGCCCAGATCTCTTAAAGTAAGTAGAGACTGCAAAACAGAAATAAATGCTCAAAGTTTACTTCAAAGTACCTTAGGGAAAAAAATTAACTGAGTTAACTTTTGTTTGCTGTAATATCTATACCTCACAGTTCAGACAAACAAAAGATTTCTAAAAGAAAATAAATGGACATGATTAAAGAAAGAATATTTGCTACTGTCAATGCAGAGTAATTTTTCCATTTGCACACATCAATATCTTAATTGTCACCGTACATTTATGATGTTCATTTTCTTCCCAATTCAGTCTTTTTAATACTCTCCTGCTCCCTGATTGAAACAGGCACACAAAGAGTTTTTCCTACTCAACTCTTTATGATGGAGCAAATTGACAGTGTGAGGAGGAAGGATGTACAGCAATAGTCACCCACTGTATTTTATCCAAGTGAAGAAAGAGCAAAATCCCCTCAAACTTTTTTTTTGCTAACCTTTTTGCAGATAGCAGAGATTATGTAGAGGTAAAGCACACAAACTTGAGTTACTAAAGAAGTAACTTTGATCAAGGTAATGTTAATCTTGTATTTCACAGATAGGAAAAAAAAATCTTCTTATGGAAGGGGATGTTTAAAAAACGTGTATTGGTTTGCACCCTCTAAAATATGTTAGCCTTTCAATGTTGCTTCTGCAATGACATTTTTTAAATTGTGAAGTAAATATTCCATCCTAAATGTATTTGCACAAGTATTGAACTCTTGATTGTTAGAACAATATGGCTATTTTTATTTTCATAATTTTTTTTATATAAGCTTTAGGTTACTCTATTTTCAAAGTAAAACTGGATTTCTAATAAAATATACATGAAAAATACTAGAATTAAGAATCAAAAGAAGTTTTTAAATGGATCAGAAGCCATCTACTTTCACTTTTGAAACAGAATACATTTACTCCCAAACATCTTCTAGTTAAAAAACTTACTGCAAGATATTATTTGAAAGATTAGTGGCAAGATGTAACAGTACTTTGCAGTTTCTGTATTTTGATTTTCATTGTGAGGAACAAAAAAACAATGATAATGGAAGCTATTTAATAGAAAAATAAGAAAACATACCAATATGCCATTTAATCTCTCAAAACCACCCATCACAATTTAAGTTACAATCCATTTTCTCAGATGCAATAATGCAGCATCTTTGCTAACATTCAAAGTGAAAAGACAGTAAGGGGGTTCTAACAGGTAAGTTACTATTACTTTACAGGAATAAACATTAAATTGAAAGTGAAAACTAACCCTCTCCTTATTTGAAAATTACTACTGAGATAAGTACTAGCCTCTTTCCTTGTTAATGAAATACTGCTTATTCACAGAATCCTTGCTGCCAAAAGCACTGACTTACAAGTTACATTCTATGTATTAACATTGTTTTGTTTAGTCACATTACATTAATTTTATGAGATAAAGTAACTAAACCTGGTATTATTCAAATGTAATTCAGTTAAATGCAAACCACCACTTTTTCCAAAGGTTTTTAGTACCTCACTCTTATGAGGATCATTCTCTGGGGAGGTGTCCCTCTGGGCAGGCTGTACAGATGTTGTGCTGGCAGGAGCAGTGGAGCTTTTCGGTGAATGAAAGGCATTGATAAGGTGACTCAGAGGAACAGTAGCCTGGAGGGAAGAAAAAAAAAAATCAGATCATAATTTAAGATTGTTTAAAGTATTTAAATGTATCTCCAATCCAAACCCAGGCTTATAGCTGCAGGGTTATAACTGACAACTTTGTAATACACTACATTAAGTTAGATTCATCATCACAATGTTAGCTGATACCTATTTAAGTACAAAAAAAGTTTAAGTATGCATAGCAGAATAGAAGCTCACAAAGCTTGGAAGAAGCAAGAAAGAAAAAAAAAAAAAGCTGTTACATTTCCTAGTTTTCATACATAAGAATGGCTCAAAGAAAATTATCACTAGATTTGCAAATACAGAAGCAGATACAGACCATCAATAGTTAGAGAAAATGAAAGTACTGCCCTCAATTCACACTTAAGACAATGTTTAGTTACAAAAAAAAACCCAAAAAAACCCAGCCACCTTCTTACAGACTGTTCTCAGCTGAAACAGCAGGAAACAAAATCCCTACTACATTTCATACTTCCTTAAGATATTTTTTTCAGGTTTTTTTTAGTGTATCACTTGCTTGCTGTTTTAGATATATGCTGTTGCAACCAGATTACAGAACAATAAGGGTTGTTGCCATCTTCTGACAAATATTACAAACTTAACCTTTCCATGCAAATAAAATATAAAACCTTGTGAAACTGAATGTTTTTCAACTGTAATCAGCAAGCCCCCATCCCTGTCAATTCTTACATTCCACGCCAGTCGTTTTTCCCCACACAGCAATAAAAGACAAAAAGGGGAGAAAAAGAGGAAAACAACAACAGCTTCTACAATTAAAAGCATGCAAATTGTCACCATCTCTTGAAATGTTTAAACCTTTTTATAGTTACTCTTGTTCAGGAACTCTCTCTTCTTTAGAAGAACTGTTTGTTAATTACCTCTATTTAGTGGTAGGCTTTGCTTTCAGACTTTAATACTATAACATAGGAAATTCTAGAGTATCCCTGGACAGTTACGCAAGCAACAGGTCTCAGCAGGCTTGAACCAACTTCAACAAAAAGCTCAGTGACTGCTTTTGAATAGCACTGATGCATGAGGATTTATAAACCTCTTACTAATTCAGAGATCACAGTTCTTAAGCACTACTGACTCCTATGTTATTTTTCAAATATCACTTACTTTCATCTACAAAGTAATACTTTTATAATTTGAATTATCTGTATTTTTCCTGCACTATACAAAGTATTCTCCAAAGTTTACGCTGAAAAAATGCTTTAGAAACATACCTAAGTATCAAACTAATCTAAACCAAATCACATACACGCATCACAGTCACTTCAGAAGTTCAGTCACTCTCAGCTCAGTGACACCACCTCAGGACTCAGTACAAAAGCCCTGATGAACCACCTATCAGGGTTCCTCTATGCCCATTGTGCATTTACAGTACAAATAATTCCAACGCTTCCAAAACACCTCGGTCTCATTACATGTCACTGGGGAAGTCAGTCAGGCTGCAACTCTTGCTATTGAAACAATACCTGATTCATCTTCATTTTACTAATCTCATTCCCCCAGGAACTTCCATCTGTGTGACCAGGCAGAAGATTAAGTGAGACAATGCTGTGAGACAAGAAAACTGCCTCAGAATTAATTGCCCGAAGTTATACTTTCAACTCGGGGAGTCTGTTTAATTGTTCAAAGCTATAATTAAACTCTACAGTTTGTAGTAAAACCATAGAGCCTCCAGAGATCAAAGCTGGCATCCTAACCACTAACCAAGTCCTTCTGATGCATTTCCCACTACAGAAAAGTGGAATGACACATTCCTAAAAATATCATTACAGTAACAGAAGCCATTAACACATTCTCCACATCCGTAAAGAACAACCAAATCCCACTGTAAAATGAGATCACATACCAATCCATTTAACAGAAAAAAAAAACAAAAAAACGTCCACAAAGGTAATCAAAGGGCTGGAGCACCTCTCCTGTGAAGACAGGATGAGAAATTTGGGGACGTTAGAGCATCCTTCCAGTACCTGAAGGAGCCGACAAGAAAGCCAGGGTAGGTCCTTCTACACGGTCCCCTACCCTACGGGAAAGAGGCAGGGGAACGGCTTCAAACTGCGTGACAGTAGATTTAGATTACATACGAGGAAGAACTTTACTGTGAGGGTGATGCAACACCGAAACAGGTTGCTCAGAGGGGTTACGGATACCCCATCCCTGGAAGGGGGTTGGATGAGGCTTTGAGCAACCTGATCTAGTAGGAGATTCCAGATTACTCTTCATTTGAAATTCCCAAAACTTTCCATGTATATTCCTCTACCTTCCATTTATATACTTTTTTCCCCAATAAGAACCCGGGCCCTCGGCAGCCTTCCCCCCGCTGCGACACTGCTGTCGCCAGGCCGGCAGCCCCTCGCCATGCGTTCTTTCACATCCCGTTGGCGCAGACCCGGCCGCCACTCTCCAAATCCCAGAAACGTGGCAGATCCCGACTCCTGCACCCTAGGCCCGCAACCTCCGGCCCTCTCGAGCGCTTCCGCCCAGCACCGTTGCCTCTCCCAAAACTCGACTTGAGTCCCCGACTGCAGCCGGGCGGAGAGAGGGCCCAACCGCGGCGAACTGCGCACCGCAAAGGGCCGGGACGGCCGCCGGTGCGCTCCGCCAGCCCCCTCACCTGAGGCTGCACGGTTGAGAAGGAAAACATTCTCCCGGCGGGGACGCCGACGGCGGCGGCGGCGGCCACAGGCGCCTCTTCCGCTTGTCAGCCCAGACGCAGACGCCGTGCCGCCTGTCAGTCCCCGCCGCCGCCGCCGCCAGCAGGAGGACCCCAAGGCTGCACTCTGCGGGAAAATGGCCGCCCCCTCCGGCCGCCAGAGCCCAGGCCGGAAGCTGTCCCGGAAGCGGCCGGAGATGGTAGAGCTTCCGGGTCGGCTCTCCGTTCCCCCTGCCCAGCCTCCGCCTCACAATGAGCCCCCCCGCCTCTTCGCGCTATGCCGCCGGCACGACCAAACCATCAGCTGCGGAGGGAGGGGGAGGAGGAGGAGGAGGGTGAGGGGCAAACCGTCCTCCTGGGCAGCCCCGTCTGCAGGGGAGCCCTCAGGCGGGTGGCGCGGGTTCTGCGGGTGCGATCCCGTCCCTCTGGGGTGCCAGCAGCACCCGCAGCTTAGCATGACCTGAAAATGGCTGATGGTGCGGGCGATCCCACTGTCTGTGTCCCTGGTGGAGATACTGCAGTAGTGATCCCAGTACAGACCGCAGAGAGATGCCACATGTCACCTGTCGCCATCTGGATGTGGAGCTGTTGCCCACTGCCCTCTGGATGCGACCATTTAACCAGCTCCTCATCCACTGAACACCCCACCCACGAAATCTCTTACCTCTCCAATTCAGAGAGAAGGTTGTGAGGCACCATGATACAGAAGCCCAGGCAGCTGACATCCAAAGCTTTTGCCTCACCCACTGATGCAGTCACTCTCATCATAGGAGCCGACCAGGTTGGTCAGGCAGGACTCGGTGAATCCATGCAGACTCTTGAATCACCTCCCTGTCCTTCCTGTGCCTTGGCATAGCTTCTAGGAGGATCTGTTCCCTGAGCTTCCCAGGCAGAGAGGTGAGGATGACAGGTTGGTGGTTTCCAGGCTCATCCTTCCCACCCTTTTTAAAAATTGGTGTATTGTTGCCCGTTTTCCACTTGACAACCATGACTTTAAATACCACGGAGAATTGCTTGGAAACCACACCAGCCAGTTCCCTTGGAGTCTGGGATGCATCTCACCAGACCCCAGAGACTTACATATATTCAAGTTCTTCAGGAGGTCGTGACCTTTATTATCTCTTACAGTGGGAGGGATACATGCCTTGGTTTGTTTTTTTTTCCTTGTGCTCTCCAACTTTTGGGGGGTTTGTTAGGAATTTCATGGTAAGGCCCTATCACAGGTGATTTGACAAAAGGCGTATGCTCTGGGAACAGGAGGATCGCAGCACGATCAGCCATCCCTGTCCTCACTGTCACAACAGGAAGGCAGAATGTACTCATGAAATACCCAAAATAAAGACATCAGGGAGCAACCCCACCAAAGATTAATGGAGGCTTAAGTAGTCAAGAATTGGAGGGAAGCAACAGATCACATTATTCTAACTCCTGATCATGGAAGATCAGCCCAGAAAGAAATTTGTCCTCACCAGTCCAGAGGACGCCAAGAGACAGCAAGGGCTCAGAAGTCATAGCAAGCACTGGGTAGCTAACAGAGTCTTGCACACAAACCATCCTGGCTGCCCCCTTTGGGGAGCACTCTTGGAACTACTGAGCATGCAACTGTGAGAAAATGAGTGAAGCATGGAAAAAATCATGTGGGACCAAAATCAGTTGTTGCTTTCTAAGTTTAATATTATAGTCCAGTTCCTTAATGTCTCTTACCAAGCTCTGTTGAATTATTACACCTTCCACCTTCAAGCATCCCATGGAAATGAGAGTAGAGTCTACATTCTCACAGCAACCAACAACCTACTGCCAAATAAGAAACACAGATGTCAAACTGAGTAGCTGTTAGTCAGGTCAACAGCTTTGACAGTTTGTCTTAATGTTCTGATAAATAAGGAAAACAACAAATCCACCTCAGATTGAATTCTGGGGTTTCTTCTTTTGGTTTCAGTTTGGTTTTTTTGTTTGTTTCCTTGTTTTTTTAATTGCTCTATACAATAAAGAGAATGAGAATTTTTGACGAGTCCTGCTCAATGTGGGAAGGCTGTGGTGAGGCAATACAGACTACAGTCTATCTGGAGTGACAAGAGCCTATCAGAGGTACTTTTGCAATTCGAACACTGCAACGAACTTTACTCAGCATGCTTGTGTCAGTAATAAATATTTAACTCCTGCTAGTCGTGAGAAAACTGGGCACACACACTGCTCACCAGTCACCACCCGGAACAATAACGGAGGGCGGGTACACCGGCACTTGCTACCACGCAAAGGCCTGCACAAGCGGCAGTCATGGCGTCTCCCACGGCCTCTGGAGGAGGCGCAGGGACCGTCCCAGCGCTGCTGGGACTCGTGACGGAGGGGTCTGCCGGCAGCGTGGCCCTGGGCAGCGGGACGCACGGGAAGGCCGCGGGACGCACGGGGTTTGCCGGGTCCCGCCCCAGCCCCGCAGCCGCCATCACAACCGCCTCCTAACGGCCGCAACGGTCGCGGAGCGAGGAGTGTCGCGAGATCCCGGGGCCCCGCCCCCGCGCCTGACCGTTGGCCCGTGCCCCCGCGGGGCGGGGCTCGCGCCGCTTTGAATCCGCGCGGGGCAGCGGGGCCGGGGTGCGACATGGGGATGGGGGAGCCGGCGGCTGAGGCGCGGCCGCAGGAGCCGCCGGAGGAAGAGCCGGAGCCGGCAACCAGCGCCGACACGACAGCCGGCCCGAGGCGCATCGAGGTTCCCCGGCCCCCCTCCATCGAGGAATTCACCATCGTGAAGCCCATCAGCCGCGGCGCCTTCGGGAAGGTGTACCTGGGCCGCAAGGCGGGGAGGCTCTATGCCGTGAAGGTGAGGGGCTGCGTGGGTCGCCTCCCCGCACCTGCCCGCCCTCAGGGACCCCTTTCTGCCTAGTGTCGCGGAGCCGCCGCCCCTTCTTGCGCTTAACCCCGTGTGGGAAGGGGTGTCCCGCGGGCACAGGGAGACGCCCCGCAGGGGCCTCCCCTGTCCGGCCCGCGGATTGTCCCGACGGGAGCCTCCCCGCGTCCCGACACTGGGGCTTTTGGGGAGCCCTTGATCCTGTTCTCCTGGGGGATTTGTCTAGGAGGCAGCTGGTAATGACAGCTGCTTCTATAAGCTCTTGAAATGTTGAGGAACTACGGAAAAACCTTTCGAAGCTTTAGCGCGCTCTTTGCTTGTTGCCTGTAAAGACTTTGTTATAAGTGAAGGAGGGCGTTCTCACACCTGTTTGGGAATGACAAGCCTGCATCTCAGATGTGTAAAGAGCAAGTTATAAACAGGATTTTTGCCGTGTACGCGTTTTAAAAATAAAGCTGTTGTGGCTTTCTACACAAAGGACTAAAAACTAGGCTCATCAATATCAAAGGCCTTACTGATGGTCTGTGTGACCTTAACTTTGAAATTAAAGGGTAGCCAGCTGCCTAGTATACCAATAAAAGGAAATGTAAGAAGTCATATAATAGTAATAGTGATGGTATTCGTAGAGCTTAATTTCCCGCAATTAGGTGCTACATATAGAGTAGTTCAATTGGGTTATTTTAGTATCTTACACAAGGTTATTGTGACCTAAAAGCTGTGGTGTAAATCCATTATTTCTGTTGCAAAGAGATGTAGGAATTATCCAAGCTACTGTATTAACCCCTGCTCTATATTTTTATTGCTAAGGTCAACAGTTGCACAGAAGCTATTAATTACACTTCCTATGTCTTACTGGTTTTTTTATTCTGTTATTGAGTGATAGTGATAGCTATAGACACAACTTTTTACAGTTGTGTTGCATAGTAAATGTATAAATGAAACTTGCTTTAATATCCCCATATGTGTATGAACCAAAGATGTTGAAAGTGGGCAAACTTCCAACACATAGGTAATGCCTGAATAACTATCAGCTGTGCTATTATACATCTTTTACTGAAGATTAATAATGAGTGGGCATCAGTGTATAGTGGAGTAATTCAGTAGAGGAATCAGAGCTTAGTTGACAGTTAAGCTTGTAATTTTTTTCACTCTGAGTTGTATGCTTTAAAGCTTCTTCTCAAGGAAACAAATACTTGTTGGGTGACTTAATTGTAAATTTTAAATTAAGCAAATGTTGAGTTGCTCTCTCTACGTGAAGAATTTGAGGCTGAAATGACTTCAGTCTTGCTCTTGAGGATACCAAGATGGGATGGTTGGCTGTACTCTAATTTTCAAGCCTCAGGCCATATATCTCTGCCTCTGAAAAGACAGAAAGACTTGGTCAGCCAGGGTATAAGTAGGTATTGAACACTTTTTTCCTGGTTCTAGCAATAAGAAAATTAACTTGAGGAAACTGAAGATACAGTCTAAACACTCATTTTCCAATATGTACAATTGCAATAAATATTGGTAGTGTGGTTTCTATTCAGGACTGAATTATAAGGAGAACAATGGAAAAGGTTCTCTACTAACCTGTGAGTTAAAGTTCTGCCTATATAGGAAGTTACAGCTCTGTTTTATATGCAAATTTATATGCAAATACCTATGAAATAGGTATAAATTAATTTTCTAAAAAACTGCAGCTTGAGCAAAGCAAAGAAAGTTTATCTCCTTGATTTTGTTTTGTTTTTCAGGTGATGAAAAAAGCAGACATGATCAACAAAAATATGGTTCATCAGGTCCAGGCAGAGAGGGATGCACTGGCTCTCAGCAAAAGTCCTTTCATTGTGCACTTGTACTACTCACTTCAATCAGCTAATAACATCTATTTAGTGAGTAAATAACTGGCTTTGCTGTTTTATGGAAGTGTTGAAAGCATAGTGCAGAACTGTATGTCTGAAAACATTTTTGTGGTAGTGAGTGGGTATTCCTTGGTAATTTTTTTCTGAATATGTGAAATATTTCTTTTCCCCTGGTATGTCTGAGATCTTTCCACCTGTGTTCTTTTTTTACAGAGGAGACTTATCTAATAGCTATTCTATTTTAGGAATATATAGAAATCCTAGGGAAAACAACAAGAAACTGTTCTGTTCAAGCAGAATCCAAGATGCCCTCTGGCTTACTTAAAGGAATTTTGTTTTGCTTGTTGCCTGTGCTCCAAATTAGTTATGATAGTTGGCCTAGATGACAAGAGGGTCACTGAGTGGGGAAACCAATTGCTAGTCCATATCAAGGACTGTGGAGTGTAGTATGACTTGAATATGTTATTGTATACTGCCTGCACATAAAGGTAGTGTGGCTTTTATAGAGGGTCTAGAATAATATGTCTGCTTTGCTGTAAGCACACACAGAGAACATCTGGATTAAATTCTGAGGCAAGGCTGCTATGGATTCCCACATTTAAGTATAAATGAAGGTCTCTTTTCCTGGGATATATGTTAACTGCTGTGTGGAGTAGAGGAGCTCAGGATGAAGTATTTGTAAAGCAGATGCTAGTGTCACGTGTGGATTCTAAGTACTAATGAGATTTCTTGACCAAAACACTGTAAATTTATTCTTGTAATCGAAGAGAGTTTCTGAAACCCTGCTGACTTTCCTATTTTTCTTGAATGTGACATGGACCATAAGAATACCTGAGTCAGTGTTTTTGTTATATGTATATTTTTTTAAACACTTTCTTTTTTCTTAAATGCACAGTCTCTCCCACTGTATATGTTTCTGGAAATCTGTACTTCAGAGCTCAGTTCTGAATTTAATATTGTGTATGAGCACTTGTAAAATAAAATTGGAGAGATACATGTTCTATATGAATCAGAATATCAGTGGTCTTTTGCTTCAGGCCTTGAGTTTCAAAGAAATGTTTTGCAATCTATTTTCTATAGTATAGAAATCTTTCATAAGTTAATTAGAAAGCTTATGTCAGACAGTAGGCCAGGCAAATAAGGCAAAATAAGTAAACAACCTATTAGAAGAAAATTTTTTGTCCTTTGTCATCTTTAGATTTAATTATTTTATGCAATAGAAAAGTACTATGTGGGAAATGAAGGTTGAACAGGGAAGCTTCTATCAGCTTCTGCTCTTTGAAATGATATTTTCCTAGGAGTGAAAGCTATTTTATAATTTACTTATGAATTTGAAATGTTTTAAAATGCTAAATTTAAAGCTTTTTATTACTTGAATGGCAGGTAATGGAGTACCTTATCGGTGGAGATGTTAAATCTCTTCTCCATATTTATGGATATTTTGATGAAGAAATGGCTGTTAAGTACATCTCTGAAGCAGCATTGGCTCTCGATTATCTTCACAGGCATGGGATAATTCACAGGTAAAACCTACCTTTTTTTTTTTCTTTTGCTTGTTTCAGAAATAACTATTTGTTAGTCTGGCTTTTTAATATTTTATTCAACACATAACCAGTCACAATTTTATAGTAACAGCTACCTTGTTTGCTAGAACTTGTGAAAGCTCCTTGTACATGTGTACACTGCAAGAGCACCATGAAACAACACCTAAAATAAAATCTGCCCATATGTGTTAAGCAGATAAACATACACTGCTTTCCCCTGCCTACATGCTCCCCCTGGGCACAGTGGTGTTTGGTGTATTAATAATGCACATTCTGTAGCCTGAGTTCTTTGAGTTCAGTAGAGCTACAGAGAAGAAACGTGTAGTAGGGGCTTGCTTGTCATGTGTGCTGGCTGTATTTATGAAGAACACATATTAAACATGCTGAAACACAAAATATGCAACTCCTGTGACAATATTTAGTGTTAGATATATTTAATTATTTTGGTGTGTTCCTCTAGTTGGAATCTCCTGCTGGCTTAGAGATGTTACTGAGGAACAGCTATAATCAATGTTTTGTATTGAGGGTCTCTGGTCAGTTAACTTCCTTAATATTACTTGGTTGTCTTTTTGCTGACTTCAACTATATTCATGTCTTCAGGGATCTGAAGCCAGACAATATGCTCATTTCTAATCAGGGCCATATAAAGTTGACAGACTTTGGACTTTCAAGAGTTACGCTGAACAGAGGTAAGAGTTGTCTGTATCCTTTTTGGTCCCCTGAAATGTATTTTTGTGTCATGTTCTCATTCTTGAATGCTTTACATTCCTGTAGAAGGCAGCTTTCACTTAAATAAGCCAAAATATTACACTAATACCTGATTTGTAGTTAGCAAGTACTGGTAAAGTGCATGCTAGTCAAGGTGTTAAGGTTCAGCATTGCACTTCAGAAGCCAAAATAGTTATTCTGTGGGACAAGGGTGTATGAAATACAATATAGAGTAATTTCTCTTGAGGGGTAAAGAATTCATAGTTTTCTGTGAAGTCCCTGAAGAGAATTCAAAGGGTGAATGGGCAATTTTGGCTTTTTCTTGGTATTTCTCTGGCTACTTTTGTCCTTCAGTTCATGTTTTTCTCTCCTTGTATATCCTGACTTCCAACCTGAGCTGTGACCTTTGAGACATTAATTTGAGGGACTGGGGGAGGTGGTGAGTCCCTAAAAGAATATTACAAATCAGTGCTTTTGCAGAGGAGTATACTTTTTTCAACTAGCAGAAAATACAGCTGAATAGTCAGATGATTTTAACATGGGCAATAGGCTACTTGTCTAAAAGTAAATAGTCAGTTCCTGAAGTAGTTTGCACCTGTGACCCCTTGGCAATATCAGCCAAACTAATGCTGAACTGGGCCGCTGTAGTTTTTTGACACAGCTGCTGGCAGGCACTGTAGAAATTCAGAGTTGTTTTGAGTCTGATTCATAGTTTTAGGAGTATATAGAGGATAATACTAAGTATACTATATTTTCTATAAAATACTGCATCAATTGATATCTTCTAATGGGACAGATTGTGTCAAGTTTAACATAATAATGTAAGCTATAAGCCTTACTTACCTCTTGTAAGCAAAAAAAAATTGCATCTAAGGTTTTCACCTGTGAAAAGCTCAGCTGTAGCTTTTTTTTTGAGATGTCTTGGAGAAGGCAGGATCTAAATCGTAGCCTACAAGGCATAGGCTGGAATTACTACCTAAAAACCAAATCTGGTATCTAATTAGAAAACCTAATGCTCCCAACACAGTATGTTGGAAAAGAAATTGGAGTTTTACAGTGTCTTGGTTTATAAGTTTTGATTTTATGGTGGATGTACAGGAAAAACCAGCTTGTGTTGAATAAGAATGTATGGATATGTCTTCACTCGGTTTATAGCTTCTTTTTGTATTTATTTAGCATGTGACTAAATTTTTGTCCCTCTTAATGCCTGTAATTTTGCTTATTTATGACCAAAAGAAACACCTGACCTGCTTGATATTTTTGTCTGCATGTAGAAATAAATATGATAGATATTCTTACTACGCCATCAATGGCAAAACCAAAACAAGACTATTCACGTACTCCAGGACAATTATTGTCTCTCATCAGTTCTCTGGGTTTTGTAAGTAATTTTCACTGTCTTTATTTAATTCTGTTAATTTACTAAGTATCTTAAATGTAATAATAGGGGTGATAAGTTTATTCTTGCAAATCTTCTTCCAAGTGATAGTATGACTTACTATGTTTCCAGTACCTTGAAGTTCTAAAATTATTACCTTGTCCTATATTTCAAACTGCTGACTAAAAGTTATTCTTTAAAAACTTTGGTAAATGGGCACGGCTAAGCTCCAAGGCAAACATATGAATGTGTTAAGTTATACTCTCCATCCTGAAAGTTTTGTTCAGGCTCCATTAACTTTTATCTATCCCTCCTGCTTGATAGTATACTCCTGTGGGCATGAAAATGTCAGGGCACAATTCAAGTCAATCATCTGACAGTCAGCATGGAGTGGTTTCTCCCTTATCCTTGGTCCAAAAGGAAAATACTTCTCTTTCAACTAAATTATTTAGACCACGTGAGTATACCAAGCCTTGTGCTAATACTTGGGCTGTAAGGTTGTGGTCTTTTAATTTTATGTTAGTAGCTTGGACCCACTTGATAAAAGGTGTGGTTCTATTGGTGTCTTGCTGTCTTACCATTCCTCCAGTGTTTAAGATCTGATGTTTACCTACACTACTGATGTTATCTTTTATTTTTTTCAAATGCACAACCACTGAATTTAAAAAATGACCCTTTAAGATTTTGCTAAGAATGTGTTAGTTTCATTCTGAATTATTTAATATAGCTATGTGTGCTTTCACTTAAATGGTCTTAGCTTGCTGCTTTCTAATTTGTAACCTGAAATGATAAAGAAGGCTATTACGGTGTTAATGTTCATGTTCTAAATTCTTGGCAAGTCCCTACTCCAAAAAATGAGGTAACTGACTACCCAGGAAAGATGACAAGAGAAATTATGATGTCACACATAGCTTTCCTTAGATTCCATAATGTATGTGAAAGCTTGACAGTGTGAAGCTGGTGAATATATGCTGCCTAATTGTATCAATATTTGAATTACTGTTTTTTTCCTCTTAAGATCTTGAGTCTTCTGAATTAACTCCTGTGATGCCAGTGAGAAGTTTAACCCCTACTATACTTCAATCAAGAAAAAGGTTTGATACCCTAAATGCCAGTAGTCAGTCACACACATACCTGTCCAGTACGGAATCAGAATGCTGCAGCAGCCCCAGGTGGGAGAAAGATGTAGAGGTCAGGACTGTTTCATCTTCCCACTATAAATTAAAATAGGCTTGTACTTGTCTATGCACTTCTGCAGATGTCCTCTACTTACTTGCCCCTATTATTTCAAGTGTAGAGCAGCCTTCCTAGAGGAATGAAAGCAGAGGTTGTAATACTACTGTAATCCTAGCTAAGTAGGTGTTTTGGACCAAGCTAGTATATATTAAAGCAAATAGCAGTCCTATGCAATGTAATAAGAAAAGCAAATGCTATTTAGCCTGCAGCAAGGGAATGAAAGTGAAGGCTTCTACTGGATGGCACTAATGTAGTCCTGTTCTTCACAAAGTGGGCAATGCTGGGAGCACTGGTTCTTTGGAAGCTGGCCTTGTCCCTACAGATTCATTAGCTCAGTATGCAGACAGCAGAATTTATTTAAAAGATGGGACTTGGGAAAAATAGTAAACAAAATACACCTAAAACTTTTACTAGCTATTAAAAACTGAAGAAGTTTAAGGTTTGTTACTAAAAGGTTTCGTATCAGCTAACATAACACCAGTAATTATAGCTGATACAAAATACTTTCTCCTCTAAATGTTAATGAAATTCTGTATAAATACAGACATAAAACAAAACAGTGCTGTGCTTAGTCCCTTGCCACAATTACTAATTGCATTGCACACAAAAATTGTTTAAAATAATTTTAATTCTTGGGTTTATCTGTCCATTTCCCAAGACCTTGTTTTTAGTGTTCTGTTACCAAATGGTAGTAATAGCAGATTTTCCTTTAGCATATAATACTTCAGAGATGACAAAAGGGTAGTATGATGGGGTTCTTTGGTTTGGAGTTTCTTGAAAACTGAGAACTTCTCTAACTTTTTAACATGGAATTGCAAAGACTATTTTAACTGTTATATTTCTTCATCCTTTGGCATTTTCTGTTGTATTCCAGCAAGCTTATTTTACGTTCTTAAAACATCAAATTACTCCTAATTTAGTTTGGGTTTTTTTTTTAATGTATTAGCTCTTTTTTTCTCATTGCTAGTAGTTATAAAGAATAAGTAATGCTTGCTGATTTGCAGTTCTTAATCAACGTAGAAATGAGGTATTTTAAGAGAAGTGTTTCTGTAATGCTGTAATCCTGTTTTACTTGATACTCAAAACTTAATGTGCTTATTTGCAGCAAAGTGAAGACAAACTATGTTCTGTAACCAGCAAAACAGCTAACAGTGGGTCAGCTGTCCTTTCAAATGTAGAATTACTGAGTAGCAAAGGTGTTAAAATTTCGAAGAAGAAAGAACTGGAGTGTGCCATTTCTCCCATCAGCAGCAATGATTCTGGCAGTAGGCAGAAGATGGGAAATGAACATTGGGATATAACAGATACTCCTGTGACCACACTGGATGTGAAAAGCATAGTCAGAAAATGTCTCTGTGAAAATAATTTTAGGGAAGAAAACCTCCTAGTAAATAAAAGAGAGATGACTGATGAAACAGCAGAAACTTCCAGTCAACGCCAGTCACGTTCAAGGCAGAATGAGCCTGTCAAGTGTATTAAAGAGGAAGAAACTTTTCAAAAGCCAGGTGTAAAAAGAATCTTTGAATTAGTAGACACTAGTCCTTGTCAGGAACTCAAGCATGTTAAAAAAAGCAATGCAGAATATAAGCGTGGCTGTCAGATTGTGGAATTTCCAGTAAACAGAAGGACAGGTTTGACAACAGAAATTCAGTCCTTAATGCTTTGTGATGATGGATGCTTACGTGACACCTGCAAAAGCACAGAAAAGAGTTTTATTGGTAACCAGCAAACAGGAAAATCACTTACTCCAGGTATAGTAAAAAATCTGATGTGTGATCTGGATGCAGACTTTGAGAAGGATTACAAAAAGGAGTATGTGAACTCCAGTTTTTTAGGAACTGAAGATGAAAAACCTTTAGGAATCCTCAGTGCAGATTCTGACTTATCACTTCCTGAAATGTCTGTTACAGAAAGCCATTTAGAAAAGCAGCTTTTAGACTTGGACAAAAGTGTTAAAGACCTCTCCTTTGAGGAACCTAAAACAGAAGGCATGCCAGTGGCATCACCAGAGTCACAAGATGCTGCACAAAATGGAGATGAAGAGCATACTGGTCAGGACTGCAAGGTGTTACATCACAAAAAGGATGATGTCCAAAAACACATGAAAGAAACTTGCCTTGATGCAGTACCTTCCCCTTCAGAAAAGATGATGGAAGCACTGACTCTCTTAAAAAAAAATGCTGTTGTTTTTCGAAGTTACAATAGTCCAATTAATGTATCCAATATATCTGAGCCATGTAGCATGGCTTCCTTAGATATAATGGATCTTTCACCTGCTTGTAGTGGTTCCTACCCAACAGCTATTACCCCGTTACAGAAAGGAAGACCCTATAGGGTATATCAGGTATGTTAGGAGACCTGCAGAAACTTTGTGTGCCTTGGACATGAGTGATCTAAAATTATTTTGGTTGTTAATTTTGGGGAAATTGAAGTGGTTTGAGATAGTCTGTTGAAGTGGTATGTGCTGGCAGACTTTTACCTGGCACCTATGTGGCCAAAATTATAATTTATGTAAGAGCTTGGCAATAACTGTGTGTCCACTAGTTTGCTTCTGGCTCAACATGCATTGTCTGTCCACCTCTCCAAGAAATCCTTCACTCTTACAGTGACCTGATAAAGCCTGTGCCATTTTGTCTTATCCTACTTCCAGTGCAGTGTGGTTCTTCCTTTGAGTAATTATGTCTTTCCTGATGTAAGGGGAAGTCTTTGATTATATGCATATATGATTGCTTTTCATTGGCTAGTATTAAGAATGCAGTGCTGAAATAGAAGGCTATTTTGACATTCTGTTTAGTAAGTTATCTTCAGATTTGAATTTGAGAGAATTAAGGTTGCTTGTGGTGGGTTTTTTTGGAGACATTACTTGTGGATTTGACACTGGAGAAAGAATTTCAGGAAAATTTTCTTGAAGAATAGGCTTTTTTTTTTTTCTCCAATATGGTTGAGATAAAGAAATGGAAGCATGTTTCACCCATGCTTTTACAGGGAACATGCAGTTTATGACATGTTCTTGAACTTAAGTATCAATTGTTATATCCATTGCTAAACCTTGAGATAGGAGTTTCTCAGCTGGTTGTGTTTGACATCTGAAATCTTGATTGCATCTTTTAAGACTCCTCATCAGGGAGATGCTGGCACTCCATACAGGACTCCAAAGAGTGTGAGAAGAGGAGCTGCCCCAGTGGAAGGTGAACGCATCCTAGGGACCCCGGACTACCTGGCACCTGAGCTGCTTTTGACAAAGCCTCATGGTAAGACAAACCATGAAGTTTGTAAATACTTGGTAACATGTTTACATTTTTAAATGCCTTTAGAGCTTTAAATCCTTCAAGTAACATGACAGTGAATTATTTAAAAGTAACTAGTGCTTAGCATTTTCCAGTGTGTGCTTCAGGTCACTTTTTTCACATGATCAAAAGTTCTGACTGTCAAGCATATTCTTGTCTGCTGCTCATCTAGTGCACTGGAAGCTCTGTGTAGTCATTCTGTGGCTTGGATGTGACTTAGGAATCACAGCTTGATCATCCTGAGTGTACTTGAAGATTCTTTGGGATGGGGCAGGGGAAACTTAATGAAATTTAGAATGAAAGTGTTAAGCCTCAAATTGTTCTTAGAATGCATTAGATTTTTATGGATATTACAGTATTATGTGTTAAGTTGATAAAGCTGCATTAAAATCAGTTACTGATTTGAGTGACCTCATGAAAAACAGAAGATTTCTGGCAGACTCTTCTGTGTAGCCAGTAGTACAGTGTAGGACAGTAGTAGCCATCAGGTTTTTTGGGTTTGTTTGGGTTTTTTTTCCAAATATTGTAACAAGATAGCACAACATAAATACCTTTGGCCAAATGCTGAGCTCCACTGAAATCAATCAACACTGAAATCAAAAATAATTTCCTGATAACTTACAAGAACCATTAGCAAAAAATAAATGCAGTGTATTCCTGATGTATTTGTTGTGGTTTTAACTGCATTATCTTTTCATCTCAAAAGTGTAATGGCTTTTATTTTGAAGAGCTCATAGTCCTTGGAGAATTATATGAAATATTACGTTAGAAATCACTATTTCTTAAGCATGGAAAAATAAATTTCTGCTCTTTGAAGCCAATATAGATTGGCTAAAACTACATGAAGAGGTTTAACAGTGGCAATTAAAATTACTAGACATATGTAGTTGCTGTTTTGCACTTCCATTAGGAATCCTGGTAATGGAGATGTAATCTATGCTACTTAGATGATGTGAAAATTGATTTCAAGTTGAATTCTGTGCAACTTCAGTGTTAACTTGCTAAGAGTGGGTTTTGTACTGGGAAACAACAAATCTCTCATTACCTTCAGTGAGGCCAGGGTTTTCTGAGTTTACTCAGAACTTTCCCTTGCTAAATATTTCTGGTGTTCTGAGTTTCTTGTAAACGTATTTTTAATGCTAAACTATAATCATGTTACAAAAGTATTGTATTTGTTGTTATTTTAACATTACTCTCTATCTTTATTGTAGAGATACTGCCCTAAGATTAAGAAAAAATCTGCATTCCTTTCCATTCAGAGAATCATACTTGAGATCTGAGATTACTGTTTTGTTAGGGTTTTTTGCAATAATTGTAATATTCTTGCTTCATTGTCTTTTCAAATGCAGGGACTCTGATCTCTGGTGAGTTTGCTACATGCTGTGCAGAAATGGAGCATTCAGTATAACTGAACAGTCAAAGTATAACTAGATCACAATTTCTAAGAAAATTGTTTGGGTGAACAAGTTTCTCTAAATTAAGATTCTTATGTGGGCTGCAGATGGGATGTTGGTGGTGCTTCCACAAAAGATTCAGGAAATATCAGGATCACTGTGACTAGGCTGTCAGAAATCACACACTTCAGCCTGTACTTCAGAAGTAAAGTCATCATTCTTAAAGACATTGTGTAACAGGAAATAAACCAGGGATGCTTTTTCTCATTGCTCCTTTTCACCTCATGCAGTCAGCTTGATTTACATTCTGTATGGGTACAGAAGACTCAGATGCTCAAGGTGTGGTGTTTGTTTCTTGCCTCAGGTATCAATAGAAATGATTTAGCAGGGATATGGTAGGAGTTATTTTAATATTCAGTTTAACTTTGGATGGGGGAAAATTGCTGCTGAATCTTTACTATATTGTTCAAAGCTGTGATCTTATTAGACTTTGACTGAAGCCAAGAATATTTTACCAGAACATCCAAGTACCTCTAATAACAATGGATGCAATCTCACTGCTTTGATATGCTTAGCTTGGTGGGTCACTTAGTTGTTAGAAGTTGCTAAAAGTACATTAGATTACTAATTATGTTTGTTTTCAGCATTTCTAAACTTAGTCAGTAGTCCTTCAGAATGGCTCAAAGCACTTCTTTTCTCAACTTGAAGGTATCTTTGATATGGGGGAAAAAAACAACCAACCAAAAACCCCAGGAAGACTTTTACTCTTGATTTACACTTACTTTTTGCTTTTTGCAGAAAGGGTGGCATCAATTCCTTACACAGTGGAGTGAGCATGGCTTAAAAACAAAAAGCTTAGAATGCATGGAGTGGTGTCAGGGATTGCTTTGTCTGCTTGTTTTTAAGTAGGTTAATAAGATGGGTTTGGCAAAAAAGCACCTTGGAATGTGGAAAAAAAATTAACAGAGACATAGTAACTGCATAGCTCTAATCAGCTTTAGTTTAGTGGAAAGTGATTCCAGGTTCTTGCATGCTGGCTCATCTCTGCAAGCTGTCTTCAATATTTTGATATAAATTGAGACAAATGAACATTAAGTTCAGCAGTTGGAATTGAGTCTTCTCAAAAAGATACAGGATACAATATGGAGTACTCCTCTAGGCTTTAGAGCAGTTGTTAAAGACAACTGTTTCTTATCACGAAAACATTTCTTGAAGTCAGCTCCTGGATTTTCTGTGATGCAAGTTGATAATTAGATTGCTCTTAAGAGCCCCCTTGCTTTTATCAGTTAACCCTGTATTATCTGTAATGATTTAAGGAGCAGCCTGGCTTTAAAAAGGCCTTTGAGATTTTTTTTTTTAAGTCTTCTGCATAATTATTAAGCACAATTTACTTTGTCTCTTCTTAATTTCCAAGAAATTTTGCAGGATTTAAACACTATTCAATTTCTGCCATGGCTAATCTCTAGATCTTTGCAAATGTCATTTGTGTTAGTGTAGTGACTTGGTTTTCTTTTTTCAGGTTCTGCTGTAGACTGGTGGGCCCTTGGAGTTTGTCTGTTTGAGTTTCTGACTGGAATTCCACCTTTTAATGATGAAACACCAGCACAAGTCTTTCAAAATATTTTGAAAAGAGGTAATATTTCAGTAATTGGGGAAAGTATATATTTCCAACATTTGTTTTTTGGCTTGAGTTACTGACTTACCTTATCTTTGTAGATATTCCATGGCCTGAAGGTGAAGAACAGCTGTCTGATAATGCCCAAAATGCAATAGATATTCTTCTAACAATTGACATTACTAAGAGAGCTGGACTGAAGGGTTAGTAGTAAAATTCTCTTGTGTTCTTTGCAACTAATTAAAATTTTCAAATTATGATTTCCTTCTTCTGAAACTTAAACTAATAAACTTTAATGCCTATTTAAGTTTGTCTGTATATGTATATATATACACACTTGTATAGTGTCAGAATATTTAATAACTTGTGGTATTTACTGCTTCTTGTGGTATTTTGCTTTTTTGAATTAGGAAATTTTGGGGATGTTTTTGTTTTTTTTTATATTGAACTTATATTTTGTTTTAATGCTGTCTTGCAATGAATGTTTATCGTTTAACATCTGACATACCAAAGTTCACTTACTTATGAAAGCAACAAAGTGACTATAGGGCTTGGAGAAAAAAATTATAATAATTTTATGAACTTCTGTTTCAGAACTGAAGCATCACCCCCTCTTTCATGGTGTGGACTGGGATAATTTACAGAATCAAACTATGCCATTCATACCTCAGCCAGATGATGAAACTGATACCTCTTACTTTGAAGCTAGGAATAATGCTCAACACCTGACTGTCTCTGGATTTAGCTTATAGCATCAAGATAAATGAACTTCCTCCATCTTTTTGCACACTTACAACAGTAGTTTGGAGTTTGGTCTTAACTAAATTTCCTCAGTATGTTTTAAGTTATCAGTCTGTTTTTATTATTGTATCTCTAAAGTGCAAGTACTGTATAAGGCTTAGCTGGTATCAAGTGCCTTCATGCTACTTCATATCTCAATTACTGCACATTACTAAGAGGCCAGAGTGTTGTGTTTCTTAGAGCTTGTAACACTTGGCAATGAAGGGTCTTCCTTTCATAGCAATGAGTTAAGTCCTGTTAGGAAGTGTGAAGTTATTTACCTGTTAAACATAATACG
Organism: Calypte anna; assembly: GCF_003957555.1. Classification (NCBI taxonomy): domain Eukaryota; kingdom Metazoa; phylum Chordata; class Aves; order Apodiformes; family Trochilidae; genus Calypte; species Calypte anna. Next base: position 17,041,191 of record NC_044245.1, read on the forward strand.
GGAAGGACATAAATACCTGCTACATTTATACAATTATAACTTAACAATTGGTGGTAGAGTTTAACAACAGCCTTACTTGGCAGTTGTCCTTTCTGAACAGTTGTACAAAACTGTTTCTATCCAGGGTGGAAAATAGAAAACTTAAGGCACCATTGAAGTGTTTTACTTCTGTTTATCTTATCTGAGGAAGGGTTAAAAGAGACAGCTTTGCTCAAAGGTGACTACATGTCAAGCAGTTCCACTGGTTATCCTTTAGTAGACAAATAGGGTAGGGAAAGGATCCTTGGGGCACGTCTGTTAAACATGCTCTGTTGAAGTAGTTACAATGCAACAATTTAACTTAGGAAGATGAACTGAACAACCTAGCAATTGTTTTGAATAGGAAATGTTAAGATGTGTGTGCCTGCTCACGCATGTCAGATGACAAAAAAAGTCACACCTGAGTGCTGGCTATCAAGCATTATTCATACTGAAGCTGCTATATATTAAGGACTATAATGTACTGCAAATCAGACTGCTGTTCTGTAAACTTACAGCCAGATCTTAGATTTTACTAGATCTTAAGTTCCAAATGAAAATATTATTTATGAGTTATATTTGCATCTATTTTTAAATGCAACACAACTTGCATCTGCTAGATTTTAGAGGTGTATTTGTAGACAATTCTGTTTAAATTATCTTAAATGGGTTTTATTTGCATTGGTATCTTTCTCAGCTGTCTTGCTGCCGATCTTCATAGTTCAGGTTTGTACTTGGTAAGATGAACATCACTTGTGTGAGATGGTGCTGCCAGCCAGTGGCTACATGCCAAGCATTTTATTAGTGATTTTTGTTAAATGGCTTGCGTCTCATAGACTGACACTTCTTGCAGGAGTGAGTTTTACTGCCTCCTGGGAAACAAGATTTATTGCTGGAAATCTGAGAAAACAGTGTTGGAAAATGGAGTTAGTGTTCCTGCTGTGTCCCCTCAGGTAGCTGGGAAAGGAATTAAAATGGTGGGGAAAGTGCAAATTTCCTAAAAAGGACAGCTCAGAATAATTAATCCCAGCTCTAGGCATGGTACCTCATACAGTGAAATAGAATCTTGGAAAGTTGGAAAACATAGCTAAGGGAGTGAGAGTCACTAAGGACTTCAGTTTCAGAAAACTTACAAATTGTTGAATCTTACTGAAATTAATGTTGCATGAAACAGGTGCAATCAAATGTGATACATGACTGAAGGGCTATCTATAGACAACACTGAATGTGGTAGGTTCTTAGCATTATTCCTCAAAGCAGGGTAGGAGAAGTACCTTAATTTAAGTGATCACTGGTATTTTATGCAATTATTTTCTTCTATTTCTAGTAATCTGGTTTAAGAAAAATAGCTGTATGTGAATGAATCTGTTTCACGTCCCAAGAAAAAACTTAGAAATGTGTTAAGAAAATAATGTAAACTGAACATGACAACAGCTCTGTCTTCAGTACTTTACAAATGGTTACAACCTGTTCCCATTTTAGAGTAGAATACATTCCCCTCAGTGTAAAAAAAAGTTGTAGTGGCATGACATCTTAAAGATAACCTCCAGCCCCTGAAATAATTCTTAATCATCTGCCAGGGTCAAGCAGGCTTCGATCTGAACTTTTTAACCAATCACAAGGAACTGCTTAGAAGTCTTTCAGGTAATCCTAATGCTTGTATATACAAAACTGAAGATGATAGTACACCAAAGCATTAGGCATTAAAACAAATCTTTAGCTTACTACTTTGTTCTTAAAAAACCCTCAAGCATTCTTATAAAAACCTCATTCCAAAAGAAGATTATGGTTCTCCTACTATATTTTTTAATACAATACAAAACCATTAAGTTCAGTAGAGCAACAAACTGACAGAGTGGTGTTTAATGTAACAGTTCCCCCTACCCTGCCCCATTCTCTTCAACAGTGTGATTATCCTGATTGGAGCAAACATGGAGTTAAATTTCACATGTTGATGCTGTTTGGGGCATGGTTTTGTTAGCTGTCATTTGCTGCTTTTTTTTTTTTGTTAAAAAAGGAAATTTTAGCTCTGTTCTTCAACATGAAATTCTTTGTCAATTCCTAATCCCATTGTTTTTGCCCCACTTATTGCTTGACTTGAAATATTACTGGGAGAAGCATAAAAAGCTATAATCTAGTAGTTGAAAGAGATTTATAGTTTATTCTCATTATCAACTACAAATATTTGTGTGAGTTGGCAAAAAAGCTTCTGGTCCTTAGCAAGAGTACTTCCCATGTAGTATTCCATAGCTTCTATGGGGTATTTCTTGAAGGCCTAAACTTAATGTGCAAAACCTACATTGAACTCCATTCCTGGCTTCCTTAGGAGGCAGTTTTTCTGCTATTAGCTGGACACAAGTGTGCTAAAAACTCTAGAGATCAGCAACTGTCATTCTTCTACAGAAAGAGCAGTCCTGGACAACGGCTGCTACCTATGACTTGCTGTAAGGCTCACCTCAGTGCTGCACAGTGTTTGAAGGCCAAGGTACTAAAACACTGCCATGTGTTCTTGAGCAAGCAGGTTCCAGTTTCCCAGTATGACTATATGGCTACTCTTAGAGTAAGCTGTATTTTCCTCACTACTATGTTCTCAAAAAAAAAAAATCTACTTTGCACACTTTTGTGTAAATATATAAAATAAAATACTGTGGTCTTGTTGCTTGCCTCTGCATTTTATTTTCTTTGAAGTGTCATGTACTTTTGGCTCTGCTTTAGGGGTGTGGGAGGTGGACTTTTACTCAAAGAAACCCTGACTCTTTCTCCCTCCTCCAGGAATGTCAGTGATTGCAAGTAGGGAAAGGCCTAATACATTTGAGTACAGGATTGTGCAAAGAATGCTTTAATAAAGCAAATTTTACCAGGCTGTAACTGTCTAGAGTGGTTACTACGTGATGGGGAAAAAATAACAGTACCAAAATTAACTGTAAAGCTTTGTTTTGAAAGAAAGTAGGACAACAGAAAAAGAAATGCTAGAGCTTATATTTTTCCTAATTTAAGTTGGAAAAGTCCACAATAGAAAAGAGCTAGATTAAATCTTATTTTAATTTTACATAAACTGACAACAGAAAATTTACAGTGCACTGAGCTTTTTAAAATCTCAGAGAAATACTTACAAAGCTAATTTTCATCTCATTTTTAAAGCACTTTGTGCCTAAACTATGTATTTCAGGTAAAACAAGCTGTTGTCAACAAGAGTACAGTTATCAAAGTTAAAAACATAAGGTGCAGCCTCTTTAGATGTATCCTCTTCACCACAGACTTTTCAGATTTTTTTTTGACAGTTCCTCTGTTATTACTGGCTCTCACTTGCAAGACATGTATCGAATTCCAAATCTCTTTTACAATCTTAAAAGATAAGTGAAGCATTTCAACTTCAGCACTGACCAGTTAGAAGGAATTTTGCCCAAAACTGGTTTAGCAGCAAAAATAACCAGCTGAATTCTTCAAAGCTATATTGTGTTTTTCCAACAGCTAATAATGTATTGAATTCATACTTTATTAGTGTTTTCATATGATAATATGCAACCCAGTGGAAAACCAGGCAGGGATGTTTTAAGTATAGAATTATTTCTCTATTAAAGTGACAGTTTGACAGATTTCTCAGTTATTATTTTACAAAGATGATATTCTCTTCATCACCTGACATCAGCAAGACCAGTAGTTGCTGAAGGCCCATCCACAAGCACATTACAAAATAATTACTGTTCATATGGTTTGCAGGATGGAATTATTAAATTGATTTTATTTTTTACCTAGGAGCTGTGAATCATTCAAGTTTCAATAATGTTAGTCCTTAAATGTTTAGCTCAAAGGTAGTACAAAATATTATAACTGCAGGAACATCACCCCAGATCCTGAGATTCTATGAGAATTCAGAATTCCTTTGCTTTCCAGGGCCATCTTCTAGCACTCTTTAAGCAAAAGTCAAGAATTCTCAGTTCAGTTTTCTAGAAGAGAAAACAAATAAATTAGTCTACTGTACCTTCACATATCAGATGATCATTCATTTGCCTAAATAAACAAATCAAGGTTACAGGTCAATTATTTCCATCCCATTAAATTACAGCACTCCTTCAAAATACCTAAAAATTTGCCCTCTTAAGTTACAAGTTTACAGAACTGGCACAACTTAGACTGAGGAGCACAAGACATCACAAAGAATTCTGAACTACAGATGAAATTCTTTAGAACCGTCCCTGACCACATCAGTCAGTGCCCACAGCAGAGCAACACTTGGGAGCTGGTTTTCCAGTGCTCACAGAAAACATACGATCAGAAGGTTCTAAAATAATGGGTGATTTTAACAGCTCTCAATTACTAGTATTAAAAATACAGTTCTATCTGTGATCTGGTTTTAAAGTCCTTATGATTCAGGCTTTCAAGCTTTCTTCAGTGAAGAATTCAATGTGAGTACCCAAATATTATCACATTCTCTATAAAGGAATGAGACAGGTTAAGAGGCTCATAGGAAGCCCTAAACCAGCCAGAATACCACACAGAAGGGTGCTGAGAGGAGCTAAACACACAGCTGTTGTCTACAGAAGGCTCTCTCTCCACCAGCTCTGTGCAATTGGTTCCCCTGTGCAAGAGTTCAGGAGTCATGGCTCCACAGCTTGTCCATGAGAAAAGCCCACATAGTAGCACAGGCTCCTGTTTTCTGCCCCAGGACAGTTTCTGTATTTTTAAACCAAAAGGACATAGATATGGTCAATACATGCACTGTGTACAGCTGTTGCCTAAAAGCTTACACAACTGAGTCCAAGCTGAAACTGGAAGGAGCAACAGAGAAGGACTCCTGTTTTGCAATTTTGTTTTATTATCTCTGACTACGCTTTATCAACTTCCCACCCATTACTAAAGGTCATGGAACTCCAGATGGGAAGGTGATGCAAAAGAAAATAGTCCTGGCTGCAGGCAGACTTCTTCAGAAACAAAGTGGAAAACTCAGGAACACAGAAAATTCTTCAGTTGTTTCTGGTTTTGAAGTTCAGATCATTTTAATACAATCAATAAATGAGTAAACAAAACAAGGACTACCTGGGGCTAAGCTATCTCTGTGGCTTACAGAGGTACAGGTACTGCTGTTAGTAAACTGTGGTACAATTCCTAGTGGCCAGAATTCAAACAGAATGTTGATACACTGTGGAGCATGTGGGAGGGAGCCACCAGAACCATCCCAAGACTGGAAAACAACTTTAAAATGAGATTTCAGTTGCTCCACCTGTTTTGTTTAAGCAAGATAACCTGGCGATAGCAATAAAGTACCCATGAAAAACACATCACAGGCTCTTTGTCAAGTAGATAAAGATCTAGGAAAACCCAGTGGCTGAAGGCTGAAGCTAAACTAATCCGGCCTAACAATAAGGTACCATTTGTTTATTCATTTAAGCTCTGAATCATTAGATGACACATTAGAAAAACTGCCTGAAAGGGTGCTTTTCTGAAAACTGATTTCTGACTGAACCCATGAATTCACTGAGGACACCACATAGGTCTGAAGACATGATAAAAAAAGCTTTACAAGAATAGCATACTGCTCAGAGAGAAAGAGAGGGAGAACATGGCCATTTGAGAGGTATTACAGAAACAACACTACATTTCAAAGAAGCCTCACATAAGACACTAAAAATATAGTGTTGCTTTTAAAAAAATCTCCATTTACCAGTGCAGAAAAGAAGGAAAATGTGTATAACTGCCTAAAAGCCCTAGTAGTAAAACCTCTCCTGTCATCAGCCCCTGTGAGTCACAACAATACTGCTAATGACAGCTTTGAGACAGGGTTAATCCCTGGCAGACTTGAAACCTTCGTGGGTATTGTGTTGTTTACACCCCAGGGGCTGGGCCCAGAAGGTGGTGATCAGTGGCAGAAGTCTACTCTGAGGCCAGTAATTAGTGGTGCATGCCAGGGGTTGGTACTGGGTCCAGTCCTGTTTAACATCTTTATTAATACTGTGGGTGATGGAGCTGAGTACACCCTCAGCAGGTCTGCAGATAACACAAAACTGGAGGGAGTGGTTGATATACCAGAGGGTGGTGCTGCCATCCAGAGGGAGATTAACAGGATGGAAAAATGGGCTGACAGGAACCTCAGCAAGTACATGGGGAAGTGCAAAGTCCAGCACCAGCCACCAATACATGCTTAGGCCTGGTGGACACCAAGATGACCATGAGTCAGCAAAGATGACCAGTGGTGTCACAGGCTGCATTGTCCCTCCCAAGCAGGTAAAAGGAGGTGATCCTTTCCCTCTGCTCAGCACTCGAGTGGCCACACCCAGAATGCTGAGTCTGGTTCTGGGCTCCCCAGTACAAGAGAGACATGGAATACAACAAAGAGCTATGAAGACAGATGAAGCATCTCTCCCGAAAGTGGAGATCAGCACTGGCACAGATTGCTCAGAGAGTTGTGGAGTCTCCCTTCTTGGAGATACTAAAAAAACACCTGGACATGGTCCTGGGCAACTGAGTCTTGATGTTCTACTTGTGCAGAAGGGTTGGAACAGGTAATCTCCAGAGGTACCCTCCAACCTTAACCATTCTGTTTTTCTCTGATTTACCATATCAGAGCAAACTACACCATGAAAACTTTCAAACATTAAAAAGCTGGAACAATTTAAGTTAATTTTAGTAAGGTCTACACATATGCAAACTCTCTGCAGACTGACAGGAAAAAACTGAAGAGCGTACTAGGTAACAAAGGTGTGTGGCTGAAGTAAAAAGTAACTAGACAGAAGTAAAAAGTAACTAGACAGAGCATATTCACTTGATCTTCTGATGTTTGGACAGTTGAGAAAAGATAAGGTGAAAGTACAACTGTCCTTCAGCTGACATTACAAAAATACTGTAGTAAGGCAATAGTAAATGTTAAATAAATAGGTGACAGATGGGACTCTGCATGAGATTTGATAGGAAACAATTTTCTGTTTACACATGAGGACTAAGGAGTCTAGAATCAGGGAAAATGGATCATGAAGATATTGGAAGAGGGCCAAAGAAAGTCAGGGAGACACCTCTGAGATACCCAGCCTCAATCACTTGTGTATGATCACTGAAATTATTTATTCTTCATCACTTTGTAGATTTAACCTAAATTGTTGCATATATGGGATATACCTGTCTAGCATGTAGCAAAATGGAACATTAAGCAAGATATGTCCTGAAACAAAGAACTCAAGGAAACAGGAAATTAGTACCAAGCTCCCCATTTGTATACTAAACTGATGTTTCACATACATGGTTAAAACCTTAGAGAACAAACCCTTGCATTCTTCTTATGTCTGAAGGTGTTACTTTATGTCCTGTCTAAATACCACACTATACCACATATTGGTTTAAGCAGATGAAATACAGTGTATGTGCCCTATTGAATGCATGTCTTTACCTTCGCTTTCTTTGAAGATACACATGTACCAACCACTGGGCAATAAATGGCCATACAATAGCAAAAGCTAAAATACCAGGAGAAATTTCAAAGGGCCACCATGATGGTTTCTAAGGAAAACAGAAAAAAATTCCAGTCAGCAATCTGTGCACATACTGAACACCACATGTGTACTTTACAAACACTTCAAGTTTTATGGTACCAGAGCAGAAAATACTATTAAGACCAGAAAAAAAGACTGAGCTATCAAATAGTTTTTTATCTCCTAGTCAAGGGAGAGACAACAGGAAAAGCACATATTAGAGCAAGATATAAAAAATTAATCTCATCTTTTTTCACCATTCACACTGCTTTTTACAAATACAAAGCCCCAATATTTTACCTTGACAGAGGAATCAGGCTGATAATTTGACTGTAGCGTTGCAGATCTTGCCTTTAAACACAAACAGAAGCTGGTAAATATCAAAAAGGAAACTACAACTAAAATTCTTCTGCTCCACAAAAAAAGAATATGAAGCTTTTAATCTTTTGAAGACTTTGCAAACTGTACATATGACAGTTCAAGGAACAGTACTTACTGCCCCTCACCTCACCCCTAGGGAGGAAGATTTTCTTTTGTTAAAGACTAGAACCCTCCATGCATTTACCCTTTCACCACTTGGTTTCCAAGTCATGCTTCCTTTACCCTTCAAAGCATTTTTATTACACTTTTGTGTGATGAAAAATGAATCAGTGTCACTTACTGGACCTCCTTACAGTTTATCAAGGCCCCCTGCCCAACTTGTCATCACAATTTCCTCAACTTGGGTTCAGTCCCAGAAGTTCCAACCCAGGGTAGAAGTCCCAGCAGCTTAATTTACAAAATTTTTTGTCAAGATTAATCTATACAAAGGCAGAAAGCACCATTTTAGTGTGCCTGAGCTACAGCTACATGCACGTCTAACAGCATTTCTTCATATGCTGCCCAAGTAAAAAAAAAAAAAAAATTTTTAAAAAATCCATCTGTATCCAAACATCAGATTTTTTAATATCTGTGATGGAGTAAAAACATAGTTTTAATCAACCCTTTTTTTGGCTGCCTTAACATTTGCAGTATGTGCAACCCATGGGATACTTCTTGCACAGATCTCTTGCTCTCAGGTAGATTAAAATATATCTGCAAGTGTTACACACCCAAACATTTTAGCTTATTGGTTCTATACTCCTGAATATGAAAAATTTTTCCGTTGAAACAGAAGGAAAAAACCCACCAGATCTATAAGTATCTATACTTGCTTAAAACTTCTTTTGCCTGTCATGTATACAGGATGTGACACTCCAAGAAAGTTGGATTGCTTTGCAGGGAAAGAATGTTCTGTCTGCAAACCCTTACAAATCTGCAAGATTAAGGTAATTTCTTACTTCTTTTGAGATCTGCTGGTGAAGATACTCTATGGGATCATGTATGACTAACATTAACTATGGAATCTCCATATAGTGACTGTGTAATGCGTATCAACAACTATAGCTAAGTTTTACTGATCAGAAATATATAAAATAATATATGATTCATTTCTACGTAGAAATTGATGGTTTTGCTTGCATTTACAGGAGTCCAGAACTGTGTTTCTGAGAGCAGGGACCAATAAGATATTTCAAGTTGGAAAAAGCTACAGAATATAACTGAACAGTCTTCACAGATTAAGAAAGTATTGTCTGAAATTTTAATCTGAAAAGGCATAAAAAATGTCCAAGGAAATTTAAAGCAATTAGATAACTTCAGTGGACAATACCTGTGATGCTGTAACTGCCTCCAGCATATGCAACCTCTGAAGAACATTCTGCATGTCTTCCTGCAGCCGCATCAGCACCACCGCGATCTGCTCGTTGAGGCTGCCCCTGGGGCCCCTCTCTGATCCCCAGCGCTCTCCATCCCCTCCACTGCCCATCTGTCCACCTTGTGAACCATCTCCCAGAGGCTGAAGTCTGTGCCCTAGGGTTAAGGGGAAAAAACAGACACACAGAACACAGAACGAGCTGTTAACTTGATGAAAAAAGTTTGGGTTTAACAGTTAATTTTCTCCCTCCCCACCTGAGTGTGGTACCCCTAATCACAGGTTGTATTCACGCAGTTCAAGAGCACTGGGAGTTTACTGCAACATCATTTGAGATGTTTCCCTACAGCCTCACTGTACCATTGAAGGTTCTAGAACTGCATAAACATTTAGCAAAAAACCATTCACACCCAATGTCAGCAGTAAAGGAAAGTAAAGTCTGTCTTATTATCAAAGCACACCTTATTAAGGTGTGTTTTAAGTTTGACACAGTCCCCAGCTGGAAAATGAAGAACACTGGAACAGAGTAATGAGAAAAGATAATTTTTTGAAACCTACAATACTCCTTTAAGCTATATACAACCAAACTAAGATGTTTCCACCTGCAAGTAGGAAAAAAAACCAGGAGAGAGAAGGCTAGAAATAATGTGCAGTCCTATACTGTGTGCTTTTTAACAGTTTTGACATAAAAGCTGTACTTAGATTTTTTTAATTTTCACTTCTGATTACACATAGGTGCCATACAAAAAACATGCTATATACAAATAAAGCTATTTCTGTCTTCTTTTTTTATTTAGTACAAGTAAACTCTACTCTTGACTTTACAGATCATGCCATTGGAACATGGTAACAGAAAAGCAGCATGCACAGTACCTCTCCCTCTTCTGACATTGTAGAAATCTGCTTTTTCTCCGCCTTTCTTTTCCTTGTGAGGGCCCCCATTACTGGCTTTGCCATCTTCTCCTCCACACTTGACTTCACCTTGTTCTTGAGCTGCGCCCTCAACAGTATTTCCAGATTGGAGATGCTCAGAAGTCATGCAAGTGTGCCTTGAAAAATCCATATTTTGTAATGGAAGACCATGATCTACATCCAAGAAATGGGATGAATGCTTTAAAGATCCTTTAGCTGATGTGATGATCTCCAAGGGCTACAAATTAACATTAGCAAGCAATTAAATTCTGCAAAATGTGACAGTAAACCAATAAAAAGGAAGATGCATCATCTCTACATTAATAAAATTTGCTCAAATTAAGAAAATTTGCTCAAATTAAGACTTTAATTAAGACTTTTTTAAGATATAAGCATATCAGCTTCAAAATACAACGAGGAATACTAAACCCCTACCTCTTCTAGTCCAAGTTGCTCCATAGAGTCACAATAAACTTCACTGTCTGAATCACTGGTTAAGTGCTGAGCTGATGAAACTTCTTCAGTATTCTCTTCATTTGCACCTGTAGGAAAGGAGATATGCTTTGCAAAGGTGAATCAACCCTGGCAAAGAGTGTAGCAATGAGTTAAAATGTCTGTGTGAGCTTCAACTCATGCCCCTTTTACCAACTATTGTCAACCTGAAGTTAGATTCAGAATAAAGAGGTTATATTCATATAGACATTATATAAAACTTTTACTAGTGGGAAACCTATACCTCATATTGGCATTTCTGCATTGTAAATTCATAATTTTAATTTTACCTTGCTCCTTCCACTCTCTTTCCTAATCTGAGTATAAACCGGTTTTGCCTAAAGTCAACAATTTAAAAAAATATATATTTAGTTGTTTAACAAAATGGCACTTATAACATGCTCAGCCTTTGAGAATGAGAAATAAGGAATTAGCGACTTTCATTTAATTACAAATGAGCTTTCAAAAGCAAGCAAGTATTTGCATAGGTAGTTTAATGATTTTAAAATAAACCAATTTTATTTCTGTGGGCTTGGGCCTCTCTGTCTTTGCATTCATCTCTCCACCTTTAGGAGATCTTAGCAGAAAGCCTTATTTTAAACTGGTATTAAATTTGGTTTTGGTTTTTGTTTTTTTTTTTAGTATTCTTATATTTCTACAACTCAAAGACACCATTGCTACTATCTGAAGCCAAGGATTAAGCTCTCAAGAAAACATTTTCCATTAAAAACATGCGCAGGTGGAAACATTGTCTTGGAAGGACAATACCTTGGTGAGCACAGTTACTAGATTTTTCTAGGTTTGGCTCTATTTTCTTTATTTCTTCCTCTGGGTTCAAGCCATTCAGGGCAGATTTGGTCTGGATGCCATTCTGCATATCTGGGATAAAGCTGTCCTTGTAACAGCCATTAGTAACAACGTTTTCCAAATCCTTAGCAGCTGCTGATTCTGGTTTCACATCCTTATAGTCTGTAAAAGAACAAGAAAGTCTTACAAATAGAAAGCTGAGGACCTAATAGCTCAAAACTTATTTTTCCAAGTGGTTAACTTTTTAACAGACTGTATGTACAATGAATGCATCTGCAGAACAAAATATATAAATGCTCCTAGATTCACATTTACAGGGATTGTTCCATTCTTGTAAAAAATGTAAATATAAAATTTAATTTGCATAAAGAGCAGTTAATATATATAACATTCGTAAGCAAATGCAAAGTTGGTCTCTCAAATTAAATAAGAATCGTAAGGTTGATGGAGGAAAAACCTGTATAGAATCCTAAATATGTAATTTCATTTTGTTCTCACTTGATGCTGGCATTTCTCAAAAGTCTTTAGGGACTCCCTAAAAAAATCTCACAGGAAGTTGCAGGGTTTTTCTCTCTCTCTCAAAAAAAAAAAAAAAAAAAAAAAAGTGATTTTCAATTGAAGTGCTGTAGCCCACATAGTCATTCACAGCTCTTAAAAACAGCACCAGCAACAAAAAAGACAAAACACAGGATACAGACCATTAGCTAACCTACTGACAGAACTTTCTAGCCAAGTCAAAAATTATATGGCAAATTTGTACTAATTCTAAATATGATAACCCAGGTTGAGACTGCCATTTTTACCACACACATCCACATGTATTTACACCTAATTCTCCTGAAGAAGCACAGCATTTAAAATCCTTTGAGATTTTCTGCCACTTAGGTAGTTAGTAATAACTTCAGAAGAGACAATGGTTCAAGTGCAGCATGCATACCCTTTCCATTTAGCTGTAGTTCTTTTTCTTCCTCTTCACGAAGGCCTTCTTCTTCTGATTCTGCTCCACTATCACTGCTTTCAGCTTTTCCATTCACAGCCTTTATATTTGGAGTAGAATTCATGACATTACTAAGGTCTAAGAAAAAATTCAAAGAGAAAAAACAGATGTATTTTAAAAGAAACATACACCACCACTCCCACATATTAGTGATAGTTCTACAAAGGTATTTCTATATTAGAAGATGCACCAAGTAATGCCAACTTTATCTCTGTAATATCTTCCTTAACTGATTTAAAGTTTCTCTTTTGTGGTTCACCACAGAGTGCCTGACTCTGTGAAGAGATTCTCAGTGATTGAGATGAAGCCTAATGGAAAGGGACAGCAAGCCACTTTCCCTACTGAGTCTCAGACCAAGTCTATTATCCATATTTATGGTATAGCTGCAGTCACATTTTATCTAGGACCAATGCATCCATGTACTTTTAATCCCTGAATTCAGCACTTAATATATGTTCCCTTTTGGGTTGAAACGCTTCAACAAAGGCAAATTTAAAAACTTTCTATTCAATTATAGCAACAAGATTATCACACAAGAAGGTCAATACAATATTCTGTGTAGTAATCTAAGCAGATGCAAAAAACAGAAAGAAGACTCAAGTTTATACAGATCTTTATCTAGCAAAGGGTACATGGAAATAGATTCTCTGATTTCAGCAAAAATACGAGAAAATAAATACCCTAAGCATTTACTTGCATGTCTAATCACATATATTTTTTAGAAATATCTTGCAATGGGGAAAGGAACTGATAAATCCTTGTTTTCCACATTTTTGTTCACTCTGAGGATCACAAACAATTCACTCAGAATGTACAAAGAGTAGCAAGATAAAGATTCCTAAAGAATATGGAGAATTTATGGGACAATTGAACCGCCTTCTATAAAAAAAAAGATATGGTTAAAGGGTCATTTAAGCCTTTTTTATTATGACAGAGTGACTAAGGTACAAAGAGGGGACAGTTTCTGCAAGACACTTGCACGTTTTACATATTGGCTCCAGGCTGAAGTTTGGTTTAATTGTCAGCACAGCTTTACATTTGCATAATTTCTACATTACCTTGTCAGACACTGGAAAGATTAATTCTTGCATTTAGGCTTAATATTTAACAGCAAAATAATATCCAATCATACTGGCTATAGCTGCCAAACCAGCTTCACTACTTTTCTTGCTTTTTTCTTGCTGCATGGTAATTTAGAGCCAACAGTGTCCTGCTTTAACCTTGCAATGAAGAGCCTTCCCACATTCCTCTAATTTCAAAGCTTATCCATAGTGCTTTACAAAACAAACAAACAAACAAACAAACAAACAAAAACAACTGAACTTCTTCTATAGAAATAGAGAGTCCTATTCACCTTGGTTACTGCAAGGTAAAGTTCTGTGGGCACCCTGCGTCACTGCTTTGAATTGATATAATTCAACATATTCAAAAAGAGAGCCTGAAAAGCTGTGGTCTGTTTTGTAGACTGCAAGATCACATGCTCACTTTCTCCTCACTGAAGAACACTTGTTATTTGCAAGGAAATTTTTTTCACAAAAGAAAACCACCAACATATTCCCAGTTCATTTCTCATAAATGTTTCATTTATTGTGAAAATAAATTCTCTACATGTTTTTCTGAGAAGGAGCAGTGTGAGGAGAGTAAGGTAGCAGTTAAATCCTCACAGCATGATCATGAAGCACAGGCATAGCTCCCTTGGAATGGTAAGGTAGACATCAGCCTTCCCTTTGGAAAAAAAGGGGGGTGGTGGTTCAACTATCCACGTGTCCTACCCTGTCGTGGGAGTAAACAGGAAAGACAAGACTAGGAGGAACCTGTAGCTGTGAAGGGAGGTGAATAAGGATTGTAAACCTCCTCAACTTACCAAAGAAATTGTAAAAAGCTACAGCTATACCATAAGCTTTACTTTTTTTTTTTTTAATTTTTTTTCCCCCCTCTTCTTTTCAAAGGTCTTTGAATATTCAACCGTGTTCTTTCTTCACTCAGTTTAAGCAAATCATTCATTTGGGGAAGCATCTAAGTGATGCAGCACATATATTTAAATAAAGAGGTGCAATTGAGAGAAAGTATCAACAATAACAGCTTTATGGTATCGTGCCATGGGACACCTGAGGAACTGAAACCCATCAGGATCATCTTTCTCTCACAAAGCCCTTCTCAGCAACAGTGCCTCTAAAGATCATAAAGAGTTATTGATTGATGCCAACTCTGAAGAACAAAACATTGTTCAGCATTTTGGCCACACTTCATTGTGCATTCTCCTCAGACCCCTTACACTGCTTTTCTCAGCAGGTCCATCTCCAGTTGCTTTTACTAAAACTGGTTTGCTGCCATCCTCCTTCTTACTCGGAGTATCTGCTAAAAAGCCAGCAATGATTACCAGTACTGGAGGTGCTAGAATTAAAAGATTAAACAGAGCTAGTAGTGACTTCTATAGTCCCTGTTGGTAGGTTAATAGCTACTTCCTAAGGGATTTATCTTTTAATATGAATGATAAAAGTAAAACAAACCTTATTTGCTTTGTGATAATCTCCCCACCCCAGTTTTCTTTCTGTTTACCCCTTCACCTACAGACAGAATGTTAGCAGATTTCTGTTGCCCCATTTAGATATCATAGACACTCTTTTGGTTTATTATTTTCATCTCACTGCCTACAGCACCAAACTGTGAGATCTGTGACAGTCTTCCAAATCAAATCTTTACTGCTCTGTGTAGCTGTGCAAGGGGTTATATTCTACTGCAAAAGCCTGGATTGCTTTGATTTAGTTTTTTTTTTAATTCTCTATAGTATGAGCTGTTTAACACTAACAACATGCAAATAGAACAATTTAAGAAAATAAAAAGATGGAAATGACATGAAGAACACACAGAGCCTCTCTACAAGCTTTCAGTAGATGTTTATTTCCTTGTGCCAACTGTATTAAGAGATTTCCTAAAAGCAATTCTAAGTAAGATTCTTTAAAAGCAGCATTACAATTCTACTCAATAACCCATGTAACAGAGCCACACTTCTCAAAAATATGTATTTGATTTCTAACTCCCCGTGTATTTCAAGTCATTTTTTTTACCCAGAAAGAAGTTAAGAGCCTAAATGCCTCTGTGGATCATCTGCCCCAGCTCAAGGGCCATTTTACAAAGAAAACCTGGACTAGCGGGTTTTTCTCAAATGCCTTGTATTTTTTTGTTCTCTGAACAGGCACATAGTTTTTATACAAAATGAGCACACACTATGTGATCTGCACTAATGGTTAGCTCAGCACAACACAGTATCCTCACACCAGTCTTACAGCCTTTTACAGCCTCTCACTCCGTGTGAGTACCAGTGATCAGGAAACAGTGTCCAGGTGAAACACATCCTCAGACATTTAACTAGCTCTGCACACCCTCATAATTTAATAAAAATTATGTCCTTCTGTAAAATATTGTAACTTCACTTAATCTGCTCAACAGCATCAAGATCTTGGCCACTAAAGATTACTTCTATGACCTACATCTAACATCACCTTTTATGTCCTATATCTAAGAAGATACCAGCTCTGCCAAAAATGTTAAGTCTTAGAGAGGTCTATATTCTGTACAAAAATGGTTTTGATATTCAGGTAACTAGAGCTGTTTTCTTGACATCAGAACGTGATGTTCCGTGCTTGTTACTGATCCAGGCAGGCTCCCTGCTTCGATTCCAAGTTTATGCAACCACAGTCTGCCATTTCCAATACAATTAGTTGCACAAATTTCCATCTCCTTTTTGAAACTTGACACACCCCAATACTGCAAGGATTTCACTGCAAGGAGTGATCATGAGAAGGGAGGAATACATGCAAGCATCTGTGAGCAATAAGCCCTTCAGCTAGAAGAACAAGAGTTGCTATACCTTCCTTTCCTTCCATTCTTTTTAATATAGCACATTACAAAGGAAGTTTCCAGGGGCCCAGTGTGCTTTGTAACATCTGTTCTACAGTACTCCAACAAGCTGCCATCACAAATAAGAAGATTTTTAGAAAGGAAATCTGTCACAAACAGAAACAAAAAAATGTAAACTTCCTTCACTACCACTGGTTTATCACCTTTAATTAAATGCATTAAGTGCATTTAGTGCATTAGTTAAATGCATTAACTTCTCTGAAAAAATGTATTCCCTAAGCCAGATCTTCCTCTACAGTTTTCCTTTTTGTTGTTTAGTCTTCCTAAACTTGACTATAACAAAGAAAGAGCAGACTCTCCCCCTTATTATTTTTGTTTTAATGTACTCCAAAAGACTACAGTCTTGTTTACTAATTATTCCTCTCTGCTCATCTGCTTTTCAAGCTGTTACACACAAAGAGATGCTACGGTATTTAACAAAAAAGCAAACAAATCCCCAAAACCCATGTCTTTATTTACCATTTATAAACATCAAAACAACAGTTTGTGGATAAGAACAAACATAGACAACACCAGCTCCTCCGACATTTTTATTAACTTGCAAGTGTAGTATTTAGGATTACTGTTTATTCATCCTGGACCTTAACACTTTTCAATATCTATACTTTCTCATCTCCATCCATATAATCAATACCTGTTCCCTTGAATTTTCAGAATACTTTCCATATAAAAAAAGGTTATCATGTTTTTGGACTGAATTAGAAACATCTCTTTCCTCCCTGTCATCCCTGAGCCTTCTGCCAATAGAGATGACCTGACTGGGACTTCCTGACAGAGAGCAGCCCAGGAGAGCAGCAGCTGTCCCACAGGCATTCCCAGCACTGCCAGGCAGCTGCACAAAGGACACTGGGAATATGGGGCCACCCAGCAGAGGCAGCGTTTGCAGTGAGACTGATGGACCCAGACTTTGCCAACTTACTGTCAACAGCCAACAATCATATATGAGAATGAACACAAAAAATAGTTGCTTCTTAGGTATTTACAGTAACTTGCAAGAAAGTAAGATCATTTCAGGATCCAGGATGTTCCCTTGTCCAGTACTAGTTCCCTCTGGGAGAATGAGCAAGAGTTGCTAAGCTTTCTTCTGTGTGGAAGAGATAACAGTCAACATTTGGAACTTTGACTTGGCATGGCAAGTCAAGAGACAAACATTATACCCTTGAGTTTTGCCCCAGAAAATACAGAACACAAACATAACAAACACTGACCTACATAAAAATAACAATTATGCTTGACAGCAACAGAAAAAAATATTGCTGAGTCACCTGTAACTCAGAAACTCTGGTCCATATTATTGTAGCCTCAAAAAAAAATTGTTTTGCCCTGTGCAAGGAAAACAAACAACAGCCATCAGAAATTAATATTAAGATCACATTCTACTCTCCTGCCACCTGCTCCAAGCGTGCCAACTGAACAGCCTTTTACAATGTCTATATTTATTAGATACAGTATCACAGATAACAAGAGATGGCTTTGCCATCCATCTTAGAGGCTATGATTAAAGTAATTATTTTTGCTATAAGGATGTTATGCATGAAACACCAGACCATTAACATTGGGCAATTCTCTGAGAGCAGTCAAGATATGACTGCCTACATCTGTTCTCTTCCAGCCTCCCATACCTCTGTCTACTACTTCTTTGTAGCTTGTCTTTGTAGAACAGAACTGTGAGAAAGCTGGATTTCAGTTCTCTCATCACAAGATCTTAGCTACAAATGAGGCCTCTAAAAATGTAAGACACCAACATTTTATAGCAAGTGGGTCTGTCTGCAAAGGTTCTCAAAACCTTAAGAGTTTTTGACAAGTTACTTTCTCTTTTGCAGGGAACAGGGTTTTGGTGGAAGCAAAAAAAGTTCAGGTCCAACAACCAATTAGGCACAAAAAATGCTACCACTGACTCAGTCTAACACGAGACATAAAACTGGAAAATGTCCATTTTCATGGGAGAGAGCTTCTCTCAGCTGCTTCTGTTTTGAAAGAAACAATTTCTATTATTACATTTTCACATCTGGATACTCTGCTGCTCACCCTGTGGGGATGTATTCTCTATTGCCCTGTATGAGAGAGGAGATGTTGATATCCTCAGGACTGAGCTATATAGATGCTTTGCCCTAATTTCCAATGTAATTTCTATTGCTGGCATAAAAACCAGTTTGTCTGAAGACAGAACACAAAGTAGGCTCAAATCTGTATTGGAAAGACTAAATCAGGTATGTATTGCAACAGAACAAGCCACAGCTTGTTGAGACAGATTCCCATCTCACTGAGATTCTCCACTTAGGCACTTGCTGGCCCAGCCCTTAATCCTCTAATAATCCAATCCTACAGCAAACGTTGCAGATAATATTCTAGATGCTTCTGAAGGTGAGCTAATAAGCTACTGAGATATTTACAAAATATTTGTATGGTAAATTTCACACTAGGCTCCATGAATATAATAGGTAACCTTGACTATAGCTGTCACCTTATCACTGGAAACCAGAACAGGAGAACAAGTTTAAAGTGTGGAATTATAAAAACCTCTCATCAGCCCATCCACTAACTCCTCCTGGCCCATGCTTGCCCTGCAGCTCTATTCTGTGCTGCTGCCACCCATTGAACATAATCTACTAAGGCACAAAAATTTCAGAGTAACAGGGATTTCATCTGTTTCTCCCTATTACAAAACATTAAGAAGATTCACAAACATTGTGTTCCTCAAAATCCTAATGAGGAAAAGACAAAGGAGAAGGAAGAAAACCAGTCTAGCACGTATATTTGAAGTCAAACAAATGAAAAAGTGAGCTTATGAAGGAAACAGACAGTTTCACAGATGAGGCCTCCCCACCAGCAGAAGAGTGTGCCCCCAAATGCTCCATTGCAAAGCAAAGATGTTGAAAATAATGAGAATCTCTTTGAGAAATTAAAACTATCTGAAAAGAGAAACTATACATGAAGTTGACAGAAGCACAGTTGGAAAACATATTGAATTTTAAGAACAAGAGTGTTTCTACCTGGAAACTAAAAATTAAGAACAGATAAATTTTTTTTTTCAAGGGCAATTTTCCACTCCAAGCTTACTTAACTCCTGTACTAAGTACTGCCTTTAAAACAGAACTGTTTACGTGCATTTGCTCATTCTAAAAGCACACAGACCCCAGTATCATGCTTTAAACCTAACTCCCATAGCCAATGCAGGAAAACACAGAGCAAATTCTGCCATTCACACAAGCTACTACTGAAGCAGTGTCCAGTCTGGATGCCTGGCACAAACATGCCACACCACCATCAGTGCTGCCCAAGGCTGCATACCCAGCAATGAGTCTCACACAACTCCAACACAGCTGGAGCAAAGTTTTCAGGGGAGAAACACTCGTTAAGGTAACAAAGTTTTGGAATATTATAATGCAGAAACTTTCTACAGCCTCTGCAGTGCACAGCTTCTCATTACTGTAGGCAACGTTTGGTCTTCACAAAGGCTTACAAAGAGTACTACTACTCAGCATAAAGGAAAAGGGTCATCTCTATTTAGCAGGATTTTAAAAGAGATTAAATGCCTCGTCACAAAGCAGAAAGTGTGCACAGGAAAATTCTACTGAAGAACTTGTGAACAATTTCCAGATAGTCGAATTGTTGAGACAACTTAGGGATTTTCTTGTGTCCCTTTGTATTTCTGCATACTCAGAAACCAGTCTTGCAGATACGTCAGAAGAATGAATTAGCTCTGAAATTCCTTATTTTTCACCCAGCATCACATCAGCACGGTGCTAATTCTAGCCCACTTGTGGCTTCTTCAGGTATATAACATCACAAGAAAGCTTGAATACCCATTCTGAAAATTTCAATTCACCAAGCAGTGGTATTTTGAAACTTTATCTTTTTAGCATTGGCTTGGACATCAGATTTCTTGTGCATTTATCAGCATTTATCAGCGCAAAAAATTAAAAGGCTGCTCTTCTAAACTAGCCCACATCTTACCCAACAGCCCTCCCTCTACTCTCCTAGCAGCTGGAAACAAAAGGGTCCTTCTGTAATATTTCAATAGTATCTCTTCTGTGGCACTATAATGGCTAAGAGCCCACTTTGCCCACTTTCTTCTTTGATGTCTGGTATTTTATGTACCTGGAAATAATCTGTCAATAATTTTACTACTTCATACCTGCCAGACAGAGAATGCTGACTGAACTTTTCAGAGAATCTAAACTTCTCACATGGTTGCAAGATGAGGTTTCAGAACACTACCCAGGTTACACAATTTCAAAATATCCCTCAGATTTGCTTAGCCCATTGCAGGGAATTCTCCATTTTCCTTTCTCTACCAGCACATCCAAATCCAGGTATTTGTAACCTATAGATCTGGCAAGTTTGTCCTAGTTGCCTAGGAGCAACAAGTCATTGCAACATGGGCATGTCAGGTTTCAGTGCTCTTCATTAAGGAGAGCCAAAAACTCTACTGAGTCAGGAAGACAGTATTTAAATGGTTTAAATACATTTTCAATGAAACCACAAGCAGAAAATCAGTTCTGAAAGGCTACACTCTTCTCTTGAGGCCAATATGATAGAGACAGTACACCAGCCATAGCTGATGTACACTAAACTTCCAGACAAACTCTTCAACTAATTTAAGAATAGGGTTGATTTTGAGGAAGTTGCATGCAATTTTTGAGCTTAAAATCTAATGGAAGAAGAATGGTAGGCAAACTCAAGACAGAATGAGCCAGAAGATGGAGAGAGTACAGTATGCAGGTATGAGACTCATGAGAAGGGTCCCTTTTTCCCAGAACATACCAGTTGCTGGTCCATGAAAAAACACCTTCTGCAACAGAAGCTACAAAAAGCAGGGGCCTGGGGGCAGGGGAAGAAACAGGAAATGGTGCCAGTTTTTAACAGTGTCTACACAATCTCAAACAGACTTGAGCAGATTGGTATGGTTCTTTAGCATTTATCTGGAAGACTGAAGTCACTCATGCTTCCATACTTCTGTGAAATATTTTGAGACCTGTACTGTAAACAATAACAATGATTTCCAGTGTCATGTTTAATTGGGAAAGTGGTAAAAGCACTGAAGAAAGGGTTTCCAGGTCTCAAATGCAAAATTCTGTCTCAATTCATTGTGGCATAATTAAATGTTGCAACTTTAAACAATATGAATGACGACATATCACCAGATTTATTGCAACACTGGCAGAACAAGATAAAGCTGAAATTTGCTATTCTGCTTTACTTATACTGCCTTATGTGTAAACTTCCTCTTTAAAAAACAAGTATGCTAAATTTATTATTTAAACAGGTATAATTTAATTTTCTTGATTTTCTGTTTGCCTACATAAGTCACTTTTTTAAGAAGTGGCTTTTGGCACTGTGTCATAAACACCAAGTCCTAGTAAATACTTATTAAACAGATCACGAACTTGAATTTACTGATACACTTAAAATCTTGCCCCTGAATCCAGCTGTCAGGCAAGCTCATTAAATCCCATATATGAGGCATACATAATTTTCATTGAAGAAAAAGTCAAACAGCTTTCAAAATGGACATTTAAAAACTCCTACCATTATATTCCCTCAAAAACAATGAAAAGGTATTTCGGTTTCTATGAGACCTGATACCAAAACCAAAATCAAAAGTATGTTCTTTTAACATGGGAGAAAAACTACACACAAAAGGCAACTTAACCATGTGACTGTTACTTCTTAAACACAAACTGATTAATTTGTGCAATGTTTTTTAAAAGTTTTAAAACGTTTCGAAAATTGAAATGCAACATGGCAAAACTTGACTTATTTTAACCCATAAGGCTTATGTTACAAACTTCTGAACACATTATCCATAATATAATAACTTATTAGAAAAACATGATCACATTGGTATTGCTAAATAAAAATCATCACATTGACTTTTATGACACTAAGACACCACTAGGTTTGCCACTTGTTAAGAGATTTAAAATGTATAAATAGGTATTCCCTTCATGAACCTGAGCCTCACAAAACTTAACTTGAAAACTTGAAATAAAAAACATCTTAGATTCTGTATGTATTCAAGAAACCATTATTAAGAAAGCACGGATTTTGATCATGTTTTTTTTATTTTTATTTTTTTTAGATCAGACGATAATGCAGCATAATACACAACTACATCTGGATGTAGCAGTATGCATTTCAAGTACTTGTTCCCTGCATTAATGAAAGGCAGAAACCAGATTTGGTTGCAGGATTCAACTGTTTAAAATACTCTCCTTTTTTTCAGGAACAGGCTTCCTCCAGCAGCAAAAAAAGCCTGCAGACCAGGACTAGAAGTGCAGCTTCTTGGGTCTAACTTTGCTTTGTACCTCAAAAGCAGAATAAAATTCAGCCTAATGAGGTGGCAAGCCCAGAAGTCAGAAGTGTTAGCAAGAAATTACTACAGCACCAAAACAATGGAAAAGATGGACTTACACATAATTTATTATTCCTACCTTCCAAATACTTAGAAACTTTCTCCATTCGAACTGCCGTATGGTAAAGAGAATGAACAGAAAGACGCAATGTTTAGATTTAAAATAATTTATAGGAAATAAGCCCCAAAAATCTGGAATTGTGATTATTAGTAGTACAAAGGAAGTTATTTGTCCGAACCTGAAGTTAGGTCAGATCCTCTGTTCTTTTTATCTTCTACTATTTCATAGAATGGGCCTATTACGTGTAGTAATTCTTCAACTTTGTCCGTCATTGGCATACTCTCAAGAATCTGCACAAGTCCAAAATATGAAGCATCTTATGAAACAGCATTTCAATGATTCGTTCATTTCAACTGATTTTAGAAACTACTGGTCGTTGTAAAACTTGGTAACATTTCATTAAATCACCTGACACAGTCTTCTGATTTTTATTTCTTTTATTAAAGGAAAACAACATAAACCCAATTTACCAAGCAAGATGCATAATTAGATGCATTAATTTTTTTTTTAGGTGAAGAGAAGATGGGAGAGCTTGCATGTTTGCCACTGCTCAAGGACTGCCTTAGCACAGTATTAGTAGACCCAGGAGCCCATTATTTCAGCAATTTCAAAGCAAACCAACTGAAAGTAGAACAAGCTGTTGTTACCTGATGTAATTTATTTTACAGACAAGTCTACCCTGCTCACAGAGAAATCAAAACTGAAAGACTATTTTTCTTAGAGGATTCTCTGTATTTGTCAACCTTGACATTGTGTATGGCATATAAGATCAAAAACACCCTAGATGGATTGGGTCCATCTAAACCCAAACAAATAAATGAACAGAATTTAGCAAAACAGTGCAAAGATATACTTAGCAAACTAGAAACAAATTCTGCTCTTGAAGTAATTTGGAGCTCTTCCTTTGATAAAAATGCTTTCATTTTAAATTACAAACCCAATATCTTTAAACATGCCTATCAGATGGTCAATCTTAAAACAGGTTAAATAGAAAATTCAGTAACTTAATATTATTTTTAAAGCATATTATTGTCCCATTCTAGTTTAAGTGCCTTCAACCAAGCCTTTTGCTAATAGTTTTATTCCACTTTCATCCTCTTTTATTATTTTTTTTAAGAGGCAATAGCTATGGGAAAAGACTGGGAAAGAAGCAAACTAACAGCTACAGCATACCTCCTCCAGAAGAAGCACCAAGAATGCAACACATAGAGGTACAAGTTGCCACACAACATGCTGCTTAAAAGTATGAAGCACATCACAAAGTAGTAGAAGTAAAAGCTACAGCATTAACTTCATAAAGCAGGAGCTCCATGCAGGCTAGCAGGTAACAAGTCAGTCCTTGGAAACCCAATAAGGATACTAAAGAGATAAAACTGTAGGTTCACTGTCACTTTTCTTATCTATTCAGTGTGTGTAGTGCACTCTGTATTTGTTAGAAAGAAATGTTTAGTGCTCAAATACAGACCTGGATATGAACCAGAGATGGCACATCTTCATGATTTTTTTGTTTGTTTGTTTTTTTTAAACTTCAATAGCATTTTGAGAAACAAGAAACCAGTTTGATCATAACACTTGTATTTGCCATGTGTTTACTTCTATAGCCTGCACTGTAAGCTACTTCACACATGCATTTCTAGGATGTCTGCACACAACTGCTCTTCACCTATTCTAAAGAAAGCCTCAACTAAAGACTGAAATATACTCTCTGCAATTTGGAGCAACTTTTAGAATCCTACCATATACAGTTTCTGTTGAAGTATGAGTTTTGTAACTGCTAGACTTTGGGTGAGCAAGAGAAGAGCAAATACTTCCACAAAAAAAAAATTGTTTACTGATTTAGAAGTAGACATAATATGTAATCTTAAAATTTTAAAGTGGAAAATAAGTGATTATGTATACTGAATTACTGTTTTCTTTGAATGTCAGACAATTCATATATGAAGACTTGTTTTCAGTTAGAAACACCATATAGTATTAATACTTCCTTATGCTAAGATATCACTCGTTTCTCATGTTTAACAAGACAGCATATCTGCAGCGCAAGTATATTAAACAGTATTGCAATATAAAATTTTAAAAATGCTACATGGAAGATATATTAACCTTATTTAAAATGCACTTGAGCTCGTATTCATCTTAAGTTCAAGACATGTCTGGACATCTCTCACCAGCACCTCAAAACCTCAACCACACACATTCCTCGACAGCTACAATTTTCAAGGCTACTCCACGGAGGGCAAAAAAACACTAAATAAGTTTACAAAAGAAGTATCACAGTGCTGTGATATCAGTATATACAAGTGATTTTTGCCCCCCCTGGACAGAGAACAGTGAAGCAATAGCAGTGCCCACAGTAACACCACAAGGATTAGTGCAGTATGTGCTGATAGAACAACCCAGTGGATCCATTTGAAATGCACGTCCATTGACATTTCAAGTAGAATCAATCGGGTTGGAAAAGCTGAATCTGGTATTTCAAATAAGAGAGCTGATACAGCACCAAAGGAGGGCAAACAGATTCCCCACTTTCAAAGCTGAGCATAGCAAGAAGTCATTTGTCCTCCAGTGTAATCTGTGTGGAAGCAGAATATTTGTGCTTTATTAGGGTTCAGTAAATAGACTTCCTCACAGAAGGCTTACTAGGGTTTTTTTAGAACAAATGCTGCAGTTTCACTTAGTTTTA
Source organism: Calypte anna (assembly GCF_003957555.1). NCBI lineage: Eukaryota > Metazoa > Chordata > Aves > Apodiformes > Trochilidae > Calypte > Calypte anna. Next base: position 17,066,632 of record NC_044245.1, read on the forward strand.
CTGTCCTGACCAAACCAGTTATAGCATTGATAAAATATAAGGTACTGTATCTACTTAAGAATTAACACATTTTGAATCAGAGATTTGAAATGTAACATTTGTTCCAGAAGATCCCTTCCACTCATTAGTAAACTTACCTTCTTCATTTCGTCAACATAGGCTATCATGGCTTCTTCTTTGGACATGTCTCCCAAGGCACTCCAAGCATCCCTAAGAAAGAAGGGCACATATATCTTCAGTATCTTCAGGGCTTATGGGATTTTTTTCAGCCTGGTCTTAAGTAGGTCAGTTATGTAATGCCTGAAGTCTCTCTGATGCAAATAAAATGCAACAACAATTCACATCTTAGATATTTTTTTAAGTTCAAATATAGAATTCATTCGGATAATCATTTATTGGTTTATTAACAAAGAAGCAACAAACTGAAAAGCCTGAGGACTAAAGAGTTCCTCGCTGACCAGGTGTGCTTTTGTACTCAGTAAGTCATTAACAAGCCCAAATGTGAGATATATACATTTCCCTTTTGATTAAGGTGTTTTTTGTTGGTTTGTTTTTTGTTGGTTTTTTTTTAAGACCCTCCGCTGCAGAGAACAAGTAGGCACAGTCGCTTCAGACAGCACTTACAAACAGTTGCCAGCAAATTAGAAGAGTCTGTAAGAAAAAAATCTGTCCTTTTAAAGGTCAGCAACTGGGGAGCACCACATCAGTCTAATAAGGCAAATAGATTAACCATTGCCCTCAGTTACCACGACAGCTACTTTTGACCTAAAGGAAATCTCCCTGTATCCAACTCTGCAAGACAGAAACTTCAGTAAAATTATCAGTAGTGCACAAGGAGCCTGTCAGAACCCAGACTGGAATAAAAGATTTCCTTACTCAATTTTGCACTTGATTTGACACGGTCCCTTCCTCTTTCCAGAGTATTTGTCCCACTGAAGAACAAAACCCCAAGGCTGGTGGCTCACACTGGTTGGCTTACAACCAGCTAGGTGGGTGGAAGCTTTCTGCCCTAGTCCTCTGCAAAGATACCCCCTTCAACCTTACTCGGGGAGACTGGGCAGGAAAGAAGTAAGGAGGGAAAAAAAAAGAAAAAGTCAAGGAATACTGCCACAAATCCCAGTAAGACTGTGACTGTAAAGACAGCAATACTACTTGTTCTACAGGACAGATTATTATTAAAATATAATAAGCAACGCATTCACATAACTTTTCAAACAGATCTTAGCAGTATGGTGAATCAGAAGTCTTCCCAGCACAAGGAAAACAGAGACAGTGAGAAACCCTTCCACTGAGCAGACAAACCAGAAAGACACAAACCAGACCTCTCTCCAGGACCTTGAAGCTATATCAGCGGCTGTCAACAAGCACTTAACCTGCTTCAGGCTCACATCACACATTAAAACTTGAGAAACAAGGATTCTAAACACTCATTCACATCATTCATTCTGCAGAGCACCTACAATTTTATTCTACAACATGGGACACAAACTGCACAAGTATCACGATGGTGCTTGCTCAAGAAAAACCTGACCACCTGCAGAACCTGAGGGAGTGTTTTCACCTGCAGCTCTGACAAGTTACAAATTATCTGAGCTAGGAAGTTGGAACAAAAGACTGAAAATTAATTCAAGCAAAGACTGTAAATGCTTTAAAGGTTTTAAAAAGAGAAACAAACTCCCTAACCACTCTTCTAAACTCTCCACTCCAAGCATTAAAAAAAACCCAAACAAAACCCCACAAACCAAAAGACAACAAAACAAAACAACAATTGATAAAAAGTTACCATTTATATCTACCAATTGGATCCCAAAATCCAGGTCGTGGAATGTTACAGGGTCCTTGGGTTGCTTGCTTATAAAAGCTATAGAACTTGAGCATCATTTCATTCGTTGGCTGAAATGAACCTAGTGAAAGCATTTAAAAATATAATTATATTGTAATCAAGAATATTAACGTGTATTTTACAAGCTTAGTACCAAAAAAGCCTGCAGTTTATTACAGCCCAATTCACAGCAGTGCAATTTAATCCAACAGAGGACATAGCATCTTCTTCTATGTACCAGCAGCAGTGACAATATTTACTTTACAAACAGCAAATTTCAGACTGAGTTAAATGGACTATAACCTTTACCACTCCTAAGGTCAGACTCTACAATTAGAATTAAAAAAACCAAAAGAGTAGTAACATAAAGTGAGCATCCTTTCACTTAGTTTAAAGGGACTGTTTTAATTCCCAGTAAACAAAGCATCTTGCAAGTCACCTTACTGTTGTAAAACTGCCGTAACCTACTGAAAGACTACAGAATAAAATAAAGAAGAAAGCCACAAACCCAAAGCACCTTTCCTCAGAGTTTTTATTTACTTTGGGTATTAGACAGCACTTTTAGTAATAGTTTCACTGCTTCTCCTGTTTTTATTTTCTCTTCTTTGCTGTGGAACACTGTTGTAAGAAGTTGAAAATTTGAATACAAAGCTGTAACAGCAGTCAGGGAAAAGTAATAACCAGTTTACTAAATCAAATAGTTCAAGGTTTGATTTCAAGTCATTACAAGCGTAACAGTGATTTTTATCTTAGTATCTCAATAAACCTCATTTTGCTTGTATCAGAATTAATGAAGTATGTAGCAACCAAATTTATATTTAATTACTAGGCTTTTTTATTACCCTTCTCAAAAATATTTTTTCTAATTTTTTTGCTTTTCAGCTCTTTTTCATCAGAGGGAACTCATGGCAAGACCTCCGAAGCTGTCAAACCAGCTCCAGGATTTCAGGGAGGCAGAGGCGGTGCCTCCCAGCGCACGGCGGCCGAAGGCAGCTGACAGGGCCCCTCCTCCAAGCGCCTGACTGAGGCACTTCTGTCCTGGGCTCAGGAGCCCCCGAACCGCCGATTCAGAACCTCTGAACCTCAGGACAGGCGGACAGCGGCACCAAGGCCGAGGTTTCCGGGCTTTCCTCCAGCCGCCGCCTGCTGGCAGGAGCCCAACCCGGGGCGGCTGAGGGTCGGGCGGCCCTACTGCCCGGGACTGAGGCACCCTGCGGGCCAGGCCACTGCCCCTGCTCGGGGACCGCTTGCCCCGGAGGAAGGAGCCGCCGGCAAGAGAGGGGTCCCGCTTCCCCAACCCTCCGGGCCCTGCCTGCCCCGCAGGTGCCAGCCAGGCGGCCGGGCCCTGTGCCGATGCCACCGGAGTCCCTTCCCTTCCGCCGTACCCCAGGCCGCACTTACCATTCTTGGGCAAGCTCTGGATCACCTTCACGGCCGCCTCGAACCTGGTGGCGTGCACGGAGCCGGTCTCCGCCATGTCCCCGTCCCCTCACCGGCCGCTGCCTCCTGCTCAGCAGCCGGGCCGCGTCAGGCGGGGCGGTCTCAGCTCAGCTTCCCAAGTCGCGGCACCCGCAGCCAACTGCACGGGAGAGTCTCTGAGCGGCGCAGGGCCATGGGCACCCAACCCCCGGTGGCAGCAGGGCGGGGTGCCCGGCCCCTGCCGCGCCCAACCCAGCCCCCGACACGGTTACCCAGCCCTCCCCCTCCAACAGGGCAACGTGTGCCCGCCCAACACCTCTTACCGGCCTTGCCCCGGCCTTGCCCCACCTTCCCACCTCCCAGGCTGAGCACCGCCCGTGGCGACCCCATCCCAGCCAACAAACCACCCCTACCTCCGCCCTACTTTCGGGCGCCCATGTTGTGGCTCCGTCAGCAGCACCCTCCGCCTCTCCTCACGCAGCCCTCGGCACGCCGGGAAATGTAGTCCTCTAGCCGCGCCCCGTGGCACGGGTGGGCCCCACGCAGGTGTCTCCTCCGCCCGTCCCCCCTCCGCGCTTTCCCTTCCTCCCGCCGCTATCGCAGGCAGCTCCCTCTCCGGCGGCCTCTCACAGAGGAAGGGCAAGAGCTGCGCGGAGGCGGCCGGCTGGCCCCACAGGCCGGGCTGAGGCCGAGGAGGAGCCGCTGGGTCAGCCCGTTCACAGGGGACTCTCAGAGCCGCTCGAGGTGATGGCGGGTTCAGTCCTGAGGGCTGAATGTTCAGTCCTGAAGTGCTGATCCCGGGGAGGGTCTGCCTTGTGGACTGAGGAAACAGTTTTCTTATTTTGGTTTTTTTCTTTGTTTCTTTCTCTCCGCCTCCTTCCTCTTCCTACCTTATCTCTTCCCTGTTTGTATATCCCAATTGCATGATACTTGCACGTCAAAAATGCAATATTCTACTCATTTTATGGAGCTGTTATCCTTAGCACATCCCCACCTCCCTAGCAGTCAGCTTTGCTGCTTCCTCCTCTTCTTTCAGCCATCCTCCTACTCACACCTAGTTCCATATAATTCACCTAAATTACCACTGCAGCCACTCATTTCTGTAATCTGTTTAACAACTTGTCTTTACATTAAAATTTCATGCATGAGATTTTAAAAGCCTAAAACCTGGGGAGTAACTATTTCCATGGTATTTGGCAAGGAAGGTGAATAGCAGTAGGGCACCACCAGCTTAGCTCAATAGCTAAATAAATGAATGGCTTTATTCTAAAGCACTGTGCATCCAGCAGTCTACAAAGTCAAACAAAAGTATGCCAAACCCACTGCTTTTGTAGCGAGTGGAATAATTTACCCAGTGAGCAACAGGATGAACTAATAGCCCCTTTGAATAAAATTGAGTACAAAATCTTGGCATTCGAGTCAGGTTCATTTATCTAGTACATATTTGTTTTAAATTCCTCTGAAGGCAGGTGTGTGTTCACAGCGTATGCCCTCTGGTGGCAAAGAAAAGTGCCGGAGAGAGGGAATTAGAGCAGATCAGTTCCTGCTCTGCTGAACGAGTACATTCCACAAGGTCAGCAGCCAGCTGGCCAGGGGAGAGCTTTGCTGGAGAGGAGCTGACACTTCCAGAGGTGTTCAAATAGGATTCCCTACACTGGACAAAAAATGAACTTGTGTTATGAACAACACTTCACAACTCGTGAATGTGACATTAATTTATCTGAATTTTTGTGTTTGGAGTGCTAGAGCTCAAAAGCTCTAAAGCTGTTGTGAGCTACATGCTAAGATCTATCATCTTTCTTATCCATGAAGGTAGGAATGACAGAAGCTTAGATCAAAGAGAAGCATTTGTTTGAAGATGTGGGTATCTGTATAAATATGGATTCTTTGAGTATGTAAGGAATTAATTGCAAGAAAATTATATAAAAATTAAGGCCCTCTTGTGAGGCCAGCTGACTCTTTACTTGAGAAAATCTATAATGACATTTAGCATTTAAATTGATTTAAGAGAAATGCAGTCTGCATTTTTATAATGAATGTTCCCAGACTTTCACTGAAAGTCGGCTTTGTAAGAGATGCAAATGACAACCTATTTAATAGCTGTGCACTGAAACAGAAGCTGCCCTCTTTGCACTGAAGATGTGTGAGAGTGTGAGATCTGCAGATCCAAAATAAGGCACTTAAAGTAACCCAAAATAATCAGCACCATCCTGTCCTAAGACAAGGATAAAATAGTAATGAGAGGCAAACTTTGAGCACTGGTGAGCCTGTGAGAATGTAAAACAAATGACTAATTAATTTAAAGGCTCATATACAATACTAAGTAGCATTGCTATTAGCTGTCCCTGTGTATACATTTTGCATTCTCATTGCAGTTACGTTTGTGTAGGGTTAGCAATAATCAAATGTGATATACAGGTAATAAAAGAAACACTCTCATCTCCTGCAGACATCCAGGAATGGACGCACAGCCTTATCTTTAGCTGGAGATCTAGACTCCATTTTTTAGGGAAAAAAACTGTATGACATTTCTCTGTCATCTGCTGAGTACCCATTGGGAATGACCACATGCTTGTAAAACCTAATTATAATCTGTGTGTTGAACTGGGCTGTGTTTCTATTGCTCCACAAAAGCAGTCTCCAAAACAATCATAAGTACAGCCAGCTCTTATTCTTTTTTTGATCCCATGTATGAGAAACTAAACATTGGGGGCTGTGATAGAAAACCTGACCAGTGATGTCCATCAGTTAGGATGTGAGAGGCCATGGTAGTCTGCTACCAGTGTGATTTGGCAGTGAGTGCAGTGAGTGATGTTTAACATGTTTGAGTGCTTTGGTGTCCTCACACCACTCTTCACTTGGTGTTTCACAAACTACTTACGAAGAGCCTGTGAATTGCTTATGTGAGGCCCTCCTGGCTGTATTGACACACATAATTTATATCTTGTATGGATTCAGGCAGTTGTACTGCCTGAAGGAGTATGCTTAGGGGATGTCTGGAGAAAAGGCAAACAAGTCTGATCCTGAGTGTAACCTTGGACCTTTCCTGCACAGATGGATTATGGATGGTTATTGAGCCAGTGGTGTTACAGCACAGAATTGTTTATCAAAGTCTGATGTGCTGAGCTACTGTAGGGGCCTCATTTTGTGCTGTGTGTAAGCTGCCATTGTCCCTTCATGGTCTAATTCATATACCAGGTCTGCCTTAGTTTTCTAGCAGTTGCTTCCATTGCCAACCTACACCCCAGTTCAGCTTGAAAAGCACCTTCATTTTACTTGAGGGACAAAGGACTCAGTTACATTATGCAAGTGGAAAGCAGAAACTAGAATCAATTATGCCTGTTGCTCCCTCAGGGGTCTGAATCATGGCATAGTATTTTACAGAAATATTTTTAAATGTCTCTTAAGAAAGTAGACCATAGTCTCATATGCATTATGAGGAAGTTCTGTAAGCTACCAGATTCAAGAGCATGTAATTTTAGCAAAGCTTACTTTTTGAAGTATGTAATCCAGCAGGGAAGGAGAATGAATTATTTAAAACCTAATAGTCATAATTATGAAGAACTAAATTAGCATTAACAGTTTTGAAGTCAAATCTGCATGCTGATGACGAATGGAAATCAGTTGTGTAAGGACAGAGCTTTTCAGGAGTAGTTTTCTACATTGTTTACAGTAGAAAGGCTAATATATCAAATGACATTTACTTACAGATTTTTTTTAGTGAAATCATGAAGGGTATTTGTGTCAAAATCAACTGCTCTGGAGAAAGAAAACTATTTGCCTTGTGTGAATAAGGGAAAAACAGCAGCTGAAGTTTGTCTGCCTATGCAGACCAATCCCTATTCTTCAGGAAAAGCCCTTTGGGCAAAGGACTGGCTTGACACAAGCAAGAATGCTTTTGGGGATGGAAGCTTCCTTGTGAGGTTCAGATACACCCCTTAATAATTCATCTGGAAATACCAATTCATTTCACAGTTGGGGATTAAGTAATGGCATTACTTTTAACCATTATTCACAGCAGCTGCTTTGCCTAAGGATTAGGATCCATGTTGTCAAAGGTGTTAAAGGCAATATATCCCATTCAGATCTCTTGAATTATTCAATTCAGGTATCTCAAGTCCTTCAGTAATCAATATTTTGAGCTGCATTTTTTGTTTCCCCCACACTTGCTCACTTCTCATACATTTCAAAAAAGAGGATGCAGTAACAAAATTATAAGCTTAGATTAACTTCATAAAATGCTCTTTGGAGAACAAAATACGTTCCTACTTCCAAAGACGTTCAGCAGCATTTGACTTTGCATTGAACTATACAGTACTTATGAAGTCAGAGCCTTTTACAAGTTTATATCTTTGCAGGTCTAGAGTATAATGCAGTGCCATATTGTGTCTTAAGCCCCTTTTTTTTCTCCAGGCTTACGATTAATTTATTTTATGAAATTTTTAATAAAGTTTCATTTTCCTTATTTCCTCAAGGTGTTATTTTTGTTGAGCCAGAAGATAGTTATAAAAGAATTGTTCAGATTTCACAGATTCTAGAAAGATCATTTAAAAATCCTGTTCCCTTATACAGCCATGAACTGAGCTTTGAAAAGTATGCAGTTTCATCTTGCAGCAATGACAAACTGTCTTATTATAGACAACTGCAGCAGACAGCTCATAACAAATATTTATTCTTTTCCGTCCAGTAAAAAATACAGCATCTGGAGGTCAAATCATGCAGTCATTTACAGTGATATATATTTGGACTTCCAAGATTTTGGGATATTTATGCTGTTACACATTTTCATAATGCAAATGAGTAGAATTTGACTCTGAAAAATCTAACTATGTCTGGCATATTATTTCTGTTTTGACATCTGTGCTTCTTATCTTCACAACCACTGCTGCTAAAGTTTTAGAAGCCTATCCCTGGTGTAATTTGCCTCTTGGGAATAGCAAACAAAATACTGTGACTGTATCACATTAATGTGCTTATACAATGGCATATTGATAGCCAGACAGCTCTTATGATTCTTTTTTTTCAGAATTTGGAAAAGAAAAAAAAATCTAAAAAACCATCTTTAGCTATTTTTCTCTAAAAATTCTGGCAAAGGAAAGGGTTCCTTCAAGCAAATCTGAAAAATGACTTAGTGGAAAAGTTTTCATGACACACATTTACCAGTGTGTAAAACCTGGAATATAACCTGGAAAGATAACTGAAGTCAGTTGTCTTCTGGTCTGTGCCTATCATTTGGGATATTTATTCAGGCAGAAAATATACCACCATTGGTCAATTGGATTCAACAACCTAATCTAACAGATTAGAGATGATTTTATGGAGTGAGTCCTCCAGCAAACAAACTCTAAGAAGGATTTAAGACAGAGTTTAAATGGTTACATAAGCACCCTGCTCTGTTGCTGTACAGGTCCTCACAGACTTCCTTGGAAGTCAGTGCCAGGTAGATGCTTTTTCCAGCTATAAACCACAGCTTTTTTACTCTTGTATTTAGGTCAGGTCTGGGACTGGACATTATCCAAAAATGTTTATCTGGGAAGCCTTATTGTGAAAGAAATTTGACATTCAGGAACTGTTTCAGTTTATACTGTTAGATCAGACTGAAATAAAGGAGTCATTTTTTACTTTCCTTTGCATTAAAATGTTCTGGTTATAACATATGTTCATCATGAGAAGCTTTGTTATCAAAGCTTTTGTAAATACCAGAAAGGCTAATGAGGAAAGACAGCTGTCAACTGATGTTCCTCAAAGCACAGAAAAAAAATAATCAATCAATAATCAATAATAATAATCACCTAAACAGTGATGTTTCCAGGTAAAGTTCCTCTGCTGCAGATAAAGGTAGAAATGCAGGGAGAGCTGGGCAGCCACGTCACTGTGACAGCAGTTACATTGGGGTCTGTCACAACGAGTAATCTAATAGAGAGCAGAGGGCAGTTCTGGGAGGCATTACCAGTCTTTAACCACAGATATACCCATTAAAGAGCCCAAGTCTTTGGTGTCATACAGATCACTTGAAAACATCCTGAAATCAAAAGTTAGTACTTCAAATCTTCAATACAAAAGAAACAGGACAATGAAATATGCTCCGTTTCTCCTAGCTATTTGTATAGCCTTTATTGACAGTTTTAATCTTCCTGCAGGTTTGTTTGCTGGATTAGAGAACTCACAAATATCCTCCTGAAGGGTTCTCCAGCAATCCTACAAATCCTTAAAAATAAAAGTCAAGTGACATCTTGATTTCTTTTATTGAGAATTTAATTCATGGCTGCTTTCACTCCAGGAACTTAATTCTTTTGGGATTCTTAGGCCTTTCCAGTATTTTAAGATCTTTCTTAAATCATAGCTAGCTTGGTAGAGTGGTGGCTGCAGTAATGCTTGTATTAATGTCATGGGTCATAGAGGACTGAGGTATTGCCTTCTCCAGTCTCAACATTCTCAATCATATCCAGAATTCATTAACCCTTTCGGATATAGAGGTGGATGAAGGCCTCAGCACAGGATCTTCGTACCCTACTTGAAGCTGAGGACCCCTGTTAGAAGTGTGGACTCTTAAAACTTCTGTTTGGAGTGATGGAATGATATTTGGTTATATTCAGCTATGCTGGGTTTACAACTTGCTTATCATATTACTGTGTCATGTCAGTCTCTTTCTATTATTTGTCACTTTCCTAATCATTGTGCTCTCTGCAAATATTGGCAGTGATTTTAGTGTTTTCTTGTAGGTTATTCAAACTAAGTTGAAGAAGAATTCAAGGTCAGTACATCAGCCATTTTTTATTTAATATGCATCATAATGATTTTCTATACCAGTAATTATCTATTTTTTTTAATTTATTGCTGTTTCTCAATCAAAATTTTTTGCAGTCATAGATTGTAGACGTATAAATACAATTATTCTACAGCACTGTTACATTTATCTTTCAAACTTGTATTCTCAGAAAAGAGGAAATTGAATTATCCTGAATACATGTGTACTTCTCTGGACATTCATCTTGATATACATTAATTAAATTATCCTTCTTTATTTCTTAATGGAATCTCATATCAGTCATTTTGTTGCATTGTTGCATCTGGTGTTGATATTGATAGGACTGTAATATCTATGTATCTTTTTTCAATATTGGCACAATCTCTGCTTTCTTTCAGCACAACCTTTGCTTTCTTTCAGTGCTCTGGAATTTCTCCAGTGTTTGAAAACTAAGTATGAATATTAACAGTCCATAATGCTCTTTTCTGCCTCACTTAAAACTCCTGGATGTGATTAATCTGCACATGCTGATTTGAGAAGTTCTAAATTTAGAACTTGCAGATAATTAGATGTCCCTTGATTTTCCATTTACTGTAAATAAAAAAATGTAGTTTTAAACACTGTGATTAAAGTTCTCTTTTTGTTGCTCTGTTCACCCGCCTGGTATTATACCATTTCACTGTCTGTTCAAAATCCTACAAGTGGGAAGGCCTCTGAACTGCTAAATATTTTTTTTAAAAAAGGTAGTGACATTTTGTTGCAGATTACCTTTGACTTGCATGAACCCTTGGGATAAAGGTCTGCCAGCTACCTTAGCAAATCATGCATTATAAGCAGCTCAGTCCTGTTTCAAACCTTTGCAGGAGGGGGTTGTTGTTCATTTTTCACTTGTTAACATTCTCATTCTTTTGCATGGTAGTTATAAAAAAAAGTCTTTAAAATGAAAACCTTTGATTAGTAGGGTTGTCTATCACAAAGTCTAAATTTCTATGTCATGATAACTATACCGAGGATACCATTTGTTGATTTCCTTTTTCAAAAAGTTTTCAAAATATTTCAAACATTGGAAAAAAGGTACACTAAATACACAAATCCAAAACTGGGAGGGGAGGTGGGGGCAGAGGAAGGACTGAGAGTCATTCACAAAACAGATTAAACCACTGTAACCACAGCCCAAATAGGTGTTGGAGACAAAATAGCATTTGTGCTGACTAAGTCTGTAATTATGCACATGTTCAAGATCAACATCCTGAGCACCCCATGGATTTCACAATAGTAAAATTAAGTCCTGTGCACATTGACAAGGTGGAGCCTCTGGCTGTCAGGAATTCTGGCCTTGTGTTGTTCTTCTGACACCTGCCATTAGCCTTATTTTTGTCTCAGATTTGTACTCTCAGTCAGAGTCCCAGATGGATATTTTCTAAATTATTGTTAAGGAGCTTCAGGTTTGCTGTGTGCTGTCACCTGCATCACTAAAACTATTTCTGTATATGTCCCTAAAGAATCTCTGGCATAGCTGGTATAAGGGAATCGATGATAACAGAATAAATATGTACAAGAATGATAAAATAATTACATTTTTTACCTCAGACACCAAAATTTTGAAGTTGTCTTACATGTCCTGAAATGGAAAATTTAGGGATGCAAAGTAGGATGAGTCCCCAAATCAATGGATCTGGATACTTTACATTATTGAAAAGAGGTATAGAGAAAATTACTTGAGAAAAAAAACAGTAAAACAGCTGTATTAAAAGAAAATGAAGGCTAATGCCCATGCTAGATTGTATGTCTGTGCTGCCTGCTCAATTGTTCCAAACAGGCCATCTTCCTTTGGTCTGGATCTCCTTCTCATGTGGCTAAATTATATGTTTCCCAGTGGGGCCTGCCTTTTTCAGAGCAGTTTTTTAACACACTGGAGCTATTTAAAAGGTATTCCATGTGTCCACAAAATGTCTTAATTTTTCAGATTAGCTCACAGATCACCCACTATTCAAAAGAGCAGAATGGAGCTAGAACAAGAGTGTCAGCTCACTCTGTTGTGACACTGAATTCCCCCATTAGTAAAAGGCTGGGAATTAAAACCAAAATAGACAAAAGTTATTAATTTTCAAGTTTCACCCCCATCTAATTGACAGTGTTAAATCACATTTTAATAAAGTGCAATTTTAAACCTTCCCATGAACACATTCCCTGCCAGCTACTTTTGAGGTGTTGGAAGAGGTGACCACCTCCTGCACATCCACAGCTGCTGGTTGCTGGCCTCTGATCTGCACTGAAACTGCTCTCATAAATGCTCCTAAATACATTTCAGCCAGAGGTTCAGATAAACAGTTTTAAGTTTCTGACAAAGTCCTAGCTGCAGATTTGTCTTGGTGGGTCTGTGTGAAGATGGCCAAGTCTTGGCTACAAATCTGTCCCCAGCACAAGCCTCTCACGTGGATGGAGATGTTTTGGTGAACCTCGCTGGTCATGGCATAGGTTTATATTGTCACTGGGGTTGGTTGCACTGTCCTCTAGTGAGGAACCAGGCTCCCACAGCTGACCTGAAGCACTCTGGCAATACACATTCTTTTAACTGGTGCTTTAGTATTTATGAAGCAGACACACTCATTCATTCACATACAGAAGTCAGGTGTCTCCTCACCATCTGCATTAGGTAGAGAGGATCAATTTTCTCATCCCACTGTGACTTAATGTCATTCATGCAATGTGGCCCTCCCTGAATAATAGATGTGATTATATGTTTTCTGGTAAACAGTTTTCTGTCTTTTCCACTCTACAGGTATGATGTTGAGAAATGGTTGAACAAAACCAAATAACTTTAATTGGTAGGACAAGATGTGTTGAATTATCCTGGATTAATTACTGAGTGATATAATAAAATATCAAAGCAGTTTTCTAAATGGCAGTGAGAAAGAAGAAATACAAGTCATACCAACCCTCCAGCTAGAATTAGACACATATATTGCCTTTGTGTCCTAAATTTATCTTTCAGACTGATTTATATGAAAACAAACCCTCTTGTGACTAAATCTCCTCCTACAAGCCAACTGAGAAGGTTAAGAAATGTGAGATATATCAAATACAGTTTGCAGTTTTAAACACTACTAAACAAGCGAGTAAAACACATGGTAAAACAAGTGTATCACTTCAATAAATGTATGCCAGCTGAGGGAAAACCGAGTTCTTTCATTATTTTGAAGTTTTCCTACACAAAGATAAATTATATGAGAGATCTGCCTTAGGCAGGGGCAAACACACAAAATCAGCCTGCTATTGTGAGATTTCTGACATAATTTAAGGCATGGACTAATATAATTGGTTTGGCATTACCCTGCATGGGAAAAAAAACATTTCACAATGAATAAGCCTTTTTGCTTATTTTATCTTTTGTAGCTTGTGAGCTACTTTGACACAAAAATACTTCCTTTTATTTGATCAAAAACTTTCACAAAAAAATAGTTATGCACTGGAAAGCATAATTAATACATTTTGTTATGTGAATAAGCCCTAGCAATGGATTAAATGTGAATTAAATGTTACATTGTTGCTGTGACCCTTATTCCTGGACACTGATAAATAAATACACTCCCCTGTGGCTTCACTAAACCTTTGAAAAGTACATTTGTATGCAAATCTGTGAAAAGGCATATGACAATGTCACCTTTAGCACTGCACAACTTGTGCAATACCACAGCAACCCATGGAACAGTCTGAGAGCTGATGTATTGAAAGATCCAGACCGTTTTTAGTGGGAACATTTAAAATCTGAGAGGATAAAAAGCTGAACTGTGAAGTACAGAGGGCATTTTGCCATGTGGAAGGGATGAGCTGGACAACCTGCTAGGCTTTCCTATTAATATCTTCTATCAATATACGCAATATTCTCATGGACATTTGCCTACTCTTCCTAAAAATTCCTAAGCATTAAAATAAGTGACACTCTGATGAAGAAAATACAGGTGTCTGCCATGTGCTAAGGGCATGCTTAGTAGCTACCAGGCTCATGCTGGTGTGTCATGGCTAATGGTGTGACCACACTGAAAGGCGGCAGAGTTGTGTCTGACTCACGGCTACTTCAACCAACACTACCTGGCTTTCAGCTGAGCTGCAGCAACAACAAAACAGCTTACACCACAGGCTTATCTTACAGATTGATGTAGTTTACAGGCACTCTAGAACTGTAACAGAATATCACTTTAGAGAATTTTATTTTTCTAAGAGAGTACTATAGCATGAGGCTGTTGTAAGTAACATTAACAGTTAACTGAAAGCAAGCTTTTATGATTATGAAGACCTAGTATTTTTCAATGAGGTACCACATCAGATTTGCTGCTCTTTTCCTAACACAGATGAAGAAAACATTTGAATATTAAACTTTTTTTATCTGAGATAAGGAGCCCTTAGGGCCACACAATAAAAATAATTACAAATTAGGTATATTATTCATTTGAGCAAGAACATGAATCCAATTCTTTTTGACAAGACATTGTTTCTTCCACTGAAAACCAGAAGTTTTCAAAAGAGAGACTGTTTCAATAAATTTCTAGGATAAAAAGGCCTCCACCCTTTATTAGCCTGCATGGAGATACCCAGCCAAGTATCACATTGTCTTTGAGACCATAGGATGATGGCACTTACTAGATAATTAACTGCTCTTCAGCCTGCTAAGATTTCAGTATTAATAGTAGGATTTGGTTTTTCAGATTTAGAGCAAATGATCTTTACATGGTAGGAGTAACTGGTAGTAGCAGTTCACAGTTTTCTGTGGATTGACTGCAGTCCACAGTTTCCTGTGAATTTTGTAGCTTTTATGAGAAAATGAGACAAAATAAATGCCTGAGTCCAAGTGTATGTCCTGTGTGGGAAGTAGCTCTATTTTTTAGTACTCTCCTCAGATCCACCTGCTCCTTATTTCTGGGTCCTGCAAACCTCTCCACTCTCTCATCCTAGAATTCATCCTACTGTTAAATTACAGGTGCCAGGGGATACAATCCCTCTGTACCATTATCCATCACAATGTTAATGTGTATTCAAAAAGAACAAATGCAGAGAAAATCCCCTGGCCTTTGCAGTGCACAATCATCATTAGCATAGCCTGATTCCTCAATGGATGCATTTTAACTCTTAAAAACTCTACTAAGAGCATGCAAATATATTGCTTTAAGAAACTTTGGAATTAATCAAAAGTTGTCAGGTTTTCTTAGGAAGAACAGGAGATATGTCCCTGAATATGGCCTTCTGCAAGTTTTGGAAGTCTTCATACAGAGGGGCTTTAACCTCATGGATGAAATATTTGTAATGGATTCAGCAGAACACATTTCTCCTTGTTTCCTTCTCACAAACTCTCTGAAGGAGAAACAAAAAAAGTCTGAAATCAAAAGGTGCATCATTAGGGCTAAATTAAAACTGACATACATATAAGCAATTGGAAGTAAAGCATGCAAGGGGAAACATAACTACAAATTTCACATACAGTACAGTGAGGTGTCTATACTCTTATTTCCTATGTAAAACAGCATCTTCATGTCTTTTGCAGTCAGAACAGTATTGAATAAATAATTTTTTTTTCCTTAGTGTATAAATATAAAAAAGAAGATACCTAGTTGGAAGCTGTCTTCCAATTGATGTGAAAACCTAGACAGGCTCCACTTGATACAGCAAAAAAATTTTGAGAAGTACAAACATGTCAGATACAGAGTGAAGAGTCGGATGTTTGAAGAGAAGTGATAGCAAGCATAATTAACCCACTTCACACTCAGAATTATTTTAAAGAATGATAGAAACATTTTTAATACTGAGTAAGTATGCATTTATTACATAACAGTGTTTAAAAGTTCCCAACACTTTAGGAAGCACACTGGCCAGAAAAATACTGTGAGATTATTGTGTTCATGACCAAATAAATTGAAGCATTCACAGCTAATGTTGACATCAAATAGTTTAGAAAAGCGGGGAGCTCCCTTTGGTAATTTAACTGTTCACTTCTAATTGTGCTGGTGCATCATAAATATTGTTCATATTTGCATTTGCTGCCCTCTGACCCAAGTAATTTTCCAGTGGCATATATTCACATTCACTGCAGGTAACTTTCATTAGTGGTAATTAAAGGACAATTTTTACAGTGTTGTGCTACAGGAAACACTAAGTGGTTGCTGAGATTGATTAATGTATAAACTAAGTTTGAGACATGTAATCAATCTTACAGGCACAAGAGATTGTTCCTGTAATGCAATGAAAAGTAACAGGAAAGTCAAACCCAGGTTATTCTGAATAGCCAATGCTTACCCTTTAAATTCTCTAGGGTTGCACTAAATGGTCTGATTTATTTTTAAATGTTCTCAACAGAGAATAGCCTTAGTTTATATGTAATAACTTTTTACCCTCATTATCTGCACAGTCTGTTTGGGCTCTGACTGGGAAACTACTGAGGATGTCAATGTAATCTTAGCATGGAAATTTATTTTCTAGTAGACAAACTGCATGTGAGAGTTGCTGTGCATCTAATCCCATTCCTTTTGCCTGCAATACCTACAGAAGATACTCCATTTCAAATACTGCTGAACCCCAGAGACACAAGATTGCTTCAAGCTGAAGCTTCACTGTTTCACTGGAGGCTGGAACAGCCCCAGGAACTGTAATGTGTTTTCATTTGATGAAAAAAACCCTATTATGCTATGCTTATTTTGTCATCCAAATACTGTGCTGAGAAATGTTATCACTGCAGAGTTTCTGTCAAATACTTATTTTTATGGGGAAAATAGCACTCTTTCTGTAGTAGCATGATGTTATCATTTAATTATTTTTTCTTTTCTGCTTTATGATGGAAAGCTGCAGTTCAATTAAGTATATATTTAAATGCAAAAAAGGCATATCAGTTAATCAGAACAGAGTATGAATGCTTTTAATCTGCATCAAAAAACCTGCAAGGCTTAAAAAAAGACCAAAAAAAACCAAAATAAAAATATTTTTAATAGAAAGTATATAGAAGTAATTCCTATCCATGCTCCTGTTTCCTCAAAAATGATGAAAAACTCCAATTGTGCAGTTAGATTATCTTCACATGAAGATTTTCTTTTAAGGCTTCGCATTATACCAAGATGAGTCTCTGATTTCTTTAGGTTTAGCATAAAAATGGATATACATAAATAATTTCAATTGGTAAAAAAATACTAAAAATCCATAGAGTTAGGTCAGATGTTAGCTCTGAAACACAGAGAACTGAAACACAGATGTTTACTGCTCTGGCTTTTGTCCATCCAGTTAATGTACATAAATTTAGTATTGACGATAGGAAATAAATTAGGCTAGAGACTGCAGTTAGGCATAGCCATAAGCACAGACTAACCAATTTTGAGGTTCATATAAACTAGATTATGGCACTATTACTGTCAATTCTCCATTATTTAGGTTCATGAGATACCAGCAACTGATGAGGAATAGAAAAACCTGGATAGTAGAGGTTATCCAAACAACACCAGAGACACCTCAATTATGCATGTAGTCAGTATAGCCCAGAAGAGCTTTTTAACTCTAGGTTCAGCACTAGCCAGTGGTCTGAAGACATGATTTGCAGTGTTGCATTAATTTGCAAAGCCATCTTAGGATCTGCATCTCAAGGATGCAATTATATTCCTGATGACCCTGCAAATAATGTCTGAGCCAATAAGCCTCACTAAGCCTGGGGTGACTCTACAGGTAAGTAAGTGTATTCACTTTCTGTATTTTTCTGTTATTCACATACACTTTATCAGGTGGTGCAAAACAGAGCAGAGATGGGACTAGTGGTGTTTTCAGACTCCAAAACATTCCTCAAGATCTTGAGCAAGGTTTTGTCCTGCTAGGGACACTTATCCCAAGCAGTTAAGCAAACAGGACACTGCTGACATGGGGCATCCACCTTTCAGTGTTTGATTTCAGGTCAGGGACACAGAAAACTTGCCTTTGGATCTGCTATATTCCCTTTTACTCCACATTATCAAAATATTACCTTTTCCTGGGCAAAGCGCCTCTCTCTCTCTGCTTTTGACCAGAACCTCTACGTAGGGTGCAAAACCTTTCCCAGGGAAGGTTTTACTCGCATGTATCAAAGAAAGTCTTCCATTTTAAAAGACATCCTCCAACAAACAGCTATTTCATCAGGAAATTCCAACCTGTCCTCTAAAAAGTAGACCAAACCTGAATGGGTTTATTCAGAAAGCTGACTTTAACTTAGTGGTTAAGCCTTGCAATGTGACTGATTCTTTTCATATTTAAAATAGCCCCCAAAGCCAGTAAATAAAAGAAGGCCAAAAAAATTGCTAATAAAAAGAACTACTGCCAGAAATCCACCTCCTGCTTAAAGTGGTTACTTTAAAGCCAGCAGCACTTCCTTAAAATGTTTTTAAAACAAAGTAGTTTAGCCTCAATTGTTACTGGTGTAAGAAGCAAGCCATCTTGTCATTTGTCACACAGTACCCATGTTACCTAGTTTAAGTCTAGAAAGACAGAAATAGGCTTTTTTGAGATTCTGCATATGTATTTCTGCATCACCAGGGTCTGGATCATCTACTTTTCCCAAGCTCTTAGGGCAGTGGATGCCTTCTCTGCCTTGACAGTATTTTGAGTGCTTAATAAGTTAAGTGTACCTTGTGATGGGCAGCTGGAGGAGATGGCAGCAGAAGGGACCTAGATCAGGACCTGAGAGCAGAAGATGTGGGAGGAATGCTTTGATGCAGTGAAAATGAAAAGGCAACATCAGGTGACAACCTGGTAGATGGAGGCTGTGGTAAGAACAACAAAAGAATGGAGACCAAAATGAAAGAGGCCAAAGGAACAGAGGATCCAGTGGAACACGGTGGGGGGAACAACCAAGATGACAGATTTAGGAAAGGGTAGTGGAAGTGAGAGAAAAGGAAGGACCACTGACACCAAAGCACTGCTGAGGAGCAAAGATAAGCACAGAGGAAGATTAAGAGGAAGGAGTCTTATGAAAAATGAGGTTGAGACAGAAGGATAATTCTGCAAGTGAAAATATATTAGAGGACAAAAGTCATGTAAAAATACAGTAAAACTATTTTTGTACTGCTCTTATCTTGTGTATTCTCAAAGCTGCAATTTTGAATCTTTTTTTTTATGCTCTTCAGCATTTCATGCTGCCTAGCAATGCCTGGCTGGCATGTGCTGCCTCTGCTGCACAGAGCTCACTGGCTGCCTAGCAACTGGCAAGGGGGTGCAGTGGGGTCCCTGGACCAGGCTCAGGGATGCAGCCCTGCCCTCAAAAATCCTGCTCCACAGATGAGGCAGGAAGGAGCATTTCCAATTGTCACAGCTGTGAGGAAAACCTTAAAAATATAAATTGGGAAAGGGGGCAAACAGAGATGCCTGCAAAAGTGTAGTGAGCTTGAAAAATTGTCTCTGAGAAGTGGGAACAACTGCATTCATCTCTGGAATACTCGGACACCCCATGATAGTAACTGAGGTATCAATAATTTAATTATTCTGGTTCTTAAGTAAGGCTCTGTAGGCTAGATCTAAAGCACAGGAAGACAACACAGCTATGCAGCTTCTTGACTGGCTACTTCTGATTTTGTATAGGAAATACCAAAAAGGTTACTTTTGTTCCCAGAAAAAAAAAACTAAAACCAAAACCAAAGTATTAAGTATTCACATAACTTTGTCTCGGTACAGCCACACTGTAGTAAATATATCACTGAACTCATCAAAAATTTTCTTACAAGAACACAAGACTTGGTATTTGGCAGTATAGTTGAAGGGGCTGTACTGAAAAGCTTCTGTGTCCTCTGTGCTTCCAGCTTGCCTCCTCAGACCCCTCTCCCTTGCTATTGCTCTGCCAAAAGTGCTCGTGCAGCTTAACAGTGGAATCAGGAATTGATCCTGCCTAGAAACAGTGCAACAAACAGTAAAGGGTTATCTGGCAATCAACACTACCAAAGCAAGTAATGTTCCCAAGTGAAAAAACAAAGACACTTGCCAATCCCTGCCTAGAAAAGGGAATAGACAGTTACAGGGCTACACAAATCACAGTGCAGGAGAAGTTGCTTTGATGCTGCTACTTCAATGCTAGTTTTAAGAGGTGCATTTAGATTTTCCAGTAATTTTTCACTGCCAGTCAAAAATGAGCCATGTCCCAGAAGGGCAGTATTGCCCCTAGAAACAATCATACCTGACTGAGGAGGAGCAAATCTCAGACAGACAGTTGAGACACTGAGAGTTATATATGCATACTTTACTCTGGATGGGATCTCATTCAGCTGATTGTTTGGGTGGAGCTTGAAGAGCACCATTACATTTTTTTCCTCTACCAGTCCAGCTACTCCAGCCAGTGAAATTGTTGTTCCAATCTCTCTTACACACCTGAAGTATCTTGAGTAAGCTAGCTAACTTTGATGCTTGTGTGGAGCAATGGGAAAGTGTGATAATTAAAAAACAAACCACAACAAAACAAAATAATAGAATAATTTCTAAAGAAAAACCCAGCAGATGCACATGAGAGTCTTCAGCAAAGGTGTCAACTCATGCCCAGGTTTATTTCCTCTGGTTCTGATAGATTTAGCTAGCACTTCCAGAGTTACCCAAAAGTCTCTGTGCTTCCAGGTGCTTTGGAATCACTTGGTGTAGTCACCATGCACACTTATGAAGCTAGTTTGGGTCTATTATAGCTGAGTTAATAAACCTTCCAAGAACTTCAGGCACGAGAAACACACTACAAAGACACTCCAGCGACCCTGCAGAGAGTCATTGGGAAAGCAGGACTAGCATGGGGCAGGAGCTAATTAGGCCTGCTGCTCTAATCAATTGATCATGTCCACACCACGATTCCCACTGCATCTTGTGCTGCGTGGCCCTCGCAGCACTACTGCTGTGGTTGTATGGCACTAAATTAAAACGCCCTGCTGGAGCTGACACAGCTCAGCGTGCTCAGTTTGGGTGTTTCTGTACCTACCAGAGGTCTGTGTGCTGACCCACAGAGCTGCGGTGTCAGAGGAACCTGAAGGTCTCAGTGCAGATGTCACAAGGTGGCGCCCTCTGACGCAGCCTTCCAAGCTCTTCTGGAGCTCACATCTTGAGGTGGAGTTAGTAATGGTTTTGGTTTTTTTTTGCAAGGCCTTTTGGGTCGAGATCCCAAAGGAGGGGCTGTAAACCCTCCTGGAGCCTCCGATCCAGCAGATGACAGTTTTGAGATGACAGTTTTCTGGAAGCCAGCACTACCCAGCTCATCTTCTGTCCTGTCATCTGCCTGTAGGACAAGGTTGTCCCCAGAAGCAAAGCACAATCCATTTAGTAAAACACACACCACTGTTTTCTCCAACACTGAAAAAAGCTGACTTGCAAGACCCAATGTATCTGCTGTCTCTTCATACAGGGGCAGCAATAGCATTTTAAGACAAGTCAACAGCAGTTGTGCTACATTTGAGGATGTTAACAGCTTCCCTGAAGTCAGTCTTTGATCTGTAAGCAACTACAGACTCATCCAAGCCAATGGGTTTTAGGCAATTTGCAGCCAGACTGAACAGAGGAATCAAATTTGTATCATGACAGCTGGAAACAAGAAGCCAGTACACAAGGTGGTTTCTGATCACACTTGCTCTGGGACCCATTAGAAGTCTGTCTGTATGTCAAAACTCTTACAAATTAAATGCAATTATTTTACATTAAGAGGGTGCTTGGAATCCAAAATAAAATGTTATATTGGAAATTATATGATGTCCTGAAGAGAGTTATTGAAGATACTTGAAACAATTTTTTTTAAGCTGCCAAATGAATTAACCATGAGAAAACAGAAATGTGGATGCACTTCTATCCAACAGCAAGTGCTGCAAATGTACCAGCTCCTTCCTCTACTACCCCAGACGGTACTCTGTCTACCTGTTCCCAGCCAGACTGTGGTAACTCCAGCTGCACAGAATTTTCCAGGTCCACCATTCTTTCCCAGCTCTCTGACGTTCATCCTCACTTCCATGGTTCTAGACCAA
Source organism: Calypte anna (assembly GCF_003957555.1). Classification (NCBI taxonomy): domain Eukaryota; kingdom Metazoa; phylum Chordata; class Aves; order Apodiformes; family Trochilidae; genus Calypte; species Calypte anna. Next base: position 17,088,596 of record NC_044245.1, read on the forward strand.
GACGCTGGACTGTGATAACCTCAGATAGGAAGGGAGATCTATTTTTCCTCTCTCCAACTTAGACTCATCAGCAGGTACACCAGAAGATCCTGACCAGAATGGTTTTTAGTGCTGCAAACCAAAGCCCTTACAGAGAGATGAGGCACAGAGATGATTGCTCTTACTCCAATGTGTTTCAGAATATTTTTTTCTGAAATGTGCTAACTTCACAGCTGTGTGGGTTTCTCTGCACATTCTAAAATGCAAGAACTATTACCAGTTGTGTTTGTAACCGAGTACACACAGCACACAATGCCAAGGCATGAATAACTGGACCTGGAAACAGCTTCTTCTGGGCCTGTTACTCATTGCAAAGGCAGGCTTCAGCAACCCAGCATAGAAGCCACCTTTTGCTATTGGCTTTTCTTCTGGTATGATCACAGAAACAGGAGTTTGTTTACAAAAAAACCAAAACCAAAACAACAACAAAAAAAATCCTAACCAACCCAAACACATGCAAGAAAGATTGTACTAAATAATCACCACACCCTTATCTTCCATAGCTTTGCAACAACCACAGGAGGCCCTGAACAATGATTAACAACTGAGGTAAAAGAGCGGCAGCCAAACATTTAAGTCCTTCTTATGAAACTGAACCAGAAAAACACTAAGTGACAATTATTATTTCAGGGGTGGGCTTCACGAAGACCTGAACAGCTTAGATTTTTTTATTTCCCCCTTCCGCTTGGGATAACCCCCGGAGAAGGCTAACTACCACTAGTCGCGATGCTCCTACCGTTTTACCAGTTGTGCTGCCATAGAAATGTCTATCCTGACGGGAGGCTGGGAGGCTGGATAGCCAGGACCAGGACCGCCCTTCCCTCCTAGAGCCTTTTGGCTTCTCCGGAAGAGAGGCGCTGCCTCAGGGCAGCACTGATGGGGCTTTTTTTGAGGGAGCTGCAAGAAGGACACAAGGCTCTCCCCTCGTCCCCATGTGCCCAGAAGGACAGTCGATCAGCCCTTCTGCCGCCCTTCGCAGCGGACGGGCCACTCACGATACCGCCCGGTACCACCTATTCTTTAAGGTAGCCGTGGGCGGCGGCCATGAGCAGCGCCTGCCCTGCCCACCCCGCGCATGCGCCCTGGGCAGCACGGCGCTGCCTACAGCTCCCGGCTTGCTTTGCAGAGGGGCTGGGTTGTTCTTTCTTTTTCTTTTTTTTTTTTTTTTTCGGTTGTGGCTTTTTTTTTTTTTTTTTTTTTTTTTGCTTTGCTTCTTTTTTTTTTTTTTTTTTTTTTTTTTTTTCCCCTCCTCTCAGAGGGGGAAGGATGGGTGGGGAAAGCGAGAGCTCACGAAAGCGAGGCGAGGAGGAATCCCACAATACCAGGCGGGTTGCAAGCCCGGTGGTGCCGCTGTCTCTTTAATGCAAGAGGAAGCGATGCGGAGGGGTGGAAAATGGCAGAGTTGCAGATGTTGCTAGAGGAGGAAATCCCTTCTGGCAAGCGGGCTCTGCTCGAGAGCTACCAGAACCTTACTCGAGTCGCCGACTACTGCGAAAACAACTACATCCAGGTGAGGGGCGCGGGGCAGCGCACCGGGGCCGGCGGTGAAGCGGGGAGGCTCAGCCGGGCTCGGCTCTCTGGTGCGGCCGGCGGGGCCGGAGCCGCCTGAGGGGCAGCGCGGCGCTCGGCTGCCCCCGCCGTAGCTCCCCACCCCACAGCCGTTCCCCCGGGTTTGCCTTTTCTTTCAACTTTTCCAACCGAACGCCCGGGCTTCCCTCCCCCCTGCTCCGGAGGGGAAGGGAGGGGGTTATTATGTCAGTCCGGCTGGGAGGGTGTGTCTTTTTTTTTTCTCTTTTCTTTCTTTCTTTTTTTTTTTTTTTTTTTTTTTCTTCCTCTGTTTTTATTTATTATGAGTCACATCCCGGAGACCTGCCTGGTCCGGGGTGGGGGGTGAGCGGGGTGCGAGGGCCGATGATCCTCTCGGTGTGGCCGGCTCAGACCCGGTATCTCAGGTTTCCCCCTGGCTTCCCGGCGGCGCGGCTCCCTGCGGGGGAAGCCGTCGGGCCCCGGGGCGGCGGTTGGTGACGGTTGCTGAGGCTCCGCGCCGAGCGCCTCCCGCGCCTCACGTGGAGCCGGGCGGCCCCTCCGCTAGAGCCGCGCCGGCAGCGCGGGGCCGCCATCCGCAGCGGCTCGGGGGGCGGAAGGGGCCCCGCACCCGGGTGACATCACGTAGTTCAGTCATCCCAGGGGATCCGCCGTGTGGGAGATGTGCGAGGGGTCCTCTTTATCGGCGTGCGGCTCCCGGCGAGGCCGAGGGAACGGCGTTCATTTGCGGGGAGCGCGGAGGGTCCTGCGTCGCGGCGATGAGCCGTGTGCGGGGGCAGGAAGCTGCCGGCACTGCTGTGCGAGGCAGGGGTGGTGCTTCAAAATGGCAATCTGTGCCTCTCGTTGGCTTCGCAATTCCAGCACCCTACAGTAATGATTTCAGACCGGGTCTCCGGTGCTGGAGGAGGCTCCGTTGCTTGTAGCTTGTCTGCACCAGTCGGGGTGGATTTTTTTTCCCCAGCGAATTGCCAGTGCTTCTTGGCCTTGCTTAAGTCTACTTTGTAAAGCTGCTTCAATCACAATTGAGTTTAATTATATTTGCAGCGCATAAATCTGTAAGTCTGTATATGTAGTCATAGTGGTGTGGATACAGAGCCGTTCAGAGATCCACAAATTCGAAGTATTATCTTCTTTTTAGTAAAAAAATTGAAAGGGAAAAACGAATAAACTCCACTTTATTTGCTAGACAACTTTTAAAGCGAACTTGTTGAACCTAATGCTAGACTACCTCTGATGAGTGTTTAGCATACGTTAATAAATTCGCTGGCATCCATAGTTGTTGGTAGACTTACTGTTTTTAGCAGAGAAGTAGCAAATTTGAAAACACAGCTTCAGTAATATGAAGTACTTTTTAAAATAACCTCCTTGGATGAAAACTGCTCTAGCAAGCCATATTTTTAAGATTTTTTTGGTGTGGTATCTGAGGTAGTATGAGTTAATGGCTATTTACTCTTCCGAGTTGTTGGCTCCACCCAAAAAAAGCTGCTGATAGAAATGCTTCAGAGAGGCGAGGTTCATTTGGTTTTTACTCATGGGAAATATGACAAATACATGAGCATGGTAATTGCTACACAAGTTTTGACCTGTCTCCTGCTTCTGACTTTTTCCCTATGTCAGAGAGTTACAGATTCTTCAGTTACATCATTTTCTTCAGAGTCTGAAAACTTGTCTTTTCTTAAAGCAAACAAACCAAAAAAACACAATAGTTGAGGTAGCTCCAATCTGGTCATGTGGGATAGTTTGTTTTTTTGTTTGTTTGTTTTGTTTGTTTTTTTTAATTTGGTAGCTCATTTTAACCTCAAGTATCAAGGTCATCTGGATGTGGGATTGGTACAGTTTGTTTTATCTGAGTACAGCTGTGTTTACCTGTTTTAAAAGGAAGCTGGAGTTGTAGAATTCCTAATGAGGACTTCTGCTGTAGCTTTGAAAAAATGTATACTTTGCTTATATTGTACACACATTGTACATTTACTCAGTAAAAATGTCAAATATATTGATAAAATTGCATGGGTTTTTAATATGTGATGGAGTGGGGTTTTTTTAATCAGCACTTTATCCAAAGCCATCTGCTCTCCAGTTGGACTACTGAACAGATTATAGTCCAGTGCCTATGGTGGGGCCAGTGCAGGATTAGGCAGTATGACACAGGGCACTGGGTTATGAGCTGTTGGAAGGAAGAAAGAGAGAGGAAGAGGCTTAACCATCACGTAATATGAAGTTTGTATTTCATGTAATTGAGCATTTTATAAAAAATGTGGGCCAGAACAGATAACCTTGCCATGAAGTGAGTATTAAAATAGTTCAGAAGTGGCTATGCATTGTAACTCATTCTGCAGCATGTAACTGTTTCAGTCTGGCATCTTAGAGTTTGGATGGGCTTGAATTTGGAGAGTTTTCTCTCTGTGGGAAAGGCTGTGTCCTTCTTAGTAAGAAAACTACTGTGTGCTTTCACCCACTTTGCACTGTGGCACGGAGATGGAACTTCTGAACACTGGTGCTGGCAACTTAACTGTATTTGCAATAGCACTCAGATATTTATTCAGAACTCCTGATGTTCTCAGTGTTATGTTTTATATTTTTTACTCACTTTAACAGGAAAGTAATTCCCCATCCTCAATATTGGTATATTCAAGCTATAGGTATATTATTTGATCTGGAAGCATACAAATCTTGTCTCTTACTCAGGGAATAGTTCTGATTTTAGTTGTGCTGATTTTTTCGGGTTTTTTTCAAGATAATTTGTCTTTGATATGTTTTGGTTTTCCTTTAAAAGAAAAAGGGGGGGTGGGTGGAGGAGGAAACTCACCTGAAAAGAACTTGGCTCCTTAGTCGTGAATGTAGTTCTGTTGTCAGTAGTCATCCTTGTACTGTAGCATTTAGGAAAGATGATGGCATTTGGGACTCACAAAGTGAAAAGCATTGTTCAGAGAAAGCTGGGAAGCAGTTTCATGTTAAGACAAATTGTGAATAAACCAGAATGTGAGGTAGTAATGCAATCTGCCCTGCAGACCGTGTGTGTTCTGGTTATCTAGAAGGTTTATCTGATAGGAAGAGAATCTGAGAATTTGAGAGAAGCAGAAAAATAAGTTTCTAAGGAATATTTGTAATGTCAGTAGTGCTGTACAGAGAATAGAGTTTGGTGGCAGTGTTGGGGGGATAGGAGAGAGAGGGAGACAGAAAAAAGGTCAAGGAAACCAAACGCAGAACTTCCAGAGAGATTGTCTGATCAGTTCCCAGGCTGAATCTAATAATTTTCAGTTTTAATGAACTTGCTTACAATAACTACTATCTTATGAAGTATAAGAAATTACACCAGAACCCCACATCTCCAGTGTTACTGTACCTATGGCTTTGTTTTGAACACATTGAGTTGACTGGTGTAGTGCAGAGATGCCTCTCTGGTGCTGTGAAACACTGCTTACAACTCTCCCCTACTGTTTTATGTATCTGTAGGCAGATACATAGTTTTTGTCTGTCACTCTCCTTCTAGGCCACTTGGGAAGATTTATTTTTAATTTTTTTTTTTTTAGCTCAAATATTATTTTAATACAACTATGAGAAGCTCTAAATGAATAGCTTGGAATATGTACTACTTACGTAAATTCTGATCTTGATGGTCTCTAGTGGGTTGATCTAGCAGCTTTAGGAAATAAGTTAAGTGAAAGACCTTTTAAGGAAGTAAGCTCTGTGTTGCCTAAATGTGTGGTATTTTGTTGTCATGTTACTTCCTTCTGTAGTCTTCAACTGGTATGTGGAAGCTGAACGGTGAGTTAACAAACTGTTACAGTTAAAAGAGGCAAAAGCAGAGAAAGATTTCAGTTTATTTCCTTGTACAGAAAACTTAGTCTCTTACCAGCAGATAGAAAAATAAGCTTACGGGGGTTCAGCAGAAGTGTTGCGTTCAAGAAGTTCTACAAATGGTTATTTTCCAGTATGCATTAAGAAATCCTGTCTGTTCAGTAGGAAGCACAGAACATGCAGCCTGTGCAGTAGATAGTATGTATTGGAAAGGAAATAACTTTTTTCATGGTGTTTATTTTTCCTTAAATGCTAGTAACTGATCTGACGCTTGGTTTAGTTGCCTGGTATTGGAAAGTGTCTTTGCTTAGTTCGGTACAAAGAAGTTCACACAGAATGCCTAATTCAGGAAATGACCTGCTTTAAAAGGATAAACTTTAATTGTCACTAATACACTGTGAGAACTTGCATGATTTTGTGTTCATAGCTTAATTAGTTTGTATTGCAAGTAAATACAGTGATTTTCATTGCTAAATTTGGCAGAATTTACAAAAACAAAAATTTAAGCCGGTTCACTTTCTGTAACACCAAATAGCTTGAGAGAGCTTGAGAGCATTAAGATAAAATATAGATGTACCATCCACTATCCTGTGTAGATTTAAATCATATTTTTTAAGGAAAGATGTTAGCTTACATTTAAACACTGGGGTTTTTTTAAGGTAATTTTTAAGGTAATGCATAAGGCCTTAGTACAAAAGGCACTGCCTGTTCTGTGTGCCTGGTTTAAAAAATAATAATAATAATTGGGGTATAGGTGTGGTAGATTAGACTTGTAGCATAGGTCTTCTGTGCCAGTGTGTTGTCTGTGTTCTGGAAAATACAGATGGATGTTTAGCTTGAAAGCAGCAGTAAGACAATAGTGCAAGTTCACTGAATCAGCAAGTGTGTACCCTGTGTATACAGGAGACAGATCCTGTATGTCTGTTTTTTGTGCAGAGGAGGCAGATGATACAAGACCACCTTTTCCAAATTAGAAATATTTCTTTTGATTTTAGTATATTTGGTTTAAGAAGTCAGCAAATTGTCAGCTTCTCTTCCTGATCCATTTTCCATTGGCATTTCAGCAGATGATTGTGTCTGCACTGTGCTGCACCTTAATAGATTGAAGTAAAGTGGATTTGGGATAAGCTTTTACAGGTGTGTACTGCTTCTTCCACAAAAGGAGTGCTGCCTTCTCCTTTCTGTTTGCTCATGCCCTGGAAGGCAGGAGCTTGCAGATTGTTGTCTGTGTATTTTAAGCATGATCCTTGCTCTCTGTGCTCTGCTCCTTGTGCTGAGCCCCGTGGAGTTGGAAGAAAGCAAGACATGAATGAGAGGGGAAAGTATCTAATACTTAACCTCCCTCCAGTTCTCTTGGAGCTTGTTGCATTACGTAGCTCTTACAGTAAAGAGAAAAGAGATGGGCCTTGAGGAGGGTTCATAAAGTGGATCGCATTGTAATGAAGGTAGGAGTACAGGAGCAGGCTGTGTAAACCAGGAAGCATTGTACCTCAGGACAAAGTTCTTGTTATTGTCTGTGCTACTCATCTAAATTTAACTACTAAAACCCCTGAATCTCTCTCTCTCAAAAAAAAAACAAACCAAGATGCAACTTTTCAATATCTTTGTTTAGTATTTTGAACTGTCCTCATATTACAGAAACATAAATGGAGGCACAGAATTCATAACTGACTTGTGGAAGGTCATATAGGGACATGTTGTCAGATTTGGGAACAGAACCTGATTGTTTGGACTCCTAGTACTGTGCACAAGGGTTTCCTCCCTACAGCCCTCTCCCTCCTTTCTTAAATGCCTCTGTTATACTACAACACATCAAGAAGTACATATTTGCAGAAATGCACAGACAGTGTTCACAGAGACTGCAATTAATCCCTTGGGAAAACGTGCACCTGCAATCATCAGTGAACTCTTAGCAGCAATTACTTTTAAAGAGTTTTACATATGTCTTCTCATAAGAATATAATTTTTGGCTTTGCAAACTTCTAGAGTTATATAAAGCTCACAGTACCCTCTGTCTGTGTGTTGATGGTGGCAGAGGCACAAGAAGATACCATTCCTGTTAGTGAAAGCAGTCTGTGTTTTAACAGTTGTGGTAACTGCAATCTTACTTATCTGCAGAACAACAGAGTGCCAACTGTGTTTACAAAGAGTGATATACCAAGACATCCTTGAGGGATTAAGGGGGTATCTTTCTCTGCCTGTGTTCAGACCTTGATTAGTAACTTGGAGTCAATAGGAGGATGGTTTGGTTTTTATTTGTTATTAGTTGGTAGGAGATGAGTTGTGGGCCCTCAGTTACTCAGTGTCCAGGCTTGTTCATAATTAGCTGAGCATTCTTGCTTACTTAACTATTTGTGTTACCCAGGATGGTGTTCTTCTGATGTTGCTCCTTCTACCTCTACCTTGCCTCCCCCAAATCTGAGCACTGATGACAAAGGTGGATGGGCAGGCGGGCAGACTTGGTCACTGGGATCCCCCTTTTCCTCCACCCCTAACTAAAGGGAAGTGTCTGCTGAATTTGTAGTAGTAGAAAAAGATGGTGTCTGTAGGTGCCTTTCATCCTTCATCTCCAGCCTGTCATCATGCCCTTTGGACTGTGCTGGAGGGGCTCAGTCAAGTGTTTCATCAGCTGAGGGCCAGGTTGTGAAACACAAGATACTGCACTTCTAACAGGTAGAATCCATATATTGTACAGCAAATAAAAAGCAGAAGGCTTAAACTCCTCCTCTTAGTATTAGACAGAATGCCTTTTGTTTCCTTGGGTTAATTAATAAGAGTGTAGATGCCACCTTTGAAACTGTGCAAATAGCGTTATTCATTACTTAAGCAAGTTCTTAATGCTGATAACAGGAGCCATTTACACTATCATAGAGTGTAGATTTGTTACTGTGATGGCAATAAAATAGAAGAATAGCAGGCAGGGACCCTGCAAGAGAATTTCACCTTGGAGCGAAACACAAGTGCAGCTTTTTCAGGTGCAGCTTATTAACAGAGATTGAATTTTACATGAGATAAAACTGGTAGTCAGTCTGCTGGCTAAGCTGGCAAAACAAGGTAGCTTTACTCTGAAAAAGATTGACTGCTTACAAGGTGAGTTTGTTTCAATAATGTTCTTGTCTAAGATTCCTGATCGAATACATTTAGTTAGTAAGTGTTGAGTTGTGGCTCTGAAATTCAAAACTTGTATTGGTTTGGGCCTGTTCTGATATTAAGTATCTTCATAACAGCCACAGATGATGCATACTGTGCTGTATCTCCTGCCATGGTGGAATATTCTAAAAGTAAAGGTTGTCTTTTCTTCAAAGTGGCAGAGCTTCAGTATGTTCCTTATGTTAAGATAGCAGATATATTTGTGACAGTGTCTTCCCTCCCTCTTGCTTCCTCCCTCTATCTCTCTACAAAGAGACCAAAATAATCAACTCCATGTACTCTTTCTAAAGCAGAAGTTAGAGTAAGCATGCTGCTCAGTGTGTGAGGAGGCTCTGATACTATAGTGACCAGCAGATAAAGAGCTCATGACCAAAAAGCGTCCACATCACTTTCCGAATTGTATTGTAACCTGAAGGCAAATAGGAGTCAAATGTGGTGCTGTTCCTGCTTCTGTAAAGAGAGCAGAGATCTCTCAGAATCTGGGCAAAGGAGGCTTACTGAAACAAATGCTCATTTGACATCCTTAGAGTTGGATCTAATGTTCTTACTGGGTGGTCTTAAGAGTATAAATAGTCAATTTTTGTTGTTGTTGTTGTTAGTAAACATAAGCATAATAATTCTTTGATATCCTTGGAAAAAAATTGAAGTGTAAACTCTTCTGGCTGCTTTCACACTAGCGTTTCACAAGATAATGTTTTCTGTTAGCTGTAGGCAAATGTGGTGTGTGAGTGTTTCTTTTTTTTTAATTTATCTTTTTTTTTTTTTTCTCCAGATGATTTTCCACCAGATGCATATTTTCACCTTCATCTCTGACCTCTTTGTCTGGGCTCAGCAAATCCACCAACTAGTATTTGTCTTGAGACAATTTTTTACCAGTTGAGCATCTTATTTGACTTTATTGTAGTAGAGGTGCTACAAATACTTGAACTGTGGTCCTCATGCAATAATTGTGTTTTCTGGGGCCTAAAACCAGAAAAAAGGAAAATGTCTGTGCAGAACAAATAGACAAGAGAAGAACAAGCTGTCCAGGCAGTTGCATCAGACTACTGCAGTAACATCTAGGCTGCAGAATGCCATACCATGGCTTGTCTTTTCACATTTGTATCCTTCATAATGTTAGTTATTATTATGTCACTGAATGTTACTAGTGACATTTCTCTCTTTCCAGGTGCTTCTCCTAACCTGTGATCTTAATGTGAATGTGCTGATTTCTCTCTCATTGTGGAAATCTCCTGTCTGCTTCCTGTAGGCAGTTCCCTAGACCTGTTGTCTCACTCTGCTGCTGCCAGATACCGTGGACTTTCTTTTTTGCTGCCATTGATGCAAGAGTGCTCTAATCACAGCTTCTGCCTCTGAAACACTCACAGGCTTGCTCTTCAACTCACTGACTTTTTCTCATTTCATATATCATATGAAAACCTCTTCTCCCTTGCCCATTTCTCTTAATTAATCTTTCTGTTATTTAACTGCATATTTTATTGCCTTGCAGTTTGTGCAGCTGCTTTTTATGATGCCTTTCAGACAAACTGCTTCAACTAGCATGGGTTTTAATAATTTTAAACCTGCAGCTACTGAAGGCGTTTATATACAATTCTTTTTTAGATTATCTTTAAGGCCTTGGCTCTGAAGTGGTCTGTAGCTGTAGCCACCTGGGGAAGCCATGATGAGCAGGATACACAGGAAACAGATGGCAACTGGGGAGACATGGTGTGCAATGGGACTGATACCATTCTGTCTACTAGTAAAGTTCTTAGGAAGCGTTTCAGGTATCTGTATTCTGGGCCTTTCTTTTATAAGAAATCTCTCTTGTTCAGGAAGATAATCCTTTTGTTACTCTAAGACCAAGGAGTGGAAAGGGCTTAATGGAACTTCTATTCTTGAAGGGCTTTGGATTTTTTATCAGTGAGAAATAGGTGGATGTGTCAGGGGGACTGAGGTTCTGTTGACATACGTTGGTCAGTATGTGTCCACAAAGCATAGTTGGACCTGATACTGAAGGGTTTTTATAAAATGCTATTATAGCATCCAGTGTTCCCACTGTGAGACCTTGTGGCAGGTGGCTTGGATGATGCTTCAGCCAAGGTCCAGAGAGTATTAGACTAACAAATAGAGATATGATAGATAAGGCACTTATCATTGGCAAGATCCTTGGAGACCTGGCTGGGGATTGTTTAGCTTTTGGTTTGCTGGCTGACTTGCAGGATTTCTAAATCTGGGAGGAGCTATTGTTTCTGTGATGCAGACTCCTGGCTTTAGCTACATTCTATAAAATATGTGTCTGGTTTGGAAGTGCTTGGCTCTACAAGAACTCTCTTTAAATACCGTGGGTGTGTTTCCTGCTGCAGTGTACCATATGTTCTTCCATCACTAAGATGATCAGGTTGCTGCAGTAGTCCTGAGACTTGTCTGGGAGCATTGCAAATACATGTTGTCTTAAATGGCAACAGATTTTGTCTGATTTCTAAGGTGTCTTAAGCTTTGAATGTTAGAGAAAATTGTTGTTGCCAAAGATGTAGTTGAAGCTTGGGCTCATACAGTGCTGCTTACTTTGTAAGAAGTCTTGTATCACTTGAGCGGTGGCTGTGTTATTTCTAGATGTGTATTTCACTCCTTTTTAACAGTCCATCTTTTGGACCAGTGGAGAAGCGTAACAGCCAATGGACAGCTTTCAAGCACATGCTCCCTCTTTTGAAACCTGGATCGATGAACAAGAACTCTAAAATAATCTCTAGACAGTACTCTGCACTGAATACAGTCCATTCTGAGACTAGTGGAGGTACTTGTTTTAATTATAAGGGGCGTGTTAGCTGGGGATAGGAGCCAGGCATGCAGGGATATGGTGCCTGTGGGCTGCTGCTCTGCTGAAGAGAGAAAAGTTTCTGGTTTTGGTCCTGGATATGGGGTGTGGTTTGAGCATGTTCCTTGGGCATGGAAAGGGGGCTTAAGAGTTGATAAAGAATGATCTGTGTTGCATAACTTTCTGCCTTGTTGACAGAAAAGGGGAAAGGTTTGAAGGACGATGGGAAAGCAAGCTGAGGGTCTCGAGCAACTTGATTGTGGTAGGAGTAAAAGCACAGAAGGAAGGAGGGAGAGAATGTCCTCTCTCTTCAGCCATTTTCCCTTGCTACCTGTGACATGATAGGAGAACATTAAAAGCAAATCCTGTTACTGTTTGCATCCTACCTACAGCAGACAGCTGGAGAGGTAGCTTTACTTTTTTACCAGATTACTACGAGGGGTTACTGCAGCAGTGCTGGGTGTGGGGGAGTATGAACTGGAGCAGGTACTTATTGGCTGTATAACATCTCACGAGGCCTGGGGGAATGAATGTGGGGAATACTGTGAGTCATGCTTGTCAGTCTCAAAGCAGGAGGCTTTTTAAAATTGGCATTGGAAGGGAAGAGGTGTTTAATGGAGCAGTTGTGAAGGAGTTATGGAAAGAGAACATAAATAATGAGCAAAAGATACTCATTTAGGCTTCTTGCCTCCTCAGAAAATGATTAAATGCAAACTAACCACTGTGAAGATTAAGAAAAATGCATCATCATTAAGTGTAATGGGTGTGAAAATGTGACCATTCATGAGGATAAGAAAATTCTTTTTTGTGACTAGGAAAATGGGTTTCTGCAGTTGTTGAACATAACAGGTTTTGTTTTAAGAAATTACAAGGTGGTAAGCTGAAAAGTAGTTCCTCTTGTAGGAGCTAGGAGGTTGCAAAAGTCCAATCTTTAGTTTTGCTTTGGACATACATAAAGTGTTTAGGCTGTACTTGTGTAAAGTCTTTCCTTTTCTATCCCCGTATGCATGCAGGATTTTATTTACATGTTTTTAGGGTATAATTTCTTGCAACTGACACAGCCACTTACTGCTATTACGAAGAGTTTTGAACAGAGCTTGTGAAATGTAACTGTTTTGTCTTGGGCTTGCTAACATCTACTGACACTGTAGTAGGAATATTATCTCTGGTAGCTAAGCCTTGCCAGCAGACGTAATTGGCATATAATCTGCTTGGACTACTTCTGCCTCTCTTGCAGTGTAGTGAGGCCATCCCAATCTTTGATGGCATTGGATATGCCAGGTAGTGTCCCACACTCTGCTCCCTGGTTGTGAATGTCATCCCCTGTGTTTTAACTTGGTGGGGGCAACTTCCCTTGGGAAACATGGATGTGCAGATAGGTGCAGTATGGGTATGGGGGATGTTCAGCTGTGGCTGATGTGTTCCTGTGATGAAAGGACTGTTTCTCTGGACATGGCTCCTCTGTGGCTCTCATAAAGCCACTCATCTGTCAAGCTGGTACAGACAAGATAGTAACAAGAAGTAGGTGTTCTGGTGGCCTTACTACAAGTGCTGAAATAGTTCAAGGGTAGTGTTACTATTGGAGGGGGGATATGATGTGATGTGGATGTCACTCTTCTCACACATCTCATCTTATGGAAGTGCTGCTGTCATCTGTGTGACTCTTTGTGCCTCTTGCATCTGCCTAAAGCTGCCTTCCTCTACTTGGTTCGTGAAGGGGAAGCAGTCTTTAAAGTCAAAAAGGAGCAGCATCAAAACACCAAGGGAACTTTCAACATGGATTAGAAATCTTTGCTCTAATTGTGTCTGGCAGAGGCACTGCAGCTGTGTTTCTAGGAAGAGTTACTCACTTGAACTACCGCTGTGCTAACACTACAGGAACTGACTCTCCAAGGCCTTTGCCTGCAAAAAAACTCAACAAATGAAAACAAAACGAACCCCTATACTTCTGAATTTGACACTTTGTTTTCTAATGAAGAACTTGCTGTCTGTCTTCTGTTGGTTTCTGAAAGTTAAGTTTTATCTGTTGCTGGATGTGGAGGTTACCATATTTCTTCACTTTTTTTTTTTTTTTTTACCTGCCGTCCTCCTGTTTGTGGAACTTACCGTTCCTCTCTCCCCTCCTCTCCATTCTCATGAGCCATCTGTTTTGTTCTGTTGTGTGTGTTTGTTTTTTTGAGGAGCTAAATTCCTACTTTCTACAATCGACATAACCTAGAATTCAAGTGATCTTATGTGTATAGGGTTTTGAAATGCTGTTGCTAACCATAGGCTCAAATTTTAATGTAACAAAGTAATTCTTCAAAAAGAAACTTCATGTAGGGTGCTTACAAACACTATCAGATAAAAATTGTACAGTGAGGTATATGAGTATGTGAAAGTCTAAGCAATATTAACAGCTGCCTATGTGAGCAGATAGAAACAGAAACTAGGTCGATTTTCTCCACTGACATGGAAGTTACTGTAAAAACAATCTGTCTTTACATGGCAGTCCATTATTTTATTACCATGAGATTGCTGTGTAGCCTCTGTGCTATGTGAGAGTCTGCCTTGTTGTGAAAGGAAGCTACTACAAAACTGTGGATTCTGATGTAAGCATGTTGTGCTAGGATGTGCAAGCCTTTGGATAGCTTCCTGCTGGAGTGAGTATATTGATTGTCATGACACTAAATAGTCTGCAGTGTAGTGCTACAAAAGATGAGAAGAGAATTTGCCCCCTTCTCTGTGTGTGATGCTGTGATGTTTGGGATCTGCCTGAACTGTAAAATCGGGGCAGCATCTGCATTTTGAAAGTGACTTTCTTAAACATGAGAACCCTTCTTGGAATTTGCTGGATGTTAAAAGGTCTGTGTAACTCCTGGCTCTACATTCTGGTGCCTTGAGGTGCTCCTTGGAGCTGGACAGGGCTGCCAATAATTTTCCAGCTGCCAATGATTTTCAGTGCTTTCCTTCCCCATTTCCCTCTTTGCTTGTTCTGATATCTCCATCTGGAAAAACCTTTTTGTGGTGTAGCTTACAACCTGCTTGCATTTGGACTGCCCCTTTTGCAGATGCTGCCATTCAATATGTTGCTGTCTTGCAAACAGTGGTTGAGGCTATCCTTTTGTATGGGTTTGGAATCTCTGATAGCAGGACATGCTGAGGTGACACTATAGTTTGATTCTTTTATGCTCAATCTTGTTGTTTTAAACTTGCTTTGTCCAATCCCTGTCTGGTATGATTGCAGGCCTGCCTAGAGGCAGTGAGGATCTGGAAATAAGCTTGTCTCTAAAAGATCATTGAATTTTAGCATGTTGCTTGTCTTCAGCTAAGGATTTATTGTAGTATTCTGGTCTTATTCCTTCAGTTTGGTTCATCAAAATTAAAAAAAAAACCACAACAACAACAAAAACCCCCTTTTGGCTGTGTAAGCACCTGCCAGTCCTTGAGAGTAAACTGAAGTAAATAAAATATATAGAAGGAAACATTGTTACGAATAGTATGAAAATTAACTTTTTCACACTGTGAACTGAAGAGTTTTGCCCCAAAAAGGGGAATCTTGAGCTGCCTTGATTCAGAGGCTTGCATGGGATGAAAATCTGAATTTCACTTTTTCATTGCAGTTAGGTTCTGTGTTGCTACCACTTTATTATGAAGAGGATATTAAGGTAACTGGTAAATGCTAAAGTATCTTCTTCCTATTTCCACAAAAAAGGTGAAAAATCTGATTACCAGTGAGCATGTACTAGCTAGATGAGCTAATTTTTTTGGTTTGGTGTTGGCACTAAAGGAAGTAGATATAAAGCCATCTTAATTTCAAGCTCCATTACAAACAGAAAGCAAAAGATCAATATTTTAGAGACAATATGTAAAGAAACAAATGGAACATAAGTTCTCTAATTCCCTATTATATGCTGTCGAGCATGCAGAAATAATCAAACTCTCCAAAGCCTTGGATAGCTTTCTTAGTGTCAAAGAAGAAAGACTGCTATAGAAGTGCCAAGGGTTTCTTTTCCTGGCTGGCAGTCTGAGGGTGGCATAAATCCATATTTGTAGCTCTGGATGATGTTTATGATGTCAGAGCCTGCTTTGTGTCAGCTCTGAAGAAAGTTTTCTGTTGGATGTCATAAAGTAAATCATAGGCACTGCAAGGAAGTTGAAAGCAATTTTGAAGCAATTGTAGGTGCTAATGGAAGCTTTTGTTTCTGTCCTGGAGCTTGTGTTGTCAAAATCATGTAAAACAGAAAGTAAAACTCAGACCAAATTTCTTAAGCTTTCTGCATATGTAGTGTTGAAGTCTTACTAAATCAGTGTGTAAGGGTTGTGTGAAAATGACACATGGGCATGTCTGTTTCTGTCATTTTAGTTCTGCTGCTTGCTATTTTGGTAGTACACAGTCTATCAGTCTAACAACTGACATTAGCAATGTATTGTGTCAACATATATGTTTATTATGACATCTCTAATGGATTTGGTAGGAGAATTGAAAATTGTGCTTTTGACAACATAAATATGTATATATATATTTTATTTTTTTTTTAAGGGGAGTGGTTTAGTCCAGAGTCAACATAAGCACTGTTTGCTGCATTGGGCAGAAAATGCTGCTAACAGAGCAGCTGGCATGTATCTTCCCAGGCTCCATCTGTCAGAGTCGGCATTGCTTTGTAAATCACACTCCTATTGGATAGATTCATGTCTTGCAAATAACATTTGCAGCCTAGATTAAAATGGAATTCCTAAGTTGATTTTTTTTTTCCCCCAAGTAACTTACAGTTAAAAAAAAATAAAGTTTTTGTAGGTTCTTTCCGCCCTCCTTTACAGACCTATTAAAGTCTGCATCAGGGTGTTATGAATGCTGCATTATGTGGACTTAATGTAAGTAAATAACATATATGAGGATAAGGTAGTTATTGAAAACTTAATCTCAAAACCGTGATTCTCTGCCACATACGTGCAGGTCAGGTTAGGCTGGAATCTGATGATAACCTGGATCAATGCATCTGGGAAATTGAAACATGATTTTATTTTTGGGGGGAAGGTACATTAAAGTACATATTTATCTTGCATCTGTTGTTGTCAGTACTGGTACACTTTTACCACTGTGAGGGGTGTGGGTGTGTATGTATCTGTGTGTGTACATATACAAGATATTCATGTCCCTTAAACTCCACATTGGAATGAACTTCTCCCCTTAATGAAGAAACTTTTCACCTTCTACCTTTGAAAAAGAGAAAATAACTAGGAAAATTGACTTTTATTTGTACAGTTAAATCAACAGAATGAAAAGCGACTTCCAAGTAAAAGAAATCAGTAAGAGCACGGGCAGATTGGCCAAATTGGTCTCAGCCCATAGAAATGCTAATTTGCTATCCAGGCTATTCAGGACTGGTCAGGGGAATATTATTGATGGAAGTGAAGGATTTGTTTCTATCTGATCATCTAGCATGTACAGGATTTGGGGGAAGGGCCTGTTTGTGAATTATAGACAGTGCTTGTTAAATATCAAACTACAATAAATTGGTATGTGTCTTCAACCCTTGAGGTGGAGTATGTGACTAGTAAATATTTTTTTACAAGGTAGTGTTTCTAGAAAGAAACAGACTGAAATCTTGCTTGTGGGCTCTAGTGTAGGTTGCTACTGTAGTGGTGATCCCCTTACCCTCTGGTGCCTTGGATGCCTGCTGGCTTTATTGTGCAAGGTCTTTACCTGGGGGGAAGATATTTCAAGTTCTGCCTGTTCCTCTGTGTTTGTTATAGCTGAATTCCTCCTGCATCTTATCTTGGAGAAATTCAACAGACACAGCATTAGTTCATACCAGTGGACCTTTTTGTTGTGGATGCTTGAAGGAAGTTCACATGGGTTGTAGATACCACCCTGGCTGTGTTTACTGAAGATTTCTGCCTCAGTAGATGAGAAGAATTGCTGTTTACTGTATGAACTTGAAAGAATTTGTCATCCTGGTTTTAATTTTGGGGTTACTGTAGTGAGAGGGATCTTGGGCTCTAGAACTGTTTTGAATGGTTAGGTGTTCTTCTGTGCCTCCCCTGTCTTTAAATTCCTTCATACTTCTGAAACAATCAGTTATTTGAGTGGTTGAGAACTTTGATACTTTTATTTGACACCACTTCTCACTACTTGTTAGGAGAGGTGTGTTGGGTAGTCTGTTCTGTTTCTTGTTTTCATTGTCAGGGAAGGATTGACTGGCAGTCTCCCTGGAGAGAAGGTCTTGGACAGTAGGTGGACATATTCAGTGACTGCAATATGCTGTTACTAACAGCTTGAATGGTACATGGTAATGAAAAGCTTGAGCTTTCAGCACCCCATTCCCCTGTCCTCCCTGAATTCCTCCCAAATTCAGGAATGGCAGAAAAGTAGCAATAAATGAGAAGTTGTGACAGATCACTTCAGTAAAGCACTTGAACCTATTTCTACTGCATGCATTATAGTACTGATTATCTGGATACAGGATTTCAGTTAAGATTTCCCTGCATTCTAGAACGTGAGCTTTTGGCTTTAGTTCCCCTGTTCATAAGTGCTGGGTTTGCCCTGTTGTTTATCAGGCTGTGCTTGTACCAAGTCCCTTCCTGTTCCTTCTCACCACATAAATGCTTTCTTTTAAAATTTCCTACTCTTCTTTTTGACTGATTATTGTAACAAAAATGGCAAAGCAGGTGGTTCCAGTAACAAGAATACTGATGGTGTTTGATCTCGAACTGATTACATTGAAGACAGACAGTAGATGAAGTGTATTGGTGACCCTCTGAAGTCTTTGGTGCTACGGGAGGATGTCTCTTGGTTAGTATGTTGGACAAAGGCTGAGCTTAAACTTCTGAACTGGCTCTCCTAATGGCTTACTTTGCTTTCCAATGCAGAAATTGAGATGCTGATCAGTGAGGAACAGTCTGTAACTTGTAGGCAGGTAAATACTAGGCTTGGTGTTGGATATAGAGAAAGACTCCATGTATCATCCCCTTGAAGTAAATGCTAGAATAATACTTTGCAGAGAGATTTTTTTCAGTGAGATTGCTATATGGCATAAGCACAATAATTCTGTTCCAGAAGGCAGTTGACACATCTGATTCATACTCTGTCCTTATCTGGATGGCATACATAGTGTACGCCAACATGTATTTGTAAATTTTGAAGCCTTAGTTTCCTCTGTCATGCTGGAATAATATATAGCCCTTAAGGCTATACCTGTGGTGAGAGAAACCCTGAATGCTCCCTGCTGAGCACCTGCTAGTAATAACCACAGTCTGTTTAGATCTCCTTGGATGGCTTCCAGGTAGGTAGTTGGCTCCTTAAAGTTCTTCAGAATAGAAAAGGTTGTGGCACTTGTTCCTGTGACTTGCTGGTTTGACTTTCTTCTTCATTTATATCTGATATTGATATAATAACTATCAGTAACTGCCAAAATATGTCACATTGCAGCATGGACAACCTGTACTCATGGGCTACCTAGTTATTTTGGTAGATAGCTCCTCAGTTATTTACAGTGATCTTTGGATTTACTGTCCTTGATAGTCGATGTAAATTGACTTTTGGCTCAGTATGTAAACCTGTTCTAGTTTGTGTCTGTGTTACATTTTTAAATCTTTGAAACATTTTGCAGCTTGGATATGGAGTACATACATCATTAATAGTTTAGAAATACCAAACCCTTTTGCTACTATTGACAGTCAGAAGTAGCAAACTCTTTGACACCAGCTTTGTGAGTTATTAAAAACTTACCACATCAGTGAAGCAGCAACTTCAAACTCAAAATGTATCCAGAAGTTCCACATAGTGTTACAAGCTCCTGCTCACCTTTCTGTAAAAGTATTTCCAATTGATTGAGAAGTAAGGTGATGTAGATTGTAGCTAACTTAAGCTAAAAGTTTTGTCTGGGTGTATTTTCAGTTTTTATTGTTTTTTGTTTAACTAAAAATTCTAGTTCTGAGTTTGGGTCCAGATATCTGAGCTAAAATGGCAAGAGCTTAGTGAAGGAAGCAGAACTTGAAACCTCTTCTGTCTTATCAGAAAGTATGCATCCTGTAAATGTCAAAAATCTATGACATCATTAACAAAAGAGCACATAAATGGCCATATTGATGACTTTGAATGACATAGATTTATTTTATGAGTGCTGGTATATGATAGAGATTGCTAAAATCATGTGGTAACTGACTGTAGTAATCGTAATTTTCTCTTCACTCTGCAATCAATTAACGAAAGGTGGAAGTCTTTTTTAAAAAGACAACCAAAATGTAAAACTAAACAATTATCCTGTTTCTACTTGTAAAGCAAACACAAATGCTCTGCATTGTTGAATTCATTAAATGTACATGAGCAGTAACAGCAAAGGCATGTAAAAATTGAGTGTAAAGCTTTTCCTCTAGCTTGACTGCTGAATGTGGTCAAGGCCTTCCAACAGAAAAGCCCTCAGTTGTTTGTCCTGGATGGGTTCTCCTGTGTTTGAGTTTGCATGTATTCCAACAGCTGAAGTTGAAAAATGTAGAACAACACATGCCAGGTACTGAGGAAGCAAATTAATTTGTTTCTGCTAGGGCAGCCAGTCTTGGTGTGATCAGATTAGCTGCTTCGGACCTTTGTCAAGTGGAGCCAGTTCTTCTAGTGTGGTGTGTTATCTTACAGAGAGTTTCAAGCACAGTTAATGGGACTGGAGTAGAAAGAGGGAAAAGTGAGGTGAGAAAATAGGAAGTGAGGGTATGGGCTGGTGTGCTTGCAGCAGAAAATTTGGCTTCCAAAGACTCTTCACAGTGTGAATTGATTTTTGGAGGAAAACTTTACATGTAGTTGCATGCTGTGTGAATTAGAAGATGGTAGGAATTAGTTGAGAGAGAGAAAGCTGGGTCTTCAGATGGTTTGAACACTCACAGATGCAGTTGTGGGGATGTTCCTGCATGGGCAGCAGTTTGTAGAGGAAAGAAAAAGTTGAAAGGCTATGCAGCTTGTAAAGATCAGCTGCCAAGTGATCATCAGGTTCCTCATAATTTGACCTTGACATGTTAGTGAACTGAGGAACCAGTAAATAAGCTCTGATTCTCTTTTTACTGTGGCAATTGGTTGGGTGCAGAATCAGTTTTGACTTGATTATAATAGTTTTTAAGAAAGCTTTTTAATACAAGCTTGGATTTGGGAAAAATATGTGGTATGCAGTTTGGAATGCCATGGTAGTTTAGCTATTTCTTAGTATATCCACTTCAATTATAGTCTAAGTTTCTAAGTTGGTTTGTTGTTTTTGTTTTATTTTTCCCCAGTATTAAATCTAGTTATGTGAAAGCAATTTCAAACTGTATTTTTGCCATAGTAACGTGACTGTTAAAGGTGAACTGAGGATACAAGTGAACTGAGCTTGGTTGAAGAGGTAAACTTGAAAAGCTGTGATGTTCCGGTTTTGAAGAATGAGACCATCAAATAATTCCAAACTCTTAGGAAGCAAGCCCATGACAGCCTTTGTACTGTGTGGTCCTTTAAATCTGAATAGTTAAGGGGTACTGAAGTATCATACTAAAGTATCTGAAGGCATGTAAACATGTATCATCTTCTATACTGCTTTTAGTTTTGGCTTAAAGTGAAGAGATGAAAATAACAGTTGAATGTTTGAAATCTCTGCTTTCTCCTGGTGCTGCCACAAAGCTCTTGGATTCTTCCTTTCCGTGCCCCATTTTGCTTCCTATGAAGCTTCTACTTTATATCCAATGGAAACCAGCGGTCCTAATTAAAAAAATGCAAAAGACTCTATAGAATGGCTAGGGTTGGAAGGGACTCTAAATATCATCTAGTTCCAACCCCCCTGCCATGGGCAGGGACACCTTCCACTAGATCAGGTTGCTCAAGGCCCTATCCAACCTGGCCTTGAATGTCAATGTCAAGTTGTTTCTAATCTAAACTCTTAAGCTGTAAATTGTAAAGTGAAATTGCCTGAATCATTGTCAAAGCTTGAAAAGCTTCTAACATAATAATTCTAGAACTTGACAACTAGAAATGTCACTATTCATTTCAGGTGAAAGGTAGCTTTGTTTACATCTGGAAATACTAAAAAATTGGATTTTGTGTAATGTGACAATTGCTGTTTTGCATCTTGACAACAGATTGCATTAAACTGTTTTTGCTGCTTTGCGCTGTAGAAGGCATCTGTATAAATCTGTATGAAGGATGACATTAACCAAGTGTTCCAATAGGTGTTAAAACACTGCTAGGTATGTTAAACATTAATATGCACAAATTCTCTGGATTGGAGGAATTCACCCTGTTTAAAAAGCTTTTAATTAAAGCTATCATAGCATAGCTTGTATTGCAGTATTTAGATCATTATGCAACTTTACAATCTATAAGAATGGCTTGCCTTCTGTTTTTTTTCTTAAAGCAAGAAAGATGAGGATTCCTTACTAGCTGTTATATCTTTTCACACTTTAATTTAGGGACAGATTTAACATTTGTGGATGTTAAGCTAAAATATTGAGGTGAAGAATTAAGAAGTAGGATTTAAGAATGAATGAGTGCATGGAAACCAGAAAATGCTCAGTTGAATGCAACTGAAATTTTTGTTTCCTGACTTTGTCCTTAATATTATAACTGTTGCATACAATGTGTGTTGAGTGTTATTCAAATAAATTAACAATAAAAATAGACATAAGTCTAGCTGGAAGGGACTGTTAGTATGAACCTTTCCTTTTGGTTACTGAGATAACTGACTATTTCATGAATAAAATGCAGAAGAAGCTATGCTAGCTCTGAGTCATCGTGATACTGGAAAAGCTTTCTTATGTGGAGCACCTTTCCTACAAAGGGAAGTGAAGAGAATTCTGCATTGCTGTATTTTGCTAGTTGGGTGACTGGTGAAGTATGTGATCTCCACTTCCATGCTGTCATACAGGGAGGACTTTCACAATGGCTTTTGTATTTTTTGGGTAGATGTGGTGTTAGTACCTCCTATGCTGACATTGAGAAGGTACTTGCTTGTGATTCAAGTCATGGAAGTATTGGCTGATGCTGAACAGTAACCTGCCCAAGTGATGCCTCAGTGACAGATTTGAGGACTTTACCTTAGCAATGTGTGATTTCAATGGAAAGTAATCTTTCCCATGCATTCTTTTTGTGAGGAAGCTGCCCTATTTTCTGATACTTCAAAATATGTGTGTTTTCCCGGTCACTTGCTCAGCTGTCAAGGAAACTTTATTAAGCTTTTGTACAAGGAGGGATAATTTCACAAATACTCCTTCATTCAGGACCACACTGTGCATGTCATCTTGGTGCTCTGCCTGTCCTTTTCCTGGGCTGTAGGAGTAGTAGGCAGCACCCAGCCATGGGAAAAGACTTTTGTCTTTAGCTGGCTTGGCCTCATAGGAGGTAACAAAAACTGCATTTCAGTGTTCTTGGGGAATTGGAGGCTTTTCAAGAAATGAAGGATTGGGCAGGCTTTAGCAACTCTATTCCTAACAAATTATGATAGTGTTGGTTTTTCTACTGAATAAATTGTTTCTCGGCATGTACTATTGTTATTTTTTATTTTTCAAATTATTTCTCTGGTCCTTATTGAGATTTTTTTTTTAAATATAGATGCAGATAGTGTACGTTGACTGCAGTCAGATCTTCTTGATTGCAGATCCTTCTAAATATAGGTTGTATTTTTTTGTTCCTGACTTTTCCCTCCCACCCCCCACCCTTTTCCTTGTCTTATGCAAACATCTTATTCTTTTGCTTTACAGGCTCCAGATAAAAGGAAAGCATTAGAAGAGACCAAAGCCTACACAACTCAGTCTCTAGCCAGTGTTGCTTATCAGATCAATGCACTGGCCAACAATGTATTACAACTGCTGGACATCCAAGCATCCCAGCTACGGAGGATGGAGTCCTCTATCAACCATATCTCCCAGGTAATCTTGTTTTTAATAAGGGGCTGGCAGCAATGGAGAAGGCATTATCTCTTATTGAGCTAGATAGTTTATGTTGACTTGCTTAAATTGTCTGAGTAACATGACAGAAAGTGGTAAGGCTTTTTTAATATTTATGAAGGCCACTTTGTGATGGAGATCATGACTGAGATAAAAGGGTTCCTTTATCAAGAAGCGCTGTGATACATTTGCTCTAAAGCAAGAGTTAATAATTAAGATTCCATGACTGGATGCTGCAGTTGAGGAAAGAGTAGAGACAGGTATTCTGTTTCTGAAGAAAATCCAAATAAAAGCACCATATGAGTAAGGATATTTTGTTTAATGTTGCAACGTAGGCAATAATCTCATTTGTTTTCATACCCTTGCAGGATGCAATTTCATGAGCTGTGTGGAGAGCGGTTCACATGCTGCCTCCACCTGCTCAAGCCAAACTCCATCCAAGCCAAGGCAGTTGGATGGGTGAGCCAACCTGACTGGTACTGTGACTGCAGTATTGCCAGAGTCAGTGCAGGGAGGACATGGAAATAGATGGTGGAAAAGAACAGGCCTGTCCCTGCCAGTGGGGGGTGGATCATTACCCTGTCTGGCTGCTGCTGAGGGGGGGACAGTTGCTGCTGATGCCTGCCTTGTACCTAATCTGACACTGATCTGATTGTGTGGTAATTCTGCCAAAAAGTGCCTGCTGTGTTTAACCTGGCAATGGTTTATGGCATAAGTAGGTGTGTAGCATTCTGGTGCCAAGGAAGGGAGCAACGGGATCCATGCAGCTGTTTCACTCTTACATTGCTATTCTGAAGTGGGCTTGAGTGACTTGCTCCTACTGAAATTCAGTCTGATATTCTAAGCCTATCTGAGATACTTAATAAACAAATCTCAGAGGATTCAACCTGAAATGTTCCTCAATGCAGCCAGTGAATTCAAAACTTTTGTTGGCCAACCAGTACACTGTTAGTGGTACACCTTACACCAAATACTTCAAAGACAGCACTTCTTATGGCCTTTGCTGTCTGTCTCTCCACAGTCCCTGCTAACCTTTGTTTACTGTTCTTTTAGAGTAACTGTGGTTTCTAAAAATCTTTGTTAGATGGCAGCATGGTGGTTCACTGAAAGCATGTCAGCAAGGAGAAGATTCCAGTGCATGTGGCAGGACCCTCCTAGTAACAAACTTGTCCAGAAAGCTTTTAAAGTTAGTATGTGCTAAGAAGTGCAGTTTTAAAAGCTGTATCAAGTACT
This sequence comes from Calypte anna, assembly GCF_003957555.1. Classification (NCBI taxonomy): domain Eukaryota; kingdom Metazoa; phylum Chordata; class Aves; order Apodiformes; family Trochilidae; genus Calypte; species Calypte anna. The sequence goes on from NC_044245.1 coordinate 17,113,035, forward strand.
GAAAAAGTACATGCCAGTGAAACAGTAAAGTATGCAGAAGTACAATTGCTGGAGATAAGTTACCTGTTATGTCAAGTATTTTGAGATTTCTTGATGCTGAAATTATGACTACCTCTGACAAAATGACTGGATAAAGAACTGAACTTACAGGCCTCCCCAAGCATTGGGTTCCCTTTTATACCAAGCACATATTTTCTTACATGTGTAAGAAAAGGGCTGCACTGTGTGTGAAGTGATTATTGTTAAATTCTCATTGGTCCACTGGTATGACTAACCATGGAAGAAGCCAAAATGTTTGATACTAGCACAAAAGGTGTTAACCCTCTGTACTGTTTGCTGCTTGAATTGAAGGCACTATGCTGAAAGCTATTGAGTCACCTGATACATGAACTGATTGCTAAAGACTATGAACAATCAGTGCTTTGTAGAGCTTTTGAGGAGTGTTTAGCAAGGTCACTTGATTGTAGTTTCTGTCCTTGTTGGTGTTTCCTGAAACTAATCCTTGCTTATAAATCAACCGTTTTTGACTAACAAATTTTGTAGAACTAAAATAGATATGATGCACACATACCAGCTCAGCTACTTGCTTTGAAAAGTTTCTGCTTAAATGTTTTAACTGCGTATATTAGATCTGCTGTGCAGTTTCTCTGATAAACTGTTTCTAAAGTTCAGAGGTCTCCAGAGTGTCCTTTCCCATGTTTGTATCAGTTGTGAATATTTTCATGTCACTAAAGCCTGATGAACCTATTCTCAAAATGGAATTCTTCTCCGTGAAAGGAGTATTGCCTAGAAACACAGACCTGAGGCATTGCCAGTCAATTGCTCACTTCCGAGTTTTGCAACATAGAGCAGATACCTGTGAGATAAGGTAGAATTTGATAGTGCTTCTGGTTATAATCCCTTTCTTCTTTCTGTGGAAGAAAACCCCATGGTTCTTCTGAACTGCAGGTAGTTTCTGTTCCCCTACTGTGTTTCAGTTCCTTTTGCATTTTTTCCAGCTTGACTCTAGACAAAATGGCTGAGTAGCTAATCTATAGCCACTCTATTTTTCCTAGCTATGTACCTTCTTTATTGGAAAAAAGCACTCATTAAAAGTTAGGTGATGAACTGCTGTGTTCTGTTCTGGTTGCTGGAGCTTTATTTTACAGATGGAAAGTTAAGTTGTTTCAATAGGGAAAAAATAATTCAGCTTTGGTTTCTGGTTGCGAGCAAAGAGAGAGGGTCTTCATGTGAGTAATCACATTGTGGTGAGGGAGCAGTGCTCTGAGCACACAGAGGCAGTGAACAGCTACAGAAATAGCTTTATGTGGCCTGAGCAGAACCCTGCCCAGCTGCATCTGTATTTTCTGTACTTGCAGTTGTCTTTCAGCTGTAACATCTGGGTCTGGAGTCACCTGCCATGCTATTATTTACTGCACGCAGTATGCAGAGCTGTGCATATACAGCTCAGGTCTTTGGCTTAAACCCTTGATATTAACTTTGAGCTTGACTAAGCTGACTTGACCTTTCCAAGCTGCTCTGATATGGCAGAGCAGAGATTTGATCACTGTTCTGGAGAAAACTGCAAATACTTTGAGTGTAAGAGATCCTACTCATCCTTTGAGGCAAGAACCTGGGGAAAAAGATAAGTCTACTTTGGACCAATGTAAGCATCAAGGCTTCACTAAATGCTTTAGGGCGTATATACTTCTAGACTCTCTAGTGCAAGCTTTCTGTTGCAGTCACAGTTAAATTGCATATTTCTGTCAGTTCCTATTTGGTGCTTTAGTTTATTTTTATTTGCCTTGAGAAAAGCCATACTGAGAAGGGAATTTTCAGGTGGGGTTTGAGCTAGTTTTGATCTAAGATGTGAAAGCAGAGCCAGATTGAGTGCTCTGGTGTTTGTTGTGTGCCATCTCCACTTTCTCTATGGGACACAGATGTAAAAACGCCATGGAGGAAGGACTTGGGCCCCAGGGGTTTCCTAGCAACCACTGCTGACTTGTCCATCCACAAATGCCTGCTTGAAGCAGAGCAGCAGTTCTGCTATTGTATAGATTGCCTTCAGTTGCAGTGACCAAAAGGAAAAGTTCCTTGAACAGCAATATCCATGTATTTTGCTCTCTTTGTAGCATATGAAGTAGAAAGTGTCTGTATTAGGTAGTATTTTCTTTTGTAGCAGTTTTAGGCAAAATGAGTGAATACATGGACTAGACAAGAAAAGGCGAAAGGAAATGCATCAACTTGCAGTGGGAGACACCAGAAAGGAATTTGGATATCAAGGTCAGGAAGGAATGAAGACCTTAGCATGCAGCATATGAAGTTTCTTAAGGTGTGCTGCATCTAAATAAGCACTTTTTTTTTTTTTTTTCTTCCCTCTCTGTGATTCCTCAGATTTGGAATCACACTGTATATTTGCATTTTAAATGCAGTATAAGCTTCATTGTTTAATTCCACTATGTATTAAATGAAATTAAAGTTTGCTGTTTAAACTCATGATGTTAATTTCTGCCATTCTTGCATATGTCCTTGAGTCAGTGAATTAATTAATTTAAAAAAAAATGCTTTTCTATCCCTCTGTGTTGAAAATTTTTTCAGCTTCAATTCCACAGACTTCAAGAGAACAAAGATGGGACAGCCAGATTCATCAGTAGAGAGGTTGACAGGGACATTGTTGTTTACTGTGTCAAAACTGAAAAACTAACAGATCAGCACTCACGTTTATATCAGAGCAGCTGCAGTACTGGGCGTAGCAACTATTCCTTTTTTTTTTTTTTTTTTCCTGGACATGAACAGTTTTTAAATAGCACAGTATTTAAATTCATGTCTCTTGAAGCATGAAGGAAGCAACAGACTCCTTTTTAAGAAATGCTGATCTGCACCCCTTAAAGATTCAGTGTTAAAATTTTCTTCTTTTTCTGAAGCTCTCTTCAGAAATAGGGACTATTACAAAACAATATGTTTGGAAGGCATAGCTCTGAAAAAAAAAAAGCTTTTGTCACTATTAAAATTTAGAGGCTGTTAGAGCTAAATAAAAACAAATTAGATCCCTGAATTAGTTTAGAAGAATCTTGCCTGCCCCCGTCCACGTCTAATTCATTGCATGTGTAATTCAAATACTTCATGCAAGCACAATACCAAATGCCTTCAGTTTCTGTGGTTGTGTAACTTAAGTAAGGGGCAATAATGAAATACACAGATGTTATCTTTTCTTGTAGAACTTCTGAAACTTACAGCTGTTGCCTGTGTTGAATTGCACATACACACTACTCTCAGCCTGAAATTCTAAGGCTTTTTGCATTAGGAGAGCAACCAGTCAGGACTGACATGGATTAGGTTTCAGAGAAACTCTGCTGAAAATGTTTTGGGGTTTGAAGGGGTGAACTCATAAGTAGCCCAGAACCCAATAACTGATGCTTGATGCCAGGAAAAAAAAGCACAAGAGCTTTTATGCACTTAGCAGGTCTGTGATGTTTGAAGAGGCATAAGGTAGTGCACGTACAGTGGGGACTCTGTGTCCCCCACATACTATTGAAGTGTGTCTGTCTGTCTGTCCTTTGGGTTAATGTGATATTGCACTCATGGGTTGTAGTATATGATGAAAACACAGTTCAAATTTGTGTTTGAAAGCCAAGAAATAAAAAGAGGATAGAAAATGTGGCAAATCTGATAAATGCGGGTGGTCATGCCTAGGAACAATTATGTAAAGTACTTTAATATGGTTGTGCATAGGGGCAAAACACCTCACCAAATTCTCTTAGTGGTGATCGTGCTTCCAAAGGACATCTGTCCAGGTACTTTTACAATGAAGTTTCCTCTTTAAAAAAAAAAAGGGATTCCTATAACTCTGATCTTATTCTCTGGCATAAAGAACATAGAGGTTGGACAGGATTCCTAATTGGAAAGAAAATTAGCCAGAATTAGCAACATGTTGATGTTTGCTAACAAGCAGGGTCAATGCTGAAGCCCACACTGGTCAAAATATTCTTTGGAGACCATTCAGAACATAAGGCGTATTCTCAGCAAATCTATGGGTAACTGTAAATGGATTTGTATCTGATTTTGGTTCATATGTTAAATTATTATTTGTACACTGAATGGCAGAGTTTCAGTGCAGAGGAACCCTGAGAACTTTGAGGATTGAGCCAGTGAAAGCCTTGTGTAATGGGGCGAGGTGCAAGAACTTACACCTGATGTGGAATAACCCCGTGCATTTGTATGTGCTGGGAGGTGACTATGTGAATAGCTGTCCTGCTGAAAAGGAGCTCGTATGCTGGTAGGTGTGCTGCTCGTGAGCCAACAACACAAAGCCATCAGAATAAATGAACACCATGGAAGGGTTGCATTGAGAAGAGTGTGGCTGGTGGATAAAGGGCAGTGATTATCATCTGCTCTGAAGAGATGCAGCTTCATGTGCAGTACTGTGTCCATTTTTTTGGTCCCCCCTGCCTTTTTCAAGAGCAATTTAGGGAAACTTGAGATAGCCCAGCAGAGAGGGACAATGAGATGAAGTATGCAGCCTACAAGGAGAGGTCAGAGAATTTGTACTTGTTTAGTCTGACAAAGAGGAAGCAAAGCAGTGACATCATGGTAGCCTACAGACACTTAAGTCTGGCTCTGTCGTCTTTGCAGTTAGTCTTTCTCTTGGTAGTGACAGTGTAATGTTGAACAGTTAGCCACAAGCTGAAGCTCAGCCAGCTAGTACATGAAGTTGGGAAAATCCTTTTTACTTTGGAGGGTGGTGGAACACTGGAACAGGTTACCTTTTGTTGTGACTTTTCTCATTGTTACACTTCCATGGCTGGGTATATCCTTGGTTGCTTATCATAAGGGAGACAATTACAAAGTCAGGGGAGAAACTGCTGCTCCATGTCCACAAATCCTTGTAATCTCCATTTCCTTACAAACTTTCCTTTTTGCACATTTGAGTGTGTGAAGAGGCCAAGTGTTTCTGCAGGAACTAGCCCATCATCTAATGTTGTATACATTAGAAAGATAGTGTCTTCTCTGGGTTCTCTTGGACTGCACTGGCTTGTCAGCAGATGCAAATATTCCAAATACACTGATAAAACTTGCACTTTTTGTTTAGCTTAACCTTGCCATGGGTGACATTCCCCCTCCTACAAAAGCGCTGACAGTTATCTCTGTGGCCTTTGCATCACATCCTGCTCTTCCTGTACTTTCTGTGATAGAGGCCAAGGCTCCAAGAAATTCTACTGTGCTTGCTCTGTTTTTCTGCCTGCTTATGAAAGTAGTTGTTAACTTTGTGCATATCAGCTTCTACGTGATACACAGAAATTGCTCGGAATCTGGTATGATGTGCAAGGGTTGCCTTGTCAGCTGTTTTGTTGAGAAATTCCCTTCATGACTACAAATGGGATACACATAGGACCTGTCTAAAGCCTGTACAATACAGTTCAGCTGATGCAATCAAAAAAGCCCAACATATGACCAACAACAACAACAACAACAACAACAACAACAACAAAAAATCAAAACAAACCAAATAAGTGCCATGATAGTTATGTACACCTATGAGAGAGCAACCACAAGCCCTTTTGTGATGTGGAAGGGCAGTTGCTTTGATGATGAGTAAGAAAATAAGCCAGGAACTTCTGTTTCCTGTCATTCTTTAGTCTAGAAGGCCAAGTCTGAATGCATAGTTTTCTGTGATTTAGACTATGAAAACCTTTCTGCTGAAAGAATATTTGGCTGTAAGCTCTTGATACCTCATTAAGTACTAAATTAAGAGGCCTGATGTAGTGTTTTGTTTTCTGAAGTCAAAGCCAAAAATCCTAGGACTGGGAACATTAGTCTGAAAGGGGGTTTTGATGATTTTATACAATCTTTCTTTTTTAATGAAAACCCCTCTTACATGCAAGATAAACCAGATTTGTGAAATGCATGACTAACCTGTTGTAAAGTCACATACTGGACTTTTTCAAGGAGTCTTTTTTTTTTTTTTTTTTTTCAGATGCATCTGATTAGATTGTTGCCTAAAATTTTTTCTTCTATTTGAAGTCTTGGTTAAACCAGCTGGCTTCATATGTGAATAGCTTCTGTTTTACATCAAACTAGGGTTTTCTGTTTGTTGATGTTTTCGTGGCATAACATGTATCCCTTCCCCAGCATCACCTGGGACAGTATGATCTCTGCATCACTGGGGCAGCTACAGGGCACAAAGTAAAAAGTTTCCCATTACTGTTTTAGGAAAAAAAGTCTGTGTGAAAGTGTATTAATTCATTGTAATTCATGGTTAGATACCTAAATAGAAACAAGTTACCATTAATATTATTTTTTCAAAACTTTTTATTCCACTGGCAAATATTGTTGATTTGTAACTGACCCTGCTGCTAGTGCCATGACAGAATGGGCATCATGGTGGCAGTGGAAATAAAATCATACATTTATTTGGTTAAAAGGTGTACTGTGTGTAGAAGTAATCACCATAAGTATGTCTGCCCCTTCTCAGTTTCAAAAAATAGATTAAAGCTGTCATTTTCCTTTTTAATGTTCATTCCTGGTTCTTGCAAATCATTATTTAATAATTTTGCCTAATATTGAGGCTAAATACATTTTTGTACCCATAAGTACTACATGACTGTAGGATTGCAGATCTTATAGCTATTTAGCAGATTCTCAAAGAAGAGGCAAAATATGACCTTTTTCTCAATATACCTCTGTATGACTGCTAGTATGTGGTGGCTTTGTAGCTTTACTTGTTCATTCCTAAAAACACTTGCTTTTTCCCCTCACAGGTTATGTGAGGGGATGGTTATTTACAATAGGTCCATCAGTACAGTTCGGTGTGGTGTCACATGGGGACTTGAAGCATAGCTTGCTGTTTCTTTAATTGGCTTCTCTGTTCCTTGCCTGCAAGAGAAAACTCTTGTCAACCTGATCTTGTCATGCTATCTCAAATTCCCGTATGTGGCAAAACCAGGAGCAACCAGGATGTGATTAAAAGCTATCGGGCTTCTATACAAAGTGAGAACAAGTAGAATGGGAACCTTAGAGCTAAGAGGGGTCATTGTGGTAATAATAAAACATATCATTGCTTCAAGAAAGGTCAGCAGGGCCATCTTTTGAAAATACAGGAACAATAAAATATAATGAAAATAATGATTGAAAGGCTTGATTTGATTGTAGGAAATTCTGCTTTCTGGTTGAACTCAGTCTTAGAGGAATGTTTTTTCTTCTTCTTAAGTTATACTTTTGAACTGTGTTCAAAACTGGACTATATAAGGTTGCAGGATAAGCCTCCACAAATCAACCTTTATCTGACTGGAAAGGGGATAAATGTCATCTTTAGGAAGCTGATCCTTCTTTGTCTGCTTATAGGATTTTTTTACGTGTGTTGTTAAGTATTGGACAAGATGCAGAAATGGCCAGATGTAGTACAGGGCTAGGAGATGAGTTGTACTGTGGATAAGACTTGTCTTCTACACTAGGCTGAAAAAGACATTACTATAGTTTTTCAGCAGTGTATGTAATTTTGCTGATACACAAAATGTATGGTAAGTTAATAAAATGCCAGCTCATGTAGGCTAGAAAATTGTTTATTACACTTAACTAGAAGAAATTCAAGTACTATGTAAACTTAGCTTGAAATGATGCTGTTGATCATGAAACATGGCATTTGAGAGTGAATGAGCAGTAGAAATATTTTATTATTGAGTGCTCCACTCAGGCACTTCTCATCTGCTGTGCTGAAAAGTGAGACACTGAAGTAACTCAGAACTATCTCCATATGGGAGCTATAACTTGTAAGTCATACCAGAAATATGCCACCTTCATGTAATTATGGGTCATTAAGTTGAAAAGAGAAGTCCAATCAAATGGCCACTGTGTTTAGTGCTATCCTGGCATCTGGATACTAAAACTTGAAAGGAGAAAACTTCATGGTGTGTTCATGGTATTTTGGTCAAATATTGTGCTTTCCCTTAGTACAGGCTGTGGCATGCTAACATAAAATAAAAAAAAAACCAACTTCAGGAAGTGGGGGATGGTTTCCATAAGATCTTCCTGTGAGAAATTCAAGTGAAATCACTTGGGACTTTCCTGCTTTGAGCATTCCTCCTGCAGTGCATGCCTCTCAGCTGGCAGATAAAATATCAAACTTCAGTCACAGTTTGCTTGCTTCTTACTTCTAGACCTGCAGACTGGGGAGCAAAAGAAGCTTAATGAGACCACAACTCCAAGTTATTTGCATCTTATTTTCAACTCGGCATCTTTATGAAGCTAAGCTACCTTAATTGTGTATACAGTCCTTCAGTCAATGCAGAAACTCTGGCTGAAATACTCAGAATATATGTGCCTAACACTTCTATTATTTTGGAAATGATTTAATAACGTTTTTAAAGACTGTTTTCCATCTGAAACATTTGCCTAATATAAGAAGATTTAAAGCATGCTGCTGGCTGATCGTTAGTAGATACTGACTGGTCACCTAGTTTGGTATTTTTTAAAAGCATAATCAGTAGGAAGAGAAGAAAGAAAACATGGTGTATTTCCAAATGGATTTTTAGGAGGCAAACAATTATGTGACCGAAGTAGATATCCTGGTAAGAGCAGATTGTAAGCTTTTCCTGCATACTCTTCCCCTCCTTACCATTTGCCATGGTGGTAGTTCAAACAACTATACATTTGTTTTCATTAGCTGTATACTTCTGAGAGTAAACACTGTCTGTATTGCTGGGTGGATATACACAAACTAAATCCAAAAAGTACACTGACCTCACTTAGGAAAACTAGACCTCCCCAGTACTAATGCAGTGGGGAGAAGGCAGGCCACAGAATTTTATACAAATGTGTTTTTGTAGCCCATTAAAGTCCTAATATACCCCTTTATCTCTTTGGGAAATATTTTACTCCTCACCAACACCTTCCTCCCTGATTAAGGTAACTGTAGCAGTCTGTTGATCTCAGTCACTTACCCAGGCAGTTAGATTTCTTGCAGAAATTCAGGAACTCTTCATCTTGTGTTAGATGTCAGTGGCTAGGCATGCACAAGTATGTGGTGCTTGTTGCTGTGAAGCTCTAAGGCCTTCTCTTGAAATGCTGCAGTGCAGATCAGGGGCTTGTAACCCACTTCAGTTTTTGGAGTACCTTTACCAGGGCACTCGTGTACCTTCCTCAGCTTTAGACATTCCAGTGGCCAGTAACACGTCTGACGTTAGCCTGAAGCGACACTAAGAGATGGTCAGTCTTGTTTTTCCTGCCTTTCTCTTGTTCCAAACAGTGTTTTGTTCTCTGCCTCTCCCTTACCCTAAACTGGGAGATCAATTATCCTGGAGACAAGGTCTTGAAAACTGCAGACTTCTGGCTGCTTCTTTTGATGGAGTTCTTTCTATGCATCATCCCCAGTGCCAGACACTGCTCCCCAAGAGTTTGTAGTCAGGTTTAATCATTACACTAATAATTGCATAGTGGAAATGTCTAATTTTTGAACACATAGGCTGACTAATGAGCTTACTGCAGCAGTAGTGGGATGATGCATTCAGTGTCCTCCTCTCTGCCTGCACACGTGCACACAGGAATTCTCTTCAAGTCTTGCTGCTGAGTACGTTCATCTACCAGTCTGTGGTGCTGGAGGAGGCATTGACTGGTGGTATGGTTTCTTGGGCCAATGTCCTCTGCCTATGAGTCTGGAAAAATTTGGGTTGGAGAATGTTGTGGCTCAGTATAGGCTAAGTGCTGCTAGCACTGTTGAGGCCATGTGGATGTTTCCAGCAGATATAATTGCAGTTTTTCAGCTGTGGCCAGGAGTAGGAGGCGAAGGGAAATGTATTTACAGAAACATTGAGCAACTTCCTGTTCCAGTTGTGTGTGGTAGATAAAATGGCAATGGAGAAGTAGAGTAGCCTTAGCAGTTCCATCTCTGTCCTTTGTCTTCCTCCCCAGCCAACTGAACTGGTGAATGTCATAGATGCTTGTGATTTGGTTGTCTGTCTTCTGCTTTTACTTAATATATACCAAATTTCAAGGAGTTTATCACTCGGTCCAAAGTAGTAACACAATGTTAGAAAACATGTGAGAAAATCTTTGATAACTCTTCTTTTTTGCTAGAATATCTTGATAGGCTTCCATGTGCAGTGCTGTGGAAACTGGGATTTCAGTAGAGGTTTCAGCTGAGTGAAGTTTGTTATGCTTTTGAGCTTTTCCTCTGTTGATGTACCTTCAGAAGGAACAGCTTGTTACTGGAGGGGGTTTGAGAAAGGGGAGACTGGAACAGACTTGATCTGTCTTGTTCTAGCTCTGTCTTTCAAAACAGATGTGAGGAGCTTGTCAGATCCTAGTTGTTTTGATGTTAAAGTGACATGGAAGAGCTTTTTGCTACAGTAATGTGCTGGAGGTACTATGGGTAGCAAGTTAACTGCAGAATGGAAAAAGTACACTGAAAACTTAGGTAGGATTTATAGTGGGTAAAGTTTGTTGCTGACATCTTATTTCACTGATAAGACTCATCAAGAAAGAGGGGCAAGAGGAAAAAAATGGTTGTTGGTTACCTTCCCATTGCAGTAGCACTTCACAGCATTGCAACAGAGTTGCTCACCATAGTGACTTGCTTGCTTTCTACAAAATTTTGTGGGGGGTGGGAGTGGGAATAAAAAAATCCAGAACTTCAGCAGATCTCTTATGGAGAAAACGCAGTCTTGAGCATTTAGGAAATGAAGAGAAAAAGAAACTTCATGTGTGGTAAGCTGTGTTTGTGGCACTAAGCCAAAAGGGGGTGTGATGTAGCTAATACAACCTTTAGTGAGGCGATGGCTGTTCAAATAATACTCATGAATTACTCTCAGTGTAGCGCTGAGCCATCTGAAAACCAGCAGATTTCCCACTGTAGTCAAATGAGATGATCAAAGAAGTGTAGAAATAACATTGTCCCTTCGATGGTGTATCAAAATTATGTTGGCAGGTGTCTAAAAGATAGTGTCATTTCCACCTGTACTGTCACCATTTTATGTCTTAGGCAAACAGTCTGTCCCAGGACTATCTATCTTAAGACACCTTAAAGATGTCTTAAAGATGGCTGTGAATTCATGCAGAGAAGGGGTGTTGTGTGAGAGAGGAATTTTTTTTGGTGTCTGTGTAGTTTTTGCTTGTGTTTTTTGTTGGGCTTTGATTGCTTGTTTGTTTGTTTGGGTTGGCTGTTTTTTTCTTTAAGAAAAGTGTGAGACTAAATGTTAGTTCAGAAAACTTTCAAGTGTATATAGGTATCTTTATGTGGGACTTCATTATTCTGTAGTGTAAAGGTTATTTTGAGATATGCAATAAGCCTGCTCTCCCAACAATGTAACATAACCTGTCTAACTGGAATTTTTTTTGCTACTAGAGGTGATCAGCTGTATCACTGAAGAGGTGACAAGTTAAAGTGAAGGCTCCCCATAATTTATTTTTTTGTTATTGTTGTTCAAGCACAAGCATTTTGGCTTCTTGTTTTTCCAGTTCATCAGCTCCTTACCTCAAACAAACTTTCAGAAAGTTCAGACTTGTTCTGTTGAGTTTATTTTGTTATAGGCTTTTTTTAGATGGTTTCGTTTTCAGCCACCTGCAGTGCTCTTTGCAATTGCACATGTTCATCTCCTATGAAGCTGCTTTTTTTGGCACACAAAATGCTTTTCATTTGACATACAATTTTGCTCTACTCCCATGGTGGTTCTTCAGTGAGTACAAACTACTGAAGAAGCCTTTTAATTTTCCTTTCTGTCCTTGTGCATTCCTTCAGTCAAGTTTATATTTAGATTTGTATTTTTTTGTTTAATTCTAGACAAGTGCATTGCTTCCAGAAAAGAAAATAGGAACTCATTCATCCACTTGAAAATGCTGAAACTCTCATGTGGGAGCTTGCATAAGCATATTTTTCTTTTATTTTTATTTTTTTCAATGAGCCTATCAATATGCTGTAGCTTGAGAAATATTCGGCAAAAAAACTCTTGGAATTACTAAGATCTGATTTCAGGTACTAAAATACACTTACATAACAATTGAGATTTTGACCTTGCATAATCAAAAGCATTTATCTGCTTTTTGTGCTTTTTAAGACCAAATACAAACCTAACATGTTATGACTGCACATCCCAACTGTTGTTCTGCCAAAACCAATCAGTAGGTTTGTACATTTGAAGCACTTTTCTTTTGAAGTGTCTTCACTTTTAAATACTGTTTTTAATAAGCAAATATTTTGCATTTCTATCTTGTTTCAAATATTATTAATAAGTCTTTGGTTCCATTTAGATATTTTTTCCTCCTGGAAATTTATATTAGCAATGTGATTAGGGTTAGTTACTGAAGTGTCTGTTCAGTCCACTGTGTGGAACATCTGTAGCTCATTAGAAGAGAAGGGATGTACCTTGGTAGTTCCCTTATCAGAATACTGTCTTGGTGAAGGGAAAATGAGTGCAGAGAGAGGACTGAATAAGAGAACTGTCCTTTAAAAAGGTGTTTGGCATACAGCATGAAACTCAGGTGGACAGTTAGCAGTGATTAACTTGACAAGCATTGTCGTTTTGTACTGTTTCAGAGCTGAGTCTGTCCTTCCTGTGCTACGGTGGGAGTGAAGTGATGGTGCTCAGCCACATAGGAAATTCCAGCAAATACTGGAAAGTGCATTCTAGAGTAACTGGGGACTTTGTGTTAGAACAGGGAATAACACCATAGAAGCTGCTTCTCTCTTCTGCACTCCTGGCTTTTGATACTGAAAAGCCACAGACTTTAGGAGATGGGTAGAAGATAGCTGTAAATAATCTCTGCTTCTCTGTGTTCTCCTGCAGAGATCTGCATTAGTGATGCTTTTTCCCTGATTGTTTATGATAGTCAGACTCTTGAAAAGGGAATTGAACTAGCTGCTGTACTTGAAAGGCCAAAAAAAGGTATCCTGAATGCAAAAACACATTGTACTCCCTGTGAGCATATATCAGAGGTCATTGGGAAGCCTTTTTTTTTTTTTTTTTCCTTAGATGGGTAACAATCGCAATGCACTTCCCGTTGAGGTGTATCTACGTTTAGTTTGCTCATATTGGTAAAGTCAGCAGTAGGGTTTGCCAAAGCACAGGAAGTATGATCTGCAGCTCAATCTCTCAATCTGGCATTTTCACTAGCAATTAGAAACATCAGTGGAAGCTGTTTTACAGAGAAATCTTGGGTATCTTTGCTGCTCTGTGTCACTGTGCTCAAAGCAGAGAGCTATGGCAGCATTGCCCACTCCTGGGTGCCCACCTGTGCTCTGTGTCTGTTCATGAGGCTGCTGTGGGTGGGCAGCTCCAAGAAAATGGCCCAGGCAGCTGAGTGACTTGCTTGGCATAGCACAGGAAGTCTGGCAGAGACAGGAATAGAGCTTCAATCTGCTGTTTTCCAGGCTCTTGCTCCTAGCCACAGACCCATCCCATCTCTTCACTCGACTGATGTCCTGGCAGACAGCCGCCTCCTGCGTGCAGGGCCAGCTGCTTCTGCACCAGTGTCTGACCTCCATACTCCAGATGTTTGAAGTTCCATTTCCCCTGTGCTTATGTGAACTTTTGCAAAGTGCTTCTGGCATTTCACCAATGCAATGGGGAGGAGGGAGGACTGTTGTCTTAACTATTTTCTTTCCATAATAAGGCCTCTGAAGAGCTGCTAAAAATTTTCCCCTCTGTGGGTTTTAAACTTCATTTGCCTTCAGTTGCCATCTGCTAGTTTTCCTTCCCACATCACTTTCCCTGTTCCAAAGATACTCCTGCAGACCTTCTTTCCTTATACACTCTGTTGATACCATCTTTCTTTCAGGTGGGGGTCGGGGGGTGAGGTTGTGATGGTGTCTCCATAGATACCCCTCATGTGTAGAGCCTAATTCTGCCAGGTGGCATTTTACAGGTTAGACTTACTGCTTTCCTTCAGATGTCCCATTTTACATTCTTAGTATCTTGCATATATGTTCTCCAAAGTAGCCATTAGAGAATAATGCAAGGAGCTTCTTTCCTTCTGTCCTGTCTGAAGGATGTGTATATATCCTTCCTAGCACTCTTTCCATTTCCAGTTGGCACAAGGAAAGAAACATCAGGCATGAACTCAGGTCTGGCTCTTCGATGAGTGCTCTGGTTTCTTTGCTCTGATTCTTGTCTTAGAATGTCATGCATCTGCTCCTGGCCACGCTGGTCTGTCCTTGCCCCGTGTCCTCTTTCTGCATGTCCCCTTTCTGCTCAGTTTCTAGAGTGTGTGACTAGATTTGCCAATAGAGTACTCTGAAAAGCATATAGATAAATAATCCTTCAGCTGAACAGACCTCTCTTCCCTCTCCTTTTCAGTGCTTTTGTACAGATGTATGGGCCACTACACAGATTGTGTTTTGGAAATCAGTGTCTACGAGTCCAATTCTCACTAAATCTTAGTTTCCTGTTGGAAGAAAGGCTTCCAGTTTCATAACAGCAAGAGAGCTAAAGGAGAGATGCTTTGCCTGTGGCCAGAAAGCTTTAAGCCTGTTTTTCTAGCTCTTGTTTTCAGCTTCTTGATTTTTAATGAGGTTTACTAAGGCCTTCACTCTTTCCCTCCCCCCACCATGAAGGTTTTTTTGTGTTTGTTTTTTGTTTTTTGTTTGTTTTGTGTGTGTGTGTGTGTGTGTGTTAACATAGTAACACTTGCAGGCACATGTTCTGTTGGTCAGAAATCAAATTGGAGTTAGGTATGCCTTGCATGAAAGTTGGTACAGCTTAAGAAACAATTCTGGAGCAGGATAGGCTATGAAGTATGTGCATTATTGTTTTACATTCTTTTGAATTCTAAAACCATACAGCAAGCCTGGGTAAATGGTACACTTCCCTCCCTAATACCCTTCCCCTCCCAACTATCTTTGTGTCCCAGGAAAAATGTTGATGTAAAGGTAGAAAATATATTAAAACATTTGCTGAAATCTGGTCAAATCTGGTCTGCTTTATGCAAATAGTGATTGCTAGGAGAATCTGAGAAAATCTGCTAGTGCATATACAGAGAAGATTTAATTTTTTAAATCAAAGGCTAGCTCCATAGGATTAAACTGGAATATAATCTGCATTCAGATATAATTGAAGAAATCCACTGATAAACTGTCAAAATAAAACCACAACCACCATTTTCAACCCTTGTCAATGTTGGAGGATATTATTAAAATGCTTTGTTAGCATTGTGCTTTTATAAACATATTAAAAACATATATTATGTAGATAAATAAACTAAAAACTTGCGCTTTTACATATGTGTTAGCTCTGGAAATAGGACCTAACACTTCATGTGTTTATTTTTCTTTGTTCTTTGTAGCGCCTTTCCCCCTCTGATGATGGCAAATGTTTTTTATGTAGATTGTGCAAGTGCTACTGTATAGGTGTTAAGGACCTTAGTTCATAATGTTAATCTGTAAAAGCTCTTGATTGTGAACCCTCTTTGAAGGAAAAAGAAGGTGACATATCGGATTACATGAGACATGGTTTATCTGGCTCCTGTAGCCTTTTACCTTAAGAGACCTGGATTTACCAGGACTTCAGCTGATGAAGCTTTCTGGAGAGCCTGTCCTACTATTTTAACTTGTCTGTATACTAGAGGGAATGTGTGAGAAACTTCTCTCTATAACCTAAAAGAAAACATTGCTGGATTTGCATCTCTGTAAATAAAACTCTTAAATCTATTTCAGTTGCCTCCTACGTTGTCAGCACCACATTTGAAGCAAACACACAAGGTGAAACTTAAATGTCAAAATGCTTCAGAGGTGACAGGAGACCTGTCTTTCATGGTGGAGCCATGAAGATATCTTGCCAGAAGTCATGGCAGGATATTCTAAGGATTTTCAGATGCCATTAGGCACTGGTGTTCATGCAGCTTGACTTTAAGCATTAGT
Source organism: Calypte anna (assembly GCF_003957555.1). Taxonomy (NCBI): domain Eukaryota; kingdom Metazoa; phylum Chordata; class Aves; order Apodiformes; family Trochilidae; genus Calypte; species Calypte anna. The sequence continues at coordinate 17,128,855 of NC_044245.1, forward strand.
GAAAATTGAAGTGGAGGATTATATATGTGAAACAATAAAACCTTGAAATCCTTATATTCTTAAAACAATTTGTGGAAGTAAAAAAAAAAACACAACCAAAAATAAAACCAAAAACCACCACTCCTCAAGTAACTGTGGATTGACTGATAAATTTACAGTACTTCAGCCCAAGGAGCTATTAAAGATATCTTAAATTCATCTCATGAAGCCAGAGCAGGGAGGAGTGGTCAGGAGAACCTTTCCCCTTTTTATTGTGAAAGATAACCAGTATATAGCTTCCAGTCAAAGCTAATTAGGGACTTAAATTTCACACAACTGATGACTAGCAGGGCATGATAAAAGGTTGCATAATTCTTCTACCTTAGAGATAGGATTGGTGCCACCAGTCACTGATAACAGGACAGTACTTCCATCGAAGTTTCATGTATTTTATATTCCTCTCAGATGATGGTTAAACGAACTCCATGTCTGCCCTGAAGAACTTGGAAGAGTTAGATGTCCATCAAGCTGTCTGGTTTGATCTATAGCTGAGTTGGTGCAGACACAGCTGGGGCATTCAACCTATTTATGGTCAATGGAATTTTAAGTTGTAGCCAGCAGAGCATACCTTGGAGAAGATTCACATGAGATAAATAAGTGTGAACATGGCAATAAAGAAGAGTGAGCTGTGTCAATTGCTCTGTGCTGTCTGTATCACCAAGGCTTGTTTAGCACTTAGAGTCTCCTGGTCAAGATTTAGAAATAATTTATTTTATTTCTGTAGAAAAATTCTTGAGTTTCTTGAACACTCTCAGACAACATATAAATTTCATCAAGAGTCAATGAAAAATATAGTTTATAACATTGTGTAGATGTCTGATTGAACATGATGTCTTAAAAAGCCCGAAGTATTCATACTTTCCGATGTGTCTTGAAACCATAATTGATCTTTTCTATGGAATATTTCTCTTGCAGTGTAAATATGTTCACATTTCTCCATGTTGATATATTAAATTGTCTTTTAATTTCCTTCACAAAATAACAGCATAAAATAATGCTCTCCTTGAAGAAGGTAGTTGTCTAGCTGAGCTCATTATAGCTGGAGATTTTATTGTCCTTTTCATAGGTCAGACTTACTTCTTACAAGTAGCCTGTACAATCTGCTTTGTCCAGGATCTCTTCAGTGCTATTACTCAAATAACCATAACTCATTAATTTAAAAAATCTTCAGTAATATGCCTTTATGGAAGCAGCAGTGGGATAAATCTGTATTTCTAAAACAGTACAGGTTCACGTACTTAGTTTCCTCAGATATTTTTTTCACTTCAGGAAGTGTATTGTGTAAACTATATAGAAAGACAATGAAATCTGCAGTTCTGCAGAATGACAGTAAGGGCTAATATTACAGCTGGGTCTAGGAACAAATTGGAAAGAGTGAGGGTTTGGTTTTTTGCTTTATTAAGGCATGCTGAAAGCACCCTAGTGCATGTTTCATAAGTTATGTTTCCTTTTGTTAACACCACAGTTTATGGTCTTGGGTGTGTGAGCTTGTAGTACTTAAGAGAAAATGTGCATTTATTAGAAAATGTTTGGGTTTCTTCTACTATTTGTAACATTCAGCTACATGTATTTTATTGCTATGAATAAATAAACTGAAACTGTGGCTCATTTTTACAGGTTGTAGAGCAGGTAGCTACCTATCATATTCAAACATTAAACAAGTAAGCTTGGAATCCATACAGTTGTCCCAGGGTTCAAGGAAGGAATCTAAACTTCTTTCTCTGCACGTCTCGCTGTACCACATATTGCCATGTATTGACTAGATTCAGTCTGAAACCTGTGTCTTCCCCTATATTTTGTGTAATCAGGCACAGTTTCTGCTGAAAGGAGCTACCATTTTTGACAGATTGCTAGCCTGACTTAGTATGTCAAATGTAGTGCCCAAAGTGACTTGTCTTTGACTTAGAAACAAGGTTCTTTTTCCCTTATACTTCTCTTTTTTTACACTGCCAGTGGTGCCCTTTGGTTAAGGGTGACACAGAGTGAATAAAATACTCTTTTCTCTATTAACTTACTTTACCAAAATGGTGTCTTTAGCATAGAATCATCTCAACTTGGAAGGGATTCGTAAAGATCATAGAGTCCAACTCCCTGCTCTTTGCAGGACTACATGTGACTAAAAGTGTCATCCAGTTTGGTGCCCTGACCACTTCCCTGAGGAGCCTTTTCCAGTGACTGACCACCCCTTCAGTGACGAACCTTTTCCTCATGTCTAGTCTGAGCTTCCCCTTATGCAGCTTCACTCCATTTTCTTGTCCTGATGCTGGTCACCTGGAAGAGATCAGCTTCTCCCCCTTTGCTGCCCTCCTCGAGGAAGGTGTAGACTGTGATGAGCACGCACCCCTCAGCCTTCTCCAAGCTGAGCAAACCTGAAGGGAGGGTTCCAGCATATTTCTAGAGTATGAGTTAAATTAACATAAGACTAAAGGTTATTTGTTTGGTGTGGTTTTAGTGGAGCAAGTTGTCTTGTCCTTCAGGGCAGCCTGAAGTTGGCAGGGCCTGGTTAGCTGAGTTGATTTGACAGTGTTGTGGTTTTTTTTTCCCATCCTGCTTTTCACCAGCTGTGCTTGCATATAGAGAGAGGATCTGTGGCTGTGTATCTGTGTCATAAACTTGCTGTGTATCTGTCTCATAAACTTGAGTTGCAGTGGTTCAGAATTTAAAAAGATGATAAAAGCTTGAAGTTGTGTTTTGTTTTTAAATATCACTATATACAAGCTTTACTAAAATATTTAGATATCCTCAAGTTAGCTTGGCCAAATGTTCTGCAGACTCTGTTTCTTACAAAGTGTTTGATCTGGGATTGCACACTGTAGCACATGTGTGGAGTGGTAGCTGCAATAAATTCAAATAAATAAAAAAAAGAACTATTTGCTTTATCACTGCTGTGCTGCACTTGGCCTTGAGACTACTTCTGAGGGAGCAGACAGTTAAATTTTAACTCTGCATCCGGCTGATCAACTATGTCATACTGGGTTTTTTTGTTTTGTTTTTCCCATATGATTTAAAGCAGACAGATAGTGGGGGCAGCTAATCATTAACAGCTTCTTCAGCCTCCCAAGTAAAAGTTTGGTTCAGGGATTAGCTGGCATGGTCCCTAGCACCCAGTTATTATGGCAAAGGGGCTTGTTTGGTGTTCCCAAAGGAAGCACGTGCTTTTGGAAGGTCTGTCTTCCTCTTTTCCAAATCAGTTAAATGCTTAACTTTGTCCTGTTGCATTGTTTTGTCTCAGAGTGAGAATCTTATCCCGATTTCCAAAATTTTGGTTTATGCCATGTATTTGTTGCAGCATAGGCCAAGCATGTTTGAAGCTGCTCTGTTTGCTGGTGGTTATTAACCTGTGTTAGTCCAAGCTAGTTTGCCATACTTTGCTGCTCTCCATCTTTCATGTTTTTAAGTAAATTTTGTGCATAAAGTAACAGGACAGATAGTATGTTTGTGATCATATTGGAACAGTCACTCAGCTACAGGTTCCAAGTCTAGAGCTTTGAGTATGATCTAGTTTGGCTGTTACCTGGTATATGTATCTTGCCTGTCTTGGGGATTAACTCTTGTCTGACTGGATAGATATGCTGTCCTGCTAAAAATTGCTTGTGTTTAGGATTTTTCCTCTCAGAAGTGAAAAATATTGCCCACCACTAAACAGTAAGTTTCCACATCAACAACAAGCAAATACATATAAAAAAACCTCAACTATTAACAACTGTTACGTGCTTTGTATTGCATAACGATCACGTAACAATCGCATGCAGCCTTTAGAAATCTAGAGAAAGTCATTTCTTCTTGAGGCAAGATGCTGTCTAGTAGCTGCTGGGCAGCACATTGCTTTGGGCAAAGTGTATGCTGGAAGCCTCTGCTTTGCATAGGGCCTTGCTCTTCCAGTGTGTACCAGTTGTGGTAAGCGTTGCAGTCTCATTTGCTTTGAATTAGTAAATTAGTCTCTTACAAAGGCGTATGTGGATGCCTTTCAAGATTTACATATGTGCCCTAAGTTGCTGACCCTGCACTTTGCTTGGTTTATGTTCTCTGAAATCCATGGAAACACTTTACAAATCACTTTGCTATATTTAGTTTTTTATAAGCTCTTTGATAGAATTAATATATGCTCTTTTCCTGTTCCAAGTTACTCTTTTCTGTTAACAAGAGTTTGTTGCAAAATTACCTAAGTTATTTTCCAAAGCATCTGTTCCTGGAAAATCTTATCCTCAGCTCTAGTAATTTATGGAATTTTCATTGTTCATTGCAGGGAGGAAGTTAGTCTTCATGGACTGTCTGCTAGGAGAAGATACATCTCTCTGTACAGTGAAGGGCTTTGTTTTATTTTACTTATTTTTTCACATCAATATTACGAAAACTCTTAGTAAAAAGATGCATTTTTGTCCATCTGCTGAACAAAAATTGAATTTATTAACAAAAGATACTGCCCATGAGGATGAAGTAGAAGAATAGATTTATTTCAAGAGGCATAGTAGTATTTTTAAGTACCTTCTTTTAAGACATTGTAGTACGGACCTTAAATTGATATTCTCCTCAGCCTCCTATATTGCTGTGTTATTTAGATTACTCAAAATGAAGTGTTTTTTTTCAGTTATGCAGTGCTTATGTATTACAAAATATGAAGAGCTGTGTATTATTAAAGCGTTCTATAAGATCATTTGAGACCTGCTATTACCATTGAGCAAAAGGGCTCATGTCGTACAGATAGGAAGAGAGATGATCTCGGAACATGTAGCACAGCACTTAGATAATGTTTTGGGATCTTTCTGTAAGCAAACTAAAAGGCAGAACTAATGTGTATCTTAGTTTCTAAAAGGAAAAGAACAAATGGTTGCTGGAGTTGAAGAAATACATCCAGTTTTTTTCTTAAGTCTTTGCTCTGTCATCTGTGAAATTGGCTGCCAGAGCAAATGTGGGTGCAGTGTCTGATACCTGTAGTAGTAAATGCTTGATGTATAGGACTCTTTCCTTTGGAAAGGTGCTTTTTATTCCTGACTATGGGATTTTTCTGACCATGAGTAGAGCAATAATGTTTGCTCTGAAGCTGTATTGATATATTGAATTTACTTATTACAAATGAGCTACTGCAGACAAACATACTTTGTCTTGCATTGCTCTGAAAAATCACAACTCTTAATAGAAATAATATTCCTTATGTTTCCAAAGTAAAAGAACTTCTGCAATGTTAACAAGTTGTCTGTTACTTACCTCTAAGATATGAAAGCAAGCTTGCTTGGTATCACTGCGTTTAAGGTACTTCTTGTGTTTCCACTTTTAATCTGCAATGCCATGTATCAAAACTGTGTAGGAGGATTTAGTTTCTTTCTGTACTGAAGGGAATTTTAGATCATTTGATCATATGCACCAGTTACTGAAAAAAACAGTTTAATTGAAGGCATTTCATAGTTAACTTTGAACACTGAATTCTGGCTTTCCTAGAAGTAGTCATTTCCTGGATGCTTAACTTGCTTTCTTCATTTTGCCTAATATAGAAGTAGAGTGAAATACAAACTAATATTGTACTATATTTTTGGCTCTGCTTCACTAACCAAATCTTGCACATCACAATATCCATTTTAGTTTATGCACTTTCTAGAGATGTACCCAAAGGTGTACTGATGGACAAGAATTTTTCTCTCTTTCTGAACCTTGACTCTTTGTTCTGTAGCAGTCTTTCCAGGAGGAATTCATGCTTGGAGATGTAGAATTATTTCCTTCAGTGGAAAAAGTGGTGGATTGATAGATTTTGTTCACAGTCACTTAGAGTAGAGGGTTTTTTGTCAGATACCATCTCCTGCAGTGAGAACCTAAGATTCTAGTAGGTACTTAAAGCAGTAAAATCAGTCCCTGAATCTTCAAATAAGCTTCCTGGAGATGGAACTTCCTGTGGCATCTGATGTTTGATTTGTACTTGTTCTCCCTAAGCTAGGGTTTAAGTGGTGGTTATATTGCATGAAGAAGCACGTGTCTGTCCTGTGAAGCATAATTGGATCCTTCACAGACTGCTGGTCTGACCTTTCATTGCCTGTTTAGGTATTTCTTAATAAAATGATGGAGCAGCATATTTTATACATGCATTTTTAAGGTTCTATTTTATTCTTTTAGTAAAACTGACATAAACGGTATGACAAAATAACCTCAGTGCTGAAATAAGTCCTTCTCTATGCAGACTTTAACTCTGATATGCACTGATGGCTTTGCTGAAAGAAATTACTGCACAGACTTTGCAAGCTTAGTCCCCTTCTGGGACTGCAGGCAAATTGCTGAGCTTCTCTCTCCTGGTTTCCTGGCTGTGAAGTTGGAGTAATTTATTGCTAGTGCAAGTCATAAGAACACTGAGAGTTAATGCATAAGACACTATGTATCTGCATAGTGTCTTTAGCATTCAAAACAATAATGTATAATTGTAATTTTATTATTAATATTGGTTATTTCATTAAAATATCAGTTTCAAACAATATCCATGTAGGTTAAATTCATTTTGTCAATAAACCGGTGTCCTTCCTGCAGTGTTAAATCTGTTCAGATTCTTTGTCTAATAGTGAAGTCTAAACATGTGGATAGCTCTGTAAAGAAGACAGCAAATGCCTAAAGAAACCCATATTTTCTTGTTTTTAATCTAGACTGTGGACATCCATAAAGAAAAGGTTGCTCGCAGAGAGATTGGCATTTTGACAACCAATAAGAACACATCAAGAACTCACAAAATTATAGCACCAGCGAACATGGAGCGTCCTGTAAGGTATATTCGAAAACCTATAGACTACACAGTGCTGGATGATGTTGGCCATGGCGTAAAGGTAAGAATGCCTGAACACATGAGGTTCCCAAATACCAGACCAGGAAGGTGCAGACCATTACTGACATTAAAATGTTTTAAAATATGTAGTTCCTTTATGGTAGGAAGGTTATGGGTTTGATATGCTCCCAGCTACAACCAAGTTTGTAAGAAAATGTGTTGGTTTACAGTGAGGGGTTTCTGAGCAATGTTTGCCTAAACCTTGTGACTGTCAGTTGTAATCACAGTGTCTGGAAATAATGGCTCATGATCTTAGGCTAATGACTTGTTAGAAGGCATGATTAACTTTTAAAATTATCACTCCTTCCTTCTCAGGAAGTTGTCTTTGCCCCTCGTATTATTCCTGTTGTTACTGAGAAAAATTAAGTGATCTCTTATGGGGAAACTGGCTGCTGGGGTGGGTTGTTCTTTGTTGGGTTTTTTTGGATGGTAATCCAGGAGAAAAAGGGTAATCTCATTGGAACTGAAATCTCAGTGGCATTTGATGTCTTGCTTCCATTAATGCCTCATTTCCGTTTTTTCTGAATAAAAACCTTCATAATTTAATGTCCATGTCCCTTGAAATTGTAATAGTTGAAGTGTATTAATGTAACAGCTTTTGCTCCCTGGATGTCTTTATAAAAAATAGCTTCATATTCCCCTAGAGCAGGCATTCCAGGTATATTCAGTTCATAACAGTCCTCCTTTGAATGGCATTAAAAAGCTTTTATACAGCACCCATGTATCCTCTAAAGCTTAATGTGTCCTGGTCAGTCAGTTGTGCTATATCAGCTCATCATGTGCACTTTCAATTTCTGAGCTCTTGAGGAACAAATCTTTCAGAATTACCTAACACAAGAGTTTTAAAGTACCTTCTGCATCCTAGTTTCCCTCTGAATGTCCAGAGGAGTCTATTTCTAACATATTGGTAGCTCTATACCATGACATCTCTAGGTTATGACTGGTGACTTTGGACTATGTGAATTTTTGTTTAATTTTCAGCTAAACCTGTAGTAAACCTCTAATGCTTAGAGCTGTTTTACACTAATAATTTAAACCAGACTAGATGAAGCACAGTCCTGTGTAGATGCATGAAAAAACATGCCCTGAATTGCTCTAAAATAGAAGCATTAGGCACAGAAATTGTTCCTTTTTCAGTACAGTCTCTGCATTCAAGAGAGAGCTCTATGAATAGAGACTACAGGAATCCACAAATTCGATGTCAGGATGTTGGCTTCTGCATTTAAGTGCTCCAGGGATCAAGTGCTGTGGAAGACTTGTATAATAATTACTGTTTGTCTCTGAAGTTGATGCTTTGCTTAAGTGCTTGTATTGTGCAGGCTCAACACAGGCTGCTTGATCCATAACCACCGAAATTGTTAAGGTGTAGCAGTTATATTTTCCAATATCACTAATTGCTTTTAGGAATACTGGTGTCTGTTTTATTAATGAGACCCTATTTGCTCAGAGGGTGGAAATGAGGTGCTGTTGACCTATATTTAGGCAGCTCTTATGAAACATTTTTAGTAAAGGTTTTTTGACTGTTACTGATCTAATTCTGTATTAGAAATTTGGTCTGTTCAGAGGTAAAATATCTTCCAGGGAATAATCAAATTAGCAACATTACAAGTCAGCTACAAATTATATTTTGCAATTGTTTCTTTATTGAGTGATTGACTTAAGTCGGTTTCATGTCTGTGGAAGGCATGAAACAGCAGAAAAATGTTAGTATTTTCTAGGTAGACTTGCTACACAAATGAGAGAATCTTGTTGGCCGTGCCCTCAAGTGTGTAGTTTAAGATGGCTGCCAAGCATTTGATGCCTTCACCAGTGTTGATATTTACTGGACACAAAATTGAGTACAGTGGGCTGAGGTAGTGATAAACTAATTACATCTGCTTAGTGTGGCACTGATCATAGCACTGAAGGAAGTAGCTTGCTTTGTCTGCAAACTTGATGTAGCTAATACTTTAATAAGAAAATCGAACTGAAACAACTTGAGAAACCAGATCAGGTCCTGTTGGAAGAGAGCACAAATAATAGATGATGTTTAGAATCTTGGATTGCCTCTTGTGCAGGACACAGATTAGGAGAAGCATACAATAAAATGAATTACAAACTCTTGACTTGTCACAGAATAGTGATCTTAGAAAATGCTTCAGACCCTTTTAAGACTTATTTTCTTGACCCAAGATTTCACCCCAAGTTGGACAGCAGCATGTTTGATAAGGCCTTGGGAAACATGTTTTTCTAGAGGAAAGGAAGTTCGAGTTGTGCCAAGGGCAACTGTCTATTTGACTGACTTGCAGGTCTTTGTCATTTGCTGTGGCAACTGTCAATAAAATACAATACAACATATAATTGACACTTAAGTATTAAGTAAAAATAATGAAACACTGAGATCTGTAGATGACAGGTTACTGCTGTTAATGGGGTTATCTGTGTTTTTTTCCAGAAAGGAAAAATAGAAGGAAGAGAAAGCAAAACAAAACAAAAAAAAACCCCTTTCTGCATTGTAACCTGTTTCTGCTTTAATTAATTTAATGAAATTCTGATCCTTGGAAAAATATAATTAAAATATGCAGTATATTTTAAGAGATAATCCTGAATTGTTTTCTATAAAAAGTGTAAATAAAAATACTGTCTCACAGAATTAAAAAAAAATATTTAAAAATAGATTGGGTAATCCTCACAGTAAATACTGTCTTTCCCTATTCATCTTCTATCTAAGCTATTGCAGAAACACCTTCTATTTGTACTCACAGTTCATTTTGTTTGTGTGTCACTTTAATGTTTCTTAAGGCTGTGTGGAGGGCATCAAAAAGCAGATGCTTATGCACAGGGCATACAGAAGGGCCCTATATGCCCCCCCTCTGTCTCATGTGTATGCAGTAATTTCTGTTGAGCTGGTAATGAAGGTGAGGGCAATTAGTGATGGTAAGGAGCAGGTTTCCTCCCTGATGGGAGACACCTTTCTTGGAAATCAGTGCAGGTTTCGTCCTCCTGCAGCTTCTTGGCAGAAAAGCTTTTGTAGAGCATCCTAGGATTGCAGAGGTTTTTACTTCAACCTCAAAGCTCTGTGGCATCCCCAAGTTGCCACAGCTGCTCCCCTCCATGTCCCTTCTCTCTGCAGGGGCAGATACAGGTGAAATCTTCAAAATGAGTGAAATTACTGTTTTTTTTAATCTAAGTACCTATGAAGCCAAGGTTAGCATCAGTCAAAATTAGGAGGGCTTTTAAAATTGGTGTGCTAGTGAGAAGGCTTTCTCTTGCAACAAATATTATGTGTGGATGGCTCCAAGAAACACACAGGCAAGCATTTTTGCCGGTCTGTTAAGCTGTGGCTCAGCTGTCACCCTCTGGGGATAGGGGAATGTAGATGAAGTCATTCTTGATAAATAAGAGTAACTGTCAAGATGTGAGAGACTACCTTCCTGTGTACAGCTTGGTTTAAAATTATTAGGCAGAGGCTACTTTAACATTTCCTTCCTTCTCTTCCCCTTCTTTTGTGAAAGGAAAAAAAAAAAAAGTAGTGTGCCAGCAAATAAATAGGTCAAATACAATTACTCATACAGAAAATCCTCAGTTTAAGAGGGGGGGAGAAGGAGGAGGAAGCTTGGAAGCTGCTTTAAAAGCTGTGAAGTTGGCCTTTGAATTTATTATAATCTTTCTTTTTTAATAGGAGGCAAGTGGAATTGCAGCAATTAGTAAAATGGCAGCTAAGTGGGAAATTGAAATGGTGCCTTATAGTAAAGGCAGATAAAATGTTGAATACACGCTAAATTGAAATGCCTAATAGCTGTACTTGGTTTGAGTTTATTTTATGGAACTAATAGTTCTTTAAAAAAATACTTGAATTGTATATGAAGATTGATCACTTTTCAGCTTTGTTTCAAGACGAAAATTTGGAATTTCATCACTGCAGAGCACTTGCATTTCAGTGCATTAAAATTGTCAGAAGCTTTCTAGCCCAGGAAGTTAAACAGGAGTTGAGCATTCAGAGATCTTTCTCCAGCAAATGGAAGCTGGAAGACTCCCTTAAAGCAGGGATTGAGTCAAAATTTACCAAATGCTAGGGTTAGGACAGGAGCCTTGCACTCACCCTTGTTATGCTTCCCAGCCTGCCTGCTCACCTGCACTCCTCATGCTGTGAGGTTTATCATCCTCCTTTCTATCATCATCATCTGTGTCGGTGCAGATGAGGTGCTGATGTGAGGGTGGAAGGCTACCTAATCATGCCTGCCTCCCCATTAGGATAAGACCTTTTATGTGATAGCCACTTGAGTATTAACTTTAAATAATTCACAGGAATAAAGCCAAAATGAGACGGGAAGCCTGAACCTGAGCTTCTGCCGCCTTTGTCCCTGTGTGAGTCTCTGTCAGACACTCACGCTTCAAAGGATGTCATGTTGCCAATTTCATTGATGTCACATCATCTCTCCGGGGTCACGGCCAAACAGTAAATATTGCTGTAGGGTAAAGAACGCTTCTCTGGGGGAAAAAGTAACTCTGCCAACTGTAATGACTGTGTTGTGAGTGTTGACACTGTGCTTTTCATAAGGCACTTGCTACTGGAAGTTCAGAAGCATGCACAGTGTCATCTGATACAATGTAGGTTTTGAGCATGTCTGGTTGCAGAGAAAACTCCAAACTATGAGGTCTCTTATTTTCTAATTTTGAAAAGAATTTTTTCATTAACTGTAGTTTATTGTAGATAGATTCAAAGTTACCAACTCAAAGGATAAAAAAACTTGAAAAGAGTTCAAGTATTTAAAGGCAGGAATCTAGGTATCTTTCTAGGAACAAGTGCTGAGGGAAAAATGCAAAGTTTTTCTATCAACCATAAGCAGGTTTTTGTATACTAAGGGCAGTTTAATATCTTAAAATACTTTAGGGTCAAATGTGTTTTTTGCCTGCTCAGTTTGGAAACTTAACAAAAATAATAATAAATAAAGGAGAGAAGCAATACTGGCAACCTACATCTGGTTGCTGTTAATGGAAGACTGATTACTAGGTTATAAGTAGTACTGGGAGATGTTATAGTTAAAAGATAAATGTAAAATTCACTGGAGAGAGACTTATGTAATCATGTTTAATTCTGAAAGAAATACTGATTTGAAACCTAAATTTTCTCAAAATTATCTGTCTCACAGTATAGTATAAGTAAAGAACAGATAAAGACTTCTGACCTACTCTGATATGGAAATTGAGACACAGGAATCTTTTCTTCAAAACTGCACAGAACTAGTACAAGTGTGTTACCCTGAGTATCTGATACCCACGTACAGTCTGCCTTCTCAAAAACATCTGTGATTACATATCCTCCCGAACTCCACATCTTGATTTTTGTATGGAAATGATGTTTGAGACCTTGGTGCTTTACTGGGTCCTTTCCTATCTTCCCTATCTTTAGGTACAAGTACCCTTCCAATTGCTTTTCTAGCTCTGGCTTTGTAGTGTTGTGATACTCCAAAACTATGCCACTAATGAGGCATGAGACAGTCCTTTATAAAAAAATCTAAAAGAATTGTCTGTATGGCAATTGGATTGCTTAACTGCAGGTACATAATAGTGATTCAGAAGATCTTCCTGTAGGGAAGTCCCACACAATTCTTCCTGGATTAATAATAAAGGAAATACCTTTTCAAGTAAAAGGGGAGGTTGCTTGAAGAATCAAGGGCAATCATGTTTTTTTTCCTGCTGTAGTTTATGACTGTGATTAACTGGTCAAAGGTAATGGATCTTAAGGCTGGTTATTGCTTTTAGAGCATAAATACTACAGTTTGATCAGCATTTATATCAGTCTTTAATGACAGCTTTCAGTGATTCTGGGTATGGTAGGTTATAGAGTAAAACTGGTTCTAAATTCAGAAGTTAGGAAGACAGTGAGCAACACACTGCATGGGAAGTACCAACCTGCATAGAGATTTGGAGTTTCTGCAGTCTGAAATTGGAGAGTTCGTAGCTGAAATATGTAGGATAAACTTGCTGATGTCAGTGTGGTGTAAGGGTTCTGCTCCTGTGTCCAAGTTGCCTTTTGTATTTCTATGCTTGTAGATAGATTTGCTCAAACAAATGAATTGTGTACAATGTCCCTAGCCCTAGTTTTTGAAACAGATTGTGACTCAAATAATAGCTTTCTGGTTCCATGAATCATGACTAATGTTCCCCTGTGACTTGTAGCTTGGCATGGAAACTATTTAAAATAGTTAGATGGCTGCCTCCTGAGGCTGGCCAGTAGAGCCCTTCAAATGTCTGGACATCCTTAGACTACGAGTAGATAACCTCAGATTGCCTCACACCCTACCCTTTCATACTGTTCTTGGTCTTTCCCTTTGGCCTCAGCTACAGAAACCTGCAGTACTGCCTTTGTCACCAGGTATTTTTGTGCCATTTTGGCTAGGAGTGAGCATGCAGGAATTGCCAAAATAGTTGCTTTAAACAAGTAAATCTCTGCCTTGGTACTTACTCTCAATGCTAAACTGTTCCAAAATGTAGCTTCTCCTGTCCAAAACTACAGCTGGAATTCACAGTCCAGGTGCTCTGAATTCCTGGCATCAGATAGAGAAGTAGCCTCATTTTTGGCTTTGATAAACGCCTTGCATAGGTGTTGCAAACACCTGTTTTGCTTTAATTGCATTGCTCCTTTCCAACCCACTGCTGGTTCTCAGTCCCTGGCCAGCCTGTTCTCCCATGGTGTCAAAATCCTGTAAATGTGCCATTGCCCTCGCTGTGATCTTTTTGAAATGCAGCAAAGTCAACTCCTGGTTCTTAAGCCTGAGACTATGGTTTCTTTCTCTTATTTTTGTGACAGCCCTTAAAACTTCATCCAGGACTGCCACATGCTTGGCCAGTTTTCCCTGGAAAGGCAAAGTTGTTCTGCTTCATTCTTCAAAACATCTCCTTTGCTATGATGCTCGCAAGAAAACCCAACCAGTACTGCTGCTTACCATGCTGTCTTGTTTCTGGGAACATCTTGATCTCTCTAGTTCTCTGCCTTGGCATCAAAAGCATCCCCAACAAGCCTACACACTGTGTTTTTGTTCTGATGTGTACAGTGTCCAGGATGCTGATATTGGGCTGCAATCTGTCTCCTGTGTGTACAGGAATACAGCTAGCAGGAGAAGGGAGTCTGTCTTCTGTCTGAGTTTTCAGAGCTGCTCTTCCTTTGACTAAGCATTTTTCCTTTTGCACCTCCTAGCTGTTGTTTTATAGACCCTTCTCAGAACAGCTTCTTTCTTCTTAGAGCTGTGAACCTTATGCATGCTGCTGCTTCTCTGTGCCCTGCATTGACTTCCTGACAGACCTCAGAATTGATCAGGTAGTTGGTGATGGTCATGTTTTGCCAACTGGATGCCTGTCCTAGAGGCATTTGTAGAGAGATGCTTGGACCTACATTAAACAAGTACTTCCTTTTGGTTTTCTGCTGTCCTTTTTTTGGCCAGTTTTCTTAAAGTCCTAATGAATGTAAACCCTCTTATCTAAACTGTTCCCAGTTCCAAGCAATTTTTAAAATTGCTTAGAAAGCACTACATTTAATTTTCATACCAAGGAATGCAGCAAGGTTGACTTCATAAGCTTAACCAATAAGTACAACTAAATCTCTCCTTCTAATTAATTAGCTTATTAGAAATGGTTAAATAGCCATGTGGTTCATCTCACTTCTATATGTTTGCTTCTCTCCCTTATTTCTGTCTTTTAGAGGAGTTCCTCTACCATAAGAAACCCTGTTCACTTTGTGTTCCTTCCTTCTGTGTTTTTCTGCCTGTATGACTTACTTATATTGACATCAACAGAGAGGACATGCAAAGAGCTTTTTACATATAGAAAGCAGTATGACAGCACTCACTAATTCTTCTGCACAATAAAGAGATTTTGTCTGTATATTGTTTAACTGGTAGCAAGAGAGATGAAGCTCATTGACAAGTGAAGGGCAAGAGCTGTTGGACTTCAGCTGTATGTTTGGTATGTTAAGCAGTCCTTAGCAGTAGAAAAGTTTGAAATAAGGTGAAAATTCCAGAATGACTGCTATCTGTTGATATACATATTGTTTACTGCAGTGGAGACAGGCTCTCCATAAGTGCTGAGTGACACTGCATAAGGGAAGAAAAGACAGAGCTTTTTTTGTGTGTTTTTTGTGGCAGGCAAATTTAGTAATAGAGGCTAGGTAGGATGCCATGTCACCCTTCCTTTTAAGTCATTAAAAGGTTTCTATCTGTGGCCTCTGGTGAGGCATGGGACCAGAAGTTTCAACTTTGGTTTCTCTTAATAAATTGCTTTCATTATGCCCTTGCCTTTGGCAGCTGGTGAAGTAAGGGGAAGGGTCACATATTCCTATGAGAGGAGAAAACAAACTTCATTGCTAAAAATCTGTTTTAAAAATACAGTATTTGGGAGACTAGCCTGACACCCTGGAAACTGAGCCTTTGTGATTGTCCATGAAATAAGTATATAGGGTCAGAAGTGGTTTAAATGCCTTCATTCTGCCACTCTGCTCATGAACCTCTGCCCAAACTGAGAGTGAATGGGATGACCTTAAGATTTACTAACCACAGATAAGTATTTTCGAATTTTGAAGCAGGTTTTGTGTTTCTTTTCTTGTAATATGAATAACGTAAAGGCAGTGACTTTCAACCTCTCGGTTTGTAACCACAGCTATTTTTCAGTGGTTTTGCAGACCCTGTCAGAAATCTTGTATACCCATTGCTATATAGCGTATTAAAATATTTTTTCTGAGTTCATGGATGCCTTTAAACTTGTCTGTGTTTCATAGAGGATGAAAAGGAGGAGGAGAAGGAGGTGCAAACCACAGTTTGAAAACCTGTACATTAGGAGGCTTGTTCTGAAAGTGATAGCTTATTTCCAAACAACCTAAAAATAAAGCATTAGTATTTTTTTATGTTTTGTGGGTTTGTGTTTACTTGTGTTTTGTTGTTCGTTTGTTTGTTTTCCATTGGAAAACAGAAGTCCTTTTTCCTGGCCCCTTTCCTAAAATTGGAGAACTTAACTTGAATTTATATAATATTTTACACTCATTTTCCTTGTGAAGCCAAGTCTTCATAATTTTTTTTCCTTCTGCAATCAAGAAGAGTGTAAAAATGATACAGTGGGGTTCTATAATGACTTGATTCAAAGAGGTAAAATTTCAGAACAACAGTCATTAGAGCACTGCCAACGCAGTTTGAGCAGTCAGCTCTGTGCTGGCTTGAGTCAGATTTCAATCAATAAACCAGAGGTGAAAGGCACTGCTGCTCATCCTGTTGGAGAACTTCCATTCCTTTATTTACCATTCAATGCAGCAGCTAGGATTTCTTCAAAACAATGTGAAGGTTAAGTATCAAAGCAACAGGCAAAGTCTGTTCTGCACCATGTAGCTGAAACTGGTCTTGTGAATGAATTCTTAAGTGCATGTTACCATCAAAATAGCATTGATGTGGGTTTGGTCTTGAATGCTGAGCAAGGGGCTTCTCAAACTTTTACTGCCCATGAGGAGCTGGAGAAACAAATCTGGTGAACCTTAGGTAAACTTAGTTTTGACACAAGCATTTTTCCTGTGATCACTTAGGCTCAGAACTTTCAATGACAAAATGAGACAGTAAAATCTCTGTTAGAGTGCTGGGATGTGGCTAATTATCAGTAGATGCAAATGATTTTTTTAAAATGTCATTATCTCTAGTTTAACCTGTCCTATCACTTGTGATGGATCTGCCATTAATTTCTACCTTTTCCCCTCTTTTTTTGCCAACGTTAAGTGGCTAAAAGCCAAGGTAAGAAGTGTTATTTCTCCTTTGACCCACAGTGCCTCATGTGACTGATAGTAGAGGCTGCAGAGCCATTAAAACTGAAAACTAGCGCTCTCTTCTGCTCTTTTCTGCTTTCCATAGGATATTTAGATTAAACATGCTATACTTGATTTTTTTTGTTTACAGCGTTTAGTGTGTCAATGTATCTGCGATACATTGGCATTTGCATTTATACATAGATATATTAATTTCTCTAACATGTGTAGTGCTTTGCTCTGAATTCAGTAGATGCCTTGTTTCCCTTCACTTACATTTTTTTGCAGGAGACTTCCCAGACAACCTGAATGACTCTGGTAGTCAAATAGCAGGGACAAACTGAGAAATTCTGGTCTCATGCTGACAGTTGTTGTGCTGTCAGTGTTAAAGTCTGATTTAAATTATTAACACCCAAATGGAGGTGAACACAAATGTGGCTTTCCTTTAAAGAAAACAGGGTATAAAAGATTTGTGAATGAACCTGGCGACCTCTTTGTGCCGACCTTTCCGATGTCTGTTGTAAATGAATTGCAAAAATAACATTAAGCTTGTATTTAGTCTCTGTTTTTACTGGTGTCTTGTGTGTAGCTGAAAACTTGCTGTTTGACAGCTGTCTGGGAATTCTCACTCCATATTCTTACACTTAAAAAAAAAAAAAAAAAAAAAGCTGTCAATAATAGGGCTGCTCTGTTTTAAAAATAAAACCATGTTTTCCCTTATTTCAGCATGGAAATAACCAGCCTGCAAGAACTGGCACCTTGTCAAGAACAAATCCGCCTACACAAAAACCACCAAGTCCTCCCATGTCAGGCCGGGGAACTCTGGGGTAAGAATGAAATCTGCTTGGTTCCTCCTGTGTAATAGAAAGTTCTAATTGTGCTTGTGCCAGTTTCTTAGATGTGTGGATCGATGGCAATTCTGACAGTCTTTAGCAAAAAAACTAATTGCCTTTTCTGTATAAACACTTTCAGCTACACTGACTCTTGTTTTCATTATGACCTTTTGAAAGAATGTGAAGATTTATTACAGATAGAGGAAAATGAGGAGGCCAGTGTTGATCCTGATTTTTGGGGAGAAATCTTTAGTGACTCAAAAGTCACAATAAGGTTTTAACTTCACTGGGGGAAAAATTGCTGAAGTTCTTGACTGCTCATTTTTTTAATATTATAAGAGGTATGAAATGACTGTTGATACCATATTTGTTGCATTAAGAACACTTGGGCAACATAGATTCTCTTGGGATCATGCATTTTTATTTTTATTGTGCTTAAATGAGGAAGGATTTTGTTACTCCCAAGTCCCACTGTGCTCAGAGTTCCTTGCCATAGCATCTATTTTGCTGCTGTGGATCTGTAGGGAGTGAAATCTGCTTATCTTGGTGTGCCAGCAAGTAGTTGTTGCTAGGGACCAAAACATTAATGCTTGAGAAGCTCAGAGCACGTGCCATATGGTTTTGTCTGTCCAACAGTGCTGCTGCTTCCAAAAGGCATCCTAAACAAGACCTTCTATGTATTTATCACTTTCAGTCTTTCCTTTGTGCTGTGGAGGACTGAGGCACTGTAGGGCTGGCTGGCACGGTTGTATTGGCTTCAGGTATCACTTGTCTGTGATAGATGGGGAGCTGGAAAAATCAGGAATAACGAGACAGAACAAGATGAGGATCAAGAGCAATGGTCAAGGAAAATTAGAAGCTGTAATTCCTTTTGTCAAAGACTTAGTGATTTTTAATCCTCATTTGACGCTTTGCTGCTTCATGCTTGCCGTGTTTGTTGTATATTCGGTAGAGAAATTACCCTAGAGGTTTCCTCAGCATGTTTTGTGAAGATTCCCATTGCTCGAGGGCATGCAATCAGTATTCCAATTGTCTCTCATCCCAGCTGAGAGAGAGTTGTTTATCAGCCCTGGGAAGCTGGGTAGTGCTTTCATGTCCTCTTGGACGGTTTCTAGTGAAACAGCAGCATTGATGTACTGGTGAGCTGTCTCCTTTCAAATGCTCCCCCCCTGAGCAAGCCAGAGCTGTTCGGTTTCCTTGGCTGATGCCTGATAAGGATTAATCAGCTGCGAGTCATTTCCAGATGAGCTTGACAAGAGGCAGCAGTTGGCTGAGGGGGAGGAATAATGTGGGTTCATAACAGAGATTTCTATCTGCCCTTCTTGTTCAGGAAGTACAGCTCTTGTCTTGAACACATATGTTCTGCCAAAGCATGAAATATCATAGGCTTAACTGTTTCCCTATTATATGAAGAAAAAAATCGGTAGAAACTGCAAGGTTACTCATGCTCTGTCTTTGATCCAGAAAAATTATAAGCATTTAAAATCTGAGGGAGCTTGGTGTGTTACACTGGCCTTTAAGTAGGTGCTGCCTGTTGTGAAGCTTGTCCCTTCAAGGCAAGACTATTTAAAGGTGATGGGGAGGGAGTCCTGCACAGAAATTGCTCAGGTGGAAATGGAAATAACTGAAGGAAACAGAGGTCTCTTAACTGGACCAGGCAGAGGCTGGGAAACCTTGGATGCTCTGTTTGGCAGTATTACAGGGGAAAGAGTCAACTGCAGGAGCTGGATGGAGGCAGCAGTTGCAGTCATGTGTTGAGGGTCCTGGGGCAGAGCAAGGCCTTGGACTTCTTGTAGCACTCCCTGGCAATGGGCATCAGCACTGCTCTGGAGTTCTGGGCAACATGCAGATTGGGCACCTAGGCAACGTCAGGAAAGTGTATTTTCCTCATCTGTGTAAGGCTGGTAGAAAAGCAAAGGGAAAGATGAGACTGACTGGGAAGAAATAGTTTTTTTTTCTGATGCTAAGGAGTTTGAGATCTTCAGTGGAGCTGAGAAGAGCAAAGGAGAAACTGAGGCATGGTTGACCCTGAGGATGTGGTCAGGTTTTGTTTTTGGCACTATATTTACACTGTACAGGCAAAATAAATAGTATTAGAGAGCTGAGTGCTAGTTTCTATTGCCAGTGCATTCCAAGGCAGAATACTTTAAAGCATGAGTTTTCAAGATTATTTCTGTTCAAAGCACATTTTAAATCTTCCTTGCTTGTAATTTTATTTGGTAGTTTTTCGAAATCTATGTCTTACAACTGGAATACAAAGTTTCTCTATTTTCCCCATGGCTGCTTGCTTATGGCAGGTTTATAGGTGGTGGCACTCTGCAGAGTAAAAGTTCTTTATACAGACAAACTAATTTATAAACATTACAGTGCATACAAACAATTATGGTGTTTTCACTTTTCTCTTCAAGATGTTTTAATAATAAAATGTTGAAGTTAAAATTTAGTACTATTGTGTTCTATATTGTAAAAAGGAAGTCAATAAGTTTCTTAAAGTACCAGGAAGCTGTATAACTTAGCAACTCAGTTATAACCAGTAATTGAACAAATTATTAAATGCCTGTAGTTCAGTATTTTTGTATTTGCTTAGCTGGTGCATTGCCAAGTTCCATGTCTTGCAAGGGATCTCTTAGTTACTGGTGAAGACCTCTGCAATTCAGTACAAAAAATGCACTGTTCTTAAGGGAGAATGGGTCTGGTAAATAGATCTCAGAAGATCTGTTTTGAATTTCTGACTTGATGCAGTCTGCTAGGTGAGCTTGGAAGTCTCTGTACTTCATTTTCTTGAGCTGCAAAATGGAGACAATGAAACTTATTTGTGAGACACTAAGATCAGCGTAAGTGATAAGAGGTTGCTTGATTACTTCATGAAACAATGCCACTAGGTAGGAAACACCCTGGTGACTGCAAAAGTAACTTGTTCTGTGAATCTTTCAGGCTCACTCCTGTCTTAATGTGTTGAACACCTTTAGCCAAGAATGCTTTTGGAAAGCATTTGAAGGGGAGGGGAAGAGGGGGAAAAAGGAAATTGTTACAGTGGAACAGTCTATCATGTGCAATGTACTGAAAGGTAACCACAGAATATTATATGTCTGTAACTATTGTGTGTTATGTAATTCAAATAATATATTTTAGGTAATAAGCTTAGGTTAGGCTTTTAAAATCAATTTATATACTGTAGGCCAACTTTTATGGATCTGTCTACACAAGAGCACTTTAAGGAGGTGAATGTAACCTGTCTACCCTGTCTAAAGGAATTTGTTTAATACACTGTACTGTGGGTCACTGTGCAGTGATCTGTCATGGGAACTTAAGAAAACAAATAGCTGCACTACCTCATTCATTTATCCTTTTGATCCTCTGATCCTTTATCTTTCTCTCTTCAAATCTTTTTCCTTGACCAGACGAAATACTCCTTACAAAACCCTGGAGCCAGTCAAACCACCAACAGTCCCCAATGATTACATGACCAGTCCTGCCAGACTGGGCAGTCAGCACAGTCCAGGAAGGACAGCTTCCTTGAACCAGAGACCACGAACACACAGGTAGAGCATTTTCTCACTGTAAGTCTTTCTCTCCTTCACATTCTGAATGCTTACTCAAGTCACAGAAAAGCTTTGAAGCTTTGTGCCTATTGGTTTTTTGTTGAAAAGCAAAAGCTGAGTTACCATTCTTCATTAACAGAACTGAACTGTGTTGTTGGCTTCTCCAACACACAGAAATGTGTTCATAATGTAGAAGACTCATTGTGTCTAGCTTCCATAATTCACAGGCCTCATTTTATATACTAAGTTTATTTTGCTCTTTGGCTTTTGTTTCCCAAGAAAAAACGAACTTCCAAATTTATGTAGTTGCAAGGCAGGATAGTGGTGGATCCTTATGTTTTTGAAGCTGCATTATTAACCTTAGCCTAAAATACACTTCAGCTTTTTGTTGTTGTTTTCAAGACCACTAATTGCAAAGGAAAATTTCTGTTGATTAGAAACACTGTGATGAAGGTAGTCTGAAAGAGCTGATTGCTTTCTTTTGGCTAAGACTTAATGCTCATAATCAGTGCTAGCACGATAGAAGTCGAAAATAAAACCTATTTACAGAGCAGATATTGGCATCAGCCAGTTGATTCCACTTGTTTAAGGACTTTGATGAACTAATAGTGTATGTTTTAGGTGAGAAGATTGTTCCAATTGTACCTTTTTTTTAAATGTTATTTTTTTCAAAAATTGGAAGGCTAGCTCTTTCTCTGAGCCTCTTGAGTGAGCTAGGGTTTTTCAGTTTAATTTTCATAGGCTGCAACGAAAATACAGACTGGAGAATTCAGTGTAGCTAGAAGAAAGAGGTTAGATGATTTTTGAGAGAGCTTAATTTTTTTATTTTAACTTCCAGGAGACAGCTAAATACAGTAGGTCACTAATAAGGGCTGAGAGAGTAATTTGGACTGCTGGATCAATTGATCATGAAATACTGTCAGAATTAAGTAATTTCTAAATCTGTCTGCAGTGAAGATCTTGTTAATCTGTTTAGCTGGCTACTGTGAAGGCTCCCTACTCCTGCCTTGCAAGATCTTTTATGTAGAATGCAGTTAGAAATTCAGCTGCAGCCATGGTGACAAGATGAAGGTCTTCAGCAGACAGAACACTAATTATGAAGGGATTATCTTGGCTTCCACTTCAGGTCACTGAGTTGGTTTTGGGTTTTTTTTTTTTTTGTAACAGTGTTATTTTCTTAAAATATATTTGATTTGTATTTGACTCTTGACAGCACTGCTTTGTAGCTACCCAGTAATGGTGAATAAACTGTTGCATCACTGGGTACTCTTTAATTAGCGTGGATGTGTTAAAGTGGTATTTTGGCTTCAAAACATTTTTACTACTTAGTTCCCTTTATATTACCAATTTAATCTATGTTAATTCAAGCTTTGGCCTAAGGGAGTGCTTATGGATAAGTATAAAGACAGATTCCACCTGAATATTGATTCCATCTGCCTCAGTGAAAAGAAGTGTTACAGCCTCCAATAGCCTGTGTAGAAATGTATGTTCTATTAAAATTCATGTCTCTGGCATCTCATTTTTATATTATCTAATGGTACATTAACAGATTTTGACCTGAGTGTGTATTGTTACCTTTCAGACTATCTTAGTAATAAACTTCTAGTGCACAAAAAGTGTGTGCATGGGCAGTGGGAAGTGTTAGATATACAGAAAATTATCCACATGAAGCCCCAACTGGCTTATCATGGCTGGGCTGTTAAAAAGTTCTCGATATAAGCTATTCTGAGTGGAGGAAATGTTCCTTTAGCCAAGAGCATAAATAATTCTTTGTAGTTCAGGCATGAGCTCTTCCATCCCCAGTTTATTACTTTAAAACATTACAGGGCCTTTAAACTACTTCTACAGTTGTGACTCCATTGCCTAGATCTGGTATGGTTGCTTACCTTTTTGGTTTTTAAAGCATTTAATTAGACATTTTATGTGTAGTGATGCTTATCAGCTTCACTAACTCCATTTATTAGGAGTGTAATGCATCAAGACTCAGTTAACTGTTTGCAATGGTAGGTGGAGATGGAGGCATTTTACAGGGGATTCTTCAACAGTCTATAATAGAGTTAGGCTAGCAGAGCTCTCACAAGAAATGTGACAGCCCGTGTAGGAAATACTGTGCTAATACTTGTGGTTTTGTTTTACAGTGGTAGTAGTGGAGGAAGTGGCAGTCGAGAGAACAGTGGCAGCAGCAGTATTGGCATTCCCATTGCCGTGCCTACACCTTCACCACCAACCATTGGACCAGGTAGGTGGGACTCTTCCCAAGCTAACCTAGGGCCATAGTGTCAGTCACTTGTGTTTGCAGGGGGATTTTGGCAGAATATGATAGGGTAGAAACTGCCCTGAGGCACAGTCCCAGTCAGAAAATCTCTGTGCTGCGGAACATCTAGAGTTATATTTCTTTACCAAAAGTACTTGCAGAACAATCACTTGCAGAACAATGGTTAAAATACCATTGCTGGTCCATGTTTTTAGAAGATAATCAAAGGGAAGAGAAGATAGAAGGAGAGAGGTGTGTCCTTTTAAAGCTTAAGCATATTTTATAATGCCTATCTACAATTTGGCATTTGTGGATGCCCTGAAAAGCAGCAGTGACTACGTATATGTTTGATGGGAAATGTTGCCTTCTGAAATAGCCTGCTAATTTTACCATCTGTCAGAGATGGTATGTACATGTTCCTCTTTTAATTAAATAAAGGTGTTCAGATAAAACACAAAAGATGACCCATGAAAACACAGCTAGGAGTAGAAGTCAGGCTTATCTACCAGTGTTGTTTATGCTAAAGTTACAGTCTGAGGTTGCTAACCTATGCTGGGGATCACTGAGAGAGGTGGGAGAACTCATGTGTCTGTGATGACACAGCAATGAGAGAATCATGCAGGATGTCTTGAATTGAAAGTAAAACTCCTTTGTCTTTAAGAAGGATGAATGGTGAAAATGTATAGGATCCTTCTTCATTACAAGCCAACAGACTTAATCACTTGGTTACTATCTGTGAATTTTGTAAGCACAAAAAGCTAATTTGCACAAGAGTAGAGTTTTGGTGTCATGTAATTTTGATACTGCATCTCTTACATCTCTGTTCCTACAGTAGTACAAATAGGCATGAAGTCTTACATTAAAAGTCAATGAGAATTAAATTCTGCAGGTTCAGAACCTGTATAGGATCAGTTTGCGTCAGCTGACCAAAGCTGAATTTCTCTATTTATTTGGTAAGCCTTTCAAGTGCCCATGCTTTATAATTTTTTATTTTTTTAATAATATATGGTCTAATTGGGAATATAAACTATTTTATTAGCACATATTTCTGTTCCTCCTCCTCCTGGAGCCCCGCCAGCACCACCACTGCCACCACCTCTCCTGATGGGCAGTCTGATAGGTGAGACCTGTGTCGATGCTGAAGTGATTGCAGTCATGCTGCATAATCAATAATCATCTCTTCCTAATGGACTTAGTGAAGCTGTTTTTTCTTCTGTAGTGGGGTCAACATGATTTTTAGTGTATGTCCTGGTTTGGGTCAGGTCTGTGATTTTTAATTTTGTTTGATTTTAAACAAATCTAATCTCCACTAATTTCCTGTGGTTAAAGCCTCTGAAGGTAAAAGCGCAAGGCATGGAGAAAAGGCTGTCAGTTGCTTGAAATCTCTGTTCCCAATAAAGTTAATATCCAATTAGTCTGATCTGTAAGAACTCAAAATCAGTTTGAATTATTGCTATTCTATTGTATCACTCCTGCAGCTGAAACAAAGCCCACAACAGTTGCACTCTGGCTTAATCTGTAGCAGATAGGTAGGGTGATGTATGTATTCTGTCCTGTGGGCACGGAAAGGCTGAAGTGTCTGTCACAGGGACTTGGGTTTCAGTCTGTAATGCTGCATCTGGGTGTCAAACTGGAAGACTTGAGGGTATGAACTATAACATTTCTAGAAAATTGTCATCAGACATTACATATAGCTGTTAGGATGGGGATCTAAAAGTTGTACTTCTCAAAACAGGAAGGAAAAAGTACCCCACCCTTTTCTGTCTCAGGATCATGACAGAATTCATTGATTGTGTTATGAAACTAACTTTGGAGGCTTTGACCCACATAATCCTTTGCACTTTCTCTTGCTAAAGTGGTAAGTGAAAGTGACTTTGGATAGCTTTACAGGACTGCAAACTTCTGATCACACACTGCGTATATATGTGTGTATGTGCATTTTTGGATATAGTTATTGTTGATACATATGTATGAAAGCATAAAAAAAACTACTGCAAACCAATTTTTGCATTTAAAAATTGTATTTGTAAATGCCACATCAATGTGTGAGATTCAGTAGTTTGCAAGGTGTGATTCTTTTCTTTATCTGTCAGAGATTAATCCAAAAGAGAACTTAAATTATTTTATTAACCTTGAAGTCTGTGCAGCAAGCATGTGGAAGGTAAAAAACGGGTGTTCATCTTCAAGAACGAGTGACATGTCTTTCTGTCAGTTGGCATTGCTGGTTCTGATTTGTTAGTTCCAATTCCATCAATATAAAAGTACAACTGGCAAATATGATTGATAAATGTGCCAAGTGTTTGAAGCTCATGACATTTGGTTTACTGTTTTGTTAGTGTCTTTTTATATTAGATTGGAGACAAGTTCTGGTTCACAATGGAAAACATTTGCTTCAAGCCTAGTGTGGATTTTTTTTCCTGTGTGCTTTTTAATAAAGGGTATTGCATGTAGAATAATTGAGATATGCTTAGGAGTTGGCAGCTGATAAATTTTTCCAGTCTGATCCAGTCTTTCAAAGTAGTTTTATGTCCTGTACATTTTTTCTCATTGATTATAACACAGATGTTTGTTTTCTGGTGATTTCCTGTTAATGGCCTTAAATTACTGGAGACCTGTAATCAAGTATTGCTCATGTTCTGGGCTTTTTTTCTGTTTTCTGCATTCTGTCCCAAGTAATGCTCTGCTTAAGTCTTCTCCTTGGTTCCTCTGGCTAATGCTTTTCAGCTGCTCCGGGTTCAGCTCCTGATTCCCAGTATGGCACAATGACCAGGCAAATCTCACGACACAACTCTACCACTTCTTCAGCATCTTCTGGTGGATACAGACGGAACACTTCTGTGACTGCCCCATTTTCTGCTCAACCTCATGTTAATGGCGGGCCTCTTTATTCTCAAAATTCAAGTAAGCTGCTGAGCTCTGAAATCTCAAACTGTCTTGAGCAAAATGATTGTGAAAGCATGCACGGCATTTTAATTAACTTATGAAAAAGCATCAATCTGATAACTGCTTTCTTTCCTAAAACAGAAGGAAAAACAAACAAGAAAAACCACGTGGAAGTTGTACAGTGATTGCAGTATATGCAATTATACTGTTTGCCCCTCTGACTTGTTTGCTGCTACTCATGACAAGAAATTATTTTGATTGCCTGTCTAATTAGAGGCATGTTATACTTAGCATTTCAGGTGTGCTCAGAGAACATAAACTAAAAACAAGTTGTTTTTTTTTTTGCAGGAGACCTAATATGGTTGTAGCACAGGCCCTTCACTACAGGGCTAGTGTCAATAGAATGCTGTCAGAGCACTGTGCTCATGGAACAGACTTTTCCCTTTCCACACTTCTTCTCTGTCTCTTTCCTAAATCCTTTCTTGATTCCAAGTTTGTCCTTTGTTCTTAGTTTTAAGCTTGACTGTTAAAGAAGAGCTCAGCCTCTGTCTTTTCAGCAGACTTCTTCTCTGTACTTCCACACTAACAGTAGCATATAGCTGGAGTTGAATGAGGGAAGGTATGAATAGCATGCGGAAGCGAGCAGATTTTTGTCAGCAGCATCCTGCCTGGTGCCCAGCAGGGCAAACAAGGTTAACTGAGAAAAATCTGCAAAATAAGGGTATCCTTGAGTGTTGGTAGAAAGCTGTTTCTATCAAACTTAATCCTTGCTATTTCTATAAATTTTGACTAGATACACAGAGAGGAGTAAGAGTCCTCTAATGGTTTCTAGTGGTGTTCTTCAGCATGCCAACTCTTTTTTAACTTCAGGGTTATATTTCTCTTAAAAAGAAATGTTGGTGATTGGGCTGAAGATCACTTTGGATCAGTGTTTGTGTACTTTTAAGGAAAAAAACCTATGTGCAACACAGGTGAAGAGTTCACTGAGGTGAAGAGTTTTCTCAGTAGCTTACAACTATTATATTTGTCATCAGAAAGCATTTTTTATATTCAGATATGGTACATATCTATTTTTTTCCAGTCCTGATTTTCCTCCCACTCTCTCACTCATACTGGCCTTTCATACTTCTTTTTTTCCAGTCCTGATTTTCTTCCCACTCTCTCACTCTTGCTGCCCTTTCATATTCCTCCACACTCTTGTTTCCTCAAATTAGTTCACCAAAACAACACAAGCTCCTTCATGTTTGAGCATTTGTACTCTGTTGAATAAACAGGGCCTTACTTCTGGAAATAGTTCAGTTGTCTTAAATGCTGTGCACACCACTGTTTCTGAACATTTACATTTGTCCCAAGCAATTTTTTGCTCAAATGCAGGTGCTGTTCCTTACTGTAGCCTCTCTGGTGCTTTCAAAATACTGATTGTCAACATTTTAAACCAGTATTTTGATGGGTGTGGTTTTCTACTTTAAACTGTTTCCTCTGTTTCTGTAACTGGTGATTTTTAATTTTTTTTAATGCTGCTGTCTCGACATTAAATCCAAGTCCCATGTTTCCTTAAGGTTTTACTTTTAATGCTAACAAATGCTCGGTTTTTTCTTAGATGTTTACTTCAGTTTTGTGAGAAGCCTGTTTGTGACCCCGTTTTTGTTGATAATTTATCCCATACAGTTTATTTGATTTATTGATTTTGTAATGAACTCAAATGATCCATTCTTATTCGTCAAACATTAATCTTAGTTATGGCTTTATTTAAAACTGTTGCTTACTTGAAAGTACAGAACCTCTTTCAAATTTGGTTCCAACTAGATTACCCTGCTGAATTCCCATCTTCACAGGAATTTTTCTGCTTCAGTGCAAAATTCCCCTAAGAAGGGGATGGTATAAACAAATGAGTTATCGTTATGTTAGGGTTTTTTTTATTTTCCCTGCTTCATGGGTAGGTGTCCTGCCAGGGCTGATACTTGCAATCGTGTGCCCTACTGCTACCACACCTCTTTCCTACCTGTAGAGGGAAGAGTTGAGCATCTCAGCTGTTAGCCCAGTGTCTCTCAGTACTGATGCCACGTCTCATATCTTAC
Source organism: Calypte anna (assembly GCF_003957555.1). Taxonomy (NCBI): domain Eukaryota; kingdom Metazoa; phylum Chordata; class Aves; order Apodiformes; family Trochilidae; genus Calypte; species Calypte anna. The sequence goes on from NC_044245.1 coordinate 17,157,037, forward strand.
TACTCATCAATAGGTACATACTTGAGAGAAAACGAGCTTGGAAGTGCTTCCTTGGAAGCTCTGCATGCTAGTGTAGCCAGTTGAAGCCTTCACCAGCATTCTAGGTTGCCGAGTGCCTCTAACCACAGAAGACATCATTTGAAATGAACTTCCATTCTCCTCCGAACCCACCATGAGCAGTGATGTCCCTTTTTCTGTGTAAAACAAAAGCACAGTAAGCCAAGCCACTGCCTCTTACCCCAAAAGAACAAAGTTTCAGGAGGTACTCTATGAATATTAAGTTGCAGCATTATTTCCCTTCTATATTTGTCTTAGTGCTGCTTTGCTGCACTGATGTAGTGCTCTACTCCTATTTTAGAGGAGTTCAGAATCTTGGAAAACATCACCTCTACTTCTAGTACTGTAGTTTTAAAAGATGAGTAACTTTCAGTAATCCTAATTTGGCTGCAAGAGGAAGAGCTCAGGTTTTGTGTGCTTGCCAAGTGAAGCAGAGCAAGTCCCTTCACACACGCACCCTGTGAGCTTCCAGACACGCAGCCTGCGCTCGGCTTTTTGTTCAGCTGGACACGGGGCACGCTTTGCTTTTTGATCCTCGATTGGCTAACCACGAATTCAGCCTTGTTGGGAACACAAGCTTGAAGAAGGTTCTTCTGTGTGTGTTCTTGTTGTTCTTTACATACTTTGTTTTGTGGTCCTTGTTACTGACGGCTGCTTTTGTTTGTTTCCTTTTTTTTTTTTTTTTTTTTTTTTCCTGTGTCTGACTTTCCCCGATATGGTGTGTGTGTTGCTACCAGTTTCTATCGCTCCACCCCCTCCCCCTATGCCTCAGTTGACTCCACAGATACCTCTCACAGGCTTCGTGGCCAGGGTGCAGGAAAACAGTAAGTTTGGACGAGCTGAGCTGTTAAAGGGTAGAGCCTACTTTCTTCTAGCATGCATGGCTGGCAAGTCAGACTATTATGTTTCCTTTTCCAGAAGCTAATACCATCTTGCATTCTAGTGTCAATATGCTATTGGAGCTGAAGGGCACACTCTTCAATATTTTATAACATATGCATGATTATTACTGATACATTTAAGTTTTGAGCTGCAAATTTTTTTGTGGATATAGAAATGTCTTATTAAAAATATTAATTGTGTGTTGAATCATCCTCCCCGAGGCTTTTTCACTGGGAATAATTGATTAGTTTTTATTAGAAAGGCTTATGTAGACTGTCAGAATATGTACTGTGTAATCATTGACTCTGATGCTGTGGTAGTTTCCAGGAAGCTTTACAGTCAATTGAAAATGTGCAGTCTTGTGATCTAATGCCATTACAAAGAAGCTTGTAAGATATTTCTCCTCTTTGCAGCCTTTCATTTTCTGTTTCTTTGTATTCTCTAGTCAGATTTCCCTACTGAGCTTCTTGCAGCAAAGCTCTGCTTGTTAGGTTTGCCAGACATGTGCTCCCTGGTTAAGATATGTGCTACAAGGTATTCTATACTGGTAACTCTGCTTTTACTATTACTTCTTGTTTCATTTTGGGTGAGTGTTACTGTCCCAAATGCTAGTGCAGGTGTAATGGTGTTCCTGATCTGGGAACATCTTTCCTTTAGGAGTACATTGCAGTTCTGTAAACAACAGAATGAATGGAATATACACAGGGCATGAAGTAAGGATGAAATGTTTTAAAAGTGTTTCGGAGCCATAGCAAAATTTGCCAGCATCTCAGAGGCTACTTCTATATAGAAGCTATATAGCTACAGCATACATTTAGGGACCCCCCAGCTCTGATTTATGCTGCTGCTCAGCTTCTCCATTAGAGCAGAGCTTTTACGTGGTCGTGTTCTGAACATTCCCCTACAGTTAGGAGTCCCTCTGATTCTCATTCAAAAAGGAGGTATTATGGTATTGTGCTGGGTGAACAGTAAGAGTTGTGTTGATGTAGAATAGTATGTCATAAAATTGTACTGATGAACCTTTCCAATATTCAAGGTGTAGTGTTAAACATACTGAAGATGAAGGTTATGGAGTGTCTTGATTTGCAGGTAAACTTGAGAAAATTGACACCTGCTTCTGAACTGTTCCAAGTATTTTCCTCCTGAAGATAACACAGCCCTTGAGAGAGCAGAGGTGAAAGGGCCAGACTTCCTCACGTCTGCAACAACAAAATGCAAGCTAATTTGTGAATGAGATGGCAGCAAAAATAGCTGAAGCTTGAAATCCAGTCTTAGCAACCGTTCTTTTTATTTCTTTCTTTTAGCATCCTTTGGATTTAAGGGTTATATAATGAGTATGGCTTTGAGCTGTTGCTGCCTCACAAGGAGGCAGGGGTGCGTGGGGCAGTCGGTGCATATGCTCAGCAAACTGGCTGTAGAGGCTGTTGAGTTTTGGCATTGTGTGCTAGACTTTCATCTGCCTCATTTTCTGCAAGAAGTCTACAGGGGAGTGGAGTTAAGGAGACATGTGAGTAGGCTTGCCTTATAAAGGTCTGTGGCTTTGGAAAGTGACATCCCCTGCTCTGTGGACTTCTTTCAGAGAACAAGGACAGAGGGCTTAGAAATTCTGCAGTGCCTTTTTTCCTGCGCCCTGTGCCCAAACTGTGGGTATCTCCTTCAAAGAGATTTTTCAGTGTGTCCACTGATGACACGTTGGATGTAAATTGCTGTATTGTCACCCCCTGCCCTTTCAAAGGGAGTCTGCTGGTACCCACTTAAAGAATAGAGATGTGAATACATAAGAGAAAAGATGTCTCAAGTTGGAGCTGTATAAATACTGGTCCTCTTACCCTTTCTCATTTAGTGTGGTTTTATGTATGCTTTGTTTTTGCTCCCCCAGGAAAAGTAATGCTATTCTAGAGTCTGCCTGCTTTAAGATCAGAACCAGGAAAATCGTAGGTTAAGATTCAAGAAGTGGGGGGATGCTTCATGGGGTGGCACTTGTCTAATTTTCTGTTTCATTCTCTCCCCTTGTTTAAATGTGAATTTGAATTGTTTTAAATGTTTCCCATAATGCATGCAGTGTGTGCACTGCATCTCAGTAGGGGTATGTGTTGGCACTTTCACACTTGCATTTCCTGCCCTCTTTTCTTCTTTTCAAATAAGCAACTTCATTGTTGAATAAATGAAACTTTTTGCATTTCTTAAGGTAAAGGACTTCTCAAGATCTCAAAAGATTGTTGTCCTAATACTGGCTTTTTATACTGTCTGCTGATGAAAAGGGGAGAAATACATTTTGTGAAAGATGTGCTGAAACTACTGCACAAAACCAATCCATTCATAAACAGTGCTGTCATGTGTCAGTGGTGGATTAATGAAGCCTGCCTGTGAGTTCTATTCAGTAATACAGGCAAGACATAGCATTCACTTGGCCAAAGACTTTGTTAGTCTCCAAGTGACATAAATGGGCTTCTGTATGGGAGAGGAATCACTAATACAGTGGCAGCAATTCTTGCTGATGAAGAGAGCTGTGGGGTATACAGCTCAGCTGGTTAAGATGAAGAGGAGCAAAGCTTGCACGTGAAATACAGCATCGGGTCTTCAAGGGACAGAGAGCTGGCTGCGTGCCAGACCCGAGGCAGCCTCTGCCCCAGCAGCTCCTGAAGGCTTCTGTCCCCTCACAGCAGGAGGGTTGGCTTCCCCTATACCAGAGCAGATGAGCTGACCCAGCTAGGATGTGGGATCTGTGCTCAAGACCCTTTCCAGGGGCATGTGGCTGAAGAGCAAAGGTCAGTCACTTGGAGTACTGGACAGGTAAAAGGAAAGAGCATCAGAGCAAATGGAAACTCTGTTTCTAATCTGCCGTTACCAGCTGTAACTCGCAGTTACTCGGTGTTGCTCATCCATTGCCCTACAGGTTGGCTTTCTTACAATTAGTGAAGTGTGCTGGAGCTCCGTGTTCTGGAGCACATGCCCAGCCTGATGGCTTCTTCCAGTCTAACCCTTATTACGGCAGTGGTTTTCAGCCTGTTCTTAATATGCAGATTTCCAAATCTCTTGTAATTAAATCTGTATTGCTATGTAATACAGTTGAGTTTAGTGACAGTAACTGAGCTTCATAGTGCTTACGCCTAGGTCTGTGTGTAGTGGACCACAGTTTCCAAGGAATAGGATAAGTGACTTGATGTCTTGCATCTGAGCATGTTCTCTGCCTCCTTTGCTGCCAGCTGCTGTGAACATTACTGAAAACTAATTTGATGAACTGATTTTAAGAGTGACTTGTACCATAATGCCTTCCTCTTTTTCCCTTTCCCAAAGCAACTTTTAATTGAGCTGATTGAAGAATCTCAGGACAGGCACTTGATATTTTGGATTATATGCTTAATTTCTTGAGTACTTTTTCCCCAAGAGCAGCAGCTGCCTGATGTAGCTTTCCAGTTAATTGAATCCTGGATGTGTGCACACACAAGCTAGTCTGTAAGATAAGGTTCTGTACAAATGTTTTCTCCTGCAGAAGGCTTACGTGGCTTTCTCTTACCTGGTCAAATCTTTAAACACCAATCTCTTCCCCTTTTTCTAATGATGCACACCAGATCTTTTTGTCTGCTCAATGCTAGCTCTGAGAGAGAAGGAATCCAAGGAAGCAGTGTTGAGAAATAAATTGATTGTTATAGATAAAGGATTTGTTAAAAAATAATCAAGTTGCTGGTTCAGTCCAGAGGCCTGTTGCTGCCTGGCTCAGAGGGTGCCACTCGGAGTCCTCCCATAGCTATCGGCTGCAGCTGCCCCTCAGCGCATGGACGTCGGAGCAGGAACCTTTCCTCTCTGCTGGTGTTCGGCTTACGCCCTGCAGCATGTGCTTTGACTCCAGTAGCAATTATACATAGATCTGACCACTAATAACAGATGTAGTTGTATGTTGTAGATGTTAATACAACGCCTCTGTTTCTAATCAGTGCATGGTATCATAGTGCATGCTATGTGTGTTGTCCCCCTACCCCTTCTGTTTACAGTATACAGCCTCAGGTTTGTTTGCATCTCCACATTGTTTTGATATAAGAAAAAAAAATAATCTCCAAACATTTCTAGTTGCTGATAGCCCGACTCCTCCCCCACCACCGCCTCCTGATGAGATGCCCATGTTCGATGACTCTCCTCCTCCTCCACCCCCACCCCCTGTGGATTACGAGGATGAGGAGGCTGCTGTTGTGCAGTACAGTGATCCCTATGCAGATGGAGATCCTGCTTGGGCACCTAAAAACTATATAGAGAAAGGTAAGAGAAGCGTTGCAAATCTGTGTTACTGCAGTATCAGATGATTAATGGTGTCTGAAGGGGTGAAGGACAAAGCTTGGGTCTGATGAAAACAACCATTGTCCCTGCTAAGTCAGAACTTGAACTATTCTTTCCTTGGTTTGTCTGTGGCTATGCTTAATGTTATAAAATATAATCCTTCTTTGGAAGGATTATAAAATACCTTCAGGCATTCAAAAATGGAAAAAAAATTTTCTTTGTTATGAGAAGCAGATAGCTTTCATCTTTGCTGGACCTGGGGATTGCTGGGCAATCATGTAGAAATAGTGTTGCAGAAAGGCCAGAAAGACCAAGCTCTATGTATCCCATCAACTAGATAGCTAGGGCAGATCATTAGACTTACAACTATAAAATGTAGTGAGATTTCCTTGGAGAGTTATTAGTGACTCTAAATCAGCAGACTTTAAACTGTACTTAGGTATGAACTCATATAGTAAATGCCTTTTCCCATGAATAATTGAGATGCTGATTTCCTGCCTGTAGAGTTGTTGGCTGTGTTCTGACAAACGACCATTTTGTCAACAGCAGTGTTGCCGTTTTCTCATGATCTGAGACCATCCATATCTGTGCAGTGGCTTTAAGCAACTATGATTACAAGATAATACACTGAAGTACATGCACTATGTAGGTGCAGGGACCATAGTGAAGAATTCTTTTTCTGCTGGTTTGTTTTTACAGAATGATTTTTTATGGCTTTCTCTTTTTTTCAAGAGATCCCTTCACAGGGATTTTTTGAGGTAATCAGACCAGAAATGACTGCCATACTCATTAAACCAGTTATTTCATATATTTCAGCTTTTAGGTATCCATGTGCTCTGCTTTACTCTGTCACAGTCAAGTGTAACCTCTCTGTCAATAGTTTAACTGAGCATTCAGTGTAGTCACCACCCACTTCTTACTGGTATCTGATGTTGCAAGGAAAGCAAAAATTGATTTTCTGGACTTACTGTTCAACAAGGAAAGCATGTGAATTCATTACAGAACATCCCAGGGTAGCAAACTAGTCTTTCAAAAAATAACTGCACTTCAAGAAATGCTAATACTGATGCTATTAATAAAATGCTAAACTTGTCCCTGTTCAATCCACAGTTGTTGCTATATATGACTATACAAAGGACAAAGACGATGAGCTGTCATTTATGGAGGGTGCAATCATTTATGTGATAAAGAAGAATGATGATGGCTGGTATGAAGGAGTTTGCAATCGAGTAACTGGCTTGTTTCCTGGGAATTATGTTGAATCCATCATGCACTATGCCGATTAAAATCCTTTGCTTTTTGAAGTTGGGTCTTGTATTCAGTCATACCATGATTATTTACAAGGGGAAACTAAAAGCTAACAGAGTTGTCTTAATATACTTTCAAAACAATGTGCCCATCTCTTCAGGCCATACTGTTTTAATGGTATGATTGAATGTCATCTAAGTCTCTGGAGACATTATGTCTTACCTGATGGCAATTTGTAAAACAAGCAACTGTCTATAACTGGTTATACTTATTTACTTATGCATTGTTAATTTTATGACCAGCCTAAATATTCTGGGGAAGTAGGGTATAATATTTAATGAACCATGATTCAGATTGTGCCATTACATTTTTCAGTACAGCATGGTAACTAACACTATGTTAGACTAACATATTAAAATCTGGATGATAAGTTTAATGTTAGTGCTGGTCATATTACTTTTTGTTTAGACTCTTTGCTCATTCTTGAACTATATTGTTTAAAGCATGCATACAAACTTATGTATTGAAATATACTTTTTTAAAAATCCAAGATGCTTCCAATTGTTGTAATATTTACCTGGAGTATTCTCACTAAAGTCTATTACAATGAGTTGTTTGGGTCTAAGGTGTCCATGTGAATCAAAAAATGGGTGGTCTTATGTATGTGTAATTTGTACCCGAGTTTTTTTAATGAGTAAATTTACATTATGGATTTTTCCATTCATAAATATATAAGTGAACCAAAGGTCTTGTCCATTACTTTGTTGGCTGGCTTGGCAAAGAAGTTTGGAATGCTAACGTAGCAAAATCACAGCTGTGTTATCCCAGGCAATGTACTAAAAAAGCAAATGTTTGTAATGTGACTTTATCACTGACAGAGGGCAAATAAATTAGATATGAAACCTGAATTCCACATTAATACATACTCTTAAAAGTTCTTTTCTTCCAAAATTAATTTTAGTAAGGCTTATTGATTGAATTTAGTTATCTAAATGCTGTAAGTTGAACACCATCTGTAACTGACGGTTTTTCAGTGGAATTTTTATCTGTCTTGGTGATGTGCCCAACTGAACAGAGATGGCAGCCTGTCCTCAAGATATGACAAAGGGGGAACAAACGTGACAGGAACTTACTCAGCCATTGTGTTCAGGGATCGCAGGCAGAGATAGAGACATTATGTACTTCCCTGTTCTACAAATCCTGTGGCTTAAATATCCTGAAAAGAAATGTGGCAGTACTGGGTAATTACTGTAAGAGGAATGTGTCTGGAACGTCAAAGCAGACTTCTAGGAGGGTTCTGAATATGCTTTTTAAATATGTGAGTAATGTAAAGGGATGGAATTGAAGCTTTGACGGGCTGCTGAATCATTCATTCTCAGTGCGAGTTAAAAATACTGAGCTGTACCAATCTCAAATTCTGCATCTTGTTAACTGCGAGCAAGAAGCAACCACTACCACACCTAAATTTCATTATTAATTGGAAAACTTATTTTTGTACGTAACCAGTTAAAGTCTGCATATAGTCTTTTATAATAAACCAGTTCCTGCATATCTAAGTCCAGGTACTTCCCTAGTTTAACAGCCAGAAAAGCATTTAAACCATCTCTCTTCACAGTTTATCAGATAGATAGTAATACCTGTGCTTTGTTTATTAGTGTGAACAAGTGAACTATGGAGCAACTTGAGTCTCTTACACTGATTTATGTTTATTTTCATTCAGGCCTTTGTGCATCAACATGTAAACATCTTTCCCCACACACACACACACACTTAACAGCCGCCACTAAAACAACTGTACAGCACAATTTGATTTGCTCTGAATTGCATGGCTTCCCACATTAAAACACTAAATTTAAACTTCCCTTTTTTTAAAAAAAAGTAGAACACCCTCCCCTCCCCCCCCCAAAAAAAAAAGTTTCTTAAAAAAATAATTTTTGGTAGCCTGTGTTGGAAGCAAATAACTTTTGAAGTAAATTTAGGCACAGTCTGGTAAGTAGCTGCCAGAGTGAGTGGAAGGGTTTCTCTCACTTGTCTCTGGTGAGAACCATTTCCGTCAGCTGGATGAGGGCTTCTCTCTCCGGGGAGGGCCGCAGTTTGCTGATCTCTCGGGTGGCTGCATGGCAGTAGCGCTGGGCGAGGTAGGTTGTTTGCTGCACACCATCACTCTGAGGTAAGAAGATGTTAGACATTAAAGGGAATGGAAAACTCATCAGCCTCCCTCCTACATTTTACCTTTTCCGGTTACAAGGGGAAGTTTTAAGGTCAGTAAGTACCCTAAACAGTTAGATTCTGAAGGGGAAAGGAAGGCTGCTAATTCTGGAGTCATTGAATCTTTTTGTCTCTTCTCTAAGGCCTTTTAGTGCTTGTCAGCACTAAACTTTAAGTATACTTAAAAATCCAGCAATGCTAATAACTTACTCATCAATAGGACCAAAGAGTAATGGTGAAAGTAACAGAAAAGTACCAAAAAAGCATACAGCTATGCTGAAAGAAATAGGCATTAATATTGCACAGACAGTTATTCAGTCTTTTCAGAAGCAGAGTCAATTGAGACTGATACAGAGTGTGCTCTGCAGTTTTAAGACTGGTAATTAGATGTTGCTTATTGGATACAGCTCCTGTTCAGCTGAAGGAACTGAATTCATGCATGAGCTTCTTGCTTTTATTATGCTATTTTTATGCTATTGGCAAAAAAAAAAAAAGCTCTTCAGTACCTGGCATTTCTTATAAAACACGGAGCCATCTGGCAGCTGAATACTAACTTGGCACTGTACATAGAGTGTTACTTAACAGGTATTTGAAAATGTTGTTTCACTTCAGAGGCAAGGAATTTCAGAGTTACTTCAGTAGGGATGGCACTTCAGGAATGAAACATTTGGTATCAGTCCTACCTGCAACACGTATTTCCGAGCACGTTCGACATCTCCTGGCTTACTGAATCGTCTCATTATCATAGCATTCATTTCTGGAAACTAAACACAAAGGGAGAAGGTTTTGTACTGCTTATGAGTTGTTTTCTGAGTAGCTGCCTGCCCTGCCAAGGTCAAAAAGAAATCAAGGTACAGACTTCTTCCCCTGCCCCTGCTGTCACTACTGCAACTGCCTGTGTCAGTACCTGTGATCTGCATGCCTGTAGCACACACAAACCCATGCATTTAAAACTTGAACTGGCTGGCTCTGGTGGTGGCAAAAGTTTGCCCCATCACCTTGAGCAGATGATCCAGTGTGGCAATTTCTGATCTGGCTACTTCCAGGTGTATCCACATTTATATTCCAGGTGTGGAATCTGGTTCAGGTATTTTTACATCACAGATTATGGTCAGTGTTGGCCCATTGAGAAGACTCACCTCTTCCCCCATAGGTAAAACAGAAAACCCCAGAGGCTTCTTAAATTACATAGTTCAGCATGTAAAACCTTTCATGAGTGCTAGATGTGCTTATGCCCTCTATTGCTCTGGTATTTTATATATATAGGTTTTGCCTGGAGAAAGCTCAGAACAGATTTTTATAAGTGAAAAAAGACCACTGTAATGTATTTTGTATTAAATCAATTGTGTAGAATTTGTAATTAGTATTGCACTCTCAATTCCCTAGAAATCAAGAAGGTAACTAAAGTAGTTTTTCTGAGAAACTCTCTTCATCGCTTATCAAACAGGCAAGCACTTTCTTCAGACAGTCCAGAAACAGAAAAGCCTGGTGTTTAACAAAAACCAATAAATATCACAACTCAAGGTAGCTATTCTGCGTAAGAATGGTTTTTAAAGGAAAGAGGCATTTGTTCATCTAGTCTGAAAGGGTTATTGTCAAACAAAGAGTATTTTATTGCCATACACTTGTAAAAAATAATATGCTTTCCTTTCACAACTTTGGTCCTGGAACTGTATACCTACAAGCTTGTTAGGGAACAAGCAAGTATCATTCCTCATTGTTGTGACACTTCCCTGTTACTCATAAGTAGTCTTCTTGGAAGATAAATCTAAAAGTTTATTGGTGACTCATACTTGGCCTTCTCTAGATTCTAGCTTTTTTCCCATGCAATTCTAGCTTTTTTCCCACAATTTAATTGCAATGTTCATATAATCCATTTTTCTGCTATTCATGTTTACAATTATTTAGGATGCATATGCTTTCACTTCTTATATTTAAGCACTAGAGAGTATAAAAATCCCCAAACCTGTAATACAAAGCTCTTATTAGCAGTTCAGCAGATGTAACAGGCAGCACATTAGCATTTGACAGGAATGCTTATATTAAAAGCATTATAATAAAACAGCTTATAATAAAAACCCCTCTTCCACTGTACTAGTTTAAGGGTGTCTTTAGACTTAGTATATGCTAATGTATTTCTTTAAAATATGTTTGGGTTTTCTTGTGTTTCATTTACAGACTGAACTAAGCTTAGATACTGACTAAATAGGCCTTGCATCAAGCTAAACATTTTTATATAAAGGTCTCTCCTTAATATTCTAATGCACAAAGATACATCTCAGGGGGAGGGAAGAGGACAAGAAGAAAACGATGTCACTGAACATCTAGACAACATTTAGAATTAAAGCATGTTTGTCCAGAAGACAAAGTGAGGATTCCCAGGTCTATTCAAGGGTATGCAGAACAGCAGTAATACCAATTTCATGTAAAAAGAGAGCCCATATCTAACAATTACATTTTGGACTATCTTAAAGTCCTGGCTCAAGAGTTTTTCTTTTCAAACACAAGTAGATGAAACATCTTGTAGTAGCAGAATAGATAGGTATCTGTTGAAGCTCCAAATTTTTTATCACTTAGACTTTGTCTTTTCTTACAGTTTCTGTAAGAAACTGGTTGCTGTTCTTACAGTTTCTTGAAAGAAGCAGGACATTTTCAGCCTACTGGTTAACACAGAAAACTTTGCAAGATGGTCATGTTATTTTTCAATGCAAAAACGTGCACTTCCCTTCTACCAAAGATATAAATGAGGAGAAGTGTTTAAAAGTGACCTACAAACCCCAAGATACTGACAGATTTCCTTTTCTTGTGTTTCTGTATTATGGACTTCTCATTTACCTTATAAAGCTGATTAAATGATAGATCAAGTTGAAAGTCTGAGATAGCCAACCCAAACAAGTAAATAAAGAGTTTTAATTTTAAAAATTGGAACATTGAACACCCACCAGACTAATCAGTATCACCCATTCTCTGCCAGAATCTGAGTATTTGCAACATGTCCTTGTTTCTCTCTCTAAGTAGCTTCAACACACAAATAAATAAGCAAACTAGTTCACAATAGCATCTGCTTTCTGTACCCAAGTTCTTTTGATAATTCCAGTTGCTGCTGACTAACAGGATCCTGGTGCTTATCAACAGCTTCTGAAACAGTGATTCAAGAATGGGTCTCCTCCAGATGAGTCTACAGGGAGGAATGCATTCTTCTGCTTTCTCAAGTGGCTGACCCTCTGCTTTCCTGTCTTTTTCTGATATGTATGTCTTTGTAATGTGTATGTTCCACCTCCCCCACCTTGGGCTCTTTAAGAATGAGGGGGAAGTAAATGTCATGAAGCTGTTATTTTTTAAATTATTTAAAAATTTTCCCATGTCAAGCTCTGAGCCATTCCAATTACAGATCACAGATCAGAGCTCTACTGCAACTAATGGTGCCAGATTTTTATCATGCTTTGAAGTTTGGTAGGAAGAACTGCTTTCTATCCCTCTGTGTCCCAAATGTTTCCTGAAGGTGAACCAGGAGCTTAAGCAAGGTTTCTTCTCCTGTTATGGGTTAGCACCAGTATTAATATTTCTTCTGGTGGCCCACACTTCAGTTTTCCTTCAAGCATTTTTCAAACTACTAAAAATCCTGATCTATTTTAAGCTTATTTTATTTATGATACTCCTCTTTCTCTTATCCAAACTTCTGTTACATGGGAAAGCTTCCCATGCTTGTAAATGATAAAGACTCAAGGAATAAGATGGAGATCAAATCCAACAAATAGAGGTGCCCATCTAAAGGCTACAGTAATTAAAATTCTTGGCCCCAGGATGGACACAAAGCCCAGAACTTGGCAAAAAGCCCACCTACATAGTCTGGGGAGAACAAGATGTCTCAGGAAAGAACATAAGCAAGAAGCTACTTTGCAAAGGTTAAGCCTAGTGCTGCTTTTGATACAAATGGTAATAAGAGGCCTTAATAGGAATGTGTTTCTCAGTCTGAGAGAAGATGCACGTGCACTCTAAATCCAGCTGATCTGGAACATGCTGGTTTTTCACAGGTACCCAGGCCACACTCGTCACTCACACTGTGCACTTGATGTATTTGAGCTGGACCTGTGTGTGTGCAGTGAGGAGCTGTGCACACTTTCTGATTTGGGGAACTGGATTCCTTTTGACTCACCTGTCGACAAGCAAACAAGACAGGGCCTGTGGCCAGTCCAAGCTTGAGATCTGCTGCTGCTGGTTTCCCCAGACGGTCAGCACACGATGTAAAATCCAGCACATCATCTATTAGCTATAAAGAGATAAACACACAGATTATTAAAAACTTTTATTTTCTTCAAACAAGAACCAGATGCAGACTAATTGTTAATTAAGAAAAGATTTACGGAAGGATTAAGACAGTCCATTTTGATTTCTAAGGTAGCAGGAAAAGTTTAAATTTTTCATTCCCTTTAGTTCAACAAAAGCACTACCTGAAAAGCTATGCCAACATTTTTTCCATACTGGTATGCAATTTCATGAACTTTGGGATCGGGGCAGCCTAGAATTGAAACCTGAAAAAAAAACACAAAACAAAACAACCTAGGTAAATATAAAGCTTTAGTCAGCATCGCATTTAGTCTCCAGCTGTAGGTTTGACATAGCAAGCAGAGACAGTAGAGATCTAGGAAAGGAAAGAGAGCTGACTCAGTGGCACACTCTTGCTTAGCTCAGTCCATGGATGAACACAAATAGCCAAGCTTATTAGAAAACAAAGCTGAACAGCAGTGCAGCATTAAAAATATATTCCAGTCAGGAAAAACAGTAGCTTTATTAAATATTTATCAGAAATTATAATGCAAGAGAGAAGAACTGTGGATGCAGTGCACATGCAGGCTAGTAGTCATACGTAGTGCAGTGACTGGGGAATTCAATCTACATCTCTACATCAGCCAGGAGATAATTGGGAGATCAGAGAACAGACAAATGGACATTACACACCTCATGAAAGACCCCAAAACTGGATGCACCCAGAGCACCCAGTATCAGAGGGACAGCTGAGATAAGGAAGATTATTTTTAAGGGTAATGTTAGATATAACTGAATTGCTCAGGTAGATCAGCTGATTAGCTTGCAGACAAAGGTATCAAGGGATAATTAGTGACAAAAAAAAAAAAAAAAAGAGGAGAAACACCAGGCTAGACAAAAGTATCACCAAACTGAAATAATCAAATAACCTTTTTAACTGAGTACAGATAAAGGAATCAACTGCTTGAGAGACATAAATTTTGCTTAACTCCACAAAGCCAAAATACTGGACACAAACTAAGATTTGAGAATTAATACCTTGCTTCAAAGTAAAGGCACTTCTGCAATTGTGTAGTGATTACACACTCTGCAAAATGAGGTTGATTATATTTAAATACTCAGATTTATCTCAGCCTTCAATAAAGCAATTGGGAACAGGGACAAAAATCCATCCTGGTTGCTGCAGACTTTCCAGATCTGCTGTGACTAATGGAAGGAGTGAAGATACATTTTACTTAACGTAAGATTAAAAATACATGCTAGGAAAACCACACAACATAAAAACATATATTTATATGTGTGTGTGTGTGTATATGTATATATATATGTATATATATATGTAAATTCTTCTTTAAGACTATGTAAGGTAGGCTCATTAAAAAAAAAAAAAGCCCCAAACCAAACCTGAACTAAAAGTTGAGTCCAATAGTAGCTTTGAAGGTAACATGAAGATGGAAATAATAAAAAACCACCATGTCCTAAGAAATGTGATGCAACTCAATATTATACCTATTTTGTTCACCAGTGCATTTTGTAACTGAGCATCAGAATTCCCAGTCAAACCCTGCACACATGGATAATACTTAAAACCCAGGGGAATGAATTTGGATGCCTGAGGCATTAACAATATCTCACATTTCCCAATTTTAGTTAGAAAAGGAGGACAGTGCACCAGGAAAATATTTTAATAGTCCTCAGGATTTTCTATGATGTAGCATTAGAGTGGACTGCAAATACGAGATATTTAAACAGACATTGCTAAGCTCTGTCAAACTAGAATATTTTGCTCTTTTATCCTCCTTTTGATGCTTGTCTCTTCAACAGCAGTATTTGCACAAGAGAGCTGACATCTGCTACTGTACCAGGCCTAGTAAACTTTTGGTTTCTTCTCTAATGTAAATCAAATAATATCAGCAAGGCTAGGGGACTGCATCTACCCTGTTTCAATGAAATCTTTACCTACAACCACATTTCATGTGAACAATTAAAATACAGAATTCAGTAAAACAGTGACAAAATCCTGGTTAATGGCAAAGGGACAGAGTGAACACAAATGGGTTGATGGAGAAAGGAAGTGCCATGTCAAGAGAGGAGCATTCTCATTTAACTGGAAAGGTCAAAACAGAGCTATTCAGCTGGGTGGGACAGTTTTCTGGGGACACAGACATGACCTATATAAAGAACCACTGCAGTATTTGTCCATTTAAAAAAAGAAGTTACAGAATGTAAACCCAACAAAATTAATAAACTCAAAATTAATTCTTGCATCTTTGCAAGAGAACTTCATTGCTCTGTTTATGAACATTTCTGAAGACAAAAAACCAAACACAACAAAAAACCCATGAGCTTGATATGCCTATTACACCTCAAGTAAGCAACTCTCTGACTAGGACCACATAACAAACCTGCAGCATGACTGGGTGGTGCATCCCAGACTTCTCTCAGGAGCCAGTTTCTCAAATTGTGCTTGTGGATTATTGCCACCACCCGGACACTCACTGGAATGCAGGCAGCCAGCCTTGTCTCGGCCAGTCACTCAGAGTAATGAAGTTTGAATGAAGCCATACTGGGATAATAGCATGCATTTACAGACACAACTTAGGATTACAGTGTCAATATAATAATTATGTTTAAATTATAAAGCTCACCCTTTAAAACCATCCTATAACTCTCCTGATATAACTGGTTGATTACAAATTTAATCTTGCAATAATTTAGACCTGTCCTCCACTAAATCCTTGTGAAAAACCCTTTCTAATACCCAGTGGACCAAATTCTTTAGAAGGGTTCTTTGAGTTCAGTAAAGGAGTTCAATCTGCTTGGCATTATTTAAAACACACTTTTAAATTTTTTTTTTGTTTCTAGTATTTTATGCTACATGAGAGACTATAAACCAATCTTGCCTCTTTACTGAATTTCAAATCCATAAAATATATTCTGTCATCATCCTTAGGTAGATGCTCTGTTATTCATAATGTGAGTATGGCAGCTGGAGTTGAAAGCTCTTGCTCATCTATACCAGTGCCCTGTCAGTCAGAGAGGAAAAACTGCTGCTGGGCAGGGGTATGCTTGAATAAACAGTACAAGAGATGTCTTCTCTCACACCCCTATGTTTGTGGACACCATGAAAAGGAAAAGCCTCTAAAATCTTTTCCAGCCCTTCTCTGTGCCCATCTCCTGAAGCAGTGAGGATCCTGCCTTCTCATTCATGGCTCATCCATGGCTGTTTATCCAGACAGGAGCAGTGTTACTCTTCCCAGTGGAGTCACAGAATAGTTTAGGTTGGAAGGGAACTCTGAAAGTTACTTAGTCTGGTCATCTGCTCGAATCACAGCTCAGAGCTGTGTCCAATTTAGCCCTGAGCAACAAGTATAAATATCCCATATTCTCTCTGGGCAATCTGTTCCAGTATTTGACCACCATCATGGACAATTTTTTCCTAATAGCTAACTGAATTTTTCCATGGTGTAACTTCTCCTTTCATTGCCTCTCTCTCCATCCTTTCTACACCCTGGAGACGGCAGGAGGATTCTTCCTTAGTCTCCTCTGCTCCAGAGGAAAGCCAGCTCACCACAGTGGCCCTTCACTTGAATGACTCCACAATGGGAATTCCTGTCTGGTGCCAGGGAACCCAGCCTTGAAGTCTCACCTGTGCTGCACAGAAGCAAACAACTCATAGAATCATAGAATCATAGAATTAGCCGGGTTGGAAGGGACCTCAGAGATCATCTAGTCCAACCCTTGACCCACCGGAGCAGTTGCTAGACCATGGCACTGAGTGCCACATCCAGTCTTTTTTTAAATGTCTCCAGGGACGGAGAATCTACCACCTCACCGGGCAGTCCATTCCATAGCCTGATCACCCTCTCCGTGAAGAAATTCTTTCTAATATCTAACCTAAACCTCCCCTGGCACAACTTAAGACTGTGTCCTCTTGTCTTGTTGATGGTCGTCTGTGAAAAGAGTCCAGTTCCCACCTTGCTACAGCCTCCTTTCAGGTAGTTGTAGACAGCAATGAGGTCTCCCCTGAGCCTCCTCTTCTTCAGGCTGAACAGCCCCAGCTCTCTCAGCCTCTCCTCATAGGGCCTGTGCTCGAGTCCCTTCACCAGCCTGGTTGCCCTCCTTTGGACCTGTTCCAGGACCTCTACATCCTTCTTAAACTGAGGGGCCCAGAACTGGACACAGTACTCGAGGTGTGGCCTAACCAGCGCTGAGTACAGGGGAAGAATCACCTCCCTGGACCTGCTGGTGACGCTGTTTTTGATACAGGCCAGGATGCCATTGGCCTTCTTGGCCACCTGGGCACACTGCTGGCTCATGTTCAGTTTCTTGTCAATGCAGACTCCCAGGTCCCTTTCTGCCTGGCTGCTCTCCAGCCACTCTGTCCCCAGCCTGTAGCGCTGCATGGGGTTGTTGTGGCCAAAGTGCAGGACCCGGCACTCACACCCCTTGATGTGCTGGCAGCCATGCACCTCAGTGTGTGCTTGTCCTTCATGGCTCCCAGGCATGCCACTGACTTCTCCAGGCTCTTGACATCTTTTTGGTAACTCCTCTTGGACAGGGACTCTTCCTACCCGAGAGAGGAAAATGTCTACCCAGCAGAAGGCTGGGTACATACAGCAGACAACCAGCTTGTTCTGAGCCTGCACTTCCACGCATCTGACATCTCAATATGTTAACATGTAAACCAAGTACTTGCTTAGGAGAAAATTGTACTTTTACATAAGTGAGGATTATCTGCCTAGAAACCTGTGATATATTGATGATGAACTTTCTCATAACAAACATTATAAAGAAGAAGTATCCCCAAAAGAGTTACTGTATTTTAAACAATAGATGAGGAAATTTACTGGCTGGCCACAATTCCTGGTGGCACTGATGCTATTGCCCTACACCTGTCAGTGGACTTCCCTGCAGTCTGCATGACTGGTTGAGCATATCTGGGGAGAGCACATTTGCTGGTGGGGGTCAAGGGTCTTATTTTTTTAGACACCAGTTCCACACACTGGTAAGTATTTCTGATGGAGCTCTGTGCACACACCAAACTGCAATCTGTTCCAGCAGGAGTTCACAGATAGATCCAGAGCTGCAGTCTATTCCTTTTCTTCTGTCCCAAAGGCAAAGCAGACCTTCCATACACAGCCTGGCCTTACAAAAGACTGCGTGCTTTCTCCTAATGCAGTAATCAAGAATTGTCCAGAGCAACTTCAGCCTTATCTCAAAACATGCATGATTTAATTCCCCTTCAGAAAGTATGCTGGGCAAAATGTAAACAGCTTTATGAGGGTTAGCAATTGACATTACAGCAGGATAAAAACAGACAGAAAGAACCTGCTCAGCTTATTTTGCCATCTCCAGCTTGCATGATGACAAATAGAAATTCCACTTCAGCTTTATTGTTTCTGAATTCTTGAACCAAAGTCACCTCACGTTTCTCTGAAAAATGCCTTTCAGTAACTAAGGCTTCACTGACCCTCTGGGCCATCTGCCAGCATTTCCTCCTGCAATGTATTACTTTAACTGCAACTTGGGTAATATTCCCTCATGCAGAACTATTGTAGAAACAAACTGGAGACTGGGATGGTTCCAACATCTTGAACAGACTGTTCTGTCCATAAAAAAGCTACTTTGCTAACTTAAAGGACTTTTGATTCAAATGCAGTAATGCTTTGGTGATGCAGAAGGTATCTAATACAGTGACTTGACCAGTGTTGAGAGACTATTACATTGTTTAAACATTTTTAAGGGGAATACTCTTCCATTTCTAAGGTATGACACTGCAGAATTCTAAGATGTCGCCTGAACTCCTTTGACATCTTCTTTCCAGTTAATACTTTTATCTTATTTATTTTCCTATCAACAGAAACTGAATTGCTTCTCATTACAAGCTAGCCTGGTTGTAGCTAAATGTTCTGAAAACCAACAATCTCTCTCCTTAGCTTTATCCCCAAAACCAAGTTGTGAATACACTTGATTCCCCAACTGATTATCCTTTCAAACTAGAACAAATGATCCTGTTTATGATTTTTACTACAGAAAGAAACTCCCTTCTGATTCCAACCTTTTCATTAGTAGCCAAAACCATGGAAGCAACAATGAAAAAAAAATCAAACCCAAAACCAAGCCCTCCTGCAAAAAAACCCAACCCAAATTTCAAACAGAACAAATCCCTTTTCAATAGAATTCTAATCCATGCAAGTAACTGAGGGAGACATGTATGCCATTGCTGCTGCATGCAGTAAGTATATTTTTGTATAAAGACAGACTTCTCTCTCATATTTCCTTTATAACACAAATTCTACTGCACATAAAATGCCAGCAGTTCAGCAATAGAACAACTCAGAGCAACCACTAAGAAAAACAGCTAAGCACCCACCCCTTCCACCAGCATCACAGCCACAACCTTGAGGAAACTGCTTAAATCTATAACCCCTGCAAATTATGAAAAGGAAGAAAATCTCAAAGTTGCACATTTGCAAGCAGAATCCACAGTGGGAAGGTGATTTCTATGAAAGTTCTTATAAGAAGACTGTCAGAGTGAATATAAAAGGTTGTATGTTTTTGTTGAGGCAGCAGAGTAATCTGATGCTCCTTACTAGTCCTCTTGCCCACTGATATTAATGAAGACTTGGAAAGTGAAATTCTTCTCAGGGTCATTTTGCCATCAACATGAGCAATCCAGAAGATGTAATTTACCTCTAACCAGAAGGAAAGATGTTTTCCCTCTGCACAAAATCTGTCTCTCATTCTAAATCATCCTTTTGATGTAAGCTTTTTTCAGCTGCTGTCTATTGCACAAATGTACCCTTTCTCTGAGAACAAAGGAGGATGACTAACACTAGCACAGATTTTTAGTCTAATTCTATTAGAACTCCCTCATGCTTTAGCATACACCAGCTATACTGCCTTAATAAAACAAAATTAAAAAAACAGAACTCCCTCTTTGGGTGAGATTATTGCCCAGTGTTTCCATTTTCTGGACTAAATCTAAACATGTTTTTTGAATAAAAGTATCATATTAAAACAAATCTTTCTGTAACAGAACGGAGTGACAGATAGGGTTGGATATAGCAACTGACCATTAAAAAAACCAAATAAACCAAGTACATGCTGCTGTTCTTTTACAATGAAATGTAGAGTATACACAGTTAGAGATTTCCACCCACTGTTATCATTTAAAGTCCCATTCTGCACCAAGGAGTGGGGCCAGATCTCAAAGAAGGCTTAGAATAAAATTACAGATTTAAGAATTATCAACTGTGATTAAAAACAGATGCAAAGTTGCAGAATTTCACCAAGGCTTCCACTGTGGACCTTATTGTGATTCAAGTGAGGAAAACAAATGTTTGAATTAATAGAAATCAAAAGAAAAAGTGAAAACCAATACTGGAGGCTACAGATCCCAAACTGGTGATACTGGATGCTACAAACTCAAAACCTGTTATCTGGTTATCTGTTTAAGGGTTTGCTTTGGAGACTCTCCATAGAAACCAGTAATAACTAGGAGATTAGCTGTGAAACTTATAGTGTCGTTTGTTAACTTTAGAAGAGACAGACGTACATACTGCTTTACAACTGTTTGCTATAAGACTTGCAGTCTTCTTAAAGGTCTTCTCGAGGTAGTGAGCAAATCTCTCGTTCTCATTTTCCTTGGAACCCAACTGGAGGAATTCACCTAAAAAGTTGCACAGATGGCAGTTTTTATTTGTGGGTTTACTGCTTAGACAAGCAAATGTGAAGATAAAAATGGAAAAAGACCTTACCACGCACCAGATCTTCAATCACCTGAGTTAGAACAGAGATTATAGTAGTGTTTCCAATTCGTGCTAAAGCTACAGAAGCAGCTGAGAGGATGAAGTCACCAGCTAGAACAGCCTAAGAATGAAAAACAAATATTTTACAAGTCTTTTCCTGTACAATTTCCTGACAATTTCCATTATTTAGCAGATGTACTCAACAATAGATGATTTTCATACCTACAGCACATGTATCTTGTTGTAACAGAGAGGATAAAGAAAATTACCAAAAATAAAAATTTGAACCATTTTTCTATGTAAGCACTATCCTTGTATGCAGTTTACCTGTAAAGTTTTTTAAAGGTTACTTGTGTATTTTACCATTCTGTTGTGACTGTTATGCCACGTTAGCTCTGAATTGCCATAAGAACTGATGTGTCAGCAATGACCTTCTTTCCTTGAATTTTCTGATTAAGACCTTCCTTTTAATGCTCTATAAAGGAACACCTCTCAAAAAAATAAAAAAAAATCATGCAAACTGAAAACTTTTTTGCCTTTACTACTGAATAAGAATAAGATATAGTAGTCTGGATGAGGTACAAGTTCAAAGTATTCCAACAGCACTGCAGAGAATGGCATGTAAATGGGAATGTAAAATCAGTAAGAATCACACTACAATCATACATTATATAATGCTTCCAAGGGCTCAGAAAAGGAACACACATTTTCTTGGCCACAATCTGTACACATCTCATCATATTTTTTCTGGCATATCCCAAGAATGTGCCTAGGGATAGTAATGTGACAAAAGCCCTAGGTGTTTGTGCTCTGCTGAAACTCAAAGGCAAATCTAGCACATAACAGCAAACTCACCTTCCTCTCTCCCCAGATTTGATTGACTGTCATTTTTCCTCTGCGGGAATTTGCATCATCAATTACATCATCATGAACCAGGCTGGCTGTGTGGATCATCTCAGCAATTATGGCCACAGAGCGTTGGCTTGCTTGCACCTCCCTAGAATAAAGAACAAGAACTGTGAAATAACTACACTAAAATAAACTTCTTCCAAAACCAAACAAAAATGTTTCTCTGAAAACAGCTGTTGCAGTTTTTCCATGCTCTGAATACCATCTTTCAAACCTGGAATTAGGAAGACAAGAGAAAGTGAGATCATATTAGTACAGTCAGTGCAATGGGACGTTTCCATCCTTACAGACCCATTTCTGCCTTGCTGCATTCACAGTACTGAAAAATTCCTGAGTTATTGACTCTAATCCTTCTAAAGCCGGGCTGCAAATGGAATGGCATCAAGAATCCTTGGTCCAAGGAGATGGAAATCTGGAAGATGGCACAGAAAAAGAATGCCAGGTAGCTTTATAAATTAGTTTTATATTTTCATGATCTCTGTGTTGCTCTATCTATAAGATGCAGCATCTCTAACTCTCCAGTGCTGACTAACTCTGCTAACCAGTAAGCTGGAGAGATGAGCAGACAAAGAAACCTGCATTCTACATCTGAAAGACACAACTCATTGATCATATCCTTTATGTTAGCCGATTACTTTAACACCTCAGAAGGTCTTTAAAAGTCTGAGGAATTTACTGGAAGCACACTGCAATCATTTTAGGACTGTTAACACTACCTACCAAACACTTACTGAAATTCAGACTTGGGAAGATCTAACAATGAAGGTTCAACTCTCAGTAGGTCACACCTACTTTATTTTTCTTTTAAACTAGCTGAAAAGAAGGTAATAGAAGAACACAGAAGCAATTACCCAGGGAACAATGTTGGCAAAAAACTATAAAGAAGTCAATCTTGCATAAAGGATCATCTATACCCTAGTATCCACCTGCCATTGTCTTGTTCTGTTGCCTATTCTCCCCGTTTTCATCATGGGTAACAGGCAGGATCCCAGAAAAGGAAATCCCCAAAATCCATTGCCATATGGCTGTAAAAATCCCACATGGACATGAAAAAAAAACCCCCAAGTCCCACAAAAGAAAAACATCCCAAAACAGTAACAACAATAAAAAAACAACAAAAGAAAAAAATTACTTCTCATATACACATAACAAAGCAAATCACACTATTTTCCATCAGAAAAGCACTGAGAAGAACAGAAGAATACAATTTCTGCTCAGCTGAAGAGAATTTAAGGTCTTCTTGCATTGTCTATTAAAATCTAGTGATTAATCACAAAATGAAAGAACATCTTGCAGTCTGCTGACATAACATTGTGTTCTGACACCTACCCCTGCAGAACTCTGCATTGCTGTCAGTGGGAGTTCAGCATCCTGACAATAGCAGGATGTGTGGCTCATAGGCTGTGGAAACATGGCTTTTAAACAACAGAAAATAAGAGCTGGAAACCTTCATGGTTGTTTGAAGGAAGTTTTTCTGTGGACTGGTAATTTAGCCAAATGCTAGCTCAGTGTAAGTAGTTTTCCAAAATAAACTATTGCTACTAAGTCAGAGAACTTACCTTCAAAAACCTGTAAAGGTCTCCAGGCTCTTTCATGCACTGGTCTCCTTTTGGGGATTCCCTTTTTCATTAATTATATCAGCAGACTGGACTTCCTGCTGGGAAGTAGCAGTAAATGGTAACACTCACTGACACACCAAAATCCTTCAGGAGTAGGAACACAGCACAAGGACAGACATTTCAAAAGCAGGTTTTGAAAAGTTCTGCATTTTAGTGCATTTTATCTCTAAAAATGACTAAAAATGGCATAGGAATGCACATGGTTCATGTGTCTGGCTCCCCAGATGTTATATCAAACACAGTAATTTAACCTGAAGAGGTGCTTTTTTAACTACTATTTCTGCAAGATCTCAAGCAAGGTTCTTCCCATTGCTGGCAAAAAAATTTTGCAATAGTTTGCTACAAACATCTTGTGTAATTCTGAGAGTAATTCTGAAACAGAGCATGCCTATTTAGGGAAAACGCACAAGCAACAGGATCCTCCTCATTCCCTGCCATTTTTCATTCTGCTTTGCCTGCAAAACAAAAGCAAAAAGTAGCAGTAACTCATGTCAATATATAACTGGGTCCCCACATGTCTAGTGAGTGGAAAGATGCCATTTTTAAGCCATTCTTAAAGTAAAGGCACCACAAGATGTATGTACCTACATAAAATTTTTATACATTTGGAAGATTATATTTTTACACATGCAATATATTATTTTTTAAGTCCTTGGTCATATTCTGTTTTTCAGTAGAATCCCCTTTTTGATTCTGTATTAGAATTTTATAGACCTACAGTACTCTGACGTCTTTTCCATTACAGAACTTGCTTCATGTACACTGAACAAGTCCAAGGCTGACCTTATAAGTTAAAAAAACCAAACCAAACAAAAAACAACCACCAAATACACCTGTCCCTCCAAATACCTCTCTTAAAAAACCAAACCAACCAAACAAAAAAACCCCACCTCAAAACAGTATTTACAATCTGCAGCAAAAAGCTTTGAAGCTTTTGAAAGCAAACACAGTCCAGAAGTAAAGACTGACAGTATAAAAACAGGAAACATGCAGAATAACTTGCAAAATGTTGGTGTTATGACCATACTCCTCAAAGTACATTTGTGCTGTTAAGTCCCTGTGGCTGAACCTGTGACACAGAAGGGCACTGCAAACTCGGGGAAGCATAGAAAACTGACATGTTAACACAGGAGCAATTTACAGCTGAAAACCAGCATACAGTACAGGCACCTGACAACCATGGCTTGGAGGAGTGAAAGAAAAAGAGGACTAAGGTTGCTGGCATCTTCTCATATCTTCAGGAAATATTACTCTCTTGATTTTAACCAGGTCATTATATTTTTCACACTATTCTGATGGATTTATTTCCCTTCCCCCCCCCTAAAGCTTTTGTGATCACGATTTTCTTTATTAGGATGTCTCAGTACTTCTTTGGCTTTCTCTTGTTCCTTTGTCTCTCACATTTTGGTTGCAGAAATAGAAATAAAAACTCCTATTTGCAAACACCTCTGGAGAACTCACCCTTACCAGAAACAAGCTAAGTGATAATGCTGTGAAGTTCTGCACACAGGTACGTGAAGAAATGCCTAAAGATGTGTGAAATTACGGGTTTGTGTGACCTCAGCTTAAACTCCTGACAACAATTCTCACTCTTGCAGAAAGCTAAGTTGCTATCATTAAGCAAAAAGCCAAGGGATCCAAGTCCCACGGGATCTAAGGACTCATGGTTGGACTTCTGACACTTGGATCTTCAAGGAGAAAACACAACATATCGGTGCAGAACAATATGAATGCTTCAGATGTTCATCTTTCCAGAAACAGGTCAGATTCTTTATACAAGTCTAATTCATATTATGACTAAAATACAGCGTCTCTATAAAGACAGTTAATCTACTGAGGGCATCTTAAATACCTAGCCTTCCTCAAATCTTACATAAATTATTATATCACCTCATCTGTAAGCAGAGCTGCCTGGGTGTTCCCTTCTATTCACTTGAGAAGTTTCAGCTATCCTGGCACAGCTCTTTGAAGACAAAGGGGCATCTGGGGACTGCCTTATAAGATTTGGCCCTATAACCTCACATAGTTGTGTCCTGTTATTCTAACAACCGAACATTACCTTTTCTATTAGTATTGCACAAAAGAAGAAATAATAAAAAAAAAACAACAGATGAAAGAGTAAGCAAAACTATGCTGAGTCCAGCAAGTTATATGACATTTGAGAATGGCAGAAAGATGAAGCAGAAACTCAACATCAGTAACACAAACCCTAGGGACAGCATAAAAAAATGCTAGGGATAAACAGCACAGGATATTGGGTTGACCCACAAGTTTCCAGATGTTGTGACCAGTATCTTTGATTACATGTGTCAAAACCGGAGCTTCAATTAAAAAAATCAACCAAACAAGTTGTCTGGGGAAAAAAAAACTAATAAAACATAAAGAATGACAAAATGTTTTATGGGAAATGACAAGCTGGAAGACAAAAAATATCTTAAAAATCCCCAAACAAATGAAAAAACACATCAGAAGCAGCAGAATGGAAAGCAAGTGGTTTTTTTTCTCTCTCAGGTCTATAGCAGAGTAGGAGAGTTACAAATAGACAGTGTTTCCTTCTCTACATACATAACTTGCCTCATAAACAGCAAAAACTTGGAAGAACAGTTTGTCACCTGGAAGCAATGCTGCTTAAAAAGCAACAATAATGGAACTAGTATCAGTGTGGACTGGAAGAATATGTGTATAGAAAGCAGATGTAACACAGCCTGCTTCAATAAGCTTAAAAGCAAAGGAGAAGGAAATGCCCATAAAATTTAATCAGTTCTCGGTTAGTGAGTGTCCACATTATGAAAGTATAGTCTTTTGGCATGGCCCTCAAAAGACACTGGTCATGCATGAACCAAAAAGCAGCCCACTGAAGGCCTGTGTAAACACATGTGAATTTTGACTATGTTAAATTACAATTTAATTACAAGTGGCATGAAACAAATAAAAGGAAGGTAAATACTCTGGGATTTAATTATTTTCATTTGCTGAAACATTTCTGTTCTCCCTGTTCAGGATTTCATTCTAAAAACATGATAGAGATAGTGACAGACTGTCCTAATACAAGTAACATTCAGATTAATGAGGATGCTTTTCAACATGAAACACAGTTTGGAGGTGCTGACAAAAAACTGCAACAGATGGACAAAATCTGCCAAGTAACACAGGCATCTATAAATGAGAGCACTTACGCTGAGGGTTGGCTACTGTTTTTACAAGAAAACACTTGCTTCAGGCATAGGTGGCACCTGATTTCTGAGACCACACTTTCCCCCTGGCATAAGGAAGATCTTGAAACTGCTCCTGGTGGTTTCAGGACAGCTTAATGTACGGACAAGAGTATGTCCATGAGCATAAATATGTCAAAAGACAGCAAATACGCTTTAAGCATATAAACACAAATTCCTTCTACAACTACCTCGTCTTTGATTCACCTCCTACACTATGTGACATCAGTTCTAGCCTGCTTGGTTTTGCATGTACACTACATAACTTCATTCATAAATTTCTCGTGCTACACACTAGAATAAGATAAAACTATTCTCCCCATTATTTTGACTTAAAAGATGCTTCAAAAACTCATTGCTCCTGTTGTTAAAAGTCTCTGCCTAAATTTCCATCCTGTTAGTAACAATCATCTTTTGTCTTAAATAGCTCTTTTACCCCTGTTCCTGATATTACTGTAGATCACAAGTACTTCATTCTTCCTGATTATCTTTCCAGTCCATCCCAGGAGCAAGCTGGAATGTTTTTTATTTTTTTTAAACATGAGGTTCAGACATGCTGATGGTGAGATACAAGGGTAGCAGCACGCCTGTAGCAATGATATAGCAATGACATATTATCATTGATGCATGCTAGAATTACTCTAAGGTATTTCACAGGGGAGGTGGGTGTGAATCACACTGCAGTTATGCCCTAACAGGACACTCATGAAGATTCCAAGCTCAAGCATAAATTTTTGTTTTATTGTGCTCCCTTTTGTTGCACCATGGATTGCCAGTCATCAAAAAGTGCCCTCATTGTGCTCCTGTTTTGCATGTCAAGATCACTGATGAAAATATTAAGCCAATCAGTGCTATGACAAAGGACATCCTTGAAGAGTTTCACAACCATTATTTTTCCCTTTGCTACCTTTAAGACACTGAGAAGGAGGAGTACTGAACAGAGAACAGAAATAGCCTGGATTGAAGCTCATTAATCCTGGACAATGTTTTCCTAAAACAAGAGGAACTGGCACACACAAGACAGGATGCTGCCAACTAGGTTTTTCTTTCTCCTAAGGAATCATATTCACTGGTAGGAACATGCAGTGGTGTCTTTGCAATCAGCCAGAGTAGGGAGAGATAGAGAGCATGATGTTCTGCTTTGTTAAAACCACTTCCAAAAGAAATGTAACTTGAAAAACATGAGGATTATACCAGCTCTAAACTTAGAATTGTATATTAAAGTGTTGGAACTTTCTCCTAGTGGGAGTAAAAAAATAAATCTCTGACTTATTTGAATGTCTTACTGCTTGGAGTATAATCATACCACCTGCTTAGTGGCTTTTCTGTCTAATTAAAAAAAAAAAAACAAACTATGAGAGTCTCTTCTTGCAGCTAAGTTCTTACCCATGACAAGAGTCTAGTAGCTACAGAAGTGGTTACAAATGAAAAATACTTCTAATTAATTTCACATAGTTTCAATGAGTATTACAGGTCCTAACAAAGCATTTATGTAAGAAGCTAAAATTCACTAAAAGACTTGAAAGTATCAGAATTTCACAACATTATTTATCCATCACCAGTTACAACTACACTATTTTACATATGGAAGCATGTAATAGACACAGTAGTTCCTTTTGGATTGCTAACTACAAAAATACAGCAGCTTCATGATAGAAATTAGATGCAGGATTTACTGGGGAGCATTTTATTTTCATGGAATTACTAGACATATTTTTTGGAAATGCAAGAATTATAAATTTCAAGTACAACACATGTCCATATATCTAAATATTATTAACCCACCTGGAATTATTATGGTGAATGTTGCAAGCCCTTGCCATTAGCACCACAATCATTGGTCGAAAGGCCTTTCCTTTCCCGTCAAAGTAATAATCACACATTTCCTTAAGTTCTGCAGCAGATACAAGTAATTCCTATAAAAAGGAGAAAAACATATCAGCATAAAAGTCACAGAGCAGATTTGTTTAGTGGAAGCAAAACAGTATTAATGTACGAAGTTGTTGCCTGCATTCATTCTACCCAATACTACAAGTAATCTGAAACATAAATTATGAATTCCAGCAGTGTAAGTCAGG
Organism: Calypte anna; assembly: GCF_003957555.1. Taxonomy (NCBI): domain Eukaryota; kingdom Metazoa; phylum Chordata; class Aves; order Apodiformes; family Trochilidae; genus Calypte; species Calypte anna. The sequence goes on from NC_044245.1 coordinate 17,185,542, forward strand.
AGGAAAAAATTCCCTCTCCTTCTATAAGATATGTATATATCTTTGTCTCTCTTTGTCTTCAGTCTAAGTTTCAGACTGCTGTTCAGAAACATATTCTTTCAATAACTATCCTGTAAAGCATAATTCACAGCATCCCAGAACAATCACCAAAATCTCTAACCTTTTTTATATCTTCATAGAGATTCTTCAAGTCTTTTCTACCAAGTTGAAAAGGGTCTTGGTATTTTTCATCAGTAATTGTCTTACTGCAGCTGCACAAGTGGGATGTACTTGTATGGTGAAACCTGGTAACAGTGATTTTCAAGAGAGAATCACTGTTAAAAGCAAACTTTCCCCAATTCTCCAAATAGAAACATTTCAAAACATTTCCTCCCCTTCCTGGTTCTTTTTTCCTCTCACACAAAATTTAACCAAATGGCTAAAATATAAACATAAGTCATCAAAGCACACTTTACAGACAGCTAATAAGGTGCAAGGACAGCACAGATACATATTGATAACTGTAGACTTTTAGGAGCTAGAAACAGTAACATGCTGTCACCATTAACAGATTACAGAAGTCTTTGGAGACACATCAAACTACATTGCTCTCAATGTATTCTTTTACACTATTGATAGTATAGCATGCATTTAAAGATGAAGCTTTCATCTTCCAGTAATACGGTTCTGCTACTTTCTTCCCTTTCCTGTATACTCCTGGAAAAATATATCTGACTTGGATTTGAAAACCTTCCTTTGCATACCCAGCTACATTATAAATTAAATCAATTCTTCTAGGCAGTGTGACGATGCTATGGAAGTTCAGCAGTACAAGGCAGAAGCTCCACCTGGGTGCATTAAGATACATTTGGCAGAGGCCTGACTTTATGTTCCCTAGAGCTCAGCTTCATGCCTCTTAATTAGGTTTCCATTTTAAAAGTGAACTATTTGGGTTTTAGTGGGGCATTCTTACTTTTGCCGATTGCTCTCCAGGATGGAGGACTTGCATTCAGACTCAGCACCACAGCAGCAGTGTATACAGAATTATCCAATTATGGATGAGAGCAGAAAACCTTATTTTCAAAGTTTACAGCTCACAGGTGTAACTACCCAGTTCACCCCATAACTATGTATTTGCCCATTCTACCACCATATGACTCTCCAACTTACCGCCAAAATATATTACATATTTTTGGAAACAGTAAAGTTGTACTTCTTTGGGTAAAGGGACAGATCTGCACAAAGAAAAATCAGGGTTATTTTAATAGAACTTTAAACTGTCAGAAAACATTCGATTAAAAAAACCACAAGTATCTGTTCATCAGCAATGCTTTATTTCTCCATTTTAACAACTCAGCAGCAAAGGAAGTCTCATCATCTCCTTCTGTATCACATGACACATAAGTGACAATATGTACCTCACCTTCTCACTTGAACTGACTCTCCCCTCAGGAGTGTTGGACTTTCTACCCTCACAGAACCAGCTCAGAAGGCATTATCAGTTCACTCCCCAGAACTGCTTTAATGAAACCTTGTTTTTGCACTCCTTGAAAGTGCAATTTTCAAACATTCCATCTTGCAGATAAATCTGGATTGCACCAGTCAAGGCACAGAGGAAAACACAACAGCTGTTTCTGTAAGCTACTACATTAAGAGAAGAACATGTCCTTGCTTTCCTCTGAAGAAATTTTAATTCAGCTTGCTTCTTATGGTAATTTACACCTGCGCATCTTCCCTGCTAAATGTCAAGACCTTAACCTCCAAATCTAGCCATCTCTTCAATGATCTCTCCCTCCACATGGAGCCCAGGAGTCTGGGGGAAGGCACAGTCCAAGGTACACAATTTCAGCAGGCTGAGAAAGGAAATGCACCTTCTGCTCTGCTCCTGGCATCACTGCCAAGAACAGCCCTGCTCTGGAGTGCACACTGCCTCGGAGGCCCAGCCAGGCTGACCCAGCCCAGAATCATTGCAATCCACACGTTCACCAAACTACCTCTCCTAAAGCCTGCAAAGAAACACTCAAGGAGGCCTAGAACTGGAGGAGAGGAAGAATTTCCCTGACTTGCTCCTTATGCCTCAGTGTCTCTTTGTAAATAGCCTGAAGTCTTTCCTTGGACACAGGGAGAGGAACAAGAGCACTGCAATGGCTCCAGGGCACCCTTCCATTTTACCTGTGTACAGGAAGAAAAAAGGCCAGGCAAGGAGACAAGGAAAGGAGAGGAACCCTAACTTACCACAGACTTGCAACTCACTGACTTTAGTGCCCAGCCCTATAGCTGAGACCTTCATAAGTTCACCTCCTCATACCGTTTTGTTAAAAATTGCTTATTTCTTCTATTCTTCCTCAGTGAGGGCACAGACAGCTTGACAGACACTCCTTTGCAGTGCTGCTCAGCACTCTGAGTCATGTATGATGCTGGACACATCACTGCCACAAGACTTTACTGCATGTCAGAACAGCAGCTTGGCCTTGTGACAAACCTTGTGTAACCGAGTGCAGCAAGAGAACTGCCCCCCATTACAGCTCGTATCATTTAAATCGCCCACTGACCAGAAATACTTTCCCCGCTCCCACCTAGCAAAGACTCCGAGCGGTTCTTCCCCACAGCACTAAGCCTGCCCTGAGAACCCTCAAGCACTATTTAACCTTGTACCGAGAGCGCTCCTGCCCCCTGCAAGGCCTCCCCCGCCCCGGGCAGGGAGCTGCCCACCCGCCTCCGGCTACCGCGCACCGGAACCGCCTTCGGGCCTTCGCGCCTCCCGGACGGGAGGGAAGACGTGGGCTGAGAAAGGCCGAAGCAGCGGGAGCCCCGAGGCGGCCCAAACCCTGCGCCCCGGCCGGACCCCCACCCCCCGCTTCCCCATTCATTCCCGGTGACCTCCAAGCGCCCGCCGCCGCCCCGCACTCACCGCCGCGCTGGCGACCGGAGTCGGCGGAGTGCGAGAGCCGGGTCCCGGGGGCCGGAGGCGAGGCAGGGAGCCGAGCGGCGGCGCCCGGCGGGAGGAGGCGCCGCACCGCCACCACCACCGCAAGGCCATGGTGTCCCCCAGCCCTGCGGCGCCGGCACCGCCTTCCGCCACCGCCGCGACCCGGAGGCGGAAGCCCGGTGCCGCTACCACTGTGGAGCAGAGGTGTCGGGAGGACATCCGGGCAGGGTCGGGGGCGTTTTGGTTTCATCGTTCAGTATCTTCCATCCTGCCGCTCCCCTGGGGCGTCGAGCATAGCAGTGGGCCGGGCGGGGGAAAGCCTTCACCTGGCAGGGCCCGGTCCGGGTGCTGGGCCCGGTCCGGGTGCTGCACCCGGCTGCGGGACAGGGCTTGGGCTTCCGCCGCCCGTCACCGGGGATGCTCCCTGCCCGGCTCATTCAGTACAGGGAGAGCGGCTCAAGCGACAGCCGCTGTGTCCTTTCCCGGAGAAGGCACCAGCTCTCCCCTGAAATATCCGTGAAGGGATACGGAGGGAGGGATTTTTCTGAGGGGAATGAGACTTCAAGCCGGTTTCTGACGTGACTTGACGAGGGCCACTCTTTGGGGGCATGTGGTGGCCCCCCTTGCTGGCCGCCTGCCTGGCCTGGGCCGGTGAGGCCGGGGCTGGGCAGCCGGAACCGCTCTGCTCCTCCCGCGGGCTCTACCGGGCTCCCGCCCGCCCCAACACCTCGGTGCCTCAGCCGGGGCAGTGCCCGCCGGAGCGGCGGGAGGCGGACATGTGCGCATGGCCCCTCTCCTCCGACAGCCTCCGAGGTACGGGCACCTTGCTCTGCCTGCGGCTCTTGTGCACTCTGTCTGGGGCTTTTGCTTTGTGGGTTACAGCAGCTACTCGTGCTTTTCTATTAGCAGTTTATTATAAGGGAGAGACATGTGAGACCCAATTATGTGTTAATGCATAATTGATAACCTGATACCTCATCTGAAACATGCAAAGCAGTATAGCTCTCAGGCATACAGAACTGCCTGTAATAATAATTTATATGTTAACATTACAGGAATTATTTCTTCAGGCAATGCAATTACTTTTGAGCATTAAGAAGTAATAATCAATGCTAAATCATGTGGCAGCTGGCTATAACAGGTTTTGTCACTAGGTGTTGAGAAACATGGCCAACAGCATCTCTTCAGAGATGCTAACTAACAGTTTTTGCAAAACTGTGACTGCAGTACTGGGATTTTGTTGTTGACAAGGAATTGTAAGTCAATTAGCAATTAGCATGCAAAAATCCAGTGTTTTAAAAAAATATTTGTCCTCAGCATGGATCAGAGTGTAGAGTAGCTCTGAAGGAAGAGTGAAACACAGCTTTTGAGTAAATACGTTATGCTACAGCAGGAAATGCATATTCTGATCCTTTTGTTGACTGTTTACATTAATCAGAGAAGACTTCAAGCTGTCTCTTAGGTTACTTGGTGATCATCACTGCATATGGACTGTATGCCACAGTTACTGGTACTTGGTGACTTTATCTGTCATTCAGCTCTGAGGGTAGCTGAACTTCTCTGTCTCATGAAAGTAAGGTTGCATATAATTGAGTGCAATATAATATCACCCTGGGAGTGTTAATCACAGTTAATTGAAACTATGCTTAAATAGGTTATAGATCTTAAGGCTGGAATGCTCTATCACTCTTTAGCTACAGAATTCAATCCTTTTTTTAGAAATCCCACACAGAATTAAGTCTGCATTCATTTGGTCTTGCTTTTCAAGCAAGTTTACCACAGTGTGAGAGAGTGGGGTTTTGAGTATTTCTGAAGTATTTTGATTTGATTAAAAAGCAAAGGTATTAAGAATGGTTGATCGATTTATTTAAAAAAAATACCAAAACATTTCTTGTGTATTTCTGTTTTGTAGATCCCTTTCCAATTGATGTTATTCAAGAAAATTATGTCCGGAATGTGAGAAACTGCATTTTTTCTAATTGTCTATCCTATACCTTTTAAATCAAGAGTTCGTCTTGTAGCTGTTTCAAAGGTTGGCTATTATTCCTTTGTTCTGAATTAGTAGAGGTTGTTAATGCATGCACTAAAGTACATTTTACTATTTGCATGCTATTGTGAAAGCATCCTAGCAATACATACTTTAAACAAATAGAAGATGTGAAATATCCTGGTAGTTGCCTTTTAATAACAAAATGAGGAAAGAAAACACATTAATTACCACAGAAAATCTGATCATATTCATGTAACACCTGTATTTTTTTTTTCTCTAGGAAGTTCTTGAAAATATTTTGGATCTTGATGTATCTGTCAAAGGAACATCTGATTTTCTTCAGTTTGTCAGTGGTAGGAAAATGATTCTTGGGTCTGTTCCATTGGCCCACAGATATGGGGGTCACCAGGTAACTATAACACTTGTTCTTCCAGGTGGAATTGTGTAGGTCTTTTCCTGTGAATTATACCTTCATAATACCTGTAAGCATATGAGTATATACCTACAAGTATACGAACACTTACGAACATTTTGGTTGTGGATTTGTTCTTCATAAGGGGCTGCAGAGAGAAGAGAGAAATAATATTCTTTCTTGGTACCATGTCTGCTTTCTCTGTTTCTGTCAGAAGGAAACTATTTTTTTAACTTTTGTTAGCTGCAGGTCTACTTAGTACCCCTGCAGTATGACAAGTTCTGATTCATCATAGGTATTACCAGCTCAGGGGAGTAAAGAAGGACAGAGCCTCACCAATTTCAGCAATACCATTACTGAGAGTTAAGTTTCAAGGAAATGAATAAGACTTCATGGAAAGTAATAGTAAAATATGATTTGTAATTAGCAATTAAAAAAATAAATTACAATCTGTGTTAGTTTAAAGGTTCGTTAAACAAAAGAGACTGGGCTGTAGTTGTACGTTGTATCTGGAAGGTAGAGAAGATGTGGGAATTACTGACGTAATTTTTTAAATGTGGTTTTCTGACTCATATTGGTCTAAGTGGAAATACAGCTTTAGGGATCAATAGCTTAATGACTACCTGAGCAAATTTGTTATTATACTGTGTAGATCACAGAGAATCTACATGTGATTTGTACTGTTTCAAATATAACTGCTATAAACGATACAAGAAAATAACTTGATTTTCTTTTTTATCAGTTTGGTAGCTGGGCAGGTCAGCTGGGTGATGGAAGAGCCCACTTGATCGGAGTATATACAAACAGGTGTGACATTTTTTTAAGTGACCAATGTAAGTGACTGTTTAATCTGGCTTCATGCAAAGCCCAAGGTGCACTGTTAGAAATACTAATGGTATTTTTGCAGGAATGGTGAGAGGTGGGAACTACAGCTAAAGGGGTCAGGAAAGACCCCATACTCCAGGTCAGTTGCAGTTCATCTATGTACACCAAAACTGGATGTTTTCATTTCAGAATTCACTTAGAATATATGACCTATTCCTTATTTCTCTGTTCTCCATAGGGATGGTGATGGAAGAGCTGTGCTTCACTCTTCTGTGCGAGAATTTTTATGCAGTGAGGCTATGCACTACCTTGGAATTCCTACAAGCAGAGCTGCTAGGTACTTTTATTTTATTTTTCACAGCACCCATTCTTACAGGTAATCTCGTGTTCACCAGATATCATTAACTGTATACAATCAGAACAAAATACATCTCTCCAGTTTCTTATATTCTCAGATAAAACTTTCCAGTAATAATGAGTTCCAGCAATTGGTTCTGTTTTGCTTTTTGTATGCTTTGAAGTGCTACGTTGACTACCATACTTATCTGTGTCTTGCAGTGAACAGCTGGTTTTCACTTTTAAGACTGTCTTAACTGAATTACCCTCATTTGAAATCTGGCTCATTTTGCAAAGAAAGTAAAAAGTGGAACTCAGATTGAGTGATTGTATCTGACACTAACTCTTCTCTCCAGTTTTTATGGTACTCCAATTAAGAATTTCTTTTCTTAAAATAAAATAAATTGTTTTCTCCCTTTCTTCTCACCAGAAGGCTTGCAAAACCAGCAGGACTTGAATTCCTGCCTTGTAAATACTAGTAATGCCTTTAGTGTTTATAGTTAATCAGTGGTCTATTCATACATTTTACATGGTTAATAAACAAGTCTTTTACTCCATTAAAGTTAAGCATTTGGATTATTTTTTATAGAACCAGGCCAAGTAGGAAAATGTTGAAAGTGGCTATGTCTGTGTTGGCACAATCACCTAGTTGTAATTTCTAAGACTAGTAGGAAAAGCTGTCAGATAAATAGATATTTATATTACAGGTAGTACTGAATGCAGGTAATTGCTCTCAAATCCTTATTTGTACAAACACCTCTTGAGCAGAGAGGGAGATTTCATAAAAAATAATTTAAAACTTATTCTGTTTTAAATTCTAGTTTTAAAACTAATAATTTCACTCATTTGAGTAGTTTTCTCAGAATAAAGTAAACTTTTTTGCTGATGCTTGTGTTTGAAATGTCAAGTTCACTCTGTGTTCTAAGTGGTCTCATGTCTATCTACTCTGGCATTTCAGGCTTTAAAGAAAGATGTTCTGCAGAAAAGGCTTGTACTTAGCTGCATGTGTCTATTTGCAAAGTGTCTGCAAATCTATCTAGTAGTAATTCTAAAACATGCTCCTTGGAACTGCAGTGTTTGTAAATGACATTTTTGATGGTTTATTCACAGACTTCACCTTTAGAACCTTTGCTCTTGGCTGTTAATGCAAAGCCTGAGTTCAGTCTGAGTATCAGTAAGAAAGCATCTGGCAAGGTTATAGCTTCTCTTTGCTGCCATCTCAACAAATTGTTCAGTGTGAAAAACAATATAAAATTACTCCTTAACTGTGTACAAATTCTATTGAGTACACAGTGTGCTTTAGCTCTCTGCTGGCAAATTGTTTGAGTGCCTGGCTCTCTTAACTGCTGTACAAGCTTTCCAGACTGCTTGCGGGACTTGATTTGTAAAAACCCAGCTGATACCCATATTCTTCCCAATGGGGAGCTGTTGCACTGAGGCTGGTGGGATGCACTTACAGAGGTTATGTCAAGTCTTGGCAGAAGTGTGGGGAAAAGCCTTAGATCTTATCCCAGAACACCCAGCAGGTTGGTGTGCTCTATTAGTTTTAAGTATTGTGTTCCCAATGGGGTGCTACAGTTTATGACTGTACTGCCAGATAAAGAACACTTCATTATATGGTACCATTTAATCACCTCCTGGGTCCACCAGTCAGCAGTGTTATGTTATGCTAGGTCAGAAAAGTGAGTCAGTATGTGTAGTTTTCACAGCAGTCCTTACTTGCAAAGGGCTTTATGTTCATGCAGAATGGGAAGCAGAGCACTCAGGAGTGTCAAGGCCAGCCCATAAGCTTGAGGCAGGGGTAGGAAGGGATACAACTCATCCATCCTACTGTGAGTACTGTTCGCTCCTCTGGTGTAAGCAATTTCAGTACTCTGTTTCCTGGGTCTCTGTGTGGTCTCCTGCTGCCTTCTCTCAAGTAATGGTACTTCCCAACTGCAGGGACCATTTGAAAGCTATTTGTATAGTAGGAATGTAGGTATCTTTATTTGGCTGCTCCACTATCTGGCCAGCTTGTAAGTGTTGTCCATTAACTTGTGTTAGTAACTAACCAAATGTTGATGCCCCCATGGATTTTTTTTGTCAGTAATGAGAAATGCTGGTATGCTACAGGGTTTTGCAGAGGGCCTCCTAAAAGATACATAGACAAAATGAAACCACCCTTCTGGGAGAGGTCTGTTCAAAACAGTAAAATTTAATAGCATTATTATTGTGGCTCCTTTCTCCCAATGATCTGAATTACACACTATTTCATTAATGTCTGAGTTTATTCCCTGGTTTTGAATCTTTTTATTTTTCTTGAAGGATTAAGAATTTCTTCTTCCATACATTTACGTCAGCACTTTTTGTGCTTCACAGACATACCAATCATATTCAATTATTTCCAAAAGAGTCTTTTTTTTTAAAAAAAATTCCTAATATTGCTTGTATCATTACAACTCCACTACCAGAAACAGATTGATTTCCAGCTACTTTTTCCCTCTTTCTGGAACAATTCACTGCCTGTTCTTTGCAGTCAACAGAGAGCTCTGAGTTTGGATAGCTATTAGATACCATCAAAAATACAGAATATTGTACTAATAATTATGTTTAAAACATGCAGTTATTGTTGAAAGCAACTGCACTGTGTAAGAATTCAGACAAATTCTTTTCATGATTTTTTGGTCACATTTATGTTTATAAGCATACCCCATGCTTTTGGTCCAACTAAATTCTTTCTAAAATTTTGATGCTGAAGTATGCAAACCCAGAATCTAATGTACTCTGAAAAGTTAACACTCAGGGGCTGTTTTAACTCTGTGTCTGTCTGCAGTCATATGAGTGGAATATTATGTTTTCCTCTTATCCTTTTCTGTGTACCTCTAAGGAAAGCTTGGTTGTTTTCTGCATAGTCTTCAACTACCTAATAGTTACTAGCTGTAAGCAGCTGTATTATATTTCAGAAACTATGTCACCAAGCTGTTTTGAATAGAATACTGTTTTCCAGTTATCAGCAGGCACAGATAAAGAAGAATTGTTCAAAATGAGCTAAATATTCCTGCTACTGGGCTTGAACAAGAAGTCTTCAGTGGTACCTACTGAAGCAGTAACACTTATTAGCACCAAGCATTGCTTATGCTGGATTGTCTGTGTGGTTCCAATTGCTTTGGAGAGAACACTTCCTACATATTAGCCTTAGAGGAATATGATGCTCTTGCATAGTTTATGTGGCTTTATTAATTTTTCCCCCCTGATATAACATAGAAATACAGTGAAATCACACATTTTGTAAAATGAATGTAGGTTGTGAAATACTTTAGTGCCAGCAAAGTTGTTCTATGCACTTTCAAATCTCAGTATTTGGATAAACATGCAAATTTATAGGATGTGTGGAATTTTAAGGCAAATGAAAGGAAGGGATTGTTTTTAAAAATCCAAGTACAAGCAGCATTGCTGAAGAAAGGGATAATTATGATGTGTCATCAATTGTGTGCTGATACTATTTGAGGAGTTCCTGATTGGCAGGGATCCCAGAGATGTCCTGAAAGCTCCTGAGACAACAGTTTTGGCTCACATAAAGGCAGCCTCCATGTGATGTAACAGTTTTGTTTCTAATTTCCCTGTCCTTCCAAATCTGATGTTGTCCTCAGGGAAATTGTGACTTGCTAAATGTTATCATGGCATTTATCAAGTTACAAATGAATACAGTACTTTTTAAAAATGCAACCCCCTCGCCAAGAACAATGTAATTTGTAATAACAACTGTTCTTCCCTGTTGGTACAATTGGATAACATTGTATAAATACAAAATAAATGCATTTTTCTAATAAAACTTGGTAAGCTTCAGCTTAACTTTTTGCCTGTGTCATTTGAACATACAAAGCTGTGCCAGTGAAAAGATCTTCATGAAAGAAATAAAATTATATAAAATAGGACTTGATATTCATTGTAAATCATTTGTCCTGATACAACTTTTTAATGTTCATTTCTTTCTTGCTACAGCTTAGTTGTAAGTGATGATGATGTGTGGAGAGACCAGTTCTACAATGGAAATATTAAGAGAGAAAGAGGTAATGAGCACATTTCAAAATATGTTGCAGCACTGTAACTTAATTCTCCATTGCAAAAATGAATTCTAACATGTCATATATGTGTAATGAAAAGTAATAAACTGGCTTGATTTCATTTATTAATATATAAAACCTTTACTGAGAAAATAAGTCAGAAACATATCTCAGAGAAGTGGTGTTGTATGAACAGGTCTGTTATGACTGTGGCATATGTGTTGTAGGGGTGTAATTTTTATTTTCACACACCTTTACAAAAGTTATGTTGAAAAATAAGGAATTTTTCCATTGTTCCAATAGCAGTACTAGGACAGTGGAATGCTACAGTGGCTGTACCATTGCTACATCCCCTATACCTGCTCTGAAAAAGAATGAGATGACACAGCATGGGGAAAAATGTATTTATGCTGGTTATTTCTTTGTTGCTAGCATCTCTAAAGTAATTCTAATATTAATGCAGTACTGGAACTTAGCCTGTGTTTCCTTGTGTGGCAAATTAAGCTTTATCTATAAAATATGCATATATTAAATTAATACTTGAGCATACTTATACTAGTTTAACTAAACATATATAAATTATGTGTTTATAGAAACAACACAATGGCTTTTACAATGGGACTATTTTATTTTGATGATACTCCGTTTGCTTTTTAACACGTGTTTGTATTTCAGGTGCAATAGTGCTACGTCTTGCCAAATCATGGTTTCGTATAGGATCCTTAGAAATATTAGCTCATTCTGGGGAACTGGACTTACAAAGGTTTGAATTTAATCTTCATAGTAACTATAGTAGTTTTTTTAACAATCAAATCCTAATGCATATACACAGTTAGAATTTAGACACAGATTGTTTAGAAAGCAAGATTGCATAATTAAAAATGAAACCTATTTTTCTACAAGCATACAAAAGATTTTGCCTCATAAGATACATTTTTTTAAGGGCTGTATCTTATAAAATGAGAAAGATTGTATAGCTCAAATAGTTCTGGTAGTGAAGAACTAGGGAGGAGTTTTTTGTTTAGGAAATATTTGTAAATTTAGAGCATAAGTTCCTGCATTTCTCATACTTGTCTATGAAGCCAAGTTAACAGAAATATGAAAGAAGTCACTAGCCTGAATATATGGTATAAAGTATCCTCTCCAGAATTATGCAGAACCAGAGACGTATACTAGGTCAGAAATCATTGCAGAGTTTTAAGCTACTGAGCAATATTAATTTGTGTAGTTTATTCTACTTCAAGCAGTTAACATGGCAAATTATAGTTCTACCATAAATATTTAAAAGTTGTTAATTTCTCCTCAGGAGCAATGTAGTGGTTGATAATGTAACTGATAATTTGGTTTAAATTCCCTCACAGCTCTACGCTTTCTTTCCTTTTTGTTTGAAATTTCACTGCAGATTTTTGTTGTAAAGCTGAAAGATTGAATTAAGGAACTGATTTTAAGTTCTTTGTTTGTGTTTTGGTTTGGGTTTTTTTTTGTGGTTTTTGTTTGTTTGTTTGTTTTTTTGCTTTTTGGGTTTTTTTCCTCCGGTTAAAGTATTTGTGACCCATTGGCATCAAGGAGCACATAAAAGATCACTTGTACTCATGCAAAATAGACAATTCCTTCCTACCTGTTTTGGAGGATCCCTCAGAAAGAGGGGCCAAGAGCAGGCCAAGGCTTGTGTGACTGACTGTGCTTCCTCCTCAGAGCAGGTCCTCCTGAAACAGGATGTCCCGGGGCAACCAGCTGAATTTCAGAGGGCAGTAGGGAGGACACCCTTCTAAGGGTCAGGATGCTGGGTACTCTGATAAAATCATCACAGTTTGAGGAAAGTTCAGTGATTTGCTCCAACAACCTGATTAGAAGTTAAAATCCAGGTATTTGTGTGTGTAGCTGCACAACCCTTGCCCAGGTCCATCCCTTGCCCAGGTCCATCCCTTGCCCAGGTCCATCCCTTGCCCAGGCTGCCTACCCCAGGTGTAGATAGTGTGTACAGCTTCCTGTGCCAGTGGCACTGGCTAGTTCTGGCCACAAGGAAGGTTCTACAGGGAGCTCCTAAATGTACTCAGTGCCAGCAACTCTACTTTGAAGGTTCAGATCTGTGAAGAAATAGACCTGACAGGCATTGCAGTTTTTAATGCATGTATTCCAATTTCCTGGACCTGTCGTGTAGTACTGTGCAGCACTGTTTTGGGAATGGCTGGTTACCATGGCAAGTAATTCAGCCATAACACTTTGTGGGAATTCTGTTACAGAACTACTTCTTGTAATCTTGTTTTTTTTGGTTTTTTTTTAGATGCAAACTCTTTTTTCCCTAAAAAATTATTACTGCATGTGAAACAAGATTCTGGTGTGCCCTGTCAATTAAAAATGTGGAAATAGTTTTAAGTTTACATGGCAGTCTGCAGTCATATTTATGACTGGAACCCGAGGTTTTATCTCTAAGCATTTGGAAGGGCTTAATCCAAGACTCATTGGAATAAATAGCGTGAGTTCTCCAAGTGTTTGCAGCAAGCTGTAGATCAGCATTTAGCTGTTTGAAAACAAAAATTTTGAATGATCAGTTCTAAAATGCCAGTTTTGTTTCAAGAATTATGCCTTTCATGTTACAGAAAATTGCTAGACTTTATCATCCAGGAACATTTTCCATCAATAGCCCTGAATGATTCAAATAAATATCTGGTAAGTCTTCTTTAAAGTTTTGGGTTTTTTTTTTCCACAAACCTGTAAACAAAAATTATACAAAGCTTTTCGAAGTTTCAAGTTTTAAAGATTGAAATAAGTTTCAAAATTTTATTAATCTTTGTTTGTTAATTCTCTTTAGTAAAAAACTGCTATTTGAAGTTTTTTTCCTCCATGTAAAATATGAACATTCTTCACCACTTCTAATTATGGAAATGTTTATTGGGAAATAACCATTTTCTGTTATACTTTGCTCTCTTACTGCTGAGATTTTAAGTGAGCAGTGGTCATGAAATGCTGAGTTACACTTTTTATAGTAGAATTGTAGTATATGTGGTATATACTAGTATATATACTTTCTTTGCTTCTATTTTTTTTACTTTTCAATTGCTTCTAGGGCATCTGTATGTATTTCAGTATAGTCTTTGCTGAATAAGGTTATTGTATGGTCACATAATTTATAATGTATATGAGAAGTCCTGACAGATACATTAAAAAATAGAATGTATGACATATTTCTAATGTGAATCAAATGTTAATGTCACTTATTGTATTCCATACTGCTAATTGAGGGGACTTGAAATAAAAGATGTATTTGATTTTAGGAATTTTTCTCTAGAGTTGTATCAGAGACTGCAAATCTGATCGCATTGTGGATGTCTGTGGGGTTTGCACATGGTAAGCTGCAGTAGATGGCACAGCCTTTGGAGGAATGACTTTTAGTCACTTGGAGGTGGCTTTTATTTGTCACTTGGCTCTTCAGTTCTTCTGATGTCTTTGCCTACAGCATATCTGTTAAGCATTAATATACAGGTCTTTTCATAAGAGAGGTAGGAACACTTTCTGATCTTTCAAAGTATGTCTGAATCTGACAGAAACAAGACTATGAGACCTGAAGTAGGTGAGCAAGAATTCTAAGAATTATAATAGTACAAATACCATAAATTGATGTCATATATGTTTAATTGCTTTGAATTTGGTGAATCTACATAAAAACATGACCTTTCAAAGTATATAGAATATAGGCCTGTCCACCTTTGTTTCAGATTAATATGACAAAAATTAAAATAGCAATGTCCCCAGTCAGGTTGCAAGGAAGCAGTTAATGTCCTTGCAACCTTGCAGATTGCAAGGTGCTGTTTCAGTTTTGAGGAGGAAAAGGAAACAGTGCCACCTAGGTACAGAAACCAGGTGCAAGACAGCATAGCAAACATTTTCTCATTTTCACACTTAAAATGCATGCCAGGTCAAGAATGAGAGAGAAAAGTCTATTTTCCAGAATCTGCAAGTTCTTTAGGCTCAGTGGATCTGTTTCACAGAAAATTTTCTAGAGACTGTAAGTTTCAAGTGGAACTTTAACTTTTATTTCTCCTTGTTGTTTACTTGTAGGTGTGTGCAATACAGATAACTTCAGTTTACTATCCATAACAATAGATTATGGTCCATTTGGATTTATGGAGTCCTATGACCCAAGTGAGTATAGCACCTTTTTAAAAATAGAATTTTTTACTTAACTTATTTATATTAATTTATGTAATTTCTCTGTGCATGAAAACTCCTAACATCATTAGCAGAAAAAATCCCAAATGTGTGTTGTTTGAAGAGTTGTACGGAAAAAAATCTTATCAGTGTCCAGTTTTATGATACACTGTACAGGCTGCAGTTCAATTGCTAAAAGTTTTACTGATGCAGTATTACTATTAAGCCCATTTTCAGGAGAATGTTTCCAGTTGAATTTCATCAATTTCATAGATGCTAAAAAAGAAACCCAGAAAACTAAAAATTGCATATTACTATAAACAGCCAAAATCAAAAGTGGTATGTAGTAACTTGGCATGCATCATGCTCTAGCTTTATAATCACAGCAGCTAATTTCAGAACCAGCACTGTTTATCTCACTGTTTGTTTTCATGAGACTGCAGCTTCAAATTTAGGAAATCTTATGAGAATAAATGTCATATTGTTTCTATTACATTAAAAAATAGGGCTTTTCTGCTTTTAGATCATTCTCTGTATGGTGGGGTTGGCCCCAGCCAGCAATTAAGACCCATCAGCCATTGTTCACTCCCCCATGCTCTGGGCTGGGGGACAGAATTGGAAGAGCAAAGATGAGAAAAAGTTCATGAGTCAAGATAAAGACAGTTGAATAAGTGAAGGGAGGAAAAAAAAAAGGCTTGAGGGACACCGTCAAATGATTGCAAAGGCAATCACTGAGCACCTCCCACCAGCAGACAGATATACAGACAGTCCCCAAGCAACAACTGCATTGACAAAAGTGCCCTCAGTTTCTATTGCAGAGCATGATGTTATATGGCATGGAATATCCCTGGTCAGCTGGAGGCAGCTATCACAGCTGTGCCCCCTCCCAACGTGCTGGGGTTGCAGAGTGAGAACAGAGAAGGCATTGATGCTGTGCAGGCACTGCTCAGCAATAACCAAAGCACTGGTGTGGTATCAGCACTGTTTTAGCCACAGTCTAAAACACAACACACTGCAGTCTGCTATGAAGAAAGTTAACTCCATCCCAGCCAGAGCCAGTACACCCTAGAACCAGGTGAAATGCTTTAAAATTAAAATTCAGATTTGAACCAATGACCAAATGTCACAGACATGTCACAGGTCTCCTCCTTAGTGCTCTGTTTGTTGCTGAGGTTCTCTGAGGGCTCAGGCCATGCTGTGTGCATTGATCAGGGCAAGGGGTTGATGCTGCATCTGTTCAGAGGCTGCTGCTGTAGATATGCATCAGTTTTACTTCTGGTTACCTGTAATTGCATGGCAGATGTTTATGATCTCCTGAATAAGAGGCTTTCCTACTGGAGCACGTTAGCCCTGATTTTTATGTGGATACATAAAGCTTGCTTGTGAAAATGAAACAAGTCTTGCCCAGGTGAGCTGTTTGTTTAAATACATGTTCATACATGCTACTTTTCAAAAATTACTTAAAAATCCCCAATCTGGTTGTACAGTTGTTTGTTTAATCTGTAAACTGAATAGTAGCACTACATTGAATAAGACATTGTTTTTAGTGCAAAAATTCTTTTTTATTTTTAAATATATGAATTAAATTTGGATCTTCAAGTAGGAAAATGTCGTTTGTGACCTATGGGAACTTGTCTATGAAGGGAGCATTCCTTAGATTTGCAAATAATAGAGTTAACACAAGGTAAATAGATATCCTTGTAATCTGATTTTAAATATTTATTAACTTTAGGGCTTTTGTTAGTTTGCTGTGTAAATATAAAATTATACACTTCAATATTTTAGCATTGCATATTTTAATTACTCTGTTGTGGAAAAGTAATGTTTTGTTTGAAACAGATTTTATTCCAAACACATCTGATGATGAAGGAAGGTATAAAATAGGAAACCAGGCAAATGCTGGGCTGTTTAATCTGAATAAGCTGTTAGAAGCTCTAAAACCTTTATTGGATCCCAGGCAAAAGCAGCTGTAAGTAATCCTTAAAATATCTTAACACTTAAAAGAACTAGTTGTGGAGGAGCCTCTAATCAGCATATGCATAGGAAAGAAAGGGATTAGCTTTTAAAATCTTTTCTAAGTGGAAATTGATTTTAGATTGTTTGCCAGAATAAGATGGAGGGAGGGGATAAGGGTTTTATTTGGTCATAATTAATAGCAAAATATGATTGGAAAGGGGTCCTAGATGTGTAGTCCATTCTCCTTTCCCCAAAGTAGGATTTTGGCCTGTAGTTGTGTAAGTTTGCCTAGCTTGTTCTGTAAGATGTTTACTTACAGATACCATACATCCTCCTGAAGTAAAGAGGTAGTATTTTAACACCCAATTGTAAAGATTCCTAATATCAGTCTTTGTTTGTGTGGCTTAAATTTGTGACTTCTTACTCAATATGAAAAGGAAGAACATATTTTTCGTCTTTACAGCAGCTATTTGTGTATTTGAAGACTTTTAAAATGTTTCCTATAAGTCTTTTCCCCACTACAGATCTCAGTTTAATCAGAATTTCAGTGTTTGTGAGATATCATATGGAAGTTTTCATTAGTAAGTGTACAGTAGGACTGTATAGGATTGTACCCCCAGTGGTATTATAGTTTCATAGAATTTGACATTTCTTTCTTTTTTTTTTTTTTCAGAGCTTCCCAGATTTTGGAGGGTTATGGGGAGGTCTATTACATCCGGTATGCAGTTCCAGAACTCAGACCTTGGTAGTCACAAAACTACAGTTTGTTATGTGGCAGTTTCCTTACTTTCTTGCTATTTTCAGCTTTACAGAACTATTCAAAACAAAATTGGGTCTTCTTGGGGAGAATGAGGATGACAGCTATTTGATTGCTTTCCTCTTAAAAGTGAGTTTGCTTTACTTATTTTGTTGGCAAACATCTGGACTCATACTCCATACTTGAGAAACTCTAACAGGAGTAACTTTTTTCACCAGCTTATGGAAGATACAAAGGCTGATTTTACTATGACATTTCGACAGCTCAGTGAAATTACTGAAGACCAGTTAAAGAAGCTCCATATTCCTGAGGTATTACTTAATATAAGCGCTCAATTTCAGGAATACTTAATATAAAATGAGTAAATCAGGTTGAACATGACCCTGGTGTGATAGAGAATGTCTCAAGACATGGTTGACAACACAGACTCACATCTGTGTTGTCATGCTGCCACTCCATGTTAAGTCTGTATCTAGTAATGAAAGATTAATTAACAAATAGAAAGATAGTGAAATTATCTAATGAAAGATACAGTAATGAAGACGAGTAGTCATAAATATTCCTACAGAGGTGGGAATGTGATTTTCTTCACATTTAAGATGGGTTTGCTATGAAGAACTTTACTTCTTTCCCCTATCTCCTTACCACCACCCCTGTTTTTCTTTAACATAGCAATGCCTTCCTATAGTATTTAATAAGACAAAAATTAAGCTGGACAGGGCTCATCAGGAAAACTGAAACTTCAGAGTACTCTTAGCATGGCTTTACCAGGTGATGTAAACATCTGCTCCCAGGCTCATCAGCTTGTCTCAGTAGGTAATGACACTTGAGATCCCATCTCATCATAACCTCTTGGTAGAATCTCAGCCCATAATGGCCTCTGCCTTTCCTTGGGCACAATATTGGTTCTAATTTTAGCTTGAAGCACAGGAATACATTTTGTCATTGTCCTGCTCATCCTGCTGTCCCATGCTGTGCTACTGCTAACCCAGCCTAAACTGATTCTTTAGGACCAAGTATATTCCTACGTGAGATGAGAATATTAAAATAAAAGAGATAAGCTCCTTACCTGGATATTATTCAATCTTTAGAAGTGGAAAGATGGCTGAAATGTTTGACCTGGAGTAAGATGCTAGGCAAATAATCATTGGGTAAAAATTTACAGACAAAACCCTGAAAGGAATAAAGGAAGCCTTATTGCAAGAACCGTAAGTTGTTTTTTTTTTAATGCAGTGCCTTTTCCGTGTGAAGAATATTGTTCACTTTGCCTGCCAAACTTCATTGTTTTTCTGCAATTTCTAACTTATTTATGTTTGTGTTTGTATTTGAATCTAATTAAAAATGAGAGCAGGTGGACTTAGCCTCAGGAGGCTGTTTTAGGGAGCATAATGACTGTGTGTAAAACAAAGAATGAAAATGAGGAGTTAGTGTTTCTTTTTTCTGGTTGTGTCCTAGATAATTAAGTGGTTTTGACCAAATTGCCTAGTTTTCCTTGTTTTCTTTTATTAAGATGTTTAACCTGACCTTTTCCATGAGCTTGAAGCCATTAATACTTAAAAAGCTGAGATTTTATAGTGGTTAGTGACAAAAATACACAGAGCTGTAGCTGTGGAATTAACAATTTGCACAGAGGGGGTAACAAGAGGATGGGTGTGTTTGTAAGAAAAAGTTTTTTTGTCATAGAATACAAGGGATTTTTCCATTTCTTAGTGGTCTACATGTGACAGGAAGAAAGGAAGTCACCCTCATTCAGTGTGGAGCCACTCCCAGACTACTGCAGTCATGGCATTTCTGGAAGCTCCATCTCCCCTTCTTTAAAGGTTCAGGCCAAGGAACTAAAAATCGTGGTTTAGTTGTGACCCCAGTGCTACACCAAGGGTCATTTCCAGCCTTCACTTGGTGGCAGCTGACCTTTTTTTTCCACACAATGAAATTATTAAGCCCACAAGTTCTGAGTTCCAAAACTGACATGGTAAAGCAGGTAAACTTTTATGCTGGTAAAAAGCTTTCTTTTTTTAAAGATTTCTTAAATAGCAAAGTAATTTCACCTGCTGTTTAGTCACACTCTAATACTTTGTCAGCAGCAAAGTAAATTCTCGTATTGGTTTGTAGATCAATACATTTTTTTCATCTACACACCAAAATTGAGCTAAAAAATCTAGAAACCTTTGGGAACACTGCAGGAATCCTTATGTTTAGTATTAGATGGAAATACACTGAGATTCCTCTGAAAGCAGCCTAACCCTGCATGTCTTTGGACAAATGCTTGATTCCCACACTCACCTCTTATCCACCTGCTTGATCCTCAGCTTTTAGTCACTTCTGTATTTTAACTTTGCCAAGTTTTGCCTCCTCCTTTCTTACTCTCCTACTGTCTTCATTATTCTGCTTAATCTTCTCCTGTAGACTTAAGTTTCCCTTTTTCTCTACAGCTTACCTTCTTCTTCAATCTATTTTCTTTATTCCACAATTTTGGGAAAAAAAAAGTTTGTGCAAATAGATTTGATCCACGTACAGCACTTAGAGTAAAACCTGTAGGTATGTAACCTAAAAAATAAAATAGATTAGACATTAAACCAAGGAAAAATAGGAGTAAAGTGCTGGAGATGTTCAGGTAGAATTTGCCATAACACAGATGGAGTAATAAGAATGTGTCGTGCTAGCAAAAAATAATTGAAATACAGAGGAAAATATATTAATAATTTTGGGGAGAAAATTCCTTGAAGGGTCAGGGGTCATGATATATTTCCCTCTTATATTCTTTTGATACTCATTTGCTCACTTTGGTTTCTGTTCATTTAACAGGAGCAAAATTCTGATTGCCTGCCATTAACTGTATTTTTCTCCTCAGGAGTTCTGGGCTCTTCAGGATCTGGGCAAACATGAGTTATTTTCAGAATGGGTTACTATGTACCTCTTGAGATTAAATCGGTAAGTTTGGTGCAGTTTCAAGTGTAAAAATAACACCAGAATCTGCAGTAATTTTTCCATCATTATCAGTGGGTCTGGTAAACTGACCCCAACAGGGTTTGATTATGCCTTTTCTGTCTTCATGGCTTTAGATTGTGCTAGAGGCCAATAATGACTATTGTAGTTCTGCTTGGAGACACATAAAAATGATGTGGGAAGAGTGATCTGTGTTTTGTGTCCTTCACTGAGCAATGGATGAGATTTCTTTAGTAAATAATTTTTGTTACAATACCAGTCCTACAGATTCAGTCCAAAAGTTGTGCTTTGCAAACGCATAGACAAAACCAGTGTTTTATTACTGGTAATACTTATGGGGTTTACTATGTAATAATACCCCTTTAGGATGATGGGGTGAAAGTTAATCAGTTGTGAATACACAAACTGTGCTTAGAAACAAGTGGTGTTGCACAGGTTCTAACATGCAAGTTAGAATTTCCTGCTAATTCTTTAGTCTTAAATCAATAAAGATTGTAACGTGCTTTTCTTAGTGATATATGGTATTCATGGCCAATAGCAGTGAAAAGAAGAATGTATCAGGTACCTGGAAATTTAATAAATACAATTCTTTGGGAAAAAAAATCAATAAAAGATGCAAAGCCTACAAAAAAGCATGCACATTTCCCATGTTTGATCATTCTTAGATATTCACATCTGCTTCTACTGAACACAAAAGCAGTATTCTTAATTATTTTAGTGAGAGTCAAAATATTTCTAAAAATAAATAAACATAACCCTCATTATCCAAATCTCTTTTTCTTCTTTTTTTTTTTCCATTTATAGTAACAAGGGTGATTATGACAGCAAGAGAAGAAAAAGAATGACAAGTGAGTAAAACAATCCAAAGGAATTCATATGCTTGGACATGGTAACTGTCTATCTATATGGGTTTCTTTACTGTTAGTTCAGTTTCCTTTTGAGGGTTACTAAAATGTAGTACATTTTCTGAAGAGGGGAAGATCTTATTACACTGCTGCAGATCTTGTAATACTGTACATTCACTGTGGCTATCTGTGATTTCACCCAGTCTTGTGATTAGAAGCTAGCCAAGCGTGGATGGCTGGACCTGTGATATGTAATTTTTGCATACGCCACATGATCATGTTCCTTGGCTAAAATGAAGCTTGCTTCCTCCTTAGGGGTCCTCCCTTTTCTCTCCTTAAAAGAAAAAAGAAAAAGCCTTATTTTAATTGTCTGCATTTATAAATAAGTTGGTCTGGCCCAAACTCCTTCTATTGTGAATACCAGCCTAAGACTGTGAGATCATGAAATGCACAGCAACTATAAGTCCAAGTTGCTTTTCTCTAGATTTGAGTTGCAGAGCACATCTCAGTTTGTATTTTGGGTGACTGAAGTCACAAGGGATGAAGACCTCACGAAGGCAGCTTTTCCTATCAGTATTCACTGATATATTATATTGCCATTATCATCTCAGTATTCATCACCTTTCCCTTGTCATTAGTAAGTCTAGTCAAATATCTCACTTCTCACAGTATGTTACCTTGAAGCATGTCATAGAATCACAGAATGATAGAATGGTTTCAGTCGGAAGGGACCTTAAATATTATCTAGTTCTAACCTCCCCATATGGACAGGGGCACCTGCCACTAGACCAGGCTGCTCAAGCTGATAACTTATTATCTTTATTTTTTAACTCTTCATTTAGTTTTCCGTTGTTATTAGCATTTTATCTCGTACTGCCTAACATAGTAACTTAGAAATTGATTAAAAAGTTTTAAAAATCCAAATCCCTATACAAGTCTGTAATTGTATTTCTTCATAAATGAAACATCTAAAAAAATTGTAGACCAGACTGTAAAAGGTTCATAAGGCACAAAATTTCTCCTTTGTCCTTTTCTTACCTGTCATGTCTTAATCTTTTATAATTATGTTGTCAGTTGTGTAAATTATGGATATTTTTAACACCACTGTGAAGCTTGTCAATTTGCAGTTGTTAATAATGTATTTCTGGTACAAATATTCTCCTGCTAATATGAGTCATGGTTTTAATGTGAATTACTATTTTTTTTGTATGATTCATATGTTAACTTCTCCACTTTTTAAAGTTTCTTTTTAAAGTTTCTTTCTTTCTTCATAATTGAAAACCAGTTTACTGGATATTTCATATACTTGGCCATATCAAATTTCTTTGAGAAGGAAAGCACTATTGTTTTTAACAATTAGGGCAGGGTGTTGTTATGACAGTGTAGAGGTTATCAAGGTTCCATAT
The DNA here is from genome assembly GCF_003957555.1 of Calypte anna. Classification (NCBI taxonomy): domain Eukaryota; kingdom Metazoa; phylum Chordata; class Aves; order Apodiformes; family Trochilidae; genus Calypte; species Calypte anna. The sequence goes on from NC_044245.1 coordinate 17,208,115, forward strand.
AGCTGGTCATATTTATTGGCTTTTGTGTCACATATGTCAGTACATGTGGAACAGCAATAATGTGAAAAAGAAGACTGTGTCTGGATGAATTGCATCTCAGTCTTTGCCCTCAGAGAAGTCAGCACCTGGACATTGTGTCAGAATGTTTTCTTTTACCTGGGCAGGAGGGAGTGGCAGTGCCATTCGAGATGCTTTTGGTTCAACCCATGATCAGATTTTTTTGAGAGTTTCACCTTCTCTCTTCTGGCAGGAACATGGGTGGTCAGAGGTCAGCACTTAGAGAAGGGTGTTATATTTTTTTTTTTTTCTTGGCCTTTACTTTTCTAAGTAGCACAAAGAACCTCTGTGTAATGCTGCTGTGTGTCAAATCTAGGTAGCTTAAAATGGCTATCATTCAGTTCCAAACATAAAGAATTTCATTGATTTGTTTTATATAAAATAATAATGCAAATGTTGTCTTGTTATGTTAACATACCTGCAGTGAATTCTAGTTTGTTAGCTGGTTAAATGGTGCCTTTTAGAAGCAGTGCTTATTACAGAGAAGTCTGTTCACTGCATTAAGCACAAATTCTGTATGCGGTGCTCTTAAATGTGATTATAGTCCTGCAATTGTCTGCTTACAAAACCTGAGGAGGAGCCAGTCATGGGTCATCTCAAAGACATCAGTTGTCTTTGTAGCCCACTAGGGCAAACAAGTTATGTTTGCAATCAAAGCAGCACTACAAGGAGATGCAGGAACACAGTGAATGAGAAAATAGATTAATTTTAATCCTTTTATCTAAAATTTTGTTTTTAATTATTCCCTTTCTAATACAAGTTATTGTTTGTAAATAAAATAACATCATAACTCATTGATCAGAGGAACTGAGTAGAGGGAAATTTGGTATGGTCATTTTGGGGAATTACTGCTTCTACTAGTAGCCTCTTTCAAATATGCTGTTAAGAATATTATATAAAGCTGTATGGATTTTTTTGAAATATATAAAATAGGAGGCTCGAACTAATATTTATTCATACAAAAATATTTTTTACAAAAAAAACCTACTGGGACATGAATGGAAAGAGAAGTAGATGAAGTTTGTGTATGTCCATAAATCACAGGTTTTTGGTTTCAAGTCCATGTCTCTGGTATGATTAATTAATGTCATCATGTTCTAATCAGCTACTGAATTTGGGAAAATATGGATCCAGGTGTCAGATGAAGACCTACCATGCAAGCTTAAAATGTTTGTTACAATTAATCTGTAACATTGTTTTGATAATTAATAAAAGGGAAAGCTTTCTGAAGCAGAATCCTAGGCCTCAATTGTAGAGTTGTGTTGATGTTACCTGCTACAAAAATTGATCATAAAAGCCAAGTATGCTTATAAGAATTCTTTTTGGCATGCAGTTTGACAGAACTGCTAAGAAATGTTAGTGGCTGTCCTGTAAGGGTAAGTCCTGGGTTACTAATTCAGCAGCTTCATTTTCTTTTACCACTAGTGAGACAACCAGGCTGGAACATGCCAGGGAAGCTGTCATGGGTGTTTCCAGGAAGATACAACAGAGAGTTGTGGAAAAAAACTGTGGAACCTCTCTTCCAGAAAACTAAAAAGAATTCTGAAGCTGAAAAAGCAATTTCTAACAAATACAGCTGGAATCCAACACTAAAGGATTTTATGGCCAATTTTTTAATGTATTATATAGAAGAAGGAATATCTAAGTACATATACTTTAATGAATATATTTATAACTCCTTTTTTACATTATGTATTATAATACTGATTTTTATGATATCCAGGACTTTTTGACAATACTGAAAATGCTTTCCAGTGGTTTAGCAGGAAGCTAGGTTGTGGTAAACTCAGCTCATTTGAAAAGTCTGGTGTTCATAACAGGAAATACTTTGTGTATCAATGTCAGGTTCTGTGCTATTCTAGTTTTTGTTTGGTGGTTACTGATAATGCAGGTTTAAAAAAAACCTTTTAACAGATCATAAAAATAAATCTTGATTCATTCCTTTTCCTTTCTATCCATTTTTTCTTGATTTACAAATCAAACCTTGAAGATTTCAATGACATGTTTCAATGAGTATAATTTGCTTTTGTTGAATATGTCTAAATTTAACACAATTAACTTTTGGTTTCAGCTGTTAATCCTAGATACGTACTTAGAAACTGGATGGCAGAATCAGCAGTGCAAAAAGCTAATTTAAATGATTTCTCAGAGGTAAAATTATTTCTTTTTTTCTTGACGTATATACTAATAATTGGCATAGTTTTTAATGAAAGAGTTGTTTTATTTACGCTTTGAACATATAATACTTTCACTGACATTGTACTGTCTAATCCCTATTACTATTAAATATACTAACAAGGATATTAAGAATATCAATTATAATAGCAGTGACTATATAAATAGCATTACCAGTAATAGTAAGCAAATCAGGGAGTGGTTTCTGGAGCCAGGAGGGTACATAATATGAAGTGAAAGAGTCTTTTCTTGTTTGCAGGAAAACATTTTGTAATAAAAGCTTACCATTTTAATTGCTTCCAGGTTCATCTCCTACAGCAGATTTTACAACATCCCTTCCAGAGGCAGCAGGCTGCAGAGAAAGAAGGCTACTCCCTGCGCCCTCCAGCTTGGGCCAAGGATCTTAAAGTAAGCTGTTCATCCTGAGAGGAATCTTAACAAGCAGGAAAAATGATCAAGGTCAAAGCTCAGGACTTCAAATACCTTCAAAATCTTCAAAAAAATCAAGCCACAGGAGCTTCTCTCCCTTCTATTTTGTGGACTGGAATTTGCTATTCTGCTAGGCAAGACCTTGACCAACTTTATCAAGTCTAAAGATTAAAAAAATGGATCACATAGTTACTATGATGTAACTATGGTTACATCAGCAAATTGTATTGGCACTTTTAACTCTGCCCTTCATATTCAGTTGTGTGTTAATTTGAGTCCCACTATTTGTGTTCTGCCAAACTGTCACATTTCTCCTCTGAGAATTCAAGGTTCATCAGGTGGGTCTCAGTAACTTTTAATGGCTTTTAATGGTCAATTTAAAATCCATCTAAGCTAGTTCTAAACATAGAATACTTTGATGGGTGTTCTCCTTGTTGTTACACACTGTCCAAATATAATTGTATTTTGGAGATACAGATGTTCTTAGTTCTTTTGCAGCATTGTAAGAGGACATTCTTACATTTACTTGCAACTTGCAACTTTACCTTGCAACTTTTTCTCTTTTTGACCTTGTGTTGTCCCACTAAACTGTCAACAGAGACTTAAAGGAAATTCAATTGAACAATGAGCAAAGATGACCATTTTGGGAGTGACTTGCCCAAATAAATCTGGTGTCAGGTGCCTATCAAGCTTGGCCCACTGCTCTTTGGAAGTGTATCTCTTGATAATAGTAGAAAGATTATTGGTGCTTGGATATAATGCCTCAGGGAATTTTCACTGGTTGGACATGGAAAAGGACTTTCCTGGAAGTATCTCACTACCTATGTAGTCAGGTCAGTACACCTCTTGTAACCAGCCACCTGATGCTGAAAGGGACTAACAAAAACCTTGTAGGCAAAGTATTTAAAACTCAACTGAAGCTGTTACACAGAAGTCCTTTGAGTAAGAGAGGCTCTACTCCTTGAGTCCTGGGTCCTGTTTGTCCTTATTTCATACTCCCACATCACAAAACCTGGTGTGCAATTAAGGCAAAATTAATACGTAAGCAATCAGGTGCAATGTTATGCTAGAAAATGGACAGGGGCTTTGTTTACCTTATCTTTCCCTAAATCCAAAATTGATTGGTTTAGAATCTCCAGATTTCTTGTTTGCCTCTTGATTCTGAAATAGAGGCTATTGAGTGGTATAATTAGCATTTCCCAAATCTATTTCTAGAAAGATAGCATGGAAAAAATACATTATTAGAAATCTTTCAGTGACTAAAAAATATTTGAATGCTTTTACTTCCTAACTATAATCAACACAATTATTTAGGATTATTTTCCCTCAGATATTCAGCTGTTGAAATATAAACACAGTTGTTCAGATGTGATAGTATTATAATGTGAGGACCAATATAGATATGTAAAGCAGTTTTTTGAAAATACAGTCTGAATTATGAACAACTTCCATGATTTCAGCCTGGGCTGACATTCCTTGTGCAGGTGGTAAATGACCTTCTGCAACCATTGGACAACACCTCCAGGTAAGAGGAATGGGCTGCTGGGCGTCTGTAGAAGCCCATCAGCAGTGGGCTGCATTCCCAGCCCATCAGAACATGGGTAGTGGTGTTTCTTCTCAGATAATAACAAGGAAAATAGCCTTTTGTGATGAAACCTGTGAAGGTCAGCATTACCTCCTGCACTGGAGTGAGCAACGTTGCAAAAACTTGATGATCTTGAGCACAGATCCTATGAGGAGAGACAGAGGGAGCTGGGGCTGTTCAGCCTGGAGAAGAGGAGGCTCAGAGGAGACCTCATCACTCTCTACAACTACCTGAAAGGAGGTTGTAGCCAGGTGGGGGTTGGTCTCTTTTCCCAGGCAACTCTCAGCAAGACAAGAGGGCATGGGCTTAAGTTGTGCTGGGGGAGGTTTAGGTTGGACATTAGAAAGAATATCTTTCCCAAGAGGGTGATCAAGCATTTGAATGGGCTGCCCAGGGAAGTAGTGGGTTCTCTATCCCTGGAGATATTTAAAAAGAGACTGGATGTGGCACTCAGTGCCATGGTCTGGTAACTGCAGCGGTAGTGGTTCAAGGGTTGGACTTGATGATCTCTGAGGTCCCTTCCAACCCAGCCAATTCTATGATTCTATGATTTGAAGATGAACATATTTGTGCCTGCAGAGTAGATTCAGCAGCCCTGCACCTTGGGTTTTCTGGCTTCCATATAGCTGAAAGGAAAGAACTCTAATTTATGTGGAACCAAACATCTAGTGAATTTCTTTTGTATGTGGGCCAAACATGGCTACTTGTACATCTTTACGTCCTGGAGTAATTGCATAAATGCAAAACATTTTTTTACTGCTTTTTCTTCAAAGTATTTTGTAAATGTTAAGTCCTGTTAGTAACAGTAGCAGTAGACTTCTCCTATACCCATATTTACAGGTAATTAAAGCCTCCAGCATCACAATACAACAACAGAACATCCCCAAAGGGAGCTATTTTACAGACAATGGTATGTACTGCCCACTTTGCTCATTGTGAGGCTTTTCTCAGGTTCTTGAAAAAAGATCTGAAAGAAAGAAGCAAGCCATGAAAATTGGTCTCACAGATGCGGTTCAGTTACTTCTCCAGGAGTTTATTCATGGACTCAGTCATGTCTTCATTTATGTGAAAGCAAATCTCCATTATTTTTTCCCCTAATTTTACCATTAATTTTACATTGCCTGTTTTTAGCAATGATTCTGATTTCATAATAGTCAGTACTGACAGTTAATGGTGATTAAAATGCATTAGCATATTCTGCAAGCCCATGAGAATTCACAGCTTAATGATACTGAAGCTCTTCTGCCTCAAACAGAATATGCATGTTTCCCACTTGCTGTGACACTGTCAATAACTCATAACAGTTCTGTCCAGTAAGTTTTGCCACATCAGGCATTTGAATTTCTACTTTTCCACTTAAAGTCCCTGACAAAGAGGTTGTGAAAAGGAGCAGGTGGGGAGTAAAACCACTATGGCTGGTAATCAAAGAGGTGTTTTATTTGTACTGCTGTCCTCTTTCTATAGCAGAGCACATTTATTAGGGGCAGTAGTGTTGATCCCCTCCCACATGGACTTTTCCACATGGCTTTAATCTTTCCAACCCCAAGGACTGGTGGAAAAATGATGCTTGAAGTAGGTCCTTCTTCCATACCAGTGATGTGGGAGCCCAAAGAAGACAACAGCTGCTACCACTGCCTCCACCTGAGGCATGGAGAAAGGTTAAAAATAATATGCTGCAATTTCAGATCTTTCAAGGCTCAAATACTATAATCTGTAGTGATGTACATACTACTGCAATCTACAGGAACAGGATGATTTCCTATAGCAGTAGGTTAGATAGAAGTGGAAGGATTGATTTTTATTTTTTTACAAATGTTTTGATTTACAGTCTTTGGAAAGGAAAAAAAATCTCTCCTTATTTTGCAGCATCTCCTTTTTACCAAGTAAAGCCAGATAATAGTGTATCATTAAGACAGCAGCTCTGTTCTTTCAATGGAACGTTTGAGCACTTACATTTCAGAAATTCAATGCAACCATGTACATACACACAATAGTTGATAGAGGTCTAATCATCACAGCATTTTAATTGATTTTGGAGTTTTCTGTAGGCTTTGATTCTTTTTGTTTCAAAGAAAGCTCGACTTTTTCTTTTGTGTATGATTAAGTGCATGGGTTATGATTGCAGATGTAAAATGTACAAAATTGGGTTTATTGTGCTGTAACAAAAGAGGAGGGAGGAAATGGGGCAGGAGGCTGTGTGTTCTGGTGAGAAGAGTGAATGCTAGGAAACCCATGTAGAAGTCTTAGTGCTTTGTTAATTTGGATAAACTAGCTTTTTGTGCAACATTTTTCTAAGGCCATGTTCTGCTTTGTTTTGATGTTGGGTATATTTCTTGAAATAAAATAAATTTGATTTAAAACCAGTTGGATAGGAGACAGCTGTTATCACCAAAGTATGTTGAAGATGTACACTCCTAATACTTAGTCAGAAAATGATACCCAGCTCTTTAGGATTCAGTGATTTTACATAATGCTTACCTCAGTTACATATGCAAAGCAATTAATTCTTTAATTAATTCTTTTTAATTTTTCTTTTTAATTTTTTCTTTTTAATTCTTTTAATTCTTTTCTTTTTAATTTTTTTCTTTTTAATTTTTTAATTAATTCTTTTTATTTTTAACCCTCCTACTTTTAGCTAGTTACTATTTTTTTGTCCTGCACTCGGAATCAAGGCTTGTGAGCCTTGTTTTGGTCACTGGTCTCAAGAGCAATTCTCAGTTTGGCTGTTTGGAGATGGTGAGATACCTTTTGAATGTTCTAGCATGTCACAACTTGTCAGTAACATTTGTGTTTGTGGTCAACACAGTTCCCTTGGTGAGAGCTTTTTCCTCATTTCAGGGAAAGCAGGGGAGCTAACAGACCAGTAAGCACTGTGTGAACTCTGTGTTGACAAGTAAAGGGTCAGAACTAGTCCCTTGGTCCATGAACTGGTACCCTACCTGGCCATATTCACACGGTGGGAGATCTCTGTATCAGGAGTGAAACCTGCTTTAGACTTGTCCCTGCTGTCTGTGGGCAATGGTGCCTGGCCTGGGAGGTTTCTTGAACTGCCCCTGGGACTGTGCTTTGTCCCACGTTGCCAGGAGGGGTGAGCTGGAGGTCAGCATCCAAGCCTGCAACCTTCTCCTCTTATTTATCAGTAGACACACAGGTGTACAAGCTGTAGCACCTTGCTAGCAGTGGTAGATCCTACACTGTAGGCTGCAGAGCAAAGAAATGGTTAACAGCAGTTGTAAGACATTCCCCCATCCTCATATCCTTGGTGTGAGCTTTACTTACCCTTCCAGTGCTTATGCTGCTGACAATATCTGGTAATTTCAACAGGAATGCACTTCATGAAGATAAGGTTATAGCATTCATATTTCTGCTGTGCTGTTATGCAAAGTCCACGGGTATTGACAAACCAACCTTAAACCAAAAGTAAGACTAGAGATGACCTTAAACCTTCCCAGGCTGTGGCACTGCCATCAGCTTGTCATTCCCTTGCCTCCCACCACCACTTCGGCACCTTGGACTCCATTTTGACAAACAGCAAAGTTCTCAGCCCCTGCTCTTTCACTGCTTTTATGTATGTATGTATTTATTTATTTCTACCTCACATTTTGCAATACAAAACAAAACAAAAAACAAAAAAGCCATATACAGAAATGTATTACTTATATCTTAGAAGATCATGTGCAAAAGAAGAGGCAAAGACTGAAAGAAATAAAAATAAAGACTAGAAGGTATAAGCAAAAACTCTTTAAAAATATTTGAAATGGTACCAATTGCCAGTAAAATGCCTGTTCATTAACGATGACACTTTGGACAGATAGAAGGTAATTTTATTTGAGAGCTAATAATGAATGCTGCCTAAATGAACAATGGAGAATTAAAGTGGGAGAACAAATGAAAAAAAAATGTAGGAGGAGACATTCATATCAGGTACAAGATAATAACAAAGTTTTTCAGAACACAGTCTATTTCTAGGTACAGTTTGAAGACAACTGTTAGCCAACTGGAAAAAAAATCCCAAGGGATTTTGAAATAAAAATTTTTCTTCATCTAAGATTAGCCAAATAAATGAGAGTTTAGGGCAGCAATGGTGAGTGCTGACAGGTGTGACTGCAGTTGCCTGTGGAAGTAGTTGTGTATAACTTTTGTGATGATGCTGTCTGGAAATGGTCCTAATCCTGCCTTACATCTCAGAATTATCTAACTGAGCTTTTACTTTCAAGATTAGGCTATTTTTGGGGAAAAAAATGTGTCTTTCTATTGAAGAAAACCCCACAATAGGGGGGTTTCTGATAAAGAAACTTTAAGGGAAATTTGATGAAAGGGATCTTCCCACTTCTCAAAATTGACATGAGAACACTGCTGTATTTTTATTTTCACTCTGATTTAACTAGAGAGGCAGCCACAGAAGATGCATATCAGTTGTGGACTGGCTCTGCATGTGCTGCTTCACCATCCTTGTCTATCCTGACAGAGTGGAGCTAGGCAGCAAATTCTAACCTCAGCCTGATGCTGGAATGGGAGTTAATAGTGAGGGGGCAAGGTGGGAGGGAAAGGAGCAGGTTATAGTGACAGAGGGTACCCCACCTTACTTTTGAGACCCTCCAGAAGGAACTCTGAAGGAGAATTCCTCCAGAAGGAGCCTGATCTAGCACAACCTTCCATGATATCTCACAAAACCAGCTGTAGCTTGAAGTCCACCTGCTCCCCAAGGTCAGGAGCTGCTGCCCCTTTTCTTCTCAAGAGCTCTCATGAGGTCAGACATGAAATCTGCTTGCTTGCCTCCAGCCCCAGCTGGCTCTCCAGGCTGTTCTGTGTTTTCAGGCCTTTTTGAATGAAGCAGCACAGGTTTCTTTGATGGAGGTGGTGGCTTACTGAAGACAGGGGGAGGAGGAGGAGGAGGAGGTAATGGAAGGTCTCCATTACCACTGCTGGGGGCTGGTGATGGTGGTGGAGGCACAAAATCTGGAGGAGGTTCACATAAATCTGATGGTGGTGGAGGGGGTGGAAAATCCATCTTCATTGTAGGTGGCGGTGCTGGAAAGCTCTCTGGATCCGATAGGAAGATGGCACTGTCTCGTTTGACTTTGGGGGGCAGAATTGGTGAAACAGAAATAGCAGATGACCGCCTTGCAGGTGGAGGAGGGGGCAGCAGTGAGTTCTTCTTAGTCTGGTATTTCTGTGGCCTCATCACTGGCTGTGCCAGACCAGGTGTACTGACATTATTTGACTTAGCCTTTAATAAGCAGAAGAAATGACAAGACATAGTCAGTCAGTCAGTGAAAGGATGTGAAAATACATGAGAATACTGCAGTAGCCAGACAGAGGAATAGGATAGACTACATTGTGCCTGAAGAATGCAAACTGTTTTTTTCTTTCTGGAGCTGCCCACAGAGCTTTGACAGTGGAGCCCTCCACTGTTGGCAGTATTCATAGTGCTTCTTTGAGTGCTGTCCTCAGAAAATGAGTGCTTTTAAAATTTCAAAGAATTGGAGCTAGTCAGTAAAACTTATAAAGATACTTTCTTGACATTCCAGCCTGCTGTTCATTCCCTGAGACCATGAAGACTTAAAAAAAAATATATCTGTGCTGTGTTTTTACATCAAAAAATACTGATCAAGACTTGTGAACATACAGAGCATGTGTAGTTTTGCCTTTCTTCCCCATTTTATCTCCATCTTCTGTTCTAGCTATGACTGCTGGATCTCTGGATAAAACTAAAATAATAAAGTCACCTATTTTCTAATGAAGTCACCAAACTCACCAGACACAACATCAGCGAACTGGGAAGAAGGTGGAGATATTTGGGAATTTAAAATTTACTTGTTTGGGTTCAATGTCCTCAGCACTTGCAGCATGGTGTGACACACAAGCACCCATAGGTGCTACACTTGGTCCCCTGTGCTGGAGGGAGAGTGCTGCAAGGCACTGTGGAGAGGCACTTGGGACACAATTGTCACCATTCTGTCAATATTCTGTGTGCTGCACAGCATGGGCAAGGGCTCTGATCAGCCCGGGGAAGGGTGTCTTCTGCCTTCTGGGCAAGACCCATCCACATTCCTCTTCCACTTTTGAAGCAATAGTGTTACAAAAAAGTCCCTGAAGCCACTAAGTTCTAGACATGTTTGTAAGTTCACAAGATGTTCAAACCCTCTGGCAACTTCTTTGAAGGAGAAATGAATAAAAGCATCCATCATACAAGTAAAAAAAAAAAACAAAAAACAACAAACAGGATAGCAGTAGATTACGGAGATGCTTGCTTTGACAAAATTTTAGATGGCTTTTCTTTTAAATTCAGTTTGCTAGCTGATATTGAAGATAAACAAACCTGTTTGGTGGTATCATGATATAATTTGTGCTTTTCTTTTAATGTAGCAGCTGGTAGCTGTTGACAGTTACTACGCAAACATGCTGCTATCTGTTCTTGTCAACCTGTGGAGAAGTCTGCTGTCCTGAAAACAAACCTTTGTAATACATTCAGTTCTAGCTACACTAATTTATCAGTTTAGATCCAGCCAGTGCAGTGCTCTAGCTGCAGCACTATGCACCCTGAAAGACTTCAGCTTGATTCTTTGGCCCCAGGCTTCTAAGAACCTGCAAGATGAAGAAGGCAACATTTGCTTCTGCTAGAGAACAATGCTCTGCAGCCCTGCAGTCATCAGTACTAATTCTGGCATCAGCTAATTATAACATGTTTGTCTTCTCTTCCTCACCCTCCTTGCCTAAAAGATGGAAGTAAATGAGACACAGAAGGAGAGAACCTCTGACTGGGTTCTGAGAACATCATCTATTCCAGAGGAAGTGAGGCTCAGAACAGAGAAATAAATCTTTTGAAAGGAGGAACTCAAAGAGAGAAAGAAGCACAGGACATGTAATGGCAGACGACAGAAAAATCCTAGGAATTTCATTTCACTTGTCCTATGCACTTTTTGCATGATGGAGTAGATAATGAACTCCAAATGCAAGGTTTCTTTTTCTCTAGGATATTTCTGAAGTGTCCTATTGGTATTTTTACATCCAGAGTAAACAGTTCAAGTAAACAAAATCTGGAGCTTAATCAAAGAATGCATTTAGAGGTAAGGAAAACCTGTAATTTTTTTCCCTTATTTCTTCACACTTCCTCCTTTCTTACACACTCATCTTCAGCTGCACAGTGTTTGCTGCTGAAAATAGTACTGCATCCTTTGTGTTACCTAAGGCAGGACCTGTTTTCTGGCTGAGAGAAAATGGCACCAAAGTTCTGGAAGCAGAGTTTTTGAGACTGTCCCAATAGGCACATTCCTACTTCTGCTATATGAAGACACCTGGGATGGCTGTGGCAGATGGACTGTACCCTCACTGCCCATCAGCAGCTCCTTGCTTCTATGCAAGGGGCACACTGCAGTGTGTAAATCAGGAGAAGGTGCAGCAAGGAACCAGCCACTCTGCCCATGAGCCAAATGCTTGTAACAAGAATATGCTGGGACTTTGAGGGGGGAGACAGTGGGTGAAAAAAAAAAAACCCAGATCTGGAGATCTGGTTCGTAGGTGACATTTAACTAGTGCACTGCTATAAGCTGCTGAACTGTACCTCTGATGTATCCACTTTCTTCTGAGTTTCTGAAAATTCTGCACTGGAATGACAAATAATTTGAGGAACCTGTCCATTTGACTGAACAGCACCTGTGACAAGGGAGGACACAAAGGGAAGAGTGTTACATTTTTGTAATATTATCCAGATCAGGGAGTAAGTTAAGTAAACTAAGACAAAAGCTATAAAAACATCTTTCCAACTTCCACCGAGGGGTCTGTTTTCTGCTGCAGGCTTACTTTGTGACTTTTCATATTCAGCTCATTACTGAAGGAAAATAAACAAGATACCTTAGATTAAAGCTAACAACTGTCCACATGGACCCACAGCTGTAGCTGACATGACTATAGGGAGTGCAAGTGACAGAATTATGAAGACATATGGCAGAAATTACCAGAGTGTGTAAAGCTATTGACAAAGGAAGAGCTTTTCCTTCTGCCTATTGTAAATGATGTCTGCAGAAAGTGACTGATAGGGCTGATACAGGAATAGAGATGGGGAGCTGGCTTTGGTAACAGCATTATGAAGTTTGCATTGTGCTGTAGCATTACTACATTCTCAGTTTTTATTGCATGCTTTTTTTCTTTTATTTTAACAGAGGCTAAAGTAAAAAAAAAGCACCATAAACACTAAAAGCATCCTAGTTTCATATCAATAACAGTCAAGAGAGATGAAGGTTTGAAAACATACAGAGAAGCTGATCCATTTTCTCCAGTAAATGAACTAAGAGCTTTGAAAATTCTGCCCTATTTAGAATCTTGGAAAACTGTGAACCTCAGTCTATTCTCAGATTAGTGAAAATCTGCCAGCTGGCTAAGTTAAAACTCTTCCAAATGTCTGCCCACCATTACTCTGTTTGAAAGGGATATGCATAAATAACCCAGTACTGTCAAATAGAGCAAGCTAGAGAGACCACAGGATGAATTTGTGGATTTAATTATGAAAAAATCCCCAGCACCTGTATAGTCTGATAAGGATTAAACAAACTCTCTAGTCTAGTCTATGATTTTTGGAAGCTGTACATGTCAAAGTAGTAAATAGTATTTGTTTGGTGCCTAGATACATAGGTTTGTAAACCTTACTGACTGCCTTAGCTCTATTCTGATTTACAGTTCTGAGATCCAGTGAAGTTCCACTCATGTACTTGGATGCTAGTGAACTCATAGCTGTCTACAATGGAAGTTAAAGCACAATGATGGTTTTAATCTTAACATGTACTTTTCTGAGCAGCAAATAGGCTCTACAAATATGATAAGAAATATAACAAATTATTTTTATTACCATTCCTCAAATCACATGATTGTCAGAGAAAACAAACTCTGCAGTATGCTGGATTTACTGTCAAGGGATGACAGAAGATGGCCTGAAACTCCTGTCTTTTATGTCTGTGCCTGCATGTTGTTCAGCATATTTAACCCAAAGTGCCATTTTGATAATTCAAACTAATCTGTGTTTGTTAAAGCACTAACATATAAGCTCAATAAAGAGATAAAATCAACCACATGGTTCTAAGTGCTCAGCAGAGAGAGATCAGTTCTGGGACCATGTCCTCAGGTGGAGCAAGTTACTGTCTCCTCACTTTGCCATAAGAGAGCTGGAGCCTGGGCTTCACACTGCTCAGACATTGCTGCCCTCAGTTATGCTGAGATTTAACTGAATGAAAGAGAGCAGAGAGAGATCCACTCTATATGGTGTAAGGTATAGTGTTCTACTTGGCAAATATGATAAAGCAGAAAGCTGGGACATGATCAGCAGAGCGGTATTTTGTTTCTTCTTCTGTTCCTGGATTTTTCATGAACTATGCCAGACTTGGAAGCAACATCCTGGCACATACCTGCACATATGCTGTGCACAAAGTCAGCCAGCTAAAGGACACCAAGTTAATCCATTAAGTGAGATAAGCGAGTTCATGCCTTACATTGTCATGATTTATTTTTCATTTAAATGTTATAGAACTTTCTGCAAGTCAATTTCTCAAAAATTGTATGTTGAATTAATATTTTATTAAACAAACAAAAAAGTAGTCCAAATATGATGAAAAATATAGACACCCAAAATATACAATGCAAAATATTGAGCTTGGTAGTGATATGGAACATCTGAATAAAGCAAATTCCCTCATCTTTCAAACATTATGATATTGTGGTGGCACATAACATACTGGGGTTTTAGTGTCCAAAGATACACATAGTGAGGCAGAGAGGTAAACAATTGTGCCACTTTGGGACACTTCAGAACTGCAGACTAAGCAGTCTTGGGTATGTGAAAACACACAAATGCTGAATTCAGCAGCATGATCAGGGAATACAGGCTACACATGAGATGTGAGAACAGAAGTACCCCCTTTCTTCCAGAGCATTCCTTCTGCCTGACACTGAAGTTAACATGGAACAGCCTCCTGCTAAACTCACACAGGATTGAAATTATATATGTATCTCAGATTTTAGCCTACACTGAAATTAGACCATATAAATGACTATACAGCCATTTGAAAACAGAACAGATGAAAACATGCTTTGTTCTACTTCCAAAACCTGAGCCAACAACTGCTCGTAGTCAGGCAAGTTCAGGTCATAATATTATAGCTGGGTCTCAGGTTTTATATAGGGCAGTAATGACAGCTGTAAGACAGCAAGGAACACAGCAATGTGCCTCAATTAGAACACTAATAATCCTTTAGAGACATTTGCATAGAGACAACATACATGACAAAAATGTTTCCAGGCTACTATGCCATTTAATGGGATCCATTAGTTAAGATTAACAGTATATTTTAAGATCATATGCAATGTTCCTGGATCCTAGTCAGAAACTGAAGTTACACAGATGTATAATATACATTATAAGGCCTTGATCCTGCCTGTATCCAGTATGGACTGAAGCACCAGCATCCAGCCCCACTGGCCATCCATGTCTATTGCCATCAACTCCAGAACACAAATTGCTCAATGACTGTCCCATCCACCCCTGCCAAACTACCCCCATGCATAAACTTCCCCTTCCCCTCCAATCTCAAAACAGTTTGTTACTGGGGCTTCACACTTCAAATGTGCATTTATTACCATTATGTCACTCCAAGGAACAGTAGAAAGACCACCCACTTCTCAAGTGTACTGAGAAAAAGCAAACTAAAACCTTGAAAAAAATTTTGGAGGAGTCTGAATTGTCTGCATGTGAATTCAGAACATTAACTGCTGACTTTGCCTGTGTTAGGACAGTTAGTACTTGGCCAGCATATCCTTCCTAATAAATAAAGTATATCTTGAGAATGTAAACTAAAAACATTCATGCAGCTTACAGCCAGTATTATGCACTGTTATATCTGCACAATGATAAAAAAGGTAACAGCCATACGATGAAACTACTAGAAAAGTAATGGTAAGAGAATAACCTAAGCCTTTCTTCCTCTGCATCCTTCTCCTAACACCCACCTTGTTACCATGCAAATGAGTGAAGGGTAGGAAAGGGGGTGTCTGACCTTATAATAATTTCTGTATTAAATTATTCTTAGAATATTCCACTCATCCCTTTTATTCATTGGAAGAAAAGCTCCAGTACAGACAGTGGAGAGATGGGCAAACAGAAAACTTTGAGACATGGACCATCGGTCCGCAAAATGTAGAAGGAGGATAAAGGATTTGTATTCAGATGCCAACATTAAAATACCTTATTAGATTATGCAGGTTTAAACTGACCTTTTGTGGGCTGTCTTTGTAGTACTCAAGTTTTAACTTTAAAGTTAGAGCTCTGCTGCTGGCTTAGTTACAGAACAGAGCTACACTGGGCTGCCTAGAACAAGATGCTGTCTTGCTGAATCCATGTGACAGTATTGTGAGTGAAGACAAAGTGCAACACTGATAATTTCAGAGGAGGACAATAAATGTTATTTCAGTTGCTGTAACAGTGTCAGTACCTGCTGATAAGGATCCTGCAAGTGCAGCTGGTTCCACTGTCTCTTGATTTGTCCACCGAGAAGACAAGCCAGCATTCTTCACTGCACATTTGTAATTATCATACAGTGTTTTGCCATACTGCAAAACAACAGGAACAATACAAAAAGCATAGTATTAAGCTTGATATAAACCAAGCATTCATGTTGCTCTCATAAAACTTTTCTGATCCCATTCCTTCCCTCCCAGCTTTATTTAAAAGTAGCTTTCCACAAGTGCTGTGCCTACTTCTGTATAGGGCCAGGTAGAAAACACCTCTGTAATAGCACAGTAAAACATGAATCCCTGTCACCAAACACAGTCCTATTGATATCATTCTCACATTTTATGTTAATTTCACTATCTATAAACACCTTGAAACATGGCTTTAAAAACAACTATTCTCAATAAATATCTTTTTCCAATGCTTTCCAAGACTGGAGACTTGGGACACTGAATCCTGGGCTGCAAACAACTCTTGTCATTGAAGGACACAAAATTGATTCACCCTATGACTTTGTTGGGTAGCATCCTGAAACAGCACTGGCAGAGTCTAATATATACTTAACCCTCGTGTGTCTGTATAGCCATGCATAGACATAGTATACTATAGTATACATAGTATACTAGACTACATATAAATCCATCTCCTGAAATATATTGTGCCAACTAAAATGGTCTCTGAATACAGATCTTTTTGAAGAGGGTGCAGCAGGCAATTTGGGCAGAACTGTCTGGAAAATGTCACAGCTGGACTGACCAGAGCTTGCCCATCTTTTGTCACAGCATAATATTATTGTGCCAGGCAACTGTGGAGTAATTTTATTTGTACGAGAGTTTGATAGCTATGGAATTCACCCTCATGTAATGAGAAAAACACACTGACAACTGGTGTATGGGAACATTCAGAAAATCTGTCTTGGTCATGCCCCTCTGCTCCTCCTTTCTATGGTAGAATTAGCATGAATGTCCATTCTTCACACAATATTTCCAGTTGAGATGAAGGCAGTCAGTAACCTGAAGAAGACAGGATTTTAAATAAAAAGTGCATTTAACTAAATTTACTTTTAACCTCACCTTGGCAATTCTTATTCCAGTTACCCACTGATGCAGGGTTGCTTGATTATCACAGCATAAGTACTTGATATATTGTGACTCCTTTTGAATCTGGGGATGCTGAAAGATATAGATGCATAAAGTAATACAAACACAGAAATCAAGTCACTGTACAAATGTTTGAAGGCACTGCACTGTGACATCAGTGAGAACACTGCCTAGAGGTATCATGTTAACTTGAAGATGATTTGGAAAAAAAAAAGAAGCAGCAGAAATAGAATATAAGAAAATAGTAAAAAGATGGTGATTATGAACTGTACATGAGCTGCCACTGGCAGCATTTCTTGAAATAACTTTAATGAATTGTATTATGAATTCAAAGGATACAGAAATCTAATAGTGATCTAGAGTTCAATGAAGTCTACATATGCCATGATTTGAGGTCTAACACTCAGTGTATAAACACTGCAAGGAAGTCTGTTTCTCATTGTGGTTTGTCATCTGTAAGGCATCCAGACTGAATGCTGAACATATTAAGTTTTCAAAGAGTATGTTAGATTTGTTTAAGCATAAACCTCCACTTGAAACGATTTTTCCTTCTAACTGACTGCCTTTCTTTGGGCTTAGTTCTAGCTTTCTTCCTTTATATTTCATATTATTCTTTACTCTTGTTTGCCAACAGTTTTGTAATGCTGCCATATGTTTTAGATAGAGGAACATTCAAAATGTAATGCCATCGGAAGTAATATATTTGGTTTGTTTGTACAAATATATTTAAATTTTTTCTTCTTCTGGACACAATCTAAGATCTCTTCCTCTTATTCCTCAATGTAGTAGTGGTATGTGTTGATATACCATTGCAGCCCAAAGAAAACTAAAATGACAGTCTGCCTACTTGCCTGAGACTGACCATCCTCTCTAATACTCTGCAGGCATTTGGTCAATTGCTATAGCATAGAAGGGTCTAAGCCTTTAGTACCTTGGATGGAATAATATACTGCCATCTCTTGACATGCAAGGAAAATAAGGAAACCAAAGGAAAGGGCTTAATTATCCCTCATTTATATGTTAATTTCTGTTTACAATTTTATACAGTTAGTGAAATCTGTGAACACACAATTACAGAGCAAGAGCAAACACACCAGGGACATAACTGTGAGGAGGAAAAAATCAAAGGAATATTACTCTTGATGGGCCTCACAGTGACATATGTGTCCCAAGACAGTGCTGTGAGTAATTACATTACAGATCTCTGTGTGTTTGAGCTCAGCTGCTTGGGACATGTCACCATTGCAAGTTCAGAGATGCCAGCTCCCTGTCACCAGGTGCCTTAACTGCAGAGCAGGCACCATGCCTTGCATCACACAGACCTGTGCATCACCCAGCTGGCATGCTCAAATGCCATCCCTCCACACAGCTTAATGCACAGGGCTGTATCTTGCTGCTATACACCTGTGCCACGAACCAAACAGAGGCAGTAATCAGGGCCCCTGGACAGACAGCCTTCTCCAGAGTCTCCCTGTCCCTGTCTCCAGCAGCCTCAGGGAGTCTGAATGCTGCTCAGAGTGGGCTTTGCTACTGCAGTACATGGCCAGGATGTAATACCTGACAAACCTCATTTCCTTCCACCATTTCTCCATGTTACCAAGTGCAGTGAAAACCATTAAGAGTTCATTCTGAATGGTATCTTTAAAAGGGAACTGTAAGCAGGCAATTCTGTGTGTGTCAGAGGACATCCCATAGACCTGGGTTACGTTACCACCAGCGGAGTCAAAAGAACCAGGACGTGCAAACAAAGGCACTGCAACCTTGAGTAAATAGGTTCTTCAAGCACCTTTTTAATAAGCAAATAGCAATTTTTCCTCCCGTGTGTAAGGTCCTGCTTAGCCCACCAGATGGCGCCCAAAGCTTTCAAAAATGAAAAAACCGAGGATTTTTGTTTTCCTCCTTTTTCATGACAACCAGCTCCAGTGGGTCTACGTAACTCCCCTCATTCTCACACACCTTACCTACCAACAGTTCTAACAGTTTTTATATACAATACCTCCCAATCAATCAAACAAACAAACAAAAAAACCCAACCCATTTCTATAATTTAAAAGATAATTCACACTGACATCTGGAAGAAAATGCATACTGCATAAATAAGGCAGAGAAGGCCATGGTATAGAGCAAGCACAGGTAATGGTGCTGTACATAGACACAGCCCTGCCATGGGAATTTGCTGCTGGGGAGCTCAGAGGAGCTGCTGCTGCAAACCTCTCTTCTGGGGCACCCTACAGAAATACCAGTTTCACAAGAACACACATGCTATGTCAGATCACAGGTCCTTGAACTCAGCATCTGAACTTCACCAGTGGCCAAAACGGACACTGAGGGAAGAGAAAGAACAAGACAAGCATGTGTGATACTTCCTGCTCTGCAGTCTCCCTGTCTGCAACTATTTTGAGGTCAGGGGATTTTCTGAGCTGGATGGTGTTTCTCTGTAATTAAGTTCTTCAGTGGATTTCTCCTCTGGATATTTCAGCTTTTTTCTTAAGCCCAGAGTTCTTGCATCTACAACATCTTCCAGCAAAATTTTTCCCAAATCTGCTACAGATTCTTTGAAGAATCCCCTCCTTTTGCTCTGAACCTGGTGGCTACCAACTACCCTTGTGAAATGTTCTTATTTTGGAAGAGACACTAAATTGCTGACCCCTACCCACACCTCTCCATGACAATCCTGAGCCTAGAGATCAGCACCATATTCCTGGCAAGATGGCTCTTTTTCAGCCTAGAGGCTTTTCATCTCTGCAGTAATTCCTCAAGTCAAAGTCATTCCTTATCACCGTTGCTTATCCTTGTTGCTCCTCCTTGATTCTTTTCCAAGTTACATCCTCTGAGATGGGAGGAGCAGAACTGCACAAGTGAGGAGAAATGGACTTCTGCCACAATATGGCAATGTTTGCTAGTTTATCACCTATATGCTAAATTTACATGACTGACCACCACTGAGCACTGAAAGAAAGCACTCAAGTCAGCAGCATCTTGTTCCTGAATGGTACAGGCCAGCTGAAAGTTAGTGTTTCACAAGCAAAGTTCTGATCACTTTTTTGCTTATGCATATTACTGTATCTACATCTACACTGTATGTTATTCAGGATTTTGTTGTCCTGAACTTCAGCCTCATAATGGCCTCCCATAATTCTTTAGTCTGCCCTTCTCTCAGGAATCTGACTAATGTAGGATCATCATCAAGCTTCCTCACCTTTCTGCTTACTTTTCTATGAATATTTTGAGACTGGGAGAGGTTCTCACCATCCTTGAAAAGTTGGGAGGGAACTGTCAGTGAACAAAGTTAGGATGTCCCATGCCAGAAAGCATGGGAGCTATTTACTGCCTGCCCTCTGCCATATGTTTCACTAGCTATTGTCTCCATGGGGCAATCCATCTTAACTACTGACATTCACCAGTGGGGCCTTTTCCAAATTACCCCGATCAGTTCCTTGATTAAATTACTCCAATCAGCAACCATGATTAAATGCAAAGTCACAAGTATATTCTGTCAATTAGGGACCAAGCTAGCAAGCTGCTGAACACAGGTATCATAAGGAAGGCTGAACACCCCAAAGCCATGCTGGCAGCTAAGAACTGTATTGTCTTTCACTTTCCAAGAAGTAGCTACAGCACTGGCTCTCTTTTTCTGTGTAACTTTACTAATGACACATAAAACATGAATTTGTCTGGACACAGCCCGCTGAGGTTGACTGGAAACATCCCCATTACCTTTCCTGGGCTTTGGATCAGGTCTAAGGAGGACTGTTGCATGCTGATGGTGCAGAGGTTGCCTACTGCTGCTGTGTGCAAGGCCAGATCACTGGACCAAACACCAGAAGCACCAAGCTTAATCCCGTAGGTTTAAGCCTGTAAGAGATTATTACAAAGAGTCTCAGATGGAGGCAATTGCCTTCCTGTGGTTTTCAGATGCACGAAGCATGCTATTTTGGATAGGAAGGTCTGACATTTCAGCTAGGAACTGTCATACCACACCCCAGCAGCTTGCTTACTTGGCAAGAACTGTAGCATACCAAAAGTATTCTGGCAGTACAGTTAGCAGAAGTCCCTCCTGTTGACATGGACCTTTACAAGCCCAAACCTTCACTGGGTACTACAGGTCACATGAAAAAACTATTAGACAATATCTAAAAAAGATAACTCTGGATAACCAGTTCAGAGAAGAATCTGCATAGCTCAAAGTCCCTGGACTTGGTGTGAAGATCCATGTGAACCCATTTCCTCCTTTCACAGCCCCTGTGTCCCAGGAGAGCTGTTTAGTACAGCACACAGACTTAGGGAGCTGCAGTCACTATGCAGGTCTGGTTTTGCTAAACTAGATTCATAGTCCCTGTAATAACCCCTCTGTGAGACTAACAGAGGTCATAACAATATTAATCATGAGGGTCATCTGAGAAATACTATACTGTATTTTTAGGTAAAGTAAAAACTAACTTCAGTATGCCACAACTTGCACATCTCACACATAGAGATAGATGAGTTACTTTGTTACATGGTACATATACTGTGTCCTGAAAAGGCCATTATTGTAATCTGACCACAACACGAAAACATCTCCTCTGGAAAGGTTTATCACCTTTGCCTCTGAAACATGCAGCACCAAAATGAACTACCAACGACAACTTTAAAAACCAGCCACCTCTAAAGTCACAGTTTGAACGAAAAGTAGAAAGGGACTCCGGAATTCTTCTCACATTAAAAATGGAACAGTGCTTCGAAATAATATGGTGTATTAAAATGCAATGGAAGTTGGCTGTGGTGGATTTTTTTCTCTATTGATGTCAAAATTCTTAATAATGATGAATTAGTCACATCATTGGGCCTGATTTTTGGACGTGTTGGACACTTGTCCAGTCACTTATTAAGGCCTGAGCACCTCAAACTTCAGGCTGCAAAAAGATGTGCTGTGTTCCACCCACTAAAGCACTGAAAAGGTTTGGAACAGAATCTAGTGTTCTGACCCACTGTCTCCTCTGCAAGTAGAAGCACCTGAATACAGAGACCTTATTTTTCTGGAGAGGTTTAAAAAATATTTGTGTGCAGATTACATTTTCAGATATAAACAAGCTCTTTGTCTAAGGGAAAAAAGACCACATTGAAAACCTTAGGAAATGGGAACTGAACGATGTGGTTTCTGTGGTTTGTGCCAAAAAAAGAGGCTAAAGGCCATATGTGCATGAAATTAGAGATTATCCCAATAAATGTTCTTTTGCTTTGCCTTCTTCCAACACTGAAGATGAAAAGTAAACTGAAGTTATTCAGGCATCTCATTGGATTCCTTGCCCCAAAATACATGGATCATTGCTCAGTCTCTGAGGCAGAAACAATAGCCAGAAGTATAAAGAGTGACTAACTTTGAATCAAAAGCTTTGGCTTCAGGCCAGATTTTCACAAGATGGTCAATGTTTTTGGATATCTTATCTTCTACCAATGAACTTCTGCTATGTTGAGCTAACTTCTCAGAAAAGCTGAGACTCTTCTGGCTCCCATGACTGCAAAAAGAATTAACACTCAGCACCTTTCAAAATCACACTGAAGCGGTTCGAATTTGCCATCTGCTATAAAGTGTTGTCAAATTCCAATCCTATGCACTATTTGCATTAAGATGACCAGGCTTAACTCATCTTTTCAAGATGTGTGTGAACTATACAGCTGTCCTAATATGAGGAAATTATTTTTTTGACCTACATTTCTTTAGTGACAGAGACAAATTTTTTTTTCAATAAAATATATATTTAATATCTATTGTAAGCAAAGAGGACTGCTTTATGCAGGAAACAAGTTTCCAAAGCTATTACATTGTTTCTCTATCCATTCTCTGTCCTTATTCTGCCCACTGTTTATGTATTAATCTTGAAAACGTCTCCACATACAGTGACTGTAGTGCAATATATCTGAAAGTGTTCTGTAATAGAGTATTTCTGCTTTTGCTTTTTCAGTTTATTTAGCAATTAATTTTTCTCTGAAATATTTATCTGAGACACTCATGCTAACACTACAATTTTCATATATTTCACTTAAAGAAACAGAAAATCTCCTGTTTTCTACCCTTGTTTCCAGCACAACCCATTGGTTCTTCTTCCAACATTTTCTATCTCAAACACTGCTAATTCTCACCTTCTAACTGAACTGTCATTGTGTTGAAAGCATTATGTACCTGACTCAGTCTGCAACAGAGCATACTGGGTGTGAGGAGGGAGTTGAGTGACTAAATACCAAACTATCTGCTAGAATGATACCACTTTTGCAAATAGAAGCTATTCTTCTTGAAAATTTAATTGCAAAATTATTTGGATCATAAGAAATTTGTTTTAAAAAAATCATAGTTTCCAAATGATGCCAGGAAAAGATAGCTGTTTAGACTAGACAGAAAAATGAACCCTGTTGTGGAAACAGAGGATGATTTGCCTTTGTCTCAGTTTATCCCCAGGAAACCAATTTTTTTTCATCCTAGATTAATTCAGCATTATGCACCATTACCTCCAGATTACTCAAGCACAACCAGCACCAATAAACTATAATTAAATCCACTCTTTGTCACAGGCACATCAGGCTGCCTAAACCAGCAAATTTGCATATAGATTACCTTGCTATTTGTTGGCTTTGAAAGATTTTTCACCATGGTGTGACAAAACCAGCTTCTGGACTAGCATGAGCACGCACCCACCCACCCACACACATAGACAGACACTCCTAATGCACAGCATAAACATTACATTCACAGCTTCTGCTCAGTGCAATGGATGCTGTCACCAGCACGATGAACAGATCCCTTCCTTCATGGTGGAATCTCTTGGCTTTGAGAGCTTTCAGCTTTGGAATATGAAATAAATCACAAAAAGTCTCACCCATTTCTACAGCATTTCCCATGTAGCATAGCAGACAGCGAAAGAGATGATCTACAGAGAATCTAGGCATGACAATTCACATTTGTAAATGCAAAGGTCACTGCGTGGAACCAAGCCATTCCAACTTGTGCACTTGCTGGGTACTGTGTTCGAAATTACTTTGTCCATGAAAGAGAGAGATTTTTGTTCCCTGGCCATTTCTCTCCTGGGAGCAGCAGGCACTCTCCACAGGGTGGCGAGGAGAACCGTGCTGCTCTCCTCTCCTGCCTCCTCTGCCTGCAACAGAGGGATAGATCTGACCTTGACAGATGCAGGTTTGAGTCAGGGCCTTCTTTCACACTTGGCTGCCATTTCCTTTCCTCTTTTTTGCATATGGAGGTATCTATTAAGAAAAGACTCACTTCATGTGATGTCAAAGTGAAGGGTGGGATCTTGAAATTTTTGTAAGCATTACCTTTAGGCTGAGTAGCAAATAGGAAAGATCTGCATGTTTATAGGTGCAGATAATCCAAAGGTATTAATTTTATTCAGAGGTTTTGTTTTTAATATATTGAAGGTTCTTTGTCTTGTTTTTTGTTAAACATGGGACTTCTTTTGAGGGAGGAAGGCTTGTTTAGCAGTGGTATAGAGTGATTCAGTTTAAAAAGGTTATAGCTCAGCACAGGAAAAGTAGCTACTGGGAAATAAAACAGTTCTCCAAGCTTTACAGTTGCCCAAAGCGAAAAGACTCCTGAAAGCCAACTCCATCAGAGCCTCTGTGTCAGGCTGCACTTACATCTTCAGGACCAGCCACATCAGTTCTTGTTTGCTGAGCAGGGACAAATAAAAGTGACCTGACACCAAGCAGCCAGCTGTGCTCTTTTTGATTGGTCCCAGATGGGCTTTCTGCTGCTTGAGAGGGGCTGATATGAGGAAGCAAGTCCTGCATTCAGTTACTGCAGTTGTGTCCTGAATCATCATGAAAGGAAACTCCTAAATAAGCTCAGCAAAGTGTTTTCTCTTTTGCTGGTGGACACTGTGATGTGCTTTTGAATTGTTTCTGGCACACCACCCATATTCCCATTATCTCCTCAGTGTTGTAACAGTTAAAAAGTAAGCAAAATATTCCCCATTTTTTTCTGACCTGTGGTATGTACGCTGGGATGCTGATGTAACAGGAAGAAATTATAGGAAAGGAGCACTCATAACACATCTTGCTTCTCTAGCTGTAAGAGGAACATCCTACAGGATGGATTTGCAGACAAGAACATTTATATTTGAGGTAGTTTAAAATAGCTAGTCTAAGTGCAGAGCTCCAACACAAAACCTACTGCTGCAAAACCTACCCCAGCTTCTGGCTTAGTATCAAAACAACCTGCCCATGATGTGCACGATCTTGTTGCTATGCCAACACTGGTACAATGGCCAACATCAGCTAAGTAACCCAGGTGTGATGACTGCTGTTCAAATTAAATGGCTGGATTAAAAAAGAAACAGGACAGAGGGAGCTCCTGGCTCCAGGTGATTGGACCCATGTTACCTCATGGCTCACTGTCTCTATGAGCCCTTAACTTGACTGGAACCTAAGAGAAGAAAATGAAGAAAAAATGTCACGTTCCATTCAGAGAGATCAAGGTGAAGCAACATTCAAAGGAATGTCATGAAGACTTTGAGGCAGAAGCCCCTAGAGTTCACGGCAGTGTCAAACAACCTGAGAAACCTCATTGTTCTAGCTAGAACCAAGTCACTAGGGTTGTCATTAACATTAGTTACAGGGTTCCTCTTGCCCATACATTCTTGGTGAAGCCTGGCACAGAGATGCAAAAATGGCAGGAATGTTCTGCTCATTCTTGTATCTCCTGAGGGCTCTTCCCTTCATAAAGACACCCAATAAAGATGACAAAGGATGGGGGAAAGCAAAAAGAAATGTTTTATATTTTCTCTTAGCTAATATGAGACAGGACCTTTGAAGGCATGTACAAATGTTATACGGTTTAGACTATTTGTTTAGAAGGCTCATCATTCAAAGGGGGACTGGAGGAAAGGATGAGATGCTTCCTTCAAGCATGAGGCCATACTGAACCCCAAATCAGACCACCTCACTAGGCATTTGCAGCCATTTGAATGAACCAAGGCCATTTCCCCTGTTCTTGGAGGAAGGATGTCAGTTAGCTTACCAGTCAGAAGTAAATACAGTGTTTTTTCAACTCAAATGCCCAAATGTGGGAAATTATGTCTGGTTCTGATTTCAGCAGAGTGAAATTTTGATCACAGAAGATATTGCTGAAGCTTCTAAGTCCTTGTATTTCTCCTGTCCTGTAAAGTACAAGCTTGTCCCTTGCCTCTGATCTTTCCATCAGCCATCAGATCTTAAGACACACTACATCCTCAGCTCCAACCTCCAAAAGTAAGAGAAGGATAGGACAGAACTCATCATGCCTTCAAAAAGGTAGATACAGAATTCCAATTAATGTAGAGAAATTGTAACAAATATGGATGTCTCCATTGCATCACTCTCAGAAAGCCACCCTAAGTGAAAGGCTTCTTTCTACTTTTGAAACAACAGAAGATTTGAAGATGTCAGTGCTTACTCCAGCCCATGCAAGAGACAGATGTCAAAAGAAGCCAAATCTGAAGCTGAACCAGTCAGGAATCTACCAAATGCTGATGTGAGGCAATTCAAAGGAAGAACAATCACTGTAACATATTCCATTCACCACTAAGTAGCATTGGATATAACAATCTAATCAATATCATGTTTATTCTAGTGTATCACAAACACATTTTAGAAGCATCAGAGCAAATAGTTCTGAAAAGTAGGTTTCATAAATTTATAAGCCTATTATGCATAAAGCTCTCCCTTGTGAGCTTTTGGTCTTGTTCTTCACATTTCCCTTCATGTTGGGGGTACTGTGCTAACATCACACATCCAGCAAAGCAAGGGTTGTGTAAAGTTGAGTTGTGACTTTTTTGGGGGGTGTAAGTTCTTATTTATAGCATAACTCTTTTCACAAAAGATGCAGTAAGTTCAGAAAATTTTCCTAATAATTATTAACAGTTAAACACATTGCTGCATAAGCTTCAAAATCATGGTTCTATTTTCATATGAACACAATGTGAATAACAGACATTGAATTAATCAGATACTTCTTAGACCAGTATCTGTTCAGAAAATAGATTTCCACTAATTTTTAAAATCAAGTCCCCTTTTCCTTTTTTTTTATTAGAAGTTGTATTTTTTCAGACATAATGCTTACCTGTTAACTTCAGAAGACTCACCTGTGTTTTACAAGAATAGATAGTTTTTTTCTGCAAAGCATTTTGCAGGGAACTATAGTATTAAAACTGCTCATCTGTGTTAATTAGATACATCTGCTTCAGAAAATAAGTCTGGGTCTATAAACCACTTCTGCTTGGCCATGTGTAAATTAGGCTAGCAGATATTTTCAAACTAAATAAAAACATGCTCTAAGTGTGCAGCTAGAGACAGAAATGTGGTATTTTAAGTGAATGTTTACTGTATTTTTTTTCTGGAATGGCAAGATACTGCTTTTTCTAATATCTTGTTTGCACTGTAGGCCTTTAAATAGAAAAACAGCAATAAGATTACCTTCTGTCTTATGCACAGTAATCCCACTGTGTTCTAAAATCTGTATTAATGACAGATAAGAAGCAAGGCCTAATTATTGCATCCTCAAAGCTTCATTTTTGTTATCTGAACTATTTGAAAAGCATGGGCTTCTTTTCCTTTCCCGAGAGGAATGCAGAACTCCCAGCCAATTTGTAGTCCTATTACCTGGAGAGGCAGGAATGAGATACTTACTTCAACAGCAAGCACTGATTTTCCTGAGTGGGTGAACTATGCCTTTTGCTCTTCTGCCACAAACAGTTGTGCAATAAAACATCCCATCTGAGATGTCTATTTGTGCAAGATTTTGCATCTCACTTCAGCAGGTATGACTACAATGCAAATAAAAAGTAGTCATACCTTGTAGTATACAGTCCCTAGTGCTCACAAAGTCAACATTAGCTGCTGCCAGTCTTCTCATCATACATCTGCCTTGTGTGTCATGTGTCCACATGTGTCCAGCCACTTGAACAGTCAGCCAATGGAAGAATATTCAGCCTTGTTTTGAGGACAAATTTAGAGATGCAGTGTAGACATGTATCACAGAACTACCAGTTAAGGTTCTAAAGGTGTAATGCTTATCAGCAATGAAGAAGATGACATATGGATATTGGAACTTCAAAACTAAATATGTTTACATATAAAACATTTGTATATCTGACACTTGCAGAACTGATTTTTCATATAGATTACCTTTAAGACGAAGCAGTGATCTGTAGGTGCCTTGTATTTCACTTTGTGTTGGTAGCCATAATAAACATTAATGTTCTCAAACTGAATGAAGCATGCCAGATCCCGTGATGTCTACAAATGAAAAACAAGCACATAATTGTTAGAAAAAATTGAATTTTGATGTGGAACTCATTAATAGGACTTTTTTCAGGTGCGTGAAGGCCAATGCTTTTTATTTTTTAACTGTACTTACGTTGACTGAAGATTAATTTTAAAAGTTTCCATTCTTAAGCCAGCAAATGGAAGAGGGCCCATAGATATTAGGAATAAAATATAACTCAGTGCAACATTTTACTATTGTTCTGGTTTTGATGTGCTTTATTGCTTTGTATGGAGATTATGGTTTATGGCTAATAAGACCAAATTAAACACTAAAAGAAGAAATAACTGTGGTAAAACAGATACAGGCTTTGCAACCACACCCTTACAATTTGGAGGGGAAAAAGAAGGCTGGGGGTTCTAAATTGCTTTGTGAGCTTGCTTGAGGGGTTTTTTGTGTGTATGTGTGTGTGTATGTAACAGACAAAGTCTCATTAGGAAATAAACAAGTGTCATTAGTTTTGCTTTGAATTTTCTCCAACTTCCTGGCATCATTCCTTTTCTGTATATCACTATATTTGCTTGGCCACAATATGTTGCTAAAGTAACAAGGTTTCTGTTGCTGGAACACTTCTCATTGCAGTACTTGCATTTAAAGCATAACTTTTGCAATCCTGTAGGTGGAAATGGCTGTGTCACGTTGTCAGTCTTACCTAAACTGAGAAATTGAGAAACTGAGAAAGAAAAATCAAACCACAAACCCTCTCTAACGCTAAGAATGGGTTGCACTCTTGCATCTAATGGTTCTTGAATTCTGTTGTTATTTTTGATATTTTCCTGGCAATATGCCCTTGAATTTGGTTTATTGACAAAATGAGCTTTCAAGTAAGATTTTTGGGGTGAGAAAACACTACATACAGTGTGCAGACTGTGCTTCTCTCTCTCCCTTTGCTCTCCTGAAGCTGATATTGGGGATTTTGTCATTGACTGCATGGATGAAGGATTTTCCAACACTGTAATTTCCTAAATGTGCTCAAATCTGTGCCATATAATGACTCATTCCTTTCTGTTATGAACCAGGTAATGACAATTAGGACCAATATGAATGCAGTTGTTATTTTCTTTGAAGTAAGGAACAAATTTTTATGCAAGGGACAAAAGCACTTATTGCTAGTACTTCTGCAATGTTAACATGACAAAGCAGTATAATTAACAGAAATTAATTTTTAAATTGTATCTGCAATTCTGATCCTGTTGTTTTGTTAATTTGTCCATTAAAAGCATGCTTTTGAATGGGATGTAAGTAGAGTAATACTGAAGAAATTATGACAGCAGTGCTGAATGGTGCCTGGCTTGCTAAAAATACCCAAACAAAAAACAAAAACAAACCAAAAAACAC
Organism: Calypte anna; assembly: GCF_003957555.1. Taxonomy (NCBI): domain Eukaryota; kingdom Metazoa; phylum Chordata; class Aves; order Apodiformes; family Trochilidae; genus Calypte; species Calypte anna. Next base: position 17,237,589 of record NC_044245.1, read on the forward strand.
CAAAGGCAAGTGTGTAATCTGCATGTGTCCCTATATTTTCATGTTTGCAAATGTATTTTACAGCCAACATCAAGTGCCAAAGGTATGTCAGACTTCTTTGCTTTTTTATAAGAAGTGAAACATGATTACACAATGAATTGCAAAACAGCTGCAGCAGCTGAAGGTATCATCTGCCAAATGCTTATTTCTGTATCTCAATGAAAAATCACTCTATCCTCAAGTGAAGGAATGCAGCAAGGTGCATGGGCACTCTTCATACCATCCTGACATGGAATGAACTCTCATAATTTAAGGGTTTTGACTGAAGAGCTCTGCTGAATTTTTCTGCAGTGGTTTAAGATGTTTAGCACCCTCACTGCACCCTGCTCACCAACCAGAGATTACTGTCAGCACTTAATACATGTGTACCTGAGCCTCAGATGTTCCAGTACAGGCTCCATGAAATAACGTAAACGACCATTAAACACAGATTTGAGCTCAGACTTGACTTTCTCTGGAATGGCTAAGGCATGGACATGTGTGTCCTTTTGCTGAAAGCTGTCAGAGAAGCAGAAGCAAACAGCTGACTGCAGTACCATTTTAAAGAGCTGTGACTATTACCTAAAGAACTAGCTGCAAGGTCCTCAGTCCCTGTAAACAGCTGAATTGGTAATATAGTGAGTTTGAAGCACCCACACAGTTCCTTAAAAAGGCTCAGTTATAGGCAGGTGTTACACAGGCTGTAATGATTACCAGGCAATAAAGTGTTAAATTAAAACAGCTGTTACATGGTAAGTGTATGACTCCATTCTGAGCCTATGGTTGCAGACTATCACCTTAAAAAAAAGAAAGCACATTCCCCATTTGCATTATGATGGAAAGACACTGAAATGGGTAACACTGGATGATAAAAAAAGTACTAGGTAAGTGCCAGTACATGATTGCCCTGCTTTGGTACTGTGATACTGGCCATCATGGGAGGCAGGCTACAAGGAAATGTCCCAGATGGACTTTTCATTTGACTGTTCTTATACTCATTCCACCTTAAATGCCTTCCAAATAGCATTCTAGCTCCTAATTGATAGGATGTTCTGTGTGTACAATACAATTTAAGGGCTGAAAGCCATTCTATCAGGGTCAGGTGAAGTCAAAATAAATTCCTGTGAAAGCAGGTAGGTCTATGTTTCACTGAGATTTGGTTATAAACACAGGTCACTGGAATAGCAGCACAGCAATCCCTTACAAGCTACTGGCTTTGGGTTTGTTCCTATGTAATTTAGTAAGGGAATGGCAGGACAGTTAAATTTCACAGTACAAATCATAACAGAGTATCTCCAATAGCACCACCAGAATTTTCAGATATGAAGCATTATCAGAGCTGGACGTAACAGAAGGGGTTTTCACAATACAAAAAGCAAACCCCACCACCTCCAGAACCCACCATTCTACCCCATCACTGTGAAAATGAGAAGCCAGCTGCCCTAATGCGAGACATGTTCAGGACCTCTTTTTTATTCCAGTCCTGGCAATTCAAACTCTTCAAATACTTTGCAATAGTAAACATCAGTGCACTTGTTTTGGTCAGGCAGATGCTTCTGTCTCATTTCTTTCTACACAAAGGGCAGTCTTAAAAAGCCTTAAACAGTACAGCATATTATTTAGGTAAGGATCACTGCAGGAAAAAAATTTATAGCATTTCTTCATGCTGGTTACCACTGCAGAAAGCCACCATCAAACAAAGTAAAATTCCACCTTTTTGTGATAAGTAGTTTACTTGAGAACTTAAAAATATTCTTCCACAGGGAGCCCATATAACAGTGAAGCATTTTGGCAGAATCACACCAGCTGAAGGGCTCTGCCCTGTTTTTTTTCCCCTACTGACTTCTAGAGAAGTGCTATTTTCATGAATGCTTTTATCTATCACAGAAATCACAAGGACATAAACGTGACAGGATTCAGTGACTATTTTCTAATATTTGTACAAGTGGTGTAGTCAGAGTTGAACCAAAAAGCCACCAACCCTCCCAGATGCACTAGATAGTACCCTTAAAAATGTCACCTTGGGAGTTCTTCACTTTCACCTCTATGAATTGTTTTATTGCAAAAAGGATTATTTGGCTTCCTGACCTTGGTTTTTCCCTTGGGAACATAATAAATTCCAGAAGCTCGGAGAAGAAAATAACGTCTCTTCCAGGACTTTTTTCCATCTTCTTTTAAATAAAGAGCCCCTTCAAGCTCTGGCACAATGACAGATGTCCCACAGAAGCTTTCCTGTGCAACAAGAATAATAATACACAAAATGAATTGATTTGAGCACAACTGTATTAATAAACAGCAGAAAAAGACTCCCTTGAAAAATAAAGTTATTTCCTGTGGCAGCAAACATGGGGAATGCAGATACCAGGAAGATGAACACCTTAGACAGGGAAAGGAAACTTGCCAAGCTAATGTGGTAACTTGGCCATGCAATGTGGGTGCTCAAACTGGAAGACTCACAAAACCTCCTCCAAAAGATCAAACAAAAATCTACAAAAAGTTTTAACTCTACACAGACATGTTTAGTGAAGGCAATAAAACAGAATGGTTGGTGCTGCTGCTGTTGATTTTTTTTAAGTTGCTGTATCTGTATGTTTTGGAGAGAAATACTTCTTTTGATAAACTCTTCAGAAATAGCTTAGAGACCTAATAACAGCTAAAGGAAAAAGTCTGTCTCAATCTCTACTTTCACTTTGAAATACATTCTGGCATTTAAAACACTGTTCAAATAAATATACTTAATTGCTTGAAGGAGCTGCTGTGGAGTAATTTTTCATTCCAACACTTAATAGCTACCTTTTTCATTTAGAATTCACCTGGAATTTTGCTGGTTGACACCTGGAGCCTTCATGAGATGCACTCATTTTGAAATGGGAATACTGTCATCTGAGAAGAGCATTTCCTTTGTCGATTTTTGTCAAAGCCAAAATTCTTGGCAGCAGAACTGTGATAGTATTTTCTTTCATACAGTGCTGAAGTTTCCTCTCTCAAACATACAACTGAAGTAAAGCTTCAGCAGGAAAGGCAAGAGGCTAAACAGCTGACTTGCCAAAAAACGCTGTTTCTTTTTCTGTTGTAGTACCAATAACTTGAAGAAGAGAGAAGTACATCTTCTAATCCAAAAGATAACTCTTTACTACTGCTCAACCTTACCAACAATATAGGGTTGGCCTAAGGGTGCGGCACAGCTGTTTATTTTATTCTTATTAGTTTAACACTGTTTCTATTGTTATCATGGCATTACTCTTCATAGAAGCACAAAGTCAAAACATTTCATGGCATTGGGGTCTATTACAACAAAATAATACTCTATCCTTTAATTAATCTGGTAAGGGATATAATCTACATTTTTAATGAAGAGCAGCAGAAGCAGAGGAAAATCCAACTATTAAGCCTTAGAAACAAAGACACCAACAATCACAGAACTTCCTGTTACACATTTTCCCACAAAGAACTAAATGCTGTTGTAGAACAGATGCAGGTGGTGGCAGAGTTCTGGTGACATTTGCATCTTCATCCTAGAAAGTTGGCTTACCTCCAGTAAAGCCTCTTTGTTTTTCTCATTCATTTCTTTGCTTTCATTCTTCCCTTTGCTTGCCAGGTAAAAATTCTGATGAAGACGCAAAAGAAATTGATGTTCATTATAAAGACAGCAATATAGGTCTCCAGATCCCTACGTGCCCACCAACAGTTACTCAGTCTTTCAATATTGACTACCCAAGCCAGCTGATGCAAGAGGCAGATGCTTATGGACTCTTCTTACAGAAAACATTAATCACACCTGCCTGATCATGAGTTTTTTCATATATCTCAAAAGGAATACAAAATTGATTTTGCCTGTGTATGTACAACCTCCCAAAGTTTACAAACACTGGTTTATGTTTTTCGCTGTTTTTCTGGATCAATGGGTTTGATTTTATCATTCCAATTTTCACCATTTCCTGTATTATTACATGCTGCAGAGAACATAAATTTTTATTGCGTGCTGATATACAGTTAATATAATTCAGTATCAAAAGTCTAGAAGGTATTTTTCCTAACAGCCTACTTTGCATGCTTCATATCTGCCACTCTTAATTTTTAATAATAAAATAATGAAAAATAACAAAAGTGCTTATATGCCAATGCCTTTATTGAATGTTACTGCTTTCTACTTTTAAACCATTGCTTATGCTGTGCAAAGCATCATGATGCAATTGAGGAGGTATTCAATAATCCAGAAGAGCTCAGAAGACAGGATCACCATGGTATCTTGGCACATGTGCTCTAGTCTACTGAAATAAAAGTCTACAGTTTGAAATGACCCTCCTCTTCTGTGACAGAGGTCTATCAATCTGCAGCTGCCCTCCAAGGACTCAGTGCCTGTCTACCCCTGCAAACAAGGATGCACAGCACCTCATGCACACTGTTACCTGTAAAAATAAACTCACCCTCTGATAAACAGCAAAACCAATTTTGTATCCATCTACACTGTACAGATGGACAGAAGGGCAGCACTTAGACTTATGTGCAAGCCCAGGCAGTGGGAAGGTAGCTCAGGAGCTTGGACTTGTGTGCTGGAGCCCGTGCAGCAGCTTTGCTCATCCAGGCAGCAGAGCCTGGCTGCCTGCAGACAGCAAGGCAGGAATCTGGGCATGGAGGAAGCAAGTAGGACAAGGATCTATGCCATGCATCAAGTAGCATTTGGAGACATGGGCTTGAGGACAGAACAGTGATGACACTCAAAGTTCTTGTGTTTTACAATTTTCTAAACAAAAGTACATGTGAGTAGATAGGGCTTGGAAAATACTTGATGCATGGGAAAGACATACTGATTTCCCTAGAATTACTCAAAAAAGCTAAGTTTGCAGAACAAAGGACATAAACCAAACACCATTTTCTAGGAAATAGACAAAAATCTTTAAAAATGGACAAATTTTGAAAGCTAGCCACTTAAAAATTACTCTTATTTTTTTCAGCAGTTCTGTTGTTTATCTGACTTTTCATCCCTCTCAATTTTTTCATATCCCAAGACTGTGAGAATGTGTCAATTTACATGTCTAGAACTCCACAACAACTAAGCTGTAACATAAACAAAAACATTACCAAAAGAAAAGTGAAGTGTAAATGAAGGAATATGCTCATGCTACAGTATAAGAAAGAGAGAAATAAGCAGCAAATCTGTCCTGCCAGCATACCATGTTTACAGCAATGAGGCTTATCTGAAGTGAAACCCTGTTCTTCCACACAACCACATCTCTTTTTCAATTAGGGTTGTGAACAACTGTCTCCCAGAACAAAAGCCTCCAACAGATGGTGTTTGGAGGGCCACCAGGAGAAGAAGAGGAAGAGGAAGAGGGGATGATCTCAAACCCAGTTCTTTAAAAAACTGCTTTCTTAGAAGTTCACATCAGGACAGTCAGGGGAAATCAGAAACACAGCCACCTGCAATTTGGCCTATGCCAATGCCATTTCTGTGGTATGAACATAAGAAAAGAAACATGAACATTCAATACAATAGACAATTAAGCTAGGAAATACGGCAGTGTTCTTCAGGATATGCAGTAACATATAGCTGGCCCAGACTACCTGGGCACATTTTCAATCCATGGATGAAGTTATGCTAAGAACAACAGCTTTGAGGCTACATCTGAACACAGTATTCATAGAGGAAAAAACCCAAAGTGTGTCAAAATAAAACCTGCTTAAAAGTATGTCCTCAGAACAACCTGTACAGTGATTCCTGCCTATGCAGCCCAAACCCATTAGGTCTGACTGTATGACAATACTCCACTCAACACAGTGGGAAAAACCCCACAACTGTTCTGAGCAGATGCAGCCAAGTCCTCTGTACATGTGCAACAGCTCTTTACAGGGAGCACTATCACAGCACTGCTGGCTTGATGTTGGCACACTCACTTTTGCTCTAATGAAAAGAAAATCTCAGAGGCTACTCTTAGGTTGTGTCGGGCCTCTGGTTTTTGGGATGGATTTGGAAAGCAGAGGGACATGCAAGCTTTAAGTCCTTTTCTTCTTCAGTTCATTATAAAGACAGAGTATAACCCCTAAAATACACAACGAAGATTTATCAAGGTAAATAGACCTTATCATTGTCTCAACAAGGCTTGGCTCATCAGCTTTGCTACTGATGGGGAGAGTATTCATCTGGCTCAGTCAGCAGTCAAGCAAACAGATAATAAGAAAACAAAGTTCCTCTGATTACAAGTGATTCACATTCAGGCATCTGGCATCTATTTAGCAGAAACACAGACCACCCCATACTGACATAATCAATGGTAAAGAAAGAAAGTTTGAAATTATATCCATGTTGGGTCTCTAGCAACACAGCTTTCTCGATAGGGCTCTGCCACCTAAACCAGATGTACATGCTCATCCTTCACCTGCTAACACACTTTTCATTTATTGCAGATTCCCTGCTTTATGTCTCTGCCCTCAGATCTAGACGTACATGATACTTACTGACACTGGCTAAAAACCTGGGAAGCAGACTGTACTTGTTTTATCACTGTGTGGTCTCCTATTTTTATCTGAAACACATTTATCCTACAGGAGGCAAACCACATGTGTCCACAAGAGGTCATTCCAAGTCCAGTAGCCAAAGGTCATGATAAAAGCCAAGCTCTTTCCTGTCTGAGGACACCACTGGGAAAAGCACGTTTGGTCCAGTATAGCAGGTCATTAGTGGGACAAGATGTGGCTACAGGGCAACTCTCTGCATATGCCTACAGATTTGAGAATTAACTGTTTTTTATATGCAAAAGACAATGTCTTTCTCTTGATAGAGAGAATCCAGAATGGGATAGGTTCAGCCTCTTAGGCTGGTAACAGAAGAAAGCAAACAGAGAGGGTTATTTTAACAAACCAAAGTATGCTGGCACACTTTGTCCCTGAGTTTGCTTTATTCATACTGTTTTGGTTATTTGCTGCAGAGAGGAGCAGTCAAGTGATTTTGCTGAATTATTCCATGCTAACACATCCTAGACCAGCTGAAGCTGACAAAATGCCAGTCACTCTACCATCATCCTGCTTGACTCAGACTAATGTAGAGCCAGTAGCAGTTTCATCACGTACTGCTACCCAGCTATGACATTCTGAAGAGACATTCTGCCAGAATTTCCCCCTGTGCTTACACAAGACAGCAGTGAAACTATCTGATGACCCATCTATGGGTTTACATTAGCAGGAAGGTTCATATGGACAGAAAAAAAATCCTGCTAAGACTTTATGCAGGCTTTATTTAATTTTGTGTTCTGTACTGTAAAGTACCACTAGTCTATGCATGCAACCTTTCCACTAAGGGACAGAGTCATCTCCTTTTGTATGGAAAGGCAGGTAAAAAAACTGTGGCTGCATCTCTCTCCCCTGTATATCCCTCATTTTCAATAGTTTCAAAGAACACCTCCTCAAGTAAACAAACCAAACTTGGATCATGGAGTAAACTGCAGCCTTAACTACTGCACTGCCAAACTCTCTGATCAGTGTTCCATGTCTTTATATTGTAAAAGATAGAATTTTCTAAATGAAACAGCATCTCCCTCATAGCTTTAATCTTCTTTTCATACATAGCCCCATCCAAGCTGGAATGCAGCAGCTACTTAGTATATACACACAATACAGGTGTTCAAGGTAGAAACCTACCTCTGATTTGCCTTCTAAGTAGGTTGCATTTTTGCTTTAAAGCTATTGAAACTGATTTTCCAGAACATCTACAAGGCTGGCAACTGCACAGATCAGACTGCATGCAGCAAACAAGGCAGATGCTCCATACTCATGACCATCTTATCTGTGAAATGAGCTGCCTGTTTATCCTCATCCAGACTGCACCTGGAATGAGGCAAGACCTGGCCAGCTCACATCTCATTTGAGTCCATTGCAACTTCATGCTAAATGCAGCATAGTTTGTGCAGAAAAATAAAAGAACATGGGCATAACCACAATTTGTATCATGATGTGTCACCTAAGCAATGCCCATTAAAAATATTAGAAGATATCTACAATTGCTCTGTAGATTGCATAAGGAAATAAATATATGAAGCTCAAGGCAAAGCTCTTCTGAAGCCTTGAAATTCTGATTTTCAACTCTGTTTACTTGATTCTATAGGTGGAAGGAATTACTAGAGCTGACTTTTCATGCCTTGAAGATTATGAATTATGAACAAATTATAATAAATTTTCATTAAAACTTTCCAAAATCATAATAAACCCACCACTAATAATAAAAACAACAATAATAATAAAACTACTCCTCCTACTACTAATAACAATAATTAACAACCACCATATACATGTGGTGTCACCTGCACTATTTTAATTTATCCTGTCTGCTTTTATCAGCAGAAGAGAAACACAGGAAATCAAAATGTGTGTAAGCAAAGATCAAATAGTGTTCTAAGACCATTCCCAGCATTTACAGTCAGAAGTTTTAATCCACCTGCCCCTTACAGATAATCCTGTTTAAATGAACCAAAGCATTTTCTACAATTTCCCTTTTTCTAGAGTCTCTTTTAGCTGAGAGTTATTTTTTGAGCTTTTTGAAAAGAAGTGTTGAGATCTGACAACCTTTCCTTTCAAGTGTCAAGCACAGCATCACTCAACTGCATGACAAAGCATCACCTTTCATTTGTAAAGGTTTTCTTTATTTGCACATGTACCAATACGTATTTTCATTTCACTCTGCAGTCAGAGACTTGTGATGCTCCATTTCTGTACATGAATCACTGGTGCCATTCATGGAACAGTCATTTCCTGTGAATTCCTACCAGGCTAAATTATGTTACATTGAGGAAAGGGCAAAAGTGTGAAGAGGGGAACGCCTGAGGATTTTGCAGATGCTTTTTCTAAAATGTATTTCAAATACTTTAAAAAACTGTTTTCAGAAAAAAGTTGCAGAAAAAATACCAAGAGAGTACTGCATGACAAGAATGATAAACTGGCATTAGCTAAGCAGCATGTTAATAGAACACAAATAGAAGATAAATCTTCCCTTTCAAAACTTCGGTTCCTTCTTAGAAAATGAAACACATTTCATTAATTGTTGTTTAATCTATACCATGTACATAACTAGTTCACAGAAAGAAACAATTAACATTAGCACAGCTTATAGACTTTCTCTAGAGGTCCACTTGTTTTAGTGATACATCTGGACATCTTTATAATAAGATTTTAAAAAGCATTTAATTGCTTCAAATCCCTGTAGTGAAAATTTTATATCACTAATTTGTCAAAAAATATATTGTAGACACCTGGCCACATTTGGAATTTGCCTTTTTGTTTTTCCAGAAAAAAATCTGCAAGGTAAAAAAATGTGAGATCTCAGAGAGACTCAAGCTCAAGGGATGCAGACATGTCCAGATGTCTGCTCAGCATGTCCCAAGACACGTCTCAGGAAGAGCTACACTCATATTCTGGTTTTGGTTTAGGTCATGTTTATTTCTGAAGTGCAATCAATCAATCAAAGTGCCCACAATCTTCATCAAAAATTTACTTCCCACGGGAGCTTCACAGTCTTGCCCTAAGCCACTTTCCCAAATAACACTTAGTAGTGTACAAATGAAATGTACGATTGGACCTCTACAGATAGGTATACTTATGGGCCTTGGAAAGTATGACATCCTGAGTTATCATGCATGTTTTACTTCCAAACTTGGCTTCACTGTTTAATTTTAAAAATCAACATCAATCTACGTATACCACAGGGTAAATTTCCTTTCCCTGACTGTGGATACTTTAGAATGAAGGAAACTTCCTCTCCACAGATCTAATTTTAAACACTGGCTTATTTAAAAAAAAGAAAAACAGACAAACAAACAAACAAACAAAAAAACCAACCCCAAAACATAACAAATTTCCTAATGAGCATCTCGGTGAGATTTGCTGCCAAATTACATATTTGACTCATTTTTTTTCAGCAAAGCCGAACTGCTCAGTTTTTCTGTTGCTGCTCTCAGGAACAAACCAGGTGCTCAGAAAGCTAACAAGCCACTGACAAGGGGAAAAATCTAGCGCCCCAGAATCTACTGGATGTATGTGTTCAGGTGGTTTTAAATAGGGTTTTGACCACATATCACTATAATAATTTGTATTTACACCTATTCTGAATAATTTGATGCATTTCAGTGTGTAGACCCTACAGAGTTAGTGTGTCTAGGTTACTGTTCACCCATTTCTTCTCCAAAGTCTAAATGGAATTCAGATAAGCTCTCTGTATTACTCAGCATATTTTCTACGAAGTTTCACATACAGCTGGAAAAAACTGGATCTTCAAGAAAATGTTGATTTTCATCAGTTGAAACAGTGTCTTACTGTAGTAATGACACAATCCAAGTTTTGACAACTCTGCCATCTCACTTCAGTTCTGAGAGCTGTGCCTAAGCAAGAGCTTTCACCAGTGGAGAATGAGATGCTCCATTTTTTACCACTGCAGATGGGACTTTAGTATCAGAAAAGAACAGAAAGCACTAATTTTCAAATCCTTGCATTTGATATTCCAGGAATTTTTTTGGTTGAAAGCACAAGTTTTCTTTTCTCTAATTCTGAACTAACAGAGCTGAAAGCAAATTATTAAGGCAGCATACAGACTAAATGACATGATTTTAGAGTCTTATCCAACCACCACATTAACTTACCTGAGGATTTTTAAATAAAGCATATTTTTCACTTTTTTCCAAAAACAGAATCTTATTCTCAGTGTCTCGTGTCCAGTCTGATAAAACTTTAACAACATTTTCATGGTCTTCAAAAAACCTTTCTGGAGAGATAGAAAAGGTAATATAAGACACTGAAATTCTCTCTCCCCTCTCCTGAGGCTGCAAAAATTCCTTTGTAAGAACATAATTATCTGAGACATTCAGAGCTGGACAGCCCAGCACTCTTATCCATGGCACAGAAGAGAGCAAAACCACCTAGTGTCATATATGGAAGGCCAAATCATCTATGGAAGATGCCTTGTGTAGCTATGGCATGTTCCTGGATTTCTGCAAATCTCTGCTTTTGCACAAAGACTGCAAAGGATGGAAAGAGTGGCTCACTACGAGTAGATGGTTACACCAATGTCTTACAACAGCTTTCTGATTTTGTTTGCTTATGCTCCAAGGTTTGCAGTATGACTGGGGAGTCATATATTCACTTTGGCTATTGAACTGAAAAAAATAGCAAAACCTTATTTCTGTGTCTTTTTACTTATGTCAGCAAGAAGAATTCCATGTATGGAAAACAAAATGTTTTGATTCAAACAACCCTTTTTAAATACAGAAAGAGCAAAACAGAGGAAAAAGGGAGATGGACAGAGAACTGATGATAAACTGTTTTGCCCAGCATCTCTGTAGTTACAAACCTCACCCAGAGATGTGGGAGACCTAAGAGTCAGTTCTCTCCTCTTCTGAGCTTTTCTGAACCCAGATCATCCCCCCAGAAAGCCACAGAGTATGCTGAGGTTAGCTAACTCCCATCTCCTGTGGTTTCACTAGGATAGAGTAGCTGAGCATCAACCAACCTCCTTTAGAATGAAAACAATTCGAGTATAATTTGACAGGTAATTTTGGAAGGATCCAAATGGCATTATTCTACAAGTTCAATACTGGGGCAGGGAATTTACCCAGCTCCAGTTTTCAGTATGATTTTGGCACTTCCCCGGGAACACCTCAACTCCCATTTCAGTGGTCTGTGGTGATCACATCTTTCAGTGGCCTAAGTTGGCCTAGTATAAAGGAGATAACAGAGCACATGTTTTGTAGGCTTTCCTTAACATGCCTTGTTATTTTTTCCAGGGTTCAGTATGTCCCATCAAAATTAAATATTGTGAATGAATTGAATTTCCCAGATGAGGTTAGTTTTCCTCCTTGCTCATGAGCAGTTAGGCTTTTTCAGCTATTTTTATATTTCTTTGTTTTAGTTTATCAGGATGTTTATTCCTGGAGCTTTTTAAAAGTGCAAAATTTCTTTATGCATTTTTACATCTCTGCTGGAAGTCAGTAAATGGAGAATGCTAAAGGTTGACAGTTTCCCATTTTTCTAGGTCAAGTGTGATCCTGGAAGAAAGTTGTGGCAATTTTCCTTTTCCTTTTGATGTGAATACCTTTGCAGCCTGGACAATAAAAAGATGATAAAATAACTCACAATTAGAGAATACTCCATTCTTAATCAGGCCTTGATGCCTTTCTGAAACAAAACTTATTAAGTTGCACCAAACAATAAGTAAGTTTTGTGCAGTTGTCTCTTAGGGACCTGAAGGCCAATTTAGTTATTTCCTAAAGCATAAGGTACCACCAGCAGAACTGTAGCCTCATCAAAGATTCATACCCTGCTCACAACTACACCTAAGAAAATCAGTGTCACAAGTGAAAAGCATTAGAAATAATTGAAATGCTTCTCAGACAGCCTTGTTTAATGACAACATTTGGCCAATATGTTGCTGACAGCGCTTCAGCACTGCATCCTCTCTTCAAAGAGCAGAATTGAGTACTGGAGTGTGAGTCTGTCACTGCCTTGGCAAACACAGTGAAATTCACATGGCCCCTTCACTCTGTGTAAAACTGAATAATGGAAATGGCATTGGGCAAGGATCTCTCTGCAGCTCACAGTATGGGTGAATGAAAGGCTCATTTCTACAGCAAGAAAGGCCCAAGAACATTCCCACAGCATCCCTCAGCTTAGAGACTGTGATGTTCCAGCTCTGGTGAACACACGGGCAGGAGAAATGTTATTAATTATCTCTTCAAGGTTACCAATAGCATAGACCCACTCTATCTATTTGCTATATGTTCTCTCACTATGCCACTTACCAATTTGCAGTTCTGGATACATTTCATACAGGCACCAGTCAACACTGCAGTTGCAATGAGTTTTCTCACAGAGATTGTTTATAACATCCCGTGCCACCTGACGCTCGTCCACCATCAGTGACTTTGTGCTGTTATCGTACATGTGCACCTTGACAACAAGCTGAGTACAGAGTCACAGAGGAGTCAATTAATTTCAGAAGCAAGTAAAAGGTCTGAATCTGCTAATACAGATAAGAAAGATTAAGGCTGAAGGTCATTTCTGATTCAAAGGTACCCTTGTCCCACACTGAGCTGAGGGAATAAACCAGCTTGGAAGCTCTCACATTATATTGCCACCAAAATAAAGACCTTTTCTCAAACAAGGAAATTGAACCTTGATCAATTTCCTAAGTGCTTGACTTACAAAAGGTGAAACTGCTATGGAGAAAGCTCAGAAGTTAATCTCTTCTCCACATCTACTAGATGTGCAGTTAAGGAAAATGCTTGATAGTGAAGCCAAGTACAAAAGGACAGAGCATCCCCAATGCAATCTAGAAATGTGGAAAGAATCTTGCCATGCCAACACACTGACCTGAAATCAGATTGTACTAAGATGGGCAGTAGTACAACAGCCATAAATAAGCACACAGGTGAGTTACTTATATGGAGTAAATTAACCTAAGAGACTATTTTTTCATATTGTGAGATATTTGTTAAACAAGAAACAGTATGCCCTTTTCCAAAGAGGAATAATGCAAGACAATGCTGACATACATAAAATGTGATAAAGAACTGCAAATCCATTATAAGGAAAGTACGTAAAATGTTCCATTAGTATTGAGAACAGAAGAAATATTGTCTACAGGATCTGTATGTGGGAACTGGAACTAAACTGGTGACTTGGGAGGACTTCTCCAAATAGACTTGTTTAAACAGCTCCTTATTTTAAAATGTATGCATAATAAGCTGTCTCTGTCTTTCCTCATAGGAGAGATGTTCCAGTAGCTTAAACATCTTTGTGGCCCTTCATTCACTGGGATGGGACTGTCTTGAGCTTGGAGGAGGTGATCCTTCAATATTAACCAGCTTTCTTAGGCCCATCTTTCCTCCAGTGCCTTATCCCATGAGACTCTTTAAAGCAGATCTTTAAGGTCAAAGTCTGCTCTCCTGATGTCCAGGGCTCTGAGTTTGCTTTTCATTGCCCTCCCTGGCTTCTTCTCTTTGCTTTCAGTAAAAGAGAGAAGACCAGTTTTCTTGACTATTATTTAGCCAATTTAGAATTAAAAAATGACATGGTAATTTTATTTTAGTGACATAGCCATAAAAAGATTAAAACTTACTTCTACACCATAGTTCAAAATATTCAGAGTAGGGGAAAAATTAGAAAAAAAAAAGTCTTGAAAGGAAATTTTTTCTCCCAAATAAGAATTGCTAACATTTAGAGGAAAAAAAGGTGAAAAAAGAGTAGTCATAAGTATAAGTTAAAGAGCTTTACAAAGACTACACTAGCAAAATCCTACCAACACACTCTCTCAGAAGTAGTATTTTTACATAGACATTAAGTGTTCCGTGGGAACCATCTCAAGTGTAGGCTACCCCAAGTTTACCCCAATTCTTCTTGGAAGCCCAGCAGTCTCCAATCTCCAGCACTTCCTCTCTCCTGTCTGAATTAAGACTGAAAGGTCATGATTGTATTTCATTCACATCCATTTTTTCAGAGTTACTGAACATCTGCTTCTTCCGTTGAGTTCTGCTAGAATACTAGCTTAGGGTCAGTAGACAGAATTACATGACACTGTAGCACTGTGCAGACACTGGAGAGACACAGAGAGCTTTCCCCTAACACTGGAAAAAAATAGAGGCAGAGCCTTCCAAGTCCTCCTAAAAATAAATTCCTCAGGGGTACCATTCTCCCAGAGACTTCATCCAGACAGATGTCTCAAGTTACAGACCAAATATGACAAAAACCTAGTGATTTTAGTAAGAAGTCTAATACTGAAAAGAATGATAATAATTACTTAGCTGGCAGCTCTTATAGTAGCATTTCACTATTTTAAGGATCACCTTTTTAATTTTTGCTTCCTTCAGTTTCTCCAATGCAAGTCTAATCTTCTCAGCTTTAGCCCGTGCCTCTTGCTCTTCCTGAAAAGACACAAGATACTTGGTATACTTCTTGTTAAGTACGGCCAACAATTTATGTTTACTTGACAGATATTATTTAATCTTATTATTTATATCCAGAACATAAGGCTTGTCATGGGAAACTTCATTGTTACAGGGAATCCTCAGCTTTCCTTGAATAAATATGCTCCAGCAAAAGCTCTGATTTACAAGTCAAGCACTTCCTTTTCTTGCCCAGTCATGCAGCTCTTCCATGATATCAAATACTACAGGAATGTTAGAAAACTGCACTCCTCTGTGTTTCCATCTATAGGATTTTTTGCTACAGTACTCACAGGCATGCCCAACTTCAGGCAGTGACTGTGAGAGAAAGCTCCTGCTCTGCTTCCACACAAAATTTTTCTGTGTTATCTTCAGTCTCCATTTTCTACCCCAAAGTCATAATTTTAGTAGTCTTTAAACTAAGAAATCCAGGATTTTTCATGGGAGATGCACTTGCAAGAAACTAGGCCTAACTAAGCATTGCCACCACTTCCTTCTTAGAGAGATGTCATAGAATCCTAGGAAAAAATGAGCTTAAAAAGTTATCTTATTCATCCCAAGCTTTGAGGCATGTTCAACAATAACTTAAGTACTCCTGACTAACATTCCTCTGGCTGAAGTGAGCATCTTTTGTTTTATCACTGCTTCCCCTAGGTACTAGGATCCTTTAGGATGTCAGACATAGAAATGAGGTGTGCAGCCTGACAGAGATGCCTTCAAGCATGTTTACTGTTGTTGAATTCTCCACTATATGTACCAGGAAATCAGTTGAAAAATGTCTTTTTTTTTTTTTTTTTTTTTCTCTCTACATGTATGGAAATTCACAGTACTACAGCTAAGAGATGCTTAACCTTAAGAATACAAAAATAGCTTATGTAGTTGAACACAAGCTGCTGGGCAAAGTGCCTTTTGCAGTAAGGCTGACTGTTCTACAGAGGGAAGAGCACAGTTTCTCACACTACAGCCCTCTCCTGACTCTCTCAAAACATCTCTCTCCAGGAGGTAGGGAAAGCATCTTAATCAAAGCAGCTGATTGTGGTGCAGGCAGGGTTTCTGCTGAGAGTTTTAGGCAGACATAAAGCAGGCTTCACCTGCATGGTACCCATATTGAACAGTTCATACACTGTACAGATCTGTGCAATACAGACCTCACCTGAGAGCCTTCGTGTTTTTATAACTTTTGCCTGTCTTAATTTAGAAAAAGGAAATTATGCAAAGTAAATAAGCTATCAGAGGCAAAATTTTAGCACTGTTAAAGAAATACTTTGACATGCTAAAAGATTTTTTTCCCTCCCACAGAATCATCATCACATTTTCTGGATCTTCAAATAGAAGCATGTAAATCATCCAGATAATGTCATAGAAAATGCAGCAGCCTTGAACCCAGCCTCCTAACCAATGTTGAGTTTTATACAACTGAACAGCTTTTCCTGTTGCAAGAGATAAGTTAGGTCAGGAGTAAAGCATACACAGCTCATCATAGTACATGCTGCAATGATGAAACATCTTCACAATATGGTCAGATTTTTGGCAATGATTTTCACACATGCCAAGGCCAAGTTCTCTATGAGAAGGTATTAGCTGATCAGAGCTTAATAAAAAAATTCAGTGACAAGTTTTCCATTACAGTAAAACAGTTTGCAATGATTTATGCCTGTTTCAGGATATCAAAATGATGATTAGAAAGGTGAAGGAATGGGCAATAGGTGAAGGAAGAGGCAGAAACTGCTGAGCCCAAAATCAAAGAAAACTCTCATTCTGTAGTTCATATGTTTCATCATTGCAGAAACTTCTCAAGATGTTTCTACCTGGGTTATCCATTGTTGTTCCAATGCCAAATACCACGTGTAAAATTATAAGAACTTCGAATGCTTAGAACAATTTTCCAACCAGGCTTACCTGGGTGAGTGGCTCAGGAGGAGGTGGTGGTGGTGGTGGTGGAAGGCCTGAATCAGGGTCTGGAGGTGCAGCAGGCAAGTCATCCACAAGTGGTCTGGTAATGGTAACATAAGGACTTGCTTTAGAATAAATGTCACTATCCAAGCCTCTTGAAGGCTGAGTGACTGTACTTTGCCGGTTGCCAGAACTTTTCTGGGCTTGTAAAGTTCTCTGTTCAACATCATTTATGTCTGCTACAAGATCAGCCATTAAAGCATCCAAGTCTTTGTCCTCCAGGGCATTTAGGGATTCTGTAAAGAAAACCACAAAATGTGTCAGAGTGGATGTAATGCAAAACAATATGTTCCCAGTTCAAAGGAGATTAAATGACAGAAGGCATGGTTACTGTAAGATAGAAGGGTTATGGGAAAGGAAATAACATTTTACATGGGTTCAAGAAATTAAATGTGTTTTAGGAATATCAATTAATCTGGTCATACTGAAGTTCAGAGCACAAGGAACTCTATGAATAAAAATAAACAGGACAGAGAACTTCACTTTCAGTTATACAGCCTGAGGCCCTCATGATGTTATGAAACCTGGCCTTGATCCAGCTAGATTTCTGGGCACATGCTTACTGATATGGATGGAAGAAATTCCATTAACTCCTACTAGTCTATTTATACTAAGTGCATGCATAAATGCTTAGCAAATTTTGATATAGTGCATAACAAGCAGTGTAACTGAGGCCAAGATCAGGAATAAATTCATATATTACTACTATTGTACGACTCTAAAATCAGCATGAAGCAGAATCAGAAAGTTTTAAGAGACACAAAATTGTATGGTATCATTTATAGTCCATCAGTAATTGTGCAATCAACGTCTGTGATATACCTCCCATAACATGCAAGGCTTTGAGGATCCTTTAGGCAAACAAACAAAGAAGTCTCATTTTCAAAAGCACCTTATTAACCAGATAGAAATGCTATAACTTTCATTTTGTGTCTTCTGTCAGAGTATAAAATCCTTTACTGGAACTTTATATACAATTTCTTTTTTGAACTAGCCATATATGAGATCCTGTGGAATAACAGGATGATTTAGCATTCTAGAAGAGAAGGGCTCTTTAAGGAACAACAGATTCAGTGGTTTAAATCTCTTTGAAGAGACTAGTTTAAAAAAATGGTCACAAATGGGGAGAGCTTTCAGTGGAATTTTGAAAAGGGATGGAGAATGCTGAACTAGATACTAATACAGTCCAACAAAGAGCAGATCATTCATCATACTGTGTGTGAACACAGCACTAGAGTGTCACAGTTTACTCTGCTTTATCCGTTATGTTAGGAGTATTTTCATAAGCTTTTCTTTTCAGTGGGAAAGTTGGCTTATGATCCTTTCTATTTACGTACCTCTGCCAACTTTGCTGGTAGAGGCATTAGGCAGCTTAATAGTGAACTGATCCTGGGACAAAATCACAGCCTTAACAAGCAACTGTATACGCAAAAGTGACAGTGCAAGCCAGAATGAGAATGAGCAATGCAAAGCAGAAGCTGCTGAAACTGGTACTTCCGCTGGAAAAAAATGCTTATGCAGGTTTGACCTCATGCTGAGGAACTTTGTCTCCTGTTAGATTAAATCCTTATGTAAACAGGTTGCATTTTAGAAAGCAATTTGGGGAGATTTCTCAGTGTTGTTTTCCACTATACTGAGACATATTAAAATGTCTGGCTCCTATATAAGACTGATCAATGTCCCTTTAAAAATAAGTTGTCCCCTTTGAAGTTTACTAAATTTAGACACACAAATATACCTCCCTCTCCAGAAAAATAAGTTTGGGGTTTTTTTGGTTTGTTTTATTATCAAGGGTGTTTGAAGCTTTTTTTCTCATTTGTTGCTGTGAGGTTTTTAAAATAAGCATAAAAAGCCTGAAAGAGTCCACTCAGCTACTTACCACTTAAATCTTTAAAGCCAACTGTAAAGCTAAATTCATTGTTGGACACTTTGGGGGATGGAGGTTGTACCGTCTCCACTCCTAAACTCTGTTAAGGTAGAAGAAAAAAAAAAAAGGGTATCTGATGACATAATAATTATTACAGACATTAGGACTGGTAAAACAATTACCTGAATTTCATAGAATCATAGAAACATAGAATTGGCTGGGTTGGAAGGGACCTCAGAGATCACCAAGTCCAACCCTTGAACCACTACCACTGCAGTTACTAGACCATGGCACTGAGTGCCACATCCAGTCTCTTTTTAAATATCTCCAGGGATGGAGAATCCACTGCTTCCCTGGGCAGCCCATTCCAATGCCTGATCACCCTCTCCATAAAGAAGTTCTTTCTAATATCCAACCTAAACCTCCCCCGGCACAACTTGAGACCGTGCCCTCTTGTCTTGCTGAGAGTTGCCTGGGAAAAGAGACTGACCCCCACCTGGCTCCAACCTCCTTTCAGGTAGTTGTAGAGTGATGATTTGTCTAATGAAATAGACTCTTCAAGGAAGAGAATGACACACACTAGTTTCTGAGATTGTGCCTAGACTGGTAAACTAAACAGAGCCAGGACAAGGGTTCAAACACTGTCTCACAATCATACCAAGTGTTTATGTTTTGTGTGTTTCTCAATACCAGGCTGACCCACTCCAACCGCAACCCCTGTCAGGCAACCCCAGGGCGTGGTGTGGAGAACAGAGGAGGCTACAGCTGTTCCTCCCAGAGACAGTGGATAAAGCCAGGTGAATGTTTAGGTTTTGGTTGTTTTTTTCTGAAGGAGGGCAGGAAGACAGTCTTGAAAGAGTTTAGTGTGTACACATTTGACTTACACAGTGCCATTTGTTTTATTTACTAATATAAAGGTCACCTAGCCTTTGCTTTCTCATGTTGCTTGCAGAAAAAACCCATTCCAGTACAACAAACAAAAAAACATGCTGCTGTTTGCAATATAAACTGGAAATCTGCATACTTTATAATAGAATTCCTACTTTGTGGCTTGTTGGTGAGGAAAGTACCATTGCTTCACAAGTTAGAAGTGTATATAATGGAGACAGGAAAAAGATAAATTCTTCCTTCCACAGTGAAAAAGGTAATAGCTCTAATAAGCAAACACTGTAGATAAGACTGGAAGGAATTTATGGGAAGAACCATACATGTGTCCTAAGGCAGGGCAGTTATACCTGGTTTTAAATTCTTCCTTCCTATTAGATAAATTCCATATCACCTCTGGCAATCTGTTCCACTATTTCACTATCAAAACCACAAATCCAGCCATCAAACCTTTCCTGTGATACTCAACCTAAACTTCTTTGCTGCAGCTGAAGATCATTACCTGTTGCCCTACTCTCCATGGACATGAGGAACCATTATTTCTTTCTGCTAAGATGCTGTCTTTGATGTATTTTAAGATTTTTATCAATCTCCTCTTCTCTAGACTAAACAACCTCCCCTACAATCTTTTCTGGCAGGCTATGTTTCTTTTCCTTTCCATGATTCCCATTGCTTTCCTCTGGATTTTCTTCAGTCAACCTTCCTTTTCTTCAAAGGACACTGTTCCCCTGTTGAAGTCTTACAAATGCTGAGCAGAATGGAAGGATTACCTCTTATATTCTACAAGCTATATCCCTGTTTATACGTCCCTGTGAGATGTTTGTCCATTGCTGCTCATACCCAATACATACCAGTGGTATTTACATTTCTTAGAGCTGCCTGAAAGTGACAGACATTTTCGAGTAAAATTAATGCAAATGTTTTTCTTAGCAGCCCTTTTCACCTATTTCCCAACCAGAATGTGTTAGTTTCTTCTGAAGTTATACAGGACTGGAAACCAAAGCAGTGAACACTGCTTTTATGTTAACACTCACTATGATAAAAACAGACATGGCATAAATAGGGGAAGAGGGAGAAATGAAACACATGAGATTTTAGTGTCCAAGAGAAAAAAAAGAGAAAAAAGGAGGGCACAAAATATATTGGTGAAATGGACTGTAAGAGTATAAAGGAAATGCTCTCATTACTAATCTCATAGAGGCCAGAAAAGTGCAGGGAAAAAAAAGAAGTATATGCAAAGAGAAATTAAAGATAAAACAATCAAAATGCTAAAAAGAAATAGTTTAAAATTAAGTACATAGAAATAGAAGAACATGCCTGTCATAAGCAGTTTGTTCTCTAACAATCTAGCCTGCATTGATAATACCTTATTCTTCAGTTGTTTTAAATCTCAAGCAGATAAATTTGATGGAAGTTTTTTTAAAACAACATGTCTGTATTTATTCAGAGTTTAGGTACAGGAGAAATGTAGAAAAGTTTCTTCTTTTCTCTCAATGATAGATACTTTTTCTAATTTTCTAATCTTGATGGAAAAAAAGAATTATTTACCTGGGTTAGCATATCCATCTCCCCAAGTAAATTGCTGAACATTTCATCTATGTCATCACATGGAATCTCCATCTGGAAAAAAAAAATTAAAAAAAAATCCACACTTGAGGAGTTATTTCAAGCCCAGCAATGCCAAAACCAGGATATGCAACATTCTTTTATATTGCATTCCCAATTAACTTCAAAACATCTGCTCATGACTTGCAAACATCTCTTCCATAGTTTAAAAATAATTATTAACAAGTCAGAATCTCAATCCCATATATGCTTAAAAACATATTTGGGCTCCACAGACATTAGGAGTTCCAACCACCTCCTTGTATTATGTACATTCCATAGGAAGTCAACAAACCACGGTTTTATCTTAAGCACCAAAGAAATACAACTAGTGAGAAACAAAGATGAAAACAAAGTCTGAGGTTAAGAAGTTCCTGAGCTTTGTCTCTTTGGCTTATATGCCTCATACAACACAAGTTTATTAGGTGTTATGTAGGGCAAGACTTGGTTATGATTAGGTATGTGTCTCAATATTTCCCCCGATTTTTTTCCAAATATATGTTGACTGGAAGAAGTGCAGTCTTACCTGACCTCAAGATACCTGAGAGAGAGCACTGAGATACAGAAAGTGGGTACATGCTGCATGACAGTAAATGGTGGCTCTTTGTGCAAGAGGAGTGAGGACAGCATCACACAAACTGGGGAGATACATCTTCTGTAATAATCCTCTTTCTCACAAATTTATTCCTCTGCAGCTAGAGTAGTGGTGTCTGACATGGAACACTTCCAGAGACAAGAACTATATATATATATTTTTTTTTTTTAATAGACTCAATGCAAGGTATTGAGAGCTCAGGTACGCATAACACAAGGGTTAAAACTAAGGTCAAACTTTAAACATGTAAGTAGTCCTACTGATTCACTGGGTTTGTGTGCAATTGTATTGGGTTTATGTGGCACAGCTTTGGCAGCAGGGTGCAGGGGCAGATTCTGTGAGAAGACACCAGGATATGCCCCCACCCCATGTCAGGGAGAAACAATAGTTCCAGCTGAGTCCAAGACAGACTTGGTGCTGGCCAAAGCCGAGTCCATCAGCAATGCTGGTGACACTGCTGCAACAACACATTTAAGAGAGGATAAAAATTGCTGCACACAAGCTGTGTGAGAAAGTGTGAGAGAAAAAAGCCCTGCAGACACCAAGGTCAGTGAAGAAAGGAGGGGTAGGAGGTGCTTCAGGTGCTGGAGCAGAGATTCCCCTGCAGCCCACGGTGAAGCCCATAGTGAAGCAGGTTGTTTCCCTGGAAGATCATGTCAGAGGAGACATCCACTGCAGCCCATGGAGGATTCCATCCTAGAGCAGGTGGAATTTGTGGGCCATGGTGTGTCCATACTGGAGGTGGCTGCCTATGGAACTGCAGCCTATGGAGAGGAGCCCACACAGAGCAGGTTTTCTGGCAGGACCTGTGACCCCTCTGGGGACCCTCACTGAAGCAGTCTGTTCCTGAAGGACTGCAGACTGTGGAAGGGACTCATGCTGGAGCCGTTCTTGAAGCACTACAGCCTGTGGGAACGTCCCATGTTGGAGAAGTTCATGATGGACTGCATCCCAAGGGAGGGTCCCCACACTGGAGCAGGAAAGCATGAGGAGGAAGAAGCAGCAGAGACAAAGTGTTATGAGTTGGCCACAATCCCCAAGTCCCATTCCCCTGTGCTTCTTGAGGGGAAGAGGTAGAAGAATTAGGAGTAAAGCTGGGGCTGGGAAGAAGGGTGAAGATGTTTTTCCTTTTGTTCTCATTTCTTATTATCCCACTGTTTTATTAATTGGCATTAAATTAAATTGATTTCCCTATGTTGAGCCTGTTTTGTTCAATGGTAATTGTAGATAATTGCCTTTATCTCAATCCATGAGCTTTTACATCATATTTTCTCCTCCTGTTCTGCTGAGGAGGAGTTATAGTGTGGCTTGCTGGGCACCTGGGGGACAGCCAAGGTCAACCCACCACAGCACCCTACACAATGGGGACCAATCTGATACAAAAAAAGCAATCAGCTGAAGACAGAAACAACTCTAATGACTACAAAAACTGCTTAAAAAGACGAGCAAGTATCCTGTTCTTCATTCTTAATGCTTTCCCTTTAATAGAGTATTTTGAGTTAAGGAACTACTCCATAGTTAAATTATAAAGGGCACAGAACCACTGAAGTCAGTATCTGTTGTTTCAGAATCATTTCATAGCATGTCTTTAATAAGATAATTAATATTGGAGCAAACTGAGCTGCTCTGCCTCCTCTGGACTTGGTCTTTCTGGCATCTACATAAACTAGACTGGCCTAATTTCCACTTGTCCTCTTACCACCTGTGTTACCCCCAGCACCAGAACTCATTGGGAGTAGACATGTACAGCCTTCATCAGGCAGGCTCAAGGCATATTCTACCTGCTTTAGACTTTTTTTTTTTTTTTTTTTTTTTTTTTGTAGCTAGTGTAACTAAACAAGGCACAGGCAAGTGGGAACTGGACTTCGAATTTTCACAGTTCTCTGAGGTCCTGGAAATCAAAGAATTAAAGATTTGGGAACTGGATGCTGTCAAAGACACTTTAATAGGATGTGGTTGGCATGGATGAGGGTAATGCTATGCCCATGTAACTGGGAACAAAAATCACACATGACTGAGTGAATGGAGAGCTCAAGTCATTCACCTCATTTCCAGCTGACAAACCCACACTGGATGGCTCACCCACTTTGTATGTACCATAGTCATCATACAGAGCTTTCTATATAAAATTTTGTTTCTGTAGATTCAGTAGTATACTGGTTGGGCAAATGATTACTGAATCTTGATTAATTTACTTGAATCAACAGCTCTGTAGTTTCCTTCACACCTTCTACTTGGAGAACAGATTTTCCTAAAAGGGATAATAAAAAATGGCAACTTACTTGATCAGGCAGAGTGAAGTCAGAATTGTTATGTGGAAAAAAAAACAACAAATGGAACTGCAGTTCATATTGACAAATATCTCATAATTGCTTAAATAATACTGAATAATTTTATGTTTTCCTGTTTTCTGATTTAGGGGAACAAAATATCTGCTGGAGGAATCTTATCAGCTCAAGCCATTTGCATGGTTTTGTATATTTTTTAAAATAATAACTAGATCTACTTTGAGGCAAAAGTCTTCATATTGGTTCTTCTGATAAACTACAGTCCTGTTTTTCTGTATTTCTCAGAAACTATAAAACTGGCTAAAAAAATTACTCTTGGGTTATAACCAGAAGACTCTCAGGAGGAAGAGTAAGAAAAAAAAAAAAGGGAAAAAATCCAAACCTAAGAACCCTCTTAAAGTAGTTAGCAAATAAAGGGTATGAAAACTGAGTTTGGGATTATAAAATATTTCTATTAAATTATGGGATTTTTGCAGGTTCTAGTAAATTTAGAGCTTCTTTCTTTGTGATTATATGATTTTCTGAATCTTCAGAAACATTTGGTTCACTTGAAAAAATAGTGTGCAAAGAATTCAGTAAAAATTTCCACAGTAAAATGGAGCTGAGTTAGTCACTGGTGACTTTTTCTTGTCAATTAAAATAAATGACATTTAATAGTAGGGGGTTATTTGACCTTAGGCAGGTGGGAGGAGAAGACCTCAACATATATTTTGAGAAGGAAATACGTCAATGTCCCTTTCACTGAACAGATATCCATCATGATCACCAGGCTGATAAAGCCACCTTGTCACAAAGCCATTGCCCCTATTAATATCTTTTTATTTCTCTTGAATTTCTACCAATTTGGCTTAGGGAGACAAAATTAACCTTATAATTACCAAATACCCCGAAAATATTTTTATGCTAAAACACACTTACTGTTCTCTTTAACTGATATGAGAACTCCCAGAAAAGCAAAAGATAATATTAGCCAGTCCCCAAAACGTGGAACTGCAAAAGAATGTCCATCCATTCTCCTCCTCTTTGATTCCTCTCCACAACCATTTACATTTCTTTCATATGATTGCCACAGCAGAAACAAACACACAAAGCAATATACACATTTGGGAACTATTCCATTTAAGGAAGATGTTGCTTAATTTTGGACAAGCAAATTATTTCAACTTCAATAAAAAAACTTGAATTTATTCAAGACAGAAACTCAAAGTGAAACCTGCAGATGTCTATGAACTATTATTAACAAAAAGGGGAGATTTACCAAAGGCTCAAGAACAACACTGAGTTTCATACTCAGTCCTCATCTATACACTAAACAGCAAATTTTCTATCAGGTTTTTATATATATAGAGTACTAACATTGGTACCTCTTTAAATCACTATTAACTACATGAAAAGGAAAAAAAAAGGCAATACTTTTACACAAAGTTTCCCATGATGTAAGATTTTAGGCAGAGAAAAAAATTAGAATTAAAATAAAAAGAGGAAATTGTGGTTGTCAAGATCAAACATACTAAAGAGGGGCTTATGGGTAGGTGTATCTTAGAAACCTAACCAATTTTTAAAGTGATTGATTAAAAAATTTGTCTTCTAGATCACTTCCTGAAGTTACACCAAGCATATACCAGGTCTTTTTATTTCCCCTGAGATTTCAAATTCTCAAATTTTCACTGAGCTCTCATGAAAACCCTTAAAAAAACAAAACAAAAAACAAAAAACAAACCAAACAAACAAACAAAACCCAACCAACCACCAACAAAAACCAGAATTCCAACATTTCTCATTCTGTATATCTCAGGGGTTGAGGCATTTTCCATTCTGTTTGCTATTCTAACCACCAAGTCTGACTATTCAGTTTATGCATATTAAAATCTCACAGGCTTATTTAGTACATTAATATTGATTCATCAATATATTTATTGACCTACCATTTACCAGAAGTTGCCTAAACCTTCTAGACCTATTTTTTTACCTTCTGAATTACAGCTTCATCAGCCTATATGCTGATAAAAAATAATTTAAGTCTAAATTATGAGCCATGAATAACAAATGCTTTGTATTTAATTGTACTCTTTGTACTTGTACCATCTTTGAATTTCAGCTTACCCAATGAAAAAAATTTGGTCTGTGTATATTTGTTCCTATTTCTCTTCTCCTGTTAGTATCTGACTTTTATAATACCTGTCTTTTCTCCACTACACTCCTCATGGCCATTCCCAAAGACCTACTTGCAGCCCCTCAGATGCCGCTGCGAAGGGGCCTCCAGCCATTTCCTTTTCCTAAGAACCATCCCTGCTGCCCTGGATGACAACACAAAGCTGTGCACAGATCCACACAAAACTTCTTCCATTTTTCTAAATATGTGCTCCGTACTTACCCTTATTTTGAAACTGAGATGCAAATTTCTACATTTTTTAAGCTATGGGCTAGAAGCTGGAAATAAGTTCTCTCACTTCTAACACCAGAGAAATTTGGCAAATGCACAGAAAGCAAGCCAGCCTACAAAGATGGATGAAAAACATTCTCTAGTCCAACTTGTGCTAGTAATACTTTGCTGACAGCAAATGGTTTTCCCATGGGGATGGTGCAGTATTCAAGGGCACCAAAATAAAACAAGGAATGAGAATGTTTAGATGTAAGAATGGCAAGGAGGCCCTTGCACTCAGTCTCAAGGTGCACACATTTAGCATTATGGACTGACAGATGGAGGGGGCACTGCCTTTCCTGGTCTATAATTGGAGCTGTGGAATTCAAATCAGGATAGGATTTCTGCATGGTTGCATACCTGTGTTAAAATATTAGAGAGAATAATAAAACAACTTTATTTTTTTAAGAATAATAAAACCAAAATTGTTATTTGCTCAAAATGGAATTGTTTGACAGAATCATCATCATTTGGCAGGAAGCTAACAGAATGAGTAGTAAAACAATGACACAAAATTGACCCTTCGTGAAAAAGAACATATTAGAAAATATCATGAAAGTTGACAAGGTGATCATATGGTGCAGCTCAAAAAAAAAAACCAACCCAAAAACCCCAGACAAAGTAATATACTAAGCAGAATTTAAACTGTTAGCATCTGATAGCTCTGAGAATTGCCAAAAGCCAGTTCCTTTCAACAGGAAGAGTGGTTTAAGTCACGTGGTGACAACGCTTCTGCACTTGCAATCTGAAAACAAGCTCAGACCCCTTGTGCAATACAGAACAGGAAACACCAACTGCATCACACAGGAGATTACCACCTCTGCAAATCGGTCTCAGGAGGTCTGATACAGTTCAATCAACCTAAGGGCTACAGACAAAAAAGGAATGAGGAACAACATGGTATCATTAGAACAAAGGCATATAGCAGATTCATGCCACAAACAGCATTAGGAACCAGTCTGCTTCATGATCTGGTGAACAGTTACAGAAACATTCTTTAACTTCAAAGCATTGTTCTTATTCTTAAAGTGTTACATATGCAAATAGCAAGGATAAAAATACATTATATTTTTACAAGTCACACATAAAGATGAAAAGCACACCTTCACCTCATAGTCCCTGCACTACAGTGTGTGTCAGAGTACCAAGTCAATCAAAATGAAAACCAGTTGTTCAACTACCCAGATGACTACTACCAGCACTGTAACTTCCTTAAATACCTTCTGGTGTGGAATTTAAAAAATCTTTACATTTTAGAGAGACCTGCCAGTAGCACAGTGATTAAATAATTCAAATCAGAGATTCACCCTTAGCTATGGCAGTAGATCATCCCATATCAATGCAAAAAACAAAAAACCAAAACAAATCTAGGGAAGCATGATGAAAGTTACAGAAGCCCCAGCAAAAAATGCAAAGCTGAAAAGAGGATAACTGCCTGTCATAGGAAACATAGGTGTGCAAGTATTATGATAAAAAAAAATATGCATTGAAACCTAAAAGAAAGCTATTGATGCATCATTTCTTCCTGGCTTATAACACAAAATCAATGAAACTGGAAGCCTACACAACTGCTCCAGGAACATGTGCACAGTGTAGTTACGAAATTCATCATCAAAAGTTGTGAGTTAGTAACTGAGGAGCTGCTTTTCTCCACAAGCAGTCATAGGCAGAAGTGCTATTGTTTCACACAGTTTCAGGCAAGGATGCTGAACCTCATATTTCAAGACCCCAAACAAAAGCTCCACCTGTTTAGAATCAGAGTAAAGCTTTCATGATAGACAGGTTATACCACACCTTCTGGCACAGGATCTCTTGTACCTCTTTCTGATGCATGTGAGATGCTAGTCACTGCTGGAGACAACTTGCTGGTCAAACTGACTGCAGGTTTCTAACAGGTTTCTAACAATGATTTTACAGTAGGTGTCAAAAAGAACTCTGACTACTCAAATGTCTCCTACATACTTAAGGCAGGCAGCATGGACTTTCCTTAATCATCTATTCCGTTGTGCCTAGTAAAATGTCCCTAACAGATGTTTAGGTCAATTTTTATTAAGTAGCATTAAAAAGAACATCTATCTATGCAGAATTCATCCTACAAGAATAATTCAATTATTTACTAATTCTAGGAGTACTAAGATAGGAAACTTAAGTTTTGAAGTGATGAAGTAGAAATGGTAGCTGTCCCCAAGCTTTCAAAGTATCAATCAGATTTGGCAGTTAGCACATTCACTTGTCTCTTTCTTACCTATGTAACATGGCTTTGTGACTCTCTTCTGTTATAATTAACAGAACCTCTGTGGGTCCTGTTCTTAAGGTAAGGTGGGACTGCAAGACTACTGAATGGTCCCAGAGGTTCAGTTATTAATATTAACTCATATTGTGAAAAGGATGGATCAAAAGCAATTAGACTGCTTCCAACACTACACTTACTTCGAATTTATGTAATTTTCCAAGAAAAAACTTGCACATGAAGATAACTTTGAAAGCAGTTTCTTACTCATTCTTCTGGGAAATCTGGTATGTCAGTGACTATACGTTTATCCCTAGCTGCAACTGCAATTGCATTGCATATTTATCTCAGGGATGGGTGTGGCATGTGGTAATGTTGCTCATGATGGAATAAGAGCAAGACACTAAAACACTAGGAGCTTCAGGAAAACTGATACAATTGTAAAGTGTCCTTCCTAATTTAAAAGTAAGTCACATTTGGCTTTGGATTAAAATTAAAACAGCAGATAAATATAACTGTATGAGAGAATCCTTTTCTAATGTTAACCTGGCACACTAGGGCATCTTCAGGTGACTGTGACATAAACCACAGCCCTGATTGCTCCAGATGTATTTTTACAAACACCGTGAAACTTCTTTTGACTCCAGTTGCCTTGTTATCTTGGATCAAGTGGCTCATAATGACTCTAGACTCTAGAAAGACTAAAGGCACTTAAGTTAACTCCAGAATTATCCAAGCAGAGGTAAGCACAAACCCATTTAGATAAGAGCAGCCCGAACTCTCAGATGTTTCTTCTGTTTCACAGAAACAGTACCTATGCCATTTATACAACTAAACCTCTAGCAAGCTTGTTCTCTTTCTTGCTGGTTTGGAAATCCAGGGAAGTCACTTCTATTACAGAAAAAAATCTGCAGTTAGGAATTAATTTGGAAGATTTTTTAGTCCAAAAGACCTGAAAGATACACTGCTTCACTTTAACAACAACAGCAGTTGTATTTTACCCTTGTTTTGCCAAGATTATAATAATAATTTAACCATCACAGCAACTCCCATGCATGAGTATACCAACTGAGCACATGTATACCACCATCTCTTTCAGTTAAATATATTTAAGCACTTCATTTTCCATTGGTGAGAGAAAGAGTATACCAACATGGGACCCTGTCCTTCAGATGGCTTTGCCTCAACATCCATCACCTCTATGCTCCCCAGACTCCCCTTCTCCTTCCCCATCCATTGTTCCAAGCACATGCTCTTCTTTATTCCACTCGCTGGGAGTGGTGTTTGGGAGAAGCAGCTGTGGGTCCTGTTGTAAGGGCAAGGTGGGACTGTAAGACTACTGAATGGTCCCAGAGGTTCAGTTAGGAAAGCCTGCAAAGAACAAGAGACTACCTAAAAGCTTACCCATGGTATGTCAGGAACAAGTTACTCAAGGCTAGAAGAGGGGGTAGCAAAAGGTTCTCATGCTAAGATGAAGGAAGACAGGAAGAACATTTAACCAGTGACAGGCAGCAAATGCTCTTGCTACAGAACAGGAGTGTAGATGGATACGGCATGCAGGCTGGGTACACCACAGATTCACTCTCAGCCACAGACAGAGTTTGGATCCTGGAGCTCCAGAAAATATATGCCAAGTGTACCTGAGCAGCTGGGGACTCTGAGTTAAAAGCACCTTATGAAAGGGAAAAAAAATCAGTATGAAAGCACAAACTCAGGGAGGAGAAAGATGGGAAGCAATTTGTATGTAACAGAACTTCACTTTTTAGCCTCATGTCAGCTCCTGAAGGGGACTGCTTTTCTCAGCTTTACTAAAGAGTAAATCACTGAAGATAAATTTTACCTGACTAAACAATCAGGTAGAATTTCTGGGTCCATTATTAACTTTCCACCTAGAAAAGCTGGTATTTTTCAATCTATATAATGCACAGCGACCACCAACAGCTATAAGCAGTAGGTTTCAGATGAAGATCTGTAAGTAATGTGAAAGAGTGGAAGTCACCATAAATGGGATATTTTAATGGCATGGCTGTGGCTACTTTACCACAGCCCAGCACAAAGGAAGCAGTTGTGGGAAGAAAACATAGCAAGAGGAAAAGAATCTTGTGACATTTCCAATACAATTTTTCCATTTCTGTAAGCTTTTCCATGAGGAGGAAATGCCACTGCTTCCCTCTCTTTTTTCCTTAACAAGTGGAGGAGGGATGGAACAACTGATCTGGTCAGAGACAGCAAATTCCTCAAGACACAAGGGAGACAAAGGAGGTCAATCTACTGACAGATATGAAAGGCTTTGCGGAATTTCATGGAAAAACATGGCTCCCATGGGACAAAACTGCAGTCAAATTTGTGCTGTATCCCTTCCTTGGACTGGTACTCACTGCCTCATTTCTATTTGCTTTCTCAAACATTATGTCTGCTGGCTTCCTCTCAGTCATGAAGATGGGGTCAACATAGCACAAAACTAAGCTGTAACTGCAGCAAGTATTTGGGAATGTTATCTGTGTTTGTGTTTTCAGTGTGCATTCTCAAGGGTTAATTCATATTAGGCCCTCCAAGCAACATGTACTGACCTTTTAAAAATAAGATTTCATCAAAACCATGAAGACCAGCAATGTAAACTTGTCTGATATGTATGATTATTTTTTAAATTGCAGTATTTTTTTTTGGCTGATATATCCTTCCTATTTCTGTGCTTCAATGAAATTCCCATAATAAGTGAGAGAGTGAGGGCTTCTAGTACTGTTAGAAAATACTAGAGAATCTCTAAAAGTATATAAAAGTCCTTCTCTCAAGAAGAAGAAAAGTAATCACGTGTCTGCTACCTGCAGATGCAATGAGAGTACAAAACCTGATCAACTAAGGCCACCAAGGAGCAAGTTTTGACTTGCATTGATGGACTTGATGCTAGCAGGTAACCGATGATTCTGTGAGCTTGTCCACTCCCTTGGTGAGCTGCCTTCAAGGCAGACACATTATTTTGCTAGAACTGAGGAGCTGGAAGGTCATTTGCAATTTTTGTCAGCAAAAGCATCCAAATGAGTGCCTCTATGACTTTGGCTCCTATGAATTGTCTCTATGTCTGATGGACTTCCAATGTTGCTAGAAGCAGATTTGCTCCCAGTACATCCCCACTGTCCCTGATAGGTGCTGGGTACAGTGACAAGATTTTCACTGAAGTTTTTGTTATATCAGTTGGATTGTCTGAGGCTAACTGAGAACTTTCTGTTACTAGTGTTATTGGCTACATAGGGTCTGCCCATCACTGATAGAAGACACACAAGGAGTTTCTTCCTTTATTATGTGACATATCACACTTTTACACACACTTCTTTAGATTACAAGCAAATACAGAGTGAAAGCAAAAATGAAAATACACTGAAGATAAGCATCTAGTGCAAAACGTCTCTCAGAAATGTCTCTGTATGCATTTCTAAACAGAGTATCATGGAAAAATTCGGTTCATATATACTGAACCTTCTTTTTCTTCTAGGATTCCTAATGTATCTACTCCTCAAAATACTAATACTCCCAGTAACTGTAGCCCTAACTTATTTGAGCCTAAACTCCTGGCATGCTGGATCATACTCAACAAGAAGAAAGGTGCCGAGTGCAGACTGAAGTCACTTCTGGTCTAATTATGAGAGCAATTAGCTAGTCACAGGTCTAAAGGATGGCTTTACTGGAAGAAAGGCTTTGAAACTAATGACAGAATTAAACTTTTTAAACAGTTGTTATTGAGCTAGTTTGTGAATTCCCATATGGAAGTTTTAAGTCAGATAAAAATAATTTATGTTTCCTTTTCATTCACAGACCAGGAACAATGCTATAAATTAATACTGAGGGGTGGTGAGGAACCCACGTTCACTTATACTCATGTAGATGCTCAAAAGTCTTCCACAGGAACTTCAGAAGAACACGGCACCCCAGGCTCTTTCCTCCACCTACAGTGGCAGCTATACTGTTACTATTTGGAGTAGCCACGAATCCATAGGCTCGATGCTAAGGAAAGCTGCCTAAAATGCCTGCTTTTCCAAGAGCAATTTTACTGTATCATGGATCACACTTCATCATGAAATGACAAATGGTGGAGTTTCTACAACATATGCATCTGCTCTGGTCATTCCAGGCTCTTTTTAGTCAATGAAGGGAAAGAAAGGCAATTTTACAGACGATGAATCATGGTAGCTGTCTAAACAGGGCAGCTGAACCAAGTTTTAGCAGTATCTATCTCTCTCCATGGGCTGCAAAGGTAACTCAGAACCCCAGCTGACTAAAATGCTAAACTCTAAAGCTGGGTAAGGAGGGTCCTGCCTATTAAGTCCAAGAAAAGCTTTGGAAGGCCTCCATGGCTGTAAGTTACCACTGTCACCAGAGACCTTCCTAAACAAACAAGCTAAGACCTTTACAT
The DNA here is from genome assembly GCF_003957555.1 of Calypte anna. Taxonomy (NCBI): domain Eukaryota; kingdom Metazoa; phylum Chordata; class Aves; order Apodiformes; family Trochilidae; genus Calypte; species Calypte anna. The sequence continues at coordinate 17,270,778 of NC_044245.1, forward strand.
TGTTGCAGGCAAGTAAGAAAGCTCATTTTCACTTTCATCCCAGATCTGCACCTGACTACATGAAGTCAGATGAGCTTACAACAAAATACGGCAAGACACACTGAAATGAAAGATGAAAATAAGGTCTGTGGGAGAGAAAAACACATGTAGTTTACAGAGAGAGCAGGAAAGGACAGGGATATCTGAATGATGTGCAGGGAAACCAAATTCAGCTACATTCCTGTAAAGCCACTGCTAAAACGAAGTCTTTCTAGAAAAACCGTATTCCAAGTTCTTTTCAAAGGACATTTGCTTATGAATCTGCAAGTGAAAGTTTGTAACTTTGTAAAGTTAGTGGAGACAAATGAATAGGAGCCTACACAGGTGGAGCAAGTTACCTAGTATAGCCCTCTGGCACTGGGCCCGACCTATTTTTCTCTGATGAAACAGATAATACTGAATCAACTCTGGAAACACTAAATTTGCACCAATGCAAGGTAATTAAGTAACAGAGACATCAACAGAGCCATATGTGAAATAAATTTTTTTTTAGAAGCAAGGCAGGAAAAGATGACAAAACATACATGTCATCTAGTTAAGGAGAACTAGAACCAAAGAGGAAAAATTACTGCCAAAATCCAGCAAACAAAACTTCTGAGCAGTAGAGTCAAGCTGAAGCCATGCTAGTCATAGAATCAGAGTAACATAGGGTAGAAAAGGACCTCAAAAAGCCAATCTGTCTGTCCCAGTTTGGTGGTACTTTGCATACCTTGCTTACTGGCTGCTTTGCCATAACCACACCACCTTCTTACACGATTAGTTTAAGACTGGTAGATGAGCACATTCACACTGTGTATTTTTTGGCCACTCGTGCCAGGCCTCTTGGTCTGCAGTTTTTCATGCCTGCCCTCACTTTTCCAAGGCAGGCACCTGACACAGGGAACTGTGAGTTCCCCAGGATCCCACTTGCCTCCAGAGACTGCAGGGGAACTACTGCAATCCTGCCTTGCAAACGACTCATGCCCCTCTGGGTCTGGGCACACTTCAGGTCCGACTCAAACGAACCCTACCCAAGGGAACATACCAGTACCGGGACCAAGCGCGGCAGCACTAAACCCCGTTATCCCATTTCAGCCCATTTCACGTGTGCCGTCGGAAGACTCCCTGTGCCGAGGGGAGAGGCCCGTCTGTGAGAGCTGTCTCTCTCCCGAGCGGCGAGGCGGCATGCCGGGGGACAAGCCGTGCCCACTGAGGGGTTTATCGCAACTTCCCACCCCAAGCACCGGAATCCTGCCGGAATGATTTCTCACCACAGCGCACAGGACAACTCGTGCCCCCGCCACGCCACAGCCGGGCTCCCCACGCTTCCCGCCGCCCTCCCACCCCGTCGGGGTCCCGGGCTGGCACTGGGGGCCCTGGGGGTTCCGGTTAATCCCTCTTACCTCGGCGGGGGCGGCCCGGGGCCACCGGCTCCCGGAGGCGCCAGAAGCAGGAGTCGCGGGGTGGCGGAGCGGCTCTGCTCAACCCCTGCGTGGCCGGAGTTCGACCTCCCAGCGCCTGTGGGGAACTGGGGCCGCTTCCCGGGCTGCCGGGAGCCCCGGGGCGGCCACCTCCAGGGGAGCCGCCCCGCTGCACGCAGCACCACCCCCCGCCTGGGACCCGGGGTCCGCCGTTCCGAAGCTCCTGGGCGGGACACTCGCTTCCCGGGACTTTAACCCCGAGCTGCGGGGCAGGGGGAGCGGGGCCTGGTCTATGCTTCTCCGCGCAAGGGCTTGCTGCTCGATGCTGACTCGAGAACTGCCAATAGCCGGGTCCAAGGTGTCCCCTCCGCGCTGTGGAGAGGCTTCCTTTTCCCTGGAGCCTTAGGGGCACCCGGGCTGGCCGCAAAATGGAGCCCGAGACCCGCCCTGCCAAGGCTTGCGGTGCTGGAAGCCCAGGCGGAGAGTACTCGCAGAGCTCCGGGGTCACCTCAGCCGGGCCGGTGACTTTTGGCTAGGTTGTGCTGTCAGACAGGTTCTCTGTTCATTGACTTTACATATCTTTTAAATAATACATCTGCAAGGCAGAAAATTACTTCCATGGTAATTTTACATCATTTTGTAGCATCACAAGGTGCTTTGAAGCACGCTTAGATGTTATTTACCAAGTAACTAGTACAGTTCCGTAAAGGTGGGGAGAAAAAAAAAAAAAGGGGGTTTCCATCTGAAGTTAAAAAGGAAAATGTCAGAAAATTCAGTGCGGCCTTCATGGGGTTAAATGTCAAGTGAAAAATATGAGATTCTAAGTGTGGCAGATGGCATGCAAACAGACCCCTCTCCTGATTTAAAATACTATTCTCATTGTGTGTATCTTTGCCAAATCAATGTTTCAGCTGATTTTTTCTTATGTATATCTAAGACACTGACATTAAAGTGGAGTGACTAAGATGAAGATGTCGCCATCTCTGACTTCTGCTACTTCAGTTTATAAAAGTCATCAAGTAGTTCAGCTTAATCATGTGTTTACAGGCAATTTATATTAAAGCACCAGATTTTGCTCCGAAGAAGCCAAGAAATCCCATGTTATGGTCTTTCAGCGCTGCTGGAGATAAAATAATTATAGCAGAAGGAGGGTAGCATTTTAAATTTTGCACAGCAAAGATGTTTCAATGCTTTAAAGGGTAATTGCTTTGAAAAATTCCAGCTGAGACAGCTCAGACATATTTTAGAATACATTTAGGGAATAGTACATTGTTCTGCTCGTATTATTTAAAAAAACCCAAACAAACAAGTAATTTCACTGAGAAGCTGGCTAAAATTTACCAGAGACTTTGCTGAGGTCAAAACTGTGTTTGGCCAAGCACATGAAAATTCATCTAAATTTGACAAACTTCTAGTTGTTGAAAAAACATGCACATAATTAAGAAACAGTAATTAGTTCATCATCTTGGGAGTCTGAGATCCCATGGATACTGCATATTCTTTTTGTTGACTTTCTTTGCAGTTTCTCCTTTTGGCTTTTTGGATCATTATGGTGTCAAGAAAAGAAGTAGTTTCAAAAGATCAATTGACAATTTTTTCTTTTCAGATTATAAATCTATTTTGAAATTAACACTTTGCAGTGAACACCCTGCATGTATTAGGGTGATAATATTTGGCGGTGCATTTTGTTGTCAAATAGTGTTTTTTTCACTTCTACATGAGACCTACCAGTTACATGGCCACACCCTGATCACACCAGTGGTTTCACACTCATTTGGCTGTTGCTGAAATGCATGACCAAGATATTTGTTATGATACTGTAGAAAACATCTGTTCTGCTTGTATGAATGAGCTTTTGTTTTCTCTGTCTCTAGATTTATTCCTGTCCTCTCCAAGTATCCTGAAATAATCCTGAGAAAGTTGAATGGCAGTATTTCCATCTCTTCTTCTACCTGGCTGTAACAGATTGGCATCATGCTTTCTAAGAGGAACAGTGAAGATGTGAAGGGCAAATCTCTAGAAAGCAAGGAGGAAATAATAGAAATCCCAGAAAATCATGAATGTTATCTAAGGAGTTTTGGGGCTGAATCAGGAGCGTGAGCATTTTGTTCCAGTGGGATGGGTGGAGGCCACCATGTATTCATAAGGAAGAAATGTAGTGGGGAAACACTGCTTCAGATATGGGCTTGATTAAGAGTGTTAAAGAGAGGCAAAATTTGTGGCAAAAGCAAGTGAAAATATATAATGCTTCCTAAATTGTTTTCTCTTGGCTAAAGTGACCATGGAGCAGAATCCTTGCCCTGAATTCTGGCCTTCCATTTTGCTCTTCTCCAAAAACTTTCCATTTTCTAATGGAAAGAAGGGACAAGCACCCCACCCACATTACAATTGCATGTTTCACAGCAGTTCCATGACTCAAGACCTAACACATGCAATTACAAATCATTCTTTTCTTACCATGGGGGAGTAGATCACGGGTTAGATATGCTGTCAGTGTACACCCTCAGTTTGGAGCAGCTTTACAAACTTCCACAGTCCTTTTGGCTTGCATTTCATTGTAATATAAGTTTCTATAAAGCAGCAGGTAATACAGACTTGAAACAAAACATCTGTTTTTGAAAGGGAACAAATAGATACATTTCTAGAGTCAGGAAACCAATGCTTCATTGGCAAAAAAAGCAATGCTTTGCCACATATGACCTCCCTTAAGTTTTATTGACATCATGTTATACACTGATAATGATTCTAGAGATGGAACTTCATTATTTCCACTGGGTGAATGTGACACTATGGTGAGTAGGATCTTACCTTCCCAGAATAATTCATAGGCCTCAGTGTCATGAATGGAAAGGCTGCAGATATGTTAAATATTGCCAAGTCATTGTGGCACTGGCCAACAGTAAAAAAAGAAAAATATTAATCTATAAATTAATTATATCATTTTTCATAGCAAGACAGATAAAGCACAACTGAAACTTTGTTTGGTTTGTTGTTATTTAAACAAAGCTTTAAAATGATAAAGAATCTAATATCCTCTTTTCAAAAAGTACTCCACAGAAACTGTAAAAATTTTTGGTCCATTGACTGGATGATCCTCTGGGGTGCACCAGATAATTTCTTTCACTAAGGCATCATTTTTTTCTGAAACCTTAAAGAGGTTGCAATTCGTGTGAAATAAATCACAGCACAGCATCAGTCTACGTTCTGGAAAGATTAGTATCTCTGGAATCTTCCCATAAGATACGGCCAAGAGCAGAAATAGGGATAAACAAATAGCAACTATATGTCTTACGTTCTTCCAATAAGAATTAATTCTACTTGAGGCTGTGTTTTTTTAATATCCCTTTGGGATTGTGCAATGCCATAGAAGACCTGTAAAGCATAAAACTTACTATAAGAGAGATGGGAAGTTCTCATTTAAGAGTTTATGTGGAAGAAATAACCAAAAATAGCTCTTGAAAAATTATAGAAAACCAAATCTAAATACAACTGTATTGAATACAGAAGCTAACTAATTCTTTTAAATTAGAACAATGAAGAAGTTAAACTCATTGTGCTAAAGAGCAGGTATTTGGCCAAACCAAATTCTTTCTGCCTATCTTTCCTTACATCCTTTTAGCAACTCAGAACTAATAATATGATTCTTATTCCATAACTATAAATAGGAAAGATTATTTGCATTGATCCTTACAGTAGAAAAAAAAAAACAAACCAAAACCTATACCGGGATGAAAGAAACCATCATCAGTGAAATTAGCAATTTCACACTTAACTCCAGGAAACTGGGACAGAAGTACTTCTGAAAAGTTTGTGGTCAAACCTTGGTTACTGGAATTCTGCTCACTGTGACAATTAGAGGGTGGATTTCCACTTTTTCTTCAGCTTACATTTCTGTGTATAAAATGCGTTCAGACAACTATATATCCAGGCTTAACACAGTTAAAATTTCAAAAGCCTTGATTCAACAGCTAATGATGCCTGAGTGAGCTTTTTCCCCTGGTTCAATTAGTTTTAGATCAGAGCCTAAGTTTTCCAGCTTTTAAGTATCAATACCACTCTGTATATATCAATATTTCTTGTAACTGTTATATAGAGTGGATACACACCCCTTTCTGTTCTTAAAGTCTGTTCAAGTCAGCCCACTTCTTCACTGTGAGTGCTGAGCATCCAGCACAAATTGCATCTGAGGTATGAAAATCCTGACGACCATTTCTTGTTTATTAGCTTTATTAATCTTATGAATAAGTGAAATTGTCTGCAATACTGAAAGGAAACCTGTAGATGTTGTGAAATGGAATATCGAATCTCGTCTAATTTATTCAGAATGCTATTTGTTATTAAACAAAAGAACTATAACCCGAGGGTCTTCATTTGAAAATGTCAGCATTTATCATTAACATTATTTCTTTGGCTTTAGATGATAGGATTTTAGCTATTGCTCAGAGCAATGTGTACAAACTCTAGCTTAATGAGAAGCATAATTTTAAACTGAACATTTGATTTTATTAATGCCATGTGTTAGATTTTACATGTGGGACAAACTAAGCATGATACCAGGAATGTTTTGAAAGTTCTTACTGAAGTGAGTATAAAAGATACTTGAATACAAAGGAAGAAGGAATTCACTGGCTCCATTAATAGAAATAAATTAATGATGTATTTTACTTATTCCAAGCAGTTCATCCCTTCTCTTTACTCACTTCTTTCCTTTTATTTATTTCACTATGCACTTCTGTTCCTGATTTTTAAACTGTTGTAAGAGTGATTTACACAGATAGAATATTAATTTACAGTTTCTTGTATCCGAAGGTCAACCTGTGTTAACTTATGTGAGAACCAGCACTGAGGTTGGTTCTCTTCTCACACCAGTGGTAAACTTTCTCCTTTACTTTTTCTGCCTTGACTGCTCAGTTAGACTCACATGAATTTTAAAATTTGCTCCATTGCCTGAATGTGTATTGAAAGCCTTTGAAATACTTGACAGTCTTATTTTGACTATATAATAGTAGTTGAAAACAGCTTCCTAACTTTATGTTGAGATTTTTCTTCTGTTCTTCAGGGGTCAAAATTAACCTCTACCATGTTGACTTTGCACTTGCCCCTTTTGGCTTTTTGGATCACTATGGTGTCAAGAAAAGAGGTAGTTTCAAAAGATCAATTGGAAATTTTTTATTTTCAGGTTATCCAGAAGTCTTTTTTGAAATCAACACTTTGCAGTGAACACCCTGCATGTATTAGAGTAATAATATTTGATGATGCATTTTGTTGTCAAATAGTGGGTTTTTTACTTCTACATGAGGCCTACCAGTTACATGGCCACATCCTGATCACACTGGTGGTTTTCACACTCACACCCTATAACTTTCACAGTATTTTGCAGAAAGCTTTAGGAAAATACTGGTCAGTGTTTTTGCGTGCCAGAAAGTGTCCTCAAAATCTGAGCATGTATTCACTCATATTTCTGTCTCATTGGGTAGTTTTCAAGTTCAAATTCTGGGTTACATGTTTTTTACATGCATTTGATTTTCCGTAGTTGCATGTCAATATTAGGCTGCACAGTGCTCTGCTAACTGTAGTAAATATGTTTCTCTCTCAGAGCACATGTATAGTGTACAGCATTTGGCCAGTCTTAGCACTATAAAACAGACGTATTTTGTTTACTGATGTGAAGTGAGAAGTGAAGGTTTTGCACAATCACTTGTTTCCCATTAGTGTATGCACTGACAGCAAGAACTAATGGAAACTTTTCCACTAAAGATGGAGACCAGTGACAAGTGGTGTCCCTCAGAGGTTCGTACTGGGACCTGTACTGTTCAATATTTTTATTAATGATACAGACAGAGGGATCAAGTGCACCATTGGAGAGTCTGCAGATGACACCAAGCTGAGTGGTGCTGTCGATAAGCCAGAGGGATGGGATGCCATCCAGAAGGACCTGGAGAAAGTGGAGAGGTGGGCCCAGGTGAACCTCCTGAGGTTCAACAAGACCAAGTATAGGATCCTGCACCTGGCTTTGGAACAATCCACACTGTAGGTACAGGTTAGAGGATGAAGTTTTAGAAAGCAGCCCTGCAGAAAAGGACCTGGGGATGAAAAGCTGGACATGAGCCACCAGTGTGCACTTGCAGCCGAGAAGGCTCTTCGTGGCCTGTAGTTGCTGCTGTGAACAAAGCAAGAGTCAACATGAGACTGTCCTTCCATTATGCAAAGAAATTACATTACCCCATCTGTGGCCAGTTGCATCACTTTTACTGAAGACTGTGATCTGGCATGATTCACAGGAGTATAAGACTGCATGATTTATTGAGATACATGCAGTAACCTAACAGAGTTCTCCAGATAATGGTGATAATATAGTTTTCCATAAAATACAAGTCAAATATGAGCTCTATTTGAATGTAATAGAATCAATAATATGCAAAAGAGGAACTTGACAATAGCATTGTGCTTCCTGTGATAGCCTTTAAAAATATTTTAGTAGGAGGAAGTGAATTCTCACTTCCTTTTTCATTTAATAACTCAAGTTTTTACACTGCTCAGTTGCCATATATTTTTTATATTATTTTTAGACTATGGTTATAAACAATATTCTAAATACTGTCATATTTTCCTCAAATGATAGTTTTGAGTTTCCAGTTATTAAATATTTGTATTCTTGCCTAGTGACACAGCCATCTGCTAACCACAACAGAGGTTTCTGTAAGAGTAAGGAAAAGTAAGCTTTGACCTGGCAACAGTAGTGAAAATCTTTACACAGCTAAAGTGTATCAGCAAGAATCTTATGCCTTACTAGTCTTCCATGTTCCTGGGGATGAGAGTTCCTATGTACTAGCTATGTCTATGGAAATTATAAAAGTTTCTTGCAGGACACATTAAAGCAGGATGTGGCTTTGGTTTGGGTGTAAAATTGTTGCAGAAGGTATTTCAAATAGTGTAGCTTGCCTTTGAGAAAACTGTTCCTTATTCTCCAGAAATATGATAAGCATGAAAGATCTTTTGGCTGATAATGCCCTGAAAGTAAGCAGATTATTTTCTCCAATAGACTTAACAAAAAACTTCAAGCTCTAAACCAATTTTTTCCAGGATTTCATGCAAAAGGAGTGTGTTCTGGTTCATGGAGGTATTTCAGCAAAGCAGCCAAGGATGTGCTTGTCCCATGTCCACCATGTCTGTTGTTTATACTCTGTGCTTTCATTCATGCTGAATTTTTTTGATTCTTCCTTTTTGCCTCACTAACACTGTTCTCACCTCCTGGATTAGCTCTGTACATAGTTCAAATTGTTTCTGCAGTCTTCACACTCCACTCTCAGTATTATTTTTGCTCATTTTCAGAAGAAAACCCTTTTCAGCAGCATTTAGGTTTCCCCAGCTGTCAGAGGCCTTTCTAAGTGCTGGTAGCAGAAGCAGAGTAGCAAGTATATGTACTAAATTGTCCCTGAAGAATAAAATGTGATGGCTGTTGTAAATTTTAATAAAAGGGCAATAGAGAGATGAGAGTTGATGATTCTGTAGGGAGAGGTTGTGTGTAGAGTCCAGAGAGGGACTTGAAAATGAAAATCAGAAACTTGTCTTTGATATTTGCCAGAGAAAGAGAATAAATGAGAACGGAAAGACTGTGTCTGGAGGACCAAATAGAAGGATATGAAATAAGAGTCTTGCTTCAAGGTTTTACATATGGAAAGAGGGTACCTATTTAATTGCTGCAAAGAAATAATCAGCTATCTGTAGACACAACTGGTCAGGGAGGATCTGGATATATGTCTGAGTCAAAGGTGATTCTCAAACAAATACTTTCTTAAATCTCTTAATTTGCTCAACTTGAGCCTGAGTTGACATCTGGATGAACAGAAAAGTTGAAAAGCATACATTGCAAGTAAACCTGGACAATACAAATGTGCATTCCAGCTGAATTCTGCAACTGGCATGCTCTGATTTTTTAAGCAGTCAGTATTGTCATGTACATGGCACGCACTTGATGTGTTACTTGTAAGGACTGTGAAAAGTGAACTCTACACTTTGCTCTGGTGGTAAAGTGTTGCAATGGTACTAGGGCTTTCAGAGCCAATGCCTCATTTTTCAGTGTAACATTTTTCTGTATTTACTTTTCCTATGAAAAAAGAATTCCTTGCCTTATGATGCAGCCATACAAAAGGAAGGTGCCATTTATATGAGCATAATCCAGAAAAAGTCTTAAACTTTGCAACTTTGTAAATATGTTCTTGTCTTATAAAGTAAAGGTAGTCTTGCTTGACAATACTATATACCACTTTTCCTCTGTAAGGTTTGTGTAAAATGAAGTGTAATCCTCTTAAACCAAAAATTAACATTTCCATAGGTTTAATCTCTCTACAGGCTTCTTACAGGACTCTGGGCCTTACTTTCCCCAATGTATCTTCCTCAAACATTTATAGAGGGTAAGGAAGCCTGGTTTTTCCCTTAAAACACAGAAGAGTCATAATAAAGCAATGGAGAGTGAGAAGGAGCTAAACAAGGGTTTGGAATACCTGAGTTGATTTTCTGAGACTGGTCCTGGAAATTTTTAACCAGGTTACTATAGGCATTTAAAGCCACTTAAAACTGTCAAAAGAGCTAAATGTTGCCTTGGATTAAAAAAAACTCATTAGCTATATGATTGTGCCTAAATGCCTGGAAATTTGTATCTTAACAGTCTAAATCAAATTCCTATGGATGAAAAATGGTGAGGAAACACTTTAGGTCCAGATGTATGCTGTGCATACCTGCATCGGATTCTTCTCACAAACTCAAAGGGTTAGGTAGGTGATTTAACCACAGCACAGAGATTCCAGCACAGCTCCTGAAAATACTGAGCAAACACAGGATGTAAGTGAAACTAGTGTAGTACATAAGAAGAAAGACAGATATTTAGCCTGCTGAACAGCCTTTTTCTTTATAGAAACAACGTTTTTGCCAGATTAGTATTATTTCTAGAAACAGAGGCCAAAAAAAACACTCTTCTTGGACTCTCTGATGAAAATCTATCTTGAGTAGAATAAACTCAGCTGGGTCTTGATCAATCAGTGTTTGAAACATTTCCAGTTTGACTGTTAATGTGGGTTTTTTTGCCAAGATCTTAGGCTCTAAATTTATTTTAGATCTACATTGTTGAGGAAGTCTTTGTAATTGATCCTAGCCTATTTTTAGGATTACCAAAATAAGGTCTTGGGTCTTGATGGTCGGCAAGTAGCCATACTGAAAAAAAGATCCATGAACATCTCACAGCTTGAAGCAAAGATCAATGTAAACTGTTTACAAAGGGTGTTTGAGAGACCACCAAACACTGGACCATTATTGAGGAGAACCTTGTGAGTTACTGTGCGGAATTCTGCACTAAGATCCAAAGGAGCTAATTTGCTTTAGTTCCTTTCCTAAGAAGAAAACTGAATTATTCTCACTGATAGAAAAACACTAAGAAATAAGCTAATATGCAATGTTTGCTGCGAGAGGTTTCATAATAGGTTGGAAAAAACAAAGAGCACCTGATTCACATCTGTAGTAAAGCTCATTCACATGGGGTAATTGAAGATCAAGTCTACAGTATTTAGTAGCTTAAACAGTCTTAATTTAGTTATCTTTAAAAGACTAACCCCCCTTTTTTTTTTTAATTTCTAAAATTTAAATTTTTAAAAAGTGGCTGTGACAATATTACTACTGGAGTTTTCTTCTCATTTTCACCCTAAACACAAAAGGCCCAAAGATGTGTTTCCACTTTTCTTGTAACTTTGGCTTTTTTGACATATAAAATTATCTGGGACCTAGCTGTCTTCTTTTTTTGTTTGCTTGGCAGCCTTCTCTTTGGTGATATTTTTCAGCACTTCTGATATAGAGACAACACTCAAGATTTTGTAATTTTCAGTTCCAGTTTCAAGCCCCATTTTAACACTTATTGTACCTTTGTCTAAAGCAAAGCAGAAACATTATCAGATATATACCTAAAGAGTCTCTAGTTTGTAGTGCTCTCTGGAAGATTTCATAGCTAACACTTTCCTTGGTTAGATTAAATTTCTTCATTGTTGGCCAGTGCTTGACTAGTTATTATTTCTGAGCTTTAGACATAAACTGATATGAGGGAACATTGCCAAAACTTTTTCAAAACATGAAATATCTAATTTCAAAAGTAGTTGTTTTTTTTAATTTTTGTTTTTAAATTTAAGTTTCAAGAAGATTAATCTTAACAGTATCCAGCAACTAAAGTAAAACAGAAAAATTACCATCTTGTCCTATTTCCATATTGTTAGATCTCATAATGTTAGATCTCTTAGCCCGTTCTTTATAACACAAATCAAAAAGGCTTTGTGCTAAGCCAAACAATTTTTGCTTTGGAAAAGCACTGTTTTGTGATTTGAGGACTTTTAAAGATAGATGATTTTAAAGGTCCAAGTCTTGCACTCAGCAAGCACCAGATTTTCTAGGGTTAGGGTCTGTTTTTTTTCTACTGTGTTGGTTTTCTGCATGAAATCCTTGCACCATTTATAGATCTGGGTGCTTTACTTTTGATTTTAGTAGATACAGGATATTTTCCCCATTTTTCACTTGTATAACCTTTAAAAAGTATTTTACTTCACCGTCATCTCTTTGAGCTCAGGGCTCTTTGATGTTCCAGGAGTAGCTGGTACATTTTTTAACCCAACCTATACCATACGATGTAGTGGAACAAAACAATCAGACGCCTCTGATTACCGAGAAGTGGGTGTGAGCCGGTATCAAATCCACCTGTGCCCAATCAGGGCAGGCCCCCTATTGAGCATGTGCAAGACCAGGGGGCCAATAAAAGGTGAGGCTCACACCCACTGAGTAGCTCACTTCTGAGCTAGTCAAGAGAGTGTGCTGGTAGCTTGCTGAGTGGCAGACCAATCTTGCTAGTTCCGCTTTGGAGGCAATAGACTTAGACCACAGCTCATGAGTCTATATCACGACACCGAGAAGGACTTGAGGCAACAATCCCTGAAGAAAGATTTGTCTTGCTACACATCCTGCTACAATACTAAAATATGGTGTAGGTAAGATATGGTATGGTAAGATGTTCACTTTCATAGGGGCCATGGAGTTTCATAGGTGGTAACCTGCTAGTGATTTATTTTATACCAAATATTTAATACATAAGCATATTAAAAAATCAAAGTTTTAATTAAGGCTGCAAAATAAAATTTTCATGACTTAGGAAATGCCAGAATTAAGGCTGCTGGTGTAAATTAATGTCTGACATATTCTTTGCATGTAATGTATAAGTTTTCGTATGGCCTCTACCCATTTTTTCCATAGACTACTGCCAGAGGCAAAAACCTACCTGACTATTTATTGGTCCAAACAGCTGAAAACTCGGAAAAGTATAAAAAATTCAAACCAAATTTTATAACAGAAAAATCTGAGACAGTTTTACCAGTAAGTGTTAGTTTCTGATTCTCTCACGATAAAAAAGAAAACAGGTTAGATTTGAAATTAGCCATTAGAAACAATATATAGAAAGAAATAAAGCAGTTAATATGAAACAGTCAAGTATCTTTTGCACTAGATAACATTTATTTAAAAACATTATTTATGTCCAGCATGGGACCCTGCTCCACAGTTTACATGAGCCCAAATGTACATTATTGTGATGTCCCTCAAACACACCTTCTTCTCCTAGTAGAAGACCTATATGAAGGCTTGTGAAAATGATAGGGTCTTCCAAAACTTATTTCTAAAGTTATTTGAGACAAATCTTTTCTCACCACTTGCATGCTGTTCCAACTAGCATGGTACAGGGATCCTATGGAAAAAAGACAAACACCTTGTTAAGGTGGCTTGATCAGGAGAATTTCTGGGCAACCTGGTAACCTGTGTTTGACTGTAAGCCTTCAAATTAGAATGCAAAAATCTCTGTCCTACAGATTCTAAGTATGAACACATGGACAAGAACTCTGTGCTGCACTACTAGTGCTCACATGAGGCACTGATGGAGTACAATCATCAATTAGGAGAAGATGACCCAAAGATTGTGAATTCAGGAGACTGAGACTTGTAGTACTGAACAAATACTGATCAGCTAATGTAGCCAAGACTCAGATGCTTTTATCACTGTGTCATCCAGCTATGAATGCATCTTGTTGGAAACACCTTTTCTTTTGGAATATTTTCTGTCAAAAGTTGCTGGTTCGTTGAGAGTGAAACATTTTACAAAAGCTTATCTCAGTGAGACTTATATTGGAATACAGATAAATTTTTATAGTTCTCTGCTAGGTGGGTCAGCTGCCAGTTTTTTGCTCAGTCAATTCTAGTCCTGTATGATGGCCTCTTCCTTGTCCCAGGGATCCAGGGAATACAAGTACCTCATGGGATTCAGGGGCCTAGAAGAAATTGCTGCTTTTTGGAAATGCTGTGAATCTTTATTTGCCAATTAAGTTCTGTTTTCTAGAAAATATTTAACAGCTATCATTCTAAATTGGAGCAAAATAAGTTTTCACAGTGGGGAGATTTCTCAGAAATCTGTGACATTTTCTAACTCTGAGCAGCCTCTAAGCATTTGTAGTATGCTCCAGATACAAAATCTTATAACAGGCAGTCTGTGAGCCTGAAGGCTTATCCATAGGGCAGATACATCTCACTTGAAGGAAGCAGTTACAACACAGAGCACATCTGCAGAGCTACGTGCAGCCCTGTGAGCCAGTGTGGAGCAAATTATCACTTCAGTACGACACACTGGGCTCTGCTGTGCAGAGAAACTACACTGGGCTGCAGAAAAAAGTGGTATCACTAGGCTTTCAAGCTGTGGTGTGGGCATTCTCCTGATCAGCTACAGTACAATTAAGAGCTATATTGTGAAAAGGATCTAGTTTTCTATCAGAAAAACATTTGTATTGCCTGTCTTTTTTTAAAAATTGTTTTAACCATAGAGGTATAACTTACAAGGAATAAACTTGTAGTATCAGCCTTTTTTCCAGCTCTCAGTACCCATATGTCAAGGTAGGTTGACTTTTTGTACAACTTAGCAACAGTAAAGTATATCCTTTGAACTACATTATGTCCCTGTTTTATTGTTTGCATGAAAACCTAGTATCTCTGTGTTTTGTAATTGTCATTATTCAATGTGGTTTCTTTATCTTCTCTGTTTGGTCCACTTTGAGTTTACATTTCTTTCTCAACCAGATGCAAAACTGTTACCTGTACAGGGAGGACAGTCTAGACATCTAAAGGAGGTTGGCTATCTCACAAGATTTGTTGTCAGTTCTTTAGGGAGGACATAGCAGAGGGAGGTACTAATTCAGTGACATGGCACTCTCTCTCTGTTTATCTAGTTGTTCAGTCCTCTAAGGTACGGCTACAGGCAAATTGATCATCATGGATATCATTACATGCCATTTTGCATGACATAAAGTCATTCAAGGAAAGAAAGAATAAAGGTTTGAGGTCTATCCACTGTGTATCAGCAGCTGTAGGTGATGGCTCTTTTAGGAGATACTCGTCAGTCCCTAAGCAAGTATCAGCTCATCTGTACTTCAATCTGTAATCTTTTTTACCATGTACAGAATAAATTGCTTGAAAGCCAGTCAGGAATAAAGACTGAAGTTTAGTAGACATTAAAAATAATTTATAAATAGGAAATTTAGCAGTTGAAAATACTAAAAACACCTCGTAATTTAAATTTGATAGTGCTTTGAAAAGCAATGAAGGATATAAGGCACTGAACATAATTAGGATGTTGCAAATGCTGTCTGATAATGAGTTATATATAACAGGAGTTGTTTCTCCTTATTTTATTTTTCTTTCTTTCTTAGCTAATAATCATGCAAAAATACCAATAGCTTTAATGGAAAAACTCTAAACTATTCCCAAGGTTTTAATCTGGTTCGTAATTATTTCTTTACTTAACTATCAATCTTCTTTGGAAACCTTTTATTAAAAATGACATTAATATGGGGTATTTTAACTTTAAAAAAAAAGACTTGTAAAAAAGAAATAATTGAAAACAACCAGACAAAATTACTTTTTTTTCTGGTTTCTATTTTGATTAAAGATAAATTCGTATCTTGAAAAGTATGCACTGTAAGCAATCCTGCTGGTTGTAATAGTACTTCAGATTGCTAAGTTAAGCATGTCTGTAAAGCCTGTAGGATCAAATAATTGTAGTATATTGCTATTGAAAAAGATTGTAAAAGGCAGGAAAACAAAAAGGGGTTTAGATTGCACTTGGCATGGAATTTTTGGAAAACTGCTGCATGGCTAAACTATTAGAAAAGCTAATTATATGGAACAATTATTTTTTATTATTATTACTGCTTTGGATATTTTTTGTTATCCATATTACAAAATACCATCTACCTTCGAACATGCTCCAGACTTTCGCAGAATACTGGGTCATGGAGAGAGAGCACAAAAAGGAGGGTTGGACAGCATCCAGCTGCCTCTGTTCATTGGAAACAAGGAAGCTATCAGGAAAACCGCGCCGCTCTGGTTTTGGCAAAGCAGAAGGCCTTTAAGGAATGGGTGCCTCCACCCTGGGGTCCCCAGGACAGGGACCCAGGCCCTGCCTGTAGAAGACCCCCGTAAGGGCCTGCTACCGGAGTCTGGGTCTCACTATACGGCCTCTAGAGACTTCAAACCACCAGCTATGGGGTGCAAAATCGGAGGGGAAAGTCAGGGTAGTGCAGAGGAAGCGATTTCCTCCCTTGGGACGGGCACAGGAGGGGACCGGACGGGACGGGGCCGGCGGGCAGGCGCGGGGTCCTGCCGCCATCTGCTGGCTTGCGGGCCCGGCCTCGCCCCACCAACTCCTTCCCCAAGAGGAGTAAGGGCCCCTCGGGCACCCCAAATCCCCGACGGAGTCGGGCAATCCTTAAGGAGGTGCCTTTGGTCTCGGTGAGATGTACTTTGAGGCAATCAAAGCCCACTTCCCACTGTACGGAACGTGCTGGAGCTGCTGTGCCTACTTGAAGACTGTGCTAAGCAAGCCCATTTTGGGTTCTTTCTGGGCTTGTGTGCTGGTTTAGAGCAGCAGGGTGATTTTGGAGCAGTTATCCCAGTATTCCTCACCAATCATATTCTGTTTTGGTGCTTGCAGAAAGGGTTCCTTTTAGAGGAACCTGACACATAAGCTCTTTCCTGGACAAAGACCAAATGGACACCAGCACCTGATAGGGAACACTGGGGTCCAGACCAATTCTGTATGAATTTTATTCATTGCAAAGTCTGAAGTACTCTCCTCAAGTATTTCATATAGTGTAGAGGCCTCCTTACCTACTTTGATCTGAGCCACTCTAGTGCTAGAGAACACAGACAATCTAAAAAATGCCATGAACTAAAATTAAAAAACAATTCCTCAAACCAACCATCCTGCAAACATGTGAAGTATGGGTTCTCCCAGCTTACACAGAGCTCATGCAGGGAAGCAAAGCAAGATTAGGATAGTTGCTGCTTTGTGAATAATGATGCACAAGTCACTGACTTCAGTTTGGATCTTTGGCTGGCTTGCTGGGTGACTCCATGGCACCTATGCACAGATAGTACCTACAAACAGTGTCATATAGTTTATATGCCATATACTAGACATCAGCAGAAAATATGTATTTTTTAATTATCTGCCTCTCCCCCTTTTAACTGTAGTTTTTCAGTCATAAAGGATGGCATACTCACGTTTATGCTGCTTGTCAGCATTTTGCACTGCTGCATTCTGCAGTATAGGCACTTCCCAGGTCAAAACGCATGAATGAGTACTCTTGTTTTCATTATGATATTTGCCTATCAGAAGGCTTTTGATTTTTTTCTACAAAAATATTTTCCCCAGCAGTATATAAACACTTCAGTTTCAGTAGAGTTGCTCTCAATTTGTGGTGTGAGAACATCACATATCTCATGTAATTTCATGAATTATTAGACTGTAAGTCTAGGAATCATCCCAAACTTTGTAGCATTTCTATGTCATTTCTGAGGATGATCTGAAAATGATCCAAAGATGAGCCTAGATTTTAGGTTAGCTTCATATGTATTGACATGGATTTTTAAAATAATAAAGCTGTGGCAGCAATGTGTTTGCTGCAAAACCTATCAAGGAACATGACAAAACAGAGGTTTTCATTCAGAAGAAATATCAGGTCATGCTGACTTCCATACTACCAGAAGCAGGCTAAGGACTCACTAGGAAGACAGATCATGGAGGTTTAAACCTATTTATTCCTTGTCTTATTGTGGTAGAGATATTGGAAACCACAGGAAAACTTAGAATCTCTCAGGAGTATTTGACCCCAGAGTCCTACTTAAACTGAAGATTAGAGCAGAGAGTGATTCATGTAGGACTTGGTCTTGAATGACTTCCAGATTTCCCTGTCCTGTGGGAGGACACCTACACCTGGCAGGTTACCAGCCACACAGAATTCAGCTGGGGCTATCTCCCCTCTCAGTCTGGAGCTGCTGCTGCACAGCATTTCAGTTTTCACAAGACAATGTATTCAAAAGAGGTAATGCTCATTAAAAAAAAAGGCCGGACAGTTGTTAATTATGTATATGGTATACTTTTTCTGTAGCAAAGAGAGACTGTAGATCCTCAAGTCTGGATCAAAAAAATGGAGATTTCCAACAAGTTTCAAATATAATTTGAGGGTGGGAGGGAAGAACAATGTGCTGTCTCTTATCTTTTCTGTGTAATTAATAGCAAAGTGTGAGAGCATTGCCAAAATACTCTGAGAAGGATTTTACATGTGTGTAAGCCTGCATCTGGAAAAAAGGCAAAATCAATAAACAGTATTTTCTGTAACTGTTCTTCTGTCCATAGCCATTTTATCTATGCTGGCCAACTTCTCATAGACAAAACGCAGCATCGCAATTAGTGCTGAAGTGGACACATATTTGGTGTCTCTTTCCCCCAGCCGCATGTGGAAGAGATTAGATAAGTGAGGTGGCTCCTGCTGCGGGGTGTTATTCACGCTTCGGAACACTTGAAAGGTATGCTACTTCTCACACATCGGCGTGAGCGCTGACAGAAAGGGTCTAGGAAACTTGCTTTATCAAAAAGCAATAGCTATCACCACAGCCGCACGGCTGATGTAATGTCAAAATCAGACCCCTGACTCCGCTTATGCTACGTTTATCGGTAGCTTCAGAAAAAACGGCAGGTGCCGAACGTGGTTATCTTTGATGTAGGCTCCTGACGGCCAAAGTGAGAAACAAAAAATCCAAACTACCAGTAACTTTTTTTCAGCCGCGTGAAATTTTCTTTATAGAAAACTGTGTTGCGCGTGGACTTTATTCATGTTGTTTTGAGGTTGTTGTTGTAATATTATTATTATCCAAGGGAAATAAAACCACTGGGTATGAAAACCCATCTTTAAAACGTGTATGTATCCTCGTCTGTCGCCTTGGGATAACACCGCGAAAGAAATGCCGGAGGCCCGGCAGGAGAGCGGGATCCCGAGGGGAGCGGCGGGGCAGCCCCCTCTGCCCCGGGCATCCGGGAGGGGCTCGAGGAGCGAAGGAGTTAAAGGGAGGCGCTTGGGAAATTTGATGCTAACGAAGCCCCAGGAATGTTGCACATTTCCATTCCCCTCCAGCTTTTGGAGGAGGTCAGTCTCAGTGCCCGCTGCGAGCAGCTGCTCCGAGGAGCGCAGCCCCGAGGCCGCACTTGCTCCGGGCTCTGTCCCGCACCTTCCCACAGGTTACTCCTGGAGACGCCGGAAAGGGACGGTACTGGGCGGGGGGCCGGGGATGAGCGGTGTAAAAAGTTTTTCCCGGATCTGGGACGCTCTGTTGCGACCTGTAAAACCGAGGGCGAGAGAGACTGGGGGCACCGCGGCTTTGCGCACCCCGGGCTGGGGCGGAGGGAGCGGCGGGCTTGGGCCGCCCCGCAGAGAGGGGCAGCTCTCCTGACCCGCCGCGGCCTCTCCTCTCTTGCAGGCGCGGCTGGAGATGCCGGGGAGACGTCTGTGGTGGGCGCGCTGCTGGCTCGGCGTCTGCCTCTCGCTGCTGGGCGCGGGCGGCGGCAGCGCCGAGCCCTGCCGTGGCCCCCCCTGCGGCGGCGAAGCTGACCCGCCGCCCTGCCGCGGGGCCCGCTGCGGCGGCAGGGTGGGCCGCCCGCCTCGCTCCTTCCTCCACACCGCCACGCCGCTGCGGCCGCCGCAGGGCAAGGCTCCGCCCGCCGCCCCTCAGGCCGACCCGCCGACCCGCCCGCCGGCCGGCCGGGAGGGCGCCCCGGAGGGCTGTCCCGCCGGAGACTGCGCCGCCAACGGCACCCGCCGCGAATGCCAAGGCCTGGAGTGCCGGCTGCCGGCCCGCCTGCGGCCGCGGCCCCGCGGCCCGGGCTGCACCGCCCCCGGTGAGGGCTGCCCCGAGCCCGTCCTGCTGCGTGCCGCCGAGAGAGCTGCCCAGTTCGCGGGGGACGACTTCGCCTACGCTGGCCCCGAGCTGGGCGGTGGCGCCCTGGGCGTGCAGCTCACCTGCGACGTCAAGCCAGGTGCGGGGCTCCTTGAAGAGGGCGGGAGGGACCCCCGGGATGGAGGGCATCGAGGGCCGCGGCCGGGTCTCCCCGGGGTTCCCATGGGCTGAGGCGGCTCAGCGGAGCTTGGCGAGAGCCGCAGCCTCGCGGGTGCGGAGTCTCCTCACGCCCGGACGGAGTGTCCCCCGAGCCGAGGGGCTCGGACACCTGGAAGTCCGGGCACAGGGCATCTGCACGGGTACATCAGAACCCCTCATGTCGGGGGACTGAGGGTGCAAATCTGCTGCTGGCTGTTGTGACATGTAGGTGAATTGCTGCCCTGGCTCTTCTCCCCTTCATCTCCCCTCCACACGCACATGTGTGCATAGGAGACCCACAGCAGATGAAACATGGCAAAATCTTTTTTTAGCTCTATTTTAAAAACAAGTGTAAGACTATAGGTCTCTCTTTACACAGTCTGGTATTTCTGGGGTTTAAAATTTAGAGCAACATTATATAAGGCTTCACTGGGGTGTCTGTATGTTCCACAGTCAGGATGAGCAAACTGTTGCCTTTGCTAAGAAACTTTCTGCTGCTGATAAATTGTCATGCTCCAATAACAAGGGAAACTTCACGACCACGCATATTCTCTCTTATTGCACAATACTGAGAGCAACTGACTGTCAGCTGAGGAGAGCACAGCTCTGATCATTGCATTATTCCTGTAGGAAGCCAGGTATGTTCATGGTTATACTCACAGGTCAGCAGAAGTTGTTTGCAATTGCCAAGGGTATATGGGTTTACCTACATGAAAAGCACCATCAGATCCTTAATGACCACAGTGCACTTTTGAGCCTGGTTTAATGCTGTATCTGAAATATATGAAATATATGAGGAAAGGCAACTTCTTTTATTGATGTTAAAAGCTAATGGAAAGCTTGAAGAAGGTAGTTTAAACTTTTTCACATCCATGGGGCTAATCTGAGGACTGGGGCTGCTTCAGACACCAGAGCACATGCCAAGCATTGTTACTGATGTCTACTTGGTGAAGTGCTACCTCCTCCAAAGCAGACTCCAGAATGTAGTGGCAATTCCAGTCCTAGGGCTGAAATTTAACCTGCCTGGTGCCTAGTGCAGTGACATTGTCTACCTTTGTCTTGCCTGATTCTGCTCCCAGATATCTTAGAGAACTTTGGTATGTTCCATGACAAAAGGTGGAACAAAACCAGAGAAGTCACTGTGGTTAGTCTCCATTTTCTCTGCTTCTGTGCATACTTCTGGTGCCATTATTGTAATTGCCATGCCTCCCTTTTGTAAAAGGACCCAGGATATTTGCATTTTCTTTGTCCTAACCAAATCCATATTAATGTAAGACAAGGCCTAGCAAATAGTAAGGGCATTTTGCATAGACAGAATGGAGTAATACTGCTCAGATGGTGCTGAAAGCAGACATTCTGTATCACTGTGAAGGTCTTTCAAAGAGCATCCAGCTAAACATGACCTGTTTCTCCAAACATCTTCTTATTCTTTGGCCATCTTTAGAGGACCCGGATAAGTCTGTGCTGCCCAGTCTCCAGTACCATTGTCACTTCCAGCTAACATGGTGAGTTATGTGCACCCTTTATCTCCTAGGCCTTAGAGTTACATCCTCTGTCCCTTTTCATGTGGGTCAGAGGAAAGCAGAATAAAGGAAATTAAAGCAAAAGCATCAGAGAGTGAAGATGCTGGGGATTTTGGAGACTTGACACAGAGTTCACAGTACTCTTTTAATTTTATCCTCCTTGCAGGCCTAGTATTGGGTGAAGTCTTGGAGGAAGAGAAGTGTGGTTAGAAGTTTCCCTTTACAAAGTCCTTGAATATATCAAGAATGAATGCTACCTTATGGGCAGTGCCAGTCACAGATCTGTGTATTCATCTCCTACATGTTGGAGGGAAGCATCCTACATGTTGGAGGGAAAACAGTGTACAGCATTTAACTGAATAATCTCATGAAGAGCACTGTCAGCATGGAAGCACACGGTGAACAAACCCAGGATAACATGAGCTTCTATGTATGACAGTTTTCAGATGAGGACAACTGCTCTGTCAGAAGTTCTCCCCTCTCACTGCTTTTGCAGTGGCCAGCGTGTGGCACCAGCTTACACCTTAGGCCCACTGCAGCAATCATGGTTTGGATGAGACCTGCTCTAGACATACTTCTGTTCAAACTGCAAAGGGCATATATGAATGTTCTGCCCGTTCCAAAGACTGGACCCAGGCCTTCATCATCCAGCTTTCTCTTCTCAGAGTGGAAGAATAGCATAATGGAGTCATCAACATCTAGCAGAAATTCCATGTGGTTGGCATCAGGAAAAAAAAAGCCATCCTTGGTTTCCTTCAAGTCAGTGTACAAGTGAGCATCTGCTATTCTGCTCTGCCTGCAGCACCTAGCATTATCTGTGTTTGGCTGAAACTTCATTTTGGACACAGGTCAGTGGGTTTCCTGTATTAGTGCAGAGAATACCTTGTCCTGTCCCCATCTGCAGCTGAAGTGGTGGGTCTTGGAAATGAGTGAGCATGGTTCTGCATAGCGATTCCAGGATAGCATGTCTGCTGGAAAAAAGAGAACAAAGTGTGGTAATCAGACATCTAAGTAAGGGAAATGCATTTATGATTTTCTCAGGAAGAGCTGCTACTCAAACAGCATGCAGTGAGCACAACTGGGCAAATGCAGGTAAGGATCATGAAGAAACTCTGTAGTTCTGGTCTTTTAAAGAGCTCTGCTAGGAGATACTGAGACACTCTCAAGAGCTGTGCCCAATCTGTTGTGGAGATGGTGGCTTTCCTGCTATGAAATTTTGTGAATAAGTCCTATGCAGATGTGGCAGGATCTTTTCTTATAGGTATGCAATTACAGATGTAGATTCATGGGGAAGAACCAGGGAATTGCCCGTGGTGGTCAGTAACATATAGGCACCAGCAGAAGTCCTTCTGAAGGAAATATAGGGATCTCTTAAGTGTACCAGTGAATATGCTCCAGACAGGCTTAGCTGAGCTCTAGGGGTCTGTGGGGTTAATCAAAGTGCTAAGAGTTGACTCCAGTACTTGGAGTGGGTGCTATGTATTCCCACTCCTCTTTGCAGTGAGATGTGTTCAGCATGTGACCTGGGTGAGGAGGAAAGGAAAATACAGCAGCATTTTTTTTTTTTTTTTTTTGGAAACTTCTTCACTGAAAGGATTGTCAAACATTGAAACAGGCTGCCTAGGAAGGCAGTCAAATCACCATCCATGGTGGTGACTGAACAATGTGTAGATGTGGTGCTTAATGAGACCACACCTGGAGTACTGCATACAGCTTTGGAGCCCCCAGCACATGAAATACATACACCTGTTGGAGAAGGTCCAGAGAAGGTCCACAAAGATGATCAGAGGGTGGAGAGCCTCTGCTACAAAAACAGGCTGAGAATTGGGGCTGTTCATCCTGGGGAAGAGAAGGCTCTGTGAAGATCTTCTAGCAGCCTTCCAGTACATTGAAGGGGCTACAGGAAAGCTGGGGTAGGGCTTTTCACTGGAGAGGGCAGTGATAGGACAAAGTGTAATGGTTTTAAACTGAAAAAGGGTTGATTTAGGTTAGATATTAGGAAAATACTACCCCATGAGGGTAGTAAGATACTGAAATCTGTTGCTTCGGGAGGTTGTTGATGCTCCTTCCCTTGAAGTGTTTATGGCCAGGTTGGATGAGACCTTGTGCAGCCTGATCTAGTGGGAGATATCCCTGCCCATGCAGCGGGGTTGGATCTGAATGATCTGAATGGTCCCTTCCAACCTGAACCATTCTATGATCCTTCAGTCACTGAGAGAGACCTCCTCTACTGTTTACCTGACAGAAGCCTCTATTTTTGTGAGCAGAATAATCTGTTGTTCAGTCTGTTATGTAGTTCCATTTATGTGAGGTGCAGTCTACTTGAATGCTGCTGAAAACCATGCCTGGAATCAACCTTCCAAGGTATAGGCACGTGTCAGGGGCTCTAGCTGATTCCCAGCACTGTGTCTGTGTTTGCAGGCTCATCTGCATGAGGCAGATGACAGATACTGCCCACCAGCTGCCTGCGAGAACCAGCACAGCCCTTCTGTGAGGATCACACAAACATCATCATCACCTTTTCAGCCGGTATCACCAGCATGACAACTACTGTCTGGGAAGCTCCTGCCAGCTGCAGCTGAAGCATCACTTCTCTTGTCCTGGTGAAGATGCTGGAATGCAGACTTGTACTCCCTTTTCCAAGCAGATGAACCCATACCTCTGCCAGATTTTCACTGCTGTTTATCAGTACTCAGCATGAGTACTTCTGTCAGATGCAAGACTGGCATCCCAAAAGAAGGAATGCATAGGACCTGTTTTGTCTTAATTTGTATTCCTCCGTGGTTTTCTTCTTCCTAATTAATTGACATTAAATCCTTGATTTTTCCTATCAGACCCATCTTTCTGTTGTTTTCCTTTGAGCACACTCCTCTGCAGCTGCAAACATTTGAATTTGGGCAAAATAATGTGCAGCTGCCATATCTCATACCTGCCAAATCTGGTGAACAAGGTTGTAGGTGCTCATGCTGTTGCTGTATGTGCCTGCAGTCCACTGCTCTCATCTCCTGGTTACCAGGAGATGGCACTGGCACAGTCAGATGGCCCTGTGCTCTCGTGTACCCATCAAGATCACACTTTCACTTCCTCACAGTAGGACAATTTCCTGATTTTAGCCTCTGCACCTTGTGTAGCTGCAGATTGTGCCTGAGGACTGTCTTGTCCTTGGAGTATGCCCTGAGGATGATATATCCTTTCCAGGCATAGTAGGGAAATGCAGCACAGGTTTGTATGTGATATGTTTGCACCATGGATTAATCCTGGAAGCATGGAGCAGGCGTCTGCAATGCTGACCTTTCCACCACTGTGTGTGGCATGTGAGTGCAAGGAAAGTAATATTGCATCTGTACTTATGGGAACATCTGAGTGTTGCTAGTGGTTGTTCCTTGCCTGGGCAATGTAGAAATGTACTTGATTGCTGGCATCTACTAATGTGTAAATATCACTTGCAGTGTAATTCTTATAATTTTAGACACCTGCGATAGAGGCATCTCCATCTGACATGTTCACTGTGCCTTGCCTTTATATGGTTAATGGAAACCAGGCCACATTTAGGGCATGTTGCATCTGATCTATTTTGGACTTCTACTTCAGAATTCTTTTGGCAAACAAGATATCCCTTCTGCTTAACTAATATAGTTTATTTTCAGTTGAGTCTTCTCTTTTGTCCAAGAGCTTTATTACAGTCTCTTTTGCTCTGGCATTGCGAACTGCCAATAGCATTGACTATTATCATGCAGTGAAGGGCCTCTTGTACCATTAAGTATAAGTTTAGTCATACTACTGCAACACAGATAAAAATGAGGCAAGAAAAAAAGTTGCAAAGGATTTTTAGGCCACACGTTCTCGCCAGCTGAGCTTTTGACAGCCAAAAGCCGCAAACCAAAATTGAGTAACTGGAGCATAGCTGTTGTGACAAAGTTCTGTAAGGCCCTTTAGGGCAGAGATAGTGGAAAGCTGGTTCATTGTGTGAGTAAGCTTCACTGCAGTCAGTAGCTGTTGTTACTGCCAGCAAGTCAGACAGTGACTGGCTGAAGGCAATGGTCCTTTAATTTGTGCTTAAAAATAAGCTTTACCTTATGCCTCTTTATGATTTACTTTATGTCTCTTTATGAAGCCCTAACCAGGGCTTCAGTTAACCTTTTTTGCTCTAATAGTTTATTTTGTGAGTGTGAGAAAAGCCCAGATTCCCAGGATGGGGGCCTTCGAGCCCCAGTAACCCTGCCTTAGTAGAGTCTGTATTCTCCCTGTCAATACATATGTGATGGCTGGAATAATTAAAAAGGAACTGTTACTGGTACCTGAACATCAGCCACTGAGAACTGGAGTAGAAGTGGTTTTGGTAAAAAGTGGTTTGGTGATATATCCTCGACTACAGGATTCACTCTCCCTTGCAGTTGGTGAGGCAGTTCCCTGGGCTGACCTTTAAATGTTGCAATTGGACTTATTCTCACCTGTCTGAAGGTTATTTCTTATTACCTTTTTCACTGAGCAGGAGGCTCAAAAGGCCTAGAAGGGCATTGTTTAATGCTGTTACTTAAGTTCAAGTTTAAAGTCAAGATAATCTCTTTGTGAAGTTACTGGGAGAGGCAGACATGTACACAGCACATTTGGCAGTAAATGCAATGCCCGTTAGTACTATGTAGCAGTTTCCTAGGGGACTGCATTTAGATTTTAGCTTTTCTGGTGTTACAAGAATATTGTATTCATTGCTTACTACATTTATACTATTTTTATTGATAACTGATAACTGTATTGCAGCATTAGCCTGGAGCCCTGTTCTCACATGTGATCCCAGCATGTAAGAAACCATATTGATGCAGGACAAGAGGATGAAGTCCCTCTCAGAAAATTTACAGGGAGATCAACCTACCAAGAAACAAGTAACAGTAGTCAACATGGTAGCCTCAATATGCCAGCTTTCATTGGCTGTTTTTCTAGGTGGCTATTCTTTACTTGGACAGGCAAGGGCTGCCCTTTTCCTCACAGGCTTTCCATCTTCTTTGAAGATTCAGCTTCTAGCATGTGTTGCAACCAGTGCCTTTAGCTAGTGGCCCCTAATTCTCGTATTGGAAGAAAGAGCAAATAGTCTTTCCATACCCACTTGCTTTACAACACCTGTAATACAGCAATTTATTGGGTTCTTATTTTTCCTCCAGGTCTGAGAAGTCCTGCTTACTTTCTCATGTAGTGACAGTATCATACATAAGATTTTCCTTGATGCCCTTTTGTGAACTATTTGAGTTCTTACTTGCCCTTTTTTGAGGTGGAGAACCAGAACTGCATGCTGTAAAGATGCTCTATTGATTAATATAATGTCATAATGCTACATTATCTTCTGTTGTGTACTTCTGATTAGTTGTAGCATTTTATTTGCCATTTTGACCTCTGTGGGCATTGAACTGATGTCTATATGGCTCTGTAGACCAATATGTTTATCTAGAAGTACTAGCTCAACATTGTTTTCAAATAGTATTGGTAATCTACAAGTAAAATATTTGATATAAAAAACTCTGCGTTTTTTTTCCAGTGGGTGCCTCATTTCACCTTTGAGTTTCTTTTTGCCATTTTATTGCTACTACTCATTATCATGGACTCCTTTTGCAGCTCTTTGCAATTGACCCTTATTTTTACAACCCTTAATAGCTTAGTGTTCTCAGAAAATTTTAGTACTTTGTTTTATCACCTCTACAGTGGAAATTGGTCATTTACTCTTTACTGTATTTGAACATGTACACAAGAATGATTAATCTGTTATTGAACTCCATTGATGATTAATCTGTGCCCTGAAGCATGGGACTTGATTACAATTTTTATAATGTCTACAACTATAAATCTTGTTTCTTATAAAATTGAAAACCTTGTGGCCCCACGAAGGGACTACAAAGATAGTAGAAGAACTGGCTTTCTAACCATTACTTGAATTTAGTGAAACTTTTCACAAACTTACTAAAATATGAATGCCTCTGAAGAGATCACCCAGCAAGCTGGAAAATTACTTTTCTTGGACAATAACTGATCATTTCTATTTCAGGAGAAAATGAAGTTCCGTCTGAAGATGCCCTAATACTACAGCTGCAGCTTGCCAAAGGGCATGAAAAATTTACTGAAATGCTAAAGAGCCAACAGCAGATCATTGTTGATTTGCAGCAAAAACTTGCTGAACAGCAGCACATACTGGTTGGCCAGCAACGGGAGATTCTTGAGCAGCAAAGAAAAATGTATGAGCAAATGGATCTGATCAAAGTCCAGTATGGCATGCTTTTTGATACAGTGAAACAAATGTCATTTCAGAGTTTGCAAGAAGATATTCAAAATTATTTTGAAACTCATCTTCAAGGACTTCAGAACCAGGTCAGAAATCATCTCCAGAAGTCATATTCAGTGCATAAAGTAGAAGTGGATGCGAAAGTGATAAGTGCTGGGGAGTCTTTGCTGGACTGTGGCCTTTGTGAAAATGATGAATTTTGCAATTTCCAAAAGACACCATCACAATGTGAAAAATGCACATTGTGTCCTGCTGGTTTTTTTCAAATGGCCGAGTGTTCTGCAAACTCTGATCGGATTTGCCAGGTGAAATATAATTCTGTATCTTTCAGTTAATGCTTATGAACTATTTTGTTGTACATATGGGGATAGCATTCTGGAAATAACTATTTGGAGAGCTGGAATGATCCAGTTTGAAGCATGTGTTTTACTGAATGGATCTATGGCACTTCAAAGTCTGCATGAAGTTTTTTGTGGGTTTCTCTTTACAATTTCCTGCTTCTAATGGGGTATTGGTTTGTGCCTGTTGGGTGTGACGCTTTCCCAAACCTCACAGCTGGCAGAATTTTGATTTTTTTCATTGTGGTACAAAAAGACATCCTAAAGCATGTATACTTACGCATGCTGGGGTTTTTTTTTATTTGATCTTAGTCCACTGCAGGAATTCTATGCATCTCTGAAAAGGAGAGGAAAACTTTACTGGCCAAACCTTGAGGTCAGATACTTATTTATAAGTTTAAAAACAAAAATTGTCAGTTTAAACAAATATAAGAGCTAGTTCCAGGTTAAACATAGTGTACAAGCATATAAAAATATAGTGAGTGTCTTGTTTCAAGCAGTGTCCTGTTTGCCAAGTGTTGCCCCCAGTTCTTAGCTTATTATGAGCTGGAACAGTGCGTGACCTAATCCTAAAACACTGAGGAGAGAACCTGAAAGAGTCTTCTGAGTTCCCTCTCTGCTAGTCTCAGTTTTCTTTAATGCTATCATTTAAATGTAGATGTAGCCTGTTATTATTTCCCCTCTGCCTTCTGCAGGGTGAAAGGAGGGCTCATTGACAGGAAATACTACTTTATCATTTACCTTTCTTGTGTTTTTCAGTTAGCACCTTCCTCGTAGACTGAATGTCTTTAAGAGCCTTTCCTAAAAAATATCCTTAAGAAGAATGGAATGATGCATCAGTCTCAGGGCTGTGGTAGTGTTTTACAGATCATGCATTGTAATGTTTTAGTTGTAGAATCAATCCATTTAGCTCATCATCTGCACACTACTTGTTTTCTGTGGACACCACGCAGTCTTTTTGAATAACTTGTTAAAACAGGTGACAAATCCAAACCACGTTGTCTTGCTCCAACGTGCTTATGAGATCAGTCCCCTCTCTGTCTCCACACATGCCTTTTACTGGGAGACGGGTATCACAGAGCCTGAAGAAGTGCCTGTTTCAAATTGAAGTTGTTGCATTAAAGTGTTACAATATGGTCTTTGTGATTTACAGGACAGAGATGAATGCACTGAATCTCCAAGCATCTGTGGTGAGAGGATAAAGTGCTTGAATACTCCAGGTAAGTTAATATTCTCTGGTAATTAAAGAATGAAAATAATTAGAGCTCCAGGAGCAGGCCACAGAGATAGAAAAGGACTCAGGCCTGAATGTTTTACCCAGCTTGCTGGAATCAGAGGGGTTGAAAAACACTCAGCTGTAAGTTGATAGCAGTTCTTCTGGACAGTGGGATATTTAGGATGTAATATCCTCGAGGAGCATTGGATGGTCCATTTTACTTTATTTTTGTAGGGTTTTATTTGCTTTGATTTTAATTTCCACTTATGACCTGACTTTCCCTGTTGTTCATGCTAGTGCAAATGGGGTCAAAATCCACATTATTCCTAATGGAGAAAAATAGTTGTCATTTTCCTTCTGCTGCACTGGGATAGATACTTGATGTGATCTAATGAAGGTGCTTATAAGGCCTCCCTCCATCAGTCTTATTTTCCTTTAACTAAATAGTTCTATTTAGCAACAATATTGTCAGATACTGAGAAAATACTGAACAGTTTCTACTACCATTGGGGGGAACAGAATTTTACAGACATTTAAGAACAGAGTTGACAGGAATTCTGCACTGCAGACTTTGCCTTCATTAATTCTCATGGCAGACACACAAAAGCAAAACTAAGAGACATACTGAGCAATTTGTATCCCGGTACTGGATTTCTTTCTACTTGTCTGATTTCTGGTTGGCCAAAAAACCTTGAAAGGAACTCTGTGATCAAATAGAGCATTTTGCTAGTTGTGACCTCTGCCTGAAGGCTCTCAGTCAAATAACCAAGGGAGGACTTCATTAGGTCTTACATTTTTCCTGCTCTAGACTTCTGACTTGTAAAAAGAAGATGCCTGTCTGAGGGACAGGGGCTTCTTTTCTGAGTGATTTTGTACTATTCCTGCCCTTCCACTGGGGGAGACAAAGGGAACTGCTCCGAGGAAAGAATTAAAAGGGGACATAGGCTCCTTACTTCCTCTGGGCTGGAATTGTGGTGAGTTGGGTAGTATTACTACAAATACTACAGTAAGCTGGAAATT
The DNA here is from genome assembly GCF_003957555.1 of Calypte anna. Classification (NCBI taxonomy): domain Eukaryota; kingdom Metazoa; phylum Chordata; class Aves; order Apodiformes; family Trochilidae; genus Calypte; species Calypte anna. The sequence goes on from NC_044245.1 coordinate 17,301,074, forward strand.
ACTAGAGGAAGTGTTGCTTTATGAGGCAAGTGCTGTAAAGGACGTGCCATCAGTCTTACAAAAGAGGAAGCAAGACACTTTTAGACAGCTTAAGTGTTTAGCAGTTGGAGACAAGACAGCTTAGGGCACAGAATTTGAGACAGAGCATTGGAAAGGTGTAAGACATTGTCTCCTCTTAAGAGGCTGTGTTTGTTTGAGTTGGTGCTTTTGTGGAAGAAAGCCACGAGGCCCCAGCTCTAAGAAAGGAGAGGCACCGATGTGGTAATCATTTGGTGTTCCTCTAGTCTGTGGCTTGGAAGAGGGAAGGTTGTAAGGAATTTATCCAGCTGTGGGGGGACCCAGACAGAGAGTGGTCTACACAACTGCTGGACAGTAAGTGAGGGCAAAACGCTGCCAAGTAAATAGATGGATAGTGGGGGGGTGTCAGACCATAGAAAGGCAGTAGCAATGTCTTTGGAAGGAAGGAAAGGACTCTTCTCTTGCTTCCTTCTCTCCTGGTTTTAATGGTGGCTTGTAAAGACATGAAAGCAAACTACTTCCCGTCACCTGGATCAGGAATCAACATCCTGTCAAAGCCATCCCTGTCTGTCACAAAAGAGAGAGCGATCTTTTTATTTTTTATTGGAGAGGACTGCTACTTTCAGCCTGTCTGTTCATTATAGCTCATTATCTTATAGAAGTGCAATTAACTTGTCAAAAGGGAGGCTGAAACTCAATGTCTGTTTTGGGTAATGGAGGGGAGATGAGGATTTGATCTGACATATGAGTTCCAGATGTTGTATGTGGTTTCTTGAGCTGCACGCAAAGGTTGTTGCATCTCTAGCAACTCATGTTCACTGTGCAGTGTGAAGGGAGACAGAACAAACAACAATAAAGAAACAGGCAACTATGAGTCTCTCTTTCTTCACTCTTCTACTTCCCTCTACATCATACCTTCTTCCTCTGATCCTTTTCCTTGCTTTCATCTAGGATGGAAGTTGTTATTTGATTAGAGGCTAGTCATTTAGGAACAATGATGGTTGGAGGTACTTAATCAGTAAAAATAGAATGTTGTCAGTAAAAATAGAAATGTTGTCAGGCAGCAAAAGAGCGGTATAAACTTGGTATTTATTTAAAAATCCTTATATATACATTAATATATTTTAAAGAAACAAATAATATAAGTAGTATTTCTAGGCACTACTGCAGATCTTCTCTGCTGTGTGAATCAGCTGCATTTTTGTACTCAATAGCAGCTCATCAAGTATTTCTTAGCGATGGGGAGCCATGGAAGTGAAAAGTTTCAGAAGCAGAATGATTTAAAAAGGGTCATGAGAACATGAGAACTTTAACCATGGTTAAAACCAATTAACAAAAGGAAAGTTCACCTGGGATTTTTTTTTATTCCCCTTAGAATGTTCTTAGTTGAAAAAATGGGATCTTACTTATTTGGCTTCTGTTTCTTATAAAAAAAGCCAGACACTTTCAGGGGGAACAAATTGCTAAGTTTCTCTTGACTTTTATTTAAATAGACAAATCTTTCTGCTCTGCTATGAGCTCTTTTGGGAAAATGATACCTGGTCTCAGAAGGAATCTTCTCACATCATAAATCATATAGTCCTACATATCAGTAGTGACAAAAACATAGAGAGATATGAGGGTGAATATATGAAGCCTGTATAAATTAACACAGTGTCTGATGTTTTCTGCTGAACAGTGTAATATAAGAAGTGAATTTTAGCTGATATTCTGACCTCCCTTGTGGACCAGGTGCGTGTATACTGCTCTGTCTTGCAGTTTGTGGTATCTGTGGTGTGTATATGTGCCTGCATAGCCAGCTCCACACTGGAATTAGCAATGGAAAAAATGGACTTGCTGAGCTCTGTGTCAAATGCTTTTAGTCTCAGACTTAGATTAATCCTGGCTTAGCTTTAGCAACCTTCCAGCTGAGGAACAAAGTAAATGCATGCCACAGTTTTTTTGGGTAGTAAAGGATATTTAAGAAGGGCTATAAGATAAGAAAGATGATTACTGACTTTACTGCAGGTAAAAAAATAGGAGTGCTTTAGTCACTAAGCTTTGAGGCAAAAACTGCAAGTGTTATTCTTTAGGGTGCTTCAAATCGTGTGTGTTGATTTAGATCCTGAAGGGTCTGTGCACAAAGATTTTGGGCACCAGTCACTGCAGATGGAGGCATAGGCAGCTTGCTTTTGGAAAATTGCCATAGAAAATTACAGGCTGTTTTAAAAACTCACTCTTCGGGTGTATATTCTTTGATCCACTGAGGTCAGAGTGTACCATTCATTTAACAGCACAAAATTGCTTTACGTCAGATAAAGTAATTTCAAATGGCACCTCTAGATGTTACTTAAGTTTTTTTCATTTTTATTTTCTTATTTTTCTTTTAAATTGACCATGAGCGCTGCTGTCCAGTGTCTTAGCACAGTGTTTTTTCCACCTTTTAAATTTGTGGACTTCTGCATGATTTTAAGCTTGCTGTTTACAGTTTTGTTTTTCCTATTTGTTCCTTTCAGGTTCTTAAAAAACTACCAGAATGCCTACAGTCCATGTCTCTTGGATTGCAAAGCACTGCTACAGCTGTGCTACCCCATAACATGCCTGGGCAGACAATGCACATTTCTCCTTGCACAGAGCAATTCTCCATTAGCTGAAAATATTTTTGCTGCCCAGTGCACCAGTTAGTTACCATGCCTTTCACCTAGGGGAAGGGAGAGAGAGTCCTTCCAGCAATATAATTGTATCTGATCCTTTGCAGGATTTGGTAAGAATTACCCCTATGCCACCCTTTCTTGCTGCTTTCCCACTCTAAAGCACAGGATTTGACTTGGGCAAGATGAGTTACCCCTAAGTATTTCCTGTGTTTGCTGTTAGGTATCCTTAATAGAGCAAAGTGATCCAACACCATAATTGTCTTCAGTTTTCTCTCTGATGATAAGATGTGTTACCAAAGATACTTGATATGTGAGTTACAGAGTTCTTAGATTTATTGTTTTAAAGATATGTCAATAAAAATTATCTGTTTCCTGTGAATAGGTGGTTTCCGATGCCTTGGAATTACTGAGAAAGATGCAGCTTTGGGACTGTGTGGTAAGGAGTATTTCTTTAATAAGGAAATGCAAGAATGCCAAGCATGTTTAAAATGTGAAGATGGAATGGTCACCACACCATGTTCCACTGTCAGTGACACAGTTTGTTCAGCAACCAGTGAAAACAAACTCTCAGAATCTTGGGCTGCAAACATCATTCTACCTTCTGTAAAGTCTGGCATCTCTCAGGTCTACTCTGGCTTGACCTTGAAGGTAAAGGGAAAGCTTCCCTGTGAAATTCTGTCCATTGAAGATAACAGCCTGGTATTCAGGCAACACGGTCTGTTGTGGACTGACCTAAATTTTGCAGTAAAGCACAACTGCAGGAATTTTTTGCAACTTTCCTTAAAGCTAAATGGCAGCGAGGAAGGCCGGGAACTGAGTGGTGTTCGCATTGAACAGCCGGAGGGGAAGTATTTCCAGAGCACTAGTTTAAGCAGTGCTGCTGAAGTGGAGCCCAGCCAAACTCTTTCTGTGTATTTGAGGAGCCCAAATCAATTCTGCAATCAAAGCAAAGACTTAAATATTTATGATCTTAATACCCCCCTCAGTTTGTTTTGGTTGTCACATGACACGGGTGCTGTGGCACTCAGTGCGCAGATGTCAACAGCAATGCATTACCAAACCAACTATCGACCTGCCTTTAAAATAATATCCATTTCTGACCCCTACATGCTAAGCTTATCTCATGATGGCAGAGCTATAAAGTTCACTGAAACTGGTGTTGTCAAATTTGTGTTCCACCAAGCACTGTATTCCATGGGTCATACATGTGTCCGGGAGGGCTTCTCCTTAATTTCTTACATCAATAGGAATGGTACCAACAGAGAATTAATGAATGTGTTTAAATCTGGGGTGAATTACAGAGATACCTCAATATCTGCTTCTGGGGCCACGAGAGTTGATGCTGGAGATTTGATTAGCTTTGAGATACTTTCTCCTGCACAGTGTAATGTTCGGTATTTTGGAGATAGTTCTGGAATTAGTATGTTCAGCCTCATCTGGATCCCTTCAGCAGTTTCTAGTGCCTTATCAGCCACAGTTTCTGTTACAGGTCTGCCTACTGGAGCTGTGAGGAATAAATTACTGGATTTCACCCAAATCTCACCCGATGAGAAACAGATACAGTTGGTTTCTTCGGGACAGCTTGCTCAGAAGTATTTCATTTTTACTGAAAAGGGTGTTGCCAGTCTTGCATTTAACTTAAAGCTCATCCACTCATGCAATGTGCTCAAAATGACTCTCAATCAGTTGACCATGAATCACATGCAGCCCACAGCAATTGCTCAGCAGATTGGAGGTCAGATGCCAGAGGGAAGCACATGGACCAGTGTGTCCCTCCGTGCATCTTTTGCAGTGCGTAATGGAACTCTCATATCAGTTTCTCTTGACTGTGTACGTGGAAGGATTAATCAGATCACTCATGAACATGGAACAAGTATATCTATTTTATGGGTCTCTTCCTAATTTATGTACAGCAAAGTTAGCACAGAACTGGGGTTTAAATTGCATTCGGATTGTACTCTGATTCTAGACATATTTGACAACTTATACTGTGTTGACATGAGCATGTCCCACTTAAAATGCTCTCTATTTTTAGGGATATTTAAATAAATCCTAACTGAGTCATTGGTATTTAAAGAAAAGAAAGCTTTCAGTGTTATGAGGTTTTATTTCTGTTAATGTCTTCAGGCAGGGAACTTTGAATTCAGATCAAACTAATTTTTCTTTTAATAAAGCAGTCTTCTGGACCACAAGAAATTGCAGGTGAGGGTAAGTGCATACCTTTTATTACTGCAGCTGAAAGCATCACAGGCAAATAATAGAAACCTTTCAGTTACTTCACTGCAGCTAACAGCAAGACTAAAAGCACTTTGTGGCTAATTTGTCTACATCTCATAAAATGTTGTGTTTTCTATATATGGAGAGAACATGCCTCAAACTAGATGTTATATTATGGTGACACTAGAGTATACATGCTTTATATTATAGAAATTGACCTAGGTCAGAAATGGAACATTGTTTTAAAACAATGTAATTGCTCTAAACAAACACTTTAGAACTAATGACTTTTCTAGTTTCCTTTGGAAAGTATTGGAAGTATTTGGAGTAGGCTCCTTCCTATTTTTGCCGTTAAAAAGCTGCAATATGAGAATGAAGGAATTCTATTCTAAAAACTAAGAGTATATAGGAGAAAATAAATGAGCATTACAAGAGTGTCTTGAAAATTAAAATTTTCAAAATTAAATACTTTTTTCCAGTTTCTTATAAATAACAAAGTATTTTTTTCTAACCAAAAAGGAAAACCATTCACAAACAAACTTATTTTGCTGAATAGGTACTTAATTTTAAAAAGGTGGGGGGCTGGGGGTTTTCAAACCCAAACTCAGTTAATTCAAAAAGGAAATCATGTATCCAGCGGCAGTGATTTTTGTCTACTTCTAGGTCTTCCATCAAACTATTTCTTTCTTTTTCTATGTAATGTTTCCTCTCCTTTTCTCCTTTCTTCTCTACAAATATTCCTTCACTCTCCTTTCTCATTTCTGTTGTTAGGACTAAATGGCATTGCCCTGTCCAGTAGCTCAACTCTTTCCAGCCTTGTTTCACTTATTCCTACTAAAGCATAGATGTACGTATGTCATGTACATCTATGTACATTTGTACATAATGTCAAAGGGACATTAATGGGGCACTTAAAGGCTGCCTTACATCAACCTTGCTGAAGAAGGAATGCTATGCATCATATCACTTTTATTTTGATGTCTGCTTCAGTATGTTAATCTAAAATATATGCACCTTCCTATGCTCTTCACCTATTTTGGAGTTTGTCACTCTGCTTTTGCTGTATAGTCTCCTCTTACAATTTTCTGTGGAAAGATGAACCCAAACGCAATATATATATGGTGGCTCTGTTTTCACTTGTAACTTTTTAACTATGTCCTTAACACTTGCAGTTGTCTTTCTTTTTTTTTTTACAAGTTTATAGGTCTGTGATGGAGATCTCAGTGCCTTCGTGTAGCCAAGCTCATTCGGTCTTTCAAGAACATAAGGAAGGATAGAATAAAGCTAATATTAAGATGCTCAATATTTGCCATACATTGTTATTATTACAGAAGATATTGTTTTGTGATAGAGGAAGACTTGTGCAATGAGAGCACATGTTTTTATTGTATACAGAGGATCGGCAATACCTGGGAGCAGTGCAGTTTTTCTATGTACTTCAGTCTGAAAATCTACTGTGAAAAGATGAGATCCCACAGGAGGTAAAACTTTTCTGACATATCCATCTGCTAGAATGGCAAACTAGTGAAATGATTCTTAGGTGATACCAAGGCCATCATACCTTCTCAAACAAACTCCTCTCTACAAAGAGGTGATTTTGTGAGGAGGGGGTTAAAGGTCTGCTTTCTCACACAAGCAGGTACCTCATTTCTGTGCAAGGATGCATATGATGTAAGAGGAGCTCTATAGAGAGCAGGCTTGAGTTATTTATAAGGCACATATTCAGGGAAAGGCAATGTTGAAATGATGCACTTACAGTTTTGTTTTAGAGGAAGTTAAGAAAGACACTTTCTTACAGTCAAACACCCTTATTTTTCTGTGTGCAGTTGTGTTAAAGGCTGCCATCTCCAGTATGGTGACAACTTAAGAGCTGTTCTAGATTTAAACCTGGGTAGCAGATACCAGAATCTGATGTTAGACATAAGCTGATGCATCCTAAGCAAAGTGCAGATTTTACTTTATAGTCAGCATTCACCTATATATAGCATGTAGAAAAATCTAATTACATTATTTGTATGAATATGCTTTATTTGAGTAAGATTGTGGTGTTGGTGAAATTGCTTGAACACAGAAGAAACTGAAGCTCAAATCCTGCATTATGCACATGTTGGTTGGTGGTACCCATCTGGTGGTGATAATGCAGATAGTACTGTTTTGATAATGATATCTATGGAAAGGTACTCACATGATGAGGAAAAAACTCTCATTAAACACATAGTACCAGTTGCAGCTTATGGTAAACTTAGCCTTATTTCAAGCAAGAAAAGGCTCAAATTTGAGCCCCTTTTGCATCTTTTCCTTTTGGAAAAAAAAAAAAAAAGCCCGAATCCATAGTTCAGGACACTCACTGACCTTGGTTATAGTAACATGGACTTGGAGTAGTTTAATGGAATCCCAACATTTGTAATGTTGGAGTCAGTGTGTATTTATGATAGTCTAATTGATGGCACAGTATATATATCCTTTGCCTCTATGAAAATTATATATATTGCCTCATACCATGGAAAATTAAGTGGTACTGTGGCACTATGATCCTAAATAAGGTTAATTTCAAGAGGAATCAGATAGTATACGGTGAATGCTAATTTTATGGCATATCCCATTTGCTGTAACAAATTGCATATTTTATTGACAGGTATATCTTATTTATACTTAAAACTTCTAAACTTCTTATATTCATTTTTTCATGCTGTTTCTTTCTGTTTGCACCACAATGTAATACTGTCACATACACAATTAATTAGAAACCTTTTCTTTTGCATCGTTTGAGGCTGTGTTCCTAAACATGGTTAAAGTAGCTGGAGAAAGGGTCTTTTAATTTTTCCTGAGAGCTTTTCCAGTTGAGGTATTAATGAAGTAATATAGTAAGTATGAGGCTGGCAGAATCTAGCTGTACAGAAAGAGTTGAAGTTAATACATTGAGGAAGGCAGGTGGTTATTTCATTTATGTTCTGCAGATAATGGTCAGCATGTTGTTACAGAAAACATGACCATTACAGGTGTATAGTGCTGCTCATATGAGAGGAAAAAGAATTTGTCTTGCAAAAACCTGCTTACTTTTGTATTGTGAAACATTTTGCAAATTCAAAGACTTTCCCTGAATATATTTTACTACTTATACAATTTTTTTAATGCTTTCTATGAAGTTAAAACTGGGCAGAATATGTTAAATCTATTTTAATATTGTGGGTGCTTCTTCTGTTCTGTGGTCTCTGCAGATTGCAGTACACTGTGAAAACTACTCTGGTTTCAAATGGTGCTTTTTAATGGAATTTCTGTTTTGAAATATTACCTTGTTTTAAAAATACTGTTTAGACACCTGCCTCTGTTAATATTGTATTGCAATATGTTTTAAGAGAACTTTACTGAAATAAATAAGTCAATAAGGTTTCACTTGTGTTTATGTTCTGTCCTGAGGAAGGCTAATTGCAGCTATTATGATTTTTGCCACTGACTTTTTTGGGACCAGAATTTTATGGTTGTTATCTGAATTAGTAACCTGTGTTTGCTGAAGTGTGACTGAACATGCACCGCAATAATACACATTTCTAGCATTCACCTAGTCTGCTTCTTTTCCATTTTCCCACCGTTGTAGATCAGTAGATCTGAGAAGATGAAAATTGCATTTGATGCTGCTACACCAATAAATGGTTGTGTCAAAAGAGCAGTACAGTTTATTTTGGTCATTGCTACCATTCTATTAATACAGAAAAGAAAAATGAGAATGCATTTTAAAAAGAAGTGTGTCCTGCCTTGGTGCTTCATGGGCTGTTTGCCAGATGTGGAAGCTTTGACAGTGCTGGGGGAGGTTATCCTGATCAGACCTTTGCAGTGGCACAGCTATTCTTTTGTCAGGATCTGTGCTACTTAAAGCTCCTGTGTTCTCAGTAGAGATTCTTTATGATTAATTTAAATTATAAAACTGTTTCTTTTTTTGAGATGTTACTCTTTATTAGATCTAAATGCAGAAGAGGTGCTGTCAGATTACTTCTGTTCAGAAATAGTTTTGAAATGGATTGAAAAAACAATTTGAGACCAAACTGGTATTTATTTCAGCATTTTCCACCAAAAAGCAAAACTGGGAAATTTTACATGTGTTTTTCAGTGATTGCATTTGTACTGATTTGAAGGGCTCAAAGAAATAATTCCCATAGGGGGATTACAGTCATCATAGACATAGCCTAAATTAGACAAAGAGTAAATTCAGAGGAAAGAGAAAAGAAGTATTTGTGAAATACTGGTGAAAAGAAAACCATCCTCCTTCAGGCTGGATCTAGAATTGCCTCTTTTCATCTGTCCTTCAGCAGCTGATACAGGTTATGCCCTTTCCATAACAGCCAAAAAGACCTCTTGAGCTCTGATTGCTGAATACGTCTTTCTCAGATTCACCTCATGTTTCTCTTCAGGGATCTGATACTCACTTGTACAACATCCATGTCTAGAAGCATGTTGTGCAACCAAGGCTTGTGGCCCTTCCTCTGCGTGGAGGGTTTGCATTAAAATGAGTCTCAGGAGATCCTGGCTGTGATAGTGCCAGTGCCTCTGCCACTGTGCTGGTGATACCTGACAAAAACAGGTAGTGAGTGGGCCTCCAAAAACTGTCTTATCAATATGCTGACTTCAGCACCTCTCTAGCTACATGCAAATACATGTCTTTCACACTCTGGCCCTCAATTTATTAAAGGGAAATGATTTGCAAAAGGAGAATTCAGGAAATTCTTGTTTGCATTAAATAATTGAGTCATTATTGCTAGAACAGATCTTGCCCAGCTGCAGTTTCTGTAGCTTCCTTCAGTCCTTCCTCGGAGCTCCGCAGACGTGCTGAGATCTGCAGGATTGCATCTATTGATTGTAGGCTCTTCAGAAGAGAAACTAGCTGCTCTCCAAGCAGTCTAGTGCAATCCTGTTAAATAGCATAACTTGAAAGTAGCCTTAAAAGGCAGTATGAAATTTCCTCACTAGAAGAGTTGTTAATGCTTGTCTTTGGCAGAAACTTGAAAAGCCTTTCTTGTCAAATACGTGTATATCCTTGGGTTAAATAGCATTTTCTCTAAAAGAAGAACTGTGGATAAAGGATTTGCAAAAGTTGCTGCATCTGTTTATGAAAAAAAATTATCCAACTTCCAATTCCAGCTGGCTCCAAGGTGGACCCACCACTGGCCAAGGTGGAGCCCATCAATGACAATGGTTTTGCCTCTGGGATAGCAGAGGTAAGAAGGGTGAAAAAACTTTGCAACATCTGCAGCTGGAGAGAGGCATGAGAATATACGAGAGAAACAACTCTGCAGACACCTCAGGTCAGTGAGGAAAGAAGGGGAGGAGGTGCTCCAGGTGCCAGAGCAGAGGTTCCCCTGCAGGCCATGGTGAAGTCCATGTGAGGCAGGAGGTCTCCCTGCAGGTCAGGGCGGTTCATGGCAGAGAGCCACCTGCAGCTCATGTAGGAACCAATATGGAAGCAATGGATGCACCCAAAGGATGCTCTGACTCCATGGGAAGCCCACAGCTCCTTGCAGGACCTATGGACCTCAGTAGAGGTGTATACTGCCAGTAAAGAGAGGAGCAGAAGATGGAGCAGGTTCTCTTGCAGGACTTGTAACCATATGGGGGACCCATGCTTTAACAGTCAATTCCTGAAGTAGTGTGCCTCGTGGAAAGTACCCGCGCTGGAGCAGTTAATTAAGAACTGCAACCTGTGGAAAGGACTCACTTTGGAGAAGTCTGTGGAGGACTCTCTCCTGTGGGAGGGACCCCACACTGGACCAGGGGAAGAGTGTGAGCAGTCCCCACCCTGAGGAGGAAGGAACAGCAGAGAGATTAGTGTATCCTGAATATGCTTAAATGTTTTGTCCAGTTGCAACATTGGGTAATAGAGTTTATTTAGTTCCAACTTACATTGGGAAAACTGGATATACTTGTGGGCTTTGGCATGCAAACCTCAGTTTCATGCAAACCTCAACTATGTTTATATTGGGAACTGCTTCTCATCAGATAAATGAGAGTTTTCTGAGCTCCTTGTTACTATAACTTGACTGCTAATGGTACCTAAAGTTGCTCATTTAAGTGTCCTTTGGGTATTTTTCTATTATACTGCAGTCAATAATGTAGACATGTAGTAAGTGTTTTCAGGACCTCTGTATATGTGAGATGTTGATGGAGTGTTTTTGTCACAGTATTTCCTGACTTGGTTCATTGTTTTAAATAATAAGTTGAAATCAGTTCAGGAGTCCATATGATAGATTTGGGCTTTCAAAGCAAATGTGACCTGGTGAGTGATTTAGACTGGTAATCGCATCTGAGTTGTATGATTGCAGCCTTCTCTTTCAGAGTATTAAAAACTTCTGAGTATATCCATAGATTAAATGCAGGTGTCTCAAGTAAAGAGCTGGAGATGCTTTGCATCAAACTCAAATAAAAGCCTCATACTGTACTCAGGAGATCAAAAAAAAATTGAAAGATTTAGTATACACTGTAAAATATGCTGTTTGTTGAAGGAGAAGTAAATTTGTTTGATTTATTAGGAAAGGAGAATGAAAACGTGAGCTTTATGCCAGCAGATAAGATACATACAATTACAGAATGTCAAGGGTTAGAAAAGACCTTAAAGATCATCTAGTTCCAACCCCCTGCCATGGGCAGAGACACTTTCCACTAGATCAGGTTGCTCAAGTCCCTATCCAACCTGACCTTGGACACTTCCAAGGATAGGGCATCCGTAACTTCCCTGGCAAACCCATTCTAGTGCCTCACCACCCTCACAGGAAAGAATTTTCCCTAACATCTGACCTAAATCTTCTCTCTTCAAGTTTTAAATCATTGTTCTTTGCCCTCCATGAAAAAGTCCTACCCCAGCTTTCTTACAGGCCCTCTTCAGATATTGGAAAGCTGCTATAAGGTCACCTTGGAGCCTCTTCTCTAGGCTTAACAACCCAAATTTCCTCAGCTTGTCTTCATAGAGGAGGTGAAGATAGCTTAAGATGCCTTTGTGCCTGAAAATGCTCTGTACTTCATTTTTCTTGTGAACACACATCTAGATTTGTTTAAACCTTTGTTTCAAATGCTGTATCAATGACTTAATACAGGCTTGATTTGTACTATTTGAGGATGTTCTTCCCTGCTGTGCTCTGCAGACATATTACATTTGCCAATTCCTACGCATCTAATCAAGTCCTTGGAAAACAGTGTCTGATAATGCAGGTGTCCCAAGAGATGTGAGCCCTGATTCTGGCTGCAGGATGCAGCCATTCTCCTCAGCTGCTTCACTTTTGCAACTTTGGACACAAGGGATAATGAATCAGGTAAGCTCTGCACATAGTATTTAAATCACAATGCAGGTATCAAAGTCTTTGAAGCTTTCTTTCTGACCAGGCTGGGCTCGGGCACAGTAATTTTTGACAAGAAACAAATCAGAGAGCACTTGGAAACACTGAATAAAGAGGTGAAGATGGCTCTGTGAGAGGCACTCCTTGCTGATGCTTAGGAGCTTGTGTTGATTGTGGGTCTCACTGCAGCCTGGCCCTCGCAGGAGCAGGAGTACATGAGACCCAACCAAACACCAATATTTTCTCTGCCTCAGCAGCCTCAGCCCATGAGCAGGAACATCCCTCTACAGATCAGCTCCTTGCAGCCTTACAGGTGGAGGAGAAAGCCAAGTCTGGCTCTGCCCATGGCATGTAGCAAAGCACTGCAGTTCTCCCTTGCTCAGGGAAGGCTGGGGATGGGGACCTCTTGAGAAACAGAGCCAGGAAAGAAAGGTTCTGATTTCAGGGCTGTTAAGTGTAGATTGGTTTTGCGTTGCCCCAGAGGTATTTCTGTGCCCATCAAGGCTGCCAGCATCAGGTTTGACTCCTAGAGAGTCAATATTTTTTCCTTCCCATAAAGAGCTCTGAGCAGGGGAAGTCTTACTTATCACTGCTTCAGCTTTGCAGTCATAAAAGTGGCAGTAGTAGTTAGCTGATAAGGGCAATAAAAAGGCAGGTCTCTAACCCTGAGGAAGGTTTTGACAAATGGCTGCTCACCACATTGGAGGTGTTGCTGGCTGGGAGACAGATGGGATCATCATATGAATGTGGTTAATGCTACAGGTAAATGATAGAGAAATTACTGTAGGCGTAGTTGCAGTTGTTACAACAATCTCTTAATCTACTGTTGGCAGCTTTCACCTTCATAGCTAGCTCATTTTTCTTATAAAGAGACCTTCAGAGACCAGGGCTAAGTGAGGTCTTTGGTCTCAAACAAAAGGATGTCTTTTGATTTTTGTGCCATGCATTGAGGAGCTGTGTTTGAGACAAGACTTTGCCCCAAATTATTTTGTTTGAAGTTACATCAGCTTTGGATTTACAGTCATGATAGGTTCTCTCTGAAGTCCTTGCTCTTACAAATTTTTGTCTTTTCTGTGTATCACAGTATGAATCAGCTGATATTCACTGTAACAATTTGTTAAATACTTCTGTACAGAATTAGATGAGTGGTAATTGAATGTTAAACCCTTGTACACATTAGTTTCAGAACAAAAGGAATACACAGTCTGCAGTTTGCCTTGTACAATGTTTTGAGCTATACAGATTTTGTTATATTTCTCCTGAATATTTTGGAATGACCAGTAATTGTAAAACAGATGGTATGTGTCAGGTATTTTTTATTTTTGCTTGAGTTCTGAACATCCATACTGTCTTACCTTAGGTCCCCTGAGAGGGTGTCCTTTAACACTAAGGTTTTCAAAGACTGGATTTATCTGATATAAGGAAATAGTGCAGACAAAGAGGATGTCACAATGGAAATGGAGAAGGTCACCATCACTGTTCCCTCAGTTTCTGTTGAATCCAGCTAACATCTTAACCTTGTATGATGCAACAGGATGTGTTGGTCTGCTTTATTAAAAAGAAAGAGTATGTGGGGGAGGAAATCTGGAAATTTCTACATCACAAACCTTGAAAATGTTTTGAGACAAACTTTCATGTCAGAATTATTTAAGAGTGTTTCTTGTGGTAAATTAGAGGGATTTTGTAGCCTTGACAATTATTTATTTTTATTTGTCTTTTTGTATCTGTTCATATTTTAAATGAGAAATATTTTTCTCATGGGAAGATGAAGAAACTTCTTAACAAAAGTAGACAGTAGACTTCTTCAGAGATGGTTTGAGTGCACTGAGCTCATAACAGCACCCATCATACGTCCTGAAATCACTATGGAGTACTCTGTTCGCTGGACCATTATTTAGCTTTTTCAGGTGGTCTGGCTAGTTATCTCCAGATTTCTTAAAAGGGACTGAAAGACTATTACCTGTGCTTTCAGTGTACTGCCTGTTATCCACAACTTACCCTGAGAGCCTTGCACTGTTTCTTCACTAGGAATTTAAAACCTTTATGTCTCAGCAGAGTAATTTCTACTACATGAATGAGAAAGTATTTTTAATTTATTTTGTTGTTTAATAGTTTTTAAGTGTTTCTGTGTTCTCTTGAGAACAAAATCTGCTTGAGATATGATGGACTAGAAAATAAAATGAAAATAAAGGGCAAGGAAATGCAGCCTGAGCACTGGGTAGCATATCAAGTGGTCTATTTGTCTATGATTGGGCCATTCCTTCATATTCCCTGAAAAGAAAAGACTTCCCACCATTACTTCTCTTCCATGCTTGTGGGCAGCTGTTCTGCTTTTAAGGCAGAAGGGAATGGAACATGATAAAAAGCTGGATTTTAATGGGCAATGTCTGCTTATTTCCTTATCCCTTATCTTTCCATTGAATTTTTAATCAGACTACCAGTATGCTCAGGGTAAGAGATTTTTCCAAAACATTTATTTGATTCTGAGCTACAGAGCCCCAAACCACACCAGTGTTTCCCTGCTATGCTCAGGGAAGAAAGTGTCACAGATCCTTGGGAATGAACCTGGCACCATTTCCTGGCATTGGTCTGCTGGCCAGTATCAGGAGCTGGAGTTTTGCTATCTTTGCACTTTTCCCTAATAGTTTATTGTTGACCCATATCAAATTCACCACACTGACTGGACAATGGGTGCAACTGCTGTGTTCTTGTTTAGATTTCAGGGGTCTGATGACAGAGTGCTGGTATGGCTGGGCAGGTGGCTACTTCTATTTGCTTTTGCTCCATTAAAAATGGGACAAAGTGCCATGATACTGTAGGGGTGTTTTGAGGATAGAATTCATCATTAATGACCGTGTGATATTCAGATACAGCGATAATGAGGATATATGAATGTCTGCAGTGTGTGCTCCACTGCATTTCTGAAGCAAAATGTCTGTTTCCTTGACAACCCCTCCACATCTGTGCCATTGTAGCTGCTTTCTACTGTATGTAGAAATATCAAGAGTCATTACTGAGGCTTGCTCACATTTTGCTCCATTCATATGCTGCTATTGAAAAGGTTCTGTTGTTGCATTAACTGTGTGCTGCTTGCTCTGAGTGGTGCAGGCCTACTCCTGCCTAATCCTTCCTCTTTTCTTCCCCCCTTCCTTTTCTCTACCATCAGGATCCATGGTCCTTCAGGAGGCCAATTCAGTTCACTTGACTAGTAGCAAAATAATCTCCCTCAAAAAATGAAACAGAGGACTAGTTTTCTACAGAAGTTCCTCTCAGAGAGATCAGATCAGCTTTTGGTGCTGTGGAGATAGGAGGGGCCAAGAGAGAACAAAGAGAGGCAGGAGAGAGGAGCCATGGGGAGGGAGCTCAGCTGAGCCCTCTTTCCTGCCTACAGCAGAAGCCTCAGGGTCACCCCATCAAAGGTAGGAAGCAGCAGCACTTCTCTGAGCAGTGCACAAATGTGGTCATACAGAAATACATCATGTCCATATCCAAACATTGCCCTTGAGAAAAATTAAAACAACATGAACTTTCTGAACAACAATTAGTGCTGCCATCTGTTACTGTCAGCAGATGTATGTGATAACCTTGTGTTCATTTCCCTGGAAAGAGCTGTGTGTGTTTCACTTATGATGTCCATAAATGTTTTCCTTTTAGCAATGTAGAGAGATGTAATATTATCTAACAGTTTTTTCTTGACCTGTCATGCTTGTATGAATGACTTTACAAAAAAACAAAAAGCAAAGAGACCTTCTGCAGCTCTGAGCCACATATGGTCAGTGCTTCTAGACAGGGCAGAGTTTATGGCCCATGGAAGCTCATGTAAGACAGCGTTCATCACAGCATGTAAATTTAGTGCAATCTCATCCTCCTAATGCAGCCAGTGTCAGTGTCCTGCTTTTCACTCCTGCATGTTGAAATGATTTGTGACTGCTGAATATCCACTCCTATGTATGGAGAATAGAAAATATGTCACACTTCAACAGTTCCTACCGATTTAAAAAAAAACAAACAAGCAAGCAAACAAAAAACTTTAACATTTCAAGAAGTCAGTTCTTCTCACTGTTAGTCTATCCACATAAGTTATAAGGGCAAATACAGACAAAAAGTGGTGGGATGAGACTTGAGTTCAAATTCCAGATCTCCACTCATTCTAAGGACCTGTATCTGCAGCTTTTTTCCCCTGGTGTTCATTGCTAGTGTGTCACTTCCTTACACCTCTGTTCACAAACAGGTTTGCAGCTCTGTGCATCTGCACTGAGTGATGCCCCAGGAAAAAGTGCCAAACAGGTGTGTTAAGGTGTTGCAAAACTGAACATGAAAAGTCAATTTCAGGTTAAGAAATGTTTCATGATTATAAGGAAAAGGATGCACAGGTTTTGGACAACAAAGTCTATCCTATAAATCTGCCCATTTGTTCAGTGTTTATGTGAGCATGATATTACCACAATTATATGCCTAGTGCCAGTGAGACCTCCTTCCACTTAATAAAAGCTGGAATGTGAATAGCTGCAAAAGAAAGCAGAACCTTGCTTAGATTTGGCAAGAACTGAAGGCAGGTCAAGGAGAATTGTCTCTGTGAGATCCAGAAAGATTATCATAGCAGTTTCTTCTTACAGTGCATGTTCTACCTCTTTCAAATTTATATATCTCCCTTTGCATAAAGAGGGTTTGCCCCTACTGAAATCTGTTTCTTGGAGTAGCATTTGTTGCAAATGAAGTAATAAAGAATTGCTTTACAGTATCCTGGGAGACCATTTTCCAGTTTAAAATTGATGCTAATTAAGTGACCATACTTTAATGTTAAAATAAGTGGAATCAGTCGAACATCTCTCCTTCTCATTTCTTATTGACTGTTTAATGAAAATCCCCAGTTGCCAGGAATACTGTGTTTTGTTTGGGATGCTCAGTTTCTCTGAGAATTGTGAAGGGACTCAAGCACTTTTGTGCCTAGCAGGTATCTTAAACAGCTGAGCAGTGACACAGTAGTAGAGCTGCTCTGGAGGAAGCATGCAGAGAATGACAAAATGTTCAGTGCATCGTAAGTAGGTACTAAGAAAGCATTGGATACATGACAAAGATCTTGGAATACATGTTTGCTTTAATGAAGGGCAGGGGAGGAGTACATATTTGTATATATGCATCTACATCTACAGATAAAAATACACTCCGGAAATATGGCACCCATATGGGGAAACAGCAATTCACTGTACTGGGAAAAAGACTCAAGTGTGATAGAGACCTTAATGAAAACAAACTTCAAGATTCAGAAGGCACTTCTGCAAGGGATTAACAAAGTAAATGTGGACTTGCCTCTAACAACAAACAAGTTCCTAAATTCCATACAAACCAACCTTCCCAATAAATTTGTGTCATGGCAAAACTGGGAATCAGGAAAGCACACTCATCAGATTGCATTACAATTTGGAGTATCCATGCACCAGGTTTCACAGTGCCTGGACTTCTAGATTGCCTTGAATTACTAAAACCCCAGGACTTTCTTACCATGCAGTGCTTAATGGATTGTGTTTTTGTAAGGAATCAAGTCAAGCTTGTGTGCTGGTTCCAGTGGGAAGCTGGTTTAAGAAGCTCCTTCCTTTCTTCATAACAGCCATGAAGAAGAGTTTGTGTTGCTATGGTGAAGTTTACTGCCTGTAAACTGTGAAGTTATGGCTGGTTTGAGGCCATGCTGTAAACCAAGTCACTGAAAATAGTCAGCAGAGGCTCCAGAGGAGATACTTCTGGAGCCACCTTTGTCATCACAGCCAGCACTGTATAACTGCACAATAAATGTCATAGCTGAGTGCAAGTCCATGAAAGAAACATGGAAATCCATGAAAGAACATGAAGAATGAAGAATGCAGCCTACCTGTTCCTTCCACCTATATAATAAACAGCTACTGGCTACAGCTGCAGAGAGGAAACAGAACAGCATCCTGACCTCATTTTAGTTACTTACAGCACATCTGATCACACCATGCTATTGCCAGATACAGATTTGTTAGCAACCTGCAGCTGTTTCACAGTTTCATCTTGACTTTTAGAACTGTTGTGGGTAAAATCCTACGTGGTTATCCTCAGGGTACTCTTCTTCAGTTGTTCATGAATGAAATGGTTCCATTTTATTAGATGGCTTATTTAAATTTATTTAAAATTAAGAAGAACCAGCAACCTTAAAATGACCTTACATTTAAAAAGGTGTTAAATTTCATCCCAGCTTATTGCCACCCTTCTGCTGATAGACTTTGGCAACTACTTAGAGAAGGAGAGGCTGAAAAATGTATATAAAATCTCTCACATGGAGATCAATGATCCTGCAAGCAGCTCTGACAAGCTCCTAGAAGTGAACACTGAAACTAGCTCTGGGACACTCTCAGTTGAGTTCTTGCCCTTACAAGCAGATCTGGAGGAGCATAGAAGTAAAAAATTTCTATCATCTTTCAGAACAGGAATCACTTAGTACGAACTCAGTGGGGGTTATGCTATAAGACATAATAACCTACAGTCTCTGGATATGGACATAACCTTGGACCAAAATGGGCTGCTTGATATCAAGAACATGGGTACTCCGTGTTGCGTGCTAGCAGTCTGCAGTACTCTGCATCTCAGACAACTCTTGATCTGCTTTAAATTATATGACTTATACAGTCCATAACAGATTGGTATTAGAAGGCTGAAAATGTGATTTAAATCTCATATATCTGTTGTGCTTTGTAGTATTTTCCCCTTTTCTTGCCTGCTGTGCTTGGTGGCTAATCATTAAATTATTTTTAATGGATACAATCATGCAGTGGTAACTCCTTTGCTGCTGTTGGGGCCGCAAAAAGCTTCATGTCTCAAAGGGATTTTAGTGAGTATGATTGAGGCAAGGTATGGGCTGTTTACTCTTTGTGAGCATGCCCTTATACAATGTAGGGCACGTTAAGAATGGAAATTTAATCATATACCAAGAGGTATTGCCTTGTGGATGCATTTTCCTTAAATTCCTGTTCTTTTAAGGTGGCTGTCAAGGGCTATAATCCATCACTTTGAAAAAATATTACTCCTTTGATACTATTCTTAAAGACAACCCATCCACTGTAGTGGGCTGAAAGAGTTTAACATCATGAGCTGCTCTATTCCTGGATCACCATGTGTGTAATAATTGCCTGAAATCTCAGACTTTCCCATCTGCTTTCACTAAAGAACAGTACTTCTCTGCCTTAAAGAGATTTAAAACAGATCTTGTACTTTTTTTGACTGTGATCATCAGTCATCAGAGGGAGAAGACACTAAAATTTTGTTGAAGTGTAGCAAGAGCTTTTTTGGGGAGAGTTGCAGTGTCTGTGTGTATTTAACACATCAATGATGCTTTATGCTTTACCAAAGCCAAGCCCTCAAAATATCAATTTGCATTGCTTGAAGGAGTTTTTGGTTACCCTCAAAACTTGACCATGGGGGGTGGGAAAGAGATGGTAAATCTTTATTTTCTAAGTTAAGGATAAAGACAAGTGACAAGTCTAAAAGTACAGAGTCATGGAGAATTTCTGTTAGTGTGTTTCCTCAGTTCAGTAATCTGAAACTGGCACAGAGCAATAAAGAGGCCAAACATCAATTCAGGCAGAGTCCCTACCAATACAGGACAGAATGCTTCATAGATGCACACTGAGCTCTGGAGTAGCAACAAGAGAGAAAACAAAACACACGTAACAATTATTAGCTTCATCACTTGATGCACCACTGGCAAATGTTCATATTATGTGATATTATATGAATGCACAGAAAACTACATATGATTTAACTGGAGCATAGGCAGTTCTGTATAAATATTAGGAAGAATTTTTTCACTGTGAGGGTGACAGGACACTGGAACAGGCTGCCCAGGTTGTCTGTGGAGTCTCCTTCCCTTGGAACACTCAAAGCTCACCTGTGTGACCTGCTGTAGGTGATCTTGCTTTGGCAGGGGGGGTTGAAATAGATGATCTTTCAAGGTCCCTTCCAACCCCCAACTTTCTGTGATTTTATCACACTGTGATTTTATCCACTCTTCTGGATTTTATCACAAAATTTAAATTTTTTATTTATGGGTTTGAATTTGTCCTCTGTAATCTAATTCTTCTTGACTTCAGATAGAGGCAACTATGTTGCCTTGTCCATAGGGCAACTGCATTAGGACACAAATGATACATAGATGAATAATTGAAATCTCTGAGTCAAAAGACTTCAATAGAAGTCTTGATTATATATTTCTATCTATTTTTGCTTCTAACTGGTCCTTTTCAGTCAAATCTCCAGGAGATACACATGCTCTGACACCATCTTGTTGTTGAAGAAGCACAAGAATATGAGCAGCAATGTTGCTAAGATGCACCAATAGCAACTTAAAAGAGGAAAAATCTCAGGCCTGAATATAATTTTCATAATGGTATAATTTTTTTAACTCCTTGCTTTTTGTAAAGTTTTTGATTGATTTTTTTAAAATTAAGCAACTGCTTGCAAATTGCTTTAAATGAAGCAATTACTTGCGAAATTTTCCAAAACAAAATGCACCAGTTTTTTCCCACCTAGTTCTTCTTTTTGTTAGAAATGTATCATTACCTTTGGCAGAGTCTGAGTGTGTTCACACTTGCCTTTGCACAGCTGCTTGAGCTTCTTGCAGCAGTAGCAGGTAAGATGAGGGTCAGTAACCAGAAATTGGGGTCAGTTTTCCAGATATCACATTACATATCTCAATCATGAGTTCTTTCTGTAATGTTTCATTTAAAGACATTAAAGTTTAGCTGCCTTTTAGAGGAAGGTCAATCAGTTCTCTGCATTTGTTCTTCATCCTATGGCTTTTTACACAAAGACCCAAATAAGATTTGCTCACAGGTGTGTCTCAGCACGTGAGTGGGATTATTTTGCTGGGAGGTGATTTGAGTATCAACAGAAAGCTGAAACAATGCTGAGTTAGTGCTCCAGTCCAGTGCCTTCTTAATTTAAAGCAGAGGCAATAAGCCTGAAAAAACCCTACAGTATCACAGCACTATTCCTACTGTTTGAATTTTGCATACCAGTTGCAAGAAATGTGTGCAATTTGGAAAGCAGCATTTCCTGCTGCCGGATGGGAGGGATCGAGCGATGTAGTAATTGGATTATGGCGAGAGCAGTAGCAATCAAACACTCATTCACAGCATGCTGGAGTATGGGGAAAACAGAACTTTCCCTATTCTGCTGTAATGTTTGGATTTCCCCCTGAGGAAATCCTGAGCCCTGGCTCTTTGTCCCCACTGAGGAGCACAGAAGGTCCCATGGGGAGGCTCTGTGCAGGGAGCTGTTGGAGACAGCCAGGAATGAAGGGCACAAGCAAAGGCACAGCTGAAACTTCTGCCTGATGTGGCTCAGATGAGACCCATGAAGCCAGGTCCTGTTTATCTGCATGCTAGACCTCAACCTAGTTGATATTTTTCAAAAAAGTTATATGATGAAAAAGCGTTGAAATATAGTTGTTTGGTGACATCAGAGCAGTGAGATAAGGCTCCTTGCCATTGCTGTCCAGATGATTTGTGCTTTTCATTACAGCAATATGATAATAAAATCAGAGTCCGGAGAAGGAAAATGACAGACAAAAGCAGACGCTTGCCAGTCGTGTGATAAAACAAAGCCCCTTCCTCTGTCTGGAAATACAAGTCTTTTACATCAGTAGAAAGCTATTTAGTTCATTCTCATTAAATTTATTGGTAGGGTGACTTTATATAGGTTTGAGACAATGATTTGGTAAAGCTGGTTACTGCATTTTTCAGTCTTTTTTTCAAATACTGAAATGGCTCGTCAGGCAGTAAACCTGGCTCTAGTGGTCAAGTTCAGCAATTAGTGGGAGCAAATAGTCAGAAGCTGCTGAGCTCTGCAAAGCAATTCCTTTGTCTATTTTGTCTATTTTTAATCACACTTTTCTGTAGAAACACTGAACATTTGAGTACATGTTACCAGGCAATTCAAGCTCCAGCACTTTTCTCTGCATGTGTTAGGATCTGTACTATAGAAAAAGGAACAGAAGTAATAAATGTTGCATGGTTAAATGGTTTGGGTAGAGAGAAGAGGCTTGACCTCGATTAAAGCAGAATATTAAAAAACTGACGTTTAAAAAAGGTCATTTTTTTCCAGTCAAAATAAGCTGATCTCCAGCTTCCAGGAATTTGTCACACTAATTTGCAGGAAAGATAAGAGGGTGACAGTAGGGGTAAAACTGCAGAAGGGTCAGGCAGTACTTTGGAGGGATGTTTAATGCAGGCGATTAACTTCAGAAGAAGAAACAGAAGATAAGCTCTTTGGGTAAAAATTTGTAATGCAATAATGTAATATCCAGGGCTCAGCAGTCTGCCAGGAGCAGAATGCTCATGGTTTTAAATTGCACATGATGGAAAGACACCTTAGGATGGCATGAGTTATGGAGGGTAGAGCTGTCTGAGATGAATCTCCTGTGGCTTTTTAAATGAACAGTAGCAGTTTCTCCTTCCACAAGGGAATCCTCCAGGGGTGGGGACCCAAACACTTGGAATAGAGGATACAACAAGACCACATTTTATCTACAGCACAGCTGTGCAAACAGACCTGCTCTAACCCCAGGAAGCAGTGCTTGCAAGGTCCTTGCTCCAGCCCTTGGCTCTGCCCACACATTGCTCTTCTTGCTGACCAGTCCCTGTCTGTGCCCCAGACCTCAGGGGACTGAGCCTGTAATACACACACCTCTCAGTAGGGCCTGACTTCTCAAAAGTTTTTCAAACTGGTATTTTTAGTTCTACATCTGTCACTACTCTGTATTTTAGCTGACATGGCATTTTCCAGACTGATTTCAGGAGCAGCCTGGTAGCTTTGAAATTATCAACATTTGTTTCAAGAGGAAAGCCTGTACTTGAGAGAAGAAATAGCTTTTCTGATTGGTATCATGAAAAGAGCCACAGTGCTGACAGTGATGCCAGCTGAGAGAGGAAACACACACCTGGGAGTGGAACACAGCAAGATCTTCTAGAGATCATAGAGATACTGCAGCAGTACCCAGAAGCATATCCAGGATACCCAGAAGCCCTAAGTGAGCTGTGTCAATGCTGAGCAGTTCCCTGTGGAATGCTGAACTGTCCCACATACAGTCATGTTCAGTGTGTTGTCATTTTAGGGCTTGACAAAGGAAAGCTGGGAAAAGCACCAATAGTGTTTTGCTGCAAGTTGTGGTATGTTACTGATTTCATTTAAGCAGCCATTTGTACCTTAAGGAAAGCAGAGATTCCCTCCTTCCTGTTGAAGTCTATCAAGCACCAGACAGAAAATGAGCACTGGTGATAGGTCCTAACATGTTAAACATTATAGAGTAAATTACTATATATAGAGTGTCTGCACATATTCTGTGGGTGTCAGATACATGTTTAAGGTATCAATTATCTTTAGATAATTGTGATTAATAAGAGTCCCTCTGAATGCACTAACAGCCACATGATTACTCAAGTGCTGAGTTTTGCAAGAAGGTTTTGTTTCTAGCTCTTTATCCAAATAAGGAAGGAGGAAAAAAATTACTGTAGACTTTTGTTGCAAAATAGAGGATGTCTCTGAAAAGAAATATTTCTCTTGCATCATTTCTCAATAGTTTAGTTTACAAAGCAGATTAAACAACCTGAAATTTGTTTAAAAATAAAGAATGTCTGAGAAAATAATTTCCTATACTAAAATCAGACTAACACAATGGTTTCCATTAACAACTACACATGCAACCAAATCCTTATGATTTTCTTACAATTCTGCAAATTAACAAATGACCACTTCAGAAGTACCCTTGTCTTTACTGGGTGTCCAGATGGCTAATGAGTTTAAATCCACCATTTAAAAACTGAACCACATGTTTTTTTCATAATTGTAGAACCAGAAAGTTGTTAAAACTGCAGTTGAACTACAGTTCTTTTTAATTTTTTTTCATCACATCTCAATTTATTAAGGCCTCTCATTCCCTAAACATTACAAGTAAATGCAGCTGTGTTCATTTCTTTTTTAAAAACTTCAACTCTCACAGTAGCAGCTAGAGTAATCACAGAAAATTATTTCATTAAACAAAAGTATCTGTTTTCCCTATTAATTCACACTTAGAAAATGTAGTGATTTCTTTGTGGTCTTAGCAGCTCATAATGTGGAAGAAATCTCTAGCATACTTCTGAGTATTTTTCAAGTTATTTCTATAAAGATATAGGAAAAGCAGCAGATTAATGATGAGCCATGAAATGCAGCTGATTGTGTAAATGCTAACAATTATTAATGCCTGTTGAACAGCGAGGCATACACATATAATCCATGTTTTTGTACAGAAAGGCACAAGCCAACACAGCAGAGGCTAATGTGTACTTCAAGGTTTTCATCATCCTAGTTAGTTTTGTTTGGATCCCTCTTCTTCTGCTTAAGAGGTCCCAGGCACATTCCACCTAAAACTCTTCTAATTGAAACAATCAGCTTGGGACAGTGAATGAAAGAAAATGTTCATTAACACTGGTAGAGATACTTGACTTTCATTTTTCAATAAACACTTAATTTACATATATATTTTGAAAATATATAGCTGAGACTTGGAGCAGAGCTGATACCTATTCATGATACATTTCCAAACCACTTCTGTTATCATGTGATTTTTTCAGAAAATAAACCATGATGCAGAATTATCGGAGAGCATAATCCCTGCTACAGAAGTCTGTAGGAAGTCTGCTACAGAAGTCTGTTTCAAAAAACACAGTCAGAACCTTGCACTCTTCCTTGAATGTTCCAGTTTCTATTTATCTGTACAGCAGAGCAGTCCTTCTGTATGTCGTATTCACTAAGTTTTCCAAATACTATTCTGAAAACTATAGAGTAATTGTTTTGTAAGTATTTTTAAGGCCATCAAATGCATTTTTCTCTTATTCAGATGAAATAGAAAGTCCTTGCTTAATTTTTCAAATAATTTTTTTGTCATGTGAGTCCACCCAGAATAAGGGGCAATGACTTTCTGTGGTCTCTGGGAGCTGATCAAATTTATACAGTTTTTCTTTCTCTTTGGCTTCCTTGGGGAGTAAATTAGCATCCATATTTTTGGAGGGTGACTGGCAACCCTGTCATACCCCTAGCCCAGGAGGATGGACCTCCCAGTGTACTACCTCTGTGCTAGACTGCAAGCTTCTGCCCATCACTCTGTCTGGAAGCAGCAGGTTAGAAGCACATGATTTTACATCCTCAGGTCCTTTCCATTTGCTGTGCATGCTCAGGGTGGCTTTACAGTTTCCCTCTAAGTAGTGCCACTCAAGTACTGCACCAGCTCAAAGGTGCTGCAGCCCAGCCCCAGTACCTGCAGCAGAAGACTTGGCTGGAGGTGGTAATTCTGTGAGCAGACATCAGCTCCTCATCACAACACAGAGTCCTCACATCTGCTTGCCTTGATTTTCAAAAAACCTTCACCAGCTTCACTTATACTGGAGCAGGATTGAAAAATACAAGCACCAGAAGGCTCTCTGGTCTTTGCTGGTGCTCACCAAAATTAACCCTCCTCTATGCTTCAGCTGTTCCTTCTTAGCAGGCAATTAATGCCTGAAATGTGAAAGCTTGACTTCATGCCCTGCCATAGTCTTTCTGATTCACACTTCTCCAAATCAGTCCAGGTACCCTAGCTTTGAGATTTCCTTTTTTTTAAGTTACATTACATAAAATATTCTCTACAGAAAAGTAAACATTTTTAGGCAAAAAGTTAACTACAAAGTACAATCAAGGCTTCTTTTATTCAGAGCTTAGTAGTTTTAATTCCATGTTGCTATTCATCTCTGATGTTTGCCTCATTGATAAAAGCATTATCTTTATAGACATATGGCAGTAAAAGTTGGATGAAGACAAAATATGACATAGATACAAATGTGAGAGAAAAGAAATAGAAGAGCATGAGGTACTGAAGAGAAACACCAATTCTTGTACTATAAAAGTAAGAAAATTTGAGGAATGGATGTTTTATCTAATTAATTTATACATTCTACTTATTAGAATGCTTAAATGAAAATATGCAACTAAGATGAAAATAGGAATCATTGTGATTATATTTACACGCTCTTTAATTTTGTCAACACTTTTCTCCAGCTACCTAGGGTAGATACATCCCAAACTGCTACCAGTGTAGTGTTAGTCTATTTACAAATTTAACAATTTCATTGCACTGTTCTGGGTCAACTTGGTTCTTTTTAGAGGTAGTGACACCCAAGGTGAGAATGAAAGAAAATATTGCAGGTTGTTAAAGCAGCCAAAGGGGGGAAAATCATAAGGTCCCCTGAATACAGCTGAAGTACAGAGAAATTACAGGAAAAACTAACAAAGAAGCCCATCTTCTAAATAATGGCAGTAATTTTCACATTTAGTGGCCTCCTGGCATGAGTACCAGTGTGTCAGGTAAATCCTTCCATTCTGCTAGGTCAGTGTAGCTCTGTGTTACTGATGTCCAATGTTACAGCAGCTTTCTGTCCCTTTTCTGGTCAAAATCAGGTTTCTATTAAGCAGTCACACCTGTCACTCACTGGAGGTCTCATTCTTGTGAGAACAACCAGACCACAACTGTGTGATGTAGAAAATAACTACCCATTCTGGAAACACCACCCTTTTCACAGAGAAAACATAACCAAGTTCAGAATGCTGCAAGGATATCAGGGAAATCCTGCAATACTTACTGTGAGTTTTACTGCACACTGCTGCAAGCCTGGGATTTCATCTAGCAGATGGGCTAGAATTCCTTCCTATAGCCAGGATGCCACATGGCAAAAAACTTTAAATTCTTATGTAAAAGACAGTCTTAGCTTCATATTCTTTTTCCTGATTCTAAATTGAAATTGTTGTACTTAAGAAAAATTGATCATTTTCTATGTCATAGGCCAGCAATTGATCTATAGATTTAAAATATCCAGCCTATTGTATGGGCCACACTTCCACTCCTTCTGTACAAATAAAAGTTAACCTGGGCTTCTAGAAAACCAAAGATTTTCATTTATATTAAGTAACTTGGTGTGTACTTAACTCTTCTCAGCCCCTCTAACTTGACTCCCAGTCTGAATCAAGGGGATCTTTTCTGAGGCCTTGAAGACACCTACCTTTCCCTGTGGGCTCTAAAGGGACCCTGGGCATTTAGATAGATAAATTTTAGAAGCTGGAATTGTCACATTAGGCTGATCAAACTAAACTAGTTTAACTTGTGACTTATCTGTTTTGCCCCAAAAATACTCCTTGCAGGTAGAAGACTTTTGGAAATCATTACATGTGAAATTGAGATAGGGCATCTGGCTCCAAACCAATGACCCTGTACTCTCTCATGCTGCCCAGAAGCTCCTTCATGCTCATTCCTTTGCTACTTCGGAGCATTGTGAGAGAGGGAAAACATGCCCACGAAATGCACATGGTGGTTGTATCAGCCAGATGAAGAGACTATTACAAGCCCCAGAGTGATGTGAAAAACAGGCCAGCTCTAAAATGAGGGCAAGTGGAAGATACAGAAAATACATCTCAGTGGGAGATACCGAAAATCAGACATCACACTAACTTTGATCACCTGGTTATGCTGGACAGAACTGTAGTTATAATCTGAAAACATTCTAGAAACACAATTTCTGCATTTTTAAAGCTGAAGATTTATTTTGAAATACCAGCTTTTGTTGAAAACTGTACCAAAGTAAAAACACCAAAACACACAACAGGTTTAAAAGGCTAAATAATCCCAAAAGAATACACAGTAGTTCTGGCATAATAATTTGGATGACCAGAAATTAAATTGTGGGGAGACCTATGTTTTTTTATTCCTGCAATGGAATATGCTTTCTGAGTTGGGCTGCCAGGGTATAGCATCTGTTATCCAGTGTCTGGTGCCTACTTTAATTCCCTCATTCATACAAACTGAATATTTACTTCCCTAGGTATGTGCAGGTCATGAACCAGGTTGTTGTTTTTTTTTTTTCATCCTGTAGACCTTTTTAATCGTTTGACATCATCTTACCTGTCTAGAAAGCAGACACATGTCCATTACCAGCCACTGACTGCCACCAGGAGTGAGGGAGTGAGGACCCAGCGGGGCAATGGGGTGATCAACTGCTTCCTCCCTTTCCAGATGACCTTAAAGGCATTCCCACTGCTCAGGTACCCACTTGGCTGGGTGCTGAAAAGCAGTCACTCAAGTGCTGCTCCAGAGGATGGTCTCTGAGAAATGGCCACGTCTGAAGAGCTTCTTTGCAGCAGCAGTGACAGTCCAGGTTTCTGTTTGGTGTTTGCCTCTCAGGCCCTGCCTATCCCCTGGGCTCAACCCATTTGTTAGGCGTCGTAAATGGCATTGAAACAGATGGGAATTAGTTCAGGCAGACAAGACATCCTGTAAATTATGTGGTTCATAAACTTGGCCCAAGTCCATTAGCAATTGGGGAATTTTGCTACAAACTTGGGCAGGGGCCGAATAAAACTCAACTTGTGCAGGTGTAGAGGAGCAGGATTTACAGCTACCTTCCTCCAATACGTTATCTGTCGGTAACTAAGACTACAGGGATATTTTATCACCTACTCACCACAGCACTAGGTTAATTTTCAAGGCGAGTCAGGGTGAGAGAGCACCCAAGATCACCCAGCTGGAAAGATGAATCAAAGAGGGGCATCAGCAGCTGAATCTAGCTTCTGTATTTCATCTGGGACTAGACCAGGACTGCTGTGCAATGTGCATCACCAGCACTGGTGCCTCTCCTCCCTCTCCAGCCCCCAGGCAATTGACACCCTTGCCCAGTCACCTTGCTCCTACATCCATTGTGTAGGTTGTACTGTTTTAGATTGCTAATAATTATAGTTACTACTGTCTTAATGTTTTCCTGGAATCGTGATGCCCAAAAACTACATCCCATTTGAGTCTGTACCAGTCATCCCTGGTGACCAGATCAAAGGAATGACTCAGGCTGCAGTACAAACCATTTTCCCACTCATGTATTCCAGAATGACTACATACTTTTTTTTTTTTTTCTCATGGAACATTGTTCACTAATAATTGAGCCCCTTGAGAGCAACTTGGCTGGGCTAGAAAGCAGGGAAGCACAGAGAAATGAGGCATTTATGGTGTGGCTCCATAAAGCTGTCCCTTCCTTTCTACATGTTCATGTGAAAGCTACCCCTGAGGAACACCTTAAGCAGCAGCCTTGCAGTCTAACAGGAGATCACAAGACCAAGGAATTGTCAGATTTGGAAGGGATCTCTAGAGATCATCTAGTCCAACTCTCCCACTACAGCAGGATCAACTAGAGGTGATGGGCTGTCAGTGAGAACCCCACAGAGAGGCCATTGCTGTCCATGAGGGACAAGTCATTCCCCATTTATGAGGATCTTTCTGTCAGCACTAAGACAGATAAAATGAAACCACTCGCCATCTTACAGTAGTGTCTTATTAGTTACATTTCAAAAAAGATTGCCTGGCATATACTAATCTCTTCTAAGAGGTTTTTTTCTGTAGCAGGAGGGCTCTCAGATTATTTTAATGCATCAGTCCTGTCACTGTGTCTGTTGTACCTCTGTGGCCTGACCTGAAAGACACCCTGGCCCAGCTGGATGGTCTGTTCACCCGGCTGAAGGCCAGCATGTTGCTCACATCCATACTGCACAGCACTTCCCTCAGGTCTCTTGGCGGTACCCTGGGGTATTCCTGAGGCATTATTATTACTTTTTCAACACTTCTTCGTTCAAAGTGCAGGAGATATGGGAGATCTCTGTTACACCCTGCAGACTGATGTCTTAATGAATGGCACCAGGGTGTTTTTCATGTACCTGAAGGAGAGAAAGAGTATTTTTGAAGCTGCAAGGTTCCCTAAGATGTAGAAGACAAACTTGGTGAAATCTGTATCTATGCTGCTTGCTTGGATCAGACTCTCTGGTGACCTGTCCTGTCAAATTCTCTAAAAACGAGCCTGGGAGCAAATGAGGCTTCCTTCAATTTGGAGAAAGAGACAGAGTTTCTTTGTGGGAAATGTGAAGGCTAGTGATCAATAGCTACAATTTATTAGAGATTCCTACCAGAGTTACTGCAAGAAAATTGCCTTCAAGAACTGTAATACATCAGTAATTTCAGCTCCATTGCAATTGAGCAATCTACAATCAGACCAAACCACAGACAGGTTTTTCGAGTTTGATTATTTTATCTCGTTTTTCATAATAACTGTGGCTGAACTAGCTGAAGAAAAGGAGAAAAGCAATTGCAAATTGTCATCTGTAGAAGACAAAATCTGTCAGTGTGGTAAATAAAAAGAAAGCTATTTCAGAAGCTATGGAAAAATAGTGAGATGATCTGTGCATACCTCTTGAGTTGCCAGTGTCATATCAATAATATGTGCTTTGCTTGTAGATTTTCTAGCAGCTCCAGCTCATAAAAATGTGACACTGTGAATTAAGAGAAATGACAAAGGGAGAAATTAATCAAGGCAAATTGAACTATATTATGCACAAATAAGGCACTAAGTAAAGTGCATCAACTGACATTTTTGAGCACCACTGTGAATCATACATATTTTGTATTTCACTTTAATGTGATCATTTCTTTCAACCACTGACATCTACTGAAATTTTAGTAAACATATTGAAGGTAAAAGGACAGAGCGAGATTCAGAGGCACTTGCAGTATTTCATAACCCTGAAGTTTATCATTTGCCTCTTGGATACTAATTCCTGGGGCAGATTATTGAGTCTGTAGACTGCAAACTGGAAATTATTATATTTTTATCCAAAGTTATTACAGTACCAACCCAGTTATGACCTTACAGCTTAAAAATTTCTACTGAAGCTTCTGTTTAGAACTGTCATGAATATCACTCAGTAGTAAGCGCTTACTTAAAGCATTCTACATTTTATTAATATCACCCTCATCAACTCTTATCAGCATCACTATTAATAATATTTAATTCTTATTCTCCTAAATTTAATATAGACATGCTTGTCTGGAGTAGATGCTCAAACTGTGTGAGAGCCAAAGCCATAGAATAAGGCATGGAGAATGCATGTGGAAATAAAGCTGTTGCAGGAGATTCATAGCTCACCTAGATCTGTTCTGCTCCCAGGTGGGATCTGAGTGTCCACTGCAGAAGTGCAGTATCCCACCTTCTCCAGGAAGAACAGCTTTGTTGGACAGGTCTGCAGGAATTCTCTTTGCAGGCAATGTGCAGAGGTGGTGTCCTGGTGCCCTGGTTTAGAATCATAGAATGGTTTGGGTTGGGTCATCCAGCTCCCCAGCCATGGGCAGAAACTGATAGGTTTCTTTGAGCTTTCTGCAGTGACAGAATCACAGGAAGATTTATCAAAGATTTATCAGCCAGGAAGATTTATCAAACATGCTGGTGAAGGTCATGTATCTGGCAACTACTGAAAGGAAATAGTGTAGCTCTGAATTTCCTGTGTCCCAAAATCAAGTTTGTCGAAAGATGAATACAAACAGAATTGCCTGAAAGATTCATATTTTATTTTCATGGTCCTTCCACAGTCCTGATCAGAAGGAAAAACTGGTGAAAAGGAAAAATCATCATGTGAGACAAAGTCCTGAGAAAAGCTTTGCATACCAAGTATCTTCCAGGCTTTCAGATCTCAAGCTGGCAGTAATATTGCTTTTACTACCACAAGGCTTGGCCTTCATCTGGTTGCCAATGCAATATGAACAGTGGTTCATATGCATGAGGGAATGAGCTGGATTAACTTTAGCAGAGCAAGCTGTTTGGCAGGGTCTGTTGTGGAGTCGCTTCCCATGGTGGTCATTGCCCCTCAGCACCTGGGGAACTCTGCCAGACCATCCTGGCATGTGTGCAGTCCTCTGCCACACTGCCTCATCACTCTTTATAGGCTGTCTTTAATAAGCTGCAGTCTGCAGCTAACTATATTAACACAAGCCATTTCCTTTTTGTTTCTCAGAGCAGCAAAAGCACGCTTACATCGAGTCCCAAACATCTGTACTTTCTTCCAGAACCGTTTTCATTACCAGGACAGAGGGTGATGGGTAGGAAAACAGAAATCCCTCATGCAGGCAGTGCAGAAGTGTGAGAAAATGCAAATTAACTGATAGAGGATTATATAAAATAACGAATGTATCTAGGTTGACGTTGCAAATTATGTACCTATTGTCATACTTCATGTCCTGTGTGTTAGTTTAACATTTGTTGTGCAGAGCACATCTTTTATCTGCCATATAATGACAATCTTGCATGATTGCAGTTGCCCAGTGCAGGTCAGATGCCAGCAGTTTGCTAGGCCCATTTCTTGTATTGCAAAATGAAGTGTTTAGAAAAAAAAAATTGCCTAGTTGTGTGGTTTTCAAGCTCTTTTGAGTCCTGAGCCTCTAATTTTTTTCCATGGAAGGTGATGACCCCTTTAGAAATTTCACATACTGCAAAGCAGTACATGAACTTGTTCTTTCCAGTTATCAGAGACCTCTGGAAAATTATCAGTAGATCAACAGAATGAAAGTGAGTAGTCCAGAGGACTGGAATTAAGCAATCTGGGTTCATGTCATAGAAGTTAAGAATCTGCATATCATTGGAAGTCTTAGGTCTGGGAATCAGATGGAGTGAGAACTGCTGCACAATGGCAGCAGTTACAGAGTAGTGGAAGAAGTGGAGGTTTCCATCCTTGCTTGACGTGTAACTTTTCTGTGCCCTCAGAAAATAGTCCTTGCTCTGTTCATGCTATGTAAATTTAGAGAACAGATTTTTTTCATCTTTATTTGTAATTCAAGAACTTTGGTAACAGCATACGTAGGCTTCTATTCTAATACAGAAGGAGGTATGTGTTCCTTTTCCTTTGACTCTAATCTCAGACCCAATTTCTTGCTCCAAGGTGCAGTTTAAAATCTGTTCACCTGCATCCTTCAGTGTTGTAATGAGCAGTGCCATGACCTGAAGCCATGCTGTCTTCTCACTGTAGAGCAAAGTCAGGTCTCTAATTCTTCCAGCTGCAGCATTTGGCTTTCCCTTAATGGCTGAATTACTTTAGTTAGGCTTGTCAGGTAGAAAGCTGATAGTACAGACATTTTAAGTCTAAGGGATTGGCACTTTAAAGACAGAATCCTGTCTACAGAATCCTTTCTACAGGGCTTGTGTTCTACCTAGAATAATTTTCTACTTGGCAGTTAGCCTGGCCAGGTCAGGTGAAAGATTTACATTCCCTTGAGCTCTGGCTCTGTGTGTTCTTTCCTTAGCCATGCTGGAACATGAGTTTACTACAACTAATGGTACTTAAACTTACCTTCCTTAGAACCATGGGCTGTGGGGTAGTTGAGGGCTTCAGCCTGGGTCTCTCCTAGAGACTGAAGAGCAAGCAGCCTTCACAAGTTGCCAAAATTGCTGAGATCCAACCACCTGATCAGCCACATCCCTGAGTAGTCCCATCTTGTGTTGTCAGGCCACCTGGGCTGAGAGGCTCCCCTGCCTCTCACCTGCCTTCAGCTGCTCAGCCTCTCTTGTACTCTGACCAACATGGCCCCAGGGCTAAGGGTTTTCAAGAGCTGCAGGAGAGCCCAGCTGCACTGTTGTTTTGGCACTAACACCACCCCCCCTCTCAGTAATTAATTACTGCATTTTTAGCCAAACATCATGTCAAGATACTGCTTCTACATATGGTCATGCTGTTCTTTGTAGCTATGGACTTACTTCAAAATCATGTGCCCGTATTTGTGCACCTCCCTCTGCAAATAAGCACCACCACCAAAAAAACCCAGACCCACGGGGTTTATGTAATTTGAGCTGTTGCTTTCTTTGCTGCAGCCACAGTTCTTGGTCAGCTGTTCTGCTGGCACTGGATGGTGCTATAATAGCTATTTAAATAGCTGAATTTTTTTCCTAGTTCCTCATAGCACATTGGCATCATCAGAGAAATATTCTGGTGTATTTTATTGACATGATGCACTTTTGTACTCTGTTCATTTCCCAACGCAGCATCCATTTAGGCAAGATGAGATATGGGGAGAGTGGCTCTCTGGATAAAATGATGCACCAAAGTGAAACCCCAGAAATTAGCCATATGCCACTATGTCAAAACAGCATGAGGTTTGTATTGGCACCACCAGGTTTGCTTATTCTCTGTTTCCTGGAACCTGGTCTGAGCTATAATTAGATCAAACTAAGGCTTAAGAAATGAATGACAGAAAAACTTTATCAAGAGCACTAAATGATGTCAGTGGACTGAGGTTGCAAGTTCATCGGGATGCCTTCATGCAGGCTTTGAGGCCTCCCTGAGATCTGCAGGGCTCTTCCTTGGTACTCTGCCTCTTTCCACAGCAGACCAGCTTCTGAATGGGGTACCCATTGATAATGAGCTTCTTGTGGAGTTTGCTCAGACCAGGTCCAGCCCCCCTAAAGGAAAGATCAGCTGCTTCTTGGATTGAGGATCCCAGTCTCATTGTAGTGCAATTTTAATTAAATTAATGGACTACATTTAAAAAAATACATTTAAAAGGAAAAGGCTGTGACACTTTATGAAGATGTTTAAGATGGTTATATACATGCATTTTGTGAGAGAAGGGCAAAAGAGAGGTATGAAAAGGTGGGGCAAAGGACTGGTACAGAGGAAGAGGCAGGTCTGTGGGGTGGTGGTGGGAAGGCAGAGTGTCCTGTGGTGGCAATGGCTCCTGGTAGCAAGCCAAAGTTTTTCTTCTAGAACTCCAAAGGAACCAGTCTTTGTGAAGAACAGGCACTCAGGCTGCCACCAGAATTCCCTCTTGCTTGGCAATTTTGTTATTCCTTCCTTGAGCACAGCTGGGACTGCGCTTGACTCAGTCACGATCCTTTCCAGCCTCTCATCTCTCAGGGAGACTCCATGCAGCTCCAGATCCAACAGATTTACAGCAAAGCCCAAGCTTCAGGCACTCTGGTGGGAGTAATATTCAAACCCACCAAACCAGAGCTCCCTCTCCCAGTGCCAAATGAAGAGCTTCATCCAAGTAAGGAAGGTAACTTATCCCCACATCTTCTCCCACCCACCATTTCCTGATAATGCTCCTATCTGGGCTTTGACCAGCTGTTCAGCCCAGACACTTCTGTCAAATCCTGCTGCAGGCTTAGAAATGATACAGAAAATCTCATTTCAGGCATAAGCTTTCTGACCATTGCTGCTCTCAGGGTATTGTTCCAGGCAACAGGCTGGGCAGCATTCCAGAGGATGGAAGGAAAACAGAACAGGCAGGCAGTAGATTTTGGAGGAAGGTGGCCACAGGATTAAAATCTGGTTTTGTACCTGTTTCTTATTTTCACTGATGTGCCAGCAGCTGATTAGTCTATAGTTAATTTGGGGTAAATGCTCTTGGAATACAAAGAAATTACAAAAAATATTGTCAAGCCTGTCTGAGGAAAATAAAGCAACAAAATCCATCCTGTAAAGACAAGGTAAACAAATACCAAATGGCTAGTATGCTGGTGCTGAGTACTGCCTCAAAAGGGTTCTGGTGATGGAATTGGGCTTTTTATGTTACAATAATTACACAGATTGCATTCCGTAATGAAAAAATCCAGCAACAAACAAAAAAAGTTACAATTAAACATTCTCTTTATTGGGGCCTTGTTCTGAAATGGCACAAGTGATAAATGATCACAGTGCCATCAGTGCTGCTAATGAAAAGATCCACAGTCACGTTTTACACTTTTATTTGGATTTAGATCAACATCACAGATAAGATACTTTGGTCAAACACAGGAACAGTATATGTTATGCTGCTCTTTCCTGGCTGCAGTAAGTACAATAATGTGGAAAAAAAATGCTGGTTCTTCTGGAACACTGACTGTAAATCTTGGATTGGCACATACAGCTAATAAATACGTTGTTTGCACTTAGCACTTTAAAACAGAATTGCACATGCAAGATGTAACCAGGCTACTGATCACCTTCATCATCGTCCCCATACTATTTTTACTTTTTAAGCTCTCTGCTTTCCTTTTTGCCAGCAAGAAAGGCTACAATTTGCTGCTCTACTCAGCATTTCAGTGATTAGTCTGCTGATTTTGACTTGTTTGGCAAAGGTCACACAGAAGTCCTTCCTGACAGAAATGGTATCTCCTCTATAGCTTGGCTGGCAACACTACTCATTGTAGGTAGCAATGGAAATCCACGGAAGGGAGGTGAGAAGTCTGCCCAAAAGCTGACCAGGAGAGGTCAATACCAAGCAAAGATATATAGTAGAGGGACTGGTGTGAATGCAGTTCTTACAATATCAAGAGTTAATACTACTACCACACAAATAATGACATATCAATAATATATTGTACAAGCTTATACAGCAACACATGTTGATTTGCAACATTTTACAGTTTAAATCTAAAGTGCACAGCCTCAATCTGAGGTGACAAAACAGTACTATCAATATAATAAAGGCAACACAATTACAGACACAATTTATTTTCCTCTTACTTCATGTCCTCATGATACTACATTAAATCAATATTCCACTTATCTATTTTAGATGAAATTAAAACCACATTGCACTTTTTATCTCTTCAAGTATTTTAGAGACAGCAAAACAATACTGCTTTACAAATAAAAGTTAGCTGTTTAGGCAAAGTTGAAACCAAAACTTTAGTAGGGTTATAAATAGACAGGCCCAAGCTGCAGAACTCCTATCAACACTTCCATGTTGGTGGAAGAGATGATAAATTTCAGTTTCCATGCCAGAATCACCTCTAATGTTAAAGAATGATGCAGCACATGAATTCTGCAAGAGCTGTGCCTGCAGTTTCTGGAAAGGCCTGAGAGGCTCTACATGGACTGTTTTATCCAGACGTAGCTTTATCTTAGTTTTTTCTGCAATTTCAAAAGCTGCTGCAGACATGGATAGAGTTCAGCACTGGGAGAAACCCTTGACAAAGTAGTTTGTTACTTGGACCCCATTCTAGTCCCTCAGATTACAGTCGTGTGTAATTTAGACATTGTCTTGCAGACCTGTACTTCTGTAGGAAGCCTTTACCCTCTTAATGTAGCTGTGAGGAGGTTCCATGCTATTTCTTTAGTAAGAATTGCATTAAGTTTTAATTTTCTCTGTAGTTTTGGACTGCAGTTTTGGATTGCTCATAGAAGAAATGGTTATGAGGCAAGCATTTAGTCAGACACGTGACTCTTTGTTTAATAGGCTTTTTTACCACAGAAAAAATCCAAATCCAACCTTATTTCAGTCATGGTTAGCACTGTATATTGATTGTGCGTCTGCTTTGTTAGACCAAGTGGGAGCATAATTAGGAATAATAGCATCCTATTGTTGTACTGTAATTGAGCTTATTAATTGGTTTTGAGAGCTGCAGTACTCTTGAGGTTTTTCAGTATTCAACCCTGGAGATGTACAATCCATATGATATGGAGAAATGAGGTAATGGTACCTCTTAAGAATGTAGTATATGGGCTCATATTTTAAAATAAACAGTAATAAATATTTGAGGCACCTCCATCAAAAGAAAAATAATCCTGGTTTATTTTCAGCTTCTGTCCTTGCAGTTTTATAACCCATATAAAAGAAAAATATATAGTTTACAAAATAGGATTTTTTTTTTATATATATATTTCCTTTTGTAAAACTATACCTATTTAAATACATTTGAAATGTTGCTACAGGTAATTAGAAATTCTGTTCTAATACTACGAAAAGGTAAAATACTTTCACATTTAAACATACAGCTTGTATACTCTGCTTCTCACCGCCCCCTCCCACTTCCCCAATTTGATTTTGTCACCGTTTTGGGTAAATTTACCATCATTCAGTCTGATTGCTTTTAATTTAAAGAAGGTGCTGTGTTAAAATTGGGGATAAAATTTTAAGTGCCTTCTGTTGTTCCTTATTTTTTTCAATGCAGCTTTTTATGCAGTTAATTATTAAGGATCTATTCTAGAATTCAGGAAAGGACTTTGAAGGAGCCATGTTTCTTGATTTTAAACGTTACTCTACTCCAATGCCACAATATAGAAATATATTTACTTTGGAACAAACTACAAATACATTCGCACAGTTTGTGACAACTTAATTGTCTACTTAGAGGTCCAGGAGCAGACTTGCACACCCGTTCATTATAAATCTTGTCCCAGGCGTTCTATTTCATCAATCAGGAAATCAATGTCTTGGTGAGTTGCTGCAGGGTTTGAGATGACCATCCTGAAGAAGTTCACTTTGTCTCCCAGGGGTTGGTAGCTCACCATGGTTGTTCCATATTCCATCATCCTGGCTTTTATGACTGGTGCCACCTGCAGTGTAAAAAGAAGCAGGGGATAATGATAATGTTTTTAAATTATTATTATAATTATTTTCATCAGTCCCACCAGCCTTATTATTGTAATAATGAAACACAAAGTACGTTTTCATTTAAAAAAAAAAATCAAAACCATGAAGAGCTACAAGAAACAGTTAAAATGAAATTATACCTGGTGTTGATAAAAATGTTAACCTCCATTAAGGACTAAATGGCTCACTGAAAAGATACTGGGTTTACCCTGTTTCTTTGTCCAACTCTTAAAATCACTGAGGAATTTTTCCCCCCTTACTTTCTCAATATTGCTGACAGCCACAGTAGTTATTTTTTGTAGTGCTCCATCTTCTTTTTGTATACCAGAATGCCATGGTATTATCAAGCTGCTGTTGCATTTGCTGGGTCTAGCAAATGCAGGCTACAGTAACCAGTAAAAGTACACAGAGTTCAAGTAAGTACTTCAGAAACCAGGCAAACCCAGGGAATACCAAACTTGGAGACCAGAGGAAGGTGGTGCAGCTTAACCTGAGGTAATATGACCACAGAGGTGTAATTTGCCCAAGTATCATGAAGTGACCTTGTCCAGTGCCCTGGAGACCATTTAAAGAATTGCCAAGACTTCACTGTTCACTACACGAAGTCCTGGAGGATGCTCCTCACCTTCATGAGGCGGCTCGTTCGTTCTTCATTGTCTTCCATCCCACGCAAGCTGGGAGGGATGTACCAGAAGCAGACATTTGTGTGCTGTGGCTAAAGACAGAATAATAATGGTTTGCACTGTTAGAGATGCTCATAATATCTCAGCTGCACTTAATATCATGCCTTTCCCCCCCTTCCATACATCATACTGTGACAGCAGTTGATGGTTTTCATTACTGTGGTCCACTGAGAGTCCTCATAATTATGAATGCAGAAAAGATAATTTTAGGCAATTTATTCCCAGGGTGTCAGATGTAGAAACACATCATCCAGCTGTGCAAATTCATTTATCCCCTATTGAGAGGCATCTAGATTTTGTAGGTGCTGTCCCCTCCAGAGGCTGTAGGGATTGTGTGGCTAAGACAAGAGTCTACTACAGGTAATTTAGAGATGAGGATGATGTCATTTACTGCTATTACATGACAAAATAATATAAAATCAGGTTCTGTAAATAGGAGTCACAGGTGGTTCATTAGTTTAAGATTTTCTCGTTTTAATGAAATTTATTAATTGTCAGTTTGATTCAGCTAGCTGCCACATTAATATGCATGCACCACAGCATCTGAGCTAGTTTAACTTATATGCAAGCACCAAACAGAAAGACATTAAGTAAAAATCAGGTGACATTTTGTGTATTTTTGCAGTCTCCCAGCAGTTGCCTGCCTTGCTACGTTCCTCTTTGCTGGATGCTAAATGTGTGGGTTACAGCAACTCCTCCTCCTGCTGCCAGTTCCTTTATTCATTATCAGACCCAGTGGCCCAAATTCAGTGATGATGTGTGAGGTGCAGGAAATAAATCACACAGTGCCACATGGGTAGGAGCCTGTGATCACTGTTTGAAGAAACACAGTAATATTTATCCTTGTGCTGCAGAGCATTTAGGCACACACTAAGTGGTCACTCCCAGGGCGCAACATTCTGATAAACCTTCCAAGGCAAGTACAGAAATAAAAAAATATCACAAGTAAGAGGAAAAAAGCTAGATTGGGACTTTTTTTCCCCACTCTTTTACAAGAATAACAGCAGTTAATATTATAAGACATCTCTAGCAGACCTGA
This sequence comes from Calypte anna, assembly GCF_003957555.1. NCBI lineage: Eukaryota > Metazoa > Chordata > Aves > Apodiformes > Trochilidae > Calypte > Calypte anna. Next base: position 17,341,216 of record NC_044245.1, read on the forward strand.
CCCTGGCTATCACAACTGGAGAGGGTTGCCCTCAAAATGATGGCAGAACACAGGACAGTCTGGTGCAGTTCAGAGGTACAGCCACACAACCCAAGCTGCACTCCCTTGACCTGGGCACTGTGCTCCAGCTGAGCACTTGGCACTCAGGGATGCCATCTCAACTGGACTCCCACAACAGAAACAACATGCCCATAGATATCTGAACCCCACATGGTTGTTTCACCCCTGCCACATGAGCCAGCTGGGCTCCTGAGCAGCAGGGACTACAGTGTGGGTATCTTCCCCATGCCACCCCAAGTCCCCTGTGACTGACCACCTGGTAAGTGCTTTGCACAACCATCCTTTCAAAGTTGCATGGGGCACTGTAGCCACCCACCCTCTATACCAGACCCTGCTATTAGGAAACTACCACTTGTTTTTACTATTTAAAAGCTGGTTCTCAGTGTGTTTGTGTTGTGCTAGCCTGAGATGCCAGTGTTCAGTTTCAGTGAGGTGAAAATGTGCAAACTGGTAACTTGTGCACAGCTGCCTCATCTCCCTAGTCCCTGGATCCCATGGGGAAGAGATATTGGCAAAACAGATTTTGTTTAAAGGGACACTGCTTTCTGTCCCGTGCTGTTTGGCTTTACCTGTTCATAGCACTCCAACAGGTGACTGAGAAAAGCGCTTTTAACCAACTGGGAAAAAGAAGCTGCAGGACATACCTTTCCATCAAACACCATTTCATACCCTTCTCTGTTCTTTATTTTGTTGTACAGGTACTCTGCAAGTTCCAAGCATTTATCAATTTGTGCTTCAAATCCTGTGGTTCCCTTTAGAGACCAAGGGAGAAAAAACAGTTACATGACTCTCTGTTCTGTGAACCAAACCAGTGAAAGGACAATGCAGCACTTGCCAGAACACCCAGCACCCAGCCTTTGTGGGACAAATTAAGGATCTTATTCTGTGAGATGAAGGACACTTTGCTTAGCAGAGCTCATCTGTCTCTAGCACTTGCCACTGACTCCCCTGTAGCCACCTCTGCAAAATAAGCACAAATTCTAGGCTCAGTTCTCAGCAAAATATTACTAACACCTCTGATGAAGGGTGTCCTCATTGGTAGACTTTGCAGAGAGGCTGAGCACAGTTTCACAGCCTGGACTGGCACAGAGACTGGTGGTCATTAGAAGGTGTGGAGTTCCAGACATGTGAAGTCTCCTGATATTTTTAAAATAAAGGATTTTAATTTTTCAGGTACTGGGGGCTTTTCCAAGAATAATTTTTCTGTTGTAGCTAAACACAGAACAGGCAGAAACACTTTTTTAGCCATACTGATGCGTGTGAAAATGCATATTTTGCCTAGATACCGCTCTGCTGCTGTTTTTTTTTTTCTCTCCTCTTTTCTAATTGACACCATATAAATTCAGAAGCTGTGTTTTAAGAGCTGCAGCAAATGCTGCTTTTTCTTGTCTAGCAAAAGTCATAATCCTCTCTCTGTGACATCATACTTGTTCCTGCAATCACCAGCTGTGATGCCACAGACAAAGGATGCAGCTTTATAAGGGAAGAAGGGGAATAAACAGCTGGAGTAGATAAACTGTTTAAGAAACACACATCCTATTTTGCAATGTTAATATTATGAGTAGGGTGTTAGAAAAGGCAGTATAAGGCATATTGAAAAAATGGGGTTTAGAAGAAAAATTGTCTTTGAGTAATGGACACACATCCCTGCAAAATCTTTTCTGGCAGTGCAGAACTGACTTAAAAGCCCATGTCATTATCCTTCTGTGTATAGCAATTTCAGAACTAGGTAGAGGTAGCACAGCCCTGGGAGGAAAGGCTTGGAGCTGAAGACAGACATGTGGCTAAAATTGCCTGCCACTCTGGAGACCCCAGCCAGCCCAACAGCTATTGTGACCTCGGAAACTTACATCCTCCTTTACAGACTCCCACACCTCATCTCTTGTTTGTCTCAGAATTGTTTTCAGACTTTTAATGAAGCACATGAGGATTTTTAAGGCTTTCTGGAAATTTAAAACAGTGATCTCCTCTGAACAAACCTGAGGCAACTTGACATACTAGATTGGATAAGTATCTGGAAGAAGTTATTTAGCAGCATCTTACAAATACAGATAAATGAATAATTACAGCCGGTCCTTTCAGATTTCCCAGAGAACAGATTTTTCTGAGTTTTCCTCTACCTCAAACAATTGCCTCTTATCTACTGCATGCAAGGTAGAAACAAGGTATTGCATTCTTGACCTGCCATGTTTAGTTTCTGAATGTCATTAGAATATTATTTCCAGAAATCTCACTAACAACATTCCTAGGTACATGATTTACGCTGTTAGGCTCCTATAGTAACACAAAGCAAATGTTATGCAAAGACATGGAGTTTAAGTTTCAAAATCATGTGTGCTGCTTTGAAGCCAAATTGTTAGAAGTATAAAAAACCAGAAAATAATGTTCTTTCTTTCATGTTGTATATGGGAAATTCAGGTCTAAAATGATGATTACAGAAAAAAACCCCACTGTATCTGGTATGCATTATTTTAATGGAAACAAACATATTGCAGGCAGTCCTACCTTTGCCCTCCACATCAGCCATAGCTTGAAGACATCAACATGCCTTCCACACTGCAAAGCCTTGTCTCCTGTGTCATAAGACAGGTCATAGTGCTTGTCTTGTTGGAAGAGGTAGGAAGCATGCATTTGATTGCAACTCTGCATCAATCCCTTATAGAAACAGAAAAAAGTGAGATTAGCACAGTGACTACTGATTTGAGCTTTGCTTTGGGAGAGAAATTACGAAGATCCACGTTAACTGTCCAAGTGCAATAATCAAAAAAAAAATTGGGACAAAACCAGATTTAGTTGCCGAGTGGACTGAGGTTTTCATATCCCATTCAGTGCCCAGGACATCTTGGTACCTGACTGGGCAACATGTAATCCACTTCCAGAGCCAAGGTATTTTTAAAAAAAGAAACTGGGTATTTTGCTTCCTAGGATCATTATGCACACACTGATTTTTTTAATCTCATTTTTTATTTCTTATTCTGGTTCCTTTTCCTTTTCTTCTGGTTGAGTCAGACTTTGACAATGTGTTAATCTAAGTGGTATCACACCACTTTTCTGATTACTCTGGTCTTAAAAATTCTGATTTTCATTATTTTCTTTCTTTGCAGGCACAGTTCTCCTCTGCAAATCCCTCAGCTGCAGATTAGATGCTTAAGTGGTATGGAAAGCTCTGAACAGACAGAAGAGCACATGGCCTTTAAACAGCCAGCTAGAGCTATTTCTGGGTTGCAAAATACTGGTTTGAGAGGCAGCTTTGTGGGAGGGCCAGAAAAGAACAAGGTGAAGAAACCTGGCTCATGAAGGCATTAGATTTCCTTTTTATCTTGAGTGAAATGCCAAGAGTCATGTTCTGGCTCTAGTTAAGTTCTCAACCCAGTTTAAGGTATACCTATGGGCTGTTGCCTAAAACTCTGATTTCCAGTCCAAGAAGAATCAAAATTTGGCTGTTTGTCATCAAGTCTAATCTTCATGTGTAACTCAAAATTGAGATACCAAAATGAGAGGTGAAAAAACTGGCTTTCTCCTAATCTGAGCCATCTGTTCTCACTAGAGGTCAAGGAAGGTACTGACTTTAACCAGGCAGGATTTGTATCAGGGAACTGACCCAGAGGGCAAATAAAAGCCAGATTCTCTCTTCCTAAGTACAATCACTTTGTATACAATCTGTTGTACAGCTGTTAGCAAAACAGCAACCAGCTTTTTGATAGCTGGCCTAGTAAGTGGTGGTTGTATTTAGCTGTCCCGGTAACTAATGGTCACAGAAAACTACAGGATTGAAGGGTAAATCAAATTCTAGTACTAAAAAAAATGTCTACTATTTATTCCTTGTCAACTTAGTCTTCCCTCTTTATTTAGAAGGTGGATCAGAGCTGGGCAGAAATATCATAGATATCTAGAAAGAGTGATTATGCCTAGATTCTGGCCCAGGTGCAATGCTGCATATACACCATACTATTCATCCTAGAGGTACTGCAGTTTGCCTATAGTTACATTCTATGCTACTCAGAAAGTAATGGAGTTATACAGTGATGCACCCACAATTTAACTACGGATACAAAATTTTGTAAAGATACTGCCATTAATTGGATCCATCATTTCTGCTAGAGACCTACTCTGATTCCTTTTGCAGACACAGCCTGAGCATTTGGCTAGATATCTATTTCTCTGCATATTTTCTAGTCTCCATCACATTAGCAAATATTAACTATGACACAGTTATGAAGAAAGCATCTAGGATTTGCATAAGCAAAATGTCAGAAAGGATCAGAGAGCCAAATGTACTGAAACATACCTCTTCTCTCACTAGCAGGGCTGAACACTGCAGAGGGACACCCATCATCTTGTGAGGGTTCCAGGTCACTGAATTGGCCCTGGGACAGCAAACCACATGGAAGTTAGACATTGTACTGTGGTGTTGAAAGCATGGAGACATTTGGGAATAAGAGTAATAATGAAGTCATAGCAATGCACACCTTTTACTGAGCAAGCAAAGATGAAAATTATTATGCCTGATGTTAGGAAAGTAATGCCTTTATAAGGGACCTAATCCACTCTAGTTGGTTTTTGGATGACAACTTGGGCAACTTACCACAGAATAACTGCTCTATCCACTAAAATTAATCAATATTGAACTTTCTGGGGAGTTATCTATACTTCATAAGTACAAGGCAAACTTTGTAAAAGCATCCACCTTACTGATGAACTTTCTAAAGGCACACGGCTGAATAAAGTTGCAGCTAGGAAGCTGACAGACCAGCATACTCGCTCACATTGATCCCAGTTTCAGTAAGATTTTAGCTAAGCAGCTCAAAGTCTCTAAGTAACTTCGAAAATCTGATCCAAGGTGATTTTTCTCATCGCTCTGCCAGTGGTAATTTTCTTAGCTCCTTAATTTTAGCTTGGCTATGACAAGTCACCCAGCTGGAGAACTGGGTCCAAAATTACCACAGTAATAAACATAGAAATGATCCATCCTTCCACTAAAGAGCTTCATCCTACCTCCATCCAGGACACAATCACTGTTGTAATACCTGTCAGCCTGGGCAGGTCTCTGTTACAACACAGATTAAAGATGAGACGTTTGGGACTGGGTCAAGGACTGAATGGAAGATTGTCCAGTTGTTTATTATTTTAATTTCATGTTATGCTTGACTGGCTATTTGTTAATATTACAAGATATGATGATTAGATGATCCTATCTGCATCCTATCTGGAATGCTGTCAAGGATGCATAGTGCACAGGATTTCATGTAGTGCAGTGATTTGAGTTTTGATGGTATAAACTGGTGTAGATCAGTCAACTGGGGCATGTAAAAACTTAAAGGCCACACTTGCAGGTAACATTTACATGAACAGAGATGAGCATGTTGGGATTTTCCTTTGTAGGATTTGGAGACAGCACTAAAGGTCTATGCATGTCCTTATCATTCCCTGCCCAATTGCTTCCACTCCTTCAAAGTAAGCAACTCCAAAATTCACATGGACACCACGCAGCACTCCTGTGCTTTCTTCTTCACTATTTAAATTGGACTGTGCAAGTGCCTGATGCAAAATCTGTAGAGAACAGATCAGGCAACATCTGGCCACTTGGCTTGGCTTTTTGAGTATTTGGCAGCTTTTAATCAGCTCAGAGTCAGTCATCTGATTACAACACCAAAGCTAATGACTCTGAACATGCATTCAGGTCTATGAGTTTCCTTTGATATGACACTTTTAAATTTTTATCTGTGCTTATGCAGATTCAGGCAAAAATTCTCTAAGAGATTTCTAGGTAATAATACCAGAATGGGTTTTCTTAAGTAAAAGGATTATTTCCTGACAACAGCCAGATGTTAACTATCTGCCTAAAACATTTAATTTAACCTAAGGTCATTTATTTCCCCAGTTACATCCCAGCTGCACAGAGAAAAAAAACCAGCTATGTAGAATAAAAACACACCATTTTTCTTTTCTTATCTGTTATTCTGGGCTTCGGTCATCAGTATGTGCTTGAAGAAATTGCTGACTGAGACAAACAATGAAGGGGAAAGCTACGTGGACCCACAGATGTTTTTTTTAAAGCATCTCACATTTGCCCAAATAACTAAGCACCAAGCCCTTATGTGGTTTTTTTGCCTGTGAGTCACAGGCAGGAAAAAAACAAAAAAAGGAAGGAAAGTTTTGTTTTGGAGATGTCAAATGGATGACAGGAGATATTCAAGAGTGGCAGAATTTGGTTCTTAGCCATCATTTAAAACACTGAGGTGTCTTCACTGACCAGCAGCAGCTCCAAGAAGAGTGGCCAGACTCTGTATGGGAGCACATATTCAGCTGCACAAATGTGCTTTTCTCACATAGCCTTCATGTAATGCTCAGGCCTCTGGGAGAGGGACACCAGACTGAAACTCCTGATGATGGCCAGACCCATCAGCTCCAGACACCAGAGGACAGGCATCCATCAGGGTGCCTTGCAGAACCTTGAAATCTGCCATGTGGGGACTGGAGGGCACAGTAAGGATGGTCCTGTGACTCCTGCCCTTGACAGGACTATTTTTTCTGGATTGCCTCTTACCAGAGGGATGGGAGTACTCAGAGCACAAAGTACTCATTCCACTGACTGATCCTACCCTGTAACTTTCTCCCCTATTAAACCTGAGTTTCAGCTCCAGTTCTCTTCTATCCAGACCTGTAATGACTGGGTTGTGCTTAAATATCTATCTAAAATAGGAATGTCCATATAGGTTTGGTCTTCTAACTCTACTCTAAAGGTACACACATTTGACATCTGAACAAACTGTAATGAGCTGCCGTGTCCATCAAAGCAGCAGAACAGAAACACTAGAGAGGACAGATTTCATTAATTCCCTGTCAAACATACAGAGATGGTGCTTACCAAAGTACTATATAAAATCCAGTGGAGTTCTGGGTCACATTATTTTGAAACATTTCCAATACAGATTCAAGCTGAACTTCTCATTCCAGCAGAACTGGGGCAATAATTTGGGAGGCAAACTTTTTTTCATACCCTGTCCTCCCAGGCAACTGGGTAGATTTTTCTAACTTGCTGGATATCTGGAAGCATGTCCTTTTAATGCACAATGTGTAAGTTTGGAGTGCTAGAGGCAATTGAATTCATAGTTGTTGGCTGCTTTCCAAATTTTGCATATGAGACGTATGAGAAAGGTATCCTCCTAATCTCCAGGAACAGGATGAGGAAGTTGTTTGGCATTTTAATTGGCAAGGAACAGCAATTCAATTTAGAGATAAAAAAGGCGGAAGGGAGCAATAATTTACTCTCTAACAGCATAAGCTTCAGAGAATTCACAAATCCGAGTGACTCCATCTATCCCAGCACACTGTTTGTAGCCAATGACCTAAATAAGTGCCTGGTAAGAATCCAAAACATGGCCAAGCATGTAAGACCTTACTCCAAATATTCTGAGCCCCCCATCATTTGTGGTTCACAGAAGTTGCAAATGGTTTAGTTTTTTTTTTCCTCTCCCTGGTACTTGGGTAAATCTTAACATCCCATGGCAAGATTAAGACTTAGTTAGGAGTTCCACAGCTTAACTAAAGGTTTCTAAGTAAGCATCTGCTTGTAAGTTTAAGTTCACTCTTTCCAGACTCTTAATTGGATCCGAACAGATTCACTGAGAAGTCATTGATGCAGCTTGGAGATGGATATTTTCTTACAAGTGGTCAGTGACTGCCAAGAGACCTGTCCAAACTCCAAGTACATCCACATTTTAGACTTAAGACTTCAGTATGCAAGATCTCCAGGATTAATTTCAGTGAAATGCAATTGCTAATTCATGTTTGACTCTATGGCAAAGGATGCTGCAGAAACCATTCTGGAGCTGTGAATGCACACTGAAAGGAATGAAAATGCAGACTAGAAGTGTCTGGTGTTTGTACTACAAAAATTAAGTGCAACACTGCTGTAGCAGTGAACAAAGGCACCTAGCAATGCTATTTCACCTGGAAGGACACTTTGCATAATTTGTCCATATTGTATCTTGGGGATAACATTGATTTATATTCCTATTCATGGACATGGCTACAGTAATAAAAAATGTGTTAAAATGCATTTAGTAAATGTGTTTAATTAACATCAATAAATCATACCTTTCAACGCCATTTAACTTCCACTTGTGTTTTCTTGACATCAGGAGCCCTCCACCCCATGCTCCCTAAAAGGGAAGACACATTATCTTAATGAGAAGAGAACTCTGCATTTCTCTGTGATGACATTTGTGTGTTCACATCAGTTTGGGGCCTTTCTTCTCTCTTGCTGATGTGGCACGTTTCAAAATGAGCAGCCAGATGAGGTCAAAGGCAGTAGCTATTCTAACAGCTTTCTTCCAGTAGCTTGGAAGCAGCAGTTTATAGCTCACAATCTGAGTATCAGCCCTTATCATCTGCTCACCCCTCCCTCACCACCCCCTCTGACACTGACACATTGGGCTGCCCCATGCTGTAATGAATGACTTGCAGAGCTGCTCCTCGGTAAGCTGCAGTTTCTCTTTTAGTGCCCAGGTGATGATAACAGACCAGACTGGATCTCAGCTGCTCTGGTGAGTTTTCATCACATTTCAGTTCACTACTGATTTCCCACACAGAGATCTGCGACAGGCAGGAATTTCATATGACTGAGAAGTAGTTTAAAGTAAATCTGTTTTCTTTCTTTGATTTGGAGAGATTTTGGCTGGCAAAATAATCCAAAAGCAAGATACTCATCCTTATGGAAATTCAACTACCAAGACAGAAAGGATTTGCAAAAATGACACAAAGCCATTCAAAGATGATCCTTAAGAAATATTTATTGGCTAGAGCTCAGCTAAATTTAAGTAGCCAATCTGATAAACTTCTCTAGCATTTGCATTAATCTGTTCAGCCATTTGGGGTACCTTACTCCAGACAAATGCAGCCTTTTCCTTATGTATTTATTTTGCAGCTGCTGCAGAAGCTGAGCCAGTGCTCAGTATAGTTCTTTCGTATTTCTTGTGCTAATGGTGTTTAAAGATAAAGCTGAAGGCAAAAAGTACTCAAACTAGGTCTTCTTAAGTGTCTCAGCTGCTGAAAGTACCACACAGTCACAGCTCCTAAAATGTCCCCTTGGCCTGAGCCTTTCAGAGGAATGGGAAGTGTGTACTTGAATGTTAGACTGAATTACAGGAACCAAATACAACAGGTTTTGTACAGGATTACACTGTCTAAATCAATAAATTAATGCTAATATACCTTGCAATCCAACCCCTCCCACCCTCCTAAGATGATACTTACATCCACGTGCATCCAGATTTTGTATTTCTTGCAGATGTCTGCAATAGCTATGAGGGGATCAAACGCCCCGTACACTGTTGTCCCAGCTGTGGCACTCACCAGGAAAGGTACAAATCCCTGCAAGAAAGGATGGAGGTATTTGGCAAGCTCAGAGTGCTGCAGCCCCCTCAGCCTGCAGCAGCCCCAACGCCTTGTGTGCTGCTTCCACAAAGAGCCCACAAGTGTCTCCTAGAGGAGGTCCCGGCTACATTACACCGGTTTTCTTTTCGTTTAGATATTAGTGATATTATAGTTTCTACCTTAAGGTGGCAGCAAAATTCCAAACCAGCATCCTCCATTTATTAGGATTCATGAGACAGGCAAAGGCTCAGAAGAACAATTCTGTTCCGTGACACCTCTCTGGAACACAAAGCTCTGCTCCTCATGACATTAACTCAACAAACCTCACCCAGGCACCACAGTGCAATACCTGTCTCTGGGGGACTGTCCCCTGGACTGTATTATTATCCCAGTGAGTGAACATGTGGTGGCCCAGTCCTGTCAGTGGAAGCATCTTGTCTGGGGATGTTTCCCAGGGGCAATGCCCAGGGGAGGTGTGGGGCTCACCTCCAGCCCCATCCCTCACACAGAGCAAGGGGGCAGCAATCCCCACGGAGGACGAGGACCATGTCTTGGATTGCCTCTGCTAAATGCTGGGCCTCACAGAGGAGCATGTGCCATACCTTATACCAGTGTTTCATTTAAAATTCAGATGTAGTTCGGTTGATTTCATAAGCAGTACTCACAGCAGCAAAGGTAAAGGAGGAACACTTTTTTGTTTTTTTTTTAATTTAAGGTATCAAAAAGAGCTGAACTCTCTCTCTGAAAAGGGAAATACATTGTCATGTTTGGGTGGTGCTCTATTGCCACATTGCCTTTCATTTTCATCTGTTACATTGTTTTTCTCAGACAAAGTAAGCTGTTAAGATTTATGTTATTAATGAGCTTTGAATGCTGTTTCTAATCACTATTTACATAAATGTTGAAGGCATAGGGCTAAGCTCATTGCACACTTTAATATGTTGTTTTCATTCTAGCTTCTAATAATGAACATATATGAAAGTAGGGCATTTTTAGAGATGCATGGATTTTAGTTTATCTTCCATTTTTTATGACCATGATGAATACTTTCAACATGTTAGAATATAACAAATAATACTGTTTTCACCAACATTCAGCTGAACTGCACCATAGACTGATAATAGAAAAAATGAGGATGTTATGTAGAGGAACCCATTTTTTAAAAAGCCAAATAGCTAATGGAGATTATAAAGCAGCTCAAAACCTATTTTCACAGACACTCTTGCTTCACTAATTGCCAGGCTACATTTCTGAAAAATAAATCAAAAGTTAATGGGCAAGCCTATGTTGTTTTACCAAGGAAAGCAAAAATTTAACTAGCTGTACCATTCTTGTGGTTTGTTTGTTTCTTTTGTTAAGTCTTGTTTGGTTGGAGGTTTCTTCCTTTTTTTCTTAAGCAGAAAAGCTAGTAAACTTACTTTCTGTTTGGCTTCAAGAATTCTTCTTTCAAGGTCTGATGGAATCATTTTCCCTCTGGAGCAACAGAGAATTATATTAGAAACCTGATCTTGAAATTAGCTCTTACTGTTACTTCTTAAGAGAAAACCCAAATGAAGAAGAAAGTGACTTTTTTTTTGCCCACAGTTTATGTAGCATTGAAAAGCACAGAAAGATTGTGACCATTAGTTTGAGTTTTTACCGGAATTATTTTGTCAGCCAATCTGCATCAACACAGTGAAAGTAACTGGGAGAAGTTATCTCATGTTCATCCTCATTAAAGACTGATGCTGCTGCTCCATGGAGCCTCCTGGTCCTATTTGGTCCTTCATCCCTGGCAATGTGCTCCAGGCATCCAGGGAGATGCTCAGCTCAGGGTCCTGTGAAGCTTCTGGGTGAAAAAATTCCATGATCTCCTTTCAGCAGGCACAAAAATGAGTGCAAAAATGCCAGCTGAGCTGCACTGCTTGGAGCAGTGCAACTCATTTTGGGTGTAAGCAGTTGTCTGCGTTCCTATCTGAGAGATGAACTCATTTCAGGGTGACTATTCCACAGTTGGGTGCATTATATGTTTGCATTTGCCTGAGGCAGGATGAAAAAAGAAACAACCAATCTGGACAAATCTGGACCAAAATGCACTGTTAGGTCCTTTGTATTGACTATATTCTGTATTTGCAACACCTTTAGTGTGAACCATTTACTTGAGATGCAGACTAAGGGGTATAAAGTTTGGAGGCTAGTTTAGAAAGTCCTGTAAATGAGTTAGGTGTAAGGTTGAACAATGCCAATACAGAATATTGAGGTTAAGGTTTTCTTTCTTAGCTATGAACAACATTATCTAAGAAAAGACAGAACACATAACACCTCCCCACATTACAAGAATCAAGTCTTCACTGGCTTTTAACATTGCCTATTTAGATTAATATTATTTTTTAAAGACTTTTAAAGTCCTCCATACAGTTGGACACATTTTTTCCTTTCACTAAGCACTGATTTCCTCTTGCTATTGAGAACAACCTTTACTAAATCCCAAAACAGTACCTTCAGGGAAAGAAAAAACCCTATTAGTTTTAGTTTTGATTTTGCATGAGAGAAACAAACCTGAAGTATTTCAGGTTCATGCACAGCATGTTCATGTCATCACCTCAGATGATCTGACCTGCAACACTCAAAATGCAGTGCTTGCCCTTAGACACATCTCACCCAAGTGTGTGTGTGAGATGTTACTGCTGGGCAGCACCAGAGGCAAGAGGGCTACAGGGGGAGGCAAAAGTGACTCAGCACCCAAAGGACACCGAGGATGCAAAGGCATGTGGTGACAGGACAAGGGGGAACAGTTTTAAGCTGCAAGAGGGTAGATTTTGGTTAGATATTAGGGAGAGCTTCTTTATTGTGAGGATGGTGAGACACTGGAACACACTGCACCTCTGTGCAGTTGTTGATGTACTGTCCCTGGAAGTGTTCAAGACCAGGCTGGATGGGGCTTTGAGAAACCTGGTCTAGTGGAAGATGTCCCTGGGCAGGGGGCTTGAAATGAGATGATCTTTAAGGTTCCTTCCAACCCAAATGATTCTATGGTTCTACGATAGAATGAGTGTTAGTGTCAAAGTTGTCTCATTATTACCCTCACCTGTACATGGTCTTCACTGCTGCCACAACAGACTCAAGTGTTACAACCTCAGACCTGCAGGCAATACACTATTGCAACCAATGTATCTGAGTGATAGTAAAAGAGGAAATGGAAATGCATCGTTGCCCAGACTCCAGCATGAGCAAGAACAAGATTTTCTACGTGTTTTCCTGGCATGAAATTCACCACACATGTACATAGTTCTATGACACAGCAAAACCAGGCAAACTTGGCAGGTCTGGGTCAGGATGGGGAAGAGAGAAGCCACCAAGAAGTGTGCTTCATCATGTTGGAAACATTAAAAAGATTCATGGTGCTCCCTCACCCTCTCACAGGTCCACATCTTCACAGAGGGTCCTCTCTACCACACCAGCCCACATCCTGTGCAGATAACCTGCCTTGTACTGGTGGCATAAACTGAGATTTGGTGAGACAAGCAGTAATTCTGCTGTTTACTTCAGGGTTGGCAAGGTAAGCATTGTAGTCTCCACAGAAAATTAGCATGCTGAATTTGCACAAGAAGAAAAGGAAGATACTTCATTGATCCACATCTGCCTTTAGTAAACAGAAACAACTGGAGGTTTCTTTCATGTGTGTTGATTGTGCCAATGTTGTCATTAATTTCTCTTCAAGGAGTGCTCAGTCTTTTGTTAATAAAGAGATAATAAATCCATAAGTCAATATGCAGACACTGTGATTAGCACTGTAAATTGCTTAGTTGGTGCTGTTCTTTTAATGTGGGAGCAGAGTACTCTGATAGTAGTAAAACCTTCCATTTGTGCCAGAGCCATAAATAATTCCTTATTACACTCTGGGACTAGTAAGAGCACATTCTATTTCCAAGATTCTCAGTAGAATCAGTAAGGACTATTCTATTAATTTGTGTCCCATAGTAAGTTTTTTTTCCCCTAAAACTGAAAATCTTCATCAGAACATGTTGATTTTGTTCACATGCCTTTGTTTTCTCAAAATTGGTTTACATAGACAATCAAAGCCTTTCAGTTGAATGAGTAGAACAAGGGGTTATCTACCAGTGGTTTTGTTGTGCTTATGGACCTGTAGGTTAGGTGACTGCTGTGGTCCTCCTCTCCAGGGACCCTGGTCTACACCAAGACCACCTCTACCCATCCTATTGCAAGGGTGGCTGCATCAAGGGCACTGTTGGAATGCAGTCCAGCTAAGAAAGATTGTGGGAGCATGAAGTAATAGAACTGCACTAGCAAATGTGTCTCAATATTTTGTCCTTTTAAATGGCACACTATAGCTCATTTTAGACAATCAAAATGTGCCTAAATACTCAATTTTGACCAAAACAAGCTTCTTTGTTTCTTAGCAAAATGTGTGAAGGATCATTGTTAGTTTGGCTCTTTAGTTAACTTCAGGATGAAAGAAAAAGAAATACCAGAAATCCTTGAGGAAGGGAAATCTGAGGTTTTTTGGTTGGCTCCAAAAACTGACTCATAAAGAAGCTACTGATAGAGCCAGTTCCTCAACTAGGTAAGGTTGCTGAAGATGACAGTGATAAAAATAAACTATAGCAACTGTTGGCTGCATCCTGTATACTCTTTCTGAGCTGAGAATTCAATGACCTTCTTCTAGGTACCCACAAAAAGAGCTGCATTTGTCATCTTTACTTACCTTTCATCACATCTAATCAGAATCACACTATCTGTACCAATACCCAAGGCCGCAGCTCCTTTCTTCACAGAAAAGTGACTCTGGAAAAATACATTAATTATTAATTACTATTTATTATTTTTATTACTGCTTCTTATCCAGTTTAATATAAAACACTACACTCTTGCAAGCCTTTCAGCAAGTAGTCCCACACAAGCAGTTATTCTTCGACTGTCATTTGAGGCTTTATATCAGGTCACTACAGTTAATTAGAGAAACAAAAATCACCTGAATCTAGATTTGCTCCTAGAATATTTAATACACAACTGTGGCTGATGATGGACCCAAATTCTATCCTTACATACATACAGATTCTATTGCTTGTACTGATTCAGCTATGAACTTGATTCACTGAAAAAAACATTATCCCTTACAGAATTCATTTAGTTCGTGGCATACAGAGCTATATAACTTTTGGTCAAATAATATACTGAGAGAAATTAAGACAAGAAGCTTAATTGTGATCTCATGCCAGTGAAAGATAGTAATAACTCCCATTGACAGATAGAGCTACTGCAGTTTAAAATGAGAACTGGGCTATCAGTAAGACTATTAGGAAACCTGTACATATTGAATAAAAAGTGGAAGTTATATACTGGAGTGCAAGCAGCCTAATTTTCCCAAGCTCATACAACCTGACTCCTGAGTCAGTGTTGGTTTATAATTCTAATTTAAATCCTAATGATTATGGTAATGAAATAGTTTTATATTATGCCACCCAGAATCTGATTTTTATTAACTCCAACACAGCTGTAACAATGTTGTCCGAAGTAATTTTAAGTACAGATTACTAAACTTCAAAAAAAAGGAAATTCTTTGCAGTATGATTACAGTATGATTAGCTCAGGATGTAACACTATAAAAAAGATCAAGGACATAAAAACCCAACAAGGTTTTTTAGGTGTCTAAGACACTAAAGAATAAAGGAAGACATACAGTCTGTGGGAGTAGAGAAGTAAACCCCAAAGTAGAGAAATAATCACTATTGCTTTGTCAAGTGAGCATTTGGCTTCAATTGTAATGCCAGTAGTAAAAAGATATATAGGGGAAGAGATGGAGAGGACAGGTACACACATCTGCTTTACCAAAAGGCTAGGAAGTCAGTGGGATTTCACCACATACTTAAGGGCTCCCTGCATAATGAATATTTTGAGAAATTAATAAACTCTATGAAACAGAGGACGAAGAGTAGTATTGAAACATGAACCATCAATATAGTAAGTTTAAAAACTCCACTGCTTTAAAAATCACTCAGAAGGGTAATTACAGTTAACAATTGTGAATGCTGTTGCAGAGGTTGCATCAGAGGCTCCATATCAAAATTCTTTTTTTGAATGTCTGCATCTCACTGTTTTAGCTGAAATGTCTGAAGTTTTCAGGATGCCTATAGCTTCTCAGTGTTGAGACATTTTGAAGTTCAATTGTTCTTAAGCCATGATTCACTGACAATATATGACAATTTGAAAATACTTCTTCAGGTGAATGTTATTATTCATACCATGTTAATTTTTTTAATGCAATGGGTTGGTATAGCTTTCCCTCATGGAGTACGGCTGCAGTATACCAAAAATGTGTATTGAGCAGCCACTAACCATCTTGTCTAGACCTAAAATCGATTTTTAAGGCCCTGGTAAAACAAACCATCCTAGCTCCTGAATTAAGCACATTCTGAAATGTAAACATACATGTCAGACTGACTTTTGCACAAGCCAATGATCAAAGGAAAGGCAAACCCACGTGCTTAGCTGATCACCATGGGATTTGTCTCTGTGCTTAATAGTTTTGCTGGATTAGACTGGGTTCACTGCAGCCTCATTGGGCTGAAGTCACTGCCTGCTCATTCTGCAGCCCGAGGGGCAAACAGGCACCTCCAGCATGATTCAGAAGGATTCATCTGGCATGAGGGTTGCTGCTTAGGACTGGATGCTGAATGACTCCAGGTGAGGTTTCTACCCATTCCCTATGCACCAAGCCCTGTCTGTGAGAGTGGAGAGGGTACAGCACCTGCAGGCACCAGTGCCCTGGAAACTGCCAGATATTTTGTTTCACTACACGGTTACTGCTTAGCCTATTAAAATCACAGGCTAGTAGCGTGTTCAGAATAGACAGGGAATTTGCACTGCTGTGTTTCTAGCTAGAGTCACAAAGTGTTAGGAGGTATTTATACAGTGAACATCACAGGCCTGCTCAGTCACATTGTTATTTTTCATGGTACATATTTCTTCATTTCATTAAACGAGATGTTTGAACAAACACATTTCCACAAGCTTCATCAGCTTTGCTACAATCAGTGGACTCTTCCCAAGTACAAATTCATTGCAGACTAAGGCTTTGACTGTGACCAACCAACAAACTTCTATACATGGAAGATAGGGAACTCTTTCCAGCCTTGTGGGTCTCCCTGAGCCCCATGGTGCAGCAGAGCAACTCCATGAAAGCAAGGAGGATGAGAGGCCATGAGGAAGCTAATAGCATCAGGAGGCTTATAAAAATTTTGAAAGTTTAGGAAGATAGCTTTGAGCTTTGCAAAAATTGAAACAGAGCTAGAATATTGCCAGCATAATCATAGTTAATTTTAAATTCCACGTGAAGCTATAAATTAATTTATGACCTTAAAAAATAGATCTGTTCTTTATTTGTGCATTACATAAATTCATGTGCACATACTAGGTAGTGTAATATATAAATACCAGTCAGGATGTAGTAGTGAGAAGTCAGATATGTATTTCACTTGGTCAATCAATGACAATTACACTGATGAATTTTTCTCCTTATTCCATACTAGTTAAAGTAGATTTATTATTGCACAATTTGTTTTTCTAATAGAATACAGAACTATTCAAAGTGCCTTATAAAAGAAAATACAGATTTGAAAGGTTTACTATGAGGAAGAAAATTAAACCCATGTGCTCAAAAGCATCCGCTGGAAAATGTCCAAGCTGAGCTGCCTCACTGAGAAGTTTCATGGCACTGCTAAAACAGCATTGGGGAAAAAAAAAGGAATCTAGAGCTGATTGCTCAGTTGCCTGAAGGCTTTTTACAGACTGAAGGGAACTCAGTGGTCAGGAACCAAAGCAAGCTTAGGGACAAATTGAGAAGAAATACAGAAGTCTGTGCACAGAAGGACAAATGCAATTACAATTTCTAAAAAAAACTTGGAATATGAAATTGCTCAGTCTGTTTATATACTCATTGATATATCATTGCTGTTATATTTTCGTGTCAGGGTAACATCAGAGGACTTCAAATGCCTGAGAGACTCTGAAAGAGCCAAGATAAAAGTGTAAATGAAAAAAATATAGTTTTAAGAGGAAAGAAAACTTTCCTAATGATTATGAATATGAGATTTAATATTCTTGGGATGGTGCTGAAGATTTGTATGCCTGTGGAATATAATAATAATCATAGAAAAATGTAAAGGTCAAAGAGAAGGGAAGGTTTACAGAAATAAGCCTGGTTAAACAGAAGTATTGACAGATTTGACTGAGCTAAAAGAGAAGGACATCAACTGTGATCCTTTTGGAAATAAGGGAGCTACAGATTGTTTGGCCACACAAGAATATAAGCTTGAACACCGTCTTTCATGACACAGCCATACAGGAGCTACACATATCTGAAGTCTTATGGTGGGAGAACCAGGGCCAGAAAGGGAAGATGGGGCAGTCTATCCAATGTCAGTCCTGAAGGAAAAACCAGGCTAGGAGAAGCTGGCAGGACCACAGTTCTATCACCAGAGACATCAGTGGGAGTGGACTGTCACTGCAGCTTTCCCCTTCCCTCCCTTCATGTGGTGCTGCACTGCACAAGGGTGCCTGCAAGACTACAAATGCATCTACACAAGAGGAAGCTCAAGTTGTCTCTGAAAGAAATGTGGTTAAAATTCAGTGGTGAAGGAGAAGGCACAGAGTATTTCAATCAATATTAGTGACAAAAGCATATTATCAGGAGCAAAAAATGGTGATCTTGAGCCAAGGGAATTTTCCCTTCCACTAAAATTTCAAATGCTGTTAGGAGTATGCTTGTTTCCCTGATTATAGTAATTTCTTCAGTTAGCTTAGTAAAGTAAAAACACGTTTCAAATTTACTACAGATGCAATAATTAATTGGCCTTTTGGGAAAAGAAAGAACTAAAATAATTTAAAATGTTATGATGCTGAAAAGTATGGCATTGTTATCTTAAATGAACGGTGCTTCAATTTACAGATGCTTCTATTTTTATAGCTCACAAAATTAATTGCTCGTAATCTGGCATGGCTGAAGCGGTCAGAAAGAACCATCCTAATGCAGTGAGCCTCAAAGGCCATGGCTGTTTTTTCAGATTGCAATTTCCCTCTGTTCACATAAATCCAGAGTGGCACAAGCTTTGTGGAAGAGCTCGTCAGGACTGAGTTCCCAAATGCTGAGCAAGCTGAGGCATCCAGCAGCTGAAACTCCTCTGAGTTCTGCAGCTCTGGCTGCCAGCACCCCAGTGCTATGCAGACCTGAACCCCCAGCCTCACCCTGTCAGCAACACAACAGCAAAGCAGCTGGACACACTTTCCTCTCCATCACCCCTGGCCTTTAAACAATGTAGGATCCCCGGGTGTTTAGGCTGGGCCACCTCTCTTTTAATTTTAATAATCTAAATATGTGTATGTGGTCTGGATTTGCTATCCAGGTTCTGTCAGCAGTACAGAGGAAAAGGTACCTCCAGAAGGTACCTCATCCCTGATGCTTTGGAATCCATTTTAGAATAGGATGAGTTGTCTTCTGCAGATCTCACTCTCTTTTTATTGGCTATAAAAAGTGCATAGACCAACTCAGATTAAATGTTTATGCCTTAGGTGATTAATGTTAAGAGATATGAATACTATCTTTAATGTCTCATTGTAAGCTGTATCTTTCCCTTCAATTACCTACAAAAGTAGTATGCTGTGTCCCATCATATTTTTAAACGCACTGTAATGATGTATGTTTGCTATTGTTTCCTATAGCTACTGCTATTCAGTTTTTAAAGTTATTTGTTAAGACCAGGGCAGAAACGAATATATTGTTTTTGAATGGTATACTAGTATTTCCCTCTTGTGTGGTTTTGAATTATGTAACTTCATACTGCTTTTCTAATCCAGCCAGACTCACAGCTTGTTTTTTTCCAGTGCAGATAGTTTTACAGCATTGGACAAGAAATGTTGCACTGAGTTCAGGAGGATCTTACAGAACTGTTATTGACCAGATAAAGGATTAGACTCAAACAATTAATGCCTCCTTTGAGACAGGCCACCCTAGAACATTGCTTTTCTGGAAAATGGTTTTGCTTTGATTTGAATGGAGTTACTTTAATTAAGTTGCTGCATAAATTAGACCCTTTTTCACTGTTTCACTCTGGCTTCAAATACCACCAAGTAATACCTTCCTGGTTATTATACATTAGGTAATGTAAAGAAAGAATGTGTGAGTCCATGAGTTTAATTTTTAGTCTCCTTAGGTGGAAACAAAAATGCTGCCTACTTAAATCTGTATGCTTAGAAGTGTAACTTACAGATTCATAATTTATGCCACCAAATGGAAAGCATGGTGTTTGGGTTCCTCAAATCTTTCCCTGGGAACCCCACCACACAGGTCACCCTTGGACTGCTTCTTCCAGGTGCCTGTCTGAAAAGTGCCCCCAAAGCAGCCTGGCTAGATGGCAACACTATGTGCTCTGAAATGGTGGGACTAGAGATCAGCTTTTCACTCTGCACAGAAAACAAACCACATCTTCCACAGGCTGTGTGAAATGGAGCTGTGCTGAGCTGTCTGCTTTGAGGCAGAAGTAACTTTTAAAATTTCCTCCTGTGTCAGAGCCAAGAACCTCTATTTTAGAGTTCAGAAACTGTTAGCCAAAATCTTTACCCAATCTACCCTTCTCCCACAGATCCAGGTGTAGTTTGCTGTATTCCCTGCAAGTAATGGGGCTTTTCATGAGGAAATCAGTAGGCAAGAAGCTGAAGCAAACTGCTTCCTCTGATCTAATGGATGTATGGATAGGGATGCCGTGTGTGCTCTGGTTGTGAGTGTGCTCCTATAGCACTGCAGGCAAGTCACCTTTCACAGGCACTTCCAGTGTTCCTCCAGAGAAGGAGGTCCCTTTGAGTATGCCTGTCTGTCTACAATGCTGACAACTTACACCCAAGATGCCAACAGATCCTCCATTCACAGGCACTGGCTTTGGCAGAAGCTGCTTCACTCCAAGAGCTGTGCAGATGGGGAGATGCCAGAAGCAGAGGCGCCCTCTCTGGGCTCCCCTGGATCTCTAACTGGGTGAACTACCAGTTTGTATTCTGTGGTTTCTCTTACAAAATCAGGGCAGGAGTTGTATTGCTGTTTCCCTGGTGAGCACCTGACAAGTCATTCCTCTTTGCTGTAGCTACTAGAGGGGGTGGGAAAATCAGAAATCTGATATGTACTACATGGCCACAATCTTGCTGGGCTGGAGAAGAGCAGAGATGAAGAAATCTCTTCATCTTTCCAATTATGCACAGAACTGCAGACTGATTCTATATAGCTCCCCGTATATATTCTACATAGCTCCCAGGTAAACATTGAGTCCATGTAAAACTTTCAAGTCTCTCATATATTTTATCCTATCAAATAAAAAAGTCAAGGATTGTTTTGTAACCTGAACTCAACTAGTTCTCTACAGCTAAACTCTTCCTCCTCCTGAGACTCCAATCACTTTCTCCTTTTTCCTGGCCAGCAGTGATTTCTACTTCATGCTATTCCCAGCTACTGCTGGATGCTGTCTAAGAGAGTGCTAGTTAGCCACGTCAAAATTGCAACAGAGAATGGGTTAAAATTCAATAGGATTAATGTAAATTTTGTGAGAAGGCACTTCTCCATTTCAGCTGCTTTCTCCACTGAAAAAGGGATGCGCTCAGCTGAACACTCAGAGCAGCCAAAAGTTGATGCACTGGGACACAGGAGGAGGCTTTCAATCTTAAAATTTTTCATTATGTTTGAAATGATAGACTAAAACGGGTTTTACAAACTGGCATCCATCACTTTTACCCCTCTGAATCAAGGTCTCCTATGTCAGATGCAGTCCAGAACAGCTGCCCTAAAGGACACCACTCTGCTTCTGCATTACTGCAGATGAAAGAATCACTGATGATGCACTGGTGAATACGATGGACTGAGTTAAGTACTGAGCAAGCACATCTCAGAAATTATACCAGGGTAAAGACCAATCTAAGCAGTCATATTCTAACCCACCATCACTGGTGAAACAGAAATAAACACAGACAGATGTAAGTCACAGTCCTACTGAACAGCTTGGGGAAGATCTGCTTACTGGGAACATGCAGAGTTGGAATGGTGACATAACCTATTTTGGGGACCTAATGTAGGTTGTGTATGTCAGGGAGGCTGATCTCTGCTTATGGTCAATGCCCAGAAGTAGGTGAAGCCCTCCCAAAGGTGATTTAGAACATCTAAATTAAGGAATATTTAGGTTCCTAATTTGGATGCTATTGAGTTTCCCTCTAGAGGTGTCTCTCTTCACTGACTATGCATAGAGGCTCCCAATTTAGGAACATGATGCACTCCTAAATTAGAAAGGGAATTACTTAGGAACTGTGAATGACTTTTTCCTTCCCTTCTTCCCCACTGGCAGCTGAATCTATCATGGCATCAGACTGAGTCCAGATTCTGATTACAGCAATACTGGTGGCAACTGTGGAGTAACATTTATTGTATTGGAAGCTCTAGAATGGTAGAGATTAAAATAGAGGCTGGTCTGTGATGTTGAAATTCTTGTTTGACAATTGCTGATACTGGAAAATGTGCTTCTGACTTAAAAATCTCCCAAGTTTCTAAACATGTAAAATAACTTTAAGCTTTGTTTACTTTCATGCCACATGTGCAAAGTAAGGGGAAATGATAGAATCTCATAAATAGACTGTTCCATAGCCACTGTCTTAAAATAGTATCCAACTGTGGCAGAAAGAAACCAGAATCAGACTGGGGAATCCAAAAGTAGATCAGCATAAAGTAATAGATGAGACAAACAACGTTCATGTATCTTGGGGTCTATTCATGTTCTGCATTATATTTCCTGTCTAAAAAAGGATTGTACTTCCAGGCCTCTGCAATTCCTGTAACAGCTTCTGCTATTCTGAGGGTTAAACCCTGATCCCATAGCCTTTGGGCAATTCAGGATTAGCAGCATAGTTTCCTGACTTCCCTAGAAGATGTGCCATTATAAAAAACTTGATTCAACTTCAAGTTGATGCAACTTCAAGGTGTTTTTCAAATATAATGGATTTCAGATGCTGTTCTATGGATTTGCTAGTATATTTAACTTAGGAATGTTTAATTTGCTAAGGGAACTGCTTCTTCCCTGGCATGAAAAGACAATTATTACAGATAATTTCATTATTTTGAGAATGATAGCACATTGATAGTTCATGGTTTAACAATTCTTTGCTATGAATACAATGAAATTCTCAAATGATTAATAGGATTTGCTATTTTAAATAATCATACTGAACCTTATTTGCAAGACTTATTTGGTCTGTAACTTCCATATGAGTAATGCATTTCTAGCTGCACAGCCAATTTTGGAGAGTTGCTACACATTTGTACAATATCTTTTTCTCCAACTGCTTTGGGGAAAATTATTTTGCAACATGGAACCTGCAATCGTGTATCAGATCTCATTCTATTGCCACTAAAGGCATCCTTGGAGGGATTTCCTCCCAGACATATCTGATCAGTTTTAGGACAACTTGCTCTTCATGCTTGCACAGAATGGGAATATGGTCTCTGTTAAGTAAAAAAGGCAGCCAGGAGGATACTGTCACCTAACATCAAGAGCATCTTGCTGAGCCCCAGTCACAAAAGAGTCCTTTCTGGCCCAGCCCACAAAGCTGGGAAAAAATTGGGAAGGGGAAGAGAGGTCACAGCCCCTCCTGCGTACAGCCCTTCCTTTCCCTCTTCTTTCTGCATCTGCATCCTCCCTTTTAAGCTGCAAAGAGGTTTAAATGGCCATAAACTCAGAACAACCCCACAGTACAGATGCAGACATGACCTCTGTATGGCTGCTTGAAGTGCAAAACACTGCATTTCTCCACTGAGGACCACTCTGGTTTTGTTGTGTCCACCTTCCCTCACCTCTTGCACTGCCATATCCCACTGGCGTCTGTGGCCAACCCCAGGGTGCTGAAGCCTCTGGTCACAGACAGAAACCCACAGCAGAGCCCGGTTTCCCACCATACAGCTGCTCTGCTGCACACACACCACATTTCCATACAACTTTCTGCATGCATGTTGTCACCCTAACAGCAGGAGTAGTTCCAGCTAGAAACATCTTGATTCACAGTGATTTTCTGTACCACCAGAGTGATCCCAACAAAAGAGACTCCTGGCAGAATATGAGAAGCCCAATGCTAAGCTCCCACCATTTGATGCAGTGCTTACCATTCACATCAACACTATATAGAGAGCAAAAAAATGCCAGTGGTTTGCAGATCTCTGGGTTTCAGCCACAGAAGAAGCTGTTTTTCAGCACAGCTAATCCCTATATTTATAAAAAAGCCATCCCCTTCTCTTTTTTTTATTCCCAGTGAAGGAATAACAGAAATGAAGGCATCTGGCTACAAATTCCCATTTACTTATTTTCTTCATCATACAATTATACAAGCAGAATTAACAGATAGGAAAAAACAAAAACACATACATGTTCTGATGTGAAGGCAACCAGTCTGGGAATAGCTGCCATTCCTTTTTCTTTAACTTCTGGGAACATCTTGAAACGTGCAATCAACATAGCATACATGTTAGATATGGCACCACCTGGAGTCCACAGTAATATACTGTTACTTTTTCTATGCATTGTAATATTATAGCAGAACAAATTACAAGTCTTGCTACAGCTTTTCTAACTCCAATGTAAATGTGTCTGCCTAAGGGCAGGTTCTTCTTCCTGCTACTCCTCACAGCTGGGTTTTATAATAACAGTATCTACTACACCCAAATACCAATTTATGCAAAAAGTACTGCTGCAAAAAATTATCTGGGTTTTATTTCATCTTCATTTTTGTTATAATTTCTCCTTTAGTCCCCAATCTTCTCTTGCTACATGCCATCAACATATAATTCCCATTCTACTCCACCTCCCAAGCAGACACCACCACAAGGCAACTTCCTAAGGGGTTCCCAGGTGAAGCCTCATCTGTGGTCTGCCCTCCCAAATCAGGGTGGCATTTCATGCACTGGCTCTGTGGAAACTCACACAGTGAGTCCCAACAGACACCACCTTCTGGATAACTGGAGTGTGGGCAGGAAGAGAAAGGAAAAATGGTTATTTCAATAAATATTTTTCTTTTCACTTGTCCTCTGATAGGAATAAGGGGAAAAGGTCAGATGTCCCTAGCACTAGTCTTAAAATCACTGGCATGTCTTGACTTAAAATACCCATTTCAAGACATTGCCCACTTCAAGATCAGTATCAGATGACAGCTCTACAGTATTGTTCCATATTTCAACTGTCAATACATAAATTTTAAAAAAGCACTTTGTTTTTTTCCTCTTTGAGACTTTTGCAAATTATACCTATGTCTGCAGTTTGTTTATATATTATGTGTTTCATTATATATTCATGCTGCATGAGCACTATGGGAATATAATGCAGAACCTGAGGCAGAGACTATTTTACATATGTAGGCACAAGAATGCACACACATACATGCATACATAAAACCCATCAGCTTTAGCCTGTATATATTATATACATATACACATAAAAAGATTGATGATATATTGATGTTTATGCACATACATTTATATGAAGCAAAAGCAAAGGTGTATACTGATTATCATTTTAGGCTCTTAAAGGAACAAGTCAGAGAGCAGCTGAAGATAGTTCAACTAACCCAACTTTCACCCATGTAAAAAAATGTAGAGGAGCACAAGACAGGCACTTTCAGAAGACGGTTCAGCTAATCCTAAGCTACCTGCCTGTGGTGAGATGACTTGCCCTGCATATGGATCCTCTCCTCTCCCTTGAATATCTAAGAGTTGCTGTAACTAGCCCAGGATAAACACCCAATGCTTGGACAGCCAAAGTGAAGTAAGATATAATACACCCTTTAAGCAGATCAAGGTGGCTCTGCTGAAAGCAGCAACATTACAACATGCTACACCAGCAGGGTTTATTTGCTGGCAAATTTAAAAATGCTTTGACTTTAGTAAGTCTGGAGATATATATACACCATTCCTCAGTCCACAGAAACAGCGCCTTTCATGTCTAATCAGTGTCCTAGCTCCACTCCTGAAGTCAGCCTGTCCCTGCTCTGGGATTCCCCTGACCTCACTGGCCTTCCTGTGAATCCAAGGGAAAATGTCAGAGAGGCATGGCATCACTGGCATGGGGGGCAGTACAGATTGGGCTTTTTTCTTCTCCTTTCAACTGTCTTGAGAAGTATGAACATACTGCTATGCCTCCTTTCACAAATGACAAAACAATAAATGGAAAGATTGAAAAGAAAATTTTGAGTACCTGTCCCTATAAAATGCAGATGTCATATAATGGCTGCTGTTGATGATACAGGTGACTGAACTAAGGGGTCCAGGTTGAAGAAATATGGCCTATCTTGTCCAAAGTCACTGGCTTGGTGTCAAAAGAATCAAGACTGAAATTGTAAGTTTCTTCAATACCAGGCTTTCCTACTAGTATGTATTGCCTAGCCATTTAGCCTTAAGCCTGCACTCTGCCTTTAATTTTGCAGCTGTGTTTTCACTCAAAGGTAACTGCAGTCAACAAAACACACCTATTGGATTTAGAGAATCTAATCAGGCCTTTATGTTTTGCATATATTGATATTGTAGATTTCATTCCAGAAGATGCAGAGACTGAGAACCTTTTCTTTGCAACGTTTTCAGCTGAAGCTGCAACAGTTTGAAATTAGAAAAACAGCACAGGGATTACTTTGGTTATTGCCTAAGACAGTAGAACCTGCACACCAGGTACTGGTGTTAAGAGAATGGATTAGAAAGATGCCTTTTGGACAAACCAGAAATCTCAAGAGAAAGAAAGAAAGGATGAGAGGGGCAGCACCGCAAATGGACAGCACAGGCACACACCTGCCAGAGAGCCCGTCCTCATGCAGGGTTCACCTAGATGAAGTGAGCTCCAGCATCTGACACACCAGCAGAACTCTAGTCCTCAGCTCAGCCAGGGACCTCTGCCTGACCCAGGTGGGATGGCAGTTCCCCCTGAGGCGTTCATCTCTCCTGATACACAGCCTGACAGACTTGTGCAGATCTGGTACCTGCACCAAACCTTTCACCCTTGCCTGCTGCCTGTGCTCAGCCTCTGCCCCCAAGCTCTGGCTGAGCAGCACTCTAAGTGCTCTTCTCTACCCTCTTAGATCCCTGATCAGCCTGATGGGGCCACTGAGGTTACTGTCTGCAAGGAGAGGGACAGAGAACCAGCTGCACTGAGTCAGACCAGGGACTGAACAGTAATCAGCTATGATCCAGTTTCAAAAAAAAAAAAAAAATGGCTTTGGTCCTGGGCTCATGATACACATACAGATGCTGTCCTGTGTAATGGAGGCCAGTTTTGGTGAAGACCTCTAAGCACTACAGTAAAAGCTGCCAGATATTTTTAAAGTAAGAACTGAGTAAGAAGTAATGTAAATGGTTCTCATTTTATTCTTCACTTCTGTGGAAAGTCCCAGGACAAAACTCCTGTATCATTTCCCACATGTGCATTCATATGTGAGAAGCTGAAGATCAGACTTCCTTGATCTGCACAACATGAACTTCACCACCAATGCCCTCGGAGAGGATGCTATCAGTGAGGCTTTCCCTTGCTTCATAGGCCAATTAACTTTCTTTCCAGCAGGGTTCCTTTGCCACCAATCAGTCTATTCTCTTTTGACAAGCTAAGATGCTTATGCCCAATGGAAACGCATTCATTGTTTTGCAACTTGGTGACACAGATAGGCCAATATATTTAGCAATGAAATTCCAGAGCAAGATAGGAGATGATAAAAAGTTAAACCAAAAGACTAAGTGGAATGCTTAAAAACAAACAAAACCAAACAATAAAAAACTTCTAACAACACTGTGTCTGTCAGTCAATGATTTCTCTACAGTTAATCACATTAATTTCTTGCCTTATTGACTTGCCCTGAAGGTGCCAGATTTCTGGGCATTTAAGCACTCAGGTTAACTAGACACCCGAGTGCCTGCCCTGCACCCAACAGGCCAGGTCCCACATGGAAAGCTAACTGCATATTGTGGTGTTGACAGGATCTTACTGACTCACTAAGACCACTTCAAGGGATGCTGTCTTTCCCTTTTAGCTCCAGTTTCCCCTGCAGCATTATTGTGTTTCTTCCCTCCATTATTAATACAACAGCCTTTCTATTTCATGTAAAAAATGGGGGCAAAGTGAAACTGCAAGGCAAATGTCTCTTCTGATTATGTTTCCCATGTGCCATTACAGCTGCTCATAATGCAGTGCAATTTGCTCAAACAGACCCTCATAATCACATCCCTGAAATTCATAAAACATGCCATATACTTTATGTCAAAGATGCCACTGGTGGTTATTAACAAGTGTCCTCTCAAACATGCATATTTAATTATGTTTACTCTTAAACTACAGGGGATGTTATATAGCATAGTCTGAAAAATAAAGAAAGCTTGAAATATCATGTACCAGGTGAAAATATCCCATCGCCACAGCCCCCTGGCCAGCCAACCATCTCTCTCATTTTCCTTAGTGTGACATATTCCAAAAGTACAAACACTGGAGCAATTTCATAGGTGAACCTGAAATGTAGTAATGTCCATATTTAATGCTTTCATCTACGACACTAACACATCTTTTTTTTAATATTACATTACATCATAGCCACAATATACTCTATTATTTTGCTCTGGACAGAGTTCTGTTTTACAATACTTTTTATTATCTTCCTTTTAAATTCTAATTAATAGTCATATGTCTAGAAGGATAAATGCTAAGACCCCCTGAGACTATACTTCCACCTATTTCAGTGAAACAAATGTTTACCACCTTCTCCAGGCTCCTGTGTTTAAGAGCTGCTGGGCAGAGCCAGACCTTCACCTTGCAAAAACCTGTGTGCATGTCTAGAAGCATCCACATCAGCAGTCCCAGTCATGATGACGAGAGATGGTACTTGAAGTGCAAGTGCACAAAAATGCTTCCTAGTCCCAAAGTGAAGAAAAAAAATACCCCACACTTTGAGTTCTGCATTTCTTGTTTACAGAAAGCTATGGCTCTAACTGCTTTATGGATTGCACATAATCCCTCCACATGAATGCAATTGTTCACTTAGCACACCTTTCATTTGATATATTTACACATAAAATATTTTTTCTGTCAAATATTTTGAGAAGTAGCATAACTGACATCGTACCATTACTACAAAATTTTACAGAACCCAGACTACAGGATGACGTTGAAAGTCACCAAGTAAATAGCTGTAGCAACCATTTAAAAAGCTGATGATTGTTCTTCCAGCAACCCTAACATAGTAAGTATTCGTTCTTTCATTCAGATACAGCAGCTAATATTTTAAGAATATAACTGTAAAATTATATTAAATATTATTACAGAAAAAATCTGCTACTTACATATTAGTATTTGCTGCTGATGTCAGCCAGTCTGCTGCCAGTCCAACCATATCCAATCCAGTTGAAAGTTGATTAAAATATCTAGGGTGCCCTGCATAAGACAGAAAATTTTACCAAAAGGCTGATGACTCTGAATTAAACTATTCAGTGCTGAACGGCTTATTTACTTCTGGATTTCTATAGAGAAGGAAGTGCTTTCAAGGTACAAAACAAAGCAAACAGCAATAAATACATTTCTGGGAAAAGGCAGGATTTCTTTCTCATTCCAAACTCAGTAAAATCAGAGTAATTACACTGAACGCTGAATAATGAATTCCAGAATTCCCTATTATCCTCTCAATATGCCTTGAAAATTAGCACATCGTTGCCTCACAGAAATAGCTTCTTGCTCCTGTTATGTGTCACATGTTGTCACTGGATGTGTTTTTGCCTGGCTAGGTTTGAAAGGCACACACGAGACACCATCTGAAAAGCTTGCCAGTACATACAACATCAGTGATGAATGGCTAATGATTATAATAGACAGGGGGGGGAAATGAGAAAATGGACCATTTTGGTGACTGCTTTGCACATGACTCAAAGGCTGATGAGTGTACAATGATGGCAGGGAAGGTGGCTCTCCTTGTCATTTCTTCCCTGTCAGCGTGCAATTACAAATAGCCTGGCTGAATGCAATTGTGATTTTAAACAAACCTCGTGAAAATTAGCATTGCTGCACCAGCAGAATTTTGCACAAGAGCATATGCAATGAGCTGATAGTTGATTTACCTGGTTAATCTAATTGGCTCCTGACTTTTTTTCTAAAATCCTGATAGAGGTTTTTCTTAAAAAAATATGCCTAGAGCCATTAAGCCCAGGAACCATTAAAAATCAGCTTTTACTAGTTGCTCCCTGCAAGGCCCTGGCAAGTGGCATAATTACTGGTACAAATTACAGATGGTTCACAATTACTTAAATGCCATCCAACTCAAAGAACAGCAGCCTCTGCTTGGAAAACACCTCTCCTGACCAGCAGACAATGTACTGGTTTTGCCATCGTGGAAAACAAAAGATAGAGCAAGATGATTGAGGGAATGCAGAATCAACACCAAGAGAAAACTTATCTTCAGTCCCCAGAGGCCTCTTATCAGGCACGGACACACGGCTGGCAGAAGAAAATGGGGAATTGCTCCCTGGCTCCTGCCTCACAGCCCACAAAGGCAGAGTAATCTGACTGCACGGGCAGACCAGAGCCGGGGAAAAGGGGCCGAGGGAAGGGGGGGTTCACGACACACACAAAATCTATCTCTGTATGCCCTTAGTTCGAGAGGAGCACCGTGCTCCTGGAGCACTGGAGATAGGAACTGCCACCTTCCCCTGGCACACGCTGCCCAGGACAGGTGGCCAAACCCCCTCAAGCACCAAGGGCTGCTGCTGAGAACCAGCCAGCCAAAGATGATCTGGCCCACACTCGCATGCTTTTCAGTGGTATAGGTGGGCCTGGGGCACACCTCTGCCCTGCCAGCACTGCCAGTGCCAGAGCGACCCTGCACCGGGGCCACTGCCTGCAGAGGACTGCATGTCCTTGACAAGGGAATTACAGAGAGATTTGGGTATTTACAAGTTCGGGTTCCATCTCACAGTCAGGCTCCAAGTGGGTCCCCAGAATATGGTGGAAAGCAACACAAAATTAGGAGCTGAAAGCCTCTGTTGAATGTGGGCCACAAGAAGGATCGAACAAAGGCTCAAAAATATGCCACTTTGCAAATAAATCCCCCCCTGAAAAGCTGGGGAACAGCAGAATTCAGTTTTGCAATTGTGGTGTCTCGGCGACTCTACATCAGCCCCGTGCCCAGCCCCGGGCGACCGCTCTCCTGTCACTGCCTGTTTCTTTAAGGAAAGCCGACAGCACACCTCCTGCTTTGGGAATCACCGTCAGACCGAGACAGCTGCACCCAGGGGTGGCGGCACCCGTACCCCAGAGCAAGTGAGGTGGAGGGAGCAGCGCTGTGTCCCCCAGAGATGTCACTACGCGGAGAGCAGAAGCGGCTGCGTGGCTGCTGGCAGCGGCCACAGCTGTAACACGGCCCCTCCGCACCAAACCCCGCCTGCTGCGAGGTGGCCTTAACACGCGGTAGCGGGGAATGTAATGCCCCAATCTGATCCCAACCGCAGCTGCAAGGGTGACACCTGAGCTCTTTTCCCTCAACTAGATGGTCGTGTAAAATGTGGCTTTGCTTAAAAGACCGTCTCCACTGCACAGGAAGAGTTTGGGAGAGATGCTCAAAAATCACTATCCAGGTGCCATCTGCCTGAAGCACACATCCTTTGACACGGCTGTCACTGAACAAAGAGGTGACTGGAAAAGAGACTGACAGGGTGTGGGGAGGTGAGAAAGTGAAGATAGCAGATTACTGCTTACTGGTTGTTTAGTGACACACAACAGATTTATGAAAATCCCACAGTAAATCAGGAGATGATGGGCAAGAGCTGGGGCTAGGGCACTGAGATGGCCAGTCCTCTGAGGACGTGCCTTCACCACACACACCCTCCTCTCAAACACAATCCTGGTTGCACTTGTTCTTGGGCACGGCCAGCCTTGTATTAACATGCAGCCTCCGCAGCCTTGACACGGAAGAAACGACAAGGGCCAGGGAAAGCCAGACAGCACGAATCAAGGCACGGCTAGAAGCACTCTCTGGTGTTGGCCTTGCTCACAGCCCCACCACAAGCACCGACTGCTGCTGGCATCAGGACCTGCCAGGGAGCAAGACTGGATGAATGCCAGCTCTTTGCACCCCTCCTGGATTTCCAAGCCATTTTTAAATGCTCACACTTCAATTTCCCTGACAAACATGGCACTGGGACTGAATTTTGCATCCACCTTTCCCTGCATTTTCAGATCCTGCCTTTTACATTCTCTCAGACAAAATTCTCCCCAGTGATGGATACCAGTAGATGGTAAGGGGGCAGAAATCCACATGCAGCTGCTCCAGGAGCCAGACAGCCATTGCACACAGCTAACACCTCAGGGCATCTCACACCTGCCCCTCGGCTGAAAAATCAGCCATTCAGCTTCTCAAATCCCAACCAGGGATAAATGCTGGGATCTGGGGATCCAGCAGTGAGGCTAATCTAAGCAATACAATTTATTTTCCAATCAGCCTCCCAGGCCCCTGCAGCCAAACACAGCCCACAGCCCCCACAGGCCAGGACGGGGGCTATGTCCAAAGTGTCAGGAGCAAAAACCTCACCCACACTGTCCTTCCTTGAGGATAATTCAAGCTGTTTACTCTGAAGCACATGCTGAAGGGCTAAGGGTGTAATTTCTGTGCACTACATGAGCCACCCAGGCTGGAAAGAGCACCACAGAATCCCGAGGAGAGGAAGCAGCTGAGTGAGGTGGCTCCTTACCCCCCACTCAAACCCCACTGTGCCTCATATCACACATGCCCAGCACTAGTCTTCAGACCTTGAAAACATTTTTCTCCTTAAAACAAACAAAACATTCCAAGAAAGGAAATCCTCACATATTCACGAGGAGGAAGAGAAGTAGTAACACTGTTCTCAAGTGTCTTTTTTTGGATGCACAAAATAAAGAAGGTCTATTATGTGAAACGGGCTATAACAAAAGCAGATCAACGAAAATCGCTTAAGAAACCCTATTTTTTGAGTTCCCAGATTCACAGATCCTGTGTTCCATGGCATTCTCTGAAAATATGTTTCCTACACCCTATGCAGACACATCACACGGATCACTGGACTGATCGACTTTGTTCCTGTGGACACCATTTATCTAACTATTAATGCCAATATCTTACAGACATTTTGACAACACCCAACCCATGCACCTAGACATTTCCACCTCTAAACAGGGACTATTACACAGATCTCTCACAAATCTTTACAGGGATCATTCTGTTCTCTTTCCAAAAGGTGCCAAACCCCGTTTTTTTCTTTTCTGTTAAACCTCTTTTCACAAATCACTCTTTTGTCTCTTCCAGTAATTGCTTCAAATTTAGTGGGAATGTGAATTACAAATTGCTTAAAAATAAGACCTCCCTGCGTTCCACACTATTTCCCAGTCACGACCGTAATTGCAGCCCCATTTTTCGTCTGTTCCGATGCAGTTTATTTAAGGCAGCTCTGGTCGCAGAGCCGGGGTCGGCTGCCGCACGCCTGGCTGAGCCCCTCCACCAAGCACGACTCACGGGGGGGAGGTGTTCCGGGCAGGCAGGATTCAACACATCCCTGCCCTTCCCAATGAAAAACAAAGGCTAATAAACCAATTCGGGCGTTGCTTTTACTGCTTGAGCCTGAAATTGAAAAACAAAACCAAAGAAAACCCTCAACACTTCTGAGCACAGTTCTGCCAATTTTTCCTATTTTTACGTCCCTCAGGTAAGAGGCCAGACACAGGAAATGGCTGCTCAGATCTCCCATTTACAAGATGTTTATTGCGATTTTGGCTGTTAAATGGGCTGGTCCCTGCTGCCCCCCTGCAGGCACGCCCTTCCTCCTTCCCCCCCGGCCATCCCCGAGCTCCACGCCCGACGCACTCCTCGTCTGCAAGGGAGAAAGGGGCAATGCCCTGGCCGTCACAGGTAAAATGGATGGGAAGGAATCGAGGGAAGACGCAAAGGTAGTGAAAAGGCTGTTGAATGGCATGCTCGGCAACTCCAACACCTAGAATCATTAATTTTAAATCGTAATAGGCGTGCGATGCTTCACTGACAGCTACAGAGACGCGGCTGCTGAAGTGCTTTATCATTTAGGAAAACGATTTCTGTCTCTGCTAGAAATTGCTTCGAACTGACAAAATAGAGTCACCGACTTAAGCTTTAACGGTTCAAGATAAAAAGAAATGACACCTTTAATCAATGGATGAGACCGTATAAGGTAGAAAACGAGCATGACTATACCTGTTTTAATTGCGTACTTCAGAGTTGTTCTGCAATTCAATAAAATTTCCTCCAAGGTTTGTGGCTGGTCTGCCAGTTCCCAGTTATATTCCTGGAGCAGCTCATTTGGATAATGGAAATCAATAACTTTTGTTGACCTATCAAAACTTTTTGCAACATACTGAAGTAGAATGTCCACAACATCTTGCAGGAAAGACATAGTAGTTACTTCTCCGTTGCATGCTGGCAGAAGATCTGGGAATGTAGAAACGAAAAGTTAACTTCATTTTATGACCACAGGCACCGATTTTGGACAAAGGCTTCTCTCATTTCTGTTTAGGAAATTATTAACCGTGTTCAATACAAGCCAGCTTTGTTTTCATTTTAATAAGTCAACTGATAAGACTGTATTTCAAGGAGTATTGTGAAAGAGAATACTTTGCATTTAATATTTTTTCTAAAACAGCAAATTTTCCCATAGTGTATTTCAGGCCGATTTTCAGACACAAGAGAGCAGGAAAGCAATAAACAAAAAACAAAAAACCCCCACCAACCAACAAAAAAAAAAACAAAACACAAAACCCCAAAACACCAACCAACCAACCAACCAAAAAACGAATCTCAGGAAAAATAAAGATTGCGAAACAAAGACTACAAGAAGCACTCTAAAACCTGCCATTTGCCTTGCAATAAAATACCTTCGCGGTGACTCTCCAATTCAAGTAACTTGTTGATAATTTAACGCCTTTTTCCGAGGCGATGCTGCACGGTCTCAGTGCACACACCTTTCGTTTCAGCTGAAGTGAGATGGTTCAGAGAGAGACATCGAGAGAGAGCCGACCTGTAGCGGAACCCTCAAATTCGGGGTGACCGGGGAGCGGTGGGACAGGCAGCAGCACAAGTGCAGGGAACCTGCAGCCGCTCCGCCACGGCGGGGCCGGGAGGGCAGAGCTTGCCCCGCTCTGCCGCGCAAACGGGAGAGCCTCTGGCCGGCGCATTTCTGGAGGGAGCTGGGGGCTATGTGGTAGCGAAGGCACTACCTCCAAGGTCAGAAGAGATGTAGTGCAAAAATACCCTCGATTAAAATAAATCGGGAAGGGAGCGCTCTTTGTCCCTCCTCCCCTCAAACCTCAATTACATCTCAAAGGCTCTAACGAGAAGGTCGCGGCTGCCCGTATTCCTTAGAAAGAACTATCAGCAGCCTCCAGCACAACGGAATTTTATTGTTGGGGTTGTTTGTGGAGTTTTTTTGTTTTGTTCTCTTTTTCCTGGGTTATTTCTGTTTGTTCGTTTGTTTGTGGTTTGGTATGTTGTTTTTGTGTGTTTTTTTTCCTGCCCATTTGAGAAATAGCAAGCACCGGCGGGTGCCGGGTGGGCGCACCAGCGGGACGGGGCTGGGGGCGCGGAGCTCACCGGAGCCACCGCGCACCTTCAAGCCCCTCCGGCCTCTGCACACCGCCGCGGGAGATACTGTTCCCCGACGGAACCGCTGTTGTTAGTTGGGAGAGATACGGTGTGGCCCAGGACCGCCGTTACCTGTTGAGTGCAGAAAGGCGTAATTCACCTCCGCTTTCTGGCAGCCGCAGGGCTTTTTGTCGCAGGTACAGGACGGCCGCGGCTCCGCTGTCCCCGGGGCTGCCCTGGCGCCAGTTTCCATGGGCTTCTCGGCATCTCCGTAGATGAGGGCTTGACAGCGACATAGACACACGGCCTCAGCACCGCGGCCTCAGCTCCCTCCCCCCGCCCACCCGCCCCAGGGCAGGGTCCGCGGCGCTCCGCGGGCGCGCAGCCTTGCCTCCGCCGCGGGCTGCCGGGGCCTCCTTACTCTCTACCCTTACCGCAGAGTTTGTTTCCGATCCCTCCCGTGAACTTCTGGGCAACCTGGCACCACGCTCTGGCTGCAAGACAAAATGGAGCAGAGGGTCCGTGGGGACGCGCGCGGGCCGGGAGCGCCTCGTCTGACACCCGTCACTGCTCCCCAGGAACCCCCAGCCGAGCCAAGCGCGGCCGGGCCGGGCTAGAGCCGCCGTCGGTCCCCACCGCTCCGTCCCGCCGGTCGAGCTGCCACAAAGGGGTCTCCGGCGACCGGGCAGCGCTGCCGCGGCGGCTCTGCGGGTCCGTCGGGCCGGATGCTCGGCACTCGCCTACCTGTGCCGGGGCTCTCGGCGGCCGCGGAGCCCTCCTCGGCCCCGAAGGACCAGAAGCCGGAGCTGGGGCTTGCCATGGAGGCTAACAGGCGGGGCGGGCGAGGAGCGGCTAGCTGCAGCCCAGGCGACCTGAGCCGGTGTGCGTGAGTGCGAGTGTGCGGACTGTAAGTGCGCGAGTCTGCGCCAGGCGGCGGCAGGCGAAGGGGCGGGGGCGCCCCGGGCCCGCCTGGGTGGGAGAGTCCCCCGTGGGCGCCCCCGGGCTGCGCTCCGCCGAGCTGCCGCCGCCGCCGCTGACTCCTGCCTGTGACGGGGTGGGAGGGGCCGGGGTCCGAGGGAGGTGAACCCGCCGAAGCAGCCAGCTGTGGCAGCCGTAGAGGGTCTCCCCACGCAGCCGGCACCGAAGGGAGTTGGAGGGGTGACCCCAGGGCAGAGCCCAGACCTAGGGGCAGTCTGCTTTGGGGATGCAGCTGCCTCGGAGGTAAAGGCGAGCGAAGTGCCCAGTGTGACCTCCACCTCACCGCCGACTCTGCAGCCCCTGCGGTCGCATCCCGAAGGGGCGGGAGCAGAGGGTCAAGACTCCCTGCTGGGGGTCGGCGCCGGCGAACTCTAAGCAGAGGAGGAGGGTGATTTCCTGGACCTTGGCACGGGCGATGACGGCGGTCCAGTCTGGTGCCCCGAGGAGAGGACTGGTACACCGGTCCCTGGGACTACGGGGAAGAGTTCCCAGCCCTGTGAGATTAATAAAGGGCTGAGAAATTCTTCCCACCGGTCCTTCACTTCTTCTCCGGGGCACCCCCGCGGCTTCGAGCAGGGGCATCGCGGGAGGTGCCGCCGAAGCCGGTACAGCCCGTGCGGCTGGTGGCGAGAGTGGGGGAGACCGAGGGAGGGGAAGGGACAGCCCTCCACAGACCCCACCGTCCCCGAGGCAAGCCCTACCCTCAGCGACCGGCGGGGGCCCCGTGTGCTGTGAGAGTGCCGAAAAGTCGCTGGCGGGGAGTCTCGTGCAGGCGTGGTGCGGGAGCAGGTCCCGCTCCCCACCGGACACCCGTGTCCCTGCCGCTCTCCTGCCCAGGTGTCGGGGGAGTCCTGCGCGACATCGCTGCTGTTTGAGGGGCGACCCCTGCATCCCGCTCCTGCCTTCCCCGGCATCTCTCTTGGCATTCCTCGGCTGTTCTCCCCGCTCCAGCCCCGTGGGAGGTAGCAGGGCCCGGAGGCGAGACAGGAGGAGGAAAAAGTGCCCCTCCCCGACGTTGTTTTGAAGGTAACCAAACCTCCGTCTTCCAACCATCCCGTTCCCCGCGTGGAAACGTTCTTCCTTGCCGTGGCTGCCTCTCCTCCAGCACAGGAGGGATTTCAAACCCTAATCCTAGGAGGGCGGCAGGCAAGGTCATTCCAGGGCAGGATTTGGCCTTGCCGAGAGCCCTGGCCAGCTGCTTCTCACAGGCCCAGGTGCCAGCTCTCTGCACTTCCCACATGAACCCACATGGTTACTAGGACTGCTCCCTCCTAAAATCTCAGGACAATGTTTTGACGTTTTCCAACACTGCCGTGACTGGTAAAGTAAAATAAAACCATCCCCATCATCTCTAAAATGACAGGTCTCTTCCAGGTTGCAGATAGCATCAGCTCGGAGGAAACTTGCATGATACCTCAGGCTTCCAATCGCGAGAGGCTGCGGTGAGCTCTTCCCTGCCTTTTTCACTCCTGCCCCAGTCCATATTGTTTTGTCAGTTCTGGCTGGAATTCAGGTGCAACCAACCATATCATTGCTTCGTGCATTTTTATTTACTTTATCGTTTTAATTATATAATACACAAGAAAGCAACTTTAAACAGATTTCAAAATTTAAACAATTGCAAGTTTTACATTGAAGCATTTTAAAATGGTGCACAGCCTTATCGTTAGTTACAGATCAGGAAGCAATGGTTACCTGTCTCTGGGGGAAGGGCCAAGTGTCTGGGGGGGAACAGACAAAAACCCAACTCCTGTGGCTCGCTGCTGCCGCCAATCGTAGTATCTAGGGGAGCTGAGGAAGGGAGCAGGATCAGGCCTTTGTACTGGCATAATGAAATCGGCCTTCACTTGCTTTGCAGCTGGGAACATGCAATTATGAATCCTGAAAGGAAGCACTGCAATTATCTGTGCTGTTTCTGTGAAATAAGGTCTTTTGAATAAAGAATCAGGGGAAAAATTGAACACAGTGGCTTTTGCTTTTGCTTCCACTTAATTTCTAGTGGAACTGATTAAGAATGATCATTACATCTGGGCAGCAATTGACCAGAGAGCATATTTCTCTTCCTTTCTTGGCACCCCAGAGATTAAGATTCCTAAAAATCTACTGCAAGGGAGAACAAAGCAAACACGATTTAGAAGTTCATCACTTAGTCACAAAGCTCAGAGGTAGAGGGCTGGATATACTTCCCATAAATTAACATCTTCAACATAAAGATTATACAAGTAATATTGACCTTTAGAACTGACTGCTAGCTTTACAGTAAAGTCAATAATAAAATCAACTGCCACAGTATGCTATCCAATTAATAATTTATGTTTGTTTTCATTAAAGGGACACTTGCCACAGTTTATCCCAAAATTTAGGTATTATATACCTAAAATGATCAGAAATTCCCCTATACTGTTCTTGTGGGTTTTTTTCCTCCTGAAAAAAAATTAATTAGAAACAATAACTAAAGTTTCCTGAAGGTGCATATGGGAATTTGAAAACTTAGGGAAGGAACTATGAATGAAATGATCTGTTTTAATTGGATGAGACTGATGAAATGCAAAAAACGATTATGCACTAAGGAAAGTAAACTAGATTTAAGATGCTTAATGTCTAATAATTTCAAGATGTAGCAGTGGCAGCCAAAAGAAAGCTAGATTAGGTTTTATAAATTATTATATTAGTTTTTTTAAAATAATATGATACGCAACTGACAGTGTCCCTTTGCAACGCTGTTGGGCTGTAAACCACCGTAATTCACATGAACACACACGTTGTAAACTTGAAACATTAGCGATTTAACAAAAAAAGAGGAAGCACATGGTATAAAATGATAAAAAAGATTATGCTAATAAGAGCCAAATAGCAGCAGGAACAGCAGGACAGCTAGAACTGCTGGATAAGGCGCCGGCGCTGTGAGGTCTTCCGCAGCAGTCGTCTGTAGTCATAGGGATTATCTTCGGTTTTACTCTCTTCCAGGGGTCTTTCTGCTAACCTGGGCCTAAGGATTAAGCAGGGAAGTGTTTTAGAAATGAAAGCAAAAACATTTACCTTGGCAAACATTCCTAATCTACTGCTTAACCACCACCCTCTGGGGTGTGTGTATGTGTAATAAAAGGAGAACGAAAAAAATACCAACTGACCTTGCTAGGCCTCTTCCTGTGCTGCATAAAGCAGGCACCTCGGAACAAACACATTATATACTAGAAGCAGGTGAACAACATGTTCTTCTATGAAGGGGACGTAATAAAAGGACATAAAAGTATTGTGAACACAGGGGTGCTCTGCAGTAGTGTTTGCCTGATGGTTACTAAGCCAGGTTTTCAGTTGGCATAAATTTGTTTGCTCTGTTTTTAACCTGCCTTTGGGGCTCACTGTAAGTGTTCATCCCATTTTTTTTAATTTTTTTTTTCAGATGGCAAGATGCATTTTGGAGGCCACTTCTGACAGGCTGAAATGGTGGCTTAGAATTAGTTGTTACCTGGGAGTAAGATTAAAGATAAAACTTAGTTATTTAAAAAGTATATTACCCTGAAATAATAAAAAAATACCTGTAGTGTTCAACACTAAAGGTATACCCTACCACTGTTTCTATACCAGTGTCCAAGATAAACAGCCAAATAAAAAGCACTCAGTGCTTCACTTCTGTGGACTGAAATAACTGTATGGTCTTCAGATCCAGGTGACCCCATTTGAGAGATACTGAAGTGCAGAAATGTTTAATAATTGCATTCATCTTCCCTCAGAGGTAACTGTAAATTTAAAAGTTACATAGTTTTTTTTTTTTTCACTGTGGTTAATTAGGATGCAATCAGAGCAGCACACAGTAAAAGTTAAATTCCTTTTAGTATGGTCAGTGACAAAATTCTCATTTAACTAAGTCAGGTATAACCAGCCATCTTAGAAATGCACCGTTTTCCAAGGGATTTAGAGTATATGTAGGTTCCTGATATTATTATTTCTCATTCCATGTCTTCACAACACCATTCTAAAACTATTTCAGATCTTACATGAAAAAAATACAAAAAACAAAAGTATGGGGTACAAAATGTTCTACAAACATTTTCCCTAATATTATCGATACATTTTCAAATTCAGTCATCATCCCAAGCTTAGTGATTCCCTTAAGCCTTTGACCTAGATGTTTGCCATGTTTTTCTTACATACATGAAAACACAAAAAGATGCAAGTTACTTATAAAGATATAAATGTGTCTGCACATACAGTGTATAAGGGTGCATCGAGAAGAATGAGAATAATTATTTCCTTAGCCCAGAAGAGGTCAACTTCTATGAAGTCTGTGTGGGAAGAGAGGAGGTTGAGCAAACCTTATCTTTTGTTATTTTCTCCTGGCTGTCCAGCTTGGTGGAATCCACCACAGGCTATAAGCATATGCTGATACAGGAGATCAGGTAAAGAAGGCAGTCAAGCTGGCATCTCATCTGCAGAAAGCAGACTGAAAGTTCTCAGGAACACAAGTTTTAGGTTCTAGTTTAATTTTATTTTAGATCAGAGATTTACAGCAGTTTTTTGTCCATCTCATCTGGCACTTGGGAAGCAAAAAACTAGCAGGTAGGCTGGACAGCAGTCATAGTAGCATTTGTCCCTGCTGCATAAAGATGGCAAATTTTTGCTACTCATTTTACAAGTTAATTTAGCAAGATTGCCATGAGCAAAAAAATAGACTTATGTCTAATTTCAGAATGTATCTTTCTTTTCATGAATCTTTTTAGTATCTCATCAAGGATATACAACTTTTCCCCTCCTTGTTATTATTTTGCATGAATTACCGCTCAGTAGATCTTAAAATTGAAGTCCGGCGCTCAATTGGGTATCTCTTCTTTCTTGTGGTAGAACTGCTGTCCTTTGAGTTGGAATCAGTAGATGAAATTTCATGGTAGTAGATATCTAAATCTAGCACTTTGCTCAGACTGTCAATAAAAAAGTACACCAAGTTAGCAGTTTCACTTTTCATAATTCAACATTCAAAAGCAAGGCAGACAAATATAATTATTAGTTGGATTTATGTGCTAAGGATCTCAGGAAAAGTATGTATAAGCACAAGAAATCAGCCTCTGAAATGTCACTGCTGTAGGATGCAGATACTGAGAATGCTAAATACTTTTAGATGTTCATAAAGCAGACATATATGACTGAAATTGTTTGGGTTTGCCATTATACTCAGTGGAGAGGAATTTGATTGTGTAATTCATCTAACCTATTAGATACTTATTGAGGAATAGATGAATCATTTTCCTAAAGATTATTATTTTTTTCTGAGTAGAAGTCTAAAGCAACTAGTTCAGATATTGGTGTCAATAATAGAGATGTCTTATTTTGTTAGGTAAGTGCTATCCAGAGCATCATATGTACAGAAAACCCCGCAAACCTAACATCTAGTTTAGAATGGCTAGGAAAAAATTATATCCTAAACGGAACCTGAAAAAAAAAAAAGCATTTCAAAATTCAATTATTACATTCGTAGAAACCAGAAATAACTCATTGATTTCAGTTGCTATGTTCTACTACTACAGAGTCAGCACATGAAAGACCTGGAACTGTTTACCTAGACTTTAGATGAGCAGAACCTAAGTGGTACCAAATTTTATTTTATTTTATTTTATTTTATTTTATTTTATTTATTTATTTATTTATTTTCGCTAAATAGAAGACAACAATTTTTTTCTTAATCCAAATGACATCAAAAGAAGGGCTATAACAGTCTAAAAACAGAGGACATGGATATTAAGTGAGCCACCTGAAGCAGTGGCATTATCAAGTTCCATTTAAACCATGGTTGAATGAAGATAGATGCTGTGAGCACATATTATGTGCATATAATGTAATGTAAATTCTTCTAAGATACATATTTTAGATATAGAGTTTGTATTCTGCAACCTCAGCCAAGAATAGTACTAAAAGCCTGTTCATCTTGCATCGCTGACCAGGCTACAATAGCACACATGCTGTAGTATCAAAGCAATGTCACTGCGGATCAGCAAAAATAGCTGAAGTATAGAAAAACAAATAAAATAAAGCTATGATATATGTCAGGAGCTGTGAACCAGGTCTACAGCACACATAAGGATCTAAGATACAGAAGGGCATAATATATCTGTTACTTCCCTTACTTCTGCAGAGATCCATCAAAATAGGTTAATAAAAAAAGAAGCCTAGTTGAAATTTCAATTGCTAATCTTCTTTACCTGGTGTTAATTATTATTGTTTTAATTTTTTATTATCTATTTCCAAACAGTCATGTCTTTCTGGGGGATAATTTAAGCAGTCTTTAAATTTTTGCTAGCAAAAAAGAACTGGTTGCTCATTCATTTTGACTGGAATTTTAAAGACTTTCAATTATTTTTCTGTGTCAAAACTATCTTTCATGTGGACCTTATCTTAACTTAGTATTGTGTTTACGTTGCCATGGTAAAGGGCCATGCTGTAGTGACTGACTCAATTCTAGAATGGATTTTTGTTGTTGCAAATTGCATATGTTAACTTTGTATATTATGCTCTTCCTCTTAATCACCAAATTACAATGGATTTTAATGCTTTATTCTCCTGTTTGAAGTATAGCTAAGAACTATTTCTACTGTACTAAAATGACAATAGTGAGATAATGAAAAAGAATACCTTTCTTTTCTTGGTCTCCGTTTTTCATCTTGTATTGATTTCTAGGAAAAACCAAGTAAATTAAAATATATTAAAAGGAACGTTTATGCAAAGATACAGTTCATCAATATGATAGTTAGGAGAGTACTGTGTATTTTTCATTGAAAGAAAATACAGAGAATCTAATCTGTGAGCAAAGTGCTCCTGAGAAATCTCGTTTCAGAATCTTTGAGGCTAAGCATTAGCATTGTTACTGCCACATTTCAGTTGCCATACTGTGAAGAAAAAGGCTAAAGTAATTGTGATCAGAAAAAAAAAAAAAATATAAACCCTTCAAATATCTCACTGAGGCAAATTATGGTGATGCCCTGAGAATTTTCATGAATACAGGCAATGCTGTGGGAGCAGGCATAATCCTCCTCTCATTAATGTCAATGCAATCTTATCACAGGTTTTAGTAGAACAAAATGGACATTTGTGAAGCAGTATACTAGGTGGGGAAAGCACCTTTAGGATACAAAACAACCAGAAAGGCAGAGGAGAGAGATTTATAGGGAATGTGAATAATTTCATATCTCTAATGAATTTTTGACCCTACAGCCAAAACAATGCTATGCTGCGGCATCTAAAGCATCACACTTCAAAACCAGTATTTTTAAGTGCAGATGGTCTCAATTTTGGTCCTAACTGTGTTTCTTGAAATGAGTTAAAACTTTATACTGGAGTCTGTGAATTGTACCATTACAAAGTCACTGAGAACTAGAAATCCTGATGAACAGACACTCCTTATGCAGGTAAATGTACAAGACATACAATTTCAAACAGTAAGGTTTATGTGAAGAAACAAACTCCAAAATAAACTCTTAGTGCTTTGTAAGAACAATAGGCTATTGTCAGACTGTTTACATATGTGCACCACCTCAATTCATTTGGTAAGAAAGGAGAAGAGTGAGAAGGGAAAGTGTCTAATTAATATCTGTAACATGAGAAATATGGGGTTTTTTGCAGAAGAATGAGGAAATTAAAAACAACAGCAAAACAAAAACCAGACAAACAAAAAACATAACAAAACAAAAAAAAAAAACCCACCAAAATACTCATGGTGTATGCCTTCACTTTCAGGTGATGTGGGCTTGATAATTATCTGTGAATACATCTTCAGGTCACACAGATTTACTGCCTTCTGGCTAGAGCTCAGTGAGTTGCTCAGGGTCTAAGAATTTAGGAACTAGTAGGTCTTTCTGAGTTCCAGTGTTAAGATATTTATACTGAAACATTCCCTTACCAGTATTAAGAAGACAGACTTCTCATTTTTCAAAGCTCATTGAAAAATACAACTAATTGAAGATAGTAATAATAACTTGAAAAGCTGCTGCTAAAAATTTGTTTAAGTATTCCCCAGCATTACTGCAGGTTTTGTTTGCACTGATGCGATGGCTGTTTTCTGATACAGAGCTGGCCAAGTAACAAACTGGCTTTCAAAAAATACCATCTTTCTAACTCTACAGTCTTAGCCTTCCAGATATGCGTTTACTTCAGAATTATGCTTTGCTTCAGAAATTTCCTAATGCAGAATTCAATGTCATGCCTTTCATTTCAGTCCTTTATCTCACCAGTCTTGCTTTCACACACACAAAAAAATCTTATTCTTACACACTGATTTATTTTTAAGAATATTATTTCTCTGCAGAACAGCACTGTTCCAAAGCTGTGTTATTTCAAAGTCCCCATTATAAAACATAACTGTATTTCTCTTTTTTGATATGCCAGACACAACTCTCCCTAAAGGCCCCGGTGACACCTTCTGTTGAGAGGAGAAGCAATTGCTATGGTTAGTTTATTAGCTGGGCTCTCACCGCCTGTTAAAATAGGTCACTAAAATACAGGCACCTCGAGCAAATGAGTTTAATTGCTTTTTTGTTGGAACTGCTTTCTAAACTGCTTTTACATTTTCTCTCCTTCTGCTTACTTTATTGCCTTTTTTCTATATTTAAGGGCACTGAAGTCAAGAGTGGAAAGCAGCCCTCAGTATCTGAACTTGGACTTAAAGCTATATATAGAGACACTCAAACCCATTAGTCTCCTGAGCTGTTGGTATTTGCCAATTCCTTCATAATCACAATCTGACACATTTGTAAAGGAAGTTACAGTGTGCATACCAATATAGCCTATTTGAATATTTGCTCTATCTGCAAGATCAACCACCAATTTAGACACTCAAAATAGCTCTCTGAATGAACC
Organism: Calypte anna; assembly: GCF_003957555.1. Lineage (NCBI taxonomy): Eukaryota > Metazoa > Chordata > Aves > Apodiformes > Trochilidae > Calypte > Calypte anna. The sequence continues at coordinate 17,386,132 of NC_044245.1, forward strand.
TGTTTCTCTCTTTTGACTTACAAACAAACTGGAGACACAGGGCACTTAGTTTGTGTATTTTAAGTGCAAACATTGCTTATGCATATAATGAATGTATGTATGTATAGGTACAAAGCTAAAAATTGGTGTGACCTAGGGCCCTATTCAGGGTAACTCTAAACTTTAATAATATCAAATCTAGTTTGAGATGTTACGTTTGTGGCCTGCCTCCTTTCATCAGGACACAGCTTTTACATTGTATCAGAAAGGAATACAGAAAATTGAGTAATAAGAAAGAAAGTTTAGGTAGGAATTATCTGTCAGTCTTAATCCACAAAAACTTGCTAAACTCACATGTATTAGAGTGTAGTAAGTAGAGTCTTCTGGATTGTTTAATGTCTTAGGCTTCCGTGGCCTCCTTGGAGGTCTCTGCTTTGGGCGAGAGTCTTCTACTTTGGCTGCAACTGTAAAACAGCAGAAGATAGCAGTGCTTATTTCTGCACAGAACAGGAAGCTTATAAAAAAACAGGAGATAATTTAAACAAAGAGCACAAAAAAAATCACATAGCCACTTTTACTGCTTGCAGTAACTCAAAAAAGCAACTGTTTGGGGCATTTCCATGTCCAAATGGAAAGGGGGATAGGTTTATTTGTTGCAGTCCTTACTAACACACAACCACATGCCAAATAACTAGTGTCAGGCTGGAATAGCCCAGCAGTCTGCCTGGCACAGGCTTCTTCTGAAAAGGGCTGATGCTCCATGCTCAGAAAAGGACTCTGAAGGATACAGGCTCTGGAAGGCTACCATCTTGTAGCAGGGACCTAGGTAGAGTGGAGGTTAATTTTTCATCTGCAATTCTATCATCAAGGTGAGGAATAAGGAAACTAGCATCAGAACTCTGATTTGCAGGTTTGTCCTCTACATTATTATGGTGTAGATGCTCCCCAAGCTCTCCTGCTAAGGCTGTTCCATTTCAAAACAAATCAGATACCACTGGGCAACACAGTGTGACCATGTCCATCATATCCAGTGTAATCTTAGGTTCTGGTCTAGTTCTACAAATATTTTCTGCAAACATGCAAAACATTTTTTTATTCTGTTGGAGACAAAATCAAGATTTTAACATAAAAGGGAACTGCTGTTCTCTAACAGTCTCCAAACTCAGACACTTGTTAGTTACACTGGCTGGCACACAGGGAACTAGATAAATGTCTTGGATATTTGCCCTTAAAAAAGCTATATGCAGTTCCAAGAGTGCTAGGATATAGGGCTGCTAAGGGTTCATAGGCTCAGGTTCTGGGACCACAGAATTGACTCTTGGGGGCTCAGGAACCAATGAGTGGTGAGCATCATCATCTTACATTCATCTTCAACTTCAAAAGTTAAGCAATTCCTTCATTACAAAGGAAGTGGGGGTTCCAGGGCAGCAGAACACCTAGGCTAGAGATGGACTACAGGGACACATAGAGTGATGAAAAAAGTCACAGCACAAGGTCTAGGTGCAGTGAACTGTGTTTCTAGGTATAATGCATTATCCAGTGAGGTTCTAGATTGTCCTTGTCCCATCACAAAAATATTCAGAAGACAGTCACTAAGAAAGAAACTCTCCTTACTCATAACTCTATATAGTGTAAGGGTGGACTGAAGATCCAGCTCCCAGTGAATTACTGAAGAGCATTCTGCTGATTTTACTTCACATGAAGAGACTTAACTCCATAACCCCTGTGAGCTAACTACATGTGACTAAGTCATACAAGGAAGAATGTATTTTGTTCTTTCATGACCATCAGAAACCCATATACATGATTAAAATAAAAACTGCCCTGTGTATATAATATTTTTAATTAAGGAGGTGGCAAAATCATTTAAAGTGAGAAACAATCAGTTATACATCAGTGTTGACTCCTGCAAAATTAGCTGTGTATGTTTTTTGTTATATGTGATAAATAAAGGCTTGTAAAGGTCACGGATATACAGAGGAGGCATGATGAATAATGTTAATTTAAATTGTTGTTAGATAATGATTACATTTATTGTTTTAGTTTCTTATCTGAAACACAGACTGCTTCTCATGTAACGAATGAGCAAGTATCTTTTAACATTTTGCCCTTAAGAGAACAATGGTGTTTTTCTAAGCCAGGTTACAGCTAACTCATGCTAAACTATACAATTTAGATGCAATAAATTAATTTCAGTAACCTGTATTAAACATAAATTATATTCTTTGTTTTGAATAGGTGTAGCAGGCCTGACTGTGCTCTTATGTGGGCTGTTGTTATCCTGCTGCATTTCAAATCAGCCACCTGGAGTTTTCATTTGTGACAGAGTAGAGGCGTATGTTCTGTTATTTTATTTTTAAACACAGCAAGAGCCTGAATTGGAAACAATATCTTTAAAAAAAACCTTTAAATTCGGTGTAGTTGAATAGAAACAACCAACCCCTTGTCTGTAGGACATTTTCAAAAATTACGTCAAAGACTATGACTACATGAAAATCTGGAAAAAGAAAATTAAGCCAAATTGAGGGCTTTAGGAAAATACCAAGGAAAAGGCTCTCATAATACCTAGACACTTTTTATTGTCCTGGAGGAATTCATCACTATGTATGTTGTTACGTTATTTAATTCATCATTGTCAAAACCATAAAGCATTACCATATTCTAGATTACAATTTTTCCAACTGAAATTACTTGTATACTTTGTGTATGCTTTGCAAAGAAGACTCCTCTTACATTCAAAAACCATCATTTTGACGATAAGAGTTTCAGTAAAAAACAGCTTTTCATTTCTGCTTGTGCATTTTATGTATCTATGAGCTATGGCAAAGAATTCAGGGGACAGAAACACCATGTTGGGGCAGTAAACCCTCTAAGCTTGGACCTCCATTCCTTTCATAGAAGTTTGAAAATGCAGTTCTGAGTTTTGCCTCCAAATTACACAGCAAGTAAAAACCTAGTTTGATGGATTTAGCTTTCTTTGTTTCACCAGGAAGAGAACCTGTGTTTTCCTTCAGCACTTTGTTTTAGCACTTTTGTGTTCATTGCTACTGAAATAAAGCTGATGTGGTAGTTGCTTGTATTGGATAACTCACTGCACAAGGTAAAATTTGCTTTTTCATTAGTTGTTGATAATTCCAGAAATTGTTTACTGAGTAGAGTTAAAGGTGGAAGGCAAATTAGATATCTAAGCCTGATAAATGGTAAGTTTGATGCTCTTGTTTTCCAGATGGCCTATACCTTTCTGTAGTAGGCAATGAAGCAGGAAGGAGTAGTAAAATCATTCACTTATTAATGGGCCAACTATGTTACTCCTAGAGTCCATTACAAAGAAAAGGTTTTTATCGAAGCTCACTCCCTATACAGTAAAACATCTTATAGCCTATTTGTCTTTAAGACTGAGAATCTATAGCAAGATCTGGCCATATGCTTCATATAGGAAAGGAAAACTCATGCTTTCTATCTAACAAACATATAAATACATGTTACAACATTGATACAAAACCCATGGACAGTAGTAGTTGTCAAAGCACTTTGGAAATACCCAGTTGGCACTACCATCCTATTAGCAGGGTAAATGAGATGCACCAAAGCAAGACACATTAAGATGTGCTTAATGTTATGTCTCAGTTCGTCATTAGCACAGCTAAGGAGCAGGACTGAATAAGTACAGTCAGTACTCCATTAGTCAAAGGAAGAGCTCTCCTGACATCCATGCTCTGCTTTTAAACTTAACATCAAGTATCAGTTATGCTGTAACCTATGCTCATAAAGCTGTTGCCCAAACCTGAGGCAGACTGTCAAAACAGATCTGATAAAATTAGGATAGAAAGTTTAATGAAAATTAAGGTCATTCTCCACAGGAATGAATGACTTACAGAGCTAAGGCTCAGCAAAGGCATGTGAACAGTGTGGCTGACAGGTAGCACTGAAGAAGGTTTAGCAAATCTATGGAAAATTCCTTACTCCTATCACTATCTTAGCTAGCTCATTTAACACTACCTCAAATGTTCCTACGTAAGTTGTAGACACAGTCTTTGACTCTACAGTGTTCAGTTACAAGGTATTACTACTTTCATATTCGGTCCTCACTGAAAGCTCCAGATACACTGAAAAAATAAGAAAAAGGACACTGAAATTTAGGACCAGCTTATTTAATCTATGTGTATCCTAAACACTACAACAAACTACACAAACTGCAGAGAGCTGCATATGCTTAAAACATTCAAATATGAGCAAGAAATGCTTGAATAGAGATGAGTCAGTATCAACAGCCCTTTAGGTTGAACTGTGTCTGCACAGTCAGACATACAGTATGCTCAGAAGACAACAATCTCAAGGAGTCAACATCCATGGATGCTAATGTAAATTAACATATGACTTACAACAGATCTTATACTGAAGATTGGAGAAAGAGTGTGGTTACAGATGCGATAAGCATCTAAGTGATGAAAGGTCTCTATTTATTAAGCTACCTGGACAAACAGATAAACCTGTTTTCAGGTCATTAAAATGAAATGTTATGTGTTTGAGTCAGTGCTATTCCACATCTCACCAGGGCAGGAAGTATAAAGCCAGGCTCACAATAAAGCAGAAAGAAAACAAGAGCAAGAGCAGTTAATTGTATAGGTTTTGTAGAGGGCCTTGGAAGTAATCAGAAAAATGCAAATTTAGTAAATGGAATTCCAGGACTTGATCATGAGAACTGAAAAGCTATTACTGCTTACAATGTTTATGTGCACACCTTTTCACAGTCCTGACTGAACTCAAGCAAGAAATTTGCATGTAGAAAACCACTGCTTTTTAACATTCAGGTTAGTAATTTTTAGGCATTGTTTATTCATGGGACACTTACACAGCCAGATTTTGAAATTAGAATTGATGAGTGCAAATGCTTAGAAATCTGCTAAGGGATGATTCTGACACAGACCTAGAACCAGGAACTGCAAGACACCAAGAACTTTCCAGTTGCCTCTAGGAGCTGAGAATGCTTGATCTCTGAAACCTGCTAGTCCCACTGAGGGAAGCAGTTTCATTGTCTGTCTGAAACTACTACTCTCATTCTGGAGACTCTGGTGACCTGGGATTATTGCTATTTAGGAGAGGATGTTTAAGGAAAATGGCTGTACTCCACTTCTGTGACTTCCCAGATCTTCCACTCCATATGGATATGACTAGGTCCCAACACAGATCTTCCATGTCCTGAGTACAGAGTATTCAAAGGGCCACCCTCCTAGCTGTGGGTGAAAGATCAAACAGAAGTTCTTGACTACCCTGCTTTTCTCCAGTTCCATGCCTCCTTGCTCCCTGTCTGGCCATTCACTCACAAAGAAGAAAAAACAGTCACTGAATGCTGCTCTGCATACCCAGGGCTACACAGGTTCCCTTTTTCCTGAAAAAGTAAACAGTGCTGCAGCAGCCTACAGCAGGAGGAATCCTGGATGAAAACCCTTGCTGCTTTGTGCAGCTGAAAAGATCCTCAGCTGCACTGGAGTTCCTTCAATCATGTGAGTCTCCTTCTAAATATAGAACATTCTCTTCCTGAGTCTGTAATTTAATATTTACAAGGATGGGTGCCATTTTGCATTGGGAGAAAAAAAGAAAAATAATTGCTCTCATATTGACCAAATTCCCTTCATGTCAGGCTTGGAACTCAAAAAACTTGACAGTGGCATTTGTGCCTCTATTCTGACACCACTTTAACATAAGGCTCACTAGCAGTCCAAAGGTGCAGTCCTGGGATACAGCCATTTTTTTTAGCTGAATGCATTTAGCAAGTAAATATAACCTACTCAGAAATTCGAGCCACAGGGTATATTGTTTATTCCAGGAACCTTGTGCAGCTGGTAGGATTGTGGATGTAGGATTCATTTAACTTTTCTGCTCATATCTTCTTTAAACATCACACTTTGCATTTTTATTAAAATAAACAGTTTGAAAATCTTGAAATGTTTTTCACAATGCACCATCCAGCTGCTCTACAGCTCCCCTTCTGTGGGTAGCAATGTAGTTAAATATTATATCAGAGATGCTGGTAAATTCTTGAACTGAACAACAGCCATGTACCTATATATGAAGCAGGACAAGTATTCCTATCTGGTATACAGTTATGAAGTACAATTCACAAGTATATATATTATATACAGTGCAACCTAAATGAAATGAACACAGGCCTACTTTTACTTAAATATTCTCAACACCTGGTTAGATCATATTTGTTCCAATAAACATCTAATTAAGACAACACAGCTTTGTGACTGAGCTCTATAAGGCTCAGGCTCCAACTATCTCACAGGCAAACTGGGGAATTACTGCAGTGTTTTCTCTTTTGTCAGTGCCCTGTGCATTGGTCATAGCTGGAAAGGAAACAGTTTTCCTGTCATGTGAATTACGTTTCAATGCAGAAAAAGATAGATCTTCCCCTGGACTATTTATAAAGTAGTTATAAAAATGTCTGTGGGGATGTGAGAACTCAGGGCTCAGGTTCCCGCTGCCATCACTCCATATCTTCGGTGGTGCCCAGTGTCCAACTGTGTTGCAGAGAGTGAAACTTCACATCATGGCCAGGAAGGCTGGCAGAACAGTGTCTGACTAGAGCCCATCTGGCCTTCCTTCTTGCTTTTTAAAATTTCGATGTCTGGAAAAAGTCACCTTCATTACATTTATCACAAGTAGCCACATCAGTTGTTCGAGGCACTTGGGTCAACAACAGAACACAGCAAACACCAACTATTGCTGCCCAGCTCAGACCAGTTGGGCAAGAAGGGCCAAGGAAGCAGACCCAGATCCAATGCTACTGCCTGTTGTAGCAGGGGAATGTTGGCTACAGAAAGATTTGGAACATGAGTTCTAATGAGAACAGGAAGAAGGCTGGTTTGGGGGTGATTTGACATAGCAGAGCAGAGCATTCAACCCTTAGTAAATTCACAGATGACACCAAACTGGTGGGGAGTGTTGATCTGCCAGGGGGTAGAAAGATGCTGCAGAGGGACCTGGACAGGCTGGGTTGATGGGCCAAGGTCAACAGCGTGAAGTTCAATAAGACCAAGAGCAGGGTTCTATGCTTTGGCCACAATAATCACATGCAGTGCTACAGACTGGGGAAAGAGTAGCTGTAGAGCAGCCTGGCAGGGAGGGACCTGGGAGCACTGGTTGACAGCTGGTTGAATATGAGCCAGCAGTGTGCCCAGGTGGCCCGGAAGGCCAATGCATCAGGAATAATGTGGCCAGCAGGACCAGGGATGTAACTCTCCCCTTCTACTCAGCACTGGTGAGGCCTCACCTCAGATACTGTGTACAGTTCTGGACCCCTCACCTAAAGAAGGATATTATGGTGCTGGAGCAGGTCCAGACAAGGGCAGCAAGGTGGGTGAAAGGACCAGGGGAAAGGTCTTCTAAGGAGATGCTGAGGGAGCTGGGTTGCTCAGCCTGGAGGAGACTTGGGGGGGACCTTATCAATCCCTAAAACTACCTGAAGGGAGGTTGTAGGCAGAGGGGGTCGGGCTCTTCTCCCAGGCAGCAAGTGACAGGATGAGAGGGCATGGCCTGAAGCTGCACTAGGGGAGGTTTGGGTTGGATATCAGGAAGCACTTCCTCATGGAGAGGGTGATCAGGCATTGGAATGGACTGCACAGGGAAGTAGTGGAGTTGCCATTCCTGGAGGTGTTTAAGGAAAGGCTGGATGTAGCACTTAGTGCCATGGTTCAGCTGATGTGGTAGTGTTAAGTCATAGGCTGGACTTGATGATCTTGGGGGCCTTTTCCAGCCTCACTAATTCTGGGATTCTGTAATTCTGTGAGTAACCATCTGGACAGCAGAACACTGGCTGGAAGGGCTGGTTTGGTTTGAGACAGAGGGAGCCAGCTCATGTTTTGCAGTGTTTAAGGGCAGGTCTCAGCAAGTAGGACAACTTTAGCTGGCCTACACTTTAGTGGCATGTTTCTCCGTAGTGAGTTCAGTCCTGGCTTCTTAGTCTAATAGCGCCCACTATTCCATTTAAAATGCAGTCATCTTTGAACAGAGTAACTCCTAAGCTCCATATTCACCTTGTCTACATGCCAACTTGCTGCAGTTTAATAAAAAAACAAAGCATGTGTCCACGTTATTTATTTTGGGAAAAAAAAAAAAATTGAAAAAATTCTGCATGAGCCATCTTGAAATGTGCATGCCTTGACTACAAAGTCTGTTTTTATCTATTTGAACACGTGCATTCAATACTCTCTTTTTGATGCTTCCTACTGTTTAAACTTATGATTACTATTTCTGACACTTTCTGCAAAAGACAGGATAGCGAACATTGAATTTTTGTATCCACAAGAGAAAAAAGGGGGATTTGTAAGTTGTCTTTCCATAAAGATCATGCCAGCTGCACGAAAGAGCTAAGTGCTGTCACATTGCACATAGAGACCGATGTTGGGAGAAAACAAAGAAAATAAATCTCCCTTTTGTTAAGACCGCACAACATGAGCTTGTAAAAAAATAATCTTATTTTCTTCTATTCATTAAAATGAGGGAAAGACCCTATCACGTATGCAACTCAACAACTGTTTCAGTTTTGTATTAAAAAGCATTTTGACTTAGTTCAAAGAAATGTATGACATCTCTCATGTTTGTGTTCAAAAGGATACAATGCAACACTTTCACACCTGTCACCATTGGAAAAACACTATACTATGACATGACAGGTTTAGAGTAGCAGACATTTTCAGTGGTAAAGAAAAGTGAAGTGGCTGGTCACCACTTTAAGCTGGACTGCAGGCACAGACGACAACCTCTGGCATCCTATTGCCTCCTGTAGAGTTACTTAAATTTATAGCAATGTGAATGACTTAGCTCCAATGTGCATGTGGCATGAATATACTGATACATGTTCACCTGGTTCATCTAGATAAGTGATGAGATCTTTAACTAATTAAAACAGGGTTTTCAGTATTCCCTTACTCCTCTGTCTCCATCTCTTCTCTAGCTTCTGTAGGACAATACGTAAGAACCAAGACTTATTATCCAAAGCATGATTTTTAATGCCTCAGGTTTATCTTGTCAAAGATCAGCAATATTTAATAGAGAACTCAGTATAAACCCATTAGTGACAATCACAAACATTTCTCTGTCTTTAATGAAAGATTATGGCATTTAGTTTTCCATTTCACATCTGTCTTCTCCTGCAGCCTTTGGTACTGAAATTAGGTTGAACTACAGAGATTAACTCCTAGCAGCCAGTATACACTTAGAGACTGAAATTTTATAAACACCAAGCCCTTATTTTAGCCGTTTGCTCATTTGAGAGGACTGCAAAGAGTAAGTGAAGTACTTTTAGGATCTTTTCAATGTAGCTATGGGAATATAAAGAATTTTCAGCACATACAACAACTGAACCCACAATGCTACAATGAAAATAGTAAAATCAGATCTGGGTGGTGATCCCAGCTGTGCAGAAATGAGCAGAGGTCTTCCCCAGAAGCAGTGGGATGGCATGGGCTGGCTCTAGAGCCCCTGCAGAAATGGAGATCCACCCAGTTATCTGCCATATTTGCATCTATCTTCCTCCACTCCTGTGGCCCAACATACAGACTGAGGAAATCTTCTGTTACATCTATTCCAACTGAAGAGGCTTGAATAGCTCAGATCTTTGTGGACCTTGCTGCAGAGCATAGATCTAAATCATCTGTATGCTTTGAATCCCATATCTTCGACCTTTATGCTCCCAGTACTCCTCACTGTCATCTAATCTGCTTTAACTGTGCTTGCTTGCTTCTGGGAACCTCCACCACCCATATTAGCTGGAACATAAATAACTTTGGAGTATATTTTAAGACGTAATGTACTCTTAAGTGTGTGAGTTAAATGGATGCCAGTTATTAATTAAAAAATTACATGTAATTTTAAGGACATATCCACCATCACAGGTACATGTTTTGATAGCCTCAGATGCATTTCTGGATAGGTTAAACTTTACTGAGCATAAATGTGACAAACTTTGATAAGCTGTTCAGCACAGCTGTTGATTCATTCAACAATGAAGAAAGCCTTAAGGAGCACTGAAAAAAAAATACCAAGAAAAATGGTAGCTAAATAAATCCCGAGCAGGCTTCAGTATTTCTCTAGAAATTAGGTTCAAGACATGTACTGATACAGGGCTTAGTAAAAAAAATAAACAGTCTGTTATACGAGAAGCCAGAGCTAACTCAATCTACATGAGATTGGATGAGGTATTGGCAGACCTGTTTAAAAATGATAATTCTGCTAATAGGAAGGTTCATCATTACCTGGCTGACAAACATGAGAAGAAAGTTGGCCATTAGCTTGCTTATCTTTGGAGAGGGACACGGGTCTCAGCTGATGGGACAATATCATCTCATTCAATTTTTGCTGCAAAGCTAAGTAATCTTCAGATAATTTTGATATCTGAAAAATATAATATAGCATTTTACATGGTTATATAGTAAGTATTAATGTTCCAAGGTAATAAAATGTGAAATAGTGGACTAGAGAATGGATTTAAAAGGTATCGCACCACCTATTGCACTGTAGGCCCCTACGATGCTTACCTTCTTATCCCCTCTAAAAAAAGGAAAAGAAATTAAAAAGACACATAGGAAACTCCACATTGCAGCTCAGTCCTGCAGCTGCTTCGTACTGGTTCACACACATGAGTGGATGGGTGCCCTGCTGATGTGAAAGAGCTTCTACAGCTGGAGGCACACTTCAGTGCACGTGTATCCTTGACACTGGCACAGCAACTTTTAGTTTCATTTGCAGAGACATTTCACAAGTTTGCTGAATTAAGGGCCTCGCTTGGTAAATATTCAACAACAATATTCATATTTCAACAAACTCAAAGCTTCTGCATTTAAGCTACACCAGGTTAAAAGTAACATATACTTTTTGACAGTGCTCTGACCTGTCATTCCCTACATTCTGAAATGTTTTCTCTTGCAGCTCAAAGTATGCATTTTTATAGAACACTCATTACAAAATCTTAGTCTCAGTTTAGACAGTAAAACCTTGATGCCACTGAAGACAGTAAAATAACTGCTATTCTGTCATTTCTGAGTGCTATGCTCAACATATGCAGCTTATAAGCTTCTTACCTGCCTTGAAAAGGCTGCCAAATCACAAGCCTCTTTCTCTGAATCTCCAGTAAGTGTCTTAGAGTCTTCAGCCTCCCTACTGGTGTTTTTCTTATCTTTTGTTATTTTGGGATCATGATCTTGAACATGTGCTGCTTCTGTTCGATCCTTTATAGTTTTCTCTTCAGTTTTGCAAGTTAGTTTCCCTTCTTTTCTGAGCTGACCCCTTCTTCTGTAACCCCGGTAACTGCTCTGAATAATCACTGCTGCCTTCTCTTTGTCTTCTGAACCTTCTTTCTCTGCCTCAACTTGCTTCCATGAGCCTCTTAGTGACTCCCTTCTTACAATTCCTCTGTATCCCGTAGGCATCACTGTTCTATGTTTCAGGTGGTTTCTTTCCACATCCCTGTCAGTCCTGGGCTGCACCATAGCAGATTCTTGATTTTGTCCATATGCACTGAGCATGTCTTGATTATCTTGCTCTTGCTGGGGACCAGGTTCAGCTGTGATTTTGAGAGATTTTCTGGGCAGGTCTTCCAAAGAGTCTTGTTCTTCATCTTCACCAATGTCCTCTACTGCAGAGTTCTGCTTCACAGAAATTCCCTCTCCTTCACTAGATGTTTTCTGTTGTTTCTGTACATTCCCTGTGTCACTGGCCTCAGAGCACTCACTGCCAGCAACAGTGTTCTCTTCATCTTGAGTCTCCTCATCTGATGCTTCTTCCAGTGTATCATATTGAGCTGGTTGCAGTTGTGCTTCAAGGAATTCCACAGCATGTAATTCTTCCTCTGATATTTTTTCATGCTGTTCCTTTATTTTTTTACGGACTCTGTAGCCTCTGTAATGGCTCTGAACAATGACAGCTGCTTTTTCTTCTGTTCTAGGAAGAGCACTCATCACTCTAGCTGGACTTTCCTCATTATCTTGAAGTTCTTCATCCTTTTCCTTTCTCCTAATGGATGCTGCATTTTCAGTTTGTTTCCTTCTAAGTGATTCCCTGAATGGAATAGAGTTTTGGACAAAAATTATAGCTGAAAGAGATGAAGGATGGTGACAACCTTACAGCTACATTTGGGGGCTTTTGCACACTAAATAGCAATTTGATACATTGCACTATGGGAAAGATTTGGTGCATATAGCTGGAATTAAGGACATCAAACAAATCTCTGCCTTTCTGATGATTCTTTCTTAAAGTGAAGAGGGACATCCCTTTTTAACTCTTCATGGAGAATTGCTATGGGGACAAACTAGGCTGCATAGAGGCTGATAGAAAAGTAAATAATTAATTTAAATTTTAACAAAAAACTAAGACAAATACATTCTAGCATCTCAAATACGTATATATACACGCAAATCTAAATGAATTAATGAAAGAAAACTGCTTCAAGTCACACCAGGAACATGAAAACAATGATTTTGGGCATAGGTCCAGGTCAGTTTTAAAAGATCTAGGCCCTAAACTGCCCTTGTGTCCATGAATAAAAACTCCCGTGCCAGGTGAGATCTGCCAACTTGTTCCTTCCCTCTGAAAGACTCTGGGTGCCTTCACAGCTGTTTTCTACCTCTCTGGACTAGTCTCCATCTACTTAAATGCTATCACAGAAAAAAAGAATGGTGATGAGCAAACTGCTACTAGCTCCATTTCACAGATTGGGACCACAACCACATTGCAGAGATATTTAGAATGTTGTTCATCTCACCTAACTTTTAGCTGTTTGATCTGAGCAAGACATCTCAGTTCCCACTGTCACCACCTATACTTATCTCTAATTAGATATCTAATATATATATCTCATATAACACTGGCTTAAGATGACATGCCTGCAGATGCCTATTTCTCACTTTTGTCTGTGCATTTTTTATGATGAGCTAGTTCCTAAAAAGCAACTAATCTACAGGTTTTTACAAGTGAACACAATACTGTTGATCTTTCCCCTAAATATGTTTTTATTCCCTGGTCTTAAAAATTTGAGAACATTAGATACTGACATTAAATATCTCCACATAAACATACAGACCTCTGCATACATACCTAGAATAATCCTAATTTGCTCCACTTGTATTTTACATTGCTCTTTGTCAGAAATATAGTTACTGAAAATGGACACATTCAAGTGACAGAAGATAGAGAAAATAACACTACCTCCTCCTTTTGAAGATCTTCCTCTCCTTATATCCCCTGTAGTGAGACTGAATTGTTAGTGCTGCTTTGTTTCTTGTCTCAGTTAGTTCTTTTCTCTTTTTCCTGAGTAAGTATCCTCTGGCAACTGATACAAATTACAATATAAAACAACCTTAGGCAACAATCAGTGGGTGTCCCATACATTTCATAGAGTCAAATTATAACAGCATTAAATGAAAACCAATAAAGAAATACAGACTCAGGTGGTTATTATGGCTATGTTTCATCTGAATTTACTCTGTTCCAGAAAGCTTTTTGAGATTTCAGAAAGCTGCACTCATTCTACATAAGGCTACAAACAAGCTCTTTCTTTGTACGTTATTGGGTAAAGAAAATACAGGAAGATGCAGAACAAGGCAGAAGCAGTATAGCAGTATAGAAGTGGTATAGAAGTGCCTCTAGAACACAGTGCTCTCAGCTTCACGTACTTGCTTTGCCTGATTCAGGCAATTGATTTGATTTTCATTTCCCTGGGAAATGCCTGATTATCAGGCTATAGAGATTATCAGGCTCTCTTCTGGAACAGGCTGGGAATTAGCTGAACATTTACTAGATCAGAAAGAAACTGAAAATTTTATACCTCAGCAGTTATGGCAGACAGCTCATGCTCCTTTTGCAAAGACTCATTATTCAAAATGAGCTTTTGCTCAGCATGAAGGATGTGCTAAGCTCCACAGTAACCAGATGCACTGTGGCTCTGGTACTTGCTATTTGTGCTTTGTGGCAGGTAAAAGTTCAAGTTCTGGTCTGAAGTGGATGAATAAGGACTCAAACACGGGTCTTTCCTGAGACATGCAGGTCCCTAGAGGCTTGACACAGTTGCCAGCATATAGGCATCTACTGCCATCTGAAGTGGTCCAGGATAGCAAATGCATCCACTTGGAGTTGGCAGAAAGAACAAGGAAGAGACAACTTTCTAGAGAGAGAAAGTTGGGTATGCTGCATGAAATCATTCTGTAAGCGAGGCAAGAAAACCTAGGGCATTTTGAATTACAATAGATATGTCATTTGGGGGCAAATGAACTGAGCGTTCGGTGCTTTTGAATAAAATGAACCAAGCTTTAGGCTCTGCTGACTATAAGAGGAGTTTAGACACCTAGGTCACTTCTAGACATCTGCAGTGAAGTGTCTTAATCAGAAACCGAATTGCATTCAGGATGTTGCTTCAAAAATTTCTGAACTTGCAAATAATTTCTGAATGGGAACTAGCACAATCTCCACGGAGCTGTGACTTGGACAAGTCTGCAGTTCCAGGGATTCAGCACAAATCTGCTAATCCCAGGCAAAATAAAAATAACATTGTGTTTTGCCAAAATACTTCTGCTGTAGTCTAATTCCAAATTCAGTACCAAGCCTATGGGGATAGAGGATTCAGGGGATTATGTACCCTGGGGATATGGTAGATATGGGAGCTCTTACTCCAACACCACTGAGTGTTCTGCATCCCAGGGAAAGGCCAAGCTCAAGAAAAGGAAGGGAGTGTAAGCAGTCTATTCTAACACACTCATACAATTTGGTACTAGGTTATATTTGCTTCAGTGTTCTGTACTCATAATTTAGACAAACTTAAGATCTACTAGATGCAGTTATTCAGTGTTAGAAGCACTGTACAGAAAGGACATAAATTGCATCCTGATAGTAGGGTAAAGGAACACGAATACCTCTTGGAAGCAGCACAATTTTTTTTTCTACTGCAGTCTTGACATGACCTTAGAAATGTGCAAACTGTAAAGCACTTGAAATACTTCCATAGATTCTTGGACTTCTAAGCCAATCTTCATTCCATTTTCATACAAAACCAATTCAGGATGAGTTATTTTGAAATAAATCCAGTTACATTGTCAATGGACAAGCCAATATAAGCTAAGTCTCATCTTTTAAGATTTATTCTTGTTCACCTTTGAAGTTTCCTGAGAATTTTACTATGAGATTGTAGCTGTCTGAGCATTGTTTTCAAACTGGAAGAGTTTGTATTGCTTTAAAGATAAATGGGGGGAAAAAACGCTGTGAGATCTAAGCAAAAAATTGACTTGCATTTTGTTCTGTCTTCTTGTACACTGAAAAAAGTTCAAATGTAACTGTGCATAGGACTGAGAAGGCAGAAAAGGAGAAACATTGGGGAGATCAACCAATAAAGCAAAAGAGTAAATTCACAGTTTAGCATTTGCTAAATAACCTGACATAATTGTCACCTTTCAGCAGTGTCATAATTTTTGGCACATCACTGGATTTTATTCTTGGTATAAATTGTTTTCTATACCAACTGCATCGAAGGGCTCTTTCATAAAGAGAGAGGAAAAAAATCATGTCACATAGCATACATCTGGGCCTAAAGTGATTATTGCTGCATGGTTTTGCTGTGTTGGATCAAGTGATGGCAAAAAAGGAATCCAAGACATGAGTGAAATTACTATTTGAGTTTTCTCAGACATAACTATTAATGTTACATTAAAAAAATGTAACACTAAAACACACCTTATATGCAGATAGTATCATAGGAAGCTTCAACAAGAAGAGCTGTAATACTTGGACATACCAGATTAGAAGTGAAAAGGCTTGCTATGGTATTTAACCATCCTACTTCACAGATGTGGAAAGTGGCCCACACCACTCTGAGGTACAGGTAATGGAATATATTGACCAGTTTCAACCACTGTATATAGATATGTAATAGATAAAATGTACTTCAGAATGTGAAAATGAGCATGCTCAATCTGTGTAGCTAGGTAACAGCAAAGAATCTGGATCAAGAAATGTATGAATAGTATAGTAAAAGCCATGAAAGCAAACAATTCTTACCTGCTTGAAGTCTAGTAATATGTTCTTCCACTTTTTTATTTCGTTTTGCATTCTTGTATTCTTTACGAGCAACAAAACCCCTGTAAGCTGAAAAGATGTTAAAATCAAGTAATTAAGTTAAAATTAAGTAATCCACTGGGTACATAGAAGGCTGTAAGAAAAAAAAATGATCTGGAAAGAAGTACAGACTTATATTAAAAATATCTTCTGGGCTTTATCTTTCAAAAACATGGCAAACAAGTACAAGCAGTAAATCTACATAAAAACTATGCTATCTGGTGAGTAAAGTTATTATGAATAGAATTAATACAAACCACATGAAAGTCAGAATGTAAAATAAGATGATATTTGAAATGTATTAGAATTTCAGTTGATTGCCCCAACAACAGACTAGTTGGTTTTATTACCTAAAACAATTACTGCATTTTATTTTTATTATATTATACAACCTTGTCATGCCAGAGTAATATTAATAATACCTATACATATCATCTGTGCAATCACATCCTTCCATTGTTAAAATTGCCTTTTAATGTAACATTGATCAATGTAGCTTCACTAAAGAGATTGTCATAACCTGGTTAAAAGAAACTGTGCTTCATAAGAACAGATATCACCAAGTATAAGGTACTTTGTCAAATGCAACGGCAGGAAAATAAATAAAAAACTCCACATCCAGCATGCACATCCATCTATCAACTCTACACATCTACTAGCTTTAAGCAAAATGTTAAATATTTTAAAACTATTACCTGACTGTATTTTAATAGCACTTTGCTCCCTTTGTTCCTTTATCTTTTTGTATCTCCTTGAACCCAGCCATCCTCTGACACAAGCTTGAATCAAAATAATCATGTCAACTGTCTCCTTTCGCATTAAATTTAGCTGCTCCACATGATAGTATTTGAGGAATACCTTAAAAAGAGTAGTCAAACATATTAAAGTTTTAATTTTCTTTCCAGGCCCTGTATTCACCCAATCCATTTAAGATAAACAGGACTTAGTTTGGTTTCAAATGATGAAGACTCTTTAGCTGTAGTATACGAAGGTTCATTCTTATTGAATATAGGATTGTAATTGTTTAGTTTACCTTAGTCTCCCTTTCAAAATCTTTTGTCAGTCCCTGCTTATTCATGCTTTCACAGGAAGATGTTTTAAAGTACTAGTATAAAGTTTCAGTCTGTAACTATAAATCTGTTTTCACAACTATGAGGTTGACAGTTTTGCTAACCTCACAAATCTGATGTATGTTACACAAACGTGATACAAATGTGAAACCTGCAGCCTCTCTGCTTTCCAATTTTAAATCTAAGGCATTGCTTATTTACTAGATTGGTTTTATCAAGTATAAAGCTTATATAATCCCTGAAAAAACTAGTCCAGCAGAAGGGATACAAACACATTAGAATCATAGAATCTTATAATTTTCAGGGCTGGAATGAACCTTTAAGGTCATCCAGTTTCAACCCCCCTGCCATGGGCAGGGACACCTCTCACTAGATCAGGTTGCTCAGAGCCCCATCCAGCCTGGCCTTAAAAACTTCCAGGGATGGGGCTTCCACCACCTCTCTGTGCAATCTGTTCCAGTGTCTCACCACCCTCATGGTGAAGAACTTCTTCCTAACTTCCAATCTAAATCTCACCTCCTCTACATTCCTGCTGTGTATTAGGAAAAAATAAAGTATGTAAAAAGAGCTTGTGCAATTACGACAATAATAATGCTAATTTTGCAGATTTCACCTGATCTTAGGTTAACCCTAATTAAAGTAAATGTAAGCCATAGACCTCACATCTCAAGATACGCTTCCTTTGGCTACATGTTGTCTGTTAGCCTCACTAAGACAGCAAAGGAAAACAAAGGTTGAGGAGGAGGTAACATGTCTTAGCACAACAGTTGTTTCTTCTCCAGTGAAGTGATTTCAAAAGTTTAAGACCCATTTCTCCCTCTCTCTCTCCCTCTCCACATTCCTCCTGGGCACTTCTGCTACATTATCAAATAGAGTCCGTGCAGACTTGTCTGATGGATCTGTCAGGTGGGGGTGGGTGAGTGTCCCCCTCTGACACTCTAGGAAGACTGGTGAGCTAGAAACAAAAGCAAGAGCATGGGAACAGACATGATTTTCTCACTAACAGTCTTCTGCCACTTCACATAGAGGGGATCATCCTGCTATCTCTTCCTCCAGTGTTCAGCAAGGTCTGCCACAGAGACCTCTCGCTGGAAAGCCAAACCCTTTTCCTCTCCCCTTGTGAGTCTGATTGCTCCAGAGAAGAAGTACAACTTCTTTTCCTTAAGAAAGCTTGAACTAAGCTCACTGGGATCCTGACTACCACATTTTGAAACAAAATGCAAGCAGTCCTTTTATCCCATAATGCTTTGCCCTGTGGCCGCACTGAAGCTGATCAGAATTCTAACAGTTACAGGGTCAGGATTTCAGCATATGTCACAGAATCAGAATCACAGGATAGTCATCATCTCAGCCACTAGAGCATGCCCTAGAGCGCATCTACGTGTTTCTTAAATACCTCCAAGGACGGTGACTCCCCCACCTCCCTGGGCAGCCCATTCCAGTGCCTGACTACTCTTTCAGTAAAGAAACTCTTCCTAATATCTCAATTTAAACCTCCCCTGGTGCAATTGCAGACCATTTCCTCTGGTCCTGTCATTATTCACTTGGGAGAAGAGGCGAACACCCCCCTCTCTACAACCTCCTTTCAGGTAGTTGTAGACTGAGGTCTCCCCTCAGCCTCCTCCACACTAAACATGCCCAGTTCCCTCAGCCTCTCCTCATATGACTTGTTCTCTAGGCTGCTCATCAACTTAGTACCTCTCCTCTGAACATGTTCCAGCACCTCAGTGTCCTTGTAGTGAGGGGCCCAGAACTGAACACAATATTCCTGACAATGTCAGAGAACAGTTCTTGGCAAAGTTGTTTTTTTTTTAAACCAATAGAGACCAAGAGCTACTCCAACCAAATGGGTGAGAAAACAAATTGCTTAGTAAGTTAACAACAACAAACTACAATATATAATTATAAATTATAATTAATTAAAAAATTACTTTAGTTTTTCCAAGAACCCAATTGTCCAGATGTGCTTTTTCCAAGATAGCAGCACAGGTCTCTGGGCTGACTGGAGGATCATCATTGGTTTTGTAACAGATGAGGTAATACCTAAAGACAAATATATGAGTCTTTATTCCATTAATGTTGAGCAATAGATGCAAGTACATTTAAACCACTGATTTAAATAATAAAAACAGTTGCATGACAGAAAACAAAGCACTGAAAAAACCAAAACAACCTAAGAAAGAAATTGATGCGGTTTATATTTAGTACTGAGAAACTCAATCAAAAGTGGATAAGTAACATATTGCACACCCTGGGGCATTGATTTATTCTATATCAACATCAAAAGGCTTTTAAGAAGTATGCAACCCAAGCAGAGTTGCACATCAGTTCTTTGCTGCTTTGGCTCTCTGCATTCTGTGAAAGTGATTTCAGTAGTGAAAGAACAAAATTTTTAAACTTTTTTTTCGCCTAAATCTGGTTATTTAATATCTATAAATGTCATGAAAATTTCATTTCTTGTCTCAGGTTCTAGACCAGCCACCTTTAGGATAGTTAACATGATGCACCCCAGCTCTTGTTACTGCCTTGGATTCAGTTTTGCAGACACTTCTGGAACATAGAGAAGCTGTCATGACATATGATGAGCATTTAATCTGGCAAACTCATTATTCAGAACTAATTCTGAGTAGAAAAAGAAGTCAGGATGCTCATTAATAAAAATTACATGAACATACCAGTTCAGCTTTTGGGTAGAAAAATTCTTTTGCATTCCAGGACTTTCCAAAATGTTCTGTAAAAAAATTAACCATACCTATCTTGTCTTTTTTAATTTGGAAAAATTACATTAATTATGTCTGTTTCCTGACAGTACATTCTGCTTTTTTTTTTATTATTATTATGCCATCATGCACAAAGCTTGGGTTGTACCAACTTTAAATAATGATAATGATTTCCTCATGATATAATGAAAAAAAGCAACAATGTTGATTTCTGCATTAGCACCAATTTCTACAGCTCCTTTACTTTTTTCTTTTTGTGACAAAATGAATTGGCTTTTTAGAATTCTATAAGTATACCACTATCCCAGGTGTACCCGTGACTCTCAACTATTAAAAAAAAAAAAGGCAGGGATATAGATACTTAATAAAAAAAAATCTTTTGTTTGAGGGCCATATCATGAGTGCAGAAGCTTAGCATAGCCTCATTGCCATCAGAGGCATCTCCTCTCTGGAGAGCTATCCTGTTATGTTTGCTGCTTTCCTCCCTTTACTTGAGCAGTAATTTTTTTAAAAAAAAGCAGTAACCAAAAGCCACAGCACATCTTGTTGCAGTGACAACTACCTTTTCTCATGCTGTACTCTTCCAAAATGGTAGTAGTCTCAGGATTATTCTTTCCATAAACGGTGCTAGAAAAACATCAGTTTGTCCTCCCTCTCTTTCCCTGTGCACCTTCAGCACTTTGTTTCTAGTGCACTATTACTTTTAAGTGCTTCTGTCTGACTGGGAGTTGCTAGCATCTTCCCAGTTTTGATCTCTATTCCATAAATCCCAGTTCCGTTTCAGCAGAATACTCAAGGTCTTACATGTCAGACAGAAGTATAGATTAAGTGCTTGGGATTAATTTTTTTGGATGGAGAAAGAACAGATAGTTAAAAAATTATAAAATCATGGTGGGCTAATCACTCTTCTTAACAGATTAGTAGTACTTTGAAATTTTATTATGACAGAATTATGACAAAATGAACTTCTCAGCCCTACAAGAGCTGATACCTAGATGACAGCAAGCTATCATCCACCCTGCACAAGCAGATGATGCACAGTGCTGAACATTAGGAGCCAGAGAAACTGGTGATCAGTGGATGCCATTTCTCCAATTTCTTTGCTTTAATTTGAAGCATGACATTTCTAAATCTCAAGTCTTTGAAGAAAACTTGCAATTACAAGCAAGACATTTTTTACCCAAATGCACAGGGACCCCAAAACAACCGTCTTGAGATGCATCATCTTCCCATACCAAACCAAAATCGGTCACTAATCGAGTGCCTGAACTACTCTTTGTCATCCAGTCTGTAATCATCTTTGTCACAGGAAATATATATGTGTTTTTTCTTTAAAGACCATACCAAAGACAATGCTGATTCTCTGCAAACATTGGGCAGCAATGATAGGAAACAAAAAACTTCTTCATGTCAACATTACCGTTTTATGAAGTTAGCAAACAGTATACGGTGTGAATAACCCTGTCTGCGAATCCTTGCTGTCTCCAGAATTCCTGTGTAACGCAGCTGAACCAACACTTTTTCTTTATCAAATTTGTTTGCCTGACGGTCATTGTTTGGCTTGATGCACCTGACAAAATGAGGCTGGCCGACGACCATTTTGGATAACAAATCCATCAGAGAATACTGCAAGAAAATAACAAGATATCTGCCACCAGGATATTGGTAAAACTTGCATACAGGTCCTTGTGTAGAGGAAATTTTATTTCATGTCATCAAATTTATGTTGAAACCCATTTACATTCAGTACTTTAACGGTAGATGAAAGAAACCACCCAACAACAATTCTAGCTTTGATAAGATTTCTAAGTTACTAGTGTATCCTGCTTGAGAGAAACACTGATTCCAAGTAGATATACCAAATTCTACCCAGAACATTCTCATGAACTGCCATAATGTCTAACATATGACAGAAACTCCTCATATATATTTGCTTATCTTGGAGCTTTCTTAGGTATTTACAGCCGACTTTTTCCTGTTGTCACCTATTTCACCCAGAGAGTAAATCATCTGTCTACAGATGGGAAGTGGAAGAGTGATGAGTTGGTAAATATTGCCATCCCCTCATTAGAATGGAGGAAACTAAGGTCATCCCAGAAAAGGAGCTGCTTGAACTGCTCTGAGGTAGGATGTTGCTGTATAGGCTGATGGTGATGCTATAGCTCTCCTACCAAGAGGAAAGTTTTGAGGAGGGCAAAACTACACAAAATCACAATTCCAAAGTTGCACTTTTCACATCTCAGTAAGATGCTTTCCAGGAATATGCAAGAATTAAAGAAACAGAGCTGAAGAAGAAAAAATATAGAGTTTGCAGATGAACACTTCGGAGTCTATTTACTTTCATAGTGAGCAATGTAAAAAATATTATTTCTTAATCATTTTTAGCTACATTTACATTTCCAAATCACTTGGGAAATTTGACTATCAGAGTTTGTAGAGGTGAATCTGGCTGTAAACAACCGTGACTGGCATTTTGTAAAATTGCTTCATGGGAGGATCTTATTAAAACACAAATGAAGAGAATCATTCCTCAAGATTGCCCGTGATTCATCAGAAAGGAGGTAGTGCAGTTCAGCAGTAGTTTGGATATATGAAACTAGTGTAGGACATCAAGAGCCATATGTTTCCTATTAAAATGTGCAATTCCATTCTGGGGGATGCTGCACCATGCAGCAAAGTGCTTAATTACCTTCATCACTAGTGTGCCAATTGAACACAAACAAGTAGGACAGGCTAATGGATAATTATTTTTTCCACTCAGTCTGAGGTGGCAGATGCTTTTCTCAATCACCCATAGATTTCTGCATATGAGTAAGCCAGTGGGGCTGAAGCTGAATCTTCATTTAAGAGCATTAGCTATCTAGCATGAACTGAGCAGAGATTTCCACTACAGAATATAACAACAGAAAAGTGTAAATATAATTAATTCATTTGCAGCCTCTGATGCTTGATGTGCTGGTAATGCACTGAATCACAGACATTAGATTTGAGTGAGATTCAATGAAGTTTTCTATCTAGAGCTTTAAAACACCATCCAGATTTGGACTAGCATGATGCCCAAGGTAAGATTATCCTTCATAGTCTGCAAAGCTGTGGAATGGCATCAACTGAACAGAGATCTTGCCTTTTACTGTTCTCTGTCATAGATGTAAACGAATGCTTATAGGTCATGAACACCTCAGCTATCTCTGTGTTTCTGCTGGGAGGTACAACTAAGTGCTAATTGGAAATTCAGAGCTGAACCCAAGTGAACAAATATTGTGCACTACTTTGAAGGAGAGAATGTTCTTCACATCTGTTTTCTATTGCAGGACCAGCAGCACCAGCCAGTGTTTGGGAAGAACAAGAATAATGCTGAAGGAACCACAAGGATGGACTCAAGATAGCCTCTGAGCAGCAATTATCAAATCTTTCTTTGAAGCACCTGCTCTAAATTAACTTTGACGTCTTGCTTTCTAACTTAAAGAAATTCTATACCACTAATGTCCAATGTCTATCTCCTTTGATGGAAAAACAAGCAAGTGACAGATCAATACTGATCATCATACATCATCATAAAAGAAATCTAGCTGTATAATCAAGTACAATTAAAGATGAAACATCTCAGTCTCTTCTAGATACTTGTACTGCACAGACTGTTGCACCATATATACAGTTAACAAACTCTGTATTTCAAAAAGTTGAAAGAATAAACATTCATTTTACTCTAGAAAAAAAAATCAGAAGATCTGATATCTTACTCTAAAATAAGAAGCAACTGTCTGTGTTTTCATGCTGGTTGTCTCTCTTGGATGATGCCCAGTATCTCCTGCTTCAGTCTATAAAGATGAAGACAGAAAATTACACTTTTACCTCTGTTGAGCCTGTAGTGTGTTTTCCAATGTGACAACAAAGCACCCCTCAGAAATCATTGTTAATTTAAAAGAAGAAGTATTTTAAACAGAAAAAAATTACAGCATGACCACTAGCACAAATTATTTACACCAGTATGTTACAGTACTTTGCTACACAATACACAGATGTTCACAGAAACACACACAACACAGCTTGACAAAAGAGCATCTAAATAACTGCCACAAATAACCAGACAGTGTCTGAGGTCCTATCTGTTTTTTCATCATCACTGTTATTTTAGTAGTTCTCTAAGGAACTCGATTATGCTCCACACCACTTGTACTTTTTGCTACAACACAGCGAGGAAATTTTTTTCCTCTGAAGTTGTCACTAAACTATAGCCAGAAAGAAGGGAAATGTTAGGTTATTACCTCACGGAAGGAATATGAATTGCAAAACACAAAGATATCCAGCTAAACAGAAAAAGAAAATGGGAGAGGGAGAAAAACCAAGGAAGGGGTTACTTGCTTACTTTTCGCACCAATAACAGTATTGCCTTTCTAGATTAAATTAGAATTCAATGCAGAATTGCTAAATCAGTTTTCTGTACCTTTGTATGACTGATTGATTTCTGGGGGGTCCACATTTGGTAACTGATTGTAGTTTTGCTTTTAGTGTGTGCCAGGTTACCTATGGGAAGATAAAAGATGAAAGAAACCCAAATGTTTGCATTGGATCCAAACTATAAGCTATGCTGGACACCTAGAACATGCTGCCAATGTAACAACAGGATTATAAAGGTCATTGATTTGTTCAAAGTATGTCCTTATTTGCCCTTGGGATCAAACAAGTTCTGAACAAGTCGTATGAAGATGGAACATGGACTGAATTTCCCTCCTCAGCCTTTATGTTACTTACTAGAGAAAAAAATAAAGAAAACAGACTTCTGCAGCAGGTAAGAATGATTCACCTTAGAGCATCCATTGGGTTCATCTGGTTTTCCTGTAAGGATGTTATTGTACCATTCTAGTTCTAAAGCTACATATATATTAGCTTAAAAAAAAAAAAAAAAAAAAAAAAAAAAAAAAAAAAAAAAAAAAAGCTAAAAAGCTAGCACCTTTGTCTGGACCTGAGGACAAGTGACATGGCATGACTCAAGTCTATACAGCTAACCTGTATACTATACATACTCTATACAGCTAAACTGTATACTCCACTACTCTTTTGACTTCCTGGTAAAAACGATGTTGTATCTTTCCACAAAGCTTGTTGGAAACCCTCACTGGTCTGTGCTTTCTCTTGAATTTTGATTGAGTATTTCTGGAAGACTGCTAGCTGACATAGTCCAAAACTCCAGGGGTGGATGCTTCCAATTAATCAGAATGGGAGATTCTGTGGGAGCATTTAATCTACTGTTCACTGTCCCTGCTTGGTCTACTAGCATTTACAGTATATTAAGACTCTGACCTTGGAATTCTTAATGTAAATAAAACTTTTACTATGATGACTCAAAGGAATAGGTGCATCAGAATGATCTATGTAGACAATGGTCTTCTAAAGGAGTAAAGAAAATTCTGTTGAGCTTCCCTTCATGTCACTCTATGTTAATAAACCCTAATTATTGTTGCATGCTGCCATTGCTTCTGCCAATAATATAACACCTCTAGAATCTCATTCTCCACTGGGAGAGCCTGTAATCCCCCTGTGACCAGTTATCAACAGTAAGAGGTAGGTAAGAGTTGGATAAACATCTACAAATATGATATGTTAAGCTAATGCATCATGTATTATGTGATGACATCAAGTGTTAAACCTCCCTTGGGCTTAGCTGAATATCACAGGGTGGGAAGGACAGAGAGGATTACTCACACCTAACTTGAGCTATCTGAAAGTGAGGTGTCTATCTGAAAGATGTTGCTGTATTCAGATGAGAGGTACCTTAAGAGGATATTTATCACATCCTAAGAGAAACACCAGAGACAGGCAAGATAGGCTGGACTCTAGGTAAACCTCTACATTTCCACTGACTCAAGGTGAATAACTTGGATCAGAAATCTAACTTCTAGTTGGCTACAGCGGGATGGTTTGGGTCTGTTTCAAAAGGCTGCAAACAGTGTTTCATAATATTTAACAAGAAGACTAAAACAACCTCCAGATTTATCTTGCAAAACATTATATAAAAGACAAGGGACCAGTTCTTTGGGCCCTGACTTCATCTCTACAGAAATTACAGTTTAGTGTCTTAGCAGATATCAACAAGTCAATAAGTTCAGGTAAGGACATTGAGCTCAGTGTCTTCTAGGAAAAATAGGCCTCTAAGAACAAATTCTGCATTCCACCATTTACAAAGCTGACTTTGTAAAATTAGGAGTCTTATTAAAACCTCAGTTTCTGTAAGCTATGGTAACATTTTAGAGAAATTTCCATTTGGCTCTTCTAATTTAACTTTTCTGTTCTACTACAAGTACATCTCCCTTGTAGTTGTACAAGACAGTAATGTCGTAAAGTACTTACTGTATGATATCAGCGCCATCACACATGGAGTAATAAAACACAACCAGTCTGCTAACAGCTTGTATAGAGACTTATGCATCATCCTAAAATGGCAGGTAGGGCACTGTGCAAGGACCTGATTCAACTAAGGTGCAACTTAGGAGTAATTTTAGGAGTCATATTCCTTCACCTCAACTTACAAACTCCCAGAG
Source organism: Calypte anna (assembly GCF_003957555.1). Classification (NCBI taxonomy): domain Eukaryota; kingdom Metazoa; phylum Chordata; class Aves; order Apodiformes; family Trochilidae; genus Calypte; species Calypte anna. The sequence continues at coordinate 17,412,544 of NC_044245.1, forward strand.
GAAGAGCTCACTACTAGAACGTCATCAATTACAGATTGTAAAGGAATAAAAGACTGGGGAAATACAGGTGTGTCTCCTCACTCTTTGTAGAAAATGCTAGGAGGTCTCTCCTACTTTAAAGAAAAATTGCACTGAGACAAAACAGGTAATTTTTATATGCCTTGTACAAAAAAGGCCTGTGACTTACCTGATCCTTTCTGTTCAGACCTCAGCTCGAAGGATGCACTCCACTCCCTGTCTTGCTCCCCTACCCTGAAGAAGGGACCCTGAAAGAAGTCTCTATGACTTCCTTGGCATTTGACCAGACCAATCTCTCCCCTGCAGCTTGAGATGGCTGGGGCTCCATTCTGTATAGACTCTAAGGTTGGACAGTTAGGCCACAGAGTGTATAATGTCATCAACAAATGGTCATAGGAAAGCTAGAAGTGGTCATCACAAAGGCTACAGAAGAGTAAGATGGTTACCACAAAAGCAATACCTGTTTTTGTAAGAGGGTGGGTTACCAGCTGCCGCGTCAGGTTGTTTTCAGACGATCGCAGTAGCAGCACAATATCAGCTGGCAGTGTGTCTCTGTTTTTGGCTAGGAATCCACTTGCATTATATAGAACCTGTTTAAAAAGTGCAGTTATGCATCTTTTGGCACTTTGAAAAATAATTGTAAATTTAAGCACTCTGGGCATATGGCTTTTTAATATAGCAAGATACACAAATAGTTTTTAGCCATCAGGCTCCCTCTTGTTCACAGTCTTTCTTTTCATCATTGAATGTTCTAACTCTTCAATATGGAGAGCCATTATGGTGCAGAATACTAAAAGCAAATCCATCATACCAAAGTAGCTTGAGACATTTATTTTCTCTAATGCAGGTATGTTAATATTAGCTATAGCCAGTGTGGATTTATGACTAGGACAAGTGCATTGTAGTCCTCCTTTACACCAGTGTATGTGTAAATGAACTATTAACAGTGCACTTGATTTCAACCACATCACACAGAATGACCCACATGATTGTACAATATTTGTCTCATTCATATTTTGCTGTACTGGACCCAGGACTTACCACTATTTCTAGAGCTCTCCGTATTAATTATAGAGGAATTTTGCAAAATCATAAAGTGTATATTGGCAATTTAAATATCTCTAAAAATTCCAGTAATAGTGCACCTAACTCAAAGTGTACCTGACTATTTCAATTATGCTACAAAGGACCCACAAGAAAACCTGGCCTGTGAAGATGAGAAGATACTGACATATTTAATTTAGAAAGAACCCTCACAGAAAAACCCAGTAGCAGTCTTAAATTACAAAACAGGCTTGTAAAGGAAAAGGAAATAAATTATTCTCCAGTTCCACAGCGAACAAAATGAGAAGGAACCAGCATCATAGCAATGGAGATATAAGTTAGACAGTAGGAGAAACTTTCTAATGAAACTTCTGGTTGAACACTGGAACCAGCTAATCAACCCATCTAATCTCTTCTATTTCCTAATCCACAACTAGTTATTATTAAGGTCTCTTACCTTTCCTGCATAATGATAATCCCAAAAAGTCAGATCTACTCTTTTGGGTCTCCAAAAATATTTTGACTTCAAGTTATCTTCAAATTTTTCTGAAAAGAAACACATAGCTTATCTTAGTGGAGTTAGTGTACAATAATTGTCTCTGTTGACACTGTATTCCCTTAAGGATATTGTATGACTTCTCAGACAATTCAAAGGCACAAAACACCCTCTGACATTTCTAAGGACAAAGATACCATAATGGTCTTGTAACAGAAGGCTAGAGAGTATGGGGGCTGTTGGATCAGTTACTTACTTTGCACCATTTTTTTTCTATCTGACCTCAGAAAATCACTTGCCTTTTTAAGTTTTTTATCTTCATATAGGAAATAATATAATACTCCTTCCTAAAAAATTTACCAGTTGACTGAGACTTGTCTATAGTGACTGTAGACTAGAAAGTATGATGATAGGAACACAACAAGCTCATATAATTGCTTTAGCATGGGCATCATTACTGGATATTATCAAGTTTTGTGATTGGTTAAAACTCATCTGACAGTTTGCAGATTCAAAAATGAGTAATCCAAGGATTTATCTGCACAGAAACCCTGCTGAAACAACAACATTGTATCTGCAACTACTCGGGATCACTGGAATATTCAGGATTTGATTTACAACATGTTTAAGTGTTTTAATTTTAATTTCTGAAGAGAAAAAAACAGGAAGAATAATTTGCTGAAAGGCACTGAGGCAGGTTTGCAGTCATTCCCCTCGAAAAGTACTACAATTCTTGTTCAGATACAGCTCACCAAAAATCTCAGAGCTGAACATGACTCAACTTTGGAAACAGTGTTCTTGGCATTCAAACCTGGAGTTTTAACTCAGTTGGATCTTTAACTTTCAAACCTTGCAGCTAAAAAATCCTGAAGGCAACCTAGGTTGATTTGTACTCTTGACCTTTCTCTATCAACTTGAGAGACATCCTTGCATGCCTCCCTCAAACATACTGTGACACTGGAAAGTGGGCTTACTAAAAATGTAACTTGCATAGCACATAAACTGGACATGCCAAATGACCACCTACCAGGGTGACATCCTGAAAAACTGTGAAATAAACCATATACTTACCTACAAGTGTCTGATCTGTTGCTTGTGGGAATCGACTCTCCTCATCCAGCAGGGATAATAAACCCATTGGTTTCTGCAGAAACATATCTAGGAGGGGCCTGTTGTCCTCATATTCTATAACTCTTGCATCAACACCTTCATATAGGTACTCATTCTATAACAAGCAACAAAGGTATGTTTTGTCCATGTATAGAGAACCATTTCAGAGAGCAATTCACAAACTGTCAATTGTAGCAAATTAAAACCACTGAAAAAGTACCCCCCAGGGACTAAAGACATCAGGAACAAATGTCCATTGGGATGTATCACACTATGAGGCTATAGATTTTAATTTGCCTTTGGATATGGAAGTGCTTCCTATGGCATACTCAGTAAAGTAAGATGCTTTCCAGGAATATACAAGACTTAAAGAAATGGAGTTGACGAAGATAAAGCATAGAGTTTGCAGATTAAGACCTCAGTGTCTATTTGCTTTCCTAGTGTGCAATTTAAAAAAATATTTCTTAATCATTTGGAGCTATATTCACATCATTCCCAAATCATTGCCCAGGCCAAGATTTGCAAAAGTCAATTACAGAGGCCTCACTTGTTGACTCCCCTCCTCAAACACCTGGTAAAGTGCTTAGGTGGAGAAGAATGGTGCACACACTTTCTAATTGTTAAAGAACAGCATGCATACTTTCTAAAAATTAAATAAATTTTCTCAGGTTGGTCTCTATTTCTTTTTCACTTCTTTTAAAGAAGTGATTATGGGAGGTATTTAACAAGATTAAAAAACAATAGAAAAGCTGGTAGGGGTTTTGTGAATTTTTGGGTTTTTTTTCCTTTTTCCCAAAGAATTCAAGTATCTTTGGATTCTTGTCAGATTGAGAAAAACCCAGTAACAAATGCTATGTCCGTAGTGTGCTGAGATGGTTTTTATGTTGAAAATAATTTAAATTATAGCTACATTATATGCTCTAGGGACTGCCACCCCCATCTGTATATGTAATGCACTAGCAGCTCCTCACTGCACGGAGCTCTGGTATATACTGGGACTGCCCTCAGCCCTGCGCAGGTTATACTATAAAACACATAATTTAGCCTTTTGATCTACTTTTAAAAAATCATTTCTCTTCCAAATGATAGGACTTTATAAAAGTGTTGTATTAATGTATGGTATAAACATCACCATTGTGCTATCCTGAAATAATATTGAGAAAAGTGTCATAAACATGAGTGATGGCTAATATGAATGAGTTCACAGACCTCTGACCCTGGAAGACCTCTGCTTATTTGTCATTAATTTGAGTCTGAATGAATGAACAAGGCAATATATTCAGCATTTTGAAAAGGAGTTAACTGTTGTCATATACAACAGAAAAGCTCATGTTTTTAGTCCTCATACCTTTGAATGTAAGCCAGAGAGAACCAGCAAAATTAATAAAATCATTAACACTGTTCTAGAAGTAGAGGCCTAAATAAAGAAATCTACTCATCCTTTTGAAAGAGAGCATAGAATATATACTTAAACCCATCCAGTATCTAGACTGATCTAACTTCTCAGTACACTCTTCACTTTCAGGATAGCTTGTGGCTCAGTTTATATGCCACCACAAGGATATAAGCAGTAAAAATCTCTTCCACATCTCAGACACATAGTGCTAACTTCATTCTTGTCTTCCCTCAAGCAGTGGACAGGTGGGGTTTTGCTTCTTAATCAATGGCCTGACTAGCAGGACAAGGCAGAGAGTAATAAATGTATCACTGATACAGGCAAGAAGTTAATTATATACCTGTAGGAGCCAGTGGCAGGAAGGGAGTAAATCTGTGTGTTATCTCCCAAAGATAACACCAGAGTAGGGGCTGCTTAACCCAGGGCTACAGCTGTACAGACACACAGATGTTACATTCATGAAACCATCTGTAACTATTTTGGATTATCAAGAGTACATTTATCAAGGAGGGAGAGGGAAGAGACTGCTCAAGATGAATCTGTCAGAGAAGAGTGTTTCTGTGACACTTGGGCATCCTCAAACAAGCTCTCACAGACAACGTATCTAAGGATCAACTTTTTTCAACTTCAGATGCTTGTGAGAGAGTCTGGTTTAGAGAGCTCCTAAAAGAGTTCTGGAAACTGAAAGGAGTTCTGCATTAGATGTGCTGCTACACCACAACAGCAGCTTCTGCTGCACTCCCTGCCCACCAGCACATGGGGCCTGTCCCCCAGCCTGCAGCTTATGTGAGCATCCCTTCTTTTGTGTCTGCACCTCAACAACTGGATGGGTGCCAGTGCTGATAGTCTTGGTAATGCTGACTACTGGGCTTCCATAGCTCCATCACTTCCTATAGGCTCCCAGAGGATGACTTATAGCCAAGTCTTCAGGCAACAGTGTGACAGATGACTCAGAAATAAGATACCATAATACATTTTCTTATGTAACATTGGTCTTTAACCATATTATTAGGATACAAGCAGCAAGGATAAAAGCCTTATCAATGCACATCATAAATCTGTAATGAAATAGATCTTATTTGGATTAATAAGCTGAAACATCTACAAGATCCTGTAATCCTCCATGATGTTTTATGACAAGAAAGCTCCTAAAAATAGCAGCTGCTCACTGAAATTCTAAAGCATAATCCACTAGAAGGTATTCCTACAGATGGGCTTCAAAGGAATGACTGCGTGTCACCATTTGAGCATGAGGAACTAAAGAAGGAGGCTTTCAGACTCAGGGGGGCAGAAACACAGAGGGTTCTATTCCCTCCCATTTCCCACCCATACTCTATAAAGGTCAGGCAGACTGTCCAGCCCCTCTCCTCTCTTCTCACTTGCTCCTTGGCTGTGCTGCTGTTCCCCCATGCTCCTTTACACCAGCTTCCCACTGCTCTTCAGTCTGTATCTGTCAGGTACTGGGGAAGAGCCGTGGGACCCCCCCTCCTCAGTCAGCCCTGCTGCGTGGGCCCCTTCAAGATCAGGTTGTATATATATTTGTATTTTGTTATTTATCCCTTATGTTATGCCTTTCCCCTGTGTAGCAAAGTCTATCTCTAATTGTTATCAATTTTCAACTTCAAGTCTCCAGTCTTGTATACTCCTTTATCTTCCCGTTTTGGGGTCAGGAGAAATAGAGAGTAATTCTGTCCTTTGGTTTTTGGTCCACCCATCACTGCTAAGCGTGACAGAATAACTGGCACCCAAGGTGGGCTTGAATGATTTTTTTTTTTAAAATTGAAAATATTGGAAAGTTGGAAATTGAAAAAATGGGGGGAAATGGAGAGAGAATAGACCCCTCTGTGTTCCACCCCTCTCAGAGTCTGAAAAGCCCCTCCTTCTTTAGTTCCTGATGTTCAAACAATGACACTGGATTAGACTAATGCATGGGCTTCTATCTCATCTCAGTATCTTTTTCTGTGATCAAAACTAGTTTCACTCAGTAACAAAATAATTTATTATTTAATGCATTAGGAAATGGAAATGCAAACATTAAGTCAAGAACAAATTCCCTTAAGCTTGAGTTGAGTTCTCCATGTTGGCACCCACACTCTGCTCTAACACACACCCTGTGTCTTGAGTGGTCATAGTGCCCACTGTTCCTACTGTTCCTATCCTGACACCATATTTTTGTAGGCCACATTTCCAAGGAAAGCAAACTTGAACACTTCTTCAATTCAGATAAAGACAGAAATCACTGACAACACATCAACTAAACCACTAAAAAACATCATCTGCAACAATGAAAGTAAAAATTCAAGGCTTATGAGTTTATTTGGCTATGTTATCTTCATTGCTCAAGTTGCCAAGAAATTATTGTGCCTTTGCTAGTTATATAATCAGTACTTATTAGGTTGACATGGGTTGAGAACTAGACTACAATCAACTTGATTTAGGCCTTGAATTCTCACTAGACATGGTGAATTTATCTAATAACATGTGATATGGGATTGAAGTGGTCAAAACAGGGAAAGAAATGAAGCAATAAGGTACCTGTAAATTTTACAACCCTTGGGAGAAGTATGAAAGAAATTGCATTCCACACTTTTCTTCAGTTAGATCTACTGGGTGTAATGAAGTGTTGTGTTACAGATTTCTGAGACAGCACAGAGCAATCCTGTGAATCTGCATTCACAGGGCTGTGGAGAGGTACCAGCCTGGGTCCCCAGCAACAGGAAAGCTCCATCAGCATGACAGTCAGCTTGGCATAATGAAAAGTCAACACAAAGGTCTTAGTGACCCTTTGAATCAGCCTACTCAACATAATTCAAGTATTTAGCATTAAAGACACAAACACTTACATGTGTGTAAAGGCAGGCAGCCACATCAGCGAAGGGCAGGAGTCATGTTACTCTGGCTTTTATGTGATACTTTATATCATTAACAAGAACAATGATGTGCTGAACTTTTAATTTCAGTCATATGGTTTTGAAAATATTTTCTTTTTTTCCATGTATAGAAAATCTAGCAATTATATTTTCCTGCAAAGAACTTTCTTTCATTTGTCTGCAAGGAGGGTCTACATTTACAACTGAAATTATTATTGGTGCTAACACAGGACAGTCCTTACAGTGAAGGGCAAAGATTCATGATTCCATGATTCTGAAGACACCTGCTTTCTTGAAGATTGCTCTTGTGATGTAAAAATGGAACCACCCCATCACAGATAAGTGAAAGTGAGATAATGGCTATGAATCATACTGCAAATCATCCTGTGCATTGGGTTGTAATGCAGAATAATACATGTCACTTCCTGATTCTGAAAATGGAGGATTTACATCCACACCTGCATGAACTTGATGTATATAGCCCATTCTGCACTGTGGGTATCTTTGGAGACTACTACAAGATAATATAACAAAGCTTGAATGTAATCTGGTGTAGTAGGGCGTCACGTAAATTAAAGTAGACATCTTATTCATTCAGTATTACATGCAGATGTGAAAAACTCTTTCACTGATATAAATGAAATATTAATGCAAATGTATGTATAAGCACCAGAAGAAAGTCTTAGAAGAATGGCCTGTGATTTGAATGAAGAGCATTTTTTTACAGCAATAAAACTGAGGGAAGTGTTATTTACATCAAGAGCAGATGGCCTGAACTCACACAAAAACACAGTCCACAAAGCTAGAGTGGAACATCCTCTAAATCTGATAACAGGAGGATGACAGAAAGGTTACAGCACATCCACTATACTATATAAGGCAGACTGTAGGCCTAATGATGTATATATATATGTATATATATAATATATATGTATTCCAAACAAGGAGGACCATATACTGATATTGCCTAAATATTGAAGAGGCTGATAAAAGTAAGGTCCCACGGTCAAAGAAGTGCACGGTAACAACTGCTGATTGCTAAAAAAATATAAGAGAACTGTTCCAAAAGCAGAGCAAGAAAAACTCAAGAGATATGAAGACCAAGAACTTGGTAGTTGGTATCCTTTATTCTCTGTCTCACTCACAAATGATCCTGGCCAGAGCACTCGAACACACACATCTTTATGCCTATCCATGTGGGTGTGAGTCAGTGAATCTCTGAAGAATGAGTATAAGTGGGTAAAACTGACATACTTAAGAGTATTCTGTAAATACAGATAAGCTTTCCCTTCCATTAAGGTCTATAATTGTCACGCTATTTTCAGACAGGGAGAAACAAGCAAACTGTATGTTGCCAAAATCAGAGGTTTGTTTGTTCTCCTCATCTCACTAGCCAAAAACAACCAGCCTGATCTTCTGGAGTGGGATGCATGGAGGGAAACAAACTGTTTTCATACAATATGTGACACCACAAACCTCTGCATTAATACAGGTCTGGCCTAGTATGTAGGATACTCTAGAACAAGGGTGAAAGCAGATTATACTGAAGCAGACATCATGTCTAATTGGAACAGAGAAGGAATATTAAGACAAAGCAAATTTGTGTGTACAGTACATAAGGTGAGGAAACATGTGAGCAAAATGATGTATGGCCCAACGTCCTCTATTGACAGGACATAAGTAACAGTGCTAGCAGTTTAGCTGATAGCTTCCATATTCCCAGCTGTTAGAAACAGCAGTAACCAAGTGCTTTTTACATGTGAATGTATGTACTTTGGAAAGAAGATGCCTAACTAATTATAGTAGATTAGGCTAATTGCTCTCTGAATTTTAGAAGAAATAAAGACAGAGAAATACCTGTGAATTAAAATCTCCCACATAAATTTATAACAACACCTACAGTGTCTAAGACTGCATTTCCTGAAATAACTGAGAATAGGATAAAATGTCAATCCACAAAAATTTCTGTTTTTCACATAGATATATATACCTGTCAACTGACCCATGTATGTACATACCTGCATATATAGATATTGCACACTTGTATATGTCTCATCCTTAAAACAGGCAGAGATTAAAACTAACAAAATACCCTTTTCCCACTAATAATTAAAATTAGTATTCAGGAGAATTTTTTTTATGTATCATCAAACCAAACAATTTCAGTAAAACAAATAATGTATTATTTCACATAAATCTGAATGACTGTTCTGCTATTAGAGAATTCTGGAATGTTCTATTTCCAAGCAAGAATTATATTTTGTCCCCCAGAGTTTATTTCTTCAACGGCAATCAATGGAGCAAGCATTTTAAAAGGTTTAATTTAGCTTCTTCATGAAATTGATGATCTTTTTTGAGATTTTTTCACTCTCCACTTCAATATCATAAAACTTTTATAATTACAATTTTATTCCTTTTCTCTCTTTACATCAAATTATTTAGATTAAATCCATCATTATTTAGCTTAGATGATCTAGTTCCTGAATAAGAACAAAAATATAATTGCAAGATTTCCATTTTTTAATATGGAATCAGTGTTCATTAGGCTTATTAGTAAGCGTATTATGAACTCTGCACTTTAAAATTTACATTACCACTCATTATTTATTATTGTAGACACTTACATTACACCCCTCAAGTTATTTTTAAGAAACAACATTGCATTTGTATCAAACCTATTATCACTATGTTATGTTGCTTGGATACTGTTAAATTTCAAGTTTAATTGTATTTTACATAGGCATTTTACTTGCAAATACCAAGCACTGCTTCACATAGTACATACTCAGAAAACACTTGTTATAATTCGCAATTTACAGCCCATTATGGAGAAGAAACAGTGTAGTTTCTTGAGATGAGTTTTTATATATTCAGTAATATTAAACCTTTATCAAAATAACCAACACATACCTGTTCCCAGGCAAAGACATGCTGATTGAAGTAGAACTGAATTTGTTCATTGGCAATGTTGATACAAAGTTGTTCAAAAGAATTTTTTTTGAAGTTCTCAAACCCAAAGATATCAAGAATTCCAATGTTCAGACCATCATCGCTTCCACTGCAAAGATTAAAAAAATATTCTATTGTTCTTTATTTTACAGTGATTAGCTTCATTATTACTGAACAGAAGAAACAAAGGCCCAGTTAAATAGGGTATTTCTTGCTAAACCAGTTATCTCCTAATCTAATCAATTTTTGGTAGAAATACAATGAATGAACATAAATTCAAAGATGATTGTATTGCAGACTGAATTACCTAATGACCAAATCAATTCAGAAGTGTATAGAGGATTTAACATTTTATTTTTAAACTAATATTTGCTAGTAATTATTCTTTTGTAAAGAACTGACTACAGTACAGGAACAACATATAATTCTTTCTGTTTCACTTCTAAGAAATCAGGCTTTACTCCTCAGCATCTTGAAAATAAAGGTTGGTGTTGTTAAATATGATTCTTTAGTATTATTTATTAATAAAATTAAAGCTGCTTATTTTAACATGCAAGTCAAAAGAATGAAGAACTAGGCCTTTTATGCTTCTAAATAACTACCTCAATGTTGGAGTGTGGAATGAATTTAAACTACCAATGAAGCTCCAGAGAAGAACTACTAGTAAAAACTTCAGTTTGCAATTTTAACTAAGGTATTCTGAGAAATACATGGTCATTTCTGTAACTGGAGAATAGCTCTAAAATTTGTACTTATTTGCTGAAACAAAAAATTAAGAGGATACAATGATATATAAAACTGTAGTTGACACTAGCATTTTCTTCATAGCTAAGTTAAAAAGAATTAATTAGTTCTAGATAGAAAACCCTTTTGAGGGGCTATCAGAGTGTACTACTAGAGTGCAGTATCAGCAAGTTTACTGATGACACAAAGCTGGGAGGAGTGGTTGACACCCCAAAAGGCTGTGCTGCCATTCAAGAGGGATCTAGACAGGCTGGAGAGTTGGACAGAGAGGAATTTTATGAATGACAACAAGAGCAAGTGTAAAGTCTTCCATCTGGGAAAGAACAACCCCAGGTACCAGTATAGTTGGGGACTGAGCTGTTGGAGAGCAGCACAGGTGAAAGGGACCTGGGGGTGCTGGTGGATGGAAGGATGACCATGAGCCATCAATGTGCCCTTGTGGCCAAGAAGGCCAATGGCATCCTGGGTGCATTAGAAGGGGGGTGGTTAGTGGGTCAAAAGAGGTTCTCCTCTCCCTCTACTCTGTCCTGGTGAGGCCACATCTGGAATATTGTGTCCAGTTTCTGGGCCCCCTCAGTTCAAGGACAGGGAACTGCTTGAGAGAGACCAGGGAAAAAGCGACCAAGATGATGAAGGGAGTGGAACATCTCCCTTCTGAGGAAAGGCTGAGGGGAGCTGGGGCTCTGCAGCTTGGGGAAGAGGAAATGAGGGGTGACCTCAATGATGTTTATAAATATGTTAAGGGCAGAGAGCCAGGAGGGCAAGTCAAACTTTTTCTCAGGGTGACTAACAATAGGACAATAAATATGCTATAAGAAAACCCCAAATAAATAGGTTAATAAACTGGAGCATAGGCAGTTCTGTATAAATATTAGGAAGGACTTTTTCACTCTGAGGGTGACAGAGCACTGGCACAGGCTGCCCAGGGAAGCTGTGGAGTCTCTGTTGCTGTTGACACTCAAAACCCACCTGGATGCATTCCTGTGATCCTGCTCTGGCCAGGGGGGGGGTTTGGATCTTTTGAGGTCCCTTCCAACCCCTAAATTTCTATGTTTCTATCTCTAGTCATCTTTTTTTTTTTCTTTTTTTTTTTTTTCTCCCTCCCTATAAAAGGTATAGGCAATCAGATTTGAAGAGCCAGCCTCAAGATACTCATGAATAGTACTTAAAGCTCTTTAGAATTCTGTATCAGAAATGGAACCATTTCATTATGGAGGGGTCAAAGGTATTTATTGATTTGGACCTGAATTTGGTGACTATTCTATCAGTCTGGAGAACATTTTTTGTGAATAGACTGCTAAAATTTGTCTGCCTCTTTCCTTCCCAGATCTACAAAAAAGTAGTGAATGCAAGTTATTTTACCACCTTAAAATGAAGCAGACTTCTGGGTTGTTGCTTTTTCTGTAGTGAACATTTCAGGTCAAACTTTCTACCTCCTCATCAGCACAGTAAGTATTCAGTTTCAATAGGGTTCTGTAACAAGCAGTGCTACATGCACTTTATCCTAGCAATTACTGAGGAAAGTTCTGTTTATTGCTGCTCTGCTGTAACCAAATATTTGAAGTGTAGACAAAATTTAGGATTGCAGCCTTGGCTTTTCTCTGATGTTTTAAAAAATATTCAGAAAATCCAGATTTACAACCAAAGCTGTTATTGATACTGTATTTCAGGTCATTGTGTTTGCCACTTTTCACTCCTATTACCATATACAGATGGTCCTGACCTATAGTATTTACAATGTAAGCCATCCCATTTCTCTTTGATTAAATTTGCAAAGTGTGTTCTATCCTCATTTCTTTCTTTCATGTGTTCAAAATGCTTCTGTGTGTTCTGTGTGTTCACGCTGTAAGGGTAAGATGGACGTTAACCTCAGTAAATGTTTGCAAACTTCTCTCATATATGTATATATATGAAACCACTTCTCACAGCAAGAGCAACACAAGCAACAACATGGGGTGCAAATAAAGAGCAGAATTTGACCAGGAGAAATAGTATAATGGAAAAGCAGTCAATATGTCATCTTACAAGCAGTTAAATGAGCAAAGGTCAAATGGGAAAACACAAGACACCTGTGTTATCCATATCTACTGCATTTTTCCCTGTATACTATGAATAGGATAAAATCTTTTTAACATGGTGGTGTCACAAAACGCTAAGGTAGCAAATAAAAAGAAGATGAGAACACCAGCAGACAACAGTATTTGCAGAAAAAAGTCTTTACTCCAGAAAAGCTTCTTTTACCTTAAATTCTTGTCAGGTTTGAGTAAAGTGTTGATGCGATTGACTATCCAGCTGAAAAGGCGCCCATACAGTGCTTTGGCCATGGCATCTCTGACATCAGTGGCTTTTTCCACACTGTTGGGACGAATAATTGTTTCTCCTCGAGTCACTACACAATGAGAGGTGAGGGCCTCTTGCAGTTCATCTGCCTGAATACACAGCAAGGATGCACCTAGGAAGGAATGTCACAGGCACAGTTCAGAGGCAGATTTTGTAATGAAAAGTAAGCATTTTTGCAATCAAGGCTGCAAGTGCAACATATTATGAATAAGGGCCAAGTCAAAGTCTTGAAGTATGACTGATGAGGGTGTTTCACACCAAACAGCTGTCAGTGTCCAGTTTTGTCACCAGCTTTCCTAGCTTCCACTGCAGTCAATAAGTAAGTGATTCAATGCAAAAGCCTTTATCAAGGATGCTCTTTCCCCAAACTTTCTACAGAGAAATGCGAGGGAAACTAGGTGATTATGTCAGGAATATGTGAACTCGGAGTATCCTTCTCAGTTACAATCCATTCATATAAGTAATTGTTATCCTGTTTTTGTACCAAAAAGGGTGCTTCTTTCCCAGTCGCACAACATTTCTCTAAGGCAGGAAAATGTGTAAGAAGATATAAATGAAGACTTCATTATCTTCTCAGCTGAAATTACTAAGAAAAAGCAGTAAATTCCTTGAGAATCTTTGCCCCTAATGTCCCTGAAGCCCCTAATGTAAGGTATCCCTTCCAGTGAATCAGTGAGCTGTATTTCAGCAGGCACATATGGGGAGCAAGTAATGAGTATATGAGAAAGAAAACGGGGACAAACCTATTCAAAGTGTTAATGAGGCTCTCCATCAAATGTTCAAATAACCTTAGATAAGATTTTGTTTTCAGGCATCTGCAGTATTAGTCATGCTATCTGAATGCCAGTCAACTGGTTAGTCAAATTAAGTGCACAACGTGTATTTTTTCCTTTTTGCATTTGGAATCCAGGTGGGCTCAGAAATAATCTATCTTTAGCATTTAATTAGTCTCGCAAAATTTCTATGTGAACAGTTTTAGTTGATAATTCTCTTACAATAAAAGAAATTTGCTGTCAAAGCACTGAAAGAAAATCTAAAATCAAGAAAAAACACTCACAATTCTCAAGGGCTACTGGATTGGAAATGTTGCTTTTGTCAATCATATGCTCAGATACCACTGCAGAAAATTCAATGTTACCCACATTTAAAATGGCAGCCAGGACACTGTACACACTTCCAAGTTCCTGCAAAGCACATTAGAAAAGATACAACACTTAATAGCCAGACAGATGATTTGGTTTGTGCGGTGGGCAGGCATGTGTGCTGCTTCCTAAGCTTGGAACAATCAGTGTCTCTCTTGTCTGCAATATGCCCACAACTCTTAGGAATACTTTTCTCAGAATAGTCTTCCAAGTGTGTTATGTTTCACACCCAAAGGGGGCAACATAAACTGCATCCTAATCTCTTTGCTATACTTGTCTACTAGGACAGGATTGCATGGAGCAGGAGAAGAACTAAACGGTGGTGAGCATAATCCTCTTACATGGAAGGAATTCAGAGGTTATTTATATCCAGCCTTCACTGTGTCTGCAGGCATAACTGTATCTAAAAATGTAATAACTAAATCAACAAAACCAGAAAAAAAAATCTGCATCTACATTTCTTGGATCATGGAAGCAAAAGTACTCTAAATAATAGATAACAGCTCTTGCCAACATCACCAGAGAAAGTTTCACTGGGAGAAGAATGAGGCCTCATGTCTCTGATGTGGCAAACATTTAACCTTTCAAAATGTCACATAGAAACTGAGTATTCACCAAAGCACTTTGGAATAGATTTTACTTAAATTTATTTAAATTTATAATTATTTAGTAGGTTCTGAAGAGGGATTCTGCCTTGAAAAAGGGCTCATATTAGTCTTGGCAGTCAAGGGATATATATAGCAAGTACTTATATATGACAAATAAAATCGTATTTGCAATTTAATGAAATAATGCATTTATACCAGGTTTGACTTAGATTTGAACTATGAATTTTCATCTGAACCGTGAATGTTTGTCAGCCTACTTCATCACATCTGAGTATTTTCTACTCAGAAATGCTGAGATGCTCCTGTAAAGCAGACAAGGTTTTAAGCTAGGATTCTCTGCTACAATATATTCTGAGGCACATAGTAACAATATATTTTATAAGCAGCAGTTTTATAAGTTTTATAGTAGTTTTATAAGAAGCAGTTTTGTAAATCTGATAGGTATGTTATAATGATGGGCTTTTTATAATTGCACAGCATTTTATCCCTACTATTCAATAGTTGCTGGTGCCATGTCAGGCATCATTTACTCAGATAAAGTCCTTAATTGCTCTAGAATACTTGATCTTGTTTTCATCTCTTTCAGAAGTTAATCTAGCAGTTAATAAATTAATTTTTCCAGTGACAGCAAGACAAACTAGATAAGCTTAATCTAAAAAATTATGCTCAGGATAATCAGTGCACAGTTCATCTGTGTTTCAAGCAATCATTTTAAGATTAGGGACACAGATGAAATGCAAAGAAATGGACAGCTTAACTTCTTCCATTATGCTGTACAGTATGTATAGCTCTTGATATTTTTGTGCCCTTTTCTAGTATATTTGAAATCTGGCTTAATTTATCTTATACAGCATGATTATTCTTTACCTCAGGCAGTCCTTTTCTACTAATTTTGCCATGCAGCCTGAAACAAAACAGTGTGATTTTAAGACAGTACTGACCTTAGTTAATTTTAAAGCCTGCCAGTCAGTTTAAAACAAGTTTCAGAGAAAGAAGGTTTTATTTTGGTCTCAGTTTTAATTGCAATGGTGCAGATACTCTGTCCAGGGTTTTTTGCTAATAAAAGATGGAACATGCTTATATAGAACCTTCTCTATGCACAGGGATGAATGTCAAAGCTTAAGGCTGCATTACTCAAAGGTGAACTCATCATAGGAACTCATTGTCTTACGGTACCTTTTTCTTACTGAAAAGAAATTGTCTCTGCACATGGTTGCTATATCCAAACCCCAGTGGGGGAAGAAGACCTCTCTGTTTTTTCAATCTGGCAAACACTGGCTGTGACAGGTTAACTCATCCTGTGGAGAATGTAGGACAGGCTAACACGGATGGGGCTCACTGTGCTGGACTGCCTACAGTACTCAAACTGCCTCTGAAGCTGTGGGGGGTCTACAGGTAGATAATTCCTCACAGATTCAGCTCACAGTGACTTGCTGAGTTTATAAAGTGAAGATACATGCTGGAACTGCTTATTGCAGCCAGCAACCTAGTTCTGAATGGATCTTCAATATGTAGGGAAGGTCTTCTCTTTTGGATGATAAGGATTATTATTTCCATCCCTCCGAGTGAACAAAAGAGCTGGGAACAAAACCTGACTTGCTGCTTTTAATGGTACAAATTAGAACTTTTCAAGGTCTCTGGTTCTGTGATAAAAGTGCTGCCAGTGCCAAACTGTGCATATACTTCCACCCTGCTTCTGCAAAGGTGAAAGTGCAGGTGTGAAAGGATGTGTAATGTAACAGGTGTGATATTATGACATGCAGTTGTGAATTAGCATGTAGGGGAGAAAAAGACTGAACTCCACTGCTACTACCACTAAACAGAAAAAGAGTATGAGGAACAAAATAGGTGAATAAATCTATTCTGCTAGCTATTCAAATATTTACATTGAGGGAAGCGAGAAGTATTCAGCTAAAGTAATTTTCCTTGAAACAATTCTTACAACATGCTGTTTTGTCAAAGAAATTAAAATTGCCATTCTACAGCACTAGTGCTGTATTTCACAGAGACTGTATGGATCACACTACTACTATAATTTGTGATAAATAAAGTCAGTGGAAAACTACAGCTGTGATGCACCACCTCTCCTAAGAGAGAACTAGGGTGCAGGATGGGATTTCCTTCCTTCGCATAGTATTTTATAAATCCAGAAGCCTGTTTTTATTTTAATTATACCAAAGACATCCTGAGAAGATGGGTTTATTGGCCAGCAGAGCAATCATAAGATATCATAGAGAAAGAATTGGTTCAGTAAAGTTTAGTGGTGAGATTCACTCCAAAGGGATGTATAAACTTCATTCAACTTTGCCCCCAGAACTGTGATATTGAGGTCATCAAAACTCAGATCACCTCCATGAATTTTTAGAACTCTCACTATGAACTCCACCTTAACCAGAGATGAGACTCATATTCATGGACCTAAAATTACAAGCTAATGAATAGTTACAATACCATTTTCTATGCATTTAATTTGCAAAGGCCTTTTTTTTCACCAGTTACTCATCTGTGCTAATTTCAAAGTCTTGCTGACTAATACCATTTTATTAGTTTATCAACGCCTTGAAACATCAAAAACTTAAATGTGGTAATATAACAGTAAGTTGACCATTCAATATCCTAAAACATAAAGGCACTACTGCTAAAGGAAGAAAGTAACAAGGGAGATTATTTGAATGCTTTATGTAAGTTTTTTTTCTGATTAAGGTATCTGTTAAAGTTCACAAAAAAAGTGATTATCAGCACTCACCTCCAGTGTAAAACCTATGACTTTGAAGCACTGTTCAATTAATTCAAACTGAGACTTGTAAAAGCTATTGTTCATGAAATCTTGCACTATTCTGAAATGATCATTTTGCAGATACCTGAAAGAGTTTATGGGTACAGAGTTAGGATGTCAATGAAGTCAATACTTCAACAACACTGCATTTTTTAGTGATCAGTTAATATAAAAATAAGCTGCATTACCTGGGAGGTCTATATTCTGGCAGCTTATAATGTCCCAGTTTTTTCTTTTCTGCCAGACCAGCATAAATATAATAAAAAATATGGAAATTTTTCTCTCCCCTGAAACAACAGAAATAACAAAATGGTTTAGTGATGGAACGATGCTACATTTACTGACGATACACATGCTATTATTAAATGTTATTTTAATAACAGGCAAGGCTCATTCAAACTGACAGAAGACTCTGAAAGAAGCTCTATTTCACTAGTTTCTGTTGGCGAAACATTTATGCACCTCAAATGTTATTTAGGTAGCTGTCTAGATGTCTGCATTCACAAGAAAATGTCGTCAAAGAGTTTAGTGTTAGAACCACCTCGGAGGCTAAATTCTGAGGCATGGACTTCCAAAGGCACCCAAAGCTGTTTATTTCAAAGGTGCTCACTTCTTCACTGAGCCCTCTATGTTTTGCCAACTTTCTGTCTCAGCAGGTAGCTGAATAGAAATACAAACTGACAGCCATGAACAAACTCATAAAAAGTTATGAAAAAGTGATATTTAAAGCTGATTTGATTCTTAAAAAAAAGTAGTGCATTATGTTAAATTGGGCATAAAAACATTATTTAATTAAATTGCCTCTAAGTTTAAACTGTTTATTGAAACATTCCAAGTGACAGTTATAGGTTCTCCATGTCACTAATCTACAGCAGACAACAAGTTCATGCAGAACTACAAAAAGAGCAAGAGATGAGCGAGGGGAAAAAATATAAATTTAAATAAAACACTATTCCTTGTCTTAAACTCTGTTGTTCCCATTGTTATTATGTCAGAAACATAAATACTGCCTAAATACTTTTTATCTGGATGTGTTACATATTTTAGGATAGAAAATGCACTTCAATAACTTAAATTAATTAGAACTGTCATTTAATTTTTCTGTCATTTTATATTATGAGATACACACATAAGAGAGATTGATCTGTACTGCATTTGGTCCTTAAAATTTAAAACCAAGTTCTACTAGAAACTCCAAAGTTCAAAATGAGCACTCTGCAAATAGAAGCTAAATACTAGAGGAAACGTGGAGGAATTAAATTGTACCGATATACTTAACACAATACAAAAAGCTTACTTCAGAATTCTATGAAGAAATTAATAATGGAACTATCAGAAATTCTTAATTCTTTATGATTTCTGATATATTTACATGTATTACATACTCATTTTATGAGATTTGTTTAACTAATTCAAGAGTCAATGAAAAAAAACCCAAGAGTAGTTTCCTGCTAGCTTACAGATTTATAAGCTATTCATACATATTTCTTACACAAGAAAAGAACCCAATAGTTTATTCATCTTTTTTGTGTTATCACAAGATAATTTCCTGTATTTTAGGCCTGCTCTGTAAACCCGAAGTTAGGTCAAATATAATTTTTATACTTACACTGCCTGGTGGACAACTCTGGATTTTTCAAGGAGATACTCTGAAATCTGAGCTCCTACTACAGTGCCACCACAAGTGAATTTCATTTCCAAATACTTTCCAAATCTGCTTGAGTTATCATTGATGATTGTGCCAGCATTTCCAAATGCTTCTACAAGGTTATTTACTTGGAGGATCTTCTCCTGTAGAGTCCTGTTATTAGCCTAGATATGGAAAAGATTTTTCTTTAAATTATCAATAGTCATTCAAATACATTTATTCTTAGGTTCTTACAGTCCTCGTCTAGTTGGCACTGGGAAGTGTGAAATCCTCATGGCAGACATTCCCATGTGAATCATATTGGAAGAAAGGCATGTATAGACCATGAAACCTGTCAGAATAGCAATGCAGCAATCTGCCAAACCAGTGGCTGGCTGGAAGAGATAACACACAGAATGATAATGACAACACCAGAACAAATCAGTGTCTGTGGCCCAGCACTCTGAGATGGCCAGCCTGTTTTTAGGACCCCTGATGGCACAGGTTTACTGCTGCACTGCACCACATGAGGAGATCAATTTGCTTGCATCTCACTTGGGACATGCAAAAGTGGCATTTTATTTAGACAACTACAGAATGACCATGCCCCACTGGCAGCAATCTGGTTGTGGAATCAGGTGAAAAGCTAGAAGAGGATTTTATTTAGTGCAGTTTGGATGTTTTGAAGACACTCCATTACACAAAGGAAGGACTGAAGAAGTCACATCCTTTACATCAGTGGGTACTTCCCTGCAGAATCCCCAGAATATTTCTGGCCATAAGCATCATGTTGCAATCTGACCTTATGGAAGTTCTTTGGAAAATATCTCTTGTCTCCCTCCCTACCAAAGCCAGGTTCCTAGGTACAGTCAATCAGGCCTATGAGAGCAGAGCCTTTCCAAGGCATCACCTTTGAAACATACCTTGCCCAGGACAGTGAGCTGCTGAACCAGCAGATGGGCACTTTGTGTCTTGCCAGCTCCACTTTCTCCAGAAATAACAATACACTGCAGAGAACAAGAGCATGGGTTTGAGCTCATTATGCGTGTCTCAGCCTAGCAAAGGACATGTTTAAGACATCTCATATTTACCTGATCAGAGTTGTATGTCACCATGGACTGATAACCTATGTCAGCAACAGCAAAAATATGAGGAGGGTTGGCAGTCCGTTTGGCTCCAATATAGAGTTTGGAATGCTAAATTTAAGAGAAAAAGAAAACATATCAGTGTCCCTTACAGTTTTGGGTTTTTTTGGTACTATCTTATCAGTTTTATTTTCAGATTAGTATACAGCATGCTGAGGCTACCAGTAGTGATGTTTTCTGAGTGAGCTGTTACTGCACTCGCTATACCATGAATCTATATGTAGTTAGAATTAGCTGCTAAAAAAGATGAAGCATGATTTTGTATGTCAGCCAATATTATGCTATGAAGCTCAAATTATTAGAAGAAAAATCAATGTTACCACACATCAAGGACCAATTTCTGATTTTATTTTATTTGTACTCACAGCCTCTTAGTATTTCTGCACAATACTCAAGTCAAAACTTACGATCCTTTCTGCACTTGAAGCATGTGATAATAATGCTGAATTATTTTGACTGTACTTTTATTTATGTCCCCTTTGGTATAATGAGGAGGCAAATTTTGCGAACTTTTTGATCAATTAAATAGCCCTGCCTTCCCCAGCTCTCTTGGGAGGAAATACCCCCAGCTCCTACCTCCAGCCACTCGCAGAAGTTCTCTGTGGGAAGTGGAGGAGGAAGAGTACTCCTCCCCACAAAGAGGGGTAAGATCCACCTGAATAAATGCACATATCTGCACAAACACTGCTTCTGAATTAGCTGCTCTGGGCAGCTCCTGCCTTTACACTCTGTGCAGCTACTGCCTTTACACTCTGTGCGATCCTAGTCAATAAATCTCATGAAGTTCAACACAATTCATCTCATCCTAGAATGAATTATAAAAGTCACTAGAAGTACAACCTCAAAAATCCTATTTCTATCCATAGATTAAAATAGATGACATGCTCAGATATAGCTGTTGGACAATGGTTTTGGTAATCCTGGTTTTCAGAGCAGACCAAAGTAAATCTCAAGAATGGCCTTACTTTAAGCTTAACACAAATATTAATATTTTAATGAAAATCAGTGCTAATTTACAATAACCAAAACTAGATTTTCACACCTGTGAAGAATAAATATCTATATTTCGAAACGGGTTGACAGCGATGAGAATGTCCCCAACATAGGTGTAGATCTGATCCTTGGCATAACCCTTCTGCAACTGCTCAGTTACTGTATTCTGATGGATAAAGAATAGGAACGTTGAGTCACATGGGGAAAAAAGAATATTAGGAAAATGTATAAAATATTTATAAAGTTCAAGTGAGTGAGGATAGAGAGCTAAGGAATTAACACTTAGGAATACAACTGGAAATGATCAAAAGAGACTAAGACTTTCAAACACACTGGGGTTACTGATCACTTGTCTTCATATTTATTCACTTAGAACAATATATACTTAAAGATTCCCAAGTGGTTGTAGAAAAAAGAAGTTAATAAGTACTGCTTTAATTCAGATAATCAAAGGTTTCCATGTCCTGTTTTATTTTCTAACACTACAGAAAGGCTCACTAGTGACATACTCCAATTTCTTGACATAATTTCCCTCAAATTATTCTTCATATAGAGCTAGGTATGCAAAGTCCTCACTTACGTTTCAAATCAAAACAGGACACAGATCTGGCTGAAGAAATGCAAACCAGCTTTGAGACTATTCTGAGGTATATGTGAACATATTTAGGCCCTATTCCCACTGAAGCAGAATGAGAGGCAGCAGAGGACTAGAGGAAGAATTGCTTTCCCTCCCCATCCATCTGTTCACAGTTTTGTGCATTGTCTTCTGCTTAGCACACTTAAAGCTTGAATTCTCAACAGCTGAAGAGATTATATTTCCTTCACAAGAAAGCATAAGGAGAAAATCTTGATTTTCCATTGTCATAATAAATTCTTCCCTTTCTGGTTTTGAACGGTACCTTACTTTTGGCCATAACCAGAGTTCCATTACAGAATTTTTAGGGGAAGTTCTGCCCTTTTTGAAATTATTTCTTGCACTGATAGCCAAAATCCTAGAAAGTCTCCAGTTTTGCCTATTGATGGGCCTTTCTAAACTGGAAGAGAAATTTAAACTAAAGAAAGGAGACAGTCCTGAGAAGCTGCCATTCCTATGTGAAAGAGGTTTTAAACTGGGTTTGATTTAGTAAAATATCATAGTGTAGTGATATCTTTTGGTGGAGGCTTTGTGAAGGCTCTTCTGAAAATAATCCACCTCTGAGGAGACAGAATACACTTCCTGCTTGTCTGGTTTACCTTCTTTTCAGCTCAGATTGTTTATATGCTTCATGCCAAAAACTCAGTCTTGCTGGCATATGGCTATCCCATATTAAAAAGATGTCTACATCTGAGCTCTGTGCAGTTGATGAAGCCTGGATTAGTATTGACTAAACATTAAGATACTCTAACTATGTTCTTGGATGACTGAACATGTTCTGTGGGCTGTTAGCATTAGGTAGTGTACCATCTCAAGGCACATTTAGTACCCTAGACTGATGGATATACAGTATATCAGAGAAGTTTTAAAGACAGGAGAATGTGAACTGTAGACTATGCAGAGCCTGATAGGTAGAGGAAGAATGACTGTTTCCAACCACTGACAGTCTCTAATACCTGCAGATAATGTGCCATGATCTTATTCTTTCTGGTTTTAAAGCTTAAACAGAACAGACTTCCCTCGGGTGAGATTTTTGTCTAGAATTTTGTCAAAATTTCACCAGAACACATGGTTAGGTCAGACCCTCAGCTGACATAAATTTATCTCAATGTAGCTCTACACCAAAATAAGCCAATGAGAATCCAGTCTAGAAGAGTATGGTAAGTTAGTCTAAGATAACTAAAGACATCCAAGCAGCAGGGGAGAACGTAGTTTGTTCTTGGAACAATTTACCTGGACCAATTTCAGGTTAACACATCATTATAAACTACTAATTTAGCTGCGATAAAATCTAGCCATATAAATCCTTTTAAGCAAATGATGCTACAATACTGCTCCTTACACAGAAAATTTAATCTAAATTATTTGGCATTAACTGGTAAAATGTTGCTGTATACTTATACAATTGAAATGTGACATTATAGTTGAACTTGGAAATCAGCACCACACTTGGATTTTAATGTGATTAACCCTCTTCAGGAAGAAGTGAAGAAGTAGATTCTTACCTCATCCAGTACCTCCAAGGTTGCTAAATCATCCACCTCTTCCTGGTTTGAAACTAGTGACTTACTGTAATTCCCTTTCTTTGTGTGAATACGTTCAAATCTAGAAAAGAAACATGCAATTTCCTCATGTAAGAAAATGCAGAAACTTGCATCTCTACCCATCTTGAAGGCAATTCAGCCAGAACAGTTCAACTTGTCTTTGTTCTGAATTCAAATATGCAAATGTTTGAATAAGAGGACAGGATATAATTTTTTAGCGCAGTACAGCTAAAAATCTATGGTTTGATCCCACAACTGATACCATGAAGAATTTTTTCACTGTACAGATCCCTGCTTGATCACAGCTCTACATCAGCTGCAGGACTGGAGCTATGCAGTACAGTGAAAAAAAGAACATATTTATAAAACATGTACCAGCCAAATTCTGGAAAAATGAGCCAGACAGTAAAAAATTATGGGTGGATCAAACCCAGAAATGTATGATGAAACAGTATGGCAAGGGCTATGCAAACAAAGCATTCAGGATGGAAATATATCTAACTTAGTAGCAACAACATTCTAAAACCTGGCTGAGGTGGTCACGATGTAGAGCAAAGTGCAACAGAACCACTGGAGTATGGGAAATATATTCTGACCAAGAATTTTCTTGGACACTACAGGAAAAAAATTTAACATAATGGGGAAAGAAAACTTCACATCTTTTTCTTAACGGGGTTAAACTTGAATTAAGTTTGCCTTAAAGTGAAATTTCTTTTCTATTGTAATGAAATGAGAAAATTTTATGCAGTCTCATAGAAATGAGCAAGAATATTCCCAGAAACTTCAATCATTCTCCATCCAAGAGTAAAAGCATTGCTAAACAAAGCAAAAAGCAGAAGAAAATGCAAAGTTGCAATTCACATTAGTTATACTGGCTTTCTGAGATGGGGGGAATCAGGGAATGGAAAACTAGATAAGTAATAGCAGGGTTCACAAACTAGATCAAACTCAGATATGCAACATGGCACAAACACAAAACGACTACCAAGTAAATCTGATCTCCTGATATGACTTCACTCCTCCTGATACTACAGGTAGGAAGGCACCTCTCAGACACATGGAACATACACGTTGATTAAACAGAGACAGCATGGAAACTACTTTGTGTAAAACACACTCTTTACCTTGATTATAGACAAGACCAGGAAAGTCCATTATTTAATTCTGATGCTTGGATATATGGCATGAGTAAAAGCAGATGGGTGTTTTCTACCCAGCTAAAAACTTGAATATACAGTGAAGAAAGGACAAGCAAAAGAGGGCAGTTACACCAAGAAGAAAAGTTAGAATGATTGAACTTGATGATGATGGGACAAGCTGAGTTTTTTGAACTCCCACAGTAAGATTTACAGCAGAGTTTGATGCGTTCTACCCACTCCATAAATATCACTTACTTCATGGGTGACACCAGGTCATGCAGGCTGTGCACTGACATGGGATATGGGACGCAGGTGCAGAAAGTCAAGTAGGCACCCACTTGGCATCAGTTAATGGTTGCCAAGCCTGAAAAAAGACTGGAAGAAATGGGCAAATAATGCCCTCACAAACCATGAATGCAATCAAGATCTGAATGACATAAGTGCAGGCATGAGTGCACTTCACCTACCAGGTCTTTCAGTTTTTCTTGCCTCTAATGACTGTTCCCTGAGGGTACCAGAATGGCCTGTCCTCACCCAGATGCCAGTAATGGAGCAGTTTCTCCCTCCCTTAAGCAGGTGCCAGCTACCACTGGAGTCTTTAGTCCATAGTGCTAAGGCAGGAGTTTCACACTAATTCTGCAAATTTAACCTCAAGACACAAGAATGTAAGACTTCATAGCAAGAGTCAGTATAACTTTACAGTCTGTGCCAATATTGCAGCCTAGTACCCAGTGTGGAAGCCAAGTGAGCAGGAAGCACAATGAGCAGCATGGATCAATAGATTCTATATTGTCCTGATGGAAGAAAGGGACCACATCTTCCAGTTCTGCACATGGATATTTTGCAAATAACTGTCAAACTGTAATTAGGACTCTGAGGCTGTATGGGAAAGCAATGCACTTCCAAATGTTTTCTGTCCTTTGGTATTTACTGCAGGCCAAAGAAGACTGCTCGTAGCTACAGTTTTAAGTATGGGGGTGAGGATGAACTGCACATGTGAAAAGCAACATGAATACTACACAGGCCAGTACCAGAGCCTTAATATTGCCATGCAACACAGAGCATGCAGCACATGGGCTTATTCCAGCATGAGCAGTGCAAACAGACAAAAAGATGCAGGAGGAGGGCATGCCTGTGGCAGGGAACAAAGGGAGCTTCTGCTACAATAAATCTGTAACTGGGCTGTAGATTGGTGTGTGTTTAAATATGCTGAAGCAGAAAACACAGATTTCAAGCAAGCAGCATCAAAAGAGATTGGCCTCATGTAAGGTAATTACCTACCCCCAATCTCGTACGTCCAATCTTTTCTACCCTTTTTTTGGAACTTATTCATACAGTGAGAGCTGTCCTGGTAATACTGTCCTTGCAATAACACTGAAACAACTTTTGATCATATGTACTCCCAGGATGGATTAAGAAGGATATACTAATATTGATTCAAATTAACTCTTCTGCCGTGCATGGTCTGCTACTGCTTGATTTGCATTTACCAGCTAAAGGATATTACTACACTCAAAGCCAGAAGTGCAAGAAAATCCTACCCCCTCCACAGAAATCTCTTCCCTCTATACCCAACACTCCTATTTATAACTCTTTTTAGCAGTTTCAGTTGAAAATTTATTTGGACCGTTAAACAGTTTTTCCTTTGTTCTGGCATGAAGGTCATTTTGCATCCAGACGATGAATCCAATATCAGGATGACTTTGGGAAAGACCTAGCAACAAACATGCACATGAGGGAAAGATGTGGGAACTGCAGGACTGTGTCAAGCTCTGCTGTTCTATTTTTTCCACTGCCAAAGGAAGACCCAAAACAGGGCATCTGTCAAGTTACGCTTTCCACTTTTCTGGTGCAATTGTTACACACTTTTTTTTTTTTTTTCCTTTATGCTACTGCTTATCAGAGAGAGTGGTATTTTCCAAAATGTCTTTCAATTACTTTTTTTCATTCAATGTAGCAAGCTAACAAGTGCCTTGGAGGAAGGAAGAGGAATGCTCCAGTCATGACCTTTTCTTTTTCAATTATTTTTTTTTTCTTTTAAAGAAATATCCCTATTTATGCCACAGAAGTCTAATTACATAAAATTGATTCTTCTGTAATCCTCTTCAGCTGACATTACTAGAACCCTAGCACTTGTTAAACCAGATTATATTCTCCATTCTCAAGAGAACTGCAGGGCTGCAGATTTGCAGAGCACAATATTTTTCTGCTTTGCTGTCAAAGGGCACAGGCCCCTCAAGGGCAGTTATACTGCTTCACTTGCTAATACTCCAGCCACTTAAAAAACCCACATCAGTGCTGTTGACATCAATGCTGAAATTTCATTATCAGCATGCACATAGACATTGTGAATTAAAATAAACATGGTTCTCTGTTCTGTTCAGAAATTATTTTTTGGAGGCATTAGATCTTAGATTCATATTCATCAAGCAATTCAAGCAGCTAAAGGCCAGAAACATCAACCCAGTAGGGACAAGAAAACCAGTGAAGGCAGCATTGTTTCTCTGCATTCTCCTTCACACCCACCCATCCCCACCTCCTCCCCTCTGCTTATCTTTCAAGATTCAGTTAAATCAAAATGAGGCAACTGCAGCTTTTTCTTCTTCAAACTGTCAGAATGTATTTAAAAGATTTCTGATAGTTCCAAAAATACCATGAAAAGGGAAGTGTGACTCATGATGCCCCAATGAACTTTGCCTAAACTGGTTGGAGAATCATCTACAAACTAAGAAGTGACAGGAAAGGGGATAGCCTTAGTCTGAATGTAAAGAAGAAATAAAAATAATCAAGTTTTCTGTAAGGTGAAGGTGGGAACAGCTGTACACCTCCCAGCAATTACAAGCAGCACTGAAAGTGACAAAGGGAAAAGAAGCAACACAGAGAAACTTGTACAGGTTCTGTTATTGCTGTTGATTCTATTTCTCTGGAGGCTTCACAGAGCAGTATTAATTCACACTTAGAATCAAAATTTTTTCTTCAACAGATGCATCTGGTGAAACACACTTAAATTAAACTTTAGTCTTATATTTATGCAAAAACTGTGCCTGAACTTAGAAAAGCCTGTTGATGGACTCCAGCTGTATCTGCACAATGTTTTGCAGACAAACCTGTCCTCCTCCTGTGTTGGAATGATTGTACAGCACCAGCCGCAGACTCAGGGACCTGTGCTTAAGCTTCTGCAATGTTGCTGAGAGCAGGGTGCCCAGCCCAACTACAGGGCTTTTGATCCAGAGGTGGTCCATATCCAGCCATCTGAGTCATGACTGCTCTGCACAATCTGTTTGCCAAAGTCTGTGCTGGTTTATCATGCCCTGCAAAAAACTGCACACCCTTCAAGGGCCCTCAAGGTTATCGGTCCTTCATAAGAGGCTCATGGCCTGGCTGTGTCTTCTGACAAATTTCAGGGAAAAACATCTTTTCTTAACTGAGCAAATAAGAGACCTCTAAGAGGACCTTTTGGGCATAGCTCTTTATCGTCCTTGTGTCAGGCCGATGCTCTGTGGTGAGAACAGTGCTGAGAAGATGAAGGTCAAGCTCCATGAGTGAGCAATGCCTGGTAAGGTATCCTATCTTCAGGAGACAGAAGTGGACTGACAATAAATAAGCAGGTGCAGTGCACTTCTCCCTGGGAATCCTGAATGTAGGAGGAGCTTTTTTTTCCTGTTTTGCTTCAGGAGGTAAACTCTTCTCCATTCAGGCATTACTGCTGCCCATTGTATTGTATGGGAGGAGACTGGAACCATATCCTCAGTCTGCTATAAAGATATGTATTATCCTGAAGCATACAGGAACGAAAATCTTATTCTTAGGCCTCAGATGCCAGAAACTCTTTATTCCTTCTACAACCTGAGAACAATTTGCATTCTAGCCATTCTATATAGGAATGTCCTTCATGCAGAAATGAATACGCACTCCTTGTTGGTACAGCAAAGAGCACACTGAATTACAAGAGAGGAAGAAATGGATTGAAGTGCTCAATAATTAGTCTGGAACTCCAAAGGCTCAGGTATAAGCTCCTGCTCTGGTACAGATTTCATCTGCAGACCTTGACTGAGTCAGCGATACACTCTGTGAGAGTTTTCTTATCCTGCTTATTGTACTGTCTTTGCAAACCAGTGTGGTGATCTCCTGCCTTCTGCTACAGCCTGTCCTGCAGAGCTGAGCCTAAAGCATTGCTGTCAGCTGCTTTCCACTGTCAGGATGACTCAGAGAGAAACAGAGAGAGAGAGAACACCCAGAAAGTAAGTGACTCAAGTCTGCATCATCAAGGAAAGTCACAGAAGGAAACTATGTGGTACTCCTTTCTTTCAATAGGGGTGAATAAATTGGCAGCCACCTTTGTGCATGTTGCATGTGAACTTCTATGAACTAACCTCCCTGAACTTTCCAAACAGTTAAATACTGCAACTCTTTAGCACCCTATCCCAAATAGTTAAATTGGGCAATTCTTTAGCATCCTGTCACTGGATTTCAATGCTATCCCAACATGGCCAATACAGAAGGACAAATTCTTGGGCAAGTAATTTCAGTTCACCCAAAACCCTTGCTCTGTGAATCACTTTGCAGTAGGAAGGCTTTCTTTCCCATATTTATTTAGAGAGCATATAAAGATGAGGCTCTTAACTTTGAGACTAAAGTCAGTTGCTGAAATCCAGCTCTGCTGAATATCCCTTGTTCATGCAGCACATTCTGGAATGAGTCATAATTCCCAGGAAATAATTGTTGTACTAATCATTGCATTTTTCTGCAGAGATTATTGTAAAAGCAGGCAAGATTTAAACAGCCAAACAACTGAAGATAAAAGTCTTACAAGCCTGACTGTCAGGTGTAGATATGACAGTTCTGAAGGCCATTTCAAAGACAGCTATTTCTGTGGCAAAGCAAAACTCTTTACAATGCAGTTTTTCCCCTCTTCTGATCTGGCAAGAAGTGTATTTTTAGAACAGTTTTTGGTTGTATGCTGCAGCACTAATTTCTAATAATTGTTTTTATCACTAATGAAAAATTTTAACAGCTATAATGTGACTTACAGGAATGTAAGTATGTGATTAAGGCACTGACTAAAAAATAGGGGAAATTTAAGCAGAGTCCAAAGGTGAATGATCAGTCTCAAATGAGGTTATTGTGTCTTCATCAGAATTTTTTTCTTATTTTGATTAAAGACTGTGCAATAAATTCCATTACCATGATTTTTGTGTGACTATCACCACAGAAAAGAAATACTGTATTTGAAGAGCTAGCTGGTACTAAGACTGGAGTAACTGATATAGGATGAAATATATATATGTATAAAACCTCAAGATCATACTATAGGGATGTAATAGAATTATTTCCACTAGTTTAAAGTTCATCAGTTTGAAAAGACTGAGGGAAAAGAAGTATCAGGATGACTGAGAGTCATGAACACCTCCAAAAAGAGGCAAATATCACCTTATGAGGATACAAAATGCAATAGGCTTTTAGTTGCAGACATGATACAGTCAGTTCCTGCAGAAGCCCAAGACCTGTGTCCTGAAAGTGTCTCCACTCACCAGGAATTCACAGTTCAGTAAGAAACCTAATGCTAAACAACAAAGTAAAAAATTAAATATACTTAGTATGCAACTTCTTCCTTAACATGACTTTCCTGCCATAACTTAACTCATCATCTAAAAAAAAAAAAATCAGATACATTTCACTGAAGATGTTTTGGGAAAAATTAATCTATCAAGGATATTTTCTCATGCTCATCACAAGTTCTCCAGTGTGAGAGCTGAGCTAGGAGAGGTTAAGTTGCAAACTGATTTTTTAGCATAGAGATGTAGTTTAACAAGGCAACCAGGTGCCCCTAATTGCCAGGGAGTGCGCATGAGCTTGTGTTAAGCCCACCTGTGCCTAATTAGGGCAGGCCCCCACTGCGCATGAGCAGGACCAGGGGGCCAATAAAAGGTGAGGCCTGAGACACAAGCTCAGCTCAGTCCCGAGCTAGCCAGCAGAGAGGTTGGTTGCTCTTGCAGCAACAGTACTGATCCAGGCTAATCAACTCTGAGACCCATAGGCTTAGAGCATTGCTCGTGAGTCCCTGCTGGAACACCTGGTTGGACCTTGAAGCACCGTTCCCTAAGGGAGGTTTGTCTTGCTACATAGAGAAGTGATGACTTTATAAAAAATGTATTGCAGCTGCTCAGAGTCAAAAAGTGGAGTCTAACGAAGCTCATTGCTAGAATGAGCTTTTTTAAGCTTTGAGTAGCATAAAACATGTTTGTACAACAAGACCCTGTTCAGAGGCTACTGAAAACCAAGTACAATCTTCCACCACTTTCATTAAGTCTGGAGCAGCCCTATTGCATATTGCTGTTTAAAGTTCTCTCAGCATAATTTGAGATTTCCTTGGCTAATTAGGAGGCTGATGGGCTCTGTTTCTCTTTTTAGGTATTTGAAAGGGATGCAGCACAATGACCTAAAACTACAGTTCTCTAGAAAAGCAATGATAGGAAGCTTCAGAGGGCTCACTGCAACGTCCTAATGACTCAGTGATTTGTAAATGTTGGGAAATACCCCAGGAACAATGGTGTTTATGGGACTGTAGGGTGGCTCCACTTTGTGCCTGGAGATCACACACCCTTCCTCAATAGATACAGTACACAAAGATTAGATCTGAAGACTTGGCCTCCCGAGAACATGAGATAAACTAACATGATCTCTTCTTTCTGAACTTTGCTGCACACTCAGCAAGCAAGAGGGCAAGATCACAACTGCAACAAAACAACCACTGCAGGAGGCCGTCATAGCAAACATTACACATCATTGGGAGGGATTTGATGTGGACTGAACACAAGAACAGTGCAAACATGAAGACACAGTGGCCAGATCTTAGCTGTTAACTTCCAGACGTTTTACTTTTTTCTTCGTTATACAAATAACTTCAAGAGGAGAGGAAACAT
This sequence comes from Calypte anna, assembly GCF_003957555.1. Classification (NCBI taxonomy): domain Eukaryota; kingdom Metazoa; phylum Chordata; class Aves; order Apodiformes; family Trochilidae; genus Calypte; species Calypte anna. The sequence continues at coordinate 17,444,042 of NC_044245.1, forward strand.
ATACTTAGAAAATATCTGGATTCCTTCCTTTCTTTGAGTCAATGTTACCAAGTTTCTTGATTACATGGCATGCCCATTTATACAACACAACACAGGTGAGAGGTTTGCTTCCCTTGATGTAACAAAGACTTCTTGACCCTTAAACTATCTGCCTCCCAGGCAAGCAGGAGAAATTATGGACTGAGAGAGTATGAGATGGAGATGAGGAGGGAGTTTTGCAAGGAATGTTGACAGCAATTGCTGGAAGTTAAGGGATTCTACAGTAGGACCCTAACACACTACTGTGAAAGCAGTCCCAGAACAGTCCCAAGAAAAGAAAGTCAGGAGATTTTAAGATTAGACTTTTCCAGATGACTTTTCACTACACATCCTATGTCTTGACTCTGGATCAGATAAAAATGGTACTTTGGTACAGATTTTTTTACACCATTTGGCCTGTGAAGGTTGAAGGTCAAAATATACATGTTATTAGCATTTAAAGACTTCTAAAAAAGTATGACTGGTGAATTCAAATCTATAATCTTAAACCTATAATCTTATTCTCATTCAACAAAAGGAAAAAACAAATGTTATTCTGTAATAATGTCTTTTACAGGCCTGGAATTATAATTTCTTCCAAAGTGAAATGATGTACATGCTTTACTACAATCACTGCTACTGGAAAAAAACCTCTACTTTCCTTCTGTGTACAGAGATAGTTGTAGATAATAAGATTGGTATTTTTAAGGTTTCTAGGAGAATGCTAATCTTTTTATGCATTCACTGCTATGAAATACAATCTTCCTTCAAATGTAGTAAATAAACATGTTAAAGCTGAAATAATTATATGTACAGTGACTGTGAAATGTGATTTTTACTTGCCCATTTCATACTGCATTCACCGATATTAGGTACGAAAAGACTTGGTTAAATCAATGCAAACGAGACTTAAGCTAATAGCAGCCTAATTGCAAGTATTTGAACTGCTAGACTGAAATATAGACACCACACACAACACCAAGCTGCTGGTTTAGCCACAGCCATTTAAATTATAACCCTTAGTTAAATACGTTTTTTTTGAGCACAGATTCAGATAATAAATTATTTTTTTCAGAAATAATATTCCATCTTCCTTTGGGAAAACATGTAGAAACTACATTTGACCTATTGCAAAAGCATAGGTAATGGCATCATATAATGGTACATTCTGATTTTGAATTCTGATTCATACGAAGAGTGATCAATTAATAAAACACCACCTAAACAGAAGAAAGAAACAGCCAAAATATTGTCCTGTTCCTGTACTATGTGCTCTCTGGACCTGCAAATCGTGCCAGTTTATATTTGTACTATACAGAAAAATAAAATTCATGTACTTTGATTTTTGCAGCATTTACATGAAAAAATGAAAGTTTTTTTTTAAAAGTAAAGAATAGGACTTGAAAGAGAACAAGCATGGGATCTATCAAATGCATTAAAAAGCTCACAATACTTAATAGACTCAGAAGCTTGATTTTCAAAAATTATTTAGGTTTTGAAAGGAGCAGTGTTACAAGTGTTACCATATCATGTAGTGTTCTGGACTTATTTTACCACATATAATTTCCTTAGTTTTATTAATAAATGAATGCTTTGAAAAGTATTGCTTTTGAATGCTCCAAATTGACATTCAGCAATTGACACCCAATAAACTTATTTCAATTCCAGAATCTTTCTGGACTAAGCCTGTGTCTGTGCCAAGTCTGCACCATATATAACATACAAATCCAGCCTTGAGGCTTAAATTTAAACTCAGCACATAGGTTTTTACTGAAATGCTAAATGATAGAGACTAATACTCATCTCTGTATATTTGTTACTGTAAGTATGTGCAAAATGAAAAGGGGCAAATTCTAGTAAGTTTTTTTCCATACATATGATCAAGCCAAAATGTCTTTTGATTTATATATTTAATTAAAAAATAAGTTATCATTCTTCATCCTGAAGCACAGGAAAAGTCACACCAGTAGTACATAAATTTTAATCTTTTACTACATTTCATGTCTGATACGTTACTTCAGTGTACTCAGTGTTTGGGTTTTTTAATTTTAAAATTGAGTCAAGCCATTTTCAGTTGTTTTAAATAAAACCCATTGGGTGCTAAGTGATTTATGAAGAATTTATATTACAAAATATTACTAAATACAGTAAGCAAAGTCTGCAAAACAAGGTGTGGTACCACTATTACTTGTTTCAGTTGTAGCATCCAATTCTTGCAGGAGCCTGACTAGTTATTTTTAGCACACTTGCTTAAATACTAGGTGACTATGCAAATGTAAGAAAATGCTAAAAATTAATTTCACCTACCCTTAGCTTTCTAAAAGCTTGGATCTCAAGCTGCACCTTGAGTCACAGGAGGATCTAAAGGCTGTTTCATCCTCTGTGTGAATCATGATGCCCCTCACTTTCCTTTGGCTCCATAGGGGACTTGAAAGACTAAAATCTCTATTTTTTGGTCAGCTAAAAGTGTAACAGGTGAATCTTTCTCTGAGCCCTAGCCATTCAGAAACAAAACTGGATTCTGAAAATTAAATCCTGAAACCAAAATTATCCCAACTGGTCTACATTTTAGCTACTTTTACCTTGCCTTTTCAGTGACTCCCATTTGTTGATGAACATCAATAAATTCCATGAGTTGCCTTTGTAGCACGTTTTCTTTTCCCTCAATTTGCTTAATAAAACCATGCTGCAAAAGACTAGATACTGTTGGACGCTTCTCATAATCTTTAGTCAAGCACCTGTGCTGGCAGAAAAAGCACATGATCACTGAGGAATCAATGCTATGTTTTGAAATTGTTGTCAGTAGCTCATTCATACTTCCATAATAAAAACATCCATTTAATCACAACAGCTCTATACCGAAAATTATTAAGAACTGATGAGTCAAAAAATTAAATTACTGCATTTTAAAACTAAGTATTATTTAAGTTCAGAAAAATAGATATAACAAGTGTGTTAAAATGCTATTTCATGTTTTAAATCTGAAGCTTCACTTGGAAGTCAAACTGGATTTACAAACTAGACTTTTAAGGAAAAATATTAGTAGCAACGGATTTCCACAGTGAATACAAATATATTTTACACATGCCATATACAGATGTTTCATATTCAGCTATAGTGGTCTCAGCTGTTACTCACTTGTTAATGAAGTCATTGAATTCAGGTGACCACAGTTCAGGCTGCTGTAGCGTAGGAGGAGGATTCCTGCAAAGGTCAGTGTGGTAAGTTAATAACCTACTCCACAAAAACAGTGTGTGAAGGCAGGCTGAGTAATAAGTTTTGGAAGGCCACTGAAAAAAGATATTGATTTCCACTGGTAAAAGGAGCATGGGTAGATGATACAATGCCTCCCTGCTTCTCCTGCTTTGCATAACTAACAAGGAGAAATAGCATGGGGATGATCTACCAAGCATTGCAAAGAGTCACTACAGTATTTCCAATCAAGTCAATAAACGGAAATTACTTTTAACAGCCCATTAATCACTGTTCACTTGTAATGGCAAGTTTCTCTTTTCAAGACTGAAACAATACACTTTCTTAAGAGAATTTTAAAAATGAAATTCTATTTTCATTTTTTTCCCAGAGGACCAAATCAATCAACTTGCTGAACAAATTGTCAGAAGGAACTAGCTCTTTATTGATTATTTCTCATTTATCAGGAGATAATCAGAAGTCAAGTGAAGGACTAAATACAGACCTACTGTGAATAAATACTACTTCTACTGTTTTTTCTATTGAGCTTGAGATATTTATTATAGGTGTTAATTTAGTTCAAATGGTTTTAACAGTCCTCTTTCATTCAGAGGTGACATTTTCAGCAAGTGTATTCATAAAGACAGAAGGCATCACCTATAGATGAGGTGAATTTTCTGTCTATTTTCAGTCAATCGTCATAACTGCTTTTCTTTAAGTGCTGCTTAACATTTAGTTTATCACTCTCAGGTTTTACCTAATGGAATGAATGAGTATTGATCTTATATTTACTAGAGGGTAGAAAGGTGCACAGTATTTGTAAGGGTTTAAGTCAGAAGTTCTTTTTAAGACTTAACTGAACTGACTGACCACAGCAATTTGTGACTGCTTTTCAAAGAGCAAGTAAAGGTGAGAAGTATGCCCTGCTTCAGTGCCAAGTGAGCCAAGATTTGTTAAACAAACGGTAATTTAAACTAATTTGGGTGACTTGGCTGAAAAAGACTTGAAGCTCTCACATATACTATGTGGGTACTGCTCTAACTCTTAGAGTGAAGTTCACAAACTGCTGTATGATCATCCCCTACAGATTATGATATTGGTGGTCTTTGAAACACTGTAAGCAGCTCTTTTGGTTCTTTCATCTCGAGCTTCAAGCAAAACAAGAAAGAAGTTGCTACTTGCACTGCCAGAGGACTGCAACACTGAAAATGTCAGGAGCAGCACAAGCTGCTGGCTTTTTCTCAATGTAGGCACAGTCAGATCTGAACTTCTCAATGTGTGCACATATTAGAAGCAGAGCCTGGAGAAAATAAAGCTACTAAAGCCAATGGCACCCTGGCTTCTAACAAAAAAGTTATAGCCAGCAGGACTAGGGAGGTGATCACCCCCATCTGTACATGGCACTAGTGAGGCCACACCTCAAACACTGCATTTGGTTTTAGGCCATTCATTACACGAAGGACACTGAAGTGCTGGAGTATGTCCAAAGAGGGTAATGAAGCTGGTGAAAAGTCTAGAGAACAAATTGTATGTGTAAGAGCTAAGGGAACTGGGGTTGTCTAGTCTGGAGTAAAGAAGGCTCAGGGGAAACCTTAGCACCTCTACAATTACCTTAAAGGGAGGTTGTAGCAAGGGGGGTGTTGGCCTCTTCTCCCAGCTAACAAGTGATAGGACAAGATGAAATGGCCTCAAGTTGTGCCAGGGGAGGTTTAGATTGGATGTTAGGAAAAATTTCTTCACTGAAATGGTTGTCAAGAACTGGAACAGGCTGCTCAGGGAGGTGGCTGAGTCACCATCCCTGGAGATATTTAAAAGGCATGTAGATGTGGAACTTGAAGGCATGGTTTAGTGATGGAATTGGCAGTGTTAAGTTTCTGGTTGGATTTGATGATATGAAAGGTCTTTTCTGACCTAAACAATTTTATGATTCTATGATTTCTAACCTCCTAGTATAAGTAATACAAGAAATTCCATATATTTACACTGTTTAAATTTGAAGAAAGTAACAGTAAAGGAAAAACTTCAGTCTTACCCACAAAGAAATAAACACATCGAGATATTACCTTGGTATTTTGAAGAGTGCCCTCATAGGGTGCAAATCAGCAAGGGGTGGATCTCCATCTCCCAACTCTATTGCAGTAATACCCAGTGACCATGCATCACACCTGGCATCATAGGAGCTATCCAACTGCTGCTCACAGGCAATCACCTGTTGGAGTAAAAGATGGCCATTGGATAGTCAAATGTCTGAACTTAAGAGTACACTCACAGTTGGGGTAATCTCTTACAGGATGGAGATACTGGGTGAAATAAACACACATTAGGAAGCCAAAGCATCCTGTTACTGAAAAAAAAATTAATGCTATACCTAGAGAAAGCAGGTGCCCATGAACACCAGGTTCTCTGACCAGATGTTCACTGAGCTGACAAAAAAGGTGCAAATCCTTGGCTCCTTTAGCTGAAGGTGGTAAACTGCTGAGGGAATTAGAAGGAAACTCAGCAACCCTAAACCTCTTTTCTATGGATTATTCCAGCAAAGTAACTAATGGAGCTATACACTCTCCCTGTGAAGTGAAACAATCAGAGAAGCAGTTGAATTCACTGTCTCCTGCTGAGTCTGTATTCAACCAAATCAGCCATTTTCAAAACCAAACTAATCTTGTGTTTTCTAGTGTATTACAGCAAAAGTATTTAATTTAATACACATTTCAGCTTATCCACAATGCTGGATGAATCTAGAATTTTTCATCTCATTAGCTACAGGTCTAAACCAAAGTGTGTCCCATTAGCTACTTAGCTAGAGCAAGGTGCATAAACAGAGCAGTTTCATGTGCTATAAACGGATGTACGTGCCTGGGTTTGTGTACGCACAAATATTTTAAGTACACAGGCTTATTAATGAAATATTTTTCCTGCCTCAGATTAAAATATATCTATATATGCTTCAACTTCAGGCCAGAAAAGTTTCCAAGGATACATAATACATCTTATTTATTCACAATAACTTCTTCAATTTCTTGAAGATACACAGATACAGAGCTATAGATATACAGTATTAAAAACCTTCCTGGTAGAGAACTCCATAAATAAAAGCTGTAATGTATCACAGTAACATTCTGGGCTCCTTCCATATATCAGGAGAAGAGATACCTAAAGGTATCTACCTAAAGGCTTCTACAGCTGCAAAGTATCAATGGTACTAATCTTTCCTCCTCAACATTTTAGGAAGCAGTTCAACACCTTGCTCTCTGGCTCTAGACATTTTAACTTAAACCTTGCAAACGTATAAGAGAAAAGGACATGGGTCTCTCATTTGGTGAAAGGTCCAGTGTTTAGGAGAAAAGATAAAGCAAGAGCAGAAATGCAGAATGCAGCAGCTGAATACCACTGAGAAAATGTTTCAGAACGTTAATCTTACCTCTGGAGCCATCCAGAACGGGGTGCCCACGGAGGTATTCCGACGGAGACGAGTGCTGGTTAGCTGAGCAGACACACCTGGAAGAATGAAGGGAAGATATCAGAGTTGCTGCTATTTCCACCCAACGCAGTCCTTCTGAATGCTTCCATCCTTGTCTTGTCATGCTCCAACTTCCTCTGAAGGCATATTTCAAATACATCTTTCCAGTTTTCTGGAAAGAGGGGCCCAATCCTCAAAAATATTCAGGACTTCAGCTGAGGTTCTCCGCATCCTTTTTTTCCAGTGACTTGAGTAGGACCAGGGTTAGTCCCCAGTGAGTTTTATTAGGAATCCGACTCCATATATTTTGACTGGCTAGTTACGGTTTTTCTGTATCCTGATTTAGGAGAACAGTGAAGCACCTCTAGGTTAGAGGGGAAGAAGTACTGAACCTTCCACAGATTCCTTTTTTTTCTTTTAATGCTCAGTACTGACACTAGACCTCTGTTTCATTATTTATGTATTTCACGTTGAACACTATAAGAGATATTATCCTCATGTCCTAGCTGCTCTGACATAAAAAGGAAACAACAAAACAAAGTGAAACTTGAAAAATTCTTACAAAACCAGAAGACTCTCCATGCTCAAAGCACATTCTCAAAGCAACACCAAATGCCTGTAAATCAGCTTTGTAACAGGAGCTGTAGTTTAAGGAATTAACTATTTCAGGCTAAGAGCTGGAAGGTGAACTCTAAAATCTAAAGATTCCTTACAGTTTCAAATTAAAAGACACTGACAATATAGGAGATTGAGGGGTCTGCAGCACACTTCTGATCAGCCTGACACCAATTTCCTGCCTGACACAACAAGGGTGCAATTGTTGGAAATATGTATGTGTAAGGGGAGAACAAAACACATGGAGAAAACCAAACCCTTGGCTAGTTGTAACTGGTATGGATTTACATTTCACATAGCCCACTGTGAGGTCCCCCAGAGGCACATTCTGTAGTGCCGATATCATGGATGGCAACAAAGGTGCCCCGTTCTACTCTTGTTCCAACCTCATTCTGACTGACATTGAAGCCCATTTACTTTGCCTTCATACATATATACACCTTCTTTCAGTTCAAAACAAGTTAAAGACTCAGTTTCACTCTAAGTGCCATTTCATTATTTTGAAATACATGATGCTCCAGTCATCACCACTGCCCAGTTGTGTTGTCTGGTTTGAAAATGTTTGATGTTACCTTCCTGAAAATGCTGCAGATGATTCAGAATTCAAATTAACTGCCTGGTGGAAATCCTAACTAAGACTCTGTTTAGTTTTCATTTGATAGTTTTGTGGGTTGTTTGTTTGGGTTTTTTTTCAGTGGAGGTCAAGGAGCAACAGAAGACTTGATCTGTTGTTTGTACACAAAATTTTTGATCACAAAGTATCTGAATTTGTCCATCACAGAAATGTGTGCAACTGCTGAAATTAAGGCAACAAGAAAGATCTCATCTGAGACACACACCCCCATTGCTTTTGTGGCTGCCTCTCTCTAGTCTACCCCAGGTTTGAGAAAGCTGAGCTTCTGTCTCTCTCTGTGCCTGCAGAAAGTTCAATACCCACTGTTGGCACCATGGAAAGCAGGACAAAGCAAGGCTTAGCACAAAGTCCATCAATCCTGCTTCGGCTCAGCTAAACAGAGGCTTTGTTTTTGCTACCTCAAGGTGTTGTCTGAGGTCCAGCTTCCTGCTCACAGAGTGTGGGGTTGTTCCGAGCCCTCAGCAAAAGAGAACGTTCAGGAAGCAAGGAGGAAGCACTCATCACCACGGGTCTCTCATCTTGCAGTGATGCAAATGGGCATCCTTAAGTGATCTTCAGTTTTGGAGAGAGAGGAGGCTGCTCTCCCCTCTCCCTTTATACGTGTCATGGGAATCCCTTGTGCTAAGCTCTTTTTTTAGCCTTGGAAGAGGAAACGGGATTCAAATCTGCAGGCAAAGACAGGCACTAACTAAATTTTTACAATTCCAATGTCAGATTTTATAAATAATAATTCTCTGTAGACATAAGGAACAAAATATAAAGGGAACATTAATGTGCACAATCTTCTCTGCCTATGCACTATTGGTTTTTTTTTTCTCTGAGCTGTAATTATTAAATAAACATAATGATTTTCCCTCCTCCCTTTTTTACTTCAGTAAAAATCTGATTTAATTGGAATTGCTCACAATCACTTTCTTTAGGCTCTTGGGGTTTCTTGTGTACTTTTTGCTTGTTTGTTTTTTTATTCTTTTCCTCTTAGCAGTAAAGTGGCATTTCAGATTATGGAGTGTAGGTCTTATGACAAATGATATTTCCTTAGGCTTTTTCTGTGTCTAGAGGAAAGATGATGTAATTCCACACTTAGTAACATTTCTTCCAGCATTTCAGTAATCAGTCAAGCATATAGCTGGACAGCTTTTTTTAACCTGCGTATTTTCCAACAAAACCATCTTGCTCTTCCCCCTTCCCCTTTACTACTGTTTTAATGCAAAGTCAGTCAAATATTCTCCTGAGAAAAATCTAAAAATAAAACAGTCTTATTACACAGAAAATTTAAATCTTATGGAAGTTAAGAGCTAAGACTTAATAAGTGATTAAGAGTACCAATGCACACCCAAAAGAAAATATTGTGCATTTAGTTGGAAAAAGGCTGCTGCAAATTTTATTTTGGGGGGGTGGGAGGAGAGGATGTTTAGTTGGGTTTCATTTTGGTTTGTTCTGTTGTTCTTTCTTTGTCTTTTTTCTTTTTTTCAGGTATTAGTTTAATAACAAAAGATGGGAATTACACCATGAGTATTATTCAAGATTTTCATAGCAAAAACTGGCAAGTTGGAGTAGCAATGAAAGTAAAGCTGCCTGCTCATGACCTTAACACTCAATAAAAGAGACACAGAGGAAAAATGAGTTCCCTATTATTAGGACAGATTAGTCTCATAGTAGCACCCAATCTGAGCAGGCATTGCTGTGATCTAAACTGGGAGGTTGTTCAACATCGTTTTATGTTTATGTCCTGTGACAGAAGTATTCCTGTTGTACTGGTTGATGCACGTGGCTAGACCTAGCAAATTCTAACAAATTCTCACTTGGCACATGGCAGGGCGACTGCATTCCCAGCATGCTTGTCACTGTATTCATACAGAAAACATGGGCCCTACCCCAAAGGGCTTACACTCTAACTATCACACTGCCCTTGGCTACTTCTTCCATAGCCATTCTTCATTTATGCCTTCAGTGTCCACTTCCCCACCAAAGCATCCTCCCTGTGACCTTGAGACCAAGTTCTAACCAGTAAGATGGAAATAAAGAAACAGGAAACAAAGCTGAAACGAGAAGCCAAAAAATTTAGATTTTTCATCAGCATTCTATAGTGAGAGGTCTTACATTATGTTATGATGAAGCATGACTTCCTTTTCATAAATTTGTGATGCCTACTCCTGATCACCTTCTTGTTCTTCTTGTGTCTGGAAATTATTTCCAGCATTATTTGCTTCATCATCTTCCCAGGGATCAAAGTGAGGCTGACCAGCCTATAGCTTTCTGAATCCTCCTTCTTGCCCTTCTTGAAGATATTGGGTGACAATAGATTTCTTACAGTCCTCAGGAACCTTCCGCAGTCTCCAAGACCTTTCAAAGATTACTAACATTGTCCTTGTAATGACATCAGCCAGCTCCCTCAGCCTCCCCTATCCTCTTGGATGCATCCCATCAGATCCCAGGGACTTGTGTGTGTCCAATTCATTTAAATGCTTCCCAACCCAATCCTTCCCTATGCAAGATAAGATTTCCTTGTTTTTGGACCTTCCCTGTGGTCTCAGGGATCTAAGGTTACTAAAGGTCAGCCTTGCAAGTAAAGACTGTGGCAAAGATGACACTGAGTGCCTCAGCCTTTTCCTTGTCCTTTGTTACCACATCATCCATCTTTATGTATCATTTTAATGCATACTGTTTTAGTGATGAAAACTAGAATTTCCCAAACAGTCAGGAAAATACACACAGCAGATGCAAATCTTTAACTGAAATAGGGCCTGTAAATGGCCTTTTACACCTTCAGAAAGACCAGAAGCCTAGTATTCAAGAAGACCAAGTATATGAGCTGCCTGGGAGATGAAAAATCCACAGTGTTTACTACAGAACTAAGAGGCATGTAGTAAAAAGGGATAAAAAAGTTAATCTGTACTTTAAAATACAGGGTGACATAAATGGAAACTAAAGGAATCAAAGTCCAGTGGCTTTCACAGAAAATTCACAAGAATTACAAAGAAAAGGCATGCTTAGGTATATAAGGAACAACATGAAAATTCTAAATCAGATACAGAATCATTGCTAGGCATATATTGATAAAAATAGTAAACAATGACAAGAACAAACAAACAAACAAAAAAGCATGATGCACCACATTTGTGAGAATTTTACATTAAAAAAAAAAGGCGTTAACACAGCTTCTTTCTTTAAGAAATCTGAGAATCTGAAGACTTTTATTACAGAGATTGGGCAGGATGGTGTAGCAGTGTGATCTAGCTTCCCCTAGTCTGCAGTTCTGATTGCACCCTTTCTCCATGGCCTCCAGTGGAGCAGGTGACCTCCACATGCTCATGACAGTTCAGCACAGCAGGAGGCAATGATTCTAATCAAATCTCATGCTTCCAGGCTTCAGCTGGTTTCCTGAAAGGGATGCACAGGAACATTTGTTTTCCTGATGTACAATTGGCCAGATGTATTTAGATTGGAGAAGCCTCAGGGATCTGGGCAGCTATGCTCAATCTGGTGCAGTATGCTGGTGAGAAAAGTCCTCCTTCTGACATGCTTGCCTTCCTTAGACACTAGATTACAAACTGACTGCCACCTCTGAAACCTAAAAAGGATTTTTCCCATGTGTCTAGGAAAACTCTGGAGATTTTTCCCCTTGTTATAGGACTTTGTTTTCCTGTGAAGATCATCTGGGTTACTGGGAACATCTATGCTAATGGACATAATATTTAAAATACCTAAGGATTGGGATACTTCAGTAGAAATGAGACACTGTGTTCAACTTTCAGGTAAAAAGGAATGGGATGTAGTATACACAGGGGAAACTAGAGTGTTTCTGACAATGTCAAGAGTTTACTATTTTGTGATCCATGAAAAAACAAGAGGAAGTATTTGCTGGCCAGAAAGGGCTATTTTCTTACTTAATGTGTCTCTGGCATACACCACCAGCTCTCTGTGTCAAGATCCTTTAATGTTTAAGCCATCAGTGACATCTCTGTTTATTAGGAGCAGAAAATATTTGAAAGACCAAGTGAACAGCTTATCCTGGATACAGCATTTGGCCACATGATTTTTTTTTTTGTTTTTTTGTTACTGGTCAGAACAAAGGTTTTCATTCACACATGGTACACAAAATAGGTTTTTAAGGACTAAGCCTTCAACAAAGAATTAACATTCAACAATGAAAATGCTCCACAGCTCAAGTCAATACAATACAATCCATCTTATCCCAGCTAACCCTGGTTTGAAAAATCTGGAATTAATTTGATTGGGTTCAAAGCAGTTTGATAAGCTGCTCATGGAGAAAACTTTCTTCAGTGTCTTTTATTGGTATTGGCTTCTGCCATTGTTCCCTAGTAAATGCTTTTTAGAAACAACATGTGAATGTCATGCTATATGGTATGCAGAAATAACAACACAGTAATAGTCTGGGTTTGATCTGAATCAGTGAAGCAGACAGCTTTATTATGGATGCATGCTAGAATGACTTAGGCAAATGCAAGTCTTGCTATGATTCATTGCTTAAAGTGAGCTGAGGGCAGAAAGAAAAATATTTTATTTTTGAACACTTTCAAGTTAAATTATTATAATTAATTGTTTCATTTTTGCAGAATGATTCAGATGGCATTTGGAGCTAATGAAAGGCAAGAAGAAAGAGTTGCAATAGGATATTCTAACTACTCCAGAATAAATAATCAACACAAGTTTGGAAAACTACTGAAGGTCATGCTGAGCTTCTCTTCAATGTCAGCAGCACACGCGAGGCTGGGAACCATGACATGTATTAAAAGGGACAGAGATTAAAATGTCCTTTCCCAAAATGTCCTTATACTCAGACCCGGACCACTCGCAGTTGACTTCTCAGCTTAGTCACTGAGCACAAGGTGGCTCTCGACTCCCAGTCCATTGCAGCCTGACTTGTACTGCCTGCATTTGCAGCACAGAACTGGGAGCTTTCTCTCCCCCTGCAACCCCATGTGCCACACACAGCTTGCTAGACTGATCTGTGATAAATCAGATGTGATTATTAAGAGTGTTTGTGGTAGGGAGAGAACACAGCAGCAAGGGAACATGAGAGCTGGTGAGGTGTCACAATGGAAGGATGAAGCTCAGCTCTGTCATTCCCTTCCCAACTTCCAACCCAAGATTTCAGATGCTGTCCCCATAAGACCATCAGAAAGCTCAGATGAAAACCAGGAGAGGTGAGCAATAAAGCAGATGGAACTATTAAGATGGATCCTTACCACAGAATCATAGAATAATTTGGGTTGGAAGGGACCTCTACAGGTCATCTAGTCCAACCCCCCTGCAAGAATGGACTTATTAATTATGCTCCATTACATTGCAAACACAAAAGCTTACCTGCAATTTCCAAACTGCATGGAAGAAATAGTTCCAGTATTAAACAAAGCAATGTCAGTTTTCAGTATGTATAAAGAGCAATACAGTATTACCTCCCCAAACTGTTTTTTCACCAATGAGTTACACTCAGGTTAGATCTCTAGTTGCTCAGGCTACTGTACATCCACAATAAAACTGTGCTAGCTACATGCAAAGTGTGACATCTGAAACTGCACAAGAAATGCCAAGACAATATTTACACACAACTTCTAAGTCCAACAGATCTCACAAAAGCAAAAAATTCAAACTAAGCATGTCTGAAGTACAAAAAAAATCACTTTACCTTCGCTATATATTCCATGGATGTAACAATACATTAATAATGCAACAATACATTTAAATAATGCAGTCTCTTTATCCACAGTACTAAAGGAACCCTTGAAGTCAACTATTCTAACTACATGCAGAACAGCTTGTGATTTTCCATCACCTGCCAGCAGCAGTGAGATTGCATTACTTCCTTTCCATGTCTTCCACTGGAACCTGCTTCACCTATAAAAAAACCTTAGATCTTTCCAATGTATTGCTTTACAGAAACTCTTAATGATGGAGAGTTTCAGATACCACTAATGAAGTGCCTAAAAAGAAACTGAAAATGGACAGGACCAATCCTTTTCAATTTTACCACAGTGACAGTACTAAGCAAAGTGGAGGGGAATCACAGGATGTTAGAAATAGGCTTGTATTCCAAACATTCAATGAGTCTTCCAACATGTTATTTTCATTATGAAAATCTGAACTTCTAAGATTCATCTAGATGTCTGACTTTTTTTCTCCTGTGACCTTACATGGCAATATTGTCAACAATCTAATTACATGTGGTATAAAAGTATGGTTTTGTTTGATGTATAGAAGGACATGGCCTTCAGCAAGAAATTGTGCTGCTGTAAAACAATGCACTTGCCTAAGTTGTGGAGCACAATTTATACTTACATTTTTTCTGGACATTTCCAAGGCAACAGCTGCTTATCCTGGGATATTTCTAGTCTGTGACAGCAAGCTTCAGCATTCTCATAAAAGTATGAGTTACCTGTGCTCTTGTTCAAGACTATCAGCCTACAAGGTCAACTCTAAAAAAACAGCTGAAGAGGAATTTTCCATCAGCATTACACTCTCCTCTTTTTAGCTAAAAGAATCATGTGACTGGAGATGTTTCCAAACTTTCAGTGGGAAAATGGTTCATTTCCTCCATGACTCCCCACATGTCAGCAACCTGTCTAGTTTGCTGATAGCAAATTGTGTCCTCTTCTTTCAATAATATGTAAGTGTGAAAAGCTCTGCCTTCCAAGCTCCCAGACTTACTGCAATGGCAAGGGATTTCAGAAACACATCATATCTTTCAAAATGAAATGTCACTTGGACTTTTTCAGACCAAAGTTAAAACAATAACAGTAATAATTCAGCTAAGATTCTTTTCTCACATTTTGCAACAGCACGTTATTTGACATTTCAGAATTTATATAGAGGAACTGTGATTTAGACTAACATTATTTAATACATGAAAGGCCCCATGCAGCACCCTGATTTCAGGAAAAGAAATTGAATTGAGAGTGTCTATTTGAAGAAGCAAGTGTTTGTCAGCATAAGCAGATGTTATACACTCAGCTTCCTATGAAATTGGTTACACATTGTAAGATTCAGATGAATATATGAATTTTTATTAGAGATGATGTGTGCTATGTGTGCAAGTGACTTCAGGCCAGTTTTTAAACTGAGGAAACAAGGTCAGACACTGAAACATACATAGGCAATAAAGGCTGCAGATAAATTAGATCCAAGACTTTCAAAAGATATCTAGCACTAAATTAATTTGGACTTAGGTGCTAGAGGTTTTCTGAAAATGTTATTAGTTGCTTTTTTGCCACCTTCAATAGCTAAAAATTCATTTGAAATCTGGCTCTTAAACATCAATCCACTACATACAACCAGAAATCTGAGAAACACATGTAAAATATTTACTTCCCAGGACACTAATAAGCAACTGTGCAGATAATTATGAATATTTATTAAAAGGGAATTCGTTTCATACCCTGCTTTCTTCCTACTCTTTTATACAGTATATTATGTAATTTTCACCCCTTAAAGTGTTGCAGGCAATTTAATGTAAATAAATCTTTTTATATCAAATCTCTATTTTATGCTGAAAACATAGCAGCAACATTTGAATACAGTGCAGTTGTTTATCTGTATTGATGAAGCAGAGGATGCTCCCTGCTTGGAGCATAATTACTGTGATACTCAGGCATTAAATCCTTCCCCAAACGTTTTTCACCAGCAAAGCTTAAAAGCTAATTTCCACAAATGTTCAGGTAGCAAAACTGCCTTCAGTCAACCCTCTTCTTTTAAAAGGAAAATGGGGACTCTTAATGTATATGGATGTTTAACAAAATTCAGTAACTGAATCTGTGATCATAGGATGTGCTTAAGAGTAGATCCCCTTGGCTGATACTCACTGTCTGTAGTAAAAAATAATTATTTTGTTTATCTCTGCTAAAATAAATTACCATACTGGATGGATGTGAGATGAGTGTATACTTTCCTGGTAACAGTATTTCAAAATTCTTGTGGCTTAGACAATTCAAACTAAAACTTCTATCTGCCAGCTACTTGATAAGAAATTGAGCTCTGAAGGCATTGGTGTGGAGATGTTATGAACTCATTTACTTGATTTGATCATTAATCTATGAACTGGGATTGGCTGTTAGATATGATAACGTTGCTGAGATGATTAAACAAAATTACAGCAGATTTTTATAGGAAAGCAAAAATTTTACTCTTTTAAGCAATCTGGCTGAGACTTTGCCACTCTATTTGTTCAAAGTCTTTCTCCTTTCTTTAATTACCAATACCTCTACAAAAGGGAAACAGTTCAGACTGTTAGCCTGTATTTTGAGATTTTTCCACACACTTTCTGTGCCACCTCAAGCCACTCAGTTTCTCAAAATTTCAGATCCTCAGCTCTTAAGTGGGAATTATAGTAATTTATGTCCTCATAAGAGTGTTGTGAAGGTCATCTATTAGACTGCAACGCCTATGAGACAACCATAAGGCAATGTCTATAAATTGTGTCCCAAAATGAAGCTTCTGGAAAGTCAATACTGCTGTGAAACAAAAGATTCACAGTGGTGTTACACTGCACTCCAAGTTCTAAGAGTACAAAAAGAACAAAGGAAAGAAAAGGTGATTTAATTCACTGAAAGTTAACTGTTTTTTCACTTACAAGTCTTAAAAAGTTCCTAAGTGTACTTTAAAACAAAAAGAAAATAAATAAATTTTTACATGTCAGAAGTTCAAGTTATATGATCACAGAACACAGACTGAGAATAGGTCCTTTTATAATACTGTTTTCTATAAGGCACAGGTTCATCATTCAGATACAGGTTTTGTGTACTTGTTCACATGAAAACAACCATAAAATGTATCAGTGAGAAGAGAAGAGAAAAAGGCTCTTCAGGAACAAATCAGCATCCAGCATCCAGGAGAATGAAATAGACAAAATTATCTTGGCAAGGGATCACTTCCTCTGTCAAGTGTGAAAAAGTCCTTGATACACTGTCTCTGCTCCTCTCTCCACAACAGAAAAGCTGTGTGCATACTAGAAAGGGCTGTGTGATTATTTGGGTCATTTTAATTTGCTTGCATGGTCCCATGTAATAATTGGTTCAACCTAAAACAAAAACTTTGCTTCCTCTGAGTAAAAAAAAGAACCAGAGGAAAAAAAAGAATCTACCTCATTCTATAGCCTTCACATTTACAGGCTCACATAACAAAAGATGGCTACATGTTTCAGTCCTTGATCCTATAAATGTTTATGTACAGCAGTCTATGGCAGTGCCAAAATGAGATATTTTGATCAACTCCCATTCCTGGCTAAAAAATCCTCTTGGAATCTGATTAACGTGGGTTTAAACCCTCTTAAGTAGAAGACATAAATCCTCCAAATCCCAGCTGAATACCTTAAACATCAGCCTGAAAGGTGAATAGCATGTCTTCCATGATGATTGTATGAAGACTACATAATATTTTCCCATTTGAAATTACAAATTCTTGCTTTCAGATTGGTTTGGGGGAGGAAAAAAAAGCCAGAAAAAAATCAATCTATTCTTATGTTCATGTGCAGTTCCTACATTCCTTTGAGAGGAAGGACTGTAGGTATTACAGACCTCTCTTCACCCACAAGTAAGTTTGTGTCTGTACATTTGTTTCTTGCACATGTTCTTATCTGTGCTTCGGCATCACATTTTTTCCCACAAGATTTTTAAGATTATTTTTCAATTACAGCCTTGGAAGTAGATCACAGTAGTAGCTGAGGAATAAAGAATGCAGGTCCTCATCCCTATAGCTTTGTATTTTTTGACAGCAGCATGAGTGAATTAATTTTCAGGAACATTGATCCTCCATGCCTTTAATTGCCTTCAGGACCTTAAAAAAATTAGCATCCCCAACACATTAAAAAACTGTGGGCAAAAATATTGATTTTGTATCACATTAAACTTCCAGACTATCAGAGAATACTAGTATGTATGTATGGCAGATCATTTAGGAAGTCTGAAGGCTTTTCAATGGAAATTTTAATCTGAGGAATAAAACAATAAACAAAAATACATGAATTCTAAGAAGAATTAGCAGTCCTAGTACTTGCATGGGGTTGTGGATTAGTAGAAGTTGAATTAATACGAACTACTGGCAGGAAGACACTATACTATGAGAGTTAAACCCCCCTGATTAATTTAAACATTTTTTATGTATCAATTGAATAAATCTCAGTACAAAATAGAAGGGTAAAGGAAAAATAAAGATTTTCCATCTGCCATGGACTCATGATATTTACAATTGTATGCTATGCTGTGAACTAGTGACCAGTTAATTGAATTTACACATTAGAAGACAGTGTGCTATGAAAGGGTAATAGTTAAGAACAAGCATTGCAAATTTTTATTCCCTCCTTATATAAAACAGCAGTCAATACATTTTTAAGGAAAATCACTGTGGTGTGGTTCATAAATAACATTTTGCATCCACTTACCTGTGTCTCTGCTTTTCCCTTTTGGTTGTGAAACCAGATGGCAGAGTTCAAGAATCACTTTAGGTCTAACACTTGAACAGCCCCCTTTCACTTAATTGCAGTCCTTGCATTTAGACTCACCAGAAGTAATGTCAGTCTTCCCAGGCTTTGAAAAGTGGGGATTTCCTATAAAATACCCACTATTCTACTGCCTTGAGGTAGTATCTCTTGTTTCAAATGAAACTAATCAAGTACATGTGACTGAGGTGGAGCTCTACCACTCTTTACAATATCTAGTAAATCTTAAGTCCTCTCATATACAACATGAAGCTTTTGTCTATTGGCTCCTAATTTCACTGAACCAGAACATGGTTCTGGAGGAAGTAAACACTAACATTATTTGGAACCCTATTAAATTTCTTCAACACTTCACTGACTATGTCTGCCCCAAAGCATTTGGCACTTAGACATATTATAACTTCTATTTCTTAGTCATGATATCAAAACAGCATTAGTAAAGCTGCTGCAAAACCCAAAGTTGTAAAAACACTGTGAATATTTTATTTCTACCAAGTTAAAAAAAACAACTTGGGCTATCCAAATGTTTTTCAATAAAGAACTCAAAAACCTAATAAAACCTAATATCATTAATCTTTTCTGATTTGTTTACTCTGTTTTATTTTCTGTGCTTCAGATGTAAAACATTAGGTTTATGTGTAAGTAAACATAACATACCAAAATCCACAAGCTTGACTCCTCCTTCAGTGGTCAGAAGTATATTATTTCCCTTAATATCACGGTGGATAGTTTTGTTTTCATGCAAATGCTGAAGTCCCTGGAAGGTGAGATGTAAACATGAACTTTTTACTAACTGCTCTGTCCTCTGTATTACATTTGCAGAACAAAAAGGTAGCAGAAAAGTATGAAAATACTTAAACCAGATTATTTTTTTAATCCCAAAACACAGAAATGTAATTCTTACTGTAAAAACACTTGGCACACCATGAGGAATATTTATTTTTTAACTGCCCCACTTTATTTCAAATAGAAATCTTAAAATACAAGCAGGGGAAAAAAGCACTATAAATCTGCATTAAATGTTACACCTTTAGAGTACAAATTCAAAGAAAACTTCTGGGGCCTAAACTGCTGGGGCCTAAATTCCACTGCAGAAAGTCACATTCTGGTTAAAAGAAAATTAAAAATGAAGACACTTGTTCCTGATTACAAAAAAAGAAAAAAAAAAAAAGTGTTGCAGTAGTGTTTGAATTAAGTAGATCTGTTGATCATTTTGCTATAAAAATACTTTGGATCTAGACATAAGTAGTTGAACAGTATTTTGACAATATTTCTCTCACCCCCAAAAAAGCTATTTTGATGGAGAACTGTATTTAATAAGAAAAATTAATCAATGGTGAGAAATCAATTTCCATTATCTTAATAATGAAACAAACAGATTAATTGTTCTTTACCTTGCTTGTTTAAAAAGAACCCTCTGAATTACATATTACCTAAATTTCATTAGTCACAGCAATAACACAAGATACTGAGCTGTGTTAGTGGGGACATGCTCTTCTCTCAAAGCAAAAATATGAGCTGAATATTGACTGTCCTTTCACTGAGAGCTTATCTTACCATCAGAGCTTCATGTAAAATGTAAGCAATTATAAGTTCATTCATCCTTTCACCTCTCTTCAGAAATCCTTTCACAAGATCAGTCACAGATCCACCATTGCACAGCTGTAAAACACCAGGAGAATATAAAAAGGAATTAAGAAGTAAGAGAGTAGCCACCTGGTTTAAGTTTTCAATAGTCTTTGTATTTGTAGTCAAATAAGCTTCTATAAACCAGCAAACCACAAATTTGTCCTTATGCCTACCACGTATACAAAGCAACTTTTGCCAATTTTTCTTCCACTACTTTCTGCATTTAATAATTCTCAAACATAAGCACAGCAGTGGTTCTTTGTTTTCCTATGGACATGGTTGCTTTTCACTGAAACAGAAGTAGCTTATAGTGCAATAAATTTGCTGGGAAGGCATGTTCTGTGGGGCACACAAATGGCTTCTGACATTTATCATGTGCAACTCACCAGCGATGTGGAGTATTAAGGCATCAATTTTCAGGTGCAAAAGCTACATACAACATAAAATGGATTTAAGGCACCAGAACACAGAAAAATTCCCCCAAGAAGAAAATCTTCCAAGGGGAAAGCTGCCCTCTTTGCCAAGCAACATTTAATTCCTAGTGCAGAAGGATGTTATAGTTCAGGGGAACGGCACCATGGAAACTGATGAAAGTGCTGTGGGAAGAAAAGTTTCATCTCCCACTGAAACTGGTGGGCCATGGATGTAAGATGAATTACAGCCCTTGTAGCATCAGCATTGTCAGATTCTTATTTGAGATGCATAGACAGTCTACACTGGAAATACATTCTTTAGTCTAAGATCCAGTTAGACTCCAGGAACCCTCTGTCCTGTCCCAGCTACATGGGAAGCAGACGTTTGGCCTTGCTCTCTAAAAAGTTTAGTGAGCAGAAGTTACCAGCAGCTTAATTCAGACCTGCAGTATTTTATATGTTAATTTTTATCACTAAACCTTTTTTCTGCAGGAGGAAGCAACGCTGTAAATTTAAGTGATACCTCTGTAGCAGTTATACAAATACAAAGATGGAATTGGTACTTAAGCCCTTAATGATCCATAATGTACCTAATAATACTCTGATTGAAGAGCCAGTGCCTCTGTAGAGGTATAGTTGCTTCCTAGAAAACAGTGTTAAAAAACTTTAAGTTTTACACTGTATCATCCCATAGTTTTTCATATGAAAATAACTACCCACATACGGCATTTCACAACATAGCACAATATGGTAATTCCTTTTGGCTACAAATTTGAAGTCCATTCTAATCCAGGGCATTATTTATCATCAAAACCTTTCAACTACGGAACTCCGGACATCAGATACTTTTCTAGATGATTTTTTAAATCAGTACTTTTACAGCTCTATTTTTTTCTGTGCTGCAATTACAAAAAGACTTGCACCTTACAGTATGAAACATTTTATAGCCCTTTTATCCAAACAAAGTAATTTTCTGACTACCTCTGGAAGCCCTGGGCTGAGTCGAATTTGCACCACATGAACGCCTACACAATGACCATTCAGTACCTAAGTCTTGTGGCACGATGTGTGTGTTCTTCATCAGGTCAATGAGGGCTCTGTTCTGATAGATGCTGAGCTCTACAGCAACAATCTTTGAACTCACTTAATCTCTTCAGTGGGACAACATGCATGTTTAGAGAGGGAAGAACTGATATGCTTAAATTATGAGATTAAAAGCTTTGCTGGATCAGGGTCAGATTCTGAAGTAGGATTTAATTTACTGACTTCAGCTGACTTACTGTCTCCACTGAATTTTTCTAGGTTTTGTGGGAGTTTTGTTGGCTTTTAATTGTTTTTTACTGTTTTTGGTTTTGTTTTACAATGAGATTGTCTTTACAGGGTCTCCACTGTTTTAACTTTTCTTCATCACCAACATGTTTGATCAAACCAAGTGGAACTGAAGCTGATTAGTGACAAACCAATTGTGAAAGAAATTACACATATGATATTCTTCAAACTACTTTTCTTCATGGTCAAGCATAAAATTTTTGCTTCTTATAAAAAGAACTACTTCTATTTTCTTTACAGAACACGATATCTGCTAGTCTTTCTATTCAAGGTAGAGAAAACTAACCCAAGAAAGGAATATATTTTTTGTTGGTGGGAGAAGGAAGAAACTATATCTCAGAAATCACCTTCTTCAAAGTTTATTTAGGTCTAAAGTTAGGTCTTTAGATCTAAAGTTTAGTTAGAATTAAAACTGAACTTATTTGCTTGGGTCAGCAACGTTGATTTTTACATTCTAAACATGTTGCTTTAGCTAATTTTTCTACCCCTCATAAGGTATAGATTCCTATTTTGAGATTAATATCTGTATTATAAGATAAAACCTATCTAAAATATCAGGTAAAGTAAGATACTAAAACTGTGATTATTTTAGACCAAACCAAAACTGCAGCTGAGTATATAAAAGGCCAGCTGAGCAGGTCTTGAAGAAAAGCAGAAGGCACCCACACTACCATGGAAATTCTCCATGGATTCCCACGGCAGGGTGGCTGCTTAGGCAGAGTTCAGCTGAGGATGTCATCAACACAGGCTCTTCCATGCACTGGGCACCTTTTCTTTTACTGCTTCTGTCTCAAAGAGTTGTACTTTCACTTACATCAGACAATTTTTATCTTCCTGAGACCACTAGCATAGGAGGGAGAGGAGGAAAAAGGCTAGGTATTAGGATGCAAACAGCTATAAGGACAAAAAGGGATTATTGGAATACAACTCCAATTAGAAAAGGAGATTATGGCAGACACTGTATGTGTGTGCTCTGAGCTGTGCAGGGCAGGAGGGGGGAAACAATGACGACAAGGATGACACAGGCTAGTATTAAGCTTGTTCTATTTTTCTACATGCTAAAGAAGTCCTCATGGGTAAAATGTTGCATCTGGTCTCATTTCCTATTTCTATTGTCTACTTTTTGCAAGTGAAGCTGCCATATGTCCTTAGAAGTATGCACATAACTGTAGTTCTACTGCCTTTCTTTGTTTTGACTCAGGCTATCACACTGCATGTGTGTTCAATGTAAGTTTATCATGAACACCTCAAGAGTCCCTATCCTAACCCATCAAGTTTTTCTCTTCCCTCTCAAAAGAAGAAGCTACAGAAAACTACAATATTCATGCCTTGAGTAGTGTTGAACCATGCTGCCTTGAGAATATGGGTAGACAGGGAGATAAATTATCCTTGGGGATGCTGATGTGGAACAAATTCATGACATCAAAGGGGAAACAAATAACCCATACATCATAAGTGTATATATATATATATATATATATCAGATTTCCTTAAGTCAGACAGTCCTTCAATGAGAGATATGAGAGATTAAAGTACAAACATTATTCAGCAGTACTTCCATACTGGAATTTTCCTGGGTGTTGCTATATCTTGCAGTTTACAATTATCTATAATAGATAATTTCTGCTTCTTCTCTAGTGGCACACTGTCCACAGTAGAAAAAACTATGTAGCCTCTTCCCAAGTTATCGTGCTTGAGTTAAGCTAACTGTAATGCTTGGATGACAATAAATCATGAAGTCAACAGAGATAACTTTTTAAAAAAAGACTTTTCTAGTTTCCAGTGAAACATCTAGAGATGAGAGGTGCTGGTAGCTATTATTTTGTTGAAAGCATTGTGAACTCACATGGCCAAATAGCTCATTAGTCTGTTTCAGTACTCCACATAATTTGCTAAAATCACCTCAGAATACTTTGATGAAAGGCACTAGACTAGAAGCAGAAAACGAGAAACACATGGAGAACTTGGGACACAGACATACTAGAGAAGCCAAGCTGTGCCACAGGGCTGCTTCCTACCCTGAAGGCCAAAGTAACTCACCAAATACAAGTGTCCTATCTGTCATGAGCCATAGAGTCTAATGGGAGAAGAGAGTTAACTCAAGTTCTCTCTCCTACTCTCACAGAGCACACGTGCACACATTGTCTCTTGCATGCACAGATGCATTTATTGCTGTTTGTATCACTACTATAATACCTATTTCACGGAATTAGTAATCCTAGGAGGAAAACCGAGTATGGGAGAAGGGGTGGTGTCTGTTAGCTCAGGTCTGGCAGCAGCAGTAGCAGATATTAACCAAAGGGTCTTTCTTAGTTTGGTTCTCAGATAACACATACTCTGCTATCTGAAATGCATGCAAAACCAAACCCTTCAGTCTGAACTGTTTTTAAGAAGTCTCCAAAGGCTGTGTTTATCCAACGATGGATAGAAATCCTCTTTTAAGCTTTGAACAAACTTAATTTAAAGAGAGAGATTCTTATAAATGTCCAGCCTATGAGACATAGTAAGAGAAGATATTAGTGATCCTCCCACAAGGATGTTATTTAGAAATGTCATCCTGATAACTCTGTACATGAGCAATTTTCATCAATTTAATGTTAGTCACTTCTTTTGTCATTCTCTTGTGATTTACAGGTTATTTTCTTAACTGGCTGTATTTTCACTGCCTGCACTGTTAGAATGCAAATATTACTTGCAAATACAAGCAAGTAAAAGGTGGTAAACTGAACATGGGACACATAAAAGGGAGTGGAGAAGGTGGAGACAGATGCTTCCCATAGGCACACAGGAAAAGATAAAAGTCAGCAATCCCCAACTGCAAGATAGTAGATTTCTATGGGACATAAAGGAAAAATTTTCCTATACAGAGTGGTTAAGCACTGGAACAGATTGCTCAGTCTGTGTTAGCTTCATTCTTGGGAGATATTCAAAAGTTGAACGGAAAAGGCCCTGTACAACCTATAAATTTAACTTAATAATCTTTGAGCAGGAGCTGAACGAAATAATCTCCAAAGGCCTCTTCCAAGCAAGCATTTCTATGATCCATAGTATTTCAATTTTAAAGTTCTCAGTCCTTAGTATGGATATTTAGACAGCAGAAACAGGGGAAAAGGACTAAAGAAAACCTGCATACTTAGACTAAGGGAAAGAAAAATGTGATAGAAAACTTGGAACATGTGAAAACCTGCCTGAAAGGTCTGTAGCTCTGATGGCCACACAAAGCTGTAACAGATGTGTTTGGGACACAGGCAATGAAGGGCTCCTCCCTTATGATTTTCTGGCACTCAAAAGGCAGACTCGTACTGGGATGATACACAGTCCTACACCCAGCCATCTGCCACAACCCGGGGCTACTGTAGTTGAACTATTAGTATGCAAAGCTGTCTTTAGCAATAGATGTATAAAATAGCATGATCCTAACACATGAAAGATCAGTTAGAATTTTCATCACATCACAGTCATGCAGGCATTCTTTGTAGGTCTCAGTTGCTCTTTCCCTGACCTGGCTGATAGATTTCTCTATTCAGCTCCTCTGGATTCTGATGACCATTGAATAAGGTTTCAGTATTAGCTTTGCTTTTAAGAAAACTACCAGTTGCACTTTTGTTAGGGCTATTGAAGCCTTTAATCATCCAACTGCTCCTGATATATGCATCTGCACTAAGCTGCTGGGTAACATTTGCTTGCATCCAGCAGTTGTCAAGGTGCTTTCATCTTATTTCAGTAGCTTGGATGAGAATAGCAGGGCAACTGCAATTACTGTCTTCCTTCTCTTTACCAGCTGCACAGACATAAATGACTTGGTAGTAAATCACCTATGTACAGCTTACAGCATGCATGGGTGATAGTTATGAAATGTCATATTGTCCAACCTTGCTTTAATTTTATTACACATAAGAATGCTAAAAGCATCTCAAGCACAAATCTCCATTTTTTTCTGTTCTTAGTATAGATCAATAATCTGACCTGTTCCACTGAGCATGCTGTACAGCCCCTGAGCTGACTGGACCTTCCTTTTAGTACTGACTGCAGTAAGACTAGAAGATTTTGATTTGTTGCTGTTCTGTTGCCAGAAAACTACAGAAATATAGGAGGTAAAAGGGAGCTGAAGAAATAATTCAGTCCACTGTATCTGCACTGTGTTGAGATCTGCTGCTTTCAAGCGGTCCTTGAAAAGACATTTGTCTAACCTGCTCCTAAAAAAACTCCCACTGCTGGAGACTTCAGTCTTTCAAAGTAGCCTATTTCTGTGTTTCTCTAGCCTGGTAGAGCATTTTTCCTAATAGCCAACCTGAATCTTTTTTGCTCTGAGAATAAATTATCATTAGCAGAGGTCCAAAGACACAAATGTCATCTACCTGGACCTCTGCTAAGCATTCAACACTGTCTCTCATGACTTCTCATCTCTAATCTGGAATGATACAGATTTGATGGAAGGACCACTCATTGGACAAGGAACTGGCCGGACGGTCACACCCAAAGAGTTGTGATCAATGGCTCAGTGTCCAAATGGAGATGTGTGATGAGTGGTGTTCCTCAAGAGCTGGTGCTATTTAAAAAGTTTGTTGGTGACATGGACGGTGGAATCAAATGCACCCTCAGCAAGTTTGCTGACGACTCCAAACTGTGCGGTGAAGTCAACACAGGGATGGGAAGGGATGCCATCCAGAGGGACCCTGACAGGCTCAAGAAGTGGGCTTGTTAAAGTGCAGAAATTTCAACAAGGCCAACTGTGAGGTTCTTCACCTGGGTCGAGGCAACCCCAAGCATGAATACAGGTTGGGAGGAGAAAGGATTGCAGACAGCCCTGAGAAGAAGGACTTGCAGATAGTGGTGGACCAGAAGCTCAACATGAGCCTCCAACATGTGCTTGCAGCCCAGAAAGGCAACTGGGTCCTGGGCTGAATCAACAGAAGCACAGACAGCCTGTCAAGGGAGGTGATTCTCCCCCTCTGCTCTGCTCTTCTGAGACCCCACGTGGAGTAGAGTGTCCAGTTCTGGAATCCCCAGCATAAGAGGACACAGAGCTCCTGGAACATGTCCAGAGGAGAGCCACTAAAATGATCAGAGGGCTGGAACACCTCCCATATAAAGACAGGCTGAGGGAATTTGGGCTGTCCAGTTTAGAGAAGAGAAGGCTCCAAGGTGACCTCTTAGCAGCTTTTCAGTATCTGAAGGGGGCCTACAAGAAAGCTGGGGTAGGGTTTTTTAAACAGGTGTGTAGCAAGAGGGCAAGGGGAAATGTCACATGTAGGCAGGGCACAGGAGTTAAACTGGTCACAATTGACCCTGTGTGACAACCAGGATTGTGAGACAGACAGTCCATCAAGTTCTGCCTTAGGGACAGTAGGCAAAGAAAATTACTCTGGAAGTGGTTGTGTCATGTTGATTTTGTTCTATTAAAGAAGATCTGGTTTGAAAAGTTGAAGATGGAAAGAAATTTGAGTGAAAAAGACCCCAGCATAATAGTGTTCACTTTCCTGAGGAAAGGCAGGATGCTGGAAAAGATAATGGGCTCTAGGAAAGTGTGTTTCACCCAGCTTTGGGAACTAGGAGGTACATGTGTGGCAAAAATAGCATAAAAATTAAGGAAATCTGGGTAACTGGCAGTTACTGAAAGACATTAAACACACAGTATCAAATTAGCTGACGCAGAGAAGAGTGTGCTTCTCTTAATGTTTTAGAATGCTTTCAATTAGGAGAAATAAAAATGCACAGCCAAGGTACAGGGATTTAAGGATAAACTCAGGAAGGCTAATGTGGTGTCATAAAGATGGTATGCAGTTTGGGGCAGAATATATCACAAACATCAGTGGCAAATTGCAGGCAGCCTAAATTTAGAAAACATGGATGCTTTCAAAAGGTTACAGCAACTAACTTTGTACAGCCTGAAAAAGAGAAAAGTATCATATTGTGACAGTAGTCTGGCAAAGATTATGCTAAATAGAGAATAATCATAGAATCACTAATGAAAGAATGGTTTGGGTTGAAAGAGACCTTAAAGATCACCTAGTTCCAACCCCCTGCCTGAGAAGGGACACCTCCCACCAGACCAGGTTGCTCAAGGCCCCATCCAACCTGGCCTTTAACATTTCCAGGGAGGGGACATCCACAGCTTCCTTGGGCAACCTGCCAGTGTCTCACCAACCTCACAGGAAAGAATTTTTTCCTAATGTCTAAGCTAAATCTCCCCTCTTCCAGTTTTAAACCATTTCCCCTTGCCCTCTTGCTACACACCTGTTTAAAAAACCCTACCCCAGCTTTCTTGTAGGCCCCTATCAGAACTGGAAAGCCACTACGAGGTTACCTTGGAGCCTTCTCTCCTCTAGGCTGAACAACCCGAATTCCCTCAGCCTCTCCTCATAAGGGAGGTGCTCCAGCCAGGTCCTTATGACGACTTGCAGGGAACTAAATCAGTGTCTTCAACAGGTTGAGGTTCAATACACAGCTCCTGTCTGTGCTGTGTGGTTTTAATTTCAGCTTAAATGGAAGCAAGATGTGCGCTGTGACTACTATTTTTCCTAACAAAAGTACAAGATAACCCATAAGCAAAAGAAACCATAGCAATGTTCTATGCTTTTAAGTAAAGTTGATTGCTTTCAATTTAGTGTAAATGAAATGTACCAGTGAAACAGATATCTTTCCTGAGTTATTTAGCTTCACTGCTCACAAACCTCATGGTACTGATAATTGTGCTTTTTTACATCATCTAGCACCTCCAGGTCTGTGTTAGTCACAGCCTCCTGGGGGTTTGCTTCTTTTTTTTGATTTCTTCACTTTCAGTTTGGTTTTTTACTTCTTACTTTCTTTATCATGAACATGCACTGACAAGACAGCCAGCTAGAGGAAAAATCTGCCTATTCTATCTTATGCAATGCATAAGTCTCTGATCTTCCTCAGTCAGGACATAGACATCTCCACTTCACACCAGGGCCAAAATAGAAACAGCCATGTCTGTGTCAATATTGTGTTTTCCTATGTACAAAATCTTGAGGCTTTAAAAATGCAGCATTTTATAATGCCACTTTTCAGATGTAGAAACAGCAAAAAGTGAAGTCTCTTACTGTACTTTTGGACCACATCAACTCATCCACACATAACATTATGGCTACCACATTTCCAATATTCAAAATATGCTCTATTCTTGAAAGCTCTTTCTTATTTGAGATTCAGCATAAATTAAGCCATCAGCCTTTACGTTCACAAGAAAAAAAAAACCCTCAAGGAGGATTTTATCTTTTTAAAAGCATTTGTAATAGCATTTTGTCTCTAACAGAATGAAAAAAGGCAAGTAAGTGACAGTGCTGTACTAACCGTCTACTGTCCCAGGTGTGTTCTGCTCCTAGCTCTTCCTGACAAAAGCTTCATATTGCATCATCCCATAATTTGCATTCTTTCTTTATGTTACAATACATTTGCAGAGCAATGAAACTGCTAATGAGGAAAGTAAAGCTATTCACATGTCCTTCCTAGGTCCAGTATATAGCTGAAGTAGTATGAAGCTATGACTTAGAAGAAAAAACTGAAAGACACTGGTCAGTAAAGAGACAGGACTTTGAGCAAACACAGGAGGCAGCTGTGCAGCATGGAAGATTTTGATATAGTAACCTTAGTGCAATTGATTTTATTATACACATGAAGCAGTAGTAAAAGAACATTTAGAGTGCAAAACTTTTCACTTGACTAGGGAGAAAAAGTTTAGGATCAATAGAAACTAATAATGCAAAAAGAGGTATTTCTACTGACTGCTACAAACATAGCTGAGCCTCTGGGAAACACAAAATAAGGCAACAGGGCAGCCCACAGTAATAGCAAGCACTTCACAGCTTACATTGCCTGCTCAGAACCATGTTGCTTTGTTCACTCTTCAGCTACTGGGAAATGTTTCAAAGCATCTTCCTCTTTTGTACCAGCATTTCTATATGATTCAGGGTCCAGACAATAGTCCAAGTACTATCATATTCACTCTAAACAGAATTCATTTTATGTCTGGTTGCCAAGATGAAGACAATAATTTAGTATAATTCACTGTAATTTAAATGACTGCAATAGAAATCTTCCCTATTGAGTTTGAAAGCGTGGCTGGGGAAACACAGATCCAAACAATGAGTCTTGTCTAAAGTCTCCTTTTACGAAAGTTGTGAAGCTGAAACAGGCTCAGCTAAAAGGCAATTCCTCTCCTCTCAGGACTGTGCAGAACAGGTCATCTTAAACACTCTAAGAGTTGTTTGCTTCTCTCTGATGAGTACAAAAGGAGCTATGGCCATTCAGTAATTGTCTTGGGACCCTAAAGCAGCAAGAACATCCTGAAAGACATACCAAAACTTTCTTACAGAGAATTTTGTATGAACCAAAAGGATGTTGAACTTAAAAGAGCTTTTTGAACATTTTTTCTTTTTGAAATCAACAACTAGAATGATTAATTCAGAGAAATCAGATCAAACAGAACTGAAATGGAAGTGCTCTATAAACCAACCTCTTCCTGCTCACTCCATCTGTGCAAGGCAGTTCCTCACTTCCAGGGTTTGGTGTCAGCAAAGTCAAGAGCTTTCTGAATGGGACAGATGCTTACATCTTTTTTGGAGACCAGGATACCTTTCTTTTTGTCACCACTGACACCAGGCTGTCTGCTTTCTCCACGTCCTGACTCCTCATTCCTTGCTATATAATACTCTTCTCCCATAGTCTCTAGGCCTGTCTGCCCAACAAAGAACTAGGACAAGGAACCCTTTCTCTGTACAGACAAGTCATTTGCTGCAGTCACTCCTTTTTATAAAAGGACCTAACATGTAAACTGAGAACAAATGCAGGAAGATTATATTGTCTATCATACTTGAATTTAAGTGTTTAACCCTCAGGTGTCTGAGGCAAAAAGAAACAAGCCTTAGCCCAAGCATTCTTATGATGATGGATGCAACATTTCACTACAACTAAAGGAAGTTTGGTAATATGGGATTTAACCAAAAGCTGTGCAGATATCGGGTTTGGTTTTGGTGGGGTTTTTCTGGTTTTTTGTTTTAAAATACACTTAGGTCTTCAGTAAAGATGTGATCAAAATACAATATGCAGAAAGCAAAGTGCTGTTGAACATTAGAATGTGAGAAGCTTAGTCTTCACATGTTGTTTAATTACATGATGGAATGGCAAAACTCAGGGGAGTTTTTCTGAGCTTTTGCTTTATTCCATGGTGGCAAAAATTGTTAGAGGTTACTCAGAACCAGCTTTTTCTATGTGCAATGTCCTCCAGCAAGGTGATATGAGCTGTGCAAATCCCAATGTAATATGAAATACTCATTACACAGAAAAATTACAAGTATTTAGTAAAACCTCCAAGCATCAAATCTTAGTTGCATCCATACATCTTTAATCTTGAGAAAATAGGATATAATTCAAGACTGAAAAATTGCTATAATTGGGAAGCAAAGAGAGATGCATTAGAAATGGAGAAATCAAGGCTGATTCAGACATCTAATGGATCAAAATATCCAGTGCTGGTCTGAATGGAGCAATAATAACCAAAGATACCACTTAAAAATTACCCATGTTGAGAAATACAAAAAAGCAATTTTCAGTTGTTTAATTTTTCTTCCATACCTGTAATTTGTCTAATTTAGACAAATGACAACTCCTGTTCCCTCACCCCCCGTAAAAACTAAATGGACAAGTTATTTTCCAGTGTGCTAACTTCTTGAAAGTTTATTCTTTTATAGTAAATATTCCATATTAAAAAAAAAAAAGTTGCATATCCACTTTCTTATGATAACTCTTATTATATATTCCATTAAACAGAACAACTTCCAGACAAAGGTTTTTTGAATGCTATAAATTTACTGTTATTTCCTGGGATGGAAATACATCTGCACATAGTAACTGTTGCATCTAGCAGAAGCATATTGTAAACATCCCAAAGGAAAAGCCTAAATAAATTATTTTTCTGTAAATACCACACAGACTTCTATTTCATGTACAAGAGAAGTGACACATATAGCCATGTCTTTAGTTATATCTCAGGTGGGCTCCTCTTTGACAGTCAAAATGAGACCACAGGGTCCTGCCTCTAGGCATTCTGACAGATCCTGTAAGACTCACTCCAGCCGGCATTTGTTGCTCAGAGGCCTCACAAAAAAATGCTTGTCACTGAATCTGGATTTTCCCACTTTTTCCAAAACTATCACAATACAAAACACAACTCCAGTTTCCATATTCAAGATGATTGTATTATTTTTTTAGGACAAAGTCTTTATTTGAATAGAATTCAACAATTTAGGTTCCAACAACTTCAATGGCATCAAATTGTCCACTAGTGTAAGTCACTTCTACCACGCAACATCCCAAAAGGAGATTGCATGATCAGAGTCTGCCCAGGATCTGAGCCTTCCTGCAGATTTTTGCAGCCAAACATCTCTCTGCATCAAGAAGAAGCATTAGCTGCTTTGCAACACTGACAGCAGCTCCTCTCTCCCTCTTCCACACACTGAGAGTTGCTGTGAAGAGTGACAATGCCATTAGCTGAGAATGAGATGAAGCTAATGGAGAGAAAAATGCTTCACTGCCAGCCATCAGGACTCTCACATGGTGCTGGGGAGCACAGCAAGAGACAAGAGCAGAACTGCCCAACTTGCTCTGACCTTTTCTATGCCTGTATGCAGACAAGGAGCAGTGTCATATGAAGAGTCTCACTGTGTTGTCAGTGTGGGGGTGACAGCACATTCTCACTTCAAGAACCATACTCGTCCCCTGCCTCCACAAGTGTTGCAGAACTCCTTGCCCTTTTAGACTGTGATACACGACTGAGATAAAAGCATTGCATCCCTGGTCAAGGAAGATTATTTAGATAAGGATATTTGTTGAAATATTGATTTATTTACCTAGCACACACAACTTACCAGTGTGTGTCCCCCCCAGAGCTCATGAAATCGAAAATAAGGAGTCATAAGTAAATAAATGTCACTGACTGAAAAACCTGACATGAGTATAAAAGTTGAGCATAAATTTGAAGAACCTTTTGTGGGTGATTTTGGGTTGTTGGCACTTTTTTGGGGTGTGGGCTTAGGGGTTTTTGCAGTTTTATGTTTCCACATTTTACAAGATGATAGCTCTCTACCTCTTTCTGTATGTGTAGGTAGAAAAGGGCTCTGAATTTCTGAATACATTGTTATCGTTATTATCCTAGAAATTAGTATTATGCTTCTGATATTCTAGCTTCAATTTTGTACAGAAATACCAATACCTAGATCTTACTTTGGACAGTGGTTGCTCCTTTTTTGCAGTAAAGCACACTGCTACCTAGAATTACACTACCTCTTAGCTCCACAGCTGAAAAAAAGTCTTCCCAGTGCAACTGGACCTGCTGAGACTGGCACTCCTTTAGATGCATAACTATACTTCATGGATATGACATAATATAAGGGAGTTGTTTTGATTTTTCGTGTTTGTTTTTTTCTTATTTAAAACAAAAAACCCACAAAAACAAAACAAACAAAAAACCCCACACAAAAAAACCAAAAAAAAAAAAGAGAGAAAGAAAAAGGAAAAAGTATGCACTTCAGTGAATCGCACCATATATTAGAACTACATACAATGTCAAAAAAGCAAGATGATCAGAAGCTCTTCCTTGTATAGTAGGTCAGTGAAAGATCCAAAACTATTAGCCACAAAAAATTTGGGTACTAATTACACTAATTTCTCTCTAGGTGACAAATATTGAAATTGTGCTGTCAGTGCTCATTTATGATTTTGTCAGAAAAACTGATACATATTTCATTAATTTTAGGGCTCTGTGACCACAGTTAACATTTGCTAACATCGACAAGCATCTGATTTTCACTGATACAACAGTGCAACAGCACAGCAGACACACTCCAAGCCTGATGCAGCAGTGGAGACGTATGGTTCAGCATTCCTTGTTTTACACAGGATTTACTGCAACACCTTCTTCTCATGCCCTTGGTGAGTTCTTATCCCTAACCAGCAGCCACCTCCTATCATACCACTCTTCTCTTGAACCCTGATGCTGGCTGCCCCTTCCCAATCACATCAGGTATCAGATAATTGCTTTTCCTGTCAGGACCTGTAGCTGTCCAAATGCCTTTTCTTAGGCAGCAACAGATCTACTCCTATCCCTGATCAATTCAGGATGCTGGCATCCCAAACCACCTAACTGTAGGCACAGCATGTTTTCCTTTCTGCTTTGAAGGAACAGCCAAAACAAACAGCAAACCACATCATCATCCTCCTTCAAATCCTCCTTAATAACTCTCCTGAGCTTCAATGCTGAAAAATGCTTGCAGCTGCTTGAGATCACAATTGTCCTCTGTTATCTCCTTAGCTCTCCAGTTCCAAATCCATTTGCTCTGTTTGGCTTAAAGCTTTGATGTAAGCTTCCTGCCATAAGGGCTTATTTTCAGGATTGAAAAGGAGTGAGTAATTGATGCTCTATATGTTGCACTGAGCTCTCCACCTCTGGGCAAATTCAAGAATGGTAATTCTTCTAAAGGATCTGCACAAAATCAAGAAGGACTTCTGTTGGGGGATCTCAGCTTGTTCCAGATGCAATACATGTATGTGACTCACCAGAAAACTGCAACTGCTCTTGTAATTGGTAACTGAGTAGGAGCCACACTGGTTTTCTTCCCTGTGCTTATCACACAGCAACAGTCTGTGTCAGATAGGTTCTCTCAGAGTTCTTATCCTTTTACAAACATTTTTGGTAGGTGTGCAAGCTTTCCCCACTAGCAATAATCTAGTAGCAATGGACTGCCATAACCCTGGCACAGCAGGTTGTCATACTGGCAATTTATTCCTCTTTTCCATATAGGGCTCCATTGTCCTCACAGAACTAAATGGAATCCACACCATGGTTTTGGACTTAGTCTATGCTTGTGTACAGAGGACCAGGTGAACTGAAACACAACAATTTTTTGAGTTCTAGTTCAATTTGAACTCCTGAGAGCTTCTATTCCCATGGTTTAATGGTTTTCTTCTTTCTAAAAAATGCAACACAAATAGAAGTGTCCTAAGGATTAAAAAAGATAATTTAGATATCTTTTATGGTCAAAATTTTTCCTCCTGATGTTAAATTTAAGAGATCTACTTAAGTAACAAATCTGAATCACTTCAGGCATATTTTAAATTAGCAAACATAGCTGCCAATCTGATCACAATAAGCCTTCAGGATAATCTTTCTGTAAGGCTTTTGAGTTACCAGTGTCAATTTAAGAGATTCAATTAATATAAAGAGACATCTAAAATATTGACTTTAATGTATACCTCCTTGCCTGCAACAGTGTAGAATGATACAAGCTAGCAATTTATTGAATGCATTTATTTTCACATTCTAAGGTCGAGAGAATGGGAAATGCTAACATGCTACTTCTTCAGAAAAGCAGGTTCCAACCACATTCTACACTTTTATATGATCTGTCCAATGAGTATTACACTAGGACAAGAAAGGTTCTACATGAGAATAAAGATGAATAAGGTTCATTCCAGTCCTGACTGTGCATGACCAGCATCTGTACAGGCTTCACTAAATACTCAAATATTTGTGAAAGTACCATTCAAAAAACAGAGATTGTAGTCTACTGCAAATTGCAACACATTCCTCCTTTTCAAATGAACAGGATTCTAAATTTCTACAGCATATTGAAAAGTATTTTGATTTGGAAATATTTTCATAATGTTGAATGCATTATATTATAGTATGGGGAATATTACATATAATAAGAAATAATGACACAAAACCTAAAGTTGCATATATACAGAAATGAGACTGTATAGCATGATAGTATTAGCACCAGGCTTACTGTGTCTATAAATGGATACTAAATAGAACAGCTTGATACATCCTTCATACAACAGTCATGGTTGATGGAGAGCATGAGGGAAAAGGATTGCAAAAATTGGACAGGCTCTTTGTAAAAAGCATCTTCTAGTGCCACCACAGGAGTCAGGATGCTGTGCTACATGGACCATTGGTGCAACGCAGCAAGGCATTGCAAATGTTCTTGAAATGTGCATGTACACACTAGGAGAACCAAACACATAAAAAGAATGCTTTTACAGTCTTCCTGACATTCAGCACAAAAGGATTTATTTCTATAACTTTCTGGTGATTCCCTCCATCTCTCCAGAAGTGGACATACACCTCCCCAAAAATGGAGAGGTTTCTACAACATGCTTTGATATTAAAAAACTGTATTTTTAGGTGGGAAGTCACCCCATCCTAACTTTTTTTCCCCTACCAAGCTAAGTTTCAATTCATGAAAACAATTTTTTTTACTATAGAAGCAATGGAAGTTCCCTGTATTTACCAAGCATAAAAATATTTTAAGAATGATAAAATATACTAGGTTACTTATGTGACTCACAAACCCAAATCCATCTCAAATACAGCATGCATAACTATGGGTCTTTTGAAAATGGACTCAGATGCATCTTGAGGTTCTATCTGATCTGTGTATAGGAATGAACTAAAGAAACACATTGCATTCTAATTCTTGGATCCTGGCTACTATATAGCAAGTCTAAACAGTCTAAGACCTACCATTGACCTTGCTGCAATATTTTCAGCCTTCATTCAGTCTTGGGGAGATTGTTCTTTGCACCACATCTCAAGCAAGGCCTGTGCCACTTTTTCTTCCCACCTGCCCTTGACCTATATGAGTCAGTGATGAGACACTGCAGCAGTGGATGTCCCATCCCTTGCAGTGTTCAAGGACAGGCTGTACAGGACTTAGAACAGCCTGGTATAGTGGAAGTTGTTCCTGCCCATGCAGAGGGGTTGGAAATAGATTATTTTTAAGGTCCCTTCCAAACCAAACCATTCTATGATTCTACATGGTCACCTTTAAGGCCTGATATGATCTACAACCATGTTCCAAGTTCCACCAGCTGATTTCCAACTATCTCAGATTTATTTCCTTCTAAACTAACATCCAGAGCAGAAAAGTGAAGGAAGAAATGGGCTATAGCACATTCTGCCTTAGCTGTGTCATCACGCTGATGTCTGCTGACATGAAATGGCTGAGCTGATTCATCTCAAGTGTAATACTCAAGTGGCTTCTTTTCAGCACAGACTCAATAGGCCAATTTTTTCTGCCTGCATCTCTGGACACACGTGACAAGTCTTAATACACCTGGCAAGAATCCTCCCTCCAGCAATATTCTTTATTATAAACGTCACTAGAAGAGCATCCACACAGGGATAGGTGTTCAGCCTGACTGGAGCCTACAGAAAGAAAGGCATTTCTGAACTGAAAGTTGAGTACTGTTTTTCCATACAGCTGTATTCTTGTTTTACATTAATTTCTGCAGGAGGTTTCCTTAAAAATGCTGAACTGAGAAAGTTACTTTATTACAAGAAAAAAAGCTAATGGTGCAAAAAGTTCTCATATTACTACCTTTCCACTATCAACCTGTATTGTGAATGTCCAGTGCCTCACTGCCAACATATGCTTTAGAGAGAGCAGTAAATGAAAATGTCAATTTTAGCTAAAAACAGAATGTCCACCTATCTTGTCCAAGAATTCGAGAGTACAGGTTCAATGGGTAGCAAATCATGTAAGAATAGATTCATTTTAGAAAACAGAGAGGGAAGGTTGAACAGATTATTTCACACCCAGATTGCAATAAGCAGTCTCATCATAAACCCATCCAAGGTCTTTTTCAGGATTGAGAATGGGTGGCAAATTATGAGGTCTGACAATATTATGATAATTCTAGTATTTGAGACCAAAATGTCTCAAAAACCCTTTACAGTATTGTAGGACAGTCTTTTTAGCTACTTGATCAGTTTTGTCAAAACTCAAAAACTGTACATAAGGCCATTCGTCTTAGTCTAGTTCAAACTTGATAATAGCCTTTTTTCCCCAAAACTCAAACATGATCAAGTGAAATAAGAAACAGCTACTGAAAACTATTGGATACCCCAAAAATCATCATACTGCATGTACTAAATATTGAATACTGCAGTTCATATAAACAATGCTGAAGACTGAAATGGGAGAGAAGAAACCTTGCAACAACCTTTCTTTCCAG
The DNA here is from genome assembly GCF_003957555.1 of Calypte anna. Classification (NCBI taxonomy): domain Eukaryota; kingdom Metazoa; phylum Chordata; class Aves; order Apodiformes; family Trochilidae; genus Calypte; species Calypte anna. Next base: position 17,481,817 of record NC_044245.1, read on the forward strand.
ATTGGTTTACTATTGATATCTTGAATGGGACAAATCTTAAAGAGCTGAGAATTTTTTTCCTCTAGAAGATTATTTAAGACACACACCACAGACTAACTCTGCTGGTAAACTACAGTTACTACTCTACACCCATTACTAAATGCTGAGTTTTGCCACCTATTACAATACAGTCCTAGTGGAAATTTAGAGAATTTTGCTCTAAAACCGCCTGTTAATCACAGACCACACAAGCAGAACAGAGCAACAAACTCAGCTTCCAATGACCCATTAGTCCTGTAAACACTTCCTGGCAGCTACAGCTCTGCAGGAACCCAAAATACTACAGTGCACAATACTCTGCATTTGATTCTCTACTTTTCATCCTTGACACCATTTTACATGCAGATACTATCAAAACTGCTTCAGATCACGCAAGCTGCAATGGTCTACACTGTTTGTCCTTCCAGTCTTTGGGAACATTTCTACAGGAGCATTGCTGACTGCAAAAGGTCCATTCTCATTTCAGAGGATTGTACTGAATTTGCAAGCATTAGTTAATAGCTTTTTTGAGAGGAGATGAGAAAGATCTCCCTGGAATCAAACTCTGCAAATGTAAATGTGAAGACTGGGTACCCCTCTTCAGGGGAAGCAACAGTTCTAAAGTGAAAATGCTCTTTTACGATTAAATAAATAAACTTAAAATAAAAAAATCCAAAGCAATGGAAACAGAGGTCTCTGTAAGCTGAAGTAGAATGTAGTGACAGAAAGCATCCAAGGCTATTTCACATACTTCATACTAGCACTTGCACATGTACAGATTGTGATGCAAAAAGTAAACACAAAACTTACACTCCAGATGTAAGCTTCTGTTTTTCACATTAAGAAAATAAGTTCATGTGAAATATAAAAGTTAAAATATAAACACTTGACTGTTTCCTTACAGTCTTTTCCATCCTGGCTGTTTGGCACCCATCCTTTATAGGCCAGATGTTTCACAGATATAGATTCAAATGCCCAGCAGACACAACAGAAACTAAATTTTCAAAGATGTGCACTGCAAAAAGAGCTGACATCTTTTGATGTCAGTCTAACCTAATCACTTATTATGATTTCCAATGCAAACTATTCTTAAAAACATCTGTCCAATGCAAGTCAGAACTTGGAAAAGCTTTCAGAACTTAAGCACTTTTCAGGGCTTGTTTCCAGGATTAGACAGCATTGCATCACTGAGATATTTGGAAGAAGATTTGTATTTACTTAGCTGGCAAATCATAGAGCATAACCAATTCTTCAATCTCAACCTTATCAAACTACAGCAAAAACCTTGGTTGTTATGAAAGGCACACTATTTCTGTAAAAGACACTCTTCTTCATTTTCCTCTGGGATAGGTTATCAGGAATTTATGAAAACAGTAATAATCAAGTTCTTTGCTCCTAGACCAGTCAAAACTAAAGACTGAAACACACAAAATTACAGGCATTTCCTTGTTCTTACTCCATTTGAGGAAATACTGCTGCTTGTAATAGTATCTGGGCCACAGACTGTTTTATTGGTTTATTTATCTAGTTTTGCATTTACTTGCACAAAAAAGCAACTAAAATATTTTAAATATTAACATAAAATTAAAATATTTTATATCATTTCAGTAAGGAAAAAAAATCATTACAGCTGTTTTTTTAACTGTTATGTCATATTTTAGTCATATACAAGGAAATGCTTCCACAGGAAAATTCCCATGACAAGCCTTTCACCAAAGCAAGACTATGTAGCAAATAAATCCCATCAAGCTCTATTAGAATTTATATCCTGACTCTGAAGGCACTGCACTGTCACATTGATATCAAAATAAGAACACTGATTTCAAAGCAGATCATTAATTTAGAACACTGAAAAGACTAAACAGTAGCCTTTAACACTTCCCATGCAACCATGCTAAAGAAAAATATCAACCAAATTACTTGCATCTCATTCACTGAGTTTATACTTAACATAGGAATGCCATCTGGAAGAACACACTTATTTTTCTGAACTACTTACCTCAAGAACTAGCCAAAGTTGATCTCCATTTTTCACATCTTTCTTATAGTACATGCCATAGAATTTGACCACATTGGGATGATCAGAGAGAGCTTTCAAAATGTTGTACTCAGCTTCAATTTCTTCATCAATGTCCTAGTGCCACAAATGAGAAGCACATACTGATTAATAAATACATAATGATAAACATTGAAAAAACACAACACACATAGTTTTCTAGCTATTCAAATGTAGTTGGAAATAATGCAAATGAAAAAACCAAAACATGAATATACCATTTGCAGGGTTAAAAGCTTGTTTCTGTTTACTCAATACAAAATTTTTTTATTTGGTCATCATCAATTTCAACTAATAAGCACATCAGGTATGACAAAGCAGCTCTCAGGAGAATGGGGAAGGAGCATTTCAAGGCAAAGCCAGTGCAATCCACAAGCGGGTAGGTAAAGACTGGTGAGTTTTTGGGAGGGGATGCAGATGCCTTGGGAAGTCACATTACTTTTCTAGTCTCAAGGGTATGCCCAGCTAGAGACAGTGCAGCTGGAACTACATCTCTACCCCTCTGTGCACAAACAAGTGTGACTGCAGCCATACCTAACTCATTGGTCACCCTATTTTCTAAATTTATCTGGAAACTTTTCAGTTGGTCGTTTTCTTTTAAAAATCACAGAAGATGGCAACATCCATGAGTGCTCCAGCTTCTCTCACTGAGCTGTAAGACTTCTTGCTTTTTGTCAGTCTTTCATTACAGACCTCTGGTTTCTTACATGGAAAAGGAAATCCATTTGGAGGAGAGAAATGAGGACAAATTTTGCCTACAAATGCACTAGGATATGCAAGCTATTTCAGACCAAACATGGATGCTATCAATGCTGGACACTCTGGTAACCACTTCTACTTACGTGCTGAGATTGCTCTTTGAACACTATCAGTCTGTGTTTCAGTCACACTGGGAAACATCCAAACCACCCTAGCCAGAGGCAGCATAGCTGCAGTCATTTCCCCCATAGTTTAGATTTCAAAAAATGATACTATCTCATCTCCAGATTGAAAACATTTTAAATACAATTTGCCATTTACACCCACAAAAAACAAAAAAACAAAAAAAAACAAGGCATGAAAAATCAGTTCTAGAGGAAAGCTGCCTATGAACTCCATTATGCATATGAATGGCATTTCACACCAATGAAAGCAACCTACTCCATGCCAAAAACTCATCTCACCACTGCCAAACAGAAGTGACCATGGCAGAGAAAAAGGATGCTTTGCAGTCCCAAGGGAATGACACTCAATTCTGTTCACCACGAAAGACATCTGTCCCTATGATGCATCTGCCTTTAAGAGGTCTTGGCTCACTTGTTTCTCATAGAGGTCTCTCTGATATTAAATTCAACTTGACTTCCTAATATTGGCCTTTGGCTGTTTCTTGACTGATCTGAAAGAACTTTGCCTGTCACCATTATCTTCAGGACTTGGGCTGTTAAACTTCCATGTTGAGATTACAAGAATCAGTCAATCAGTCTTTGTACAGAGAGGAACTTTAAAAGTTTTAGAACCAGGGAAGGTGGCAGAAGAAGGAGGAAAGGGAAAGAGTGGAAGAGAAGATGAAGAGAGAGAATGCATCTTGTAAAAACAAAAGGAAAGTTCATACGGAAAAAAAACACCAACCAAAGGAAAAAAAATACCAAAATCCCAAGAATTTAAATTAAAAAAACCCCCAACATCTAAAATATTCAATAGCCCTAGCTGCCTTGGGGAAATTGGAAGAGAATTAGCCCTCTATTCTACTGTGATATAATAGATGCTTCTGCTTCCTGAGGGATACTCAGATTTTTACAAGATTTTTAGTACAATGACAAGAAATGAAAAGAGAGAATTAAAAGAATGGAACAATAATTCTGTGCATTCTAGAAAGAAAAATCTTCCTCTGCATTTTATTAAGGAAGAGAATTTGAAATATCTGTTGAATTTAATGTATTTACCTATGTAAAACATAGCCAAAGGGAATATTTCTTTTAGAAACAGTAGAGGGAATATTTTCCTGTGAACTTAGCTGTAAGATAAATTGGCTAAAAGCCCTAAAGTACAGTGGCATTTACTTACAGCCCTGAGGACAAGACTAAGAGCATTCTCAGTTCTATCTTCATATATTCTCATTTCAACACTTTCCTATTTCAGTTTCAAAAATCTGTGCTGTTATTCAACACTAAGAGCTCTAAGGATTAAACATGAAATACGTATTTCATGCAACCATGCAATTCTGCAACCACCTTCAAAGAAGTAATTGTAAAATTTAAAGAAAATATAGAAAGTGCTTTTTTTCTTCATTGCAATGGCTCCCTCTGCAGCCATCAATAATACTTTCAGTTTAAAAAGAAGGAACTATTTTATTCCTTTCACCCAATTTCCAACATTGGATTGACATTTTAATAGTAACATGGAGGTAAAACAGCTACTCCAGACTTCTGTAAATAGGAGGAAGAAAAGTAGAATAATATTCTTGGAATATAAAGGAGAACATATTCAGTTTAAAAATTCAAGTAATGCAGTGGGACATTGACTTCATTACTGCTTTCAATGTTTTTCATTAAAATAAAGAATCAGTTTTCATCAGTTATACCTCTTCCTTCCTGCAATTTCTTATGTTGCACCTTTACCCACTGTATTTCTTCTTGGATACTTCACCTTCTAATCTCCTACTTAATCTATTTCTCTTTCCCCTAACACCAGATTTACTTCCTCTTCCTCCTTCCTTTTTTTCATCCTTTACCCTTTTCTTACACCCAAAGTTTCTCCCATGCCTTCAGTAGTCCCTGCCACGGTAAATCACCACTTAAGAATCACTCCTGAATACTTTGGAAATAGATGAAAGCAGAAGCATTTCCTGCCATACCAATATTTAGAGGAACACCAACTGCAAGCAAGTCCTGCAGCTCATTGTAAGCACAGGAACCTTGTTGTTTACAGAGCAACAGAATCAAACGCATTTGGATTCATTAAGATCCTTATCGCTTGGCTTAGAATTGTGTTTATTCTGGGAAAGGTAGGTGATACTGACTTGAGATGAGCCTCTTTTTTGCTTTGAAAGCATGCTAAAGTGAAAAGCAGAACAACAGGAAACATAGCAAAGATAATGCAAGTGTGTTTTCACAAACTGTTTTCATAGACTTCTGGGTCATGGGACCACACTCTGATGCTGTGTGATCTGCAGAGGTAGAGAGAGCCCTGTGTGGCTGTGCAGCTCCAGACCCAGCCTTTCAGCTGGCATGATGTGCTCTTCCCCTACTGTGCAACAGAAGCACGTGCCCTAAAACCCTACACAGGGAGTGCAAAAGATGAGTTCAAAGGGGTCACTTGAACAGGAACAGCCCCTTGTCCATGTTTTGCGTGTTACTATTATGCAGAAAAATCCCAAGCCACATGCAGCACCGCTTAAGTTAATGGGATGTCTCTACAAACCAGACTAATGTTCTTCCTTACTCTTTAAGCATTAATCTGCCACCCAACAAATGTCAGTTTTTGAGAACAAAAACATACTCTACGTCACAGTAATTGCACTTCTCAGTCAGCCAGTACTCTGTGTGTAGAAGCTATTGCCTTTGTATTTTTTATTTGAAAAGATGGATCCCTCTGTGATATGTATGTATTCTGGCACATTCTGAAAATGCAGAAGCAACAATTAAAAAAGGAATTATTTTTAAATGTTCACTCATAGCATGTAACACTAAAAGGTTGTACTTAAAATAGATTCTCAAAGGTACATCTAAAAGACTTAAAAGTACATAACTTTCTTACTGGCTAGTATGTAAAACAAAAGAAAACAAAACAGGAAAGGGGACAACAGTAAAAATAGAATCAGCCAGGACTCCTGGTACTAAAAAGGAAAATAATCAGCTCTGCTTCTGAAAAAAAGAGAGAAACAAGGGTGAACCAAAATTGAAAGTAACGAAGTTTAGGTATACTTATGACTTCTACCATATGCAACCACTTCCAGGATTAAAGAATCACAGAATGGTTTGGGTTGGAAGGGACCTTAAAGATCATCTGGTTCCAACCCCCCTTGCATAGGCAGGGAGACCTCCCACCAGACCAGGCTGATCAAAGCCCCAAAGGACCACTTATGATAAGAAAAATAAATTGAGAGCTAGCCTGATACTTTGCAGATTGAAGCAGTTTATCTCCCTGTCACTTCTAACGCAAATGATCTACCAGAATTAAAAGAAAAAAAAAAAAAAAGAGTACATACATCCACTCACAATTAAATAAGCATAGACTAGGTAATTTAAGTAGCTTACGTGAACAGGATCCAAAATTTTGACTGCTGCTTTGCTGCCATTTTTCTTATTTAATACCTTGAAAACTTTTCCATATGTTCCTTTTCCAATAGTTTCAATTATTTCCCAGGTATCTGAAGGATCAGGAAAGCTATCAAATATTATTGTTTTCCCAGTCAGTGGAAGCATCTCAAATGATGGTTCCTAAGAAAAAGAAAATTCAGCGTTCACTCAAAAGTTAATAGCAACTGTCAATTGCTACAAATACTGGAAGTGTTTCTGCACGTAGTGTGCGTGCACTGAAAGCATCATGAACAAGAAATGCTGCACTTAATACAGGTACATGCTGTCAATAAAAAATAAAAGGAAATTAAAATAATAATTTGAACTAATTTCAGACTTGAGTTAATTCAGTAGAAGCTTGCCAGTGTCCTTCAATTAAACTATAATGTCACACATAATGTCACACTTTGTTAAAAACAAACAGTCAATTTTATAATCCTACTCTTACCATTTGAACTTTTACTTAGGTCTCACAAGGCCAAGCTGATCAATGTGGCACGAGTTTTCACAATATTATAAACTACTGACAACCATTCATAGTAATGGAAAACAAGTTTACTGATGTGCATTCATTAACAACTATTTTACATACAGTGAAGGAAACACCTTTTACAATGATGGAATTGTATCCATCACTGACCATGTTACACCTATGGCCTGGTCCATGACAGATGTAATTCACTTGTAAATCCCTTCATAGTGACTGAACTGTCTGGCACCTACAGTGGTAAAAACTAAGCACACCACCACCAGCACAGAAACAACTGCAAAGAGAAACCCCACCCTTACCACAGTTTAGAACAGACAAAATCTCAATAAAAATGTGTTTTAAAATTACATTCCTATATTTTAAATCGTAGAGCCAAGACTGAAAAAGAGAAGAGGCAAAGAAAAGGACAAGCTCAAGCCCTTACTAAGTAAGCAAGAAATAAAATAAATGAGCCAGCTGCTGAGTGCTTAAATTCTTCCTGTATGCAATTGCACTAAATAAGAAAGGTTGGAGATTAATTTATTTCTATAATACTTAATAAACACACTACAGTGCATTATCCTTGGACTTTTTTATGTCAACAACAAAAGTCTACAAACACAAAGCATTTTAAATTGTATTATTACACGTCAAAAAAATTATACAGGGGTATCATACAACTTTTTCAATAATACAGAATGGCTTTAATTTCAGTTTCATCCATGGCTTCCAGCATACTAGACATTCTTTTTTTATTAATCTGCTTATTCCTACAACCATGTATATCCCACAACAGATGGAGCATATATATCCACTACCTACAGTGGATATACCAGCTAGAAGCAAGTGCAATGGACTGCTAACAAACATACATTGTACCAGCTCCTTCAGTTATCTGATATGCTCACTAGCACATCACGTGTGTTCAGACAAATTTTCTACTGAATAATACAAGCTCACCTGGGAAACACAGGGCTGAGGATTCTTCTCATCATTTTGCTACTGGTCCAGCACCTTCTTCCAACACTCCCCCCAGGAATCATATAGGCCCAAATCCTCCAGGACTGCAGTCTCTTGTTGAGGCATTACCTTTCTCCCTTATTCCTAGTATTTACCTATGCCCTGGGAGCTTCACCACTTTCAGGCAAAGCCATCTCTTCCCCAGGAAATGAACACTAATGAGTTCCAACATTTTTCTGGAACTTTTTCTTTTGCCTATAAACTAGTGCGTAAATACAATTGTTCTGGGTTTTTAAAAATAATTTTATATATAGTTGTATTACATACAATTACACTATATAATCACATAAAAATAATAGGTAGTTAGTTCATAGCTGGGTTGACACAAACATTTGGGATTGAAGGGATTAGGGACTAAGATTCATAATCCCAAATGCTTGCCTTGAATCTCCAAACACTCCTTTGAGCCAAGGTCCACTCATGTGCTCAGAGGTGCAAGTAGAACATTCTAAAAAAAACCATGTACATCAAAACCTGTAGCTTCAAACAGCTTCCCAGGCTTCATTAACTTCCTATACGCTAACATAATGCAGATTAAATTAATTGATTCCCAGTATCAATGGCTTATTTTTCTATCAAGACTGGTACATCTAGAACTGTTAAAGGGCTGTGGAAACACAATCCTGGAGGTGCTCTGTGGGTACCAGAGAAGAGTGTTGGAGACACTGCCATAAGCCTGCATTTTCCTCTGTACTTCACACCAATTGCACATCATTCTAAGAAAAGTCACCATATACTGAAGAATAATACAATCAACAGCTGTCATACTTAGTTCAGTAATTTGAGTTTTATTCCAGAAAGAATTTTTCAGTCTAATCCTTTGTCTTTTGATTTACAGCTTCGTGATCATAACTTGAACAAGTTATATTGATCATCATATTTTCTCATTTCCACCATGCTTAAGAACAGACCCCTGCAGATAAAGTGTTTAGCTTCCACCTCTATTATTAAAATATATATTTAAAAGAATTATTTTATGTGTTCTGTTCTGGATGATGAATACTGTTTTATTACACATCAGTGAAGATGAGAAAGCTGATAATGACTTAACCTCATATTTCAGCAATAAATTGGACTGTCTCTGGAATACGTCTGGATGACCAAACAAAAGAGTAATTTATCATACCCCTCACCATTACAAATTTACTTTAAAAAACACAACTTGCAACTCAATCCAAACTTCTGAGCTCGGAATATACCCTTGAATCTCCCTAGGACTCCTTTACAATAGTTGTGGTATGCTCAATGTGACAGTTTGCTCAACTCCTGCTCAGATTTTGGCTCTCCTAGTTCCTACTAAAGCCTGATGCATGAGGGAGCAGCACCCTAGGGTCAAAGCAGGAGCACCAGGTAGGCAGGACAGGTGGCCAGAAAGCACTAAAGGGCTCTATGCACCATTACCACCTGCAAATCACCGCCTCCTGCAGCCCATATATTTTGTCTGGCAGTTTCCTCAGAAATAGCTGACTTCAGAAAATGGCAGAAAACCAGACAAAACTCCAGGCTGGAAAGCATACAATATCTTACCCAAACAGCTTTTGGATCAGGTCCAGCAGTAGCTGGACTGCTGTGGCTTTTCTGCTTCCCAGCATGATACAGGGAATGCCCACACCTTGACAGAGAAGGAAGGATGAGCACAATTAAGAGTTACATGTAAATTCTGAAACCCTATTACTGGAATGGTGAATAAGTTAATTCATGTGACAGACCAGCGTGGGTGAAAGGGGACTGAGCCCCTGTTTGTTTGTTGGGTTTCTTAATGAGCTCAAGAAATAAAGCTTATACTACAGCAGTAAATTTGAGAGATCCAAACAGACTGTAACAATTAAAGTGATTAAATTCAGGGTATTTGGGAGGGGAAAATAGTCTTGGAGTTTGAAGACAACAAGCCAATGTGGCTGGGTTTGTGGGGCTTTTTCCTCTAAGAGGGAGATCTGGTGCCAGTGATCTGTCTGTCACAGTTACAATAAACCGGCTGAGAATTCCTGAGCCAGCCCTACATAATTTTTCAGTACCTAGGTCACTTCAGACACACACACCTCATATGCAGCAGACTTTAAGTCACATACTAGAGATATCCAGTGATGCCCTGTTCAGCATCAATGCTGGCAAATCACTGCGTTCTCCATCGTTTTCAGTATCTAGCTAATTTGGAGGGGGAAAGGAAGGGGCAGCCTCATGATGATCATAGTATATCTCTTGTGGACTATTTGATTGCTGCAAAGGCAACTCAATGAAACACATTTATCACACCCCAAACTCAGGACACATACCAATTGAACTGCTGAGGGCTTTATGGTCAAGACCATAGGGCATTACAGACAATATGGTCAAGTGGAAATAATCAACAGGTTTTCTTCTGGTCGGTATGTTGCACACACAATAGAGCCTGAATTTCATGTAGAATATTACATATTAATACAGCATTTTTACTGCTGTTGCATACCTTCTAACTTCTTTCTAAACCTTCTGCCTCCCCAAGAGTTTTTGTGTGGACCTCTATCTCACTTGGATGAAAGCATATCCAGTTCTCTCCATAAAGAGCTAATAAAGCAAGGGAGGCATCTTGCCTCATGTCATGGATAAAGGATAATAATAATAATGGATAAAGGGAGCCTACATGATTAGAAAGCAGATACCTATTCATACAGGACTAAAATGAACCCAGCATTTATATTCCCATTAACATCTTGTCTTCTGCCTACCACAATCTTCTGGTCCTGAAAATTAGAACCAGGACCTCATTGATTCAGTTCAAAACACACCTACTGAGGTCTTCTTTGATCTTGTTTTATTTGCCCACATCAGTCTCCCCTTCTCATTGCAAACACTGTTTGTATTTAACCAGACAGCTCCCGAACATATCCTAGTAATTTGCCAGACATGGGAGCTGGATGTCAGGAGCCAGCAACACTACATTGCCTATTGGGTCTGTTACCTCTGTGGAGGTGACACTTATACTCCTTCAAATTCTCAAACTGAAACCTCTTGCCTAGCAGATGCCAGAAAAATAATAACCTTAAAATAAACAAAAGAAGAAAAAAAGAAAGGGAAGGAAAAGAAATTGCTGGCAATGTTCAGGTAGGGACTATTGAGGGTTGTTATATCAAAGAAAATAACACTTCTTGTCTCATTTTTTCACTACCTGATGCCTTTTTCTGATACCTAGCCTATAATCTCTCTGATCTCTCTCAACTTATCACAAGACACAGTGGAACCTAGAAATACTTAAGGCAGTAGCACAATAAAGTTCCACAACCCTTTTCCTCTTAATTCAAGAGTTCATGCCACACCAACAGTACTTAGTAAGAAAGCTAAAGGATGATGCATGGAATTTTTAAAGCAAGCCAAAACCATGAGGCTAGAGTATCCAACTCATTACACCAAAACCTAGTACTTTCTGGATACATGTAATCCATGTCCAAGTAATATGATTAACCATGAACATGGGTTGCAGCTCAGATCCTGAACTAGTATGAGTATAGATGTTATGGAGAACATTGTCTCATCCATCATTCAAGTTTTTGCTTCAGAAATTCCGATATCACCCTCACCTAATTCTGGGGGATATTTGGCCTCTGATTTTGATGATGAAATAACTTACATCTTCCCTGAAGTTTTTAAGGCCACGCTGAACAGTGCTCAGAGCAACCTGATCTAGTGGGAGTTGTCTCTGCCCATGGCAGGGGAGTTGGAACTAGATGATCTTAAAGGTCCCTTCCATCCCTGAAAATTTTATGATTCTATAATACCTAAATGTGAACTTCAGCCAAACCTAAGCTCATTGTGAGAACATTATCTAGTATGGCAATTAGTTTAAAAAAAGTGTTTAGAACAGAACTGTGCTTTTTACTTCATTTGTCAAAAGCTGAATACACTTAACGTTAGAATTTCCCTCTAAAACAACAAAAATAAAGAGTCTTGCATTTTTACTTAATTTTTGTCTGTCTTTGAGTGTATATTGCTTTGCTTGCTACTTTCAACTTTATACATCCCCCATATTTTCCCAGAATTGAACAACTAATGATGTGGTAGACGAAAAATAAAAATAACAAGTCTCTAACAGTCAGTCCACTTCTTTCACTGCTCTGCGCTTACACAAATAAGACACAAGAGCTGGAATTCACCAAACTTGACATACGTACAATACACCTACTGGAACCTCAGATAAGCAATACATCCCTTTTTAGTCAGTCAAAGAAATAAAACATTGATTTAGCTGACCAGGTTAGCATCTACCTTAGCATTAGAAGACTCACTATCCAGGATGCTGACTGTATCTTATCAATGTTTACAAATATCTATAGGGTGGGTGTCAAGAAGGAGGAGTCAGTCTCCTTTCAGTGGTGCCCTGTGACTTGACAAAGCACAACAGACACATACTGGAGCAGGAAGTCTCACCTTAACATGAGTGACAGAACACTGGAATAAGCTGCCCTCTAGATACTTTCAAGACCCATCTGGATGTGTTTTCGTGTGACCTGCCCTAGATGATCCTGCTTTGGCAAAGGGCTTGGACTTGATGCTCTCAATTTCCAATACCTTCCATTCCATAATTTCTATGGTTTTATGAATAATTGACTGATTATAGTGACTACATTTATTTCCATTGACTACAACAGGAACCCACTTATGCACTTCCTATGTAGACACATTAAGTGAAATTAATCGTAGCCTGCTGTATCTCGCCACCTGAAAACACGCAGGCAATTTGGACATTGATAGTGCACTAAAAAAGGCAAGAACCATGCAATGACATTGCTGAGCAAACTCTGAACCCAACAACTGAACCCTAATTTAATGTAAATGCAGAAATAAATGGCTACTTTAAAGCATCTGGAGGCAAGAAGTGGTGATAAATTTAACTTAATCTCAGATAATGTATGTCCTGGGCAAAACTCAAAGTATATACCTTAATCTTCGAAGAGAAAACAGAACCATTTTAAGGGCACTTTTCAGTGTTGATTCTCTGAAGGGCTGGGTAACTGCTTCCTCGGTTTCTAAAAAACACTTAAGTCTGCTGACTGCTATCCAGCAACAACTTTCCCAACAAAGAAAGACAGCTTTCAGAGAAACTTGATGCCTCTGGACTCCTTGACCTTTGTAGAACTTCTGCACACAGTAGAGCAACAGTGCTGTGTGGTTTTGGTAACTGATCTCCTTCTATTGATAAATGCATATTGGGTGTCCACACTGACATTTCATCTGCTGATTATTATTCAGTTGATCTTGATGTTTTGACTTGCTGCAGGCTGAACTGGCCAGCCCCACTCATGGGTGGTTCCAGCTCATCACTGTCTCAGTGTTCACAGAGGGCACTGCTGGAAGAGATCTACATCAGTGTTAAGTTCCACCTTGGTTTTCTTCCATTCCTCCCCATGCCGTGCAACAGTAGAAGTCCTACAGCATGCTGAGGTTTACAGTTCTCAGGAAACTTCATCCAAGGAGACTTTTTTTTAAGCAATAGGTTTAAGAATTACCAAGAGCTGTAAACCTACAATCTAATCTCATGCACAGGAACTGACCACTGGATGACAGTCCTTCAGAGTTCAAACATGACATCAGTGCAGGATCCCAATTTTTTGAAGCCAACCTTTAGTTATAGGAAAAGGGTGTGAAAAGAGCATGGAAAGAAAACACTGTATTTCATTTCTGTAATCAATTATAATAGCTCTGATATTTTGAAAACAAATGAGAGCTAAAGATTTTTGTGGCAATTGTCATTCACCAGAAAATATTTATATAGGGACATTACAATCATGAAAACAAGATTAATAACAGAAGGGAGAATGGTGTCGTTATCAAATTTTATTTGGACCTTGTGCTACCAAAAGTAATGAACTGACATTACCAGTCCATGAACTGAATTGTATCCATCTCATTTAGTGGCTCCCAGAAGAGAGGCATTTCAAGCGATGAGAATAATTTTTCAATGACTATACACTAGATCAATATATTAGAAAAGAACTTAGCTTTCAAAGCTAAAGCTTTGCTTAATTTTCCTATTTTAACACAGTAAAACTTTATAAGGCCATAAAATCAATATGGTGGGATCCCACTCACAATTTCCCAGTATTTCTAACAGCAATGAAGTGGCAACTCAAAACTCGTTTAGCAGCTGTATCAACAAGCTTTGGCAGGGCTTGAAATTAAGGTGATATAGTAATTTGATAGCAAGATAAGGCATTCCAGAAGCCAAGCCAATTTGCTAGCACTTAACACTAGTAGGCAAGAAGCTCCAGGTGGGAGTGTGCACCGGGGCGCTGTGGGCATGGTAAGATTTCACGCGTGTCTTTCCGAGGTTCATGGTCGCACTCCAGGCCCGAGTGTGTCAGCTCTGCTGTGCCAGGGCCAGCCTCAGCGCCCTGAACGGCTTCACCAGAAGCACAAAGCCGTCCAGACACCTCTCATGAAGCCCCTACATGCTTTCGTTACGCAAAAACTCAAAAAAACCCAAAACCAAACAAACAAAACAACAAGAAACGAGAAGGGTTCACCCAGGACCGTGAACGACAGAGCATAGGGGACAGTGCCAGCCGGCTCGCCCAGACACCCGCCGGGGCCGCCATCTCCCCGGGCCCGAGCAGCCCCGCTCCCAGGCTGCGCACTGCAGCCACGCCTGCCCGCCCCGCAGCTGCCAGCAGTGCCCGTCCCCGCACTGCAGCCACCGCCGGCGGCGGGATGTACCCTCACGGCCCCTCCAGACTGCCGCACTACCCCCCGTCCGCCATGTCGGGTGGGAGGGAAGGAGAGGTCTGTGCCGCCCACCTCTACCCCCGAAGACCCGGGGTGGGAAGAGGCTCCCTGCGCAGCGGTTTTAAGCTGCGACGGCTGAGCAGCTCCTTTAGGCACCGTCCCCTGGACCCCTCCCTTCCTGCGCTTCCCACCACCCCCGGGCCGGGCATTACCCGTAGTGAAACCTCCGCTCCCCACAGAGCCGGCCCCGCCGAGGGGGCTGGGGCCACGCCACCTCCGGCGACCGTGCCTCGGATTCGCCTTCTTCCTCCGGACGGCCCCGGCCGCAGTCCCGCCTCGGGTCAGCGGCGGATGAGCGGTTTGCCCCGCTAATCTTCCGCAAGCGACGGCAAAGCCGAGCGGGCTCGGCCCGCCCCGGGCAGGGCGCGGCGGGGGGCGCCGGGGCAGCCCGGTCTGTCCTCCCCTCCTGGCGGGAAAACCGGCGGCTGCGGAGCATGCGGCCGAGCCGTCCCGGCCCCAATGGGCCAGATTCCCCGGGACCGCGAACCGACCCCGTACCGAGCCAGGTCACGGCCTCCGGGCCGCATCCACGCCACGGGGGATTGCCGCACACTGGGCTGCCATGGAGCATCCACAGGGAGGCTGCAGAGTCGATATCGGGGAGATGCGAATCGTGGCCCTAAGGCTGCCCGTGACCAAGATGCCCTGTGTGGAGTTAATGGACTTACCTGGTCTGCTAAAAATAATACAGATCTGGTGCGTGCACAGAGCTCACGTTATTACCCATGATAGAGGTCACTACACAGTGACAGCACAACATGAGTATAATGCATGATAACAGGGTGAGGTTGCAAGGCAAATTACTCAACAGTTGGGAGAAGGTTGGATTTTACCAGTAGAGATCCAATGCAATACACAAGCCAATCTTAATTATGTTTCTTAGGTTTTTTTTGAAGGAACCTTGCCACATCCACGGCAAAGAAGCAACAAAGCTTCGTCAGCACCAGGGAAGGTGGTGAGGCATGGGAGACTTAGGCTGTCACGCGGAGTTAGTCTCCTTACATTTTTCAATAATATTTGAAACTTTTGTTTTCAGATAGATCTGACAATGAGTTACTTCAATTATTCAAATGAGTTACTGACAATTTGTTACTTTTCTTAAATAACAAAAAGCAGAGAACAGGTAATTCGTGGATGCTATGTCCATACGAATATATCAGTGATGGGAAAGGCTGCGTATCTCATCCCAGACCACAAAGAAACCACATGGAGAAGAAGCCTTATAAAATTCCTTACTGTGGAAAAATCATCAGTGGAAACATATATTCTTAAACCCCAAAGCTAAAGAGCCACAAGCCAGGTATTTGTAAGGACAAGATGCCTCTCTAGTTGCCTTCATCAAAGAACTACTTTACTGCATAAAATTTGTAAACATTTAAAAGATGGAAACATTTGTAAACTGTGCAGCATTATGTACACAAGAACTTAGGAGGGAAATTTTAAGATGACATATAGTCTTTATTAACTTTCATTGCTAGCTGCTCTGTCCCTTCATAACCTTTCCCCATTCCCTGGTTGAGACCCTGTAAGAAAATGAAATGAGCTTGCTATTTTTATAATTGTGTTTTATTAACTGAGGTTTGAAGCACTAATAGAATGGGGTCTCAGTGGTAAAAACACACGTCTTTTAGGCTTGAATTACTACATGAGTGGTATTTGTGAAAGCTTCCCCCTCCCTGAGCAAAAGTCTCGCTGATTTTAGTTGTGCTTATGCATAGCTGGTACCCATTGCCTTGAGGTTATTTCTGGCTGGATGGCAGGTCACATGCAGAAGCATGATAGTCTGATCCTCCGATCATGCAGAAGATTGACCAGAGTACACAAAAAAAGATGAAAATCCTCTTGGTGGAAGCCCAGTTAGAAGAAGTGGGGATTTGCACCACTCCTTTCAGACAGCTCTGACATGCATTTGAGGCCTGTAGTAAGGAGCTGAGGAGTGCTTAGACACAGCCATAGGAGCCAGAAAAGAGAATAACTTCAGGTACTGGTTCATATGTCCCATTCCACTCCTGACAGTGCTGTCTGAAAACAAATCCACAGCAGCCCACCTTGTCAGCTTCTTGGTATCTGTACTGAGGTATATTTGGTATCCCTGAGGTTAGAAGACCTGAAATTGCCTGTGAGCACTCCCTCTTCTGTAAAAGGGACCTCAAAGGCAAAAATCTATGATAGGACTCAGCTCAGTCCACTTGGGGTGAACTGTTGTACACACTTTGGTCTTCTGCATTAATTAACTATTCAGGTGACCTGATCTGTGAAACTCCCCAAAACTGTATCTGTTTCATTTAGATGAATCTGAATGATGTGTGAGTCACGACAGCCTGTTGCTGCAGAGAAGATCCTAGTTTAAACCAGTAAAAGTCACAACCAACCTCTGTGGCCTAGAAAGGTTCAAACAAACTGTTCAAACAAACAGGGAATTTGAGCACTTAGTGAATGACAGTCTACATGTCAATAGTCACTGACTGTGCTGGAAAACTTAGGCATCTCCAGCTATACCTGGTATGAGGTTAAGATGTCCATAATGGCACAGGACCGTATCTACACTATCTTCTTATTAGATTGCAATTTTATTGGTTTCATATTCTCTTCTTGTTTTTCAACATACTTTTAAAACTCCATTAGAAATGTTGTGGGTGTACACACACTTAACTATTTTAACTTATGTAAGAAATGTGAAAGCAGTGTGAAATGACACCCTTTCATCTTCAACATTAGATCACACTAGACAATTAGGCAATTGCTTAGAGGGTAAGTCTTATTCTTCATTGTAATATAATGGACCAGAAGCATACATAAGTAGAATAGACTCTTTTACTTCAGAACTGATCAACTAGACTTTAGATTCCTAGAAGCTTCTAATGACTAAAAGAAAAAAGATGCTCCTGTGATTAAGGCACCACATTAAAACTATAGTTTATTTAATACATTATTTCCTGTATTGTGAAATTGTCCTTACTACATTGAAATAAAGTTAGGATCCTGCTGTGCTGGACACTGTGGACTCCTCTAGAAAAGGGGGTCCTTTTGCTGTTGGGCAGAGCTCAGCCATGGAGGGCTGAGGAGGGAGCATGTGGGACCTAAATCACATGCTCCCTGCTTTCATCTATTGACTTTTCTTTGCAATTGAGCTTTTAATACTATTCTATCCATGACAAGGTCTTTTGGTGGCTAATTATGTACATATGCAAATAACAAGTGATGCACAAAAATATCAACAGATACAGAAATGACAAGAAAATAAACAAGCATGTTTAACTAGCAGAAGAGAGACCACCACTATAAGAATTAAAGAACTTACCTCTCTGGGGAACTGCTTTTTGACCTCTCTGGCTGCTTAACTGAGCACAGCCTGGAGCAAATATGAGGAACTCCTCCCCTTTTGGTGTTTGTTACAGAGAAACAATACTTCCTGAGACACCTGAGTAAATATCCTCTAGGAAAACCACCATATAGTTTGTCCACAGCTAGCTTATTATTCCTTTGATCATAAATACCATCCACCATAATGAATTACCAAGCATATCTGAAAGCATGGGGTATTTATCGAATACATAGATTTCCCTGAAGCAACCCCAAGTTTTGCCAGATATTTTCTTAGTTGATCAAAAGAGCTCTGTAACCCCTTTTGAATGTCTTAGATGTGTGATCCTTGTAATCACATTTAAGGGGTTGGTTAGCTCAGGAGATTGTTAATAGGATACGAAACCTTTCACATCCAGCACAGATCACTGCAGATGAAAAGTTGTGACAATTTAACAGCTTTCGTGTCTTGTGACATAACCCAGTTCCTGAAGAGAAAAGGTTTCTATTACTTTAAATTTACAGAATGTGGGTTTTAGGGTTTTTGAGGTGAGCATGTAACAAACATAGACATTTGACAAACAGGAAAATAATTAAAGAGCTCCGTGGTAATTGATGAATCCAATTAAAACTGCAATCAAAAGAATTTTCACAATTCCAACTCCAAAATTATCTCCACAGTCTCAACAAGCCCATAAGTTCAGGTGAGAGTTATAGTAATCAAAACCAGGAATTGCTTGGAAGTAGAAGTCATTTAGAAAACTGACAGTTCTTCACTAAAATTTCATTGTATCAGTCCCTGTCATTATACCCAGGAACTGTGCAGCTAGCACAGAAATATTGCCTTTGAATGGTGATAGCCTAACTCACACTTACTGATTTATATCCAGTAGGGAAAAAAATACAAGCAAATATATACAAGGCATTGTGTTGAAATTTCACAGCTGTTTCTACTTTGCAGGGTTTTAGGTAGCAAAGATTCAAGGTTTTGCAGGTATTGTTTTCTATCTGTCTTAAGTCAGAGCTAACTGTAACTAATGTTTCAAACTCAATTTAAAAATGTTCTCAATTTTTTAATAAAATATAATGAAAAAATGTATTGAAAATTTGGAATACAAAACCTTCCACAATTCTAGAAAAAATCACAGGAGAGAAGGGCAGGGGTCAAGTGATAACTCCAGAGAAGATTTATTCTACAAAATGGCTTCTAGTATCAGCAGTTACTTAAAGAATACACTTATCCCTTCTTTGGAAAGCACTGATGACCAAAATAACCTTAGAGGATTTTGCTTACGTGCAGTGTTGTGAACTAGTAAGAGGGCAGCAGGACATCTGAGCTTTGCTGCTTTCTGCATACCTGGGTATATTGTGAAATTCCAGTCATGAAAACATGCAGGTGAAGATTTGGGTTGTAGTACTGCCATTTCCAAGTGTGCACAACAGACCCCTTAGAGTCATGAAACTGGCTTGAAAACTGTAGGATTAAAAAACTAAGCTAAGCAATAAACATCAGTCGTGTGGGTTATGACCTAAAAGTCATGGTAATCAGGAGTCAGAGATTAAGAAAAATACCCATTAAACAAATATCACCAAATACATTAAATACATTAAACAAATATCACTGAATACAAAAGTACTTTGCTGTATAAATAGGACTGTGGACTAATGAAATGTAAGCATCATGGATGTATTGATAATTCAAGCAGTTAAATTGATGTTTGGTTTATACATCTAATTATCATCTGTGCTGTTCTGGTGTGTAATTACAGGAGCATTTAAAAGACCTTTAACTGGAAAAAACACAACCAGCAGAATCTTTCTATAAGATTATTTATACTGTTTTTTTCCCACCTAAAACCCAAAAGCTGTTCAGTTTAGAGGCTCCTACATAATGTCCCTGTTCAGCATGTAGCATCCAGTCTCTTGAGTCCATTGCATTCCAGGTGCTGCCATTTAACCATGTTTATTAATGAGGCAAATAGAGGTCTTTTCAAATCACGTGATAAAAGAAGGCTCAGCATTGAGCAACCATGTCTTTTCCTCTGCCTCTGAAGGGGTCACAGTGCACAAATGGACGTCTCAGCCAAGAATGATGGATGGCATTTGGTATGAGTGAAAACAAGAAGGAATCAGTGTTGTTCAGTAGCCAGAGCACGTACATTTTTTTGCAGAAGGTTGCACATGGAATTGGCCTGACAAGTAGGTTTCCATATCACTTGTGTGCTTTTCTTCTACGTGACATGACTTTTTCTATCAGCCTTTGCTAGTGACAGAAGATTCTCCATGTTCACAGTTTCCACAAACACCCATCACAATTTCTAGAAGTTAAATTTCAGGTACTAAGAACATTGATGTTTACATAAGACCAATTCCTCTCAATACTGAATCAGCTCCAGTAGCCTTCACAAAAGTCATCAGCTCCCTAATCTGTGGATTAACTGGATGTAGAGGTTACCATTTGGAAAAATTAAGCTTCTAATCCTTGTAATATGTAAGGAACTGTAGAATTTTATCTAAATATTCAGGAACATGATGGAAAAGAACAGTAACCTAAGAAATTTAATGAATTTTATTTTGCTATGCCTTCCTTTTCGTCCCATATATTTTAAAACCAATATCCCTGATTTTGAGGGGATGGGACCTGTGAGGTTTGCAAATTTGAGGCTGGAAGTACTCAAATTACTCTTCTTGGACAATTTCAAGTTTGGAATATTGCATAATATGCAGAACACTTCCAATGGCTATAAACAGAATATCTCAACAATTCTTCTGTTAAATTTTTTCCTACTCTACAGTGGTTTACACATAACAAGAACTTGCTGTCAGACTAGATCTTCCTCCCCTTGGAGCCAGAGGCAGCAAGAACATTGCCAGGCTTCACACACTTCACAAATCCACACTTCATTAATACCAAAGAGTTGCAAAATCACAACAAATAAATAAACCCTAGAAAATTCTTTTTTTCTTTCAGGCACAGTAAGAAAGAGACAAGTTTGTATCACACTAGCCCCAAATAAAGAATGACAGGGTAATCTGAGCATAACCAGAAAAGTTTGTTTTGAATTCTTTCTCTATTATTTTGCTGGTACTATTATGAATTCCTCAACCTCCTAATCCAGAGTCACACCACAAATTAGTCTTGTAAACAGTTCCTATTTGTGAACCTGTCATTAATCTCTGAAGATGTTCCAAAGATAGCCCTTGGAGGATTTGGATTTGTCTTCTTGTTCTTTCTAATCCAGTTAGGGAGTATAGCAAACAGTGACACAAACAGGATTACATTTTGAAGGGGCCCATGCCTGGTTATGTGAGCAACACACAGAGATGCTCAGCTCCAGTTTCCTGCTCTGCAGTTTGCTCCCTGACTGCTCCTCCTCGTTCTTTCTGGTTGACTGTAAACACAATAAAAAAAAAATACATGTTTTGGGTATATTACTGATTTAATAGCAAGGAGACAAAAAGCAGAAGGAGGGAATCTGTGTGACATTGTGGTTTTTAGCCTCTTCTCTGTCTTTATTACCATATTCGTGTCCAAGTACTCTACCAGTTAGCAATATCTACCATTCCCAACACTACATTCTTCAGAATGATGGGGACAGCCTCGTCATCTCAGCTGCCAGCTGGAACAAAGGAAATGTCTCTCTACTCCTGCAAAGTACTCCCAGCATTTCTACAGTCATGGTTCCTTTAGAGCCAAATTATGACTAGGACTTTCCAGGTAACAAGCACTCTTTGAAATAAAACCACTCATTTTTAAACACTGAGGGTAAATTATCACTGAAGTGAAGTATGAAAGGCACCAGTAAATTATCCATTTCAGAATACCTTCAAATCAAGGCAAATAATTTAAAACAACGAGAAGCTGTTAAAACATTGAGAATCGTGTGTTCCTTGAAGTATTAATTGCATATTTATTATGGTAGTGGGTGTGCTAAATTGTCTCAGTCACTCTGTCTTTGACTAACTCTCTCCATTATTTGCAAGTCCTCCAATTTCTCCCATCGTCTGCAATATTTATTGGAAAATATCTTTTCTTTTAAGCTATTTTCAGGGAAAAAATTCTTTATGACTAAGAGTGATTGATACAGACTTCTGTTAGAAGTGTGCCTTGTTCAGGATGGTTTTTCATTTCAAATTCGATTTTGAGACCTACAAGTAGCCAGTTTTTTATCTATCTAATGCTGATGGACTGAATTTGTGGATTCTGAGGACTAATATAAGTTATCTACAATGAATGACTTTGGTATTTCATGTAAGCTGCTATAGTTAGCAAGAGTCCACATTTAAAAAGGTGCCTGATAATATACTCTCTCAAAACCACTCATAAGGCAAGCAAGATAAAATACCCTCCCCTCCATGCTTTTCCAGCTAGGGTCCCAGTTGTCAAATTCATCCTATCTGTGCTACACTATGGTTGGAATTATTAAAGAAACCCCAACAAAATAAACGTCACAGAATGCATTTCATAAGTTTATATATAATTCCTAGTACTGGTTTTGTTGCTCATGTAGACTTATGCCTCAAATGGTATCTGACATGGTTCAATATTATCTATAAGTCACCTCAGCATGCCAATGTAAATTGTCTGGAATAAAGAAAATTAATGAATAAGCTCTGAAGGCTTCAGTAAACAAGATTTAAATTAAATCAAAAAGCCAACATTCAAAACCCCAAAGCCCACAATCAGAATGAACTTTTTTTTCGACATTACTTTATGAAGATAGCAAAGAAGACTATACACTGTTTGTTTAAAAATATACCTTTGCAAAGCTAAGGTAAACTTCTCTGGCTGCTCTTTAAACATCTAAGTTGCAATTAGTGTAATGGTCCAGCAGTTACTGTCTTTAGCTGCTCTTCAGTACCAGAATTAGATTTTTTGTTTGCTTCTTAAAATTGCCTTTTGAAAAGGATTGCTAACCAAAACTGACATAATGTACAAGTTTCCAGTCCTGGATATGAAAACGTTCTTTATGAAGGTTTGAGTGGCATAACCTTTGCACCTCAGCAGCCTTTGCAGCTGCCAATACTGAACTGTCTGAAGAATGGATCATGCAAAGTGAAATTTAATTTTAGTCCACCCTAAATTATAAGCATTCTGTAGGTGGCAGGTGTTCTCTTACAGAGTCCTGTGAACTGGACTTTGTGCTCTGGGGTGAAAGTTCAGAGTCTAAAGGGGTAAGAGATTAGGGGTGGAAATGTGTTGCTGGAACTAGAGGTACCCAATTCTCCAAAGCTAGGCACTAGGAACAGCTTTTCCTAAAGTGTGATCTGGCCTTGCTTCTGCCTGCACAGCCTGTCCTAATGATCATTCTTGACTTTGCAACCATAGTAAATTTCTCTTCATCTAAGCAACTTGTACTATATGTAATAACTTATAATAACTAATGCTGTTTCCACCTCCCTCACCTATCCTTACACAGCTGTGAACCCACAAGCACAGTGTTTAGAAAGACCAGACAAATTCCCCTTTCAGATGTCAGGCCAGTCATGCATTAAGAATTAGGGTGAGGTATTTTAGATGGGGTAGACTTATCCCATTCCCAGGACCTACAGTGCTTCCTGTACCTCCCTTTGATGAAGCTGAAGTCACTCACTGCTGGAGACCCGGTGATGGACTGGGTAGCCCAGAGGTTTGGTTCACAACTGTGGCAATCTGGTGTTCCCACTGCAGCCATGTGGCCTCAGGATCAGGGTGCTTTCCCACCCTGTTGTTGCCTTCCACAATCTCCTGTGGAGAATATCCTCAGCACTAGCCCAGACAGCTTCTTTTTTCCCTTTTTGCTGGAACACCCTGGTTAAGCATTGCTTTCACACACACTTGAGTCAACAGTGCAATTTTTGATTGTTTTGCTAAGCCATGCAGAGGTCAGGGCTGCTGCTGCTATCCTGCATGTGCTGCCATCCTCAATCAGCTTGTCTAGTACAGAAGGGGTTGTTTTTCCTGCAGATGGGTTTGTGTCCTGAGGTTCCAGCTTTGATTGTGGCAACTGCCTTACTTAGCAGGCACGGCAGGACGCAGAGGGAGAGAAAAATCAGAGCAGCAGGGGGAGGCGAGAGCTGCCCGCAAAGACACAGAGGAGAGCGGGGCCACCCACTGCCGCCCCTGCCTGCATCTGACAATTGAGCTCGGATTTCTGCCTCCAGTTCCGCTTGAATCCAAAGAAAGAAGCTCTGTGCACCCAAGCAGAAAATTGCCTACAAACTTACCACAAATACAAACAATTTTTTTTTTTTCCAAAGAGATTGCAGCTTGGGAGAGATTCAAAATCTTACCCTGACTGCTCCTGACTGCTCAGTTTGTAAGTGCTCAAAGGGCAGCGAGCCTGGTTCTCTGCTACTCGGTCCTGTGTCTGTCTTGGGAGGGAACTCCCGTATTAGTTACATGAAAGGTACCTCAGCTGGCTTAATGTTCAGAACATTACTGCATGCAAGTAACAAACAGCTAATTGCTGTATT
Organism: Calypte anna; assembly: GCF_003957555.1. Lineage (NCBI taxonomy): Eukaryota > Metazoa > Chordata > Aves > Apodiformes > Trochilidae > Calypte > Calypte anna. Next base: position 17,506,172 of record NC_044245.1, read on the forward strand.
TGAATGAGACAGTTTGATCTAGCACTATTTTCTAGTTGGGAGACAATGCGAATTTCTGATTATCAGATGCATCTACTGGGAGTACATTTGTAACCCTCACCTCATTCAAGGTAACAGTAAAACTTGTGTTGGTTGGGAACAGGCTAGGGGCAATTTTAAAATTGCAAGATTTTAAAATGAAGTTGTTATTTCCTTTACTGCCTGTTTAGATAGATGACAACAATAAGGAGCAAGACTTTACGTTTTTCTGGCACCTTTTATTCCCAGGATTTCTCAATATGCCACAGTCTACACACATCATCATCATCCTACTGCCAAATGTGTTGCAGCAGGCAGCAGAGATCTTCATCCTTACAGATAGCAGGAAAGATTTTTAATTTTGAAATTTGATGCAGAATATCCGCTGCACAGAAAGAGACTGGGCACCTCACATGGCTGTCTCAGAAACAGCAAGGTGCAGGATATGATGTGTTTTGCACCTGTTATGCAACTGAGAACAATTTGCCAATTAATTCAGGTAGTGTTAGAGAGAAGCGACAACATGTCTTGGATTTCCTGCTCTTAATTTATTGAACAGCTAGGCCCTTGGGACCATCAGCCTCTAGGAGGTCTACAGTTTCTGCTATAATAGAAAAATACTGTCTTTCAAAATTACAAAGTATTGTTAACTGACGCAGGCCTTGCATAAAGAGCATCTTTGATGGACTATTCAAATGAATATTCTACCTTACTTTTAAACTGTACTTCCCAATGGGCAAAATGATAAACAATAAGGTACATGGGTTACTAGTTACTCATTTCTTACTCTTTTGCTTCTCTACAGAAGATTTGACCGATCATGAGAAAACAAGATAGGGAACAACATTCGCACCACTTTCTGCTGGCACATACGTGACGGGACACTTTCATTTCCTAGGCACTTCTTACATGGGACTATGTCCTAGTTTCAACCCAAAGTGACTTAGGCTCTAAACCACTGCTGAAGGAATATAAATAGGGAGGACTCCAATTACTTTGTATGTTTACTTAGGAAATAACTGAGAAAGCAACTAATAAAAGACTAACTCACTAATTAGTTTCTTTCTCCCTGCAGCTTCATTAGTACAAATTGGAAGAACAGGTAATACAATAGAAAGTGTTTCAGCTTGACAGCAAATTGCCAGAATCTTCTCACTTTCAAACTAATAAATAAATCAAATGTTCCTTATTCATGAAGATGGCAGTACCATCTTACAATGCTTGCTCTGATGCCAGGTGTAGTTTAACTGAGACAAGGGGGTTTGGGGTTTTTTTTCACTTAGAAGAAAGAGGGCTTGCTGAGGTACTGACTGCTGTAAAAGTGATAACACTTTTCTGCAAAGGGCATTAAAAAAGGAATCAATGCTGAGTTTATATTCTTCAAAGAACTGTTTTCTTTTAACAAAATCTAGCTTATACCATAGTTATAGAGCCTGTCAGTTGGAAGGTCTGCACCTAAGCTTGGATGATTATGTGTCTCCTGATCTGTAGTCTTGTGCAGGTATGCTAAGATGGCTTTAGGAAGCAACTTGTGGAGATATGATGATGTCCTTTCTCTTCTTAGTAGATGCATTATCTGTCTTGTTCTCTTTTCAAAATAAGCAGTTCTGTCTTCACTAGTTTAGGGACCTATCCACAGTCTATGAAATTGTTCCACAAAGTGCTGAGGTTCAATCTCAATTTTATCATGAGATTCAGGACTGAAAGCTTCAAATCATACTGCAGCTATGCTGCCTGATTTCTAGTGGAAGTAGTCATGCTTTCATCCATGGAGAGGAGGGTATCCTCTGAGGTATGCAATTTATCCTACAGAAACTGAGAACTAAGCAAAACCTGTTTAGTTTGCAAAGATTATGGTGTGGCAATCTGAAAACCTTCAGTGTGGAAGCACCTGGTGGTGAAGCCCCCCAACGCAGACTGTAGTGCTTGGAGTAGGAGACACAATAACAAATTAGAATTATATCTGAGACCTCCAGCCTTCAAACATCTTTTAGGAAGTCAGTGTGATTCATGTGGCTTCCAGGCAAACCACATCATCAGTAGCTTTTTTAAAATTCAGGCTCAAAAAATTTGTTCCATCTTCTGTCAGCCTTCTCTGAGTCTCCTTCAGATTTGTCACCCTGGTGATACTCTCAAGTTTGTTGCAATCCAGGTTGGTTGCTTTAGATTTCCTCACCATCACCTCACAGGCTGCTAACAGAATCAGGGCCTGTGCTTTTGTTCTCCAGATAGTTCAAAATACTTTTTCTTCTCATGTATCATATCTTCTTCAGTGCCTAAATCCAACTATATAAATTGGGATGATCAGTGACTGATTTTAGTTTATAACTTTGCCTCCACAACTTACCTTGAGCAGCTTCTTATTTAATAAGAGAAACAAGGAAATTGTATTAGGTGGCAGAAACTTTTGTCCAGTGACTACACTGAGAAGCTTTTTCTTTCTTGCTGTCTCTTTGTGTTCTGTGAAATTTTTCTTAAAGGAGAAAGTGTCACTGAAGTGTTGATGAAACTTTTTTGTTTACTATTTTCTCCCTATTTACTATTATTTGCTCATCATTTTAGAGAGCTTTCCTCAATGTCAAGACAGATTCACTCTCTGTTCTTCAAGAGGGTGACTTGCAATGAATGCAACACATTACACTGAGTCCACAACCCCATTTTTATTCATTTCACATAGGTCTGTACATTGTACAGGTGCCTCCAGAGCAGAATTGCTGTTGAGTGACCTGGCTCAGAGCTGGCAACAGATTTTTGCAAGTAGCTTCTCTTACTGCTAATGGGAATGTGACAAATTAATCTCTCATGTACAGATGAGAGAACAAATCCATTCAGGTTCAGAATAAAAGCACTGTCAATATCTGGTGGCCTACAGAAACCTGAACCATGTAACAAGAACCACCAGGAATAGAATAACACTTTTGGCTTTTCAGTACTATGCAGTCTAAAATCAGCATAGGTACAAAGACAAAGTAATATGTGCCTACACTCTTCCTTCCACCTCTACTGGGATTTTTCTGTGTTGTGTCATATTGGTAAGTTGCAACAGCACAATTTCATCTAAGAAACCCAGGGAATGAGTAACATAAATATTTAGTGTGAAATCCTCAATTTAAGGGCAAAACTGAAAATAAGTTAATATTTAAAAATCTAAAAGAAACAAAAGGGAAAAAAGCATGGATTACATTTACTTTGGTAAAACAAATAGATTTTATAATAATTTGTTTACTCTTTCTTCAAAGCATAAGCAGATATTCCTATCATAAACTCATGCATGCTTATTTGTAATACACAGCAAGTTGCTTTTCAGCCATTTTCTGTGTTTATAGTGTCATCTCATAGGTTCTTCCCAATGGATATGATTTGTTTACAGTTGCAGCTTTTCAGTCCCAATAAGGCAAAGGTGCTTCAGTGTTACAATGAAATCCTGAACATTTTCTGCTTTCTGGGAACCATTCCTACCAGCACGTCTTTCAGACTTCTTGCTCCACTGCTTTAAAAGTGGAAACACTAAAAGGGAACATCACAGGGACAATTGTGGGAAAGATTTAAATTTACTAACCAGTTAGTACAGAACACATAGGCATCTAAAACAGGAAAAAGACCATAAAAACATTTATTGGCAGACATCTGAACATGCTTCAAAGATAGACGAGTTTTTGGGTCATGGTTGTTAAATGTTTCATATCTGCCCTTAAGATGCAAAAGTTTTATTGTCCTGTTCTGCCACTTGCACATCCATGAGGAAATAACCATATTTTGGGAGTGCATCTGGAGCACAATGGGAGCCAACCCAAACCTTCACGAGATGTGGCACATGAAGTGGTGTTCACTGCTTCAGGAAGGCCATCTTCTCCTGGATGTATCTGCCCAGCAAAGGAGAGCAGGGTGTCCTGCCAGGAGTGTCCCTGGCAATGCCTTGCTGGGTTTGGGTGGGATGTGGAGCTGAACAGGCTCCCAGAGGGGCCAGATTGGCTGAGGACACTGCAGGGACCAGCTGCTCCTCAGGTTTCTCCCTAGCAGTACAGTGTCAGTGCTTATAAGACATTCCAGAGGCAGCCTTATTAACTGAAGAGCAGGACTTGGGAATGCCCCTGGAGGGCCCTATTGGGATCACTCTGTCAGGGCAGCCTCCCTTGAGACGTGGGTGGTCTCCCATTGGACACACAATCTTGCCCGATGGACATACTGGCAGCACTTCTCATTTGAAATGGGAAGGTAGTCAACTCAGTTAATTATACTGCATACAATTAAATGCCAAAAATAGTGCTGATGCAAGAACATTTGCTAAAGATACCAAAAACAACTTATGGTGCTTTAACCTAGCACCAAAAAACAAAACAAAACAAACTCCAAAAGACACCAGGTAAGAAAAAACCTTCTGTGGTGCACTGAAGCAGAAGTCCCCCCTGTGAAAATCAGTGGGTGCCTTGGAGGTCTGCTTTGATGCTTGTGGGGTGTTGATTCATGAAGCTTGTCTGAAGAGTTCTGAACTGCTGTCTGAACTAAGAATGATTCCAGTGGTGGTGAGGCTTAGAGTGGCTCCTCAGTGTTGGAGGACCTGCAGCCTGCAGATGTCTTGGAGGTCTTTCAAAATGTTGAGGATCACAGACAGCAAAATCAAGGCATTTCTTGGGGAAATGAAAATAGAGATAGTGCAGAAAGGAAAGCCTGGCCAACCACACTTGAAGAAGCTTTTCAGGCACTCAAAATAAGCCATCAATAATCCATTTCTTGTCACTGCTAAAGCTGCACAAAATTTATTTCTGTTTAAACATTTTTACAAACAAATCCCAAGAAATTCAGGATGGCCCTATTGAAGGAACTATAAACACCTGTGAATTTTTAAAAAAAAATAGTTTCAAAATTAGAGTTCATCTGTCATCTTACCTACATCCAGTTCTTTTGCTATAGTTTAGAAGCCATTAAAAAATATTTTTCTTGTGATTTATACAGAACTTTTCATTTTACTCCAGTTTGATTTCCCCAATTTATCTTCTGTCTGGCAATTCAAGCAGCATTCATCATGTATTTCTGTTTGCTTGACCTTTATTTTTCTCCTTCTGGCAAGGTAAAATCTCAGAGTTCTGGGAGTTTTGTGGTTTACCATGACCCTGCTGTGCTCTCCCATACTACAGCCAAGAGCAGGGCAGCTGCTAAACTCATGGGCCACCTTCTTGGTTTGAAAGATCCAAACTGGGATTCATGAATTTTATCTACATAGAGCTATCTATGAACTGCCTCCTCTCTTGCTGGAGACAAAATGATATCCCACAGTGAGTTTTTTCACTGTAGAATGACTGGTCCTGCACATTAATTCAGGGAATAGCAGCTAGCTAGATGGTGCAGGTAAGTGATTCATCTGTCACTCAGGCTTAGAGCTCAGTAATCTTTCTTCCACTTTAATCTATGTCCTGCAGGTCTAGATCATAAGCACAACCTAGGTAAGAAACTTCACTTTCTCACTTTTGCCTTGGACCTACAGTCTGTCAGAATGAGCTGGTAGTATCATTTCTTTCAAACTGCAGAAAGAGGAAGAGAACTTTGCAATCTTCTCAGTTAGATCTATTTTGTTGCATTAGCCTTGGGCTTAATCTTGCATGTGAGACCAACCTCCCAACTTATCCTGCTGCTCCAGTTTTTGGACTCCATCTTGAGTATGAAATGAGCCAGGTAAGTCAAGAAACAGCAAAGCATAGGAAGATGCACTTGGCTGAAGCTCAGCTCCTGGCATGACAAATGCCATGGCCATAACCATCTTCAGTGTCCTGTGAAGAACTCCAGTCAACACTAGACTAAAAGGAAATAAAAACTTATTCATTTAAACCCACCAAAATTAAAGTAATGGTGATATCCTGGGTGAAAAATGTTGCATTTGGGAATCCCCAGAGCAGTGCAGCATTGGACCCAGACAACCCAGAAGAGTCTGGAAGATTCATGGTGTTTGTCTCACCAGGTAAGAAATGTAGCTGCTGGAGGTTGAGATATCCATGAATGAAATATAGAGGAAATTCAGAAGGTAAAGTGTATAAGAACTGTCCAAGCATACCTACATTTCTGGTTGAATTACCAGAAACTTCTGAGATGAGAGTAGCTGAGCACATAGTTTTGGACAGTCACCACAGGCCAGCAGTGCCACGATGGAGCTTGAACCACAGTGTGCTCCCTCAGCACAGCTTTCCAGGTCAATGAACAGCACGTACTGCTCTTTGTTACAACTTCCTTTGCTACATCAGCTGAAAACATGTATCTAATACTGCCTGTGTGCAGTCCTACAGGATTGCAGAAGGTCAAAACTAAGGGGATAAAGCGTGTTTGACAGTCAAGGCAGAACAACAGAAATTAGAGATCCATATATTGAGCAATGGCAGAAATATATGTGGCAATTTTAAAATAAAATACTTGGCAAAGGGTCAGAATTTCACATGCTTTTTCAACGAGAGATGATAGGCCCTGGAGTAGTTAAAAAAACAGCCATGATGTGTCTGGAGGCTGAGGCAGCAAGGACTGCTAAAACACTAACAGACATCCTGCTGCAAATGGGAAAGAAAATAGGGCTATGGAGAGAAGCTGGAGCACCAAAGCTACAAACAGGAGAGAGCACTGGGCCTGCAGGAGAAACAGAAAATAGCTGCTTGATCCTGTCTGGCAACCCTTGCATCCTAACGGGAGCAGTGCAGGCTCACCCAGCCAGACCACCACTGTGAAACAGGCACCAGAGTTAACAGGGTCTGTGTGGGGATGAGCACTTGGCTCTTTCTGTTTCGTGAATAAAAGCAAGCATTTAAAATTGAACTTGAGACCCAGAGTTAGTGCCTAATATGATCAGGGTCCTCTCCTTTACTCTGTGCTGTTGTATTCCTGGATGATTGAATAACTGATTTTCAGACAAGTTACTTTTGCCAAACTTTCTAAATTTTGATGAGTTGTGTTAATGAGTCACAAATCAACGAGTGGTCAGGCTACTAATGAACAATAAAAATACAGAACAGTCTTTCACCCATCAAGGATAAAGCCATCTGCCTATGGTCTCCATTCCCACAGCCCTCCAACTGACTAGCTAGGAAACAAAACTTGGGAGTTTACCAGCGCTTGTATGTACATGGTGCTTTCTCTGCAGGCAGCATCCCAAATATTATTTATTTTAACATTCCAAGCATAGCAATACAGGTTTTTTTTAAAACAAACTTTGCATTTAAATGCATATGCATGTATATGTAATGCGCGTCCTAGGAGGTGGTTTATAACTCTGGATGGCATCAACCAAAACAGTTGATGATGTCCAGGAGAAATCACATATAGTGGACCACAAGAAGTACACCAGATCAACAGAGTACTGCAGAGTGCTTTGAGCAAGCCAAGGCTTTCTGATACCAAAGGACAAAAAAGCTAAATATCAGCTATTCAGCAATGAATTAATATGTTGTCAAAGGCCTGACCAGTGCTAACATGTCTTTTTATCCAAGGGGAACCGCAAAATCTTTTCTTTCACTCCTGTCCTGCTGAATCATCTTTTCTGCCTACATTAAACATCCACTGAACTAATCTAAACCTTCTGTAAATGTCTCTCTTCCATAAAAAAATGAGGTTTTTTTTATATTAGTCCTGGATGCATTTTTATGGGCCAAGATAAATGTGAGTTGTTAACACACTCTAAAATCACTTCTTCAGGTTTCCAAGCTTGAAAAATCAAGCTAAGTACAGGAGTAAGAAGTCTGCATACTGCACACACAGAATCTGTATCACCTCATTCAAATTCCTCCACCCTGGGATTAAATACCCAATAAACCTTGTCCTGCAAGTCTTGCAGAAAGTAAATAATGAAGAGAGGCTTTATGAAAGGGTATCGTAATTCAGCATTAGGATGAAAGACTGCATCTAAGGGACCAATCTGTCTCTTGATTCCAGTCATACTTAGCTTGTTATTATTTGCTGAAGTGTTAAAATAAAAAGGAAGAAGTCCAGTGCATCTGTTAGCTCTGACTTTTTCTAAGAATCCCATTAAACAATCGTTTCAGTCTGCTTGAAAACCATCCTGAAATCAAAAGTCCACATCTTTTCAAATACTGCTTATAAATAAAATAATAATTTTCTTATGAGTAAGAGATGCACTTTCCCAAATTATATCTGCATATAAAAATAAAGATGTTTTCTGATTTGCATGCAGATTGTACTTCAAAATCAGAACAGTCACTGGGTTGGTTTGAACATTGCTTGGCTACCTGGAGCTTCATGGTTAATACCTAGGGCAGTGTACACACTTGTTCAGTCATTATTTTTCCCCTATTAATGCTCAACTTGAAATTCCAATAAATAATAAAACAAAGCAGAACTGCAAACACTCTGATCAACTTCACCAGATTATCCACAGCACAAACATTTGAGGAGAATATCCCAAAGGACTTCACTGTGAAGCTCAATGCAGTAAGCTGCTCCAGGAAAATGCTCTGCATTAGAGGCAGGTTACAGCTAACACCTGGCAAATGATTTGAAACAGGCTGGGAAACTGCAATAATCCTATGGTAGCATGTGTCTTGCATTTCAATAAATTACTTCTAGCTACCCATTTTTTTATGTAGAATACTAAATGAGTCTATAGTTCAATAGACCTATGTGAAATACTTTCTAACACTCTAAACATTCCAGATGAGGCAAAGACAACAGCAAGTTACAATACATGTTGGTGCAAGAGAAATCACTTTAACACATCTGAAATACAGTTCACTAGTGTAATTCCTGGAAGCTCATAAGTAATGCATCCCCTATCTTACATTTCACCCTGAGGTACACAGAGGTTTATCACAACCATCTGAAATTGCAGGGGGCATTTCACTACAGTAGGCATAAGTATATGCAAAGAAAAAACAGGAAGTTGAACCAAATGATTCTTTCTTGTGCCAAATGTATATGTGGTGAAAAATGAGAGACAGATAGAACTTTCCTGTATTCCTCCAGGTGCACAGAGAATGCTCAGATACCTCCCATTTTTTTTATAAAGCTAAAGGAACAGTAAAATAATGTCTCTAAATCATTCTTCTGAGGTGCCACACCAGACAGGGAAGGATGAATGCTACCTGATTCCTCTCTGCAGGATCCAGATGTCCTTCACTCAGTAACTAACCCAGCCTGGCTGCATTTATGGTAGAACTGATACAGACAGAACTTAAACAGGCAGCTCTGGAGACCCAGTATGAGCATCACAGCCAATACCACTGCTCATAAATAATAATGATATTATTATTATTTCTACAGAGTCCCTGAAGGCACCTTTTCCTTACATACACCTAGGTCGCTATGACTCTTTAGGTTTTATGGTCACTAGGGGAACATAATTTTCTCTGTCTGCCACTTTCTCTTGTAGCTGTATGATTCTCCAGAACTGAGAAGTATGTCACAATGTATACAGCATAATTTCGAGAAACTAATTTCTTCCACATTGTTTTCAGGTCACTTTTCACTTTCTGTTTCATGCAGGTTACACCCCATTATGTTCACCCACAGGTGACAGGAAGGAAGGAGTTTATGTGTTTAGGACATAAGGTATCAGGCTAAGCATCTGAGCCACTAAACTGCAAACATCAGACAGCACTTGTCTTAGCTCTGCATTGTGGAGGAAGCTTTCCTAAGTCTAAGTCTCACAGATAGCAACTTCCTCTCCATCTAACACCCTTTCAGTAGCTTCCTGCAGAGCAGCAAATGCTACATAAACCCTTTTGTGTCTAAATCCTACTTTTCTCAGTACTCAACTTCCTCATAGGACTTTTACATCTCTTCAGCTTTTGCATTTCTTTTCAGCCATGCCCTGCCTTTCAGACACCTCCACTGCCCGAGAGGGTTGTGTGGCTCCCAGGAATGGCATGGTCTCCTCTCCACTATTTGGTTTCAACAAAAGAACTGCCAGGAAGAGGCCAAAGAGCAGCCATCCACCCTATTGCCCTCTCTCTCACACCCTTTTGCAGGAACATACTAACACATGATTGCTATCAAAGCTTTCTAAAGTGTCCCACCCATTGCCTCAATTAAGATGGAGTTTCTAGAGTCTAGAAGATGGAGTTCTAGACACCACTGTCTCAAAGGGCTGTGGTGACAAATGACTACTAGAAGACCCAATGGGCTGAATCAGTAGCATTTCCAGACCTGGGATCGACGGGTGCAGTTTCAACTTGCAGCCTCTAAATGAAGAGAACAAAACTTGGCAGGGGGCATGGCAGGCTGCTAAATGACTGAGCTTCCTGTACATCAAACCCTCCCTCTGTTCTTTTCCCGGAGTCTGGGAGAGCCAAGACCTAAAGAGCCTTTTCCACATAGCAGTCCAGCTCTGCTTTGGAAGTCACTGATGCCATTAATCAGTTTTCAGGCAGAGACCATCAAGACAGGGAGGGAGGTAATGGCCAGCAGAGAGTAGGGAGCAGTAATTTCATCTGCTCCTTGACGCCTGCCCTGATGGCAGCAGTGCAATTGGAGCCCAGCTTGCCCCAGCCCAGCAGGTGGCAATCCCAGCAAATAGCTCAGGAAATCAGTGCTGGGGTTTCATTCCTCTACAAAAGGGAAACGTTTAAAAAGTAATAGTGCAGCAGCCACCCTCCTGCTTGCACCTCCCCATGACCCCTGCTGCCTGTGCCAGTCCTGTGGGTGAAGGGGGGGAGCTGGGTTGTAGGGGGATTGCTCTTTCTGCCTGCTTTGGGTCAGGCTGTCACCACTGGAGCTCTGCCCCTTTCAAAGGTTTGTAGGGGTTATGAGAGTCAATGGGATCAAGCCCTACTGGAAGGAAGTATCCTGGAAAGCTGCCAGATCCTGCAGACTTGGGAGTATGGAAAGACTGAGGCTGGGAGGACCGTAAGTTAAACCTTGTTAATGTCTCTCTTTTTTCGCCACACCTCATTTGTACAGCTTCAAATGTTTTTTAGGCCTGTCTGGAATAATCTTTGTAAGTAAAGGAAAATCAGAGCAGCATAGTAGGCAGACAAATGATGGGTGCTTATGAAGTAACTCGCTTCTAAGCTTCCAGATACACTGAGTGTACGTTCGCTGTGTGCCCTGGTATCAGCAATATTTTTACCATCACATTAGCTGATCATAAAGTCTTTTTTGTCTATAATTCAATGGAATGCATGCAAAGCACTGCTCATATATATAGGCATTAGCTTGTTACTCTAGGCAGTTGATTAGCATTGAAAGGCAGAGATAGCACAGAAGTCATGCAATATGAAATCTTGCTATATCACTTAAATATATAGAAGAAAATTAATTGTTTTTAGCATAAATATACATGAAAAATCACTGAAAAAAACATACCTATTTGAGGTAATATTGCAAGAAGGCATTTGATGTTCTTCCAGCAGTACTGCTCAGCAAAAAACTTAAAATAGTTGCACTACAGTAGACAACCCTGGCAGAGACAGAGTCATGGGTGAATGCTGTAAAGTCTGCAGCCTCTTGGCCAGCCAAAAGTGATTAACAGCAACACAGACTTGTGTACTGCTCCTTAAAAGCTGCTACAGAAAGGCAGGCTGGACAGGGCAGGTATGATTCCAGGAAGCGCTGTTAAGTGGGGATCTATGGCATTGGGACTGGGCTCTGCTTTTGTGGCATCACTTGTTCCATGCAGGAATGAAGCAGTTGTCTGCAATGCCTTGTCATTGTCACACAGGCCACCACTTATCCCACAGCACCAATGAGTTCACAAAAGAAATATTCAGTGTTGTCTGAGGTATATCTTCTGATATTTTATCTCTGATCTACAATGACAGGATAGGATCCACAAGAACCCTTAAGTAAGTTGTGCAATTGCTTAACTATTTGCTCATTTTAGGAGCAAATCTGCTAAAATGCAAGTGTTAAATAACTATGCATTCCAATCCTCCTGAAAATATGTATGTACATATATTTTAAAAAATACAGATATAAATGTATGTGTTTGATACTATTCCCCTAAGCATTCTGGTGCATATGTCATACCTCTGTTAATGGGACTAAGAACTGCTTAAAAATGAGTTCATGGTTAGGTACTTTTCTGACTAAGAACTGCTTAAAAATTAGTTCATGGTTAAGTACATTTCTGGTTCATTCGGCAGTATTCCCTCATTTTTCACTCAGCCTAATGTGTGGTAGGAAATCATATCAGATCATTAAGCCTATTTCGTGAACCCTGCAAGAAGGGTTTACAAAGAAGGAAATAATCTCCCACTAGAGAACATATTTGATATCAGTCGGTTATTGAATTAATTAGTTGAACAAGAAAGAGGAACACACATTTCTGATAGAAATAAGACAAATCATTAATACCACTAATATACAGGAAGTTTGGCTTTACAAACTCTTGTGCTGTAATTCCAAGAAATAACTATTAAACATTTGAAAATTTCCTCACAATACTGAAGCAAATAGTTTTGCTACATGTCACAGTGTGTCATTACTTGGCTTTCTCCTAGTTTGGAAAAGAGACAAAGAAAAGTCTGATGTTGCCAATATTACAATGACTACATTGCTTTGAAATATAAATGTAATACAAAAGTGCTGTTTCAAACCCTTTGTAACTTTGTGTAAGCCATTTTGAAAGCCTTTCTCTTTAGATTGTTGAATGTCCTCTCCTTCCACAGACTTGGTCATTACCCTCTGTTTTGTCCTCTATCTCTGAAGTGGCTAATTGCCTTCAACCAAAGGAACATCTCAGATGCTTCTCTCAGGCCCTTGAAAGGATTCAGCCAGCCATATCTAGGGCAGAACATGTCAGTCCCAGCACTTCTGTCCTCCTCTGTGGGTTTTCTGTGGTCCATCTTGAAGCCTTGTCCCTCTTAATGGGGTGTCTTCTGGGGTACTTACTGATGCTGAGACAGTGATCATGACACTTTATTTCAAAGTATGACTTCCTCTGGTAGACACATCTCAAAATTCAGGCAGATCAGGGCCTCCACCCTAGTTCAGCTGGGATCACATCTAATGGGGAGCATAAGCACCTGCTCCACATGGACTGGGTCTGCCTTCAGGACAGTCCCTGGCTGAGCAAGACGTATGCCACAGTTCAGGAGAATCTACACCGGAACAGAGGTGTAGAGGGGAAAGGTCCAAACCTGGTGAAAGTGGGCTGTGTAATGACTACTCAGAAAGGAGAAGGCAGACAACCAGGAATGGTGTGCACGGACCATTGCAGGGAGAAAGGAGAGGAAAAAAAGTTAAGTGGAAACGTGAGTGAAAACATCAGTGTTCCCATGTAGTGCAGAACAATGCTATCTGATCCAAATAAAAGTTAGAGAATATTTTTTTTAAAAAAATTGTTTTGACAGCTTTGAGCAGACTAAATGGTTCAGTGTTTTGAATCATGTGTTGATGTTGCTTTTGTTACAATACCACCTCCCTTGAACTGGAAAGTAAAATGAATTTCTCTTCATTGGCAGGAAACACACAGGGTATTTCATACTGCCACTTAGCCTGGGAAAAGTTATTGTGGCACACAGGACCAAGCACAGAAAACTTTTGGCAGAAACCTTAGTTTTATGTAGTCAAATAGTTTAAGTCTCTTCTAGAACCTGTCTGTCTCCCATTTTTCACACAGGACCTACTCACATGCAGCGAATCGGGCTCAGTGTGTTGTGGTTGCATTCTACCTCTGAACTCAGTGATACCTCATCTCTTAATCTCCTGTACTGTAGGAACTGGCAGCCTTCCTAGCTTTAAGCAGAAGCAATGCCAGTGATTTTGGGGTGGTTTTTTTGTTTGTTTTTGTTTTTTTAATTTTTAGGGCACTACTCAATCTTTAATTTCATCTGATACCCAGTTGCAATGACAGAAACAGAAAAAAACAATTCTGCAATTACAGAATCATAGAATCATAGAATTGGCTGGATTGGAAGGGACCTCAGAGATCATCGAGTCCAACCCTTGAACCATCGTTGCGGTTGCTAGACCATGGCACTGAGTGCCACATCCAGTCTCTTTTTAAATATCTCCAGGGACAGGGAATCCACTATTTCCCTGGTCAGCCCATTCCAATGCTTGATCACCCTCTCCGTAAAGAAATTCTTTCTAATGTCCAACCTAAATTTCCCCTGGCACAACTTAAGACCATGCCCTCTTGTCTTGCTGCTAGTTGCCTGGCAAAAGAGCCCAACCCCCACCTGGCTCCAGCCTCCTTTCAGGGAGTTGTAGAGAGCGATGGGGTCTCCCCTGAGCCTCCTCTTCTCCAGGCTGAACAGCCCCAGCTCCCTCAGCCTCTCCTCATAGGGTCTGTGCTCGAGTCCCTTCACCAGCCTGGTTGCCCTCCTTTGGACCTGCTCCAGGACCTCAATATCCTTCCTGAACTGAGGGGCCCAGAACTGGACACAGTACTCGAGGTGTGGCCTCACCAGTGCTGAGTACAGGGGAAGAATCACTTCCCTGGACCTGCTGGCCACGCTGTTCCTGATACAGGCCAGGATGCCATTGGCCTTCTTGGCTACCTGAGCACACTGTTCACTCATGGTCAGTCAATTCAGTCTGTCACAATATGGGATGCAATTATTCCTCAGAGTCCTGTGAATCCCAAGTTTTCATTGACTGGCATTTGGGAAAAAAACCCACTAACAGCTGTATATCACAGCTGGTCCCTAGTATCAGTCCTCTGATTAGATGTTGCTCTCTACTTTCTGCTGTGTAGACATGGCAGGCACAGCAGTCTTCCTGCCTGTGTCAGTTTACCCCCAGGTCAGATACAGGCAACTCACATTTGGGCTTCATGTCCTTCATGCTCTTGTTCCATGTGACTACTTAGGTTTTTGGTGGCATGTTTAAATGTGTATGTTTTGAGACAGGAGAAAATCTGGAACATCTGAGAGTTCAATCAGCATTGAGGTCTTCCTTCCTGAAGCCACAGGTGACTGAACATTAAAAATGGGAACTTTATCATGGGATTCTTGTCCCTTAGTCTTTGAGCTTCAGAATACTATCCCAACACCATTTAAAAAAAGAGGAATAAATCTTTTCTCATTCTTCCAGTGTTGGCCTCTGAAGCCATTGCTCCTGGGTCAAATCTCTCTCTGCTTCCTGACACACATCCTGACACTGAGGTAATTCCCAACTCCATCCATCCATCCGACCATCCATCCATCCATCCATCCAATAAGGTACCTGATCAGTGCAGGGCAGTTTTTTCAAGGGTATGAAGAACATTTTTGTCACTCCTGCAGCATTGTATAATACATCCTTACCAGAAATACTGTGAATGAAGATAATATGACAACAGTACTGTTGACCTTGAGATTTACTTTCCTATTCTTTAATGTTCCTTCTCTTCTAGAGTGATAAGTACTATACACATTCTTCTACTATTTTATTTGTTTCTTTTTTTAAAAACAAAATCAGCCACATCTCAGCCTCACAGAAACTGGAACACCAACCTCATGGGAAATTCATTTACCACTAACTCTTCATTATAAGAGATATTAATCTACAGCTGGGGCTTGGGGGAGTACAATGTAGAGATACTGAAGCTGGTTGAATCTGGAAGGTCTTTAACTTGTCTTTTAACATGTTCTGCCTGGGACAGATAGAACCTGCTTGTGTGAAAAAATAATTGCTGTCTTAACTCTCCAGGCAACAGAAGTTCAAAACAGACAGGTCTGAGTTTGCCAGTGTATATCAGTGCATGCAGATCACATGGAAGATTAGCCACATTTTCTCTAGTTCTACAAGCAGGTCTGCCCCACCATGTCTGGCACAGGTCCATAAGGGGAATGGAATTGCCAGTGATGGGATGGGTAGGGCCTGGCTGATATAGAGGCTGATACTGCCCTATTTCCTCAGAGACATGCATGTACTGGGACATAAGAGGTGCCCTGCTGGGTCACAGAGTGACAACCAGCTCTCTGTCAGTGTCAGCCAGAGCTGCTGTCTGGGGAGCACAAGTGAGCCTGGCCACATTCTGCAACCCCATCCTCTCACACCTCCACAGCATTCATGATGGTTGGTTTAGGGATGTTAGAAGGACCATCCCAGCCCAAGTCTTTTAAGAACTACACATCAACTTGGCCAAAAATTGGCCTGAGTGCTTTTGAACCAGCTGACACTTTTTGCCTCTGAAACCCTGCAAGGCAGCAGGTTCCTGCAGCTGGTCATTACCTGCTGTGTAAGGAAGTGTTTTCTTTCATCTGCTTTAAACTCACCTCCTCCTAGTTTCATGAAGCCTCCTTGTCCTTGGATTGTGGGATTTTGTGAATAACAGGACTGCATTAATTTTTCCCATGACCTTCATAATCTCTAAATGTTGAGCACATCCCCAGTGGAGGAATTACAGATGCCATTTGAGGAGGACTAAAAAGGGCAGGCTCTCCTCCAGTGCCCCATATAAAGCATGGTGGTTTTCTTCTCTCTCCTTGTAGGGCAGCTGTCCTACCCCTCTGACATCTGCACTGCCCCTGTGCACATCAGAACCACACATCCTGCCATGTGTGTGCCAACATGCAAGATGTGTAGCACCAAAACTCCATCTTGTTCTCAGTATTGTTCCTGTTGATGTGTAACTTTTTGTTGGCTTTCTTACTTGCTGCTGCACATTGAGCCAGAACACCCAAAGATCAAAGATCTCATTGCTATGCTAGGCCTGACAGTTCCATTCACTGGTATCTGGTGTGGTTTAGCTTGTATATCACTACCCAGTAAAGCTTTGTCCACCTTCAAATCTGGAGATTTCATTGTGATTGAAGATATGGAACAAAACTCATTGTAGGACTGGTCCACATTGCTGACTTCTCCCCATCTTGAAAAGTGGTTGTTAAACAGTGCTACTTGCTCCTTGCTCCTTACAAGGCTTTCATTTTATACAAGGACCTTTACTCCAGTCCTATGGAAATTTAAATTCTTTTATAATATTTTGGGAGAAACCCAGGCAATACAAATTATCAAGGCACTGGGCTGATAGGTGGAAGCCTGTGCCCTGGTGTGGCTGGTTCCTCACACAATTCGTGTCACCTGGTGATGCAGGTCTTGCCAAGCACCAGGTAACACCAAGCCAGCAAGTACAGTAGAAGCTGATATTGCCATGAAGATATAAAATAGGTCTGAATGAGAAAAACAGCTAATGGGCAAGTCACAGAACAAAAGGGACCATGACTGAGAAGAAAAAAACTTTAGCTGTCATCCAGAAGGAAGTGGACAGAGAAAACTAGAATTGGAAGATATGGCATGTAGAGGCAGTTGGAAAAGCAGCTGCCATCACTGGCTAGTGGTCAAAGTTCAGGCACTAAATAGTCAGCTGTAAGGTTTGGGAAATGTCTATTTGGCCTCCCTGACATTTTCTGAGGAAGCCACAAACACCAGTAGGTCACCAGAATATAAAAGCAACAAGGATTTGTGTACTCAGAAATAAACAGTTATTTAGAAATTTTTCCCACTTAAATTTTCCAGTGTTGCATCAGCTCTGATGGGACATCACCTTCAGTTTGAGACATATCCTACCAAAAAAAAAAAAACAAGCAATCATCAAAATGCTAGATTAGAGGGGGTTTTTTATGCACTAATTGCTGCCACATGAAGGAAGGGATCAGTAAGAGAAAGCCTGAGTATTTCATCTCTTGAAAGTGACAGAGATCCAGACCAATAGAGTAATCTTTAGGAAAGAAACAGATGTAAAATGATGCTGACATTGATGAGTCTTTATTACACATATCTGCATGCATCATAAAATATGAAAAATGGTGAAAAAATAAGTCAAAGGCAAAACTCTATGGGAATCATTAATCAATGATAAGGAACAGAAGAATATAAGACACTCAGCATAGAATAATGACTTTGACACTTTTATTGCATAAGATTGCTATATTACTTAATAGAAAAAAGGGAAAAAAGTAAAAAAAAAAAAAAAAACAAAACCAACAAAGTGAAAAACAAAGACAAAGTAAAAGTTCATATTAGCACAGTTGACACCCTCTGTCGTAAGTTGTGAGGAGAGAACAAGGACTGTTCTTGCAACAGGAAAATGGGGCTGCTACAGCTGTCTGGGTGGGCAACAGTGGAAAGCTCTTGGCACATGCAGATTTTATCAGTGGTGTAATACCCATGACAAATGGTGATACAGAAATCCATAATAGTAACTATTGTTCTATATATTCCATAGTGTAACAATTTCTAGCCTAGAGATCAAACTGAAATGATGTATGGCTCAAAAGATTAGTGTTCAAAGTAAAGATATTAGCCAAGGCTTTGCAACGTTGTGCAAAGGAATGAAAATAAATCAAGGGTGTATGTCAGAATCCCTTGACACCTGGGAGGAAGTTTCCCACAAATGGATACTGCTAGATAGCAAGTTGCTAATAAAACTATGTGTTTCAAAGGCAGAAAGGGATCACTATCTTCCCTTGGTTAAGATTTCCTGCATCATACAGCTGCAAACTTTCATCCAAGAGAATGTTTTTTTACAAAAGCACGCAGTCCCAAGACTTCAAATACTGGAGAAACCGCTACTTTTCTAACACATGAATGTGAATCATTAACTGCCATGTACCATGAAGGTCACATACCTTATCAAGCTGGTAGTGTAATTTTAATTTCTCATTATTCAATTGCATTGTCTCTCTGTAACAGGACATTTTGATTAATTATCTTTATTTCCTTAAAAAAAATAACCTTAGAGTGTGAGGAATCTCCATCCCCTCTAGATGTTTATACATGGCAGTCATATAACAGTCAGTGGTCTATAAAAGGTAACAAAATATATTTCTAATACATTACTGATCCACAGTGTTGTATTTGATAACTTTTTTGGCAGTCTTCAATTCCCAGAGATAAAATAGCTTTTCTCTTATTTCTTCTTTCTCTCTTATTAAAATTCTCTTTTTACCTCCCACTCAGAATTTCCCCATTAAAAAAAAAGGTAAAGCTAGATTATTAGTGCATCATCTTGTCTTGTCAGCAGACACTGAAAATAGGAAGACCCTATATCAACTTCTCCTGCAAGCCCTGTCTCACACAGGCCTCTAAAATAGACCTGCCCTGCCAACCCACTGGCACCTGAGTGCTGAAACATCCTTTCCTTCACAGCCAGCATCATTCTTCTCCTTCCTATTTTCATTCAGCCCTGGCCCCAGCCCCTGCAATAGCACAGGCTGCTTCCCAGCCACTGGCTACTGAAATCTCTCTTGGTATTACTGGTTCTGCAGCCCAAAGGATTTTGGCTGATAAATAACATGTACAAACATAACTCGGTGAATTCAAGTAATAGCTTCTCCCTATTGATTTTGTCTTATATAAGTTTGGAAAATACCTAGCCTGATCAGGAAAGAAAACCTGCCAGTGATATACCCTTAGCTGGCAAGGCTGCCCCTCTGTGTATCCTCAGGTGTAGAAGGCAACACCATAGAGGAGTTCAGACAATTCCTATGCTTCAAACCTGAGTTAACTTGAAGGTCTAAAGACCAGATACATTTCTTTAGAAGATGGTCTCACACTGAATCTCAAAACACCCAAGGCTGACCTTTTAAAAAGTGTATGAGAAACCAAATGTCTGCACTTGTATTACAACTTAAGGATGTGGTTTATTTCTCAGGATAATTTAATTGCTTTATTACTAGGGGACACCCAGTCATACAAATTCCATAAAGCACTCTTTACAGGAGGAAAGCAGTAAATATGATCATGCAGCTGAACTTAATCCATTTGCCACTGGATGCCCAGAAGAAGAAAAGTTAACAGCAAACCCCTATGTGACACACAAGCCCCTTTCAGTAAAGGAGAGCCCTTGTTTATGTAAATACTCATTTCTAGCAATTTAGAAGCAGCTGCTAACCCCAAGTGTTTTAATTGCCACTGCACTATTTCAATTACTAATCTCTGCTTTGTTCCTGCCTCTCTATGGACATGCTGTAAATTATTATAATTTATCTGATAGACAGCACTAAAATGGCATCTATTAGCACTTCTATAGTCAAGTGACCCTCGTAATGTCTATTAGCAACCCTTGCAGGTGATGGCAATGATGGAGGAGAGGGACACCATCATATGTCTTCTGTGAGCAGAAATTCAGGCAACTGTGTTCTGAATAATTACTCTTTGTTGTGGGTTTTTTTTTCCTTTTCTTTTTTTTTCTCCCTTTTCTTTGTGTCTCTTCCAGGCATCTATGTTAAAATATGTAAGTAACTCAGTCATGCTAAAACCCCTACAATAAAGCTCTGAAATATTCTAGTACATTCAAAATTATTTAAAAACACTGCATTTTACAGACAATTAGTTCCTTATGTACTTAATGCTGGTTTTTGGTGCTTTCAAATATTTAGAGTTTGGTAGTATTTTACAAGATAGCAGGAGGATTATTATACATTGTGTGGCAACACAGAATGAGCTGAGCTGAGACATCTCTGTAACCTTGCTGACCTCTGCAAGCTACAAAAATCAGTAAGAGAATCACACCAATTAGTGGGTACAAAGAAGTTTACGGAGGCTGAAAATTGAACTAAGGGACACAGCCATTGATTTATTGTCGTGGAGTGATCCCAAATAATAGATTTATAATTCCATTGTTTGCCATTGGATTATCTTTCTTCTTTAAAGCAATCAAATACAAAGCCCTCTTCTGCTTCAGGTGCATTAGATAATTATCATTATGAAAGGTGCTTTTGTTCTCCTTGCTCTTTGGAATACTTGGAAGACACTCTGAGATAAACCCCAAATAACTGAAGATGGTTTATGGGTCAGTAGGTGAGAGCCTCATTCTCACTCTAGTTCTGTGCAGACTGCAAGAAATGTAAATGTTAAACAAACAAAAAAACAAAACCTGCAAGAAATGTGCCTCCTGCTACCACTCCTTTCCTAGTGATAAATACCTTAAAGAGCAGTCTCCTGAGATGTGTCCTGGTCTTGAATCCATGCAGAAGAGGGCACCAAAGCTTGCTCATCGTTGCCCCATGTCTGTTCCCCTAACAACCCAGAAAAGTGTCACCTCTTCCCTCAGATGCTCTGTGCTGTTGCCCCTTAACAAGGCTCCTTGTTATCTCCAAGCTCCTTCTTATCTCCATCATCTCCAAGCAAGATGGTTTAATTCTGAACCAAAAGGAACATTTTGCAGCAAAGCAGGTGCAAGGTTTTCAGGACTTTCTAGTAAAAACTCTTAGTGCAGTTGGACTGGTCCAGATCACTGCCTCTCTGACACTGGGTTCAATAGCACTGGTACAGGGTGGTTCCCTTATCTTCATGTTGGAATTGGCTTCACAGTGCAAGAATTTTAGTCTCTTGAATTTTGATGTTAAATAAATACACCCCTGACTGAAAAGGGCCTTTCCTTTTTGTCACAGCTATCTAGGTAGGAGTGCTAGCTGCTTACAACCAAGGTATATTATCCATTACATAAGGCAGGTGCCTCAGTTTGCTTTGAAATATCTTCAGATTTGGGGAAAATTGCCCAGAATTATCTCATGTTTCAGCCTCTCTAGCAAACCATCTGGGTAATGCACTGGCTGCCTTTTCTTATTTCTTGGAAAATGTAAAGCTCCAACCCAGAGCAGGTACCCTCCCTAGATGTGAGCTGCTCATGTTTAATACTCTGTGGGCCTTCAAACTTGGAGCCACTGTGTGACAAAGCTGAGCAATTCAGGAGCACTTGGATCTGAATGGCTGCATCTTTTGCATAATGTCCTTTCTTAACTTCGGATTACATTAAAAGTACATAGTTCTACCAAAGTGGTAGAACTTATCACACAAATATGTGATTCATTTCTCACTGCCCTCATTGCTCCAGTATATGACCGGGCGACTCTACCTGGAGTCCTAAACCAAAATGCAATTTCTTCACACAGCTTTTTCTGTGCTCAATTCCTTCTGCTGCTCTACCAGTGTCCTTTTTCTTCCTAAATAAGATCTATTTGTGATATGCAAGTTCTCTGTCTTTTTAACACAAGAATATATCTAAGTATAGAATAAAATACAGTTTAGCTGAAAAATCACAGTACAGGCAAGTTTAATTAGCCTCTAAGGGAGAGGAGCTAGTGAGGGTGTTGGAGAAGCATCTGAATTAGGATAAGGTATGGCTAGGTTTGGGAATGATGAAAGAGGAACAGTGAAAGGTCATTAATGCAGTTGCTCTGCTCCTGGTGGTACGTGCAAGTGGGTAGTACATGCTTTTGCAAAAATGCTTCAAAACTATTTTGAAAGTTATTGCTTCTCAGTCAGTCTTCACATCTTCCTCCCTAATGACAGCAGTTACCAAGCTGGGTCCCAAGGCTCTGCACAGGCAGAGCAAGGAGCAGGGCCATCACTGGCTGACAGCCCCACAGAGACCCATGCAATTACTTAGCTTGTCTTTGGAGGTCCTGGAAGTTAGTCCTATGGACACAGACAGTTCTCAATATCAAACTATAACTTGTGAGTACAGAGAAATACCTTGTCTTAATACAGTTTTTTCTAAAAATCCATTTGAGCTGCTTGCTGATACCCTGAAATCTTGCCAGAATAAATGAAAATTTTCTTTAAGGTCTAGGAAACAATTTAAATTACTTTGGCTACTCATGGTGGAAAGTTCTAAAGATAATTTATTTAATCCTTGCAAATGCTTTAAATATAAACAGTGTCAATTACATATTATTAGTAGCAATAGTTGTACTCCTTTGTTGCTCTTTCTAGTAGAGAAACAGTTATTTCAGTGAGAGCTGAGAAAGAGAGGGGAAGTAAGCATTGACAGATTGCTATTGATCACAGCCCACCTCACATCCACAGTCAGACAAGATTAATTTTTTTTCTCACAGGTTTGTTGATTCAAATATGTGACTCCCTCAAAGCCAGGCATGGCTACAATAAAATTCCAGTTCATTTCCCTGACAAACTTCACCTTGGATCATTTCTTTTAACATTTACTAAAATACAACCATGCATAAAGGGTCAATTCATTGATCCCAGTGACACTGTGCAGCTTCAGCCTTGCTAGCAGCTAAGTGGCACTCATGTTATACTGGATTTGGGAAGCACTAACATGCATGGAAGAGCCTTGTTGCTTAGTTGTATTCTGCAGGCTGTGGAAATCAAGCAGCAGCTTTGAACTTTCTTTGTAAGGCTTTTGCCCAGAACATGCTTGGGCAATGTAAGAGCTAAATGCCCTATCCCAAGTGGTTTCACAGAGCCCTTGTGTAGCAGTTTTCATCATCCTGCTTATAAATAGACAAATATATTTGGCCTTACATAACAGGCAAATGAACTAAGAAAGTAAAATCTCTCACATTCTCCCAAACACACAAAAAGGATTAAAACCACTTCTTGAAAATAATTAACTTACAAAAATGGTTATGTCTTGTTAGAGCAGTTCAGAGTTACAACTTCAATTCAATGATAGTATACAAAATCAATGGGCATAGTGTATTCCTGGTGATGAACCATTTACAGTTTTCTCCTAGATACTAATAATGACTTGCATTTTCTTCTAATTAAAATGAAAATAGCTAATATTGGCTAATAATATTCCTCCATTTGTTTCTCACCCATTTATATGCTACCACTTAGTGTTAGTGAAGCATGACACTGCCAGATGTCCCTGCAGAACAGAAATGAGAGCACACAAGCAGTGAAAGCCTTGCAAGCCTTGCAGCTAATTGATGCTATTTTGTCCAAGAGGATGGAGGGGCATTAGAATAGCTTTTTGTTTCTTGGCCAGGCTTCCACAGACACATACCCCGTTGAACTGAAGGGCCTTTATCAGGAGATGTTTCCTCTGGTTTAGTGTGAATTTTCAAAGATTCAAGTTCTTTATTGACAGCAGGATTTTAATCTTGGCTATATTTACATGTTTTATGAGAATCCAAGTAATTTTCCTGTGTGAGATTATTAAATTTTACTGTATCTGGATACAAGTTTTTTTGCAAGAGAGGGCAGAAGAAAGACATTCTCCCCCCTTCACACACCCACTCATCATCTAAAGGTTACCTTACGGGAGAAAATGCCAAATAAGACACACTTTTCTAAAACTAGGATAACACACAATTGTCTAACTTCTGGGTTGTTTTTTTTTTCTTTCTTTCTTTTTAATTCTTAAATACACAGCTAGTATCTGCTTTACATTAGAAATATGTATGGCCACTGATGCTGACATCCAAAGGGATTATTTGCATTAGTCAGCAGCCCCTCACATGTGCTCCAAGGCTGAGGGATGGGTCTGCATCTACAACCATGTATCAGAGCATGCTGGTTGCATCTGGAAAGCCACTTTCTTAACTACATGTATTGCTTTGCTCTGAGCATCTAGCCCAGACAATGCCAGGCAATGCCACTAGGATGCCCTGCTGGCAAACCAACTAGGAAACCGTCTAGTCCACCCCCCTTTGCTCTTACTGTGGTGCTCAGGTGAAGGAGATGACTCCTCAGACTACTTTTATCCTCCCCAGAAACTTCATGTGTTGCCTGTGACAAGGATGGCAAAGGCAGAGAGTGCAGGGATGGCGTGTGTGTGAGCAGTACAGACCCAACTGGATGGGGCAGCAGTGGGACTTGAATGGAGCATCATCACCAAGATGCCTCCCTCCAGCACTAGCTGGTTGCTACAGAGATCCAAAGGTGAGCAGCTGAAGCTCAGCAAACAGAAGGGATTTGAAATTAGGCAGAGTAATGAGTCATGGGAACAGCCTGTTAATAACAAAGTGTCCTTGAAAATGTAATCAAATCTCAGGTTTCTTTTTGAAATATTTGCCCTGCTTCCCCTGACTGTTGGAGGTGTTATGATGAGGTAGTACAGATATTAAGGGCACGGAGCATCTTTCTCCTTTGCAATATCCACAGTCCTACAACAGTGAGCACAGCAGCCAATTCCTGTCTGATCTGTCAGTCCTGTGACACCCATCAGTTACAAGCCACATCTCAAACAGACCTTTCAGTTGCTCATCTGACATTATTTTTCCTGACAGAAGGAATGATTGGATAACTGCTGTCCATGTTGGTAGGAAGAGTGGCATGGCAGTGGCAGAGCTGTTGGATGCTGAAGGCCAGATGTCCACACTGCTTAGAACTGGGGACCACTTTGGGCCATCTCCAAATACCCAGGGGTGGCTGAAGCATCCAGTGTGTACCTGCAGAGCCCAGTTTCTGCTAGGCTTTGCCCAAAAGGGAGACTAGAAACTCTCAGTTTACATTACATGATAAGTGGTGATGGTTTGCTTAAATAGCAGTCTCCTAATCAGAACTATTGTGGTGATGGGGACACACAGCCACTAACATAGCAGAGAAATGCCACAGTCAAGGAGGAGCCCTGTGCATGACAATAATCAGCTCTGGGTCCTCAAAAAGCAGGAAAAATGACATCTTATGATTCCAAAGGCCAGTAGTGTAACACTAAAGTACAGACTTGGGCTTAATTAGCCTTGAAATGATAGCAGGATCTGGCTACCTGAAGGAGGGACTTGTGTCTTTTTGCATCTTTAGCACATCCGGTTCAAATCAGTTATGTAAAAATAAATATATTTACATCATCGAAACTAAGAATGCTGAAACATATGGAATGTTATTTCTAATAGCCTAGGAGAAAATATTGCCTAATAGCACTTGTCTTCTCTTTACAAAGGCTAATCTTAGCTTTCATTTGTTTTCCAAATGACAGTATTATTCAGTAAATAGAATATGAAAATGAGGAGCAGAAATTGCTCAGTTACTGGCAAACTTTCTTCTCATCTTGCTCAATAATCATTATTATAATGATTTTATTCATAAATCACATCACGCTTTTCCCTGTGGTAAAATTAAATGCAATGTAAAGTGAATGATCTGTTCCCTAAATGCAAAACTAAAAGCAATACATCTTTCCTCTACATAAAACAACCATATTTATGCTCTAGATAGTCGATGACTGAATCAGAAATAACTATTCCGATGAACACTGGTATTCAACCCTTCCTTTTCTTTTTGCTTAGTAGCAGAACAAAATGTCAGTCTAATAAATTAAAATATCAAGATATCTGTCTATGGAGACCCCAGAATGTCAGAAAGATTGATACTAAATTTCTGGATTCAGGGTGTTCAATATCATCTTAGAGATCAGGATCCAAGAGTGAAGCCCAACACTGAACAGAGAGCTTTGTGCTCTGTTGTGTTCTAAAACATGGGGCCATCAGCTTTCTGCAGTTCCACCAGACTGAAGGGGACAAGCTTTGGGGCTGAAAAGATGTTGATGTGAACATTTTGCTGAATTGGGCTATGCTATAGAAGGAGAGGCTGGACATAATTTGCTGAGATTTTGCTTTAGTAGAAAGATCTTACAATGGGAGGGAATATTCTGAAAACCAGACACTCAGGAAAAGGACCTGGGCTCTGAGGTTAGCAAGCAAAATATTAAAAAACGCACCCTCTTAGGTGACTATTTTCTAGTGTCATGGGTTGGTGTGGTGGTGTCTGGAAAGGGGGGGGACACAGCAGCAGCCCCTGTGAGAAATTGTTGGGAGCTCCACAGGTTCCAATTCTGGCCCTGTTGTTTTTTTGATGAACCAGCCTTTAGGTGCATTTTTCCTCCCTAACCCACCGTGGGGGTGAGGAGTGACCAAGCAGAGGTTTGGTTGATACCATGTTGGGCCTAAACCATGACACCTAATTGAAGGGATCTTGGGCTACAGCAGGACACCCTCTCAGGGAACTAAAGCCAAATAATCTTTTCACTTTGGAAGTGAACCATCTGATTTTCGGAGGAGGATGACAATCAATAGCATGCTTGCTCAGGCCTTGACACAAACCTGAACCCAACAGAAGAGACAGAGAACAAAAAGCAAGAAAGGCTGCAGTGACTCAGATCAAAAATTAGCAGCCTTGGGAGGTGAGTGACTGATGTGCTGAGAGATGAGTGACTGATGTGTTTGTAAAAGGCACTGCAAATGTTTTATATTTGCTTGGCATTTGTGGTGGGTCAATCTTCTGGGTTTATACCTGTCACCTACAGCAGATTGAGGAGATTTGAGGGAAGAAAACTTAATAAATCTGCTAGGACTGCATGAGTATAAAAGGTTCTGCAATAACAATGGCAGTATTCACCTGAAGTATCTGCATTATTTTGGATAGCATTGGCATACAGTTCATGGTTGTGATGCCCATCAGCTCACCAAACTTAAACCATGTTTGATTACGCTCGAATAATATATAGTGCTTTAATCAAGGCTATATCATGTCCATGACACAACTCCTGGAGAATGAATGTCCCCACCAGTATTTTAAAGGCAAAATTAGTTGAATGCATGGGAATGTTAAGCATAAAGAGATGTGTAGTCCCATTCAAGTTACCATAACACCCTAACAAAGTAGTCTACTGGAGACCAAAGCAGTACAGCTGGGTATGTGACACTATAGCTGTCTCACCAAGCATGTTTTCTGTAGTATGCTGAATTTTCCTGAAGTTTTACCAGTGAGGTCCTTTTTAAGTTTATTTTTTGTTAGTGTGGAAAAGAAGATGGTTATTCCCTGGGGTAGTATGAGACAGAGAAACTTGTGAAGACTACTCAGGAACACACCACCAGGTCACCCTACCCTAGTTTTTAGTGGACACAGTGCGCAAAAGCAGCTCTGAAGAAGTAAGTGTGGGCTACACAGATCTGAAACACACGGAGCTAGGAAGCCATGCTTAGCCCCTAAGGGCTGAAATGCCTTAGGTAGTCAAAAGGAAATTGGAAACCAAAGCCATCAAAACCATGCTGGGCCCTGAGCAGTACCACAAAAATGATCGCTTACCCTGCTCAGGACTCGAGAGAATAAACCTAAGTAAATAATTACATCTATTTCTTTACTCATTTCTCTGTCTTATTTCCGGAAGACTGGAGATCAGGAATCTATGCCTGTCTTGTTTATGATGAATTATTTAATTTCATTTGGTGGATGAAGGAAAATGTTATCAATGTTGAAGCCACATTCCCCCAGATAAAGCAGTTACTTGCCTCCAGAAGCTCAGCATAGAGCACCATGGAAAAAACATGTTTAAAAGAAATAAAAGATTTTCAATTACTTACTTTCATGTGTATGTATACATGTGTAAGTATGTATATGTAAGTGCAGGAGTTTATATTTATTTATAACTGGTATGCCTGTGGTGTACAACACAGTCCCTTGAAGGAATGAATCTGTCCTCTTTTTGTGACATGAATTTACCTCTTGAACTACACATTGAAGAACATTAAGATTTACAAAGCTATTATAACTGACAAATTAAATTTCATAGGGAAATATATTTTGGTAGCCATAAAGGCAGTGCAGTAAAGGTTATCCTGCAACTATATTTGGAAATCACTTTCATAACTTCCCTTAATTCATCCAGAAGTTATCTTTAATCAAATTAATTATTTCCTGATGTTATTACATATTTTTTACCCAAAAGTGACCCTTTTTTGTCTTGCTGTGACCTTATCTTATGTCTGATCCAGCAAGAACAGAAACTCATTTTACTTCCCACAGATCCTTTTACTTCATAGATCTTGCGTAGATTTTCTATCCCCAAATAGACTAACAAGGATCTAACCACTTGCTATGGTACACATTTTGCAAGGGGAATGTATGTTGTAAGAAAACCAAAACAATATTGTGATGTCACTTACTACATAGAACACAGTCTTGTTTTCATCATGGTGCTACACCACTGTCCCTACAGGCCCTCTATGGCCGCCTACATGTCATGGTGACAAAAGTCTTTACAGGGAGAAAAAGATAAGTGCTGGTTGTTTAGAGCAGCAGTAGACACTGCAAGTGCAGAGGGACTGAGAAAAAAATAGGGAATGTGGCTGAATACAAATAAATGTAAAGCACAATGTAAAAACTTTGAACTCACTTCTGCAAAAACTTGAGCTATAAGTGTCCCATGAAAACTGCCAGCTCAAAGTTCAACAGCAGTAAAAGAAACGGACTAAACATGAGGAGTTACAGGAAAGCAAGAGGGAGCATAGGAGAGAACAGAGTTGTGCCTCTGTATAGACAAATAATGTGTTTGCATCTTGAGTTGTTTATATAGTTCTGGTCTTTGGAGTCCAGCCCACAGGGGCCATACTGGAACTGGAAGAAGTTCAGAGTAGGAGAGTAGGAAAGTTATTGATATAGCACAACTTCCATTTCAGCACTGATTAAGTACACTTGATGCTTTTGCTTTAAGTATTAACAAAAGTGTACTCTATAAACGCAAGAGTGACCTGGACAGGGTAAATATCATAGTGAGGAAAGAGCAGATGGACTTCAGATGAAAAATATCATAGGCTCAAAGCAAATCAAATGAGGTTTTTCCCCCATGATGTACTGTAAAACTGTGTCAATCCATGCTGGAGAGCTGTGACTACTAAATGTTGCTTCCATAGGACCAAGGAGACAACTTCCAGGAAGAAAAAAACCACTGACAGGTATTTAACATAAGTTTGTTTCTGTTCAAGAAGTGTCTCGTGTAAAATTCTAAAAGCTGGGATAGTTGAGCCTCATTCCAAGCTTGCCCTGTGGTTTTACTGCACTCTATCTGCTGGACACTGCTCAAGGCAAAGCCCTGGGCTGCCTGTGCTTGTGGTGGCTCACAATTCCCACTCTTGTGAGAAAAACTATCAAACATTTTCACATTTTACCACAATTATTTAAATACAAATACAAGAAAAGAATTTAGAAAATGCCAAACTCACTGTTTTATATTGCAGTAATATATCCTGTGTTAGGTGCTGGCTATGTGTCTATTCAGGAGACACATTTCTATATGATTTGTACATTTATGGCAGGCTGGAACATTTTCACCAATGATCAAATGGAAAAACCAGGGACTTCCTGTGTAGTAAACCTTCACTGTTCAGCCTGTCAAAGGAGTCAAAACTGGTGTTTTGTATCTGACTCAGGTTCACAGCCCTGCTCTGCTGTTAGAGAACTAATCAGAGGACCAGAGGACCACCGTGCTCATATTAATTTACTAGCTAGCATAAAAAAAAATAATTTTTGCTTATATAAGATTACCAAATTAAATCATTGCTGGCCTTTATGCTGCTGTTTGCAGAAAATACGCTGGGGCTTCTCCATTCTTCTGTTATTTCTTAGGATTGACTCAGGCTAATCAGAAAGCTCCTGAAACCTTTACATAGTATTAGAGAGATTATGCCACTTCATTAGCATCTTTAGTCCCAGTGTTTTGACTACATAACAAATACATATCTTTTCCCTTTCTCCTCTGGGAACTGCACTTTGAGTGAATTAAACACATGGAGACTGAAACATTCAGAAAAGTAGAGATCTATTAAGTGAAAAAAGAAAACAAACAGAAAAAGTGCCTGGTAAGAGACTTCAGAAGTATATAACCTCCCCTTGGTCCCTGATTAAAGACCAGGCAGTCTTGGTGAAAAAAACATCTGACTTGGACAAAGAACCTGCACATGGAGAAAAATCATTGTAAAGAGAGAAAGGAGGTGTTGCAACATGCCTTTTGGGGAAAAAGATGTGTGGTTTAGATACAATAGATATTTAGTGCTTTTTTGTGGCTGATACCTTTACTCATCTTTTAACACCACATATCATGTGATATATTTAGCACATATCTTATCTCACAGTTGTTGAGGGTTCAAAAACCCTACAGAAACATATCCTCCTAAATTCTCAAGATCTCTTCTATAAAATAAATATCTTCCTTTGCTAGTTGTTTTCTTTAAAGGTTTGTGTTTGACTAAAGCTTTCTCCTTCAAAACCAGGCATTAAGAAAGCAGCACTGCCAAAAAATCCTAATCAAGATTTAGGAGAGCCTGTTGCTATGGAAATAGCTGTGGCATCACATGTTCAATACGACTTCTACTGCATTAAAAAGCAGGCTAAAAAATCCCCAGAAAACTCTGTCCTGAGTCGTATGAACTGAGTAAACCAATGGAGTGAATTATATCAGTGATACATTAATGGTGAAAATTTAGCCTTTGTTAGTTATTCTTTCATTGGCTTATTTTGGCTCTGACCTGCAGGTAGAGAGGCTCCTTCCCCCCAGGCAGAGGGATTGCAACCAAGAGGACTTACTTGAACCCAAGCACTCAAAAATGAGTTTGCTAGTTTGCTGAGTATATGTTTAGTAGGGGCGGTTGTATCTGCTCTCACTCAGCAGCGCTGACACCAAGGACTGAGAAATCATGACTTAACTCTTCAAAAATTAAGTAGTTTTTTGAGAGCAAAGTTACCTTGCTCCAGGACAGCATGTGCATGTGGACTGCAGTCAGGGCTGACTGTTACTCTCACAAACTGGCAGGGCCCCACAAAAATCTCAGCCCTACAGAATCTCAGCCCCACAAAAGCCTACAGCAATTTATTCTACATCACAAATCAACCCAGTTGCACTGACCAGGGATCATTTCTATCCCATCAAAGAGCAAGACATTTAGCCTGCATCTCCAGCCTGCCTTTCTGGCAAGTTCTCTGCACCAGTTTTGTCCTTCCAGCTCCCCCACATCCCACCCGTTCACTTAATTTTGGCCTTCTAATAATCAATTGCTATGATACTTAAATTGAAGCAAGACCATCATGCTGCATTGCAAAAGCTGACCACAAGTTCTTGTGCAGCAGGGTCCAATCATAATCACAACATAAATTCTTGAGACTATAATAGCCTCCTTTTTGTTTGGTTTGATCCCTAGTTAAAAGTTGAAGATATAAATCATCATCTATGTCTGGAGAGTTAATGGTCTTAGAGGTGAATCAGGGTGATTGGCATCTCTTTGTGGTCCTGGCTCAGGGTGTTTTCAATTATGGGTAGATTTCATCACTTCAGTAATGCTCAAGAATGTAGAGTCAATTTAAAGATAAAATCTCAGGTTGTGGAACAGGAGCTAAGCAAGATGAGTAGATGCACATCCATTTTGGATGTTCATCTTTTGGCTGTTCGTGGACATTGTGGATACAATGGCAATTGAGCCACAGAAGTGGCTTTACAGCACTGCCACGTGCAGTGCAGGATTGCCCAGTGCAGTGCAGGATTGCCCAGTGCATGTATAGCTAAACTGTATGTAAACTGTGCAAGCATTGAAATTCTAGGTATCCTGCATCTGAATACCTGTTTACAGATCTGGACAACCATCTGACTGTTGCAAAATGAAAGTTTTGGAGACAGATGGGATATTTGATGTACAACATGGGAAAGCTTATGTAATACAGGATGCCTAAACCTAGTGTTGGCAGATGGATCTTAAAAGTCTCTGTCCTGTGTGCCATGAATCCACGTTTTATCACCAAGCTGATCCAGTGCAGCTCCTTGTAAGCCACTTCATGACAGTGATGACTGCAGTGAAAATACTTTTAAAAACAAGAACAAAATTCTCTAGTTATCTCAATTGAAACTCTGCACCTTTTAATTTAACCTGATATGGCCTCAGGAGGAAAAAAGAGACAGGAAGAGTTAAGTCCAATGTTGGTAGAAGGACATGCTCTAAAAGCCTGATTATTCAGATGGAACAGATAAATCTGTTACTCTTTCTCTAAATATCAACACTGTATAATTAGCAGCTGCTAAAATAATGGAAGCCAATTGAAGAAAAATATGGTATGCTCTACATTCATTTATTAAATACCTTATGTTTCCAAACAGAGCTTTCCATATTTGCTGCAAAACTGTGTAGCTTCACACTTTGCAGAACTGAGCAAAGATGACAGCACTGAAATAAGCTATTACTATTTCCATCAAGAAGGTATGGGGAACTAGTCTGTGTCTTTGAGGCAAAAATATATATTCATCAAATGGAAAAGATTTAAAAAGCAGCATTATCTAGGATATCAGCATCCTGTCTCCCTTGGAGACAGCTAAACCCCACATTTATCTAAATTATCTTGGTAATATGACAGAGTGATTGCTCACTAATGGTCAGTAACAGTTTTCTTTGTCATTTTCCTAGCCATTACCTCCTCAGAATGAACTCCAGAATAAACTGCTGATGCATCGTGACTAGAATATAAAGCACAGTGTTACAACATAGACCATTCCTATTAAACTCACAAACTCAAACAATGGACTTCTGGTATTTTCATTTACGAAATATACAAACCCTGATGAGCTTAGAGATATTTTATGCTTAAAACAGAAGCAAAGTAATATTTATTTTGCACAGCTGTTTTCTATTTTCTTCCTTTTCTCTCCACAGCTACTCATTCACAGCAGCTGCATTCTCTGCAAGCTAAGAGCACCATTCAAAGAAGGACAGTTTTGTAGATACTGTATTTCAAGGCCCATTCAGCTGCATTTTTTAATTTGGGTGTTTAAGTCTATTTGCCCTTTTTCAGGAGCTGGAGAGAATCACTGATTACACAGTCTGCTTGTGTAATTCTCATTTCCCCTGCTGAGTCTGAGAAAAGCCCTCACAGAAGGCTTGTGCATGTGGCAGCTGCTTATTGACTCCTTCTTCTCCTCTCAAAAGTGGAAATTTTCAGTGCTGAGATCCATTGTCTGTATTTCAAATTAAATGGAGGTGATCTGTTAAGCTGCAAAGACACAGGAAACAAAAAACTCGAACAGAAGTAGTAAAGGAGCCAAAGTGCTGCCCTGTAAAGCTGCATGATTTTGAAATACTGCATCACCCTAGACCAAAAACAGCATTAAGGTGACCAAAATGGAGGATCATATCTCCCCCCCGTGTCACACCAAGCAGGTGCATACTGATTCTTCAGAGAGTCCTGAGGGGCAATGGGTTGGGTAAATACTGTGAAGCTTCTACACAGCATCATCTGACCTTTTCTACAAGAGAGGATCCTGCCCCTTTGCTAATGGGCATTGAAAACATGGGCAGACTGACATGGGTGCTTCATACTGTGAGCTGACAAATGCTCTTCCAACCCTGCAAAAAACACATGCACAAATAAACTGTACTTACAAAAAGCTATCAAAACTTTTTTTCTATCTCTTTATATCCCTCTATATCTTTATTTCCCTCTTATAATTAGGAGGGAGGAGATGATCACAGCTCACTTTGACTCCAAAAAGCCCACCTGGAAAAGCTAATATTTCCAAATCATTAGGGCACGAGGACCCAAAGAGTTAGATCACATTTCTCTTTCCCTTAATACAGGACAAAAGACCACATAATTTCTCTGGTTTTACAGAAAATGCCATGTATCTTTGCAAGCCAAATTAGACCATGGAATTCAGGTCAGGACCATGGAGTTCATGGCCATGGACATATCAAAGAACTAGAGAGGCACAGAACATGCTGTGTTGGAAGGGACCATCCAGTCCAACCCCACTGCAGAGAGTGGGAACACCTTTAACTGGATCAGGTTGACCAGAATCCCATCAAGCCTGACCTTGAATGTCTCCAGGGATGAGACCTCTACTACCTCATTGAGCAATGTGTTCCAGTGTTTCACCACCCTCACAGTAAAAGAACTTCTGCCTAATATATAATCTAAAGCTACTGTGCTCTCATTTAAGACATATAGATATAGTACTAAGGGTCATGGTCTAGTGGTGGATTGGCAGCATTAATTGTTGGATTTGAGGTCTTTTCCAACCAAAACAAGACTTTGATACTATGGAGTTCGGGTACTCAGATTAGCTAATCCAGAGGTAGACAGTTTACAAAAGAAAAACAAGGCACAGGTTTGTAAAGCAGTGCAGAGCCTAGCGAGGTGCTTTTCAAAGCTGATCCCCAGGAATTGGCAGTTGTTATTTAAATGCATTCAAGTTCTTCTGAGAAATTCCATCTGGCAGCATCAGAACTCCCCATATCCCTGTAGGAGAGAGTTTGGGGAGGAGCAGCTCAGAACTGGGCTTCTGTGCTGAGCCATGTCCCAGGGATGCACAAAGCCTCCTTTGCCAAAGTTTTGGCTCGCTTGTGGCAGTGAGTGATATAAAAACCTTGTTAACAGCACCTTCAGGCACAACTTTCCAAGCAATATAGACATATTCCTTCTCTTCTAATGAGAGACAGAAAGACATGGAGCTGAAGCTCAGTGATCTCCTTGGCAGGCAAGGGGTTTACCTGAGAGAACAAAGCAGGACTAGCACAGAAAGAAGATGTTTTCCCTTGCCAAAGTGCCAGTGTGTCATGGCTTGTCATGTCTATTAAAATTCTGGTTTCTTATTTTCAAAAAGCCATCTACCATCTGAATGTGATTAATCTCCTTGAGGGCTAAGAAACAAAAGGGTGCATCTGTTCCACATGGGCCATAAGGCTACAGCTGGGAAGTCATCCTGAACCACAGGACTCCTGCCCCGGCGGGGTGAGGGAGGGATGCTTCAGTGTATACAGTGAGAATTTCCTCTACATCCGTGGATTAGCATGGATTTATTTGTTATCTAATACTCTGAAACTAGATTAATTTCTAAATTTTCTAGATGCAGGGTAGGAAACACAAGAACCTAAGAGAGTAAGACCCAGCTGGTCTTATTGAACTGGAAAAAAGCTCAGGTCAGCTCATTATCGAGTCTTTGGTGTCCAGCTTTGCACAGGTATCCACAGTAGACATTTTGTGGCAGCAGCTGAATTCTGCAGTTTAATTATGCATTCTGTCTTAAACTGCTTAATATTTTGAGACTTGCTGTAAATGGCATTTAATGCCCTTTAATAGCTGCATGTAAAAAACCAGTCACTAATTTTTTGCCTTCTCTATACTTCTATATCCTCTCTCTCTCACAAGTCAAGTTTTTTTCAGCTGATCTTATATGGATCATATTCCTATACACAAGATTTGAATGTTAAATGACTCATTTACATATCTAGTAACCTAATGAAATGTTTTCAAATAAGGTTAATATGTCTAAGAATACCTATTTGAAGATGGAGAACAGTTTGGATAGCACTGAGATGGGTAAGATTATTATTACTGTTTAGTCCTCTGGTCTTGGAACAAATTCAAACACTTGAAAATTTAAAAATATATACATTGTAATAAAGAAGCAGTAAAAATAGCATGAACCACCTAACTATGCCTGGGAGATGTGAGAGGAGGCAGGAGGAAAGGGAGAAGGATTTTAAGATGGCATAGAAAATTCCCTCCCCAAAATTATTTGAACTCAATAAGAAATTAATCTGTTCTATATATTACCCACTATAATGAGTTATTTTTGCCTCAGGCTGCCAATCAGTTCTGCTGACAAAGGCCCCAAACCTTCAAATGTCTTGCATCACACTCTTATATAAACTCAAAATTTGCACTTAGATGTAACGTAGGGTTAGGAAGAGATACTGTAAAATGTTACTAAATTTATCAGCTAGAAAAGTGGCAATGGCTAATTTATAAAAAAATAATTTTATTCTCCAAGGTGATTTGTACTCTCTGCCTTCCACCACCGTGTCTAAGAACTTAGCAAGTTATGCAAGCAAAATAACACTTCTCAAAAAGTGCAGACAGATGTTTTGACCCTTAAGGATTTTAATCCATGTTTGTGCAGTCCTGAATCCAAGCATCATGGTGTCCTTGCCTGAAGGGAAAAATTAAGAGAATAACAACACTACAAAGAAGCACCACTATTCCAATATGGCAAAAGGAGAAGTCTAGTGAGAAACCAGTGCCATGCCTGGGGTGTGCCCTACTGGTGTTAGACCTGAGTGCCAAAGAGGATTTTCAGTCATGAGCCAAGGGCTGGGGTTACCTCAGGACATCCCCTCTGGAAGGAGAGCACAGAGTATTCTCTGCTGAATCCATGTGGGGATCATTCTCTTACCATACTGGCCTCTGAAGTGAACAAAAGGTATCTTAATTTTCAGAATTACACATATGGTTGTATTTGCAGGGAAACTGACTTTTTAGGAAGAAAAAGAAGTTTTAGTATTTTGAAAATGAATGGGAGACCTTTTTGACCTTAAATGATATGCACAATTCTCTAATCCTCTCAGAAGCACCCTTGTCACGCCACATGAATGATTTAGAGGAAGTCCAGGCCACTCTAAAATCAGGGGGCATATGATTAGCATTAAACCAAAAAGCATTTTAATCCTTCTGCAAGATTAAAAGGGTGCTGAAAAACAAAGTGGTGTTCCTGTTTCCCTTTTAATAAAACAATTTAACAACAAGAAGCTCTAAAGAAGAAATGCCTGCAAACT
Source organism: Calypte anna (assembly GCF_003957555.1). Taxonomy (NCBI): domain Eukaryota; kingdom Metazoa; phylum Chordata; class Aves; order Apodiformes; family Trochilidae; genus Calypte; species Calypte anna. The sequence continues at coordinate 17,543,104 of NC_044245.1, forward strand.
GGGGTAGATGAGAATGTGGCTGTAGGGCTCCTCAACTTCAAGGAGGAGCTATCAACTATCAACTATCAAAGATGTTGTTCCCAACCTGCATCACTGTCACTGAGAGCAAACCCTGGACTTCAGCCCTCAGACTTTACTCAGTTCATGAATGGCTTATCTGTAGCTCCCTAATAGAGAGGCTTACAAATAAGTGGCTCAGCTTGGTAAAAGCCACTTTATAAGCTGTCTGCTACACTACAAAGCTTCCTTCTTTGATTAAAAGGTACATGATTTATAGGAAGACAGCAGTGGTAGGTCTTCCTATTGCTTAATGAGAGCATGCTGTTTCATGAGAAGTAAATAAAAATGTATAGGCTGAGTCAAAAGTACTTCGATAGAGCTGAAAAATATGATTTTAGGTTTTTTGTAAATAATGAACTGCATCCTGGGCCTAGAGACACAAACTGAGCACTTTTAAAAATTTCTCCATACTCACAAACTGTGGCTGTAGAGCTGCAGTTATCCAGTTTAATGACAACTGGCTGACTATCATCAGCCTGGGCTCTCTCTTGGAGCAATTGGACCAAAAGTGCTCTGAAAGTGATTTTCAACAGGAACAAGGGATCCTGGGTGATGAGTCTGCTAACTTTTGCAACCCAGAAAAGTACCTGAAGATACAAAATCCAGACATTAGTGCCATCCTGCCGTTCCTTCATTATTTTATGTTTTATTTGGTCTGTAACCAAGACTTAACATATATCTGGTTGTGCAGTATGTATAATACATGTAATGATAATAAAATCCAGAGTGCTGTGCTGAGACAGAGTACCTATATTTATTCTCCCATCCATTTTCCATAGCTTATGGTAAATTTCCATTCCAGCTAATGGACATTATGCTGTATTGAGTATAAAGGGAGAAGATAATTCAACATACTTAATAATGTTCAACATCTTGCAAAAGAGTTGGCAGAAAAATCTTGCCAATTCAGAATCCTTATTACAATATAAGCAAAGCATATATTTTATTGATATTTCATGACTTGTTACTTACCTTCAGTTCTTAGATTTAAGAAAAAAAATATTAACCAGCAGTTGATGGGAAATGTGTTGCAAGAGGAGCCCTGATGCTATGGTAACAGAACTGCACGCCTGTGTGAGCTGCACTGATGCAAGAGCCATGAAACACTGGCTCGGCTCCCATCAAGTTCAACAGGAAGAGACTCCATGATTTTAAGTGTCATGAAATCTCTCCTTTTGTTTCTGTGTCAATGCAGCATAGCCTTCCTCCAGATTATTTCCCATTCCTCTGAAATTTTTAAGGGAGGATGCATGTAAAATTCCGTACATTGTATTAACTTCTTTGAAAAGACCGTCTTTATTTGGGATTGAGCATCCAGACACCTCCTTTTCCGTCAGATGCACCTAGATTTACTCATGTTCCTCTTACCTTACTTTCCATGTAGCCCATGAAATGTAAGGAACTAAATATATATATATGTATATATATAAATATTATACCAAAGATCTGAAAAGGCCATACACACCTTTCCCCATATTTACCAAGTAGCCACCGGCCTCCCAAGTCTGCATATTTGAGGTCTGATTTCAGACACCATCATAGGCATATACCAGGCAGAGAGCAATTCCTTCACACCAAGCTTCAGTCATTTCTGAAAATGCAATCTACTGACTGTGCATGGAAGTGTTGGTGCGATCAGGGTCCAGTGACTGACAACAGATACCTTCTGAACAGACCCTAAATCCTTAAGGAAATTTCCTGGCCTGAACTACAAATAACTTTAACTATTTCTCCATCTGCATGTACTTTCAGAGCTTAGGATAGTTTTGCTGAAATCAAAGAAATTAATAAACCAAAGTTACTAATTTTAAGGCAATTGCAAATGCAGCAGTAAAACTAATTATGCCTAATGTCATAATTCAATAAATGGATCAGGGCAGAGAAGGGGAAGCATACTGGCAGCTGTGTTTCTAGGTAAGTGTGAGGTAGACATAGCTGGTAATTTAGGAGTTTATTTTGGGCGCTTCATTCCCAGAATTTTAGGGAAGGAATTGCTGACTCTTCCTGACTTCTGTATACCCATGGAGAAAAAGTACTGTAGCTAAAGATCCAGACCACCTCAAGGTCCCACACAGGCTAGTGAGCTGCGACCAGAAGCCCAGCAAAGGTGAGCAGGGGATAAAGTAAAATTTTATCCTTGCTTGAACACATACTGTTAAAGAGAACCTTACAGCCTTGTGATTTTAAAATTTCCCTAGAGCTGGCCCTCTTTCTTCTTTTGCCAGACAAGGTAATGGTTGTGGTGCTTATTTTTCTGTTTTAAAAGAAGAAGCCAAATGGAGAATGAGCAAATAAAACTACAGTCCCTAAAATTGAAGCCATAAATATTGAACAGATGTAACAGCAATTCAGTAAAGATCTCCAGCCACATGAAAACATAACCTAGTTTGGAGACAGTAAAGAAACAAGATTAGTCTTTTTCACAGTTCTTTGAAGGAAATGAACCCTCTTGCTTGCAGATTAGTACTTGGAAAGTTTACTCAGGTTACTCAGGTTATCAGCAATGTTGTCCTTATAAGTGAAATATAGTTCAAAAGCACAATCAGACTTCAAGACAGCAGATGTCAATGTTTGCATGTTAATTTGGACTCCAAAAGCCGAGTGGGACTTTCCATTTGCTAAAAGTGAAGCAAGTGCAAGAAGTGTAGCAAGAAATGTAAAGTGTATTACAGAGCATCTTGAAGGTATTTTCAATGACTTTCAAAAAGCCCATGTTTATGGTTAGGTCCTACCCTTTCTGTCTTTATCCCCCCTCCTGTATCTCCCTCATTTCCCTTCTTTCCTTCTGCAGTGCTCAGGCAGCCATTCCCCTCCTGCCTCTCAGGACTCAGAAGCCTGGATCAGGTGCTGTAGGGAGGAGTGCCGAGCTACTTCAAAAAGTCACTTAGAGAAGGAGCAGCTGAGAGCAAGTTCCCATCATTCAAATGTGTGTCTGACGTATTGAACTAAAAATAGCCCCCTGCAGCCTCTGAGATGTGACAATACATTACAGCCTCCACCTTGCCTTTGCTCACTGTGTCCTCACAAGGTATGGAACAGCATTTCAGATGAGCTGATCAAACTAAGCTCACCTATGCCCCAGCAAGTAAAACAAGTAGCCACTGGAAAATTAAGGCAGATTTTTATGTGTGTGTGTGATGATTCAATGCAAACAGTTGTCTAGACAGCAGCCTAAGACAAATCAATACCTGTAATAAGCCTCATCATGCTCCACTAACTGCAGCAATCTGCATGAAAAGACTCACACTGGACAAAAGGGAAAAACCTGTGCTCATGAGGGAGAAGGCAATTAGGAGTAAATTCACATTATGTGAAAATTATTTGCTGATGAAAGATTAAGCCAGTTGGCAACTGGACAAAAGATGAGTATATGGCGGGGAAAGAGCACATAATGTTTCCTAATAGATGCAGCCGAGTTTGTGGTGGTGGTGTTCAATGTAAGCAGCAGCAAACACTGCAGCTTTGCTTGTTCCTGTCAAGCACAGCCACATTTTAATTTCTTTTTATGCTTGCCCACTATTCTTACAGAAGAAATGAAAGACGGATCTATCAGAAAATAACTGGAAAGATTGTTTTTCTGTATTTAATTAAATACTATAAAGAAGTAAATTTCTGAGAAAAAAAATGTGTTCATATTATAGTGTAGCATTTTTTTCCCAAAATGTGTGGCTAGGCTATTAGAGATAAGAGCATTGATGATTCTCTATATAGATCTTGTGGAATAGCTTTCTCATTTACATTTCAAAGAAGGAACTGGATGTGCAAATCATGGAAGAAAAGCAAATAAGGCAGAAGAAAAATAAAGAAACCAAAGGAGGAAGAGCATCATACAGCTACAAATAGCTCCTGGAGTTACCCAGGAAAAAAAGAGTGTTCACAGCTTCAGGTCTGACAAAGGGCAATTAAAATGCAACAATTTTTGACCATTTTACTGCAGGAACAAAAGTGTGCATCATATGTATGGGGGATAAGGAGAATGTTTTCAAATGCTTTAATTACTGAGTGTTGTCTTCACACTCCCAGTTAATGCCTCTACTTGTGCCCCTGGCAAACATCTCTTCCTTGACAAACCCAGGGAGCAGTAGACCCATGCCAGATGGAGCTCAGCTCCTGTCAAAGTCCATTCATGACCTTGGGAAACTGGGCTTGACATCCCCTGGGACCACGCAGAGCCCATCACCTCTGGAACTGTGCTTCTGCATCCAGAGAGCCTTGATTGCTAGAGAGCTGGCTCAGAGGAAAGATTCACATCCCCTCTGCTTGCTCTTGCCACAACTAATTAAGTGAAACCCACGGTGGGGGGGTGTCTGTCTCCAATGCTCTGCCTCCTGCCACCTGATCACCCAGCCATTCAATCCCTGCCCAGCCAGCATCAGGAGGGAGCCTGCAAGCTCCAGCCGGAGCGAGAGCAGCCTGGCTGAGACTGAGTGAGTATGATGATTACAGCTGAGAAAGTCAGACTGTTGCCAGTGGAAAGGAAAAGAATTGGAATCTAAATCTAACTAAAAGAAGCTACCCAGATTACCAAGACTGGCAATTGGATTAAAATTAAATCCTGCAAGAAAAATCAATCAAAAGCAATAAGGAAGTCAAAATGACAGCAGAATGAGACAGGTGCTTTCTGAGAGCTTATTCAAGAGAACCAGTCAGAAGTAGTAAAGAAAATTTAATTGAGCCAATCCAAATCTAAATCAAGGGAAAAAATAAAGGGAAATTGGAAGAGATTAGAGAGAAATCCCAAGGAAGATATTTTTAAGAAAGTTATACATCAGGGTGAAAAACTGAAAATGGGGGTGGGGGGAAAATAAAAGTAAGAGGCAATTTTATTTATGTCTTAGAGCAAGTGAAATTAAGTGCCGGGGAATAATTTTTTATATCATGCATTTGTTTACATAGCAGTAGGCTTTGACTGCCATGCAGATGTTGTTTTTCAGAAAACAGACTGATTGCTTTTTGTCTTGTATGTGCAGTTACAAAACCTCTGAAATGCGTGCGTTCTCACTTCGTCCTCTGACAAACGCTTTTTCCCCTCCCTTTCTTCTCTTTTACAGGTTGATCCATTGCAGAAGTGCTGCCTTAGGATGTGGGCAGCTGGAGCTGCCTGCATCCTGCCCATCTCCTCAAAGGGGACAGGGTGCAGGAGCCTTTCCCCAGGCAAAGGATCCTGTCCCAGGGAAAGCTTTACCTTTCCTCGGCTACACCTGCAGTACCACTGGATGTCACTGTTGTTTAAGGAAAGACAAAATATTACTGACAGCTTTTTGACACATAAAATGTTTAGTAAATAAACACGTATGTATTTATATTCATTTCCCCGCAAATGTTCTGCAGAAGGATCGAAATTACAGAATGACTGTGCAGCCCCCTGGCTCTCACTCATGTTTTTGATGACTATTCTACAGCGACTGTATTTTTGGGTCCTTTTGTGGCACTCTAAAAAAGCATCTTTTCCATAAAAGGGTTGCTTTCTGCTGTGGTTGGTGTTGAGTATGGCTGAGCTGCCATAATGGATTTCAATGTGATTTTTTTATTTTTATGCTTCCGTTTATATAATTTCTCGGGTGACATTTTAACTCACCTCAGCTGGACTGTTTGCAGCTGTGCTGGGGAGGTGGGAGGTGCCCCAGGGGAGCAGCAGCATCCACTGGTGTCTGCCTGCAGCCCTGGGAGAGGTATTGCCAGTGGGCAGTGCTGACTCTACAGCAGGGTTACCCTAGAGGTGTTTGCTACTCCCCACCTCTACAGAGGAACTTGCAGAGACTCTGCCCCTGAATCAAGCAGCTCCTCTACTAAGAGGCAGAGAAAAACCCAGACCTCTTTCTTAGCAAAAGAGAAAGCTTATTTTTTCTCCCTTGCTGGTTGCCAGAGGTGGTATTCAGCCAGCCAAATGAAGACATATAACTCTCTTTAAAGTCAGTGGAGAGGAACAGGCAATTCCAGGAATGTGATTCATCCCAGCTGAAAGAGCTCTTCTACAAGATAGGTCAGATAGGTAAAGGCTTACAGGCAGCTATTCCTGCCGACGGACACTGCAGGAGCCCCCAGTGAAGGGTAGACAGTCAGACAAGGAGAGCTATGCCCATTTTACATCATATAGGTACCTGTACAGCAGGGGTTTTTGAAAGTTTCCTACATAAATTTCAGTCTGCTCTTAATGATACTTGAGCCAACTTTCTACATGTTTTCCTAATGCTAAACATACCAGAAAAAGCACACAGTGCAGAGTGTCTCCCACCCCAAACTGGCCATTGGAAACAACTCTGGCCTATGCTATATCCCCCAGGACTGATGGTGATTGAAAACACCCCTCTTTTGCCCCATTTCAAAACAAATCAGGAGCTGATCTGACAGTCTGGCAGTATGGACAGTGGCATTACCATGACCAGCATACCTCCCAGCACTAATTCATTACCTGCTAGTGGCAGCTACAGAAAACTTTGTTGCAAGACAAACGTCTTTTAGGGCACGGCACTTCAAGGTCCAACCAGGTGTTCCAGCAGAGACTCACAAATAGTGCTCTAAGCCTATAGCCCTCAGGGTTGACCAGCCTGGATCAGTGCTGTTGCTCCAAGAGCAACTGACCTCTCTGCCAGCCAGCTCAGGACTGAGCTGAGCCTGTGTCTCAGGCTTCACCTTTTATTGGCCCCCTAATCCTGCTCATGCGCAGTGGGGGCCCACCCTAATCAGGCACAGGTGGGCTTAACACAAGCTCATGACACTCCCTGGGAATTAGTGGCACCTGGTTGCCTCATTTCACTACAAAACCTGGTTTCAGCACAGTCCTCAGCTCCCAGAGACTTATCTGATATACTGAGGACAACAAAACTGTTTTTAATCTACAACATGACATGAAAATTGATGCTAAGGAAGTGGTTCTCCATTTGCATGAACTGATTATTACCTATTGTCCCCCTCACACCTGTATAAATGTTAAGCAACACCAATATAGATTTTCTTAAGATGTCAGTGACCTCACCCAGCATGAACGAGATACAAAATGAGAGAGCAGATATGGACCTCTGTACAGAAGCAGAGTATCAGAATCCAGCTCCTCTTAAGGAGTAAGTCAAGTCTGAATAGCAGGACTAAGAAGAAAAATTCCGATGGCTTCCTGAGTCTCTTCATGGGAGAGAACTAAAAAAGAGGCAGAGCTTGAGAATTAGACCCGAGTTATTCCAACAAAAAGTCAACAAATTTGAGGCTAAGTATCACGAACACAGGCTGACTTAAGAGATTTGCCAGTTTATTTTAAAATGTAGCAAAAAACACTAGGTGGAATAATGCTAGCTGAGAAAATTGAATAGGAGCATTCCTCAGTTGCTGCTGGTTTTAGCAGAGCTATTTTCATTCTACATCCATAAAGAATTGCAAATCACTGCCATCTTCTAATACGGCACAGAAAATGTGTGAATCATACAAAGTTAGTTTCAGGAAATCAAAATGACTAAGACATTTCCAAAAATGAGGCTTCCAGGAGGCCTGGAGTAGTGTCACGGGCCATTTCCCCCATTTCTTTATAGCACAGACCTCTGCCATCACTTGCATCTTTTGGCTCGTAGTACCCGCAGAGCCAGAGGAAAGAAATTTAGTCTTTCCAGTGGATGCACAGACACCATATTCACATCTTCTAGTTACTACTTGGATTTCCATCAATAGGCTTGTATTTACCAGGCAGCCCGGGGCACTCCTTGGAGGTGTGGGGTGCTACAGAGCTCCAGCCCGTGTTCCCCCAGCTGACAACTGAGCAAACCTTGCTCCCCCCGTGTGTGCACTGCCAGTTGGTGATTGCCATCAGGCAATGCTACTGTCCTGCTGTGGCTCACATACCTGTTGGGCAGAACTCCATATAAATTGTATATATACAATGAAACAGCATACACAGTGCTCGAACTGATACTGGGAAGTGTGGGTCAGCCGGTGATTACAGCTTTGTGCCTCCTCCAGTGTTACACAAGATCCCAGTGGTGCAGGGAGCTGAGTGACATCCCTGCACCCTCATATCTCCCCCAGGTCTGGGGCTCCTCAGAGCAGAAGATAAGTCTAAAAATGTCAGCTTTTCCATATGCATCTTTATATGAATTTCCCTCTAATCTTCGGCCATTGTTCCCATCGTGCAAAGCATGAGCAGTGATTTACATGGTAAGATGGAGCGAGCTTTGATCCTCCCCAATAGAGCTTGCATGTGTTTGTTTTCTGAACTGTTTCATGGTACGGGTTCCCTGCTTGTGAAGGGCTGTGGAGATCTGATTCGCTTCATGGCTGTGGCTCGGGCACTTATAGGTTGTCACGGGCAGGGAGCTGAGAAACATTGTTCCTTCGCCCTTCACAGCACAGTGAGCCTTGGAGACAGACACAGCCCCTCTCCCCCCCCCCCCCCCCCCCCCTCGGAGCAAGGACCCACGCTGCCCTGAGAGCTCCTTGCAGCTCTGGGCATGCCAAGAGCTTCGTATCAGAGAGCCCCGGCTGCACGGGAAGTGACACCCCAAGAGGGAGCGGGAAGCCGACAGCATCACTGCACAATACCCTTTCTGAAAGCTTTTTGCATTTGCTGTTATCTCCACAAGCTAAATATATGCAAATTAAACACGGATGGTAACAGCTAAATAGGTATCTCTTCCAAAATTATCTCCTCTCTGGGGTCTCCACCTCTCTTGCGTTTGCAGACTACCTCAAATGCCACGTAAATCATTCTCCAAAATGTGCTGACACTGATACCAGTATCAAGCAAGAAGTTCCCAGCCCTCCCTGCATATTCCCTTTAATCTTTCCCTGCATTTTCCCTTTAATTTTTTTTTTTCTTTAGGCTTTTGCTTTTACATTTCTAAGCAATTAATTTTTTGGCTCCCACATAGGATCAACAGGTGTGGAATGACTGACACAGCGCTGATACGCTCCATCTGGTTGCTGCTGATAAGGTAATCCTGCAGGCTGAGAGCGATAGCTCCAGTAAGCTTAAGAGGCAGCCGCCTAATCTATTTGTGAGAGAACGAGCCCTGCAGCCAACATTGTTATTCCATGGGAACAATTGGGCACAGACAGCACTTTCAGAGGCCCGGTGGGAAGGATTTCACCCAGTTGTTTTTCCCTCTGGGAGTGATGATTCACCCAATGCAGTTGTACTCCCCTCAGGAAAAGAAAAACTTTTGTTCTGTGAGTAATTTGCCCCACCCCCATCTCCTGCCCCAATCACGATTTCTGAATCGAACCAAGAATTGATTTGCTGCTTTACCTCCACAAGCTCTCGGGTACCTGTTTAATCTTCTAAGCAATGTGAAAAGATGACTCTTGGCTTTGTGTTGTTCATAATTGTATTTATATTCTGTAAGTTCTGTGAAACGATTGCAGCTGTTGGGATCTGAATGTGGGGTTTGATGAGAACAGTGGGGGTGTGCTTGGGGTTCCTTCTGCAGATGAAGGTCTCTTTTTGTCTCCTCCGTGCAGGTTTGGGTCCATGGTCTCAGCCAGGAGAAGCTGTCCACCACCTTGCCTCCCCTCCCTATGTTGTCCTGGCTCCTGGTACAAGCCAGAGTGCCATACCGAGAGCATCCCAAACCTACATGTGTGCCTTGCACAGTGCCCATTTTGTGGGATTTCAGCCAACAGCTTTGGGGTTTATTTTAGTGATGATTTCAGTTCTCAGCTTTAACTGTGTGCTTACCCTGTTCAAATGCAACCTATAGCTTCCCCACATCAAGGCATGTGAAGGTGCTGAGGATTCAGCAGACCAGATGCTGCACTGAAGGCACCCAGGCAGCTGGCCCTGATGCACATCTTTGAGGACTCACAAGAATTAGCAGCCTGTACCCTCTCCTCTGGGCTGGCAAAAGCAGAGAGGTCATTTATAATTTCATCTCCAGTTAGGAAAACAAGTGGTCAGTGCTCTGTCAGACCCACTTCCCTATGGGCAGGACCTGGTTATCCCACTGCCGTCACTCCAGGGCATTGGCACGATGGAGGCACCTGGCAGCAGTGCTAGTATTCTGGACTTCATGCTCCAGTCATGAGCTCAGGCAGTGTCACCGGCAAATACAGCACTGCCAGCAGTGACAGGAGTTACACTGCATCACACTCTCTACCTTTGCTTCTGTCAGCCACAGTCATTTCTGCTGACTGCCTGCACAACAAACACGCGTGGCCGTGTCCCAGAGGTCAGCAGACAGCAGCAGCATTTCAGTGGGAGGGCGGAGCAGGGAGCATACGGGCTCTCTAGCAGGGTTAAGCTTTTCCTGTTTTATATTTTGATAAACTGCTGGTTTTAGAGACTACACCATCTGCTGGTGAGCTAAGCAAAGGAGCTCACAGCAGCGAGGAAGGATATCTGCCTTCATAGTCCCTCCTGCGGGAAGGAGGGGCTGCAAGGGAGTCTCGGCCATTTCTGGTGCCCGGGGGCACTGGGAGCCCCTTGCCCTGCCCGCCCACTGCCAGCGATCCATGTCCCTCTGCCTACTGCCCTGGAGAGGGGCTAAATGTACCCCAGACATTCTGAGGGGATCACTGCTGTCCCATGCAGTGAAGGAACTGTGATGCCAAGGTGGTGGCCTGGCTTCAAAATCCTGTGGTTGAAGAGTTGGGGAAGACACCACAGGAGTAGGGTGGGCAGGTGACCCTCATGGGGAGTGCATGGTGGGAGATGAGGCTGCTCTTCGTGGGGTGTTTTCTGGTGATGTTTTGCTACAGCTGGTACTCACCCCTGGGCTATGAGGGGGATAAGGCCAGGAGCTTCACTTTTAACCAAATACACTTTTCCTGTCCTCATGGTTTGTGGCATTCGTGGATTTACCAGCTGAAAAACTAAGATTGTCAGATTGAGTATAAATAGTTGATTCTCCACTTGGGGAGAGCTTTATATCTGGTGTCTCCCTTCTAAATCTCCAAAGGATGCCTGCACTTTGAGATAAGACTTCTAGTTCCCAGTTAAGAAACATGTAGTGCCTCTGCCAGCACTTTTAAAACTGAGAGCATATAGATGAAAAGTGGCTCTTTCCCCTCCTAGCTCTCCCCCTGCCCAGCCCCAAAGAGAGGGGCTCCAGCTGCACCTGCCCCAGCATGCCAGACCCTTTGCTGCCACTGAGCCTGTGCTGAGGGCTGAGGTTCTCCTATTTGCGCTGGAGACAGCAAGGGAGGAGGGAGTGAGCATCAGGGTTTACACAGAACACTTTATGCCAGGCTCATGTATCTGCTTTTTGGGACAAGCACAGGTCACAGAGGTGATGGGAGAGGTCTATGTGCTGTCATCGCATCTAAGACAGAATGGATATTGCTTTTTTCTGGTTTTATTTTATTCTGATTGCTTTTTTCACTGGTGTTAATTAAGTGGTAGAAATGAAGGATTCATGTAAGCAAAACTAAGATCAGACACTAGTATTTAGCTCTGCTTCAGGTCTTCTCTATGGGGTTGCTACTGTCAAAGTGAAGGATGAAACAAAGAGCAAAAAACCTAAATAGTGATTAATAAGGAACTGTCCGTATTTAATCACAGCTTTCAATCCAGACTTTATAATTTAAACTTCAGTAATTGTCTTCACGATTTTGGCATCTGCTTATCCCAGCCTACACAATATCTTTGAACTAATAGTGTGGTTTATCTTTGCAATTAGGCATTCAGTGTAGCAACAAATCTTCAATTTTGTGTGAGTCACTCAGCTGCTAAATCAAACAATGTGTCACTAAACAAACCAGTTTCCTCCTGACCTCATATGATGATAATAATGACTTGTGAAACTGTCTTGAGATTTCTTTGGTATAATTTGCTAGTACTTTCTGACATACTAGTTTTCGTAAATATAATTGGGTCCTGTGTTATAAATGGAATACAGCAGTACACAAACAATTGATGGTAGTTATTATCATGGAAATGCAGGCAACCCACCTCAAAATCAGTTGCTAAGAAAGCAAAATAACTTCCTAAAAGTAAGAGCTTTATGTAGTACATGAGCCAAAGCTGCAACTGCATGAAGTCCAATGAGTGGGTGGAGATCTGGACTTGGACTCTGAGGATGGGCAGTGCTGGGGTGGGTGCTCCCCTTGCCCTCATATGCCAGCTGCATGTCTGCTGCTTGACACCACAAGTGCCTTCATGCACAGTCAGCTTTACTCGTGATCTGTAATCTTTGGCTTAAATGCAGACAAGGTGACATGTGGTGCCAAAAGGTTACACTGCCTAGAAATTCCATTTCTGCATCCAGTCAGAGAAGAGCAGTGCCAGGGTGCAGATGTGATGTGGAGCCCTGGGGCATCCTGGACTCCCAAAACAAACAGCACTATTTCACACAGCTGAAGTTTCTCAGAGGCTGGATTTGGAGTCTTGGTGGATTCTGCTGACAGCTCTGCCTCCCTGCAACCTCACGTCCCTGTGAGGACACTACCACCTTCTGTCTGGGTTTTGCTGTTAGCTGCTGACACAACATGGTTGGTGGCCGTCTTCATTTCAAGCAGCAGCACAGGCTGCAGCATCGAGCTGACACTGCTGCCTGCCAGCTGCATCTGTGTCCTCAGGGCTTTCTGCACCTCATAAAAACTTATCTAGAAGATATTCTATTGCAGTGTCCTTAGTGGCATACTCTTCCTTTAGCTGAAGAGATCCAGGTAAAAAGTCACTCACCACCTTTTCCATTCCTACTTCTGATACAGCTCTTTGTTGGTATAATGTTGCTCCCCTCCTGTAGTGAACCTAACTCATGCAGGCAAGTTCTTGCATTCACGTGTCAGCTGGCATCAGAAGAATTTTGCAGCTTCTGCACAGCACAAAATGAGAATGGCAATTTGAAAAATGTTCTGCAGCAGTCAAAATGTCATAGTCACAGTGGTCTCCTGCATTCAGGTGGACATGTTAATAGAATAATAGTATTTAATTAGCTTATTTGGAGTTTTCATTGTAGTGCATCACTTTGTTTCAGTTCTCAAAATGGTTCCAAAGGGTAAAAATCTTGTATGAAACAACAGGGATTCAGCATTAGATATGGGCTATTGCCTGCCGAATGAACAAATGAACCCTGATAAACAAGCAAGACAGAGCCAGTTACCTATGCAATTTCACATTTCAATCAATGCAACTAAGGTGAAATAAATTAAAGGCACTCAATTTTTTACAGCAGTGCTAAGAGAAATAGGTTTCCTGCTCTGTGTTCTCTTTCATTATTGTCTTTGTCTGGCTCAGAAATTACATGAGGTACCATGAATGCTATTACCTACAGCAGAGCTGCTGATCTGTAAACAAGGAAATATGATCAGATGCCATCAGGGAAAAGGTAAGAGTTAAAAGATATGTTGTTTTTTTATAGAAAGAAATCTAAGTTCAGGATAGATTACATTCACTACAGAAAAGGCAATCACTTAGAGAGACACCAAAGGGCTGGCATCTCACTCATTTTGACTATACACATTTTTAAAGTTTGATTTTCCAAACCTTCGCTTTCATTTAAACCACTGAGTTTGCCAACAGCAACCCTCCAGCATCCAGGCTTTTCTGGAACCCAAACCTCCTCCTCCCCCTCCCCCCCATATCATTCCAAACCTGGAAATGAGGCCACAGCCAAACCTTTTCATTACCAGTCAAAAATGAAAATTAACTGATTCACTGCCTTTACAATGGAAGCATGATAGATATTCTCAATTCTGCACCTACAGACAGCTCTTGCATTGTCTCATGTCTTTCTTCACAACTGCAGTCCTTTCTCAGAAGGTGAAAGCTAAGATGTTTGTAGATGCTGCTTAAAAATCAGGAGATATGTGTAAGGACAGGAGGTTCATGAGCTTTGCAATTTTATTACTAATTTCCCCTGCTCAGGAATCCAGACACACACATATAATCTGCCAAAGCGCTGACATGTTTGTTGTGTTTTATCTTCAGCTAAAGAGTAAATGGGTAAACAATATCAGATTACTGAGAGGGCAGCCAGCAAGGGCAGTGCTTATATACCTGGGTGGTGTAATACAGGAAGGAAACACAAATGCATCATAAATCCATAACTTAGAGCTGTAGAGTACCCATGCTCACAGCTGACACACTTCATCTTATATTGACTACCCATGAGGATCAGTAAATTGGTGATTACAGCATTTGATTTATACTGTCACCAGGCCACATATCCTAAACACTTAGTCACCTACTTTATACTTGTATGGAGTTACAACATTTTTAGGAGCACACATTTAAGGTGGAGGTTTTTTAATTATTACTTTCATACAAGGCACAGCAGACTGTGTTTGTCTTAATCATTGGAGAAAAGGGCATTGACTGTCAAAAGGAAAAGCTCACTGGGCTGGTTCCATCTTGCTAGTAGCAAAGCAAATATTTAACATACAAGATAGAATGGAAAATCTCTGGGGTCTAGTTTAAAATGAAGACTTAACAGCTAGCACAATCCTCTTGTGAAGTCAAAGTACATCTGCTCTGAGGACTCCCCCTATATCCCATTAGCCCTGTGCAGCTCTTCAGAATCCAGCTTGATTGTTTGTTGAGTATTTCATGCCATAGGATGTTTTGCAGCTGGGATCACTTACACTCTCCTGGCAACTGTGTTCTGGTGATGCTGGCATCTCCTCAGGCTGGCAGCCTGCCTTGGTTTCCTTTTTTGCTGCAGCCCTTCAATGAGGAAACTGATTGCAGTTTTGCTGTGTGAGTGTAGCAGAATTGCCTGGGTCAGCCAAGGAGAAGGGCTCATCCTGTTGTCTTCTGACAGTCAGGCACCATCTGGAAGTAGGTTAGTGTACACTGTGTGTGTGGTATCCCAGTGACAGAAGAAGCAGTCACGATTGGGCTTATCCTGTGCAAGGGAGAGCACACGTGGCAGGGTCCTCTAGGAGATGTGTTCAGTGCAGGAAGAAACTGCTTTTATTTATTCTTAGTTTGTGGCAAAATAAAGGAGCCTTACAGCTCTAAGAAGAGCTTTCCCAGCCTTTAGCATGGTGCTAAGTTAAGCTGTTTCAGTTATCCCCCCCTAAATTCACATGCAGCTTTATAGTTAAGCTGGAGGTCAATTGGCTTTGACTATGTGGGCCTTTTGGGGTGTGGGATTCAGCATGAAATTAATGCAGGTGCAAACCTAGATATTTATGTACACATTTCTGTGTGAGTTAAGCATGTAAACTTCATTATAGTGGATGGAGTCAGTGAAGCTGGTAAAGGGTAGGGTGTGGCTGAAGCTGTCACAGTCTGTTTCCCCGTTAGAGTTGGCTGTGTCACTCTCTGACTCCAGCAGCTGTACTGCCCACAGCCATGCTTGCTATGTGGGACTGGGGAGGGCCTCTGGCAGGTACCTATGCTCATGCTCAGCCTGATGCAGCTGAAGTTAATTGACCTCAGAGCTTGCTGGCATCCACACTTAGATGTTTCAGACCTAAGATGAATCCCACCCTGGGTGGTGTCTACAGCTGTCCCTCTTCTGGAAGCCTTGTGCCTGGGTATCAGGAACATGTAATGCCTTTAGCTGAAGCTGTAAGTGACCAGGATCCCTGAGGACCAAGGTATTCTTGGGCATCCCTGCTAACTCTTTGGGTCACACTACCATTGCAGACAGTCAGCACTTCTGTCTCTGCACTGGTTGAGTGGAGACTTTGTACTTCCAGGAGGCTGCATCTGAGCAATAAGCACAGTTATCTTTGTACTGTGTACGTGTATGTAATGAGATGGATAGCTTTCACATTTGGCAAACAAAATCTTTTTCTGAGAATAAATGGTAAAATGGAATTAACATGCTGCATAAGCAAAATTATATAATTTTCAGTCTCTTAATGACCTTGGCCATCTTACACTGGTGCTTTCTCAGGGAGTTACCCCACTGCCTCATGGCTTTTGTAGAATATTATATTTTACTGGGAGCCCTAAACATCTGGGTGATTAACATTATTTTCTCTTCTGTTTCCCTGATGTTTGCTTAACTCTTTTGTCAGTAACCAACTGGCACTGAAATGACCTAGGCTCAACTTCTAAGGACTCCAACTGAATACACTTGATTGACACCAGTTCAAACCTCCATCTGTCACCCTGGGAAACTCTCAATATGCTGCTGGCTTGCTCACATCAGAGCACTGCTGCTCACTGGTTGGCCAAGGCTTCTGTTCCAAACCCAGCTGGATTAGGAGTGTGTTTGCTGAACTGTCTCCTGCTCACTGCTCCTCACCCCAGGGGCAACAGCCAGTGCCTGCCACTGGTTACCAATGGTGGAGATGTGTCTGTGATGTGGAGATGAGAGGAGAGCCTCCTCTCAGGCTCTGAGAGGAGGTGTTATGTGTGAATTTTGTCTCCAAAAACTCTTTATGAATTGTATCTGGTGTCAGGCAGCTTCAACTGTGCATGACCTTGTGCTGCCTCTACTTACCCTACTACCAGACCAGGCTAAATGCCTCCAAGCTGGTTTCTTTTATTCTATCAGTAAAATTGCCTCCTATTCTGAGGAAGTAACGGTGTGATGGCCAGAGTGGCTCTTTGCACACCAAATCCAGACCCATATGCTGCTTCTTCACTCATGACCCTTCAGAAAAACCAATGTGGGAAGATGTGGTTTTATTAGGTTCTCAATGTCCATGCTAAATTTTCTGAGGAAGCACAATGTCTATTAATATCATCATCAACTAAATGCCAGTTTTTGAAGAGGGAGCAAGCAGTGGAGCAATCACATAGCTTGTCTGTTACACAAAGCCTCGGGAGTACAACTTTAGGATGTCAAGGACCACTTCAATGATTTGTGCTGGGTGAAGGCAGTATCAGTGTTTTTTGAATGTTCATCCATAAATGGGCACTGCAGGCATCATAAATGTCCCCTCTGTGTGTGCTGGGGTTTTGACTGGGATGTAGTTAATTTTTTTCATACCAGCCCAAATGGTGCTTTTGGATGTCTTTTGGATTTGTGACCAAAACAGTGTTGATAACACAAATTTTTAGCTTTTTTGGCTGTTGCTGAGCAGTGCATCTCTTTTTCTCACTCTCCCTGCAAGTAAGCTGAAGGTGGTCAAAGAGCTGGGAGGGGGCAGAGATGGGACAGCTGACTGCCCCATGAGCAGAGGGATGTCCCATACCAAATGACATGGTGCTCATCAGTAAAAGCTGGAGAGAAAAAGGGGAAAAGGGCGGCATTTGGAGTGATGGCATTTATATTCCCAAGTAACCATTACAGGTGATGCATCTCTGCTTTTCTGGAGAGGGCTGGACACCTGCCTGCTGATGGGAATAGCAAAAGACTTCCTTGTTTTTCTTTGCTTGCACACACAGCTTTCACTATACTCATTAAGCTGTCTTTATCCCAACCCACAAGTTTCATAGAATCCTAGAATCATAGAATCCTAGGGGTTGGAAGGGACCTCGAAAGATCATCTAGTCCAACCCCATTTCCTCACTTTTAACCTTTTGATTCTCTCCCCCAGTCCTGCTGGGTGGGGCTGAGGTGCTGGCCAGGGCCAGCTCTCAACACCATGCCCCATGCCATCTCAGATGATCCAGTTTCCCCGCAATGTAGGAGCCATTATGGAAATCATGTATCCAGACAGGACCTGTCCTGGACATGATTGCATCAACAGGGAGAGGCTGCAGTTTATCCCTCTGGAAGCAACTAGAGAGCAAAGATTTGGGTCATCACCAGGAATCCTACTTGATTCTCCTACATATTATGAAATAAGGGGTGCATGGTTGGACCACTGGGTGCTGCAGATATCCAGGGTGTCAGGGTACTGACACGGAAATGTGTGCATGTACCACACATAACCAGTCAGGCATCCCTGCCTGAACAAACTGGTTTGGCCATCAAAATCCAGAACATTGCCGGAATAGAAGATGACAATAAAGAGAGGACTCCAAAGGAAGCAACCTGAAACTAACAGGAACCTGGGAGACAGGAACTGTGCCAAAATTTTTGTTTTTTCAACAGGACTCTTCCAGATATAACTTTTAAAAGTTACCTTTTCTGGCTTTTCTAGCTAATCTGTTGCCTTTGTGCTTCCCTAAACAAGACCATGTCAACCCTACTAGCTCCAGGAGCTTTCCACTGTTGCTTGCCCAAAGATGCCCTTGATTGTTAGGATGTACCATAGCAACCCGTGTTACTGAGAGCAGCCTTCAGGAGGGCATGGAGGGCATGGAGTCTAAAGCAGATGTCTGTCTTGATGTGCACTTCAGCTGAACAGTCATGTCAGTTTTCAGCAGAAAGGAGAGTAATTTCTGGTCTTGTTTACTCCACAGGGAAATTTGAGTAATTTTACCAGTCATTTTGCCTGTCTCCTTGAAGATTTTAAATATTTAATGATAGATTTTTGGCTCTGAGGTCTGGGTCTCAGGTGCAGAAATTGCTAGATTGATAAAAAGAAAAGAAAGAAACAAACAAACAGGAGTGACATGATAAGTATTTGCAGAGGAGATGTAGCTGACCCCTCACTATTGAGTTTTAATAGGTGAGATGCTGCTCACTGTTCAAATGAGGTTCACTCTCCCCTCTGCAACTTGTTCTGCTAACCCAGTCATGAGGACAACATTCTCCCCCTGCAAAAAAGAGGAAACCAGAGAATGCAGTTGCACCTGAAATTTAATTCCTTAGGAGCAGCTCCAGGGAGAGAAGCAGGGGGGGCAGGGGCTCACCAGTCCCTCTTGGCTGCTGGGAGATCTGTGACCTTGTGCCACCTTGGAGTGGTGATCCCAGAGTCACAGCGTAGCTGGGGGCCTGCACAGCAACCCTGTCATTTAAACAGCTTAATTCACAGCAGCAGGACACAAATTTAATGTTCTCCTGGGGAGAAGGAAAGTGACGGATGTGCTACCACAGCTCATTGCCTTATGAGGATGACGTCCACTCCTGTGCTAGCAGGAGTGAATGATGTAAGTCCACAGGTTACTATGGCAAAACCATGACAGATTTGGCTGGTCTTCACCTTAAAAAGTAAAACTTATTGTAATTTGACTTCTGTCTTTTCTTTACCACTGACCTTGAACAGGCTAGAAGATTGGCACATCACTGTGGGGGGCATAATTTTCCCAGATCCAGATCAGAGACCATTCAAATGACAAATGCAAAGTAAAGGGGGAATGGGGAGAAGCAGCAGCTGCCACAGCAGAGCCTGCCCTGGCATCTTCAGTCCTTCCCCGTGGAGAACACCGTGTGATGCTCTCCTGTGCCTGGGGAGAGAGGAAATCTGCACCAGGCACCCCAGCCAATCTTTGCTCTCTGGCTTCTGTTTCAGAACACAACTTGTTTTTCTCACCTCTTGCCTGTGGACTGATGGAGACTGGCTTTAGGAAAACACCTCATGCCTCCCTAGGAATTCACACACATTTCCAGTGCATACCCTCTCACATGACTGCTTATCTCTGTGGCTACTCAAAACCTGGATTTTCAGTGTTTTTTTTTTTAACCTTCTTTCTCCCCAGTATTCTAATTTGGTGTAAGTGTTGGGTAAGAGATGAAGACCAGAAATTGTTATTCTCACTCTGGCCTTTTGCTGAACTTCTCAGCTGAACATCCTGTAGAAAAAAAAAATCTTTATTTAACTTAATTAAAGATGCTGCAGTCTGCCTTGGCAACATCTGATGACAATGCCAGGAACAAGATAGAAACAGTTAAGGTAAACAGCCATGTTAAAATTTCCTGTGCAGTAAGTATATGACACTTGCTCACTCCAGCCCTCCTGCCAAGACAAGTTTCACCTCTGGAGCTCCCTTCCAGCCCAGCTGGGGCTCAGATTTTGCAGCTGCTCTAGCACAGGCTTTTATACACAGCTCTGCAGCATGAACTGAGTTACATGTAATGAAGGCATTTTTTTAAACAGCAAATCCTTTTGAGGTATCTTGATGCTTTTAGCTTTCTTTTCATAGATGTTTCTTTGAATAAAATATCCCACAGCCTTAGTTCTATCACATAAAAGATTTATGCTTGTCTTTTTTCTGAGATGAGAGAAGAGAGGCATTCTGCATGGAAAAAGGCAGAGCAATGCTTAATATGATTTCTCTTATGTATATTGAAATTATATCTGAAAAGTATTTTATATGTCATTTTTCACCATATTACCTTCTAAACTTAGAGGCCTCCTTGTCCCTCTTAGTGTCTTCTTTCCTCTCTTCCTAGAAACAAACATATCTTAGGCATTTCCACTGCTCTTTCCCCAATAAATGAAAATAATTGATGTACCTTTAAGAACAATTTTCATTATTTGTCTCTTTTTCATTATTTGGTTTACATCAAATCTAGTGGGGAATTTTCCTCTCAGAGGCACTTCTACTGGAGGAAGCAGGCTCCAGCAAATGCCTGTTTCCTAAAGGAACAGTTCACACATTTGTAGATATATCAAAAAATCGTCATGACTAATTTGCTGTCCTCAGCCACTGTGGCACCAGGTGGGAGTGATGTGGGTGGCAGTCCCTGCCCTGCCAAGCAGCCAGCCCCAAAGTGTGCCAGAACTCTATGTCCCCAGAGACGAAGTGCTGATACCACATGCTCTTGGGTCAATTTAACAAGTAAAGATATTTTAACTCAGAAATTTGATTTCAGTAGCAAAAGGTGACCTGTAGGTTATTCAACACATATGCTGAAAAAAAAGATGTTCAAAAACCTTGTTATTGTGGGAAAACTGTATCAAATTTTTCTGCCTTCTAAAGAGACTGGAGAGCAGATCTGTGGCATTTTCCAAACATTAGTCCTTCAATGAAGAAAGTCAAGAACCTCCATGAAGAACTAATACCTGCATGCTGGACTGCAGTCTGCAGGAGTCCATGGCATCTCGAAGCAGTGTAGGGAATCTGGTGGCTCTGGCTGGTCCAAGCATCTCCTGAAGGTACAGATTTCCCTCAGAGGATGGACTCTGCAGAAAATATGCTCCAACACTACCTATTGCCTTCCTGCTTCCTCCTCTGAGTTGTGGGAGAGGAAATGAGGCTGACCCCATGTCTCCATCCCACTGTCACATAGTGATGGAGAGTTCCTAGAGTAAATATCAGCCTTTGCACAGCCATGACTATTTAAAACTCTCATACTGTGTAGGCTTTCAGTAAAGAAAGCAGTTTTACAAAATGAGAATACATTTTTAAACCTGTTCTTAAAAAGGAATAGAAAGAAACATACTATTAATTGCAGGCCATAATAATTTAAACACTTAGGGATATTGAACAAAACAAACCCTACTGCAAATGCTATTCAGTAAACCACAGACAAGAAGTAAATCAAGCAAACTGGAGCTATTAATAAATTTAGAGCTGAAAATTTTAAAATGTAGGACAGTGTCACAGAACGACTAGCTCTTTGCAAGCATTTGGTTGAGAATAAACATTTTTTTTATTCACAGTTCAGGGCAGTTCTTGCTGTGCTAGCATTAAATAATAGTCTTTCCTTGGTGACACCACTGAGAAAGGAGAATCAATCTGCTGAGAACATTTTGCTTTGCAGTGAAGAAGATTTGGAGTATGAATTAGAGGGCAGACTGAAGGAAAGTGAATATTCCCTGTGAATTTTCTGTGGAAACACAATGTTTGAGGTAACTACATGTGCTCATCCTAAGCCCATGTCTCTCTCAAAATGTGAACAAAGTGCACATGGTCTCATGCCCTTTGCTCAAAGACAAAACCTTGAAGTCTAAAGCAGTGTCTCTAAATAATTTGAGATGTCACTGACCCCTCTAGCTCCTTTGGCTCCCTCAGGGGACCGAAACCCACACTGCCAGGGCTGTAGGCTTCCTCCTGACCTCCTACTCACATCCCCCCCCCCTCCCAGCCACACTTTTCAGTTACTCCTTTTGCACAGCTCACTTTTGTCCAGTGTCCCTTTGGCTCTGCCAGGGCCAGGTCAGCTGCCCAAACCTCCATTCTTCTTTTTTGCTAATTTCCTATAAAGTGGAAGTTTTTAAAAACTAATACAGAAAGAGGATGCATTAGCTATGAGAGTAACACAAGCCACTGTGGAAGACAGCACTGAATTAATGCTTACATTTTGTCTCCTGCTAATTTTCCTTCCCTGATGGATAGCACATGACTGCCTGCACCACCTGAGGATTTTGTGAAGCTCTGCAAGGCCTGGCACCTCCATGCTATTTGGACCATCATAAGCATTCTTCTTTGACATTGCAAGTTAAGCTACTTTTTGAAATTAACTCCTCCATTTTTTCAATCCCATATTTTCTCTCACTGTTTTTTAGGCTAAACACCCTCCGGCTGTAAGTGGTGAACGTGTTACTGAAGTCATGAGGAGTCAAGTGTTCCAGGTTTGACATCCTACTTGCTTTACTGCCAGCTCTGCTTTATTTTTCACTTCTTTATCCTGAGAGTTTTGCCATAGGCCAGCTTTTGCTGTTATAATGAGACCCCCAGAGCCACTCATGATGCTCAGACAGATGCTTTTCCTCTTCTTGCTTCGTCCGCCCTTGTTTGGGAAGATAGGGGTGGGAAATGTGATGCTTGTTAGCCCATACCTTAGGCAGGCATGGTTAAATCACCATTTCCCCCACTGCCTACAAGCAGTGTGACTTCATAACTGTTTGCAAACATGTTATCATGGATTTTTTGTTAGCATTCTTTACTTACAGGGACTCAAAATGCACTGGGGTATAAGATGTAAATGCTGCCATTTTTCTCACTGTGATGAGCTCCCTCAAGCCTCACGTGCCTTGAACCCAAGCAGGACCTGGGAAATCAGTGGTGTTGTACACAGAAGCAAAAGGAGCAGGAAGCAGTGCCTGCCGCAAAGCACACTGATGTTAACAAGAGTGTTCAGGGTCCCACCTTGTTTTCCCCCTGTTCTTTATCCTTTGATCTTCAGTGCTTACAAACCCAGGAGGATGCAGTAGTGATTTCCTCTTTCCCTCCCCTGCCTGCTTGGAGCTGGCTGCCACAGGTGTGACCAAGTGCAGTGCTCAGCACCGGGACTGAGTGCTCAGGTCTTGGTGTCTGTGCCTGCCTGGTGCAGGCAGGGCCAAGGGGCAGCCCCCCAGAGCAGCACATTTCCATTGCATGCTCCTAAAACTGAGCTGTAAAACACCTTGCTGGAAACACAGGCAGCTCTTTTTATTCTGGTTACCAAAGTGCTATATGGAAATTGGCAGCCTAATAAAAAAGAGGCATGAATACTGCACAGCATCCATATATATTCACTCACTTACCTTGCATGTCTCTTTTCTATTATTTTGTAGCCATCCCGTAAATAAAGGCATTTTTCCTTCCACAGTTATCCACATCTTTTACTTTACATTGCAATGAGCTTAGAAACCACTTGGGGGAACTTTTTCCATTGCAGTTTATTATCTATAAAGAAATTGTGTTGTCACAAATACCTACTGATCTGACTCAGCTGCTTTTATGAGCACTGAACATGATAGATATCCAGCTTATTTCACCAAAGAATGACAAATGATGACAAATGCTTAGGGTACTTGCTAATGAAGAAGTCTTTAGGTTCCTTATTCTGATAATATAGCTTGGGAAAGTTTGTGTCTGAGTGAGTTCTTAATTAAGCATCAAATTTGCACTGAAAGATTTTTTATTTATTTATTTATTTATTTATTAATCTTGAGCTGTATCCTAACCAACAGAAATGGAGAAATTTTGTTTAGATGCTAAGCAAGATTTTGTAGTGCTGTAAGGGAATTATTCGTGAAAAGCTTTCTAGCTTGTCATGCTAGAAGTGGTTCAGCATCTAGAAGTGAAAATCATGTGGGGCCTTTGTCTCCTAGAACGTTATTTAAAATATCGTTTGGACCCTCAAAAGCAGAAACTGAGTGGAGAGTGGAATGAGCAGCAGTCCCAGGAAAAAGCTGCAGAACTGTTTCCTAGTGCCACCCAGGCGTGGTAGAGGGGAAGCAGCATCACCAGGTGGAGCTCTGGCCCTCCGTTCGCCTCTAAAATCCTCCCTGTAAATGTATTCGAATGCATCCTCCATAAGAATGGCCTTATATTTTACAGAAGACAGATTTTAAGGTATGTCCTTTGAGTGCAGTTTTGAATGCTCGGTAGCCGCAGGCTGCGGGATGTGCAGCCAGTGGTACGGGACCCACCAGAGGGAGGATTTGAAGGGAGGGTCTTTGGGGAAGGGTCATGGGTGGGAGGCACAGGAACACCTCTCATCGGCATCAGTGATCTGCAGGTGGGTCTCCCACTCTCTGAAGGAGCCGGGCGTTTCCTTAAGACACTTTCATACCTACAGTGGATGTTTGCAGCGGGCTGGTCCAGCAGCCCAGCCAGGGTGTGGGCAGGCAGAGTCCCAGCTATGGGGGAGCCCAGCATGGGTGGATTCCTGGACACAGCACCACATGCAGAAAGCTCCCAGAGGAGATGAGGCCGCAGGGGGGGTCCTCCCTCTTCCTGCTGCTCCAGGTTTCATCACTGAAGCTGTTTCCAGCCCAGCTGCCAGACACTGCCTGATGCTGCCTTGATGCCTTCTGCACATTGACCAGTGTTTCCCCTTGGATGCCCTCATCTCTCCTGCCTGCCCAGACTGTCTGGGAAGCCTTCTCCAGCTAGGCTGCCCAGTGCACTTCAGGTAGAAGGACTACAAGATTTCTCATGCTGTGGTTTTTCACAAAACACCAACCCAGAAATCCAATATGCTTCTAAGGATGGCAGGAATGAGTAATTACCCAGTATGGGGCTCAGTCACATCTCTTAATGTCTCATACCACGTTTAACTTTAGGAGCAGATTTACTTAAAACAAATGGACTATTAAGGCCTTAGTTTATATATTTTAACTAAAAGCTAAAACCCTTTATCTGCAGCAGATCGTGGAAAGATCCTCATACATTCCAGTGAAGTCAGTGTAGCTAAGGTCCACTGGCTGAGGTCCAGCAGGTGACTGGCTGCTGGCCAGGACTGGGGCAGTGAACACTGCTCTGGGCCTTCCACCTCCTCCTCTTTCCTGTCCTCCTCCTCCTCTTGATATTGGTCTTCCTCGTCACTCAGCAGGGCCAAGGGGAAACGTTCTGAGCAGAAACCATTTGTAGTTGTGAGGCTGTTGAATTTTGTGACGTTAGTCCCTAGGGCCAGTGTGTGAAGTTGCTGGAAGAAACCAATGGGCTGCTGTGAGAAAGGAAGGAGGAGAGGACAAGAAGGGGAAGACAATGAGGACGGGTTAGAGGAAGAGTCCTGCTCTTCCAAGATCCTGAGAAAGTCCTCATAGAACACTGTCAGAGGAAGCCAGAGGCACCATCAAAGCTGAGGTCTGCTGCTCTCTGCCACTGCAGCCTCTGAGGAGGGACCAGAGAAGCAAATACATGTGAGCAGCTATAGTCTCAGGATTTTTTCAGAAGTATCTGCTATAACTCTCTAGCAGGAAAACAGGAGAGTAAATGCAATACATACATGTAAAGATAATTCATAAAATCATAGAATGGTTTGGGTTGGAAGGAACCTTAAAGATCATCTAGTTCCAGCCCCCCCATAGGCAGGGACACCTCCCACTGGGCTGAATTGCTTAAAGCCCCAACCAACCTGGGGTTTTTCACAGCTTCTCTAGGGCAACCTGTTCTAGTATTTAATTTTTCTTCCTAGTTAAACACCAGGAAGTCCTGATATCAGCCTGCAGAAGTCATCACACACTTGGAAACTGTGTACCCACCATGTATGTAGCTGAGACCTTCAGAGTCTTGTGTAATTGAATCTCAGGCATCTCATAGTGGCTGAGTGCTGCTGAATATCCTGGAGGCATCATTTGAACTTCTTAAAGGCAGGAGAGTAACCCTTTGAACTGTGATCAGAGCCTCCAAACCACAGGCAGTGATGGAAGAGAGACTGGCTAGTCCCCAGGTCACCCACTAACAACCACAAGTGGTGCAAAAGCTCCACGAAGTGAGCAGGGAGGAGCCTGGGCATCAGCAAATGGGCATGTCCTTTAAGAGAGGGGAAGATCAGAGAGCTCAGAGGAGGATTATCTATTTGAGCAGTCTTCATACAGAAGCCAAGCAACCAAATTAATTGGGACAGGGAACTGAAGACCCAAACTGCTACTTCTGTGGAAGGTGATTTCATCTGTGTATCCCAGTTGCCTAGCTGCAGGAGATGCCTACATCTGAGGGATGTAGAGAAGAACAAGCACATAAACACCATAGAAGACTTGGCCTTCCACTGTGCTGCTTTCTTTGCAGAAGCCATGGCAGAACTCCTCTTCAGCACAGCCCACAACAAAGGATTGCACTCCCCAAGCCAAGGGAGCACCGCAAGACATGACCTAACCCCCATCTTAGCCACCCCTCAAATCATGACCAGTGCTGATGGTCCATTCTTCTGGCTATAATTTTTCCATCACTGACTTTTTATGTTCAGTTTCTCACCTTTATCCTTTTACATAGTAGTTTATAAATGAATTACTCCTAACTTAACATTTTATCTATTTTCTGGCTGTCATGCATCATCACAGGACCTGCTTTTGGAAAACTGTGGGATAGATACAATGCCAGGGAAAGATGGCTTTGTCCAAAGCCCACAGGATAATTTGTCATTGGCCTAAAAGCAGATGAACTACAGAGGAACCCCAGTTTGGTCTGGCCTGGAAGGGGAAGGGCTTCTGGATTAATGCACCTGATGGTTGTTGAAAATGTGATTCAGTAAACTGAGAACAGGACAAGATGTGATGAACACGGGATGGCTGACCATTTGATTTTTGAGACTATGGAGAACACAGAGAGCACTTGGTAGTCCAAGGTATGTGTACAGAGAGGTATTTCTACGATTGTTTTTCAGTGAGAAATACAATTTTGTGGTCTTTGACAGGTGATTGGGTAAACCTCGAAGACTCAAACCACAGCTGGGTTTATGCAGCTGCCCTTGGTGGAAAATCAGCATTGGGATTTGCAGGAATTTGCTCTATATAGGCTTGGCTTTGATCAGCCCATCAGGGGAAGAAAAACAAGAGATTGGCATTTGGTATCTCCCTGGTATGACTTCACACGGTTAACAGGAATCAAAAGGCACTACCAGGTGAGAGCTCAGAGGCCCAGTGCTGCCCAGCCACCTCTTGCCAGAGCTCTGGTCTGCCCAGCACTTCTACACTGGGAGAACTGGCAAGAAACCCCTCTGGGACATCTTGGGAGCCTGCGGATTTATATCACCCTTTAAAATGTTTGACTCATGGCAAACACTGTATCTATTATGACAAACTTGAATAGAGATTGACATGATCATTTTTCTTCTTATTGTAGCAGTACACGTTTTTCTTTGCCTCCCAGTCTAGAGGCTGAGGGTTGCCTGGTTACTCTGACTCAGAAGTTCTGTGAGGTGTCTCTTGATGAAGAAGCAGATACAATTTGGCAATTAGAGAAGCTTTATTTGTCATCTAAATGTAGAAATCCTTAGGAAAAAATAACCATTTGAAGAGCAGTTGTACAGAAGTTGCAGCAAGAAAAGTCTCAGAACGTGCAGTGGTACTGAACATTGCTCTTGTGCTTATTGCAGAGGCATGAAGGTCATTAATAATATATACAATAATTAGGATTATTTTTCTCAGTGTTCAATTAATAGAATCCTGTTCATAGAGTTTATGAATTGCAAATGTGATCAGAAAAGCATTTTTGTTGAAAAATTTCCCTGTGGAATAGAGCTATAAAAAGACTCAATTCACAAGGCAATTTATTCATCTTGGGCTGGAGTTAAAGGAACATGATGTATTCAGCTGAGGGCCACAGTACAGCCATCACAGCAAGCTAAAGTGTCTTACCTGATTACTGTGCCAGTGTCCACATATATATCTGTGTATGTGTTATATGTGTGTGTGCAGATGTTCTTTTTGAGTACACAGCTGTGCTGATTTGGGAAATCCAGGACTCCAGAAATGGTTTTACCTTGTGAACATTTTCTTAAGAACTAAAGCCATGTTGTTTTAACATTTGCTTCATAGATGTCCTTTCATTGTTTGCATTTTGTTGAATGGCACCAAACACTGTAAGAACACTTTAAGGAATTTGTAATGCTCAGGAAGGTGGGGAATATTTACGGAAAAGTGAGATCAGTGGACTGACAATTCAGTTTGGAGGTACAGGGAGCAGAAAGGCTCAGGCAGCGTGAAATCTAAAAGGTCAGAAATATATTTAATTAACCTTCAAGAAAACAAGCTTTCTTCTTGTAGGATATTCCCTTAGGCTTGCTTCATTCAACTAGCAATGCATGTAGAACAAACAGAATGATGAAAAAGTCCCATTTTGTAAATCTTGCCATGTTTTTCATCAAGTGCAGCCAACTCATTTTATAGAGTCTAAGGCTAATTTTGGCTACCTTATACTATATCCAGTAGGGGTAAAGTATATCTATGACATTATGATAGTTCCTTTATACCCTTGTGTTATGCTGTAACCTAAATCACCAACCTAATCATCTGTAACCTGCTCCAAATATGCTCTCAGAGATTGACTTTGGCTGCTGCTCAGTAGCAATGGGCTATTGGCTTAGATCCCTCCATGCTCTTGGGATTTTCTATTTCTCACCATCTGCATTTTTCAGCTCTTCAAATGCAATGTCTGTAAGAGGGAAACAGAAAGCAATAGGTGTTGGTCCTCTTGCTATTAAAAATAGGAATAACTCAGCAATAAACAGGAAAACCATATATCACTCGGGATTATTTTCAGTGGTATTTCACTGGCTGTAACGATACTTTCAAACATGAAATGTTGAAACTGCTAGGTAGTAATGATACTACAAGGTCTTGCCAGAAATGTGCCAAAGTAAAACTGTGTCTCACTACTCTCTTACCTAAGTTTATTGTTGAGGGGGTTTTTTCCAGAATCAGCTGCAGTTAATGAAGCAAACAATTAGAATAAATATGTTTTCAGCACGGTGTGAGGTGAGCCTATAATATTGACTACAGGAATGATATGTAATCTGCTTACTAATTACTGTGGAAAAAGTCCAGCAAAATAAGATAATTTGCAGTTATCACTGCTCCCCCCTACATTGGCATTAAAACATGAGAAATGGAAAAGAGTTCAGGGAGACTTACTACAGCAAAGCTGGGTGAGCAGTGAGGTGGAAGGTGCATGCAGTGTTGTCAGGAATAATTACAGATAATGGTCTAAATTAATACTGCCAGTTAGAAAATAGGTATGCAGTTCAGCTGCCCACGGTGGATGGTCAGTGGTCTGTGTTTAGGTCACCTCCTACAGGCTCCAAGCAGCCCGCAGAGCTCTGCAATCTTCCAGGACCAGCAGGACCCCAGCCCTGGTGGTTGAACTGCTACCCACACCCTCTCCATCACTCAGCATGCATCATCAGCAGGGAAAGGAGCAGAGACAGTAAGATTAGGAAGAAATGGCATAAGAGATTACACTGAGAGTTCATTGCTGCATACCATAAATCAGCACTATGTGAACAGAAACAGGACTTAAAATCTAGTCACCAAAACAGAATAGGATTTAACAACAGGAGAGTGGACATCAGTTATAGTTATTCTGCATGAGTGGGCTACCTCCCAATAAGTTGCTTAGTCCGTACTGACTGTAAAACAATATTTACATCCTCCTGTGTGGATCCTTTACTTGCTTCTTTATTGAACCAGTCTACTGGGTGAGAGACACATGAGGGCCAGAGATGTATGGGAGCCAGTATGACAGTACTTGTACTTCTACATTAAGATTCACTCACATGTTTATCATCATTCCAACCACTGTTATAGATTTGACAGTTATATATGTCTTATGATCTATTTTATGAAGATAATATCCATGTTAAGTCTTAGGTAAGCATAAAACAGAAGGAACTTCACCAGCCTGTTTCGTGTGTTTTCACTGACTTCATGTATACACTACACATTGTCTAGACTGATAGTTTATTTATGAGGGCTTAAAGAGAAAATAGCATATCAGAGATGCATTGTCTTTGTATTCCTGCCCATAAGGCCTTTTAGTTATGAAGAATTATATTACCCTTTAGTAAGAAATATGGTCTCTCAAATCTTTTGTATTACAGAAGTTACCACAGTAAAGAGATACTTTGCATTTCCAGGTTGTGTTTCTCCAGAAATTGCCCTGAATATGATATGCACAGGATTTCCATGCTCTATACTGCAATGGGAGGAAGGATACAAGAACACCAAAGCAGAAAGCCCAAGTATTAGAAGGATTTGCTTTTACCAAATTTCTCACAGCACATGCTGCAATACCGTGGTACTTATTTAACAAAAAAACTCATTTAACAAAAACATCTAATGAAATATAAACAACACAGAGACAGAAAAAGCTTTCAGGCCCCAAACTGAATGTAACACATCTACAGAGGAAAAAAGAAGATTCCTTTCCCTTCCCTGCCCTGCCCTGCCCTGCCCTGCCCTGCCCTGCCCTGCCCTCCATCTCCTTCTTTACCTGTCCCTGTTTGCTTTGGCATCCTGGATGGATTCCATCCATTCATCTCCTGTGATCCTGATCCATGCCAGCCTGAATCCTTGTGTTCCTGCCTCCAGCTCCCAACTGCTGCTGACCCCAGGATTCCAGCCTGGACTTTCCCAGGGCTGCCCTGCAGCCTTGGTGGTGACGTGGGAGTTATTGGGAGAAAGGGGGAAAGAACGTGGTATCAATTTTCTTGGATATTTGTATATATTTAGGAATTTTTCCTTTTTATCATTACTGTTTCATTAAAGCTGTGGAGTTTAGTTTCCAACCCTTAAGTCTCTCCCTTATTCTCTCTCCTTTCTTTATCAGGGAGGGGAGGGGGTTTAATAGAGAGCATCTGTTACTGGGTTTAATTGCCGGGCCAGTGTTAAACTGTGACAGACACAGAATTTATTTAAAGTGCTTATTGTGTTTGGGTTTTTTTCCTGAAGCATATTTTAAAAAGAGTATTTTAGGGATTCTGGAAACTCAACAGGCAACACCAGCAATGCCTCAGCTGTGTGGTAAAGCGAGACGGTGCAATTTCCTATCATTAGGTGGCCTAGATACTCACCCAGGTATATCCAGCTCTGGATATTGCGATGGTTTCCTGGATCCTTACTCCCCAGAGACCACTGCTGCTGGGAAAGGAGGAAAATTAACTCACCTGCCCAGCGAAGGGCTCTATGAAGCCTGCAGAGATTTACAAAATTTCCAAAATAAAGAGTGTAACAAAGTCCAGGATGGGTTTCCCAGGCTCCTCTGAAGGGTTAAGTGCACACTGCAGTGGATTTTCTTCTGACTGAAGCTGTGACTGCAGAGTGATAGTATTCACACAGGACCCCTGGGGACCCATGAATCCATTCCTGACAAAAGTAGGCTGCATGTATGTGTTGCTGCATGTAGGAGTTAGCTTCTCCTCTGCCATGAAAGTATCCTCCTCAAAGTTATTTTTGTATAGCTGCTTTTCCTCTCAGTATGTGCAATGCCTCAAGTTTTAATTGCCTTCCGATGTTCAAGCCCTTAGGATTCATGTTTTTATCATCATCTTTGCAGCTATTTTGTTCTTATAAATTCATGTAATTGAGAGCTGATTTTCTTCTACCTAATGAAGTCCAATTAAAGTGCAATTAAGTAAGGAAACTAAAGACACACATTTTTATCAAAGAACTAACTATTTATTTCAAATCTTTTCCGGCTTTATTATTTGAGGTTGTAGGAGGAGGGAGAGAGGCAAGAAATGCTATTCTCTCTGATTCAACCAGAGGTGCAAACCATGAGTGAAGCTGCTCCTACAGTTCCCTTCCAAGCAAACAATAGTTCTTGGACACTGATTAAGATCACTTTTTTATCTTATTGTTGACTTTCTTAGCATTAACTTTGAGAAGTAATGCCATTGAGTCTTATTGGGAAATACCAGCAATAGCTACAGGAAGCTTTTTTAAGCCTTTCTGAAAGCAATATATCAAAGGGCAAAAGCTAAGCTACACAGAAAGCATATTGTGCCAGGACAATAGCACAGATACTCTCAGTGGAGTTGGTTAAGATTTTTTTTTTCATGAGGCCTTTTATATTGCTGTCAGAAAATGCCAGTCCCTTGAAACTTTTCATGGCAATATACTGATGTACCTTTCTTCAGTAAGATCTTCTTTAATTCAAAATGTACACCTGGTCAAACAAAGAGAATATAACTGTCCACAATGCACCAACATTGCCATGATCTCCAAGCTACATTCTTTCTGGATTTTTTAATTAAACTTGCAAAGAACAACATAAGCAAGCAATACCACTCACACCACAGACCAGGGTTTTTTTTTTTTCCAGCACTATTTAGTCCTACCCTAGTGACAAGACACTGTGTGTCAGCTCAAAGAACACATCTCAGACAAGTTCTGCCAGGAGGAAGCAAGTTGAATTGCTGTTTGAGGGGCAGAGCTGGGGTTTCCAAAGGATTTTAGCTATATGTTGCTTTCCTTTCAAAAATGATCATATTTCTTCTAGACCGAAAATTGAGGCTGAATTCATAAGATGCTACAGGTTTTCTCATAACTTAAACATTTTAGTTTTCTTTATGCTGCTGCCATGTTTGATGAGCCTGATCCATGAGATCTTAAAAACATAGTATATTGCCAGCATCAATCAAGACTACAGCTGCAACTGCACAGTCATCTGTAACACTCATACAGAAGGCAGAAGAATTTTGTACACTGGAAACAACTGAATGGGAATGTTAGCATCACTCAAGCATTCCTTTACTCAGTGAAAAACCCTGCCGGAGAGTAAACCCCAATAAAAAGAGACAGAAGAAGACTTGGATTCACATCTCCTGTCAGGGTAGGTTGGAGCAGACTGGATTTTTACAGAAAAGGATTTCTAGAGCAAGGCTGATGTTTCAGAGCTTCCTGGTGTTTCAGTCTCTTGTCCAAAGGTCTGCCTGCAAAAAGCAGCAGTTCACTCCACAGTTACTCACTTTAGTAGATAGAACACAGAAAACCTCCCCAGCGGCTCTTTATTCTGAGTCACATTTCTCCAAAGTAGCATCTACTCAATGTACATGGACTGACTGTCACCTTACTTGGTCAATTAAAATCTGGAGCACTGCATAAACATTACATGGATGAAAGGTAGAGCCTAATGGAGTTGCAGCTATAGTGGTGATGGAATACATCCGCATAAAAATAAAGGTAAAATATAGTACTAGGTTCTGATTGTAGAGCTTTTCTTTTTTTTTTTCCTAGGCAGAACCTAGGAGATAATTAGGGATAGCTGGATATGGTTGTGTTTGTGTGCCTGTGTGTATTTAAATGCATTACAATATATATTTGCAAGGTATATATGTTTGTGTATACACCCCTCCCTCACCCCCACCCACTAACACAATGTAGATACATTTACATACACATACACTATTACTTTTCTAAATAAATTACTTCGGTTGGCTATTCATGAAATCTTGGAAGAGAGGAGAACTCAAAGACTTGCAGCAGAGCTGGGTTGTGCTGCTGGCCATGCGCCATTGGTGATGCCAGAGAGAGTCCAGCTGAAGTCAAAGCAGCCTTCGTGGGGCAAAAGAACAGATTGCAGCAAGGAACCCAGGTTGGCCAGAAGGCAGGTGGTGCAAGAACTGTAGACACAAGGGAGAGTTAAAAATTAAGACTTCACTTGCCTCTTAACAGCAAACTAATTGGGCTGGTGCAAAGTTGAGACTTCCCAAACTCAATGGAGTGTTTCAAGCTTATTCAAGATAAGAAGATTAAAAAGGATAATTATAATTATGGAATATTAAGGGGAAGAATTACAGTACACCCATAGAGGTTAAATGAAAGTGTAACAGTTACACCTATTTGCAAACCTGACATACACAGGTTTTGTTACCCATAATTAAGTAGTAATCCTGCTTAACAGCATTATGTGAAGGAAGTGTGACTTTCTCAGTAATGACAACAGTGGTGGCTTTAACTCCAATTCTACTTCAGGCATGGACAAGGTCTTTGTTGCTGCTTGAACTTGACCTTGAACCTTAACTTCCTTCAGGTTTAAGAGAGAGTCATTAGTACTGAATCAAAGATTCATTTGAGTTCAAAAAGACCTTTAAGATCATTGAGTCCAACCAGAAACAGTCTACCAAGTCTACCACTAAATCATGTCCCTAAGCACATCTACACATCTTTTATATACCTCTAGGGATGGTGACTCAACCATTTTCCTGCACAGCCCGTTCCAGTGCTTTATAAAATATTTTGGAGGGTGTTTTCTTTGATGTCTTAGATGCGAAGTTTAGCGTGAGTCTAATTGAGTCCCAGGCTCCATCAGCTGCATTGATTTGATCTCTGCAAAGGGGGCCTAAGGAGACTCACAGAAAGAGATGGCTCTTAATCAGATGGATACTATTTTGAGTAGCTGCTGATACTTCCCAGGTTTCCTCAGTTCCCTCCCTCATTCCTCCCACACACTTTTCATGGTGGAGTTCTCTCTTTTTCTGCTTTTTATCCCCAATTCTTGCAGAACAGGAGAATCATGACTCCTCTTGGTTCCCAGTATGGAATTGGGCTTGAACATGGTGTGAAGGGGGGGCCATTTGGTGACCCACTGTGATCAGGTACAGCAGGCTTAACAGAAGGGTCTGATGCTCAAAGGGACTATTTCACCTTCCTGTACCTGGGCTCAGCCCTTTCACCAGGATGTGACACCACCTGTCCTGTGCTAGATGTCCAAATGAGATGAGAGAAGCCTGGGCTGTTGCAGATGAATGCAACCCCAAGGCTGTGGGGTTGTGTTGCCATTTGGAAATGCTGTGCCACTACTGTGCTCCTGTCCTTGTACATTTAACCAGGAGCACTGTCCTTGCACATTTAACCTGGGTTAAATAAAGGGTTTAACAAAGCATTTGGAAGCAGGTCAGGTCTCACCTGCATGTGGGCCTTGGTATCTGTTTCTTGGGTTAATGAGGCTGTCAAGGGGGATATGGAGTCACGGTCGTTATTGATGCATACAATTTACTACACTGATGGCTGCTATGGACTGCAGAGTTATAATGCAGGGCAAAATACAACATGCATGTGTAGAGAAATATATGGATATTCATTTCTCAAAGCAAATGCATGTTATTTAGCTGAGTGATGTAAAAGATTGGCTTCAACAGCAGGCAGGCCAGCTATATATCTCAGGAGGTGTGATCACACTGCATATATCACACCTGTGGTACGGCATATAACAGTTTTTGAGGAAGAGAAAGAACTTAAATGGCTGAGTAGATGTGCTGATTTAGCTCAGTGATAAGCGACATTCTGGGGGCAGAAAGAAGGGGTGGTTGGATTTCTGAGTAGGTTGAAGTGAGATCTATCATTTGTACTCTCACCATTGATGGGGCGAATCACAGCTCCTCCCCACAGCTACCCAGTAACTGCCCAGCTCACTGCACTTACTGCTCTATGGAGCATCTTTTGAAACTCACTTCATACTAAATATGACCTGCCACAGCATTAGTATTATGATCTGAACATTTAAAGGATATACATTTTCACCATCATACAGACTTTCAAACTTGGCACATTATGGACCCCAAATCATTATATCCATATTTAATACCTTCCAGTGCTGGAATTATTCTGCACTACTTAGTACTTAATACCTATGATTAACAACAGCCTTAACATTCACCTCACCATACACACGTATTTTACCTGACACTGACACTATACTGCCACCCTTAATTTCAGTAATTTAAGGTATTCTTTCAGTGTTTAAAAACTAGATCACTTTCAAGTGAAATTGCAATCCATATATTATTTAAGTAATTTTAAGCTTCAAGTCACTTTATATGACATCATTTCAACTTCATCCTTGCTTAATATATACAGCACTTACTCATACAAGAAAATGAGTTAATCAGATATACAGTTTTCAAGGTCACTACACTGTTAATAAAACTTGTTAACTGACACAGGCATTAGTCATGAAGCTGAGTAAATGTAATGATTAAGCCACTCACAGTTCCTCACCATTCTGTTACATCCTGCCTTCTAAAGAGAGAATTTTTATTTTGAATCCTGATTTAAACCTACTTAAGTCAGTGGAAAAACTCCTGTGTCTTCAGTGGGCTTCCTATCAGATTGCCACTAAATAACAGAACCACACTCATGAAAGGAGCAGACAACAGGTTGATAACTCAGGGAGACTCCTACATATCAGCTCCTGGCACAGCTCACAGCTGTAGCATTCATCTTGGCAAAACAGATGGAGCTTGACCAAGCTCTGGGTGGAACTGTAATTACATTACAGTTCTTCAGACATCTCTTACTGCACAAAGCACATAATTTCACTGCTGCAGAAAGTGTGGAATAATTAATGCTTGGACTTGAATGGGTTTTGTTGGGCCCCCAGTGGTGGGCTGTACCTCCTTTGCTGGGTGCAAGGGACCACATAAAAATACACATGAAACATGCAACCACACACTGTGTGCAATAAATGGAGTGATCCATAACCAAAGGGAGATACTTCCATTTAACAAAATCTCCACTCAGCTCCTGGGAGAGATCAGAACAGATCACCTCCCTTATAGTGATAAGGAGTACATTGCTTCTGCACACATTACCATCCTATAGTGAATACTAATGAGTACTGTGTATTCTGTTTAAAAGTGAAGGATTTTGTCTGGCCTGTGTCTCCTCTGCCTTCCTCAGAGTCACCCATGCTGTGAGATACTTGAATAATCTGCACCAAATGAAAAGTTGGGAGGCTGGAAAGGAGACTAAGGCACTGTCAGTGCCAACATGTACAATACAGCATGAATCACATCCTATGTGGATCCCACATCTCACCTAGAATGAGATATCTTGGATACTTCTAAATCTTAGTCATCCTCATCTCCCTTGGAAAATGGAAATACAGCACCTTTTGGGTGCCATTGAAATGACCTCCTGTAGGCTCTGTCTTTAGTGTGAGATGAATTATGCCATCTCCTCCAGTGAGTATACTGAATAAACCTCCATTGATCATACAAGGGTCCAAAGAAGACTCATTCATCTGCAGGTTTTCATGTTTTGAGATTCATTCAGGACAGTCCCACCCAAAGCAGCTGCTGCTGGTACAAGGCAATGCAAAGACCAAGCTGCCAGTACATATTGCCACCAAAATGGGCAAAATCCCTCCCTGGTAATGTCAGCTACACCTTAGGAAGCAGAGTCTCCACAGAAATTAAGGGGGAACAGAAATCCTCCACATGGAGACTGTCCACTGCAGTCCCACATATTAAAAAGGGACTGTATACAGGATAAAATGTCCAGGTAAATGGGCAACTTGCTAAACAAAAACATACTTACATGAAATGTGTATAAGGTGTCTACAGAGTCCAGAGAGAGAGGCATTAAATATACTGCAGAGCAGTGGGGGACAGGTAGCACCTCAGCCAGAAAGCTGGTCTGGGAAGGATTAGCAAGGCATTGAAGTCTCTGTAATTAGGTAGAGCTGGAAAAAAAGTGTATGAACAATGTCACTGGATTGCCACACAGCAGAGGGACAACAGCAACAAAGTGTACTCCTCCTCCTGGTGGTGATAAAGGGACTGTTTAATTAAAAATCTAAGACACTTGAAAGATGTATCCAAAAGCTATAACAGAACTGCAATAAACCAGTGTCCTTTAGTGCAATTCATTTATTAGCACTACAGCCCCAGCTACTGAAAATGCTTTTTCTAAACAAAGGAAATCCTAATCCAGCATGGTCCTAAGTAAGGAAGAACAAGGTCTTGATAGATTGACCTGCAAAAAGCAGCAGTCCATGACCATGGTTAGATTGGCTTTGGCAAAGCAGATAGAAAATGGAGATATAAAATTATCTTAAGAATTTGATGTTCATGTAAATAAGCACAGACTCTTCCTAGGTTATTGTAGAGTATACAGTTCATGAAAGGGTACAGATACATTCAGACTTTACTCCAGTCAAGAGAATTATTTTAATTTCTAATTTTGATCTCTTTTATCTCTTATTTTTGCCTGAAAATACTCATAAAATTTATCTTAAACTAATATATCAATAGGCAAATACAGTTGAAAAAGTGGTGAATAATATTTTTATTGCCAAGGATGTGTTCATTATACTCACATTACAGCCACCCCTCTTCCTCTTTTGCTTTTGTCTTCATCTTCCCATAGTCCTAGGCTCTAAGGATTAAAAAAAAAAAATTAAAATCAGTACTTAATTTATGTATGTGCATTTTTTTACAGTACCTGGCATAACCTACACTGATTCAATGCTACTGCCACTCCTGCCTTGTGCTGCTCAGAGAATCCAGAAAGGCTGTGGGGGTGATGCTGAGGGGGCAGCTCAGGAGAGGGGGCAGCAGTGTCTGGAACAAAATACACGTGTCAGTAGGGAGAGGAAAATTCAGAGCAGAACTCAAGATGAGGAGTGTCAACGATTTAGGATGTGAGGGTGAAGCACATGGCCTCAGCTCAGTGAAGTAACTTTGAAGCTGCAAGAAAAAGAAAAACAATAGGGTTTAACAAAGGCACAAGCACAGGGCTAGTGGAAAAAGCAGAGGAAAACTAACACAAAGTTTCCATGTCTGAGAGAAAGATGGAGAAGCTTAGAATCACAGACAGGGAAACGTGGGAGAAACAGGGTAAACAGGATTTTTGAAAACACCTACATTCTTTCAGCATCATACTCAGAAGCAACAGACAGAGCTGAAAAATCCCACTAGAGAAGAGGAGCTCTCATCAGGCTGAGCAACAGCTGCACGTGAGGCCTGGAAAAGGGGTTTTAAAGAAATCTGTGGCCCTGGTATAAAGTGGAAAGTCCAGGAAACATCTCTGCATCTGAACCTATGCTTATAAATGAGCTCATTTTGATGACTCTGTAAAAGAAGAGAGGGGGAGAATATGCAACCGTCAAAGGAGATCAGTAGAGAATGCTAAATGGATCAGGAAATGCACTCATAGCTTCCTTTAAATACTGGTTTGATTTGCATGAAGGTCGTGACAGTGACATTAAATACAAATAAACTGGATGCTCATGACAGATTTGATCTTCACGTTGTGCCAAAACTTACCTTTCTCCTGAGAAGAGTTAGCTCTGTTTACAGAGCTCAGCTATTTTAGTTAAGGATGTAAAGAGGAACAGACTTTGACATTATTTCTTTGAATTTACCAGGCTCCATGGAATTGAACAGAGATGAAGAGCTGCTGAAATTAAACAGACATACAAAAGTGTACCAGATGTACCAGAGATGCAAATACTCAAGACTGTCTCTGTGACATTTGGACAGTATTTGGAGAAGCAAGGAGGATTTTTAAATTGCTCCTGATGTGTACACAGGAATGCTGTGATAGCACCAGCAAGCTGTGCAGGTGTGCAAAGGAAATTCTGGAGAAGTCCTGACGCCAGTGCTAAAAACCAGCAAATATTCATTTTCTGTGTTTGAGCAGCTCAGGAGACAACAAGAACTTTAATGCAGAAAAAGTTCAGGTCATTTCAACTTCAGGTTTGTCTGGGCTTTTCCTGTTTTGCTGAGAAAATCTGGAAATTATAAATTGGTCAAGGGGCAATT
The DNA here is from genome assembly GCF_003957555.1 of Calypte anna. Lineage (NCBI taxonomy): Eukaryota > Metazoa > Chordata > Aves > Apodiformes > Trochilidae > Calypte > Calypte anna. Next base: position 17,582,457 of record NC_044245.1, read on the forward strand.
TCATGCAGTGTAAAAATGCTTCTGCTCCCCAAGGTTCTGTAACTTCCACGTTGATATTCAGCTCCTTTGTGAACCAATATGCATTTTACTGGCATTCAACAGTATACAATCCATTGTCATATAAAATGGTGAACAGTATTACACTTGTGTATCTCGGTGCTATGAGGAGTATGTGAACACACTAAGATTTGACAGCATCTTTCTTCCTAACATCTTTTGAAAGCAGTCAGGTCAGCCCCACATTGATGATGGAAAAGATGGAAAATTAAGGTACAGTGAGACAGGGAGGCAGGCCAATACCTAAGTAAAAACTCTGCCTCTAAATTATTAGCCTAATACTACACTGGCAGTTTACAGCTGGGAGGAAAATTGAATGAGTTGGACTTTGTCCCACCTGCTTCTGTTTGGGGGCAGGGAGGAGGTATTTTACCAAGGTGGCTCTGGCCTGTATGGCAGCATGTGATTTAAAACCTAGTGGGATGTTTGGAGAGGATTAGGACAATAGGGCTGCCATCTGCCCAGGACTTGAGCTGAGGAAAGCAACTCCAGGGGATCAGAGGGGCTGAACAGCCAAGAGAAAAAGCTGAAAAGTGCTTTAGTTTGCGACACAATGCTTCTGGCCCCTGGCTGGAAAGAGAGCAAACCAAGCAAAAGCCACTGACATTTCCAGTGAAAAGAAAAACCTTTTGTACTACCTGAGGGGTAGCAAAGGGCATTAAGCACCCGGTGGGACCACCAGCTGGAAAGCAGGGATGTGAACAACCCAGTGGCAGCTCTTGGGATGATGAATGCTTTTTTGTTCCTTGAGGGTTTTGTATCAGGTGGATTGCTGACAGCAGGTTTCTGCTTCCCTGGTATGAATGTGAACCATATCCTGACTTAACACGGGCCAGCTCGTTTGCAGGCCTAGCTTAAATGAGCTTCTGTTCCCTCCATCCCAGTTTTGGTGAAAAGGTGTCTGTGCTATCAAACATGTTCATCACACCATCAAAAAAAAAATGTAGTCTTTCAGACTGAAGCTTTCAAAGAAGTCATCAATTTAAAATAGAACTGGGGAATAAACCCCTTTCTGGTGGCTTTGAAAATTATTTAATTCTATGTTAAGAATTAACCAATTAACAGTTTGTCTCCCTTTTGATAACTTGGTACCTGCTGGCCTCTCAGTCTTCTTTTGTGTCTTAAGAATTTATGCTAGAAAATGTATTTCCCATGAGAGAGGAAACAAAAAATAGGCAAAGGAAAGCAGGAACTTTGCATGAATATCCTCTAAAAGCTGCACTGGTTGTTTTGTTACAAAAGGAAAATTTCTGATACTGTAAACATGCACGCATTTTTGAAGTATCAATATTCAAATAATTTACCCCCACAGGAAGGGAATTTACTGTGAGGTAGAAGTAGAAACAGCATAAAATGATGCCTTAATATAAACAAAATCAGATACAAGCATGGACCTATAATATATGCAGACACAGTTTTGCACCTTCTGTTGACCTCAGTGGGTCAAATGTACCCCCAGTAAAAATTTAATCTGGGGCAAGAACTACAAGATACATACTTTTTTTCAGCTGAAATCGCGAGTAACCTAAAGAGACAGAATGTACATTGCAGAATCAGAAGTGTACTAAGTTTTCCTCTAGATGCCTTAAAACTAAAAATAATCGGTTCCGAATGGGAAAGTATTAAACAAAATCCTCATTGCTTTGTTCCATTTTCTTCCCCAGAAATGCCAGGGTAATACAAGGTAATGCATAATACATCAAAGGAAGTGGTTTAGCAAGCAGTATAGCTTATGTGTAAAAATTCTTGTCATATACTGACAAGCTGGCAAACCCAAAAAACCCAAACCCTACCTAGGCTCTGTATTTTTGCCATTTGACTGCAATTCCACTTGTAATGTAATCAACAAACAGTTGAACTCAAAGGTCATGCAGTGCACAATTGCCATCTACAATAAGTAGTAAATCCTAGAAGCAAAAATACATCTAAATAACACTTAAAAAGGAAAAAATAAAACAAAATTAACAAATCTAGCATTTTGCAAGCAGTTTTTTTCTTACTGCAGTTTTTTTGTTATAACAGAATATATAATTAGTCAGAATAAAAATTGTCAAAGTTGTATTTTAAAATATTTAACAAGTCCTGAAGGAAAAACTCATAAATTGTGAAATCATTGCCCTCTCACTTAAAACACACACAAAAAGATTGGAAGCATAATACTGGTCTTGCAGTGGGGCAGCTGAGACACAAATCAAAGTTTTGTAGCAAGATCTTGTAGAACAATTAAAAAAAATGAGAGATAACAAAACTGCTGTCAATAAATTGAAATATTATAAACCAAAAGCATTAAAATGATACAAACATAATATTGAAATACATTGCATACATAGCAGCACAAGCTAATTTTGCTATTTTACATATTATACATATTATACATATACATATTATACATAGCTATTATATGCTATTTTATACAAATCATGGGCATTTGCCAAGTACCTCATAGAATGTGAAGGGGCAACAGAGCTGGACAGGTGTTGTCTCCAATGTTGCTGTCATTTTCCCTTCATGGAGTCTCCAAGATGACTGCTGTGAACCTATATGGTCCTTACCACCCTGAAGCTTCAAAAATATCCTCATGGAACAAAATCATCAGTATCTGATACTATTTTTAGCACTGAAGGATTTCAGCTCAACCTGTTCTTCATCTGTAGTACCGCAGCCAGTCCAAGCTCCCTGCCAGCATCATCTGCCAAGCAGCACAGAGAACAGTGCTCAACCCCAAACAGACCCAGGAACCCTCCAAGAGACTCCCCCCTGCCCTGCAAGATCCCAACCCACCTCATCACCACTGTCCTTGTCAACTTCTGTGCAGCTGCAGGGTAAAAGGTAGGACAGAAAGGCACCATTATGGGTGCCTGCCAAGCAGGTAATCCAAATACAGGTTTTTACATTTACTCCAGGATTCCCCATCATGAAGTAAGAGCAGTGGTTTGAATTCCATGGTAAGACTTCCCTTAAGCAGGCTTAGCAATCTTATCTTTTAAAAGCTGCTACATGTCTACTGGAAAACCTTGTTTTCTGCAGCTACAAAGATGTAATAATGATTCCATACAGAAGAACATACATTTGAAAAATATATGGCTATTTTGCATACAATGTGATGTTTTTCCATACTTTGACACAATGAAAAATGGGACCCAACTCTCATATCCAGAAATGTGAAATCCAGTGATTTGATGATAAAATTCCCAGTGTTTGATTTGTTTGTACACTTTCAGTGACTAAAAGACCTAAGTTAAAAGTAAATGGGGGTAAAAAGAAAAATCACCTGCATAAATGGAGAGATAATGTTCAATTTTCCAAGTGTTCAAGAACCAGAACACTGAATATTGCAACATGATGGCAGGCTGCCAACCCAAGTGAAGCAATCAGTATGTTTTACTAAATTTCTAGCATTGGTAAACTTAATTTTCAAGTTGATGAAACAAACTCCTTTAGAATTGGAAAAAGTTAGTTCCAACTTGCCAGACACACTATCTTATTAAGAAAAAAAAAGTGTTCAGCTTAAAATAACTTTTTTGCAGGAAGCATGTAGCCCTGTAATCCCGAGCCAAACAAACTGACATTTTGAAGAACTGAATTCACACACATATTCTCCTGCAATTTTGAATTTCCTTAGTGGTTCCTACAGAATCCATTACTGATTTAAAAAATCCTCAGTGTTAGAGAAAAAAACACTATCCTTTTTTTTAGGGTGGTTTGGTGGAAGGGATTTGGGTGGTTTTTGGTGGAAGACATTCTTTCAGTTGTACACCAGCTTATACACTCACTCAACACAAGAAGCCAAAACTGTTCCTCCCAATCAGCTCTGAACAAAAGAATTCCCTTCATCGCTTGGTCATGGTGATCACGCTGGGCTGTGGGAATCAGAAGAAAAGGAAATACCTTTCTGTTAGAGCACCTGGTCTTTGTTAAGGGGCCTTGTTCCCAGTTATCTCTTGTATAAATGATGACATCCTCTACTCTTGGGCAGGAGTCAAAGCTGCCAGCAGTATCCAATAGTAGGCTTTCAAAAAGATGATGTAAAGAGCATGGTCTAATAGCAAACACTGTTCATAGGATGATAGTACCACTGAGATAGGACCTTGTGAGGTCTCCAGTTCAACCTGCTGCTCAAAGTCAGGTTAGCTACAAGATTATAGCTTTACCCAGGTGGTACAGGAAAAACTCCCAAGAATGGGAACTGCACAACCCCTGGGTAACCTTCTTCAGCACTTGACTTCCCATGGTGAAAAAGTTTTCTGAATATTTGATCTGAACCTCTCTTGTTAGGATTTAAGCTCAGTGTCTCTCTTCCTCCCACCACCCACCACTGTGGAGACCGTGACTCATGGAGAGCCATGAGTGCCAGCAGGCTGCTGGTGGACCTCCCTCAGCTTCTCATAGCATTGGGCAGGTACAGCCAAAGTTTCTTCACAAATGAAAGACATTTTTTTAATAGAAGAAGGAAGAGATCTATAAAAAATAGAGCTGTGGATAATTTTTATAGCCACAAACCTTTTGAAATAATTCCCTCACTTCTTAAAAGATGTGAAAACATGGAGAAGTGGAGATCAGAATGCGATTATCAGTTGTGTCTGAGAGCTGCCCCATAAAGTGGTTCTGTGAAAAAATCTCCAGATCTTATTTTTTTTTTATATCTGGACTTCATGCTAGGAAAGGACTTGTATGTACTTAGCTTAAGTTATTTCCTTCTCCCTGCCTCATGTCCCCATCACTCCTGATCCCATGACTCAGACTGGATACCCAAATGGCAGAGTTTCAACCTGGGAGGCACTGAGAAAGTTAAAAGTGAATACATGTATGTCTGTGTAAGAACCTACCAGAAATAAATACAAGGAAAATCCACAAAATGCTAATAATGTGATCAGATCATATACACTGTAAAACTAATTGTTAGTTATTTTGCAGGTTTGATGAGCAATGTGTTGAGTTTGGATAAGTAATGACTCCAGAAACTCACAACACAAAAGCCCAGAGACAGATTTCATATAAATGTGCTTTATTGCAGAGAAGTTACATTATTTACATGCTGCAACACATTACAACATAAATCTATCAAGTATTTCATGGTGGATGCTGTTGGTTGCCAGATAACATTGTTTTAAGAACCACATTATAAAGTGACTTACAGCTTTATATACTCTACAACCTGGAGTAGCTAAAATGTTAAAAGTCAAAAGGCAGTGTTTTCTCAGGCCTGCCTGTTGTCATATGCATGCAAAAGCCTAAGGAGAGCAAATACAAAAGTATTGTCCAGTTTCAGGTCTATGATGCCACCAAAGCTGATGATAGGTGTGTACTGTTTTATATTTTAAAGCGTATAATTTTGCATAAATTATACAAGTCTAATAAGATTGGTATAAATCTAGTTATTTATAAACCATGGCTCAAAAATAAAGAAGAAATGCAGCTTGCACATGCATTTAAAAGGACAACCCAGCAAATGTTTGTGACTTTAGTGTTTATTATCTTTCCTCTTAACAGATCTGCTAAAAAACATCTGAATTCTAGAGTTGCACTTCTTTTGGCTGCATAACAACAATGAATCTCCAGAAAAAGACAACTAAGCAATCTAGCCAATATATGCTGGTGGAGAAAAAAATCTATGAAATACAGAACATTATTTATGCCTAACTTAGTATGTCTTCATTAAGCAATGTTTCTAGCAGCAGCATAGTGAAATAGAACAGTTCAGTGAAGTTTGGCCCCTCTTTTTCTGAAGTGTGAAATAATTTGAAATCCCAATTGAATCTGCAGCCCAAGTATCAGTTCCTAAATAAACTGGGGAAAGCTTTGCTGCTTTTCTAAAGGAAGATTCTCCCGTTGTGTCAGTTGCAGGAGATGTAACTACAGCAAGCCTAAAGAACTATAACAGACATTTTTTAAGAAGTGAGGGAAAGGGTCAGGATGAAAGAAAGCAAAACCAAACAGGATTATCCAAGCCAGTGCCTTCCCTGGTAAATCAGACATTGCTTTTTTGCTGGCCATGTGGCCATGCTATTTTACACCAGCCAAGAAATGAGCCTTGTTTCTGCATTTCCAATGAAGTTATCTTTAAAAAAGAAAGGAAAAATAAAATGAGCAAGGAATTATAGATAGACAGCAGTGGCACAGATACAGTCATGCACGAAGGGCTCGATCCTGCCAGTGATGGAAGGGGCAGTGGTACTGTCTGGAGGTTCCCTCCCTCTTGGTGCATGCTGCAACCCGACCCGGCTGCCACCAGGCAGGGGCAGCACATCCTCACCCAGCCAAGCGGTAAAGGAGGGAGGGCAGGATGAGTGAGGGTGCCAGGCCTGGTGCCTGCTCCTTGTGATTGTCTGTCTTCAAGAGGCAGTGTGTACGGACAAACATCTCCTTTCGTGACTCATCCATGGATGCCCACTTCTGACCTCAGCACCTGGCTCTGACAAAGTGCTGACTCCCATAGGGCAAACTGCCACAAGTGTTCCACCCTCTCTGGCCACACAAACCACTGCTGAGATGAGCTGCAGAACCTCTCTTCAGGGGCAGGAAGGGCACAAGGTAGAGACCATACCAATCAGGTCTAAAGTTGTGCATCTCTCTGCACACAGGGTCGGTGTGCTCCTGGAGGACTCCTAGAAAGCTGATTTCTCAGAATTGACTTCTTCCTGTGCAAGGAAATTCAGGGTTACTTTGCCTCTGAAAAGCTGATCAAATGCCACTGAAGCTGATGGAAAAGTTACTGCCAAACCCCTTGAGTGTCTGGAACCAGGAAGGGAGAATCTGGGGACATCATCTCTAACCTCAGCTCTTTTCCACACTAAGTAGCGAGCTGGATTTGGGCTGCAGGCGGGATGCAGCTGGCACTGTGTGTGCAAAATGGGTGCAGAGATGTCCAAAGAATGCCAGCATCAGATGTCTGGATCCCTTTCAAAGGTGAACGGGGACTCTGGGTTGCAAGGGTCCCAGTCAGATGTGTGTTAAAGGAAAAGAATAGATCTCCTATACTCCATAACTACATAACTCTCCATAACTACACCCTACAAGAGGGGTGAGACAGTCAGACAAGCTCAGGGTAGCAAAGACCTATGTCAGGATGAGCCATGCACCATCCAACCTAACCAGGCTGTCTGGAGCAGTTTGGCCACTTCAATCTGGAGCTAATGAGCAGAATTTGTGAGTGAGGCCCATGTATGTAGACAGCACTAGGGCCTGAGCCAATTCGTCCCCAGCTGTCTCAGGTGTCAGCATGTTCCAGATTTGGGCTTAGCAGAGGCACCAGGAAGGTCAGATCCATCTTGATCTGACAATCTAGATGTGCCCATGAACTCCTGTCCTTAAAGGACAGAAAATTCCTCCTCATGCCCAGCTTGTTTAAAGTCCCTTTGTTCATTGCATTTTATCTTAAGCCACTTTTTCTATGATGCCACAAAAATCAAGTTTATACTACATACGTGTATGTGCATGTGTGCATTAGATATGACATTTTATATATTAAACATATATAAATATCTATTTTTATATATATGATATATATATTACACAACACATTCTATTCAATCATCCTCTTTTAGTGTTCTTCCACTAAATCCCATCACTTCTCTCAAATTGCACAAGTTCTTTAGGACTGAGCTGTCTTTTTTCTGGTGTACTGTATGCATAGCCAATTCTAGTGAATAGCACTTTACTGTCACTGCATTTGGATAGCTGAGGGTTTTTTATTATTAGTGATACTCCTCAGAATTTACAATACATCCTCAGGCCCTGATTGTGTACCATGGTTGTGAATGGGCCACCTATGAATTAAGCTAATATGCATGATAAAGACTGTAGCTATTACTGAAAAAACCACTAACTTTTACTGTAAATATATGCATAAATAAATAAAAAAAATAAAGCATTTTGGAGTGTAGGAGAGAGATGCCATCATTTCCATTCTCACTGTTTCTTACAACTGCACATATTGGGGAAGAGCAGTATCTTGGGCTTCTCTCCTAATTCCAAAAGCCAGTTTTTGGATGTTTGCCAACAGGGATAGACAGTACACTGTTGTTCTAGCTGAGATAGCTAATGTATTTACCAAGATTGTCTGGGTTTAGTAAAACAGGTGATCATTACTGGGGTACATTGGTTGTCATTCCTGCTTGTCTTACCTAAGAGGACATGCTCAGCGCAAAATACTGAACAAGATCATAATTACTGATGTTGAAAGTAAGAATTTTGGTTTGTTAGATAACATTTTCCAATCAGTAACAAACAACAGATAAGTTGTCCTAAGAATAACCAGAATAAGCAGCTAAGACGACTGAATTTTCACTATTAGCAGAGTCCATGAGCATTAACAGGGAAGTGCATGACGAGTAACTTTACAGCTTATAAAACCCCTGAATAATAGAGTATCAAACTATAAATTGAAATAACAGAGAGTAAAGAAAAAAAATCACTATATAAAATACAGGAAAGAAAAAGAAAATAAAAATCTCCAAAGCCCAAAGGAATTTCCCAATATGAATTATAGCATCCATAGCCAGTGAAAAATTACTGCAATGCTATATAGAAACAGAAAAGTCTACAACAGGTATTTTAACTTGCAATTAGAAGGAAGTATCTGCAGATTGCATAAATGTGTTGTTGTGTCACATAATATCAAAGTTATTTGCAAAAATTATGCAATCTGGAATGCTTTAATATGAGACACAACAATATACTTAAACACACAGTAATAAGAAAATGAGAGCTATCCTTATAAAAAATGTATTTTTAGGATGCATTGAGTTAGCAGTGCTATCTAGATTAAACACGTAAGGTGACAAGTCGTCATTTTAATAAGCTGCTCATTGATATCACTTTCTGCCATCAGGACATTTTCTGTGCCCTACTTCTGCTGGATCTTTAAAGTCCCAAGGGCAAGTTACAGCCAGGTGTGGCACTCAGAAACAATTCAGTTAAGATCTACACTGTGTGTTTGTTACGACCATGTATTTTTTCTTTTAAAGGAGAAGTGATTTCACAAAGGCAGGTTTCTTTCATTGACACAATAAAATCCTTGGAGCAGGGACCATGTTCTGGGCACTGCTATTCACATTGTTGGCACTCAATAAATAAATAATAACAACATGAATGATAATTTACTCTGCTTAACTCCTACTTATTTGTAGTGCTGATTCCTTTAAGTGATGCTCCTTAGGAATTTTCAGATCCTTTTGGCCTAAGTCCCCTCTGGTTTTCCTGTTGTCTTTCTTCTCAATGTTGCTACTCTCCTCAGTCCAAAAGCCTCTTATTTTCGAGGTGTTGCTGTTTTATTTGCACTTATAGCAGAGGTGTTCGATAAAGCTACACTTCTTTCTGCATTTGGTAAATCTGGTGTAACAAACTCCCAAGGGCAGACTTCAGCTCGAGATGCTAAAGGTTGCTGTAAGGAACTTCTTGGCTTATGGGAGTCAGATGAAAGCATATTTCCCTCGTAAGAGGCATTTTTTTTCTGTTCTGCCAATTTATTAAGGTTTTCCTTTTCTTGTGCTTTCTGGGGTAGCTCCTCCCACTCCCCACCACAGGTATTAGGTACATATCTATTAGCATTCTCACACTTCAGGCCAGGGGAGACCTGAGACTTGGAATTTGACTGTTTTTTCTCATGCTGCTCTTGTGTCTCCCGAGTGGCTGCCTCCACCTTTTCTGAGCTCTTTTGATTTGGCTGTTGATACCCTTCAGGTGTCTTCACTTTATGATGAGCCTTCCCCTTTGGCTGGGAAGGGTGGTTTTTCTCTGGCTCTGAGGAAGCAATAGACACATGTTTTTGAACTTTAGAGTCAGAAGGCACAGGACCCGGAATTTGGTCATATATCTCCCAAGGACAAACTTCTCCTATGTCAAAATTGTCCTTGTGTAGAGACTTACCTGGGCCTGTGTCTGGATTTGCAGGTGCTTGACCAACCCTTTGCTGTTTCATAATTCCAGATTTCTGGGTTTTCTTTGTTTCCTCAGAGGGGGTAGAGTTCTTCCGGTGGGAATCTTTATGCTCCCCTTTATCGGAAGCTGAGTGCTTTCTGCTGACCTCCTTATCTTTCTGCTGAGATCTAGGAGTTTTAGTGCTTTCTTCTAGACTTTGTGTTTTACCTGTTAGTCCCAGAGTCTTTTCCTTGGCACTAGCAATAACACTGAGGGATTTTTGTAATACAGATGTTCTTGGATGCAGAGGCTTCTTATCGGCACTTAAGTTGTGTGCACTTACTGATTTGCACACCAAAGGAACCGATTCAGTGGAGGCAGCTTCAACTTTTTCTGGAGCAGTTTTGGTTAATTTGTTACCATTCAAGGAATCCAGAAGTGAATTCTCACCAGCTCTATCTTCTGCACTTTCTGTAGTTAAGCTATTTGGTTCATCTGTTTGATCCCTAACATGATCGTAAGTGCTGTGGGACTTTTTTAATGAAAACACTCTGTTTTTCAGAGTCTCTTCTTTTGGTTTTGCAGAATTTGTGGAATCCTGTGTGTTTTTTCTCAGTGTAGCTGTGTTCTTTGCAGAGCTGTGTTCCATCAGGTCCTTCTCATCCCTGGAGCACTGCCTGGTCACTGTCTCAGGAATTTCTGTAATGCGTCGCATTATCGAGCGCCCCAAGCCTTTTTTAGAGCACCTTTTTTTCTGGAGATGTGGGTTATTAGCAATCATCTTTTTCCTTTTATAGATCTCAAGCTGGGCATACAGTTTCTTCAACTCATCCTGCAAAGCAAAGTGAATGGTAAAACTAGTATGTACAGAGCAAGTCCAGTCAAACAAGCAGCCTAATGAATGCATTACTCATTAATCCAAAAATGGCATTAAGCTTATTTCACTCTTTTATAATTCTTAAATATGCCATATTTCCATCAACGTTAATCCCATTTTTTTTCCCTGGTAAAAATAAGTGCAATCCACATGCACAAACATGCTACCATCCACATCTGTGCATCCTACAGAATGCACAATTCATACACATTCACACTGTTTCAGATTTCACAGTGCTGTGGTAAAAGCTTTCCTCCTGAAATCTACAGCCATTCTTCACTCTGAGAACATAAGCCCTTTTTTCATGTAGGATGGAAATAAAGTATTTTTTTCTGTTAATTGTGTTTTGAAAAATGTATGCTATATAGTTATGTATATGTTTCATATGAATGACTAAGCACACTGACACCAAATCCTATTTGCACTTTGAGATAACTCAAAGAGCCAATGTAAAGTGATAAACAGCTCTTGCTGTGGATGGCTCCTCCTCCTTAGCCTCCAGTGTGACTTTTACTACAACTAGTAATGCAGCTTCTTGTCATACTAGTGAACACTTTTCATGAGATTTTAAATTATTTGATACCAAAATCATTGAGAGACCTAAGCAGGCCTGCTACAGCTGCTAGCTGCAAAAAAAGGTCAAAGGGATGCAACTCAGATTTTACTTTCAGGAAAAAGGTGTTGTTCTTAAAAATAAATGCTATTTAAGTGAGTTATATATACCCGAATATCTTCAGGATCCAAACTATGTTCACTCCATGCTGAATTGATACTGCTGTTCAGATAGGAACCAGATCGACCCATATCAAGCTCATCTTCATAAGCTTCTGTAGCTATATCATCTCTTGGGTTATTGCTTGAATGTGAGAACTGCAATCAGTATGCATAAAAAAGATGATACCATCAGTGCAAGTTTATTTCAATGTCACTGTAAGAGTTTACAAAAACAATATTTATGGCACAATGATTTTTCTATGGATTTCATGTGATTTCCTCAACTCAAAATACTAGTTATGGGCATCATTGGCATGAGTAGCATCCTACAGAATATCAGTACTGTAAGGAAGGAACTCTTATTAATGATGGCTTAATTTGATAAATCTCAAGACATTTCCATAAAGAAAAAAATCCTCCACTTATTCTGATGCTTAATTTAACCTCTTCAAATTGCATTTTAATTGAGCTACTATGGAAATAGACTTTCAGCCAGTATTGAATTAGGCTAAAACCTGTACTTTACATTATATACTGTTGAATAATACAAAAGAAAGCAACTCTTCCATCCTAACCATGGAAAGGTAGAAATAAGGTGGTTTACAAAAAGAGGAAAAAAAAAAGAAGGAAACAAATAAAAGTAGAGAGAAGTTAATCTGTCTCTTCTAAGCTTTAGTAAATATTCAGATCAGGAGATGAAGAGAGGTTGTCAGCTATTTATTTATTCATATTCATTCACTCATGTGTAAGTTGCTATTGTCCCCACAGTCATCTGGCCTCAGAACTTTATGAATAAAACTTAACCTTGTGAATCTTAATTCTCTGAATTCTTTGTTGTGCTGGAAGAAAAGCTGCTGTAGCTTTACACAGATAATACACTTAAAATGGAAATACTGATCAGAAGTTATGAGTCAGCTTCAGAAAGATTAACAAATTTTCTAGGTTAATATAGAAAGACATCTTTGAAGATATGTGATGAAGTATATGAATGTAAAATTTAAACTAGTAATATTATTGCCAAATGTCAGAAAAGTAATTTAAAATAAATCAAGGTTATTCAGTATTAAAGCTGCATCAATGCTTTTCCCTGTTATGACTGTTTAATGTACGTATATTTGAAAGTTATGCGCATACCCTGTTGTGACACACAGGCAAAAGTCAGGAACAGCAGCTTCATTAACCTGGAAGTTGTATCAGCTTGACCTGCTTAATGTTCTGCCTTCAAATGTAGCTTTCACCTTTACTGTTTGACTCTTGCCTTCTCCATTAATATTACCCATAATTTCAAAAACCACAGTAAGATCATTCACTTTGCTATGGTTCTGTCTAAGAAGAGAGCTCCATTCTAATCCTGTGGACTGGTGCTAGAGACAGGTGGAGCTGCCTGCAGTTCTGACCACAGAGCCTGCTGGGACCTGTGCTGTTCAGAGAATGTTCTCGTCTCACCCCTGCCTCCTGTCATCCTCCATCTTCTTGTGTCCCACACACACACACACACGGTCTTGGCTCCATATCATAGTCCACATCTGTCTCAGTATGCAGCATCTCTCCATCCTAGGCTCTGACTCAGAGAGGGGTCTCCTTTTTCAGACTGTAACAACTGCCTGGTTTAGATCCCAACTACTCTACCACGTAGCTAATCCAAGATTCTCATTCCAGTTTTATTTAACAGTCATCCTCATCTTTCTTTCCCATCATCTAAACTATTTGCCTGCTCTCAGCTAACCCCAGCAGCAGCATGGGCACCCAAATACCTGAAATAAGCATCATTAGGCAGGATTCCTTCCTTCTTGTATTCACCACATGAACATTTTAAGTACTTGAAACCCTTAGAATTTTGAAAGCTGCAAGAAAGAATCTTTGAAAGGTATAATGGCTTTTAAAATAAAAAAAATTACAGATTTTTAGGTAACATAGGCAAATTTTACATCTTCCTTTTCTATCAGTTGCTTGCTAATTTCATACAGCACTGCTTCTGCACTAAAATATTTCTCTTCCTCAGTCTTCAGGCAAAAGAAAAGAGACAGGAGACAGGAGTACCTTAGGGATCAGAAGTAGTCCAACAGTGACTGTCACAGTCAAGTGTGTGTGTGCAAAGAACAGCATCAGCATCCAGTCAGACTGCAGTCTTGAAGCAAGAATGAATCTGAAAATAGAATTCAGGGTTGCAATTCACAGCCTTTTCTCCAGTGTATTAGATTCAACATAATTAATATTCCTTATTATTCTTTTCATTGAAAGGCCAAAGACAATGGGTTTTGTTCTGAAATGTTTCCATACATACTAAAAATTACATCCACATGCTTTACTTATATACCACAACTTCAAAACAACTCAGAAAAATAAAAATAAAAGATAAACCAAACCAACCAACAAAGCAAGCCAAAACAAAATATACAAAGAAACAAGAGACTTTAAAGGATATTGCTTATTCAAAGTATATTGCTTATTCCATCATTCTCACTCTATTTAGCTCTATTTTTGGATGGTTTATGTTGTCACAGCTTCTTAACCTAAACTGAGTTATGGCAGTTTACATACATTAAGGAGCTGAACAGATGATTTTAGGTTAAGTAAGCACATGTACTATGATAAATTGCAGTGCACTTCATAAACAGATGATGTCCATAGATCACAGACATAGAGTGAGGCTCATAAACCACCAAAGAGGGAATTGAACTGAAATGCATTTTCACAGGATGCAGAGAAAGGGTCTTGATTAAAGGACCACCCAGCTCAATATCACTGGGCCCAGAAGCCTTGCAAATTCTAAGAAATGAGTGGCTGACCCTCCCAGATGAAGCAATTCCTTACTGAGCTTTTTAAGAGTGATAGAACAAGCTCTAAGTTAAAGCTGGCTGGGGCATGCTTGGCTTATCTGGTTTAGTGAGCTCCCAAGGACAGAAATGGTAAGCAATGCAATGGATGAATGGATGTACCACTGGCTTGTAATTTGCAGGTTTACAGAAATCACTTGGATAGAAATGACATTTGCAGCTTGTCAAAGTCCAGATGCACATTTTACAGAAGCTTTTATTGACAGAAATAGTCTGGCATGAAACACTTGCTTATATGCCATGACAATAAAGTCATTATTTTTTAAATACTTTGTAAATTGAATGTTTCATGAATACAATTATATATTATAATTATTTATTACAGAGATGTTGTTGGGGTGTGCATGGATACAAGGAGGCTCAGACCTGAGGTTTAGCCAACTGAACACAACATGAAATCTATTGAAAATGACATGAGAAACTCTTAGGTATAACAAATAACAGAGCAAAAAGTGAAGAAAAGAGCTGGGGTTATGGCAAGATTTTACAGGTGGTTAACAGGGAGATGGCCAAACTTTAGAGGGAAGGGAGCACTGCGGGCTTTGGGGAGTAGAACATTGTCAAAGCCAGTGACATCAGAAGTACCAAATGGAGTACAGATGTAGCAAAATTGGGACCAATAAAAAAAAAGTTATGGAGACTGGGGTTTTTATTTGGGAGAAGACAAAAACAGCCAGAGAGGAGCAAAGGTAGATGAGGGAAGGAAAGAAGGGATAAAAGGGGCATGTTTTCACTGACTGAACCCTGTACCTTATCGCTCCAGTATCTCTTATCTTCTCATTAAATCCTCTCCTAATGTTCATATGATCTCACTCTCTATCCTGTGCATGTGTCTATGTTCAATTTTTGAGCAAACTTCAGGCTAGACTAGCCAGCATGTGGAAGACCTGCATCTGGAAAGACCCAAACCCAAATATGACTATTAGATTGGCTTAAAGATTGTGCTCCTATTTAAAGGACCACTGAATACAGTGTGCTTGTGAGCCTACACAGGCTGCACGTTCCATTAGAGAACTTGATCAGCTGAAGAGAAGGAGCAGGACAAGGCTATACATGTTGGACCTGTGTTGGTCCATATGGACAGCCATGTATGGTGTGTGACTGTACAAAGAGTGGCTGTGCTCAGCTTCATTAGGCCTGCAAATGGAAACAGGAGTGGCCACATCCATTAGACAGAAGGCTCACAGGTTTTAATGCCTACAAGGATTAGGCAAATTCTAACTACTGACAGCTACAATCCTCAAATTACGTGAATGCTTTTTGCATGGTTTATGTGTGAAATTTTGACTGATCAAGGGATCCACACCGTAGGCCTGAAAGCAAAACAGCATCTGTAGTAGGCATTCACACCTAACAGAGATAGGGTTTCTCTCTGAAAGATTTTTTTTTTCATAAAAATATTGTTTTTCTTAGTAGTGTAAGAGAGAAAGAGCAATGCAGGAATTTATGGCACGCTGATTTGAAGATAAGGAATCCTGTGTTTCCAAAATGGGAATAATAGTTTAAAAAGAAAACAAAAAGCAAAGCGTTCGAGGTTTTATTTAGTGCTCACATCAATCTTATATGAACTTTGGGAGTTTTCAGGCTGGATGGCTGCCTCGAAATAGAAGGTGTCCTTAAAGGCTCCAGTGATTTCAATTTCATGACAACTCAGATATGTCAGACAAATCTGAGTCCTACATTTCTGCTCTTCCAGCTACATGCAGAACTTGGTAAGGAAAACCAAAGGAAAAAAAATGGTAAGGAAAAGTGAACTTCAAAGAGATGGGATTAAGACTTGTATATAGAGAAACTGACAGTCTCAGGAGGGAGCATCTACTTTCTGTGCATTTTATTAACTCCTATCCATAAGCAGTACACAGTATTCCTTCAGCAGAATCAGCATGCATTGGGCAAAGAAACAATACATAATGTACTTTTCTTTTAAAAAAGAAGGAAGAACAAAATCAGCAGAATGTAGTTTGAAGGAATAGGACCCTCACCAGGATAAACTGAAAGACTTTATCTTGTGTCTCCTTCATTAGCCATGTATTAAAAGGTCACATTTCCCCCTTTTCTTCTCTCTTTAATCCAAGATGACTTTCATCTTGTCTCACTGTTAAAAGAAACTTGCAGCCCACATTATAGCTCTCCTAATACACTGAACTGTATCTCCCAATATGGAGCAAAACATGGTTAAGGAACATTATAATAGGGGGAAATTCTGACTGAGAAACTGTCATATTGATTATAATCAATTAGAAAGTATTATAGTTGATTTTTATGTCTATCAGGAATGGAAAGAAAAATGCTTCCATCAAATACAGATTTTAAACATTATTTTTGCAGGCATTGTGTTAGGGAGTAAAGAAGAAGATTCTGAGAGTATATGTATGTTGAGATACAGAGTTAGGAGAAGAAAACAAGAAATTGTAAGTCTGGAAAATGTAGAAAACCTTCTAACAATGATAGGGGAAAAGAGCAGCTGAAAGGAGCAGAGATGAAAGACTTCTAGGCTGATGTCTACTCAGAAAAATGATGCTTCATGGAAGCAAACGTTAAGAAGGTAGAAAGAAATATAAGTTCCAAGACAGAAAAAGAAACAGCAAAAAAGAAACTGAAGACTGTCTGTGAAGAGATGTAAAAAAAATTTAAATCTTACTAGATAAGAACTGTCAGGAGGCTAAAGAAGGCATGAGAATGTCATAAGAAAGTCAGAAGAATCTTACAGCATAAATTTAAATGAGATTAAAGCTATCTTTCTATTTTGAATTTATCAGGACCAATTAATTTTTATAGGGTAGTCTGTAGGAAAGGCATATACAGTAATCTTCATGTAAGTCTGGCAAAGACATTTATTTACTTATTACTATTCTAATACTTTACAATTACGAAATGTAGTGCTCACTGTAAACTTCATAAGAAACATGTGCTTTGTGTTCTTGTTCCAGCATCATATGCATAGCAGTTTTTTATGTCAGCATATAAAACACTATGCTTCATGCACAAACCAATTATCTTAACATACAGCTGCACCTTGCCAATCTTTTACACACTAGGAAAAGTTCATATAAACCAACATTCTTACCTGTTGTTTTTCTACAGATACAAACCAGTGAGCAGTATGCAGATGACTGAAGATAGACAGTAGTTTTGCTATATCTAATTCATCATACATGCTTAACTTTGATCCAAGAACAGCTACCTATACTGAAAAAAACCCTAATTATACAACTAACCAATTGACTGTACATATTCTGCAGTCCTATGGGAACAGTTTTAAGTTTAGTAATCACTTAATTTGCAGAATTTATGAGACCTTCCATTATTCATCCTATCCCATTCACCCATTTTAAGTTGCACCATATGAAACCTGAAAGATAAATAGTTAATTACTAGATCTACAGATCACTTGCCTAATTGTATGGAATATAGCAGAGATAATGAGCTCATTGTGAACTGCAACAGCCATATAACGTGGCTCATGAAATGCTGATGGGACTGTCCGCACTGCATAGCAGAGATAAACACCCCACAAGAGGAATAAAAATTCAGCTGTGAGAAGAACAAAAAGAAATAATTTGCAATTAGTTTTATATATAAAAAGGAAGATATTTTGAAGTACTATAGTAGCTTCTGTATGAGTCTCTATGCAAAGACAGCGTACACTCATATATGTACATATGTACACACCTATGTATGCACATAGAATTTGCCACTGCACATGATAGATTTGATTTTCATTTTACACACTTTTTTCCAGATAAGGAAATTCACGTTGTTTCCATTTTTCAATAGGTAAACTTGAAGACAATGTCTAATAATGTCTCACTTGTTTATTGAATTGGTACTGCAGAAGTTTTACATCACTTAAAATAATTTTTTTTTGTAGCCTTGGTTCATGTTACAGAGGCACATACAGCTGCTACTACTAGACTACAAACTTTTTAAGACAACAGTTTCATTTCAAAGGTTTATAACTCAGACATAGCAATATATTTTGGGTTAAAAAAATCCTCTGCTCATGCTAGCTCATACTGCTGGTGCACATAGTGTGATGAGTCACTTCTGAGAGTTTAATGTAATTATAACAAATGACGTGTTTCCCTCCATTAGGAGAGAAATGAGTAAATGGAAAAAACAGGAATAAAGGGTCAGGCTCATCTTCAACTATCCTGTTAGAACTAACTCATCTGCACCCAGCAGTACTCTGATTCCAGTTTCCAGTAAACAGTCTGCTGTGACATCATTTTGCTTTTGATAGAAACAAAATAATTTCATACTCATCTTGAAAAACCTCTCCCTCCAGAAAACAAAAACAAACAAAAAAAGACCAACACAGCTCTGCCATGCAGCTATGAGTAGAGCTGGCACCTGTGCCTCTTGCCTTGCAGTCTGGGTTGACAATGGCTGGAAGTGATTGAGCCTACACAGCACCGTGCAATTCCATGACAGACACCCCCAATGCCATCTCTGTTCCACTGATCATTGTATCCCTTTACTTACTGACTGTTACATTAGTGACACCACTATACATCCAACTCTGCTCAAAGCAAGTTCATTTATTTGAGAGAAGAAAGTAAAATGGGAGGGATGGGATTTAGCTCACCTATGGCCAGTCAATGAAAAATGAGGTTCCTCGCTCAGCCCCTGATCCTCCTACTGTCTATGAACAGAGTTAGTGGTGCAGACCATCACATCCTGACACAAGAGTAGGTTCCATGCCTCTCCTTGAACACTGAGAGTACTCTGATGAGTACCCTAATCTAGGCATTCAGTGTTAGATGTTCTGGCAGGTCATCTCTGAAAGCATTGGTCTTTGACATAAAGGAAACTCCCTCAATTAATCTTTTCCTCTGTTTTGTGAATTTTTGTACTTTGTGATTACATCTTAAATTATTACTGACTATACCTCAATATGGAAAAAATGACATTTACAGTATAGAAATACATTCAAAATATACAGTAAAAATACAGTATAATAGAAACTCAGTTCTCATACTTGTTTTTGTCCATACATGTTATTCTACTGTAACTAGAAGAGGTGATGAGTGATACTGACCTATAGTACTTATCAGCAAATAATTACTTGTCAGGTTGCATAAGGACTCAAATATTTTTGAAACCACATTAGCAACAGATTGAATACTGTTAACAGTATGTAACTGCTGTAGAACAGTTACAGATTTTTGAAACTTCTAATTTTGCTACTAATTTGAGCTAAAACCAGTAAGAAACACGTTTTGATAAAATTATTTCAGCCACACAGATCTCTCTGTGCTTTGATAAGAGTTCAGTTTGAATAACACTGCTGTTTCTTATTTTTATTAAAAACATATGGTCTAGCTTTAAACTCATCCTTTTTAGTAGTACATACTCTATGTAAATGCAGCAATTTTACCACTTACATATAACCAAACATCTGAAAGGTTGTAGTCCACACATGCTGCTATTTTTTTTTTCTTCCTCAACAAAATACCAACAACAATAAGCCTGTTGACTTTAACTGTTTGACTTGGGACCTTAATGAGTGTCAGTATGAAAAGAGCATGGTATAAATCCTGTGTGTACCAGCCTGGTTTTGAGCTCTACAAAAGCACATACAGAGGTAAAGTCTTACCACATCCTCCTTAAATTTATCACTTGGGCAAACTGTCTGCTACTTCCATTTCATTCATAATTAGCTATACTACCACTGAAGTCTATTACTCTGGTTTCTTAAAAACACCTATGCAGGAATGACCTACCAAGCCATTTTGCTCCTAGAGTCTTCTCTGAACAAATGGAATACAAATTTTATTTCAGCAAAATAAGATCAAAGGATCCCTCACAAATGTCAGCAGAGCTGAATAGATGAACTAATTGTGAAATAACAGGCACAAAACTACCCATGGTCCATTCTTCTTTCTCCTCCTCAGATGAAGTGCGAAGAGCCTTGAGTCTCTTGCTGATTGAGAAGTCAGTTATAATTGCTAACAGAGGCTGAGAATTTGAGAAAGTCTGGCTTTTAAAGGGATGAAAATACAAGTATAAATACTGAAGGTATTCCTACTGAAACTAGACTGTGGGCTAAATTTAGCTTATTTTTACAAGAAAAAAAAATATTTTCTAAGTTTGAAGATTTAAAATAATTAATTTTTAAATTATTTTTTCTGATCTGTATACAAGTATCCCAGAAAGCAAATGAAAGGGAAAAAGCCATGTTTACAAAAAAAAAGAAAAAAAGAAAAAATCTATTTCAATGAGCTGGGTGAAGTAGCAATGAAGATAGCAGTTGCTCTCCAGATACTATTAATTCTGAAAATGTCACAGTTTTCAATTGCACATTCATAATTTCAAGGAGCTCCTAAGACAAGAGATTTCCAAGTATTAATCTACATAACAGTAGTTTGCACAATTCAGTGTGTAATGTTTTTATAAAAGCTTTACATTTAGAGGAGAGCTGGCATTTCTGTCTGCAGATAATAATTAGTGTGACATCTCATATGCAACACAAATAGGGAATAGGTTTTAAAACACAGGGTAAAATAACAGAGTTCCTGTATTTGCTAAGGCAAATGTTACAATAACTTCATTAGCAATAACAAACATCACAGACTGATAGAAAACCAATTATCTAAACCACTAATTACACAGCTTAAATGTATCATAGAGAAGCTGTGCTTGAGGGGGAAATCAAGTTCATATAATGAGCTACAGACCAGTAGTGCAATTTTAAACATAAAATTGAAGATTTTATAAAATTTTGCTGTATGACAAAATGGCCTTTTCAGTTTCTTAATATAAAATAGGCTGATGCATTAATGTATTTATTTCACTGATGAAAAACACAGATATAAGTAACTTCAGATAGATAGACAGACAGACAGATAGACAGACAAGTAGAAAATGGAGGACATCTGGGCACCATGCAACATGGTTTTAATATACCACTTATCTCTGAGACTTATTTAGTTCTGCCTATGGCACACTAGTGCCTGTTTAGTGCCAAATATCTTAAAAAGAACAATAAAAATCTGTGAGATATGAAATTTCTGTTTGGGTTGGTGAATAATTTTGCATTAAAAGCTTGGTGTAGAAGAGTGGCTTCCTGATCACTAAAGGATTATCTTAGCGTATTGCAAACCTGTAAACCCAAGTCAAAGCTCAAAACATGATCTTGTTCCTTTACATATGCTTTATCATAAGGCTTATAAACCAACCCCTTTTACTTATCCAGCACAAGAACATGAAATGTCTTCTTTTCACTCTGAAAAATGATGGAAATTCCTAGGAGATAGTTCTGCCAAACAGCTCTCTGGACAGAACATGTCAAGAAAAAGAAAAAAACAAGCATAAAAGAGCTCTGAAATAAACTTGGCAATAGCTAAACTCCAGACCATACATTCAGGTATCAGGTGCTAATCCAATAGATAAGAGAATAAGAAAATGGACAATTGCTTTAAAGGCATAAATGGATGTATATACGAATGGAAAGTAAGAGATGCAAAAAAATGTTGCTGTGTGCACAAAACAAATTACCATTTAAATAGCTCTCTTGCAAGTTATAATGCATTTCTTATCAACATAGCATTATTTCTGGTCTTTGCACAATCTAACCAATATGCTTAGTTATATCCTTTGGTGTTTTAAAATCATTATTACTTTTGCTTGCCCATCATGTTTTTAGATAATAGAGCATTTTGGAACACTTAGTTTGGTCATACAACACACTGGGCCAGACGCATGCCCAATGCCACTGAACTGTTATAACTAAGAGTGTGCCATGCCTGTTCACCTGGGATTTTTTTAGGCCATTGTTCATATTCTGCAACTTCTGATAATGAAGGCAATAATATGTTCACAGTAAGTGATACCCATCTGCTTTACAGAGAAGGATGGACTCAAGGTTGGCTTTATTGCCCTAATGAAACTTCTTCTGAAGATCTGAGTTATATACTTACCAGGTTTTGCTAAACATGCAGTTGTCTGTGGTTTTTTTTCACATTTAAAGCCAATACAAGGCAAAGCCTTGTCCAGAGACAGTCTCTGTTTCTTTCAGTGTCATGCCTTGCACAGCATGGCAAATGCAGACTGACCCACTCCCACCTGACCAGCCCTTAGAACAAGAAAATTCCTGTGTTAATCTATATCCTCTCTCATTGCCTGCTCTGCAGGTGTCTGTACTTTGCCTGAATGCACAGAACAAGATAGGATGACCTGAAAGCAGTGATCAAAGTCACCTTCCTCTATTCCAGGATCTGGAAAAGCCACTGAGAGCCTCCTAAGACCCAAGTAAGAATGGGAAGAGAACACCCAAAGGATGACAAATGGACCGAAGACAGTAAGGGCATGACTTCAGGGGAGGTAAGAAAAAAAGGCTTCAGAAAAGCAAAGATCATATATGGAAATGTGGAAAATCAAGAAATACAAAGCAGGATTTTTGAACAGGGGTCGCACATCAACTCTTCTCAGAGGCCTTTGGAAAGTACTTCACCCTGACGTCTCCAGCTCTGCTGTCTCTAAGAATCAGACAGCACTAAAATAAAACTATTGTTTCTGCAGCCTTAACTTACTTTTGCATACATCACCTTCAGTTAACTGTATAATTTCTTAAGAAACCAGACTCATTTAATGCATGTGACAGAGCAATTCCAGAGATCAATCAAGACTGGCTAATGAAGAAAGCTCTGTAATTTGTTGCAAATGACATTTGGATAACTAGTGAGAGAAAAGACTGCAAGGGAAAAAAAACAGTCTTGGGCACAAGCACAACTGAATTCCAACTGTCTGTACCTCAAGCTCCTGTGCACATGAAAAAAACCAAACATTCAAGCCCAGCTTTGCAAAGGTGATCACAGAGAGCATTTCTCTTGCTATTGGGTACCAACCTAGGCATTTTTGCTGCAATTTGCAGCAGAACTGAGCACACAGGGCTGTATCTGTAGCCTATGAGACTGTACATAACACGTTATATATACAGTAGACTAAGCTCTGTAACTGAGCCAAATGCATTGCAAAATGGGCAGCCAGATTAAATGGACTATGTAACCCTAATGTTATTGTGCCTCAGCTCTGACTGTGCAAAATGAGGATAAGGCCACATTGGCACTGCAAGATGACAGTGGAAATAAATTTACTGCTATTTATAAACAGCTTAAATCCTGACTGACGAGTTTCCTTCTCACCATGGTTAGCAAAGGAACAGGTTGCCCCAGTGGCTCCTCAGCCCTCCCACCCTGTCAGAAATGCCTTTGTCTTGCCCTTCTTCAGGACAGCTTCTAAGTGGAGATGGCTGAGGGCTAAAGCTGCTGAAAGGAGCTCTATGGAGCCAGTTTCATTACATTAATAAGGGAAAGCCCATCACAGCTGCAACCTGAAAAAGTTCATTTGGTATTCTGAACTTTGTACTGTTGGCAAAACAGTGCAGTTCCATCAGTTACAACATTTTTCCCTTAGCTTTTGAACACAAATTACTGATTACAACTCTACTTATATCCATAACACAGCTACAACAACTCATCAGCTTCTCCATCACACTTCATTTCATCAGACTAATGCCTACATTTTTAATCCACTTTACTGAAATGAAGTGAGCTCAGGACCCAAGGATCTTCCATCCATCCATTCACTCAGGGTGCTGACTGGAGCCAAGTGCACACTTTTAAATAAGGAAAAAAAGTGTGTCCTCAATTGCTCAAGTGCTGCCAGCCAGTGCAGCCTTGTTCTGCCTCACTGAGTCTAATCTCCCACCTGGAGAGCTGCACCATGTCACAGGAGAAGTCTTATTCTTCAATAGGAACAATTTCAGATATCTCAATGAGCTATGATTACATATGTAAGTCTTTAGTGTTGAATTATTCCTAGCAAATAAATTACCCAAGGTTTATCTGCCTCTCTCACCATATCTCAACATAATTTGAATTAGCTAGGCACAGCAATACAGAGACCTATGTGTGAAGCAAGAATTAATGGTGCCAAATCCTGATTTTTTTTTTTTCCTTCTATCAGAACTTCTGTGGTCTGTGGCTGTGCAAGGCTGAAAGAAGCGCAGAGGTCCATGGGCTGGTGGAGGACACAGCACACACCATCCTCCACACAGCCACAAGCCTGCCTTGCAGGTCCAAACCAAGTATTGCAAGGGACACATTGACCCATGGTCTACAGGTCCTATGACTTGAGGGTGAACTGGAAATGGCTTTTGCTGGAAACTAAGGCATATTTTCTGACTTGAGTATGAGCAGAAAGTGTAGGAGTCTCCTTGTGTGAAACATGCCACCAGTGAGGTCTACAGTCTCTAGGAACTCCCCTCACCTCTGTATTTCTCTTAGCCCTTATACTCACGCATTTTACTCCTTAGTCTACACAAATGTATTGTCCTGTCTCATTCCTTCCACAGTTCACTGCTATTAAAGCCAGCTGACCACTCCTCTGCCTCTGTGCCCCCCATCATTCTCTTCACTTGTGTATGGATGAAAAGGGAGAATCAGGGAGCCCTACCATCACCAGCTGAAACCAGGTTGAGTGTGGACCTCTTCTCACATTTTGATGAAGACACAAGTAAATGCCAATGGTATCCAAAGTACTTGAAGGGCTGGAAAGGCTTGGAGCAACACAAGAAGTGGATTCAAACAGGGTGATGCAAAGATAAGAAGTCAAACACCTAACAGCCTTTCTCAAAGCCACCTCCTCCTGCAGGTAGCTTGCAGAAGAATCTGAATATGGAATTTACCAATTCATAAGCACACAGTTAAGGTAACCCAAATATGGTCTCCTTAGCAGAAGTATTTGTAGAAATTGTACCTAAATAAAGGCTATGGGATTTCACCTGTGATGTAGCAAATACCAAGAAAAAGCAACATTAATGCAGGAGGTAACACAACCCAAATTGCTCAGCCTGGGGGTTGTAGCTCTTTTTGAGAGAGGAAAAGAAAAATGTAGACTCTGGTCATCACAGAAAAAAAACCAAGCCAGAAACCAAACAAACCAAAGCAACACCTGGTGGGTTTTTTGGTTGGTTTGTTTGTTTTTTACAGTTCCATTCTTCATCACCCTTTACCATGTTTTATTTCAAAATAAACTGGAAGAAACAGTTAATCTGCAATGAGTGAACTGTCCCACTTGATTTAGTCTCTTTTCATAGAGGAGACGTTCTGTACTTCCATGATCTCTGTTGCTCTTCCCTGCATCTTTTCCAGACTTACCATACCCTAGAAATGAAGGACATAAACTGCAGACAGGGCTGGTAACGCAGACTATGAAAGAGATGTACATGGTGGCAGGAAGAGCAGGTTGCAAGCAGGAACAGGACACAGGATTATTTTTCTATTTCTGCTGCTTACAATTTAGTCTAAGCTTTTCACAAGTGATCACTGTTTATCCATTATACGTTTTCTGAATATCATGTGAGAACTGAAGCCAGATCCTCATCAGTGCCCAATTCTGACAAGTACCTCCTGGCTGTGCTTTCCACACAGAGGAGGCTAAAAACAGCACATTGACAAACCAGTCTCTAGATGTCTCAAGGCAGACACTCAAAATGGATAGCTACTGTTGTCAATTTTAGCTTTAATCTTTGTACATGGATGCTAAGGAGAACAAGGCTTTAAAATGCCCATTTGGAAAAGAACGGTTCTTTGTTCATTGTATACTCTGAACAACATCCCCCAAATATGGCAAAGGGCCACATGAACTGGGGATAACAAAAAAAAACCAAAACCAAAACCAAAAACAAAATCAGAATAATCACTCATCTGCTGAATGCAGCAGAGGGCCTGTAGAAAATTTAATAAAGGGCCTCATAGGCTGTATTACAATGCCCTTGCTCAAAACTGTACAGACATTCTTAATGTCCAATCTGTCAGAGCCTGTCCTGGCAACTCACACCCTTTTTAGTTGCAAAGATTATATATATTAAATATCAACAAATGACTGCTGGGAGGGAGTTCTTTTGGGATTAGCCTGAAATAATTTGTTCTTTTTCCTGGCTGAGGGCATGCAGTAATTATGATGCAGTCCGATGTCTGAAATCCTCTTGATACCCAGGACCCAAAGCATGACCCACCAATTAGTGGGCTATGGCAGAAAGCAGCTCAGGACAGCTGCACAGAAGCAGCCCAGCTCCTGCCAGATGGGAATAAACCAGGTGCTGGGGAAAAATACCTGGCATTCACTTCTGTTTTAAAAAAGGCATTGAAATGCACATAGAATGCATGGGAGAATTTTTTTAAAATCCAGCTCACATCCTACCCATGCAAGAAGAAACCCTGATCCTGATGAAGTCAGGAATATCCACCTGCCAGGATTTCACTTCTGCTTCTTTTTTGTTTGTGCACATGATTATATCTGCCTGCCTCTCTATACTGCCTGGGTCTTTGTTCATTAAACATTATTTTCCTTTTTTCCCCAGTATTTGGAAAGTTCTTTTAAATCCCGTGCTGATACCTCTTTCACTTATAGGATTCCTTCCTGAGGATAAAGAACAATAGCTTGATTTGTGACACTGTAATCCCTTATGTATCAAAAGTTTATATCTTGCTTTTTTTGTTCTAACTTGCAATTTAGCTGTGACAGGAAGATGTATAGAATATATCCAGGCCATAGAGGAAAGCTTCGTGGGTGAGTATTTTGAAGCCCCCAGGTCTTCCTCTAAAATCTTCAGTTGTCAACTATGCCATGGCTTGTCAGTGAGACAGATGCCCCATCCTTTTAAGTGATGCAAAAACGAACACAAATGAAATAAAAGAAGCTATGCAAGTGAAATTCAGCTCTCAACAAGTATCCAGCCTCAAGGAAAATGCATACTAGCTTACATTACATTATGTAGATAAAATACCATGTTCTGAATGCTAATTTTTCTCATCAGCATACCACAGAGTACAGAGCCAATGCTAGAAACTGTGACAACCTTTGTGTCTAAGTCCCTATTTCTCTAACTGAGAGCATCCTTTTAAACTTAATGGAAATGTAAATACAAAACATTCACTGCAATAAAAGTCTCCTGAGATAGAGTCTAAGTAGCAGGATTAGTATGGAAAATGCTTCATAAATCATAACTTCAATAATCTCTGGTAGCATGAAGGATTCATCTCATTAAGACTTGCTAACAGAGCCTTGTTAATTCTCACTTCACTAATCTGCGACCTTGACAATTCCCTCTCCACATTTCAGTAAAGTGTTGACAGCAGAGTGAAATTGGGAGGTATTCCAGCAAGGGCTGCAGGTGACAGAATGCATTGCAAAATACTTCCTAGTTTTATATAAAATACTGTCTGTGCCTGACTAAATTAAATGAAATAACATGTCTTTCATAAATTATCATCCAGCGCTTTTATTTTAGCATTTTAAATCAAATATCATTATCTCTCAATTAATTTATCACATAGAATCTTTTGCAAGGCTGGTCCAAGTAATTATAGGAATAAAAGGAGGTTCTTCACTATGGGTATTTCTTCTGACATGTCACTGTGATGAAGTATCTAATTTTGGAACTAGTTCCTACTGTAAGCTTCCTGGGTGTAAGCTTTTCAGACTGCTATTAACAATAAAAATCTTAAGGTGCATATTCATACACATACACACAGATATATACAAGCATATATATACACACACATTAGTACAGACTTGTAGGTACACATCTCCTGGTACCACTAATGTGGCTGCATAGTTTGTTGAAGAATTGCATAAACGTAACTGTTTATAGGATAGTTTATGTACAATGACAAAATGACAGAACACAAGAAATTCTGCCCAATTTTGTTGAGGCTTGAGAGATGGCTTTGGCTCTGCTGTGCTTGAGTGTATCTTTAAAAACATTAAAACATTAAAATCCCCTCTAAATGTAAATACAAGATTTAAAACTAGCCTTGTTTTTTCTAGCACTAAGCACGAAGCAACACTAAGCACACTTCTGATCAAAAGGGCACTACTGATCATAATTACGTATTAAGATCTGAGTTGTTGATCAGCTGATCACTCCACTACCATAGCTATAAAATCTGGAGAACAAAAACATGTTGCCCATTATGCAACAACCACTACTATCAAAGTTTTAATAACTCTGCACTGCATTACTGGCTGTAAAATGCTGTAAAATTTTGATGCAAAATGAATGACTACAAATGACATAACCAAGTTTCACATTCAATTCTCTTTTTTCACTGATTTCACACCACCTCTGGTGATAGTGCTGTTTCATTACTGGAAAGTATAGGGTTTTTTTATCGATACCCCCCACAAAAAGGGCTCAAATCCAAGCACATTTCAAAATCTACTCCTTTATTCTCCTCTCTGTGTGGTTTACTAGCAAGCAAATTGACACATGGACTCGTATGCCTCTGACATTTTACACAAAGGACACAGGAGCTGAGCACAGCAACAGCTTAAGAGCCACAAAAAGTCCTTGGTGAAGCTGGCAGCAGTGCTTTGGCCTTTAAAGCTGCTGTGCATTAATATGCACTGGCTTTTGTACACCCCTCTCAGAGAAAACTCTTTTCATACCCCCAGGCTGCTTCTATCCATCTCATCAGGACTCTCCTGTGAAGCAGCCACCAACTCTCATGTGGAGCTCACCAACTCAGCAATGGAGCTGTCGATGTGAACACGAGGAACGGGCAGAAAAGTAAGAATTTATTTTAGATTTCAAAACACTGCTTTGTTTGATATAGTGGGTGCCACACCTGAGCTGTACCAGAAACAATGAATGGAGGTGCAGAAGCACTGAAGCTTGTGGGCCATCAGGAGGAAGCACATTATATATGTAACAGCCCTGGCACAGGGAATCCACCCCTTGTTATAATTTTGTTTGATACAAAAATGAATAATTTTTCACCTCAATATGAGTTCTGTAGGATGTCATTTTTGAACTCCTGCCTACCCCAAGCATTGAGAGAATATACATTTCCTCTTCCCATTACTTTTTATAATAATTTCTGCAAGGTTCTGGAAGAATGGTCTTCCTAGTTCTTTCTCTCTTCACACACAAGAGCTTTGCCAAATTCTCTGGTGCAGAAGCAAAAAGCTTCTGTTATTCTAGCTACAGTCTTTTTTACTTTGATAGTATAGAAGAGCATATCTTCTGTCTTCAAAGACAAAATTTCTTGAGCACCTATCACTTTGATACTACAATCTAAGTTACAAACCCTTGAAAGTCATAAAATTCTCACTATATTTTAAATATGTTTTACTTGTCAGTCCATTAAAAAACATATATGCCAATATTTCATTTCCCTATAAACTAATCACGTGATGTTATGCAGTCTGACAAAACTTAAACATACTCTAAAGGAAGAAAAATTAAAAGTAACCAAGCTTTATTATAGAAATTAAAAGATAAGATAGAAAATGAACATACCAACAGCCATCATGTAATCCCAGCGGTCTATGAGGCACATATTGAAGATCAGGTGGTCAGATGTTTGCCCTTGGCCAATGAGTGGAATGTTTCTCTCCAGATTTTGGGTTATTGCCGAAGTCCACCCAACAAGAAACCAAAAGACTATCAGGAGTATAACTGCCAGCATCCTCATCACTCGCCCACCTGTCATGTATGGAATACGCTGAGCAGTTCGGGACAGAAAGACCTTCAAAACCCTGAAAAATTCAGACAGTGTAGAATTAAAAAGAGCATTAGCTGTGTCACAGGAATTAGACTTTCATTTTACTTCACTATACGATTATTGGAAAAAATTATCAACACTCTTTCCCCTAACAGGATATACAAAAGTGAAATTCAAAACATTACTTTCATAAAATTCATATTTAAATGGAACTGATTGCTGCCCAGAGAGCGATATACAGCGATAACAGAAAATATTAGCTACGCTTATGTTAGAGACACGCATTCACACACTGTGCTGTCAAGCTGTTTTGTACCTTCCAGCTCTCTGTGGAACATTTCAGTATGTGGAAAAGGGAAGGTCATTTCCACAAAATTAGCAACAACATCTGCAAGATTTCATTTTGTTTTGATGCTGTCTGCTGCTCACCCCAACTCATACCATTCCCAGGAAAAAACAGCACTTGAATATTTTTCCCATTGAGTTTGATGGTTCTAAGATGACACTTTACTCTTCCTAGAAGCAACCATGGAAAGCACTTTGCTAGTTACATGTATTCTCACTTATACAGAGCTAGCAACATGTTTTTCTTATGGGACAGAACCTTCATAAGAAAAGGCACATCATATGTCAGGTACAGACACCATTTAACTCCCACTGAACATGTAGCATTCTCTATAGAAGCATTTGCACTTACTATTAGGATAGGTTTATTCTTGGCAAGAACTGTTCAAGGAAATATCACCTGCATTCTCTACCTGTCACCACCTGCTAAAGCAGAGAATGTTCCTGCTGGGAGCATGAGGGCAACCAAAATTGGCTCAGGAAGAGAGAGTAGTTTGACTTTTCACACTGCACAGAACATCTCTTTGTGCTGCCTGCAGCACAGAACCTGACAGAAGCATCTAACCTTCTCCTGCTGTCTTCATAGGAGAAAAAGAGCCTGCAAGTTACAAAGGCTGGGAAAAGTGAGGAAAGGCTATCACATAAGTTTTCCTGCACCCAAACCTTTAGAAGTGGATGGGATAAAGTTTAAATATTTTTCTAGAGGTTGGGGTTAGAAGCTTTTCAAAGTGATGGAGGGAGCTGTTTCAGTGACTCTGTCCTCAAAACCAGTGGTTCTTGATTCCTGAGTGTGAGCGCATCCCATGAATACTTGATAACCATGAAGAGACAAATTATCACTGAGGTTTAGTCCACCTGAGCTTTTCATAAAGTTGAGTTTCTAAATGCTCTTGTCAGTTCTCAGGTCTTTTCAGTGTACCAAACACCAGGACATTTCCCAAGCCAGTTCCATGGCCAGGTCTGCTTTTTCAGCAAAAAAAAAAAAAATTAAAAATCACACTCCAGATGAATATTTATGCTTATATTTGTCTAAAAGAAGGCAAAAGCAACTGGCAAACAAACAGCAGAGCAGTGTCTTTTAAGTCAGATGCACAAAAGCTTTTCCACATCCATAAAATGAATCATCATTTGACTACAAACACAGCCTGCACAGTGTGCATTAGGTGAAGTCAGAGATTTGAGTATGTTCAACATTATTCAGCTGTTTCCCTCCCAACAGTTGCTCCACAGGGAGTCACAGTTCTTGATCTTCCCATGTTTGATAGATGTTTTGCTCTTCCTTTGCAGATGCTGAGCTGATTAGGTCAGAAGCAGCTTCCCAAAGACTTCAGGCAGGATGGACAGATAATTCCTCCTCTCAGGTGCACCACTACTGCTCCAGGGCAGCACTGGTAAATTCTCCTTTTTAGAACACTAAAACTCAGTATACAAAGGCTTTCCTCCTGTTGTGAATGCCAATCGATACTTAAGAGTCTTTGAAAGAAAGGAGAACTTCTTTTGCAATGAACTGGAAAATATCTTTTTGCAGATAGCATTTGCCATCTGTGCTATCAAACACGTTTATGAAGCGTTGAGAACTGGAAGAAATCATACAAACCAGCTGAGAACTTCTAGAAACTTTGCTTTTCTTTGTATATTGGTTCTCCGCAGTCAATTTTTCCTGACTCTACTGAAAGCCAACACATGAGCCTTTTCTGGACATAACAAGGCAGGACCCATTACATGTTTCTTTTAGCAGCTCATTAACCACTCAGTATAAGACAGCTTTCTAATGGAGATACTGTTAATTTCTAAGCATAATGCTGTTACATTATTGATTGAAGCACAGTGAAACAACTATATTTAGTAGTACACCAGTCAAAAACTGTCAAAAAAAAGTTTGGATTGTTTTTTTTTTTTAATTCTTCTTCTGAGAAGCCGTAAGAAAACCTGGGTTAGATTTGTAGTGTTGAAAATGTCCATCCCCTCTCATCTCCTAGGTGTTATTGAACATGAATCAAAGCAGAGAAAACTGCTCTGGAATTTCCCTTCCAAAGACCACGCCTGCTCACAGGCTGCATGGTCATTCTCTCTCCTGTACCCCTGACTCATACACTACCAAAGTTCACCATGAAATAGTCAAACTACTGCAACTTGAGACCACATTTCCTCAGCAAACACACATTTTATGTTGACTGGTACCCTCCATCAGAAAAACGGGGGAGTTCTTTGTCCAAATGCATGCCCTGACCTCTGGGTAGACAATACTCAGTCCTCTTTTTATTGCACTATTCGAGTGCAATATTCCTCTATTCCTCCAACTATTCCTCTTTTTATTGCACTATTTGAGGCCTATATATGGGGTTCAGACAGCTGTAGAGTAAATGGGACACATTTGTCTCAGGGAGGTAAGAACTGGAGTTGGTGGGCTACATCTATACTAGGAAAGAAGTGCTTATGGCACTGTTTGAGATGTATGGCCTCTGATCTAAGGCAGAAGAGGAAACTTAATAATCTTCCTCAGCATCTTCTAGCTCTTCTCCCAACTAAAACAATTTAGCTTATGCAATCCATTTTTACGTGCTGCTGTTGGACAATCAAACCATCATTTTCAGTGACATGTCATCAGCTCTTTTTACAGGCAGATCAGACAGAACACTGCAATCTGCTTTACCTGCTTTGCTGTAAGACACAGCTCCCTTCAAGCAAAGCTTTGACCTAAAGGCAGGAACAGGCAGCATTAAAGATGATATGCAATAGCCACCCTATTTCCACAGAGTAAACAGAAGGCAGAATTTAGGCTAAATGAACGTCCTGGAGACCAGGGCAGGAAATTCCCAGCTCTGCTGGCTGCACCACCAAGTCTGGGGAGAATTAAACTATGTGGTCTGAGGGAGTTTTATGGGGGCCTGGCTCCATATAAACGGACAAGAGGAAGGCTTGGTTGCACACACTAAGGGCCAAGGGAAGCCAAACAGATGGGAGAAGTGATGCTGCAAGTGGATATGAAGCAGAAGGACAAAGCATGCTGGTTCACAGGACTGGCTGGGATCACCAGCTTGGAAACAGCAAGCAGAAAGTGTAGCTTCTGCTGTAGAAATTACATCCCGAGATGTAATGTTTACTCTTAGAAAATAAATAAAAACATACTAAATTTTCATGTCAAATCAATAATACGTCCTGTGAACAGAAACCATGGCCAAGCTGACTATGTAAGTAGCAGGAACTACCACTGATGGATCTTGCTTTGACAGGTCTTGCTTTGACCTGGCATGGTTTATTTATTTTTCATTCCTAGCATCTGTCATTTCACAGCTCTATTGAGTCATCCTGTCAAACTGTTCTGTTCCAGACTGATGATTTTTATTCTGATATGAAAGCTCCATCAGATAACAGGTCAAGCTCCTATAAAGTATATTGCCCTCCTAGGGTGCAGGGATTATGACTTATCTGCTTTTTGTGGAGTTACATTTAACATGCCACAAGTTACTTCAAGTTAGTAAACTGATGTGATTCTACTTAAAACACTGAAAAGGTACAGATTGCATATGCATGGTACCACATCAACACAGAAGAGCCTACACACCTGACACACAGGCACACTCTCAGACACAAATACTGAGTGCAACTTTTATTTCCCTATCAGGAAGGATTACTGAAGAAGGAACATCAACACTTAAGGCCCAGTGCCTCACAATTTGTGTTTCGATGCAGTCATACCACGTGTTGGCAGCTCTCAGCTGGAAAGGATAAAACCCAACTGAGAGAAATGAACAGCTATTTCAACCACACTCCAGCTGAAAGTCTCCAGGTCAGTCACTGTCTGTTTCCCAAGCTATTTCTCAAGACCTCAGCATAGAACGGACATGAAGTCCAGCAATAAAGAAGACACTGATTGAAATCATGATTATCTGCTGCTTTATTGAGTCTGATCATTTTGAACCTGAGCAAACCCTCGCTACTAGCCATGTCACGTCAACAGCATGACAATGGCATGGCAAGACCTGTATCATACACATCATGTCCTATCTAGTGAAAAAATAAAGAAGTTCTGGCATTTATTTGTGTGTATTACTACTGAGAGTCCTCATCCTGTGTGTATCCAGCATACGTAGCCATGCATCACTGACTTTTATCAAAATATCTCAACTCCTTCAAGCCGCACTTGCAATAAGTGATAGGGTAGATAAAAGTGCATCTCACACATTTTCCATTTCATGAAATAATTTTGTAGTAGTAAATGAACTGTCAAGAAGAACATTGCTGTGAAAGGCAACAAATTCTTAGAAGAAATTAAATAATCCTTCCAAACACATTGGATTTTGTCATCAGTAACAAAGCACAAGCTGGCAGGTTAGTCTGCACAGTGAGACAACTAACAGTAACATAAGCTTGATTTATAGCTGGAAGGTGGACTCTAGGTACTGATGGTACTGGACACATGGAGAGGGATACTGTGCTGCAGGATTGTCTGCTCTCTATTTGAAGTGTGCCTGGATTCAAATTCTCACCTGGGGGTTTGTGATTAGTAACAGGCAATATACATATCTGAGTATAATAACAGTACATTAACAAATTACCAAAATTGTGTAGTAAGTGATCAGGGAAGCAGTGGCATTCTTTTTCCTTAACAATTTATATTTACTTTAAAAAATGGAACTTTGAAAATGCAGTTTCCTTAACATATTATCTTGAGTTTTAAAGTGATTTCTTATTGCAGAAAATTAATGTGATACAAATTTATGCGTGGTCAGAAAAATAAGCTATGGAGTTAAAGAAATATATTTTATCTCAGTGCCTGGAAAAACTACCATTAGTAAAGCAAAGACACATGGGTCATGAGTTAATGCTAACCTATTCCATATAGTAGTTTCCTGGAGTAGCTTTAATATGACATTTATAAGGGTAATTCTACAGTGCTTCAGTGTAAGTTTGCCTTCTCAATCAATGTATGAGATAAATTGTGTTGCTGTAATTTCCAAGAGGCTGAGTGAGGCAGGTGGGAGTGAAATCCCATGCCATTCAAGGGAAGGCTCCAGGTTTGGGGAGACAACAGGAGCCTAATATCATGACACTCACTACAATCAGAATCACTCACTTTTTCCCACATGAGCAGCACTGGACTCTCAGTCTCATGCATACGTAATAACATGGAAAGAAACTAAAAATATGTCTTGCGTTGATGAAAATATATTGATTTGAAGTAGCTTTTGCCTGTAGGTAAACCTGGAATGCGCAAATGAAATAATTTGTAATTTCTTTAAATGTAGCCTAAATTTTGCCATTTTTCATGCCTCACATATGCTTCATTTTCTCATTTCACCTGCAAGTCTAAATTCCCACCTGAGAAAAGCTCAATTTCCTGGTGGACTATAGATCAAAACGCTTTCTCTGCCTGCAGCCAATTTCAAGGACAGTAGCTGGAGTCCTTTGACAGCTCAGCTGAGGTTTGCTTTTCCCCAGTGCCTCCTCAGTCTCCAGCTCACTGCCCTGCTGCCTGTGTCTGTTCCTGCTGCCTGCTGGCTCCCGGTGAAGGAGACACTGACACTGCATCTGTGTTGATTTCTGAAGTGCTGTGGTTCGTCTCAACATATTGTCCAGGTAAGTCTCATCAGAAATGACTGTTCCTCAACTGGATTTGCCCATCTGGGGTGTGCTAATGGATGGCTCAAGAACTGGGGAGCTGAGGTAAGAAGGCTCAACAAGGGGACTTGCTATGTCACATAACTAGGCTTCGGTGATGCAGACCAAGGCTCCTTATTTATGAAATCCTCATCTGCTTTGTGGTAATTATCTGTTCTCATAAACCACTTACTGCACTAATGCCCCATGAATCCTACTGAGATTAGCAGAACTACACAGAGCCTCAGTGAAACATCTGACCCTCTGCTGTCAAACTCTGACCAGGCAGAGTTTGATAAAGTACAGTGAAATTAGGTAAACCATTAAATAAAAAGACCATCACCCTGTCCTCAGGCCACTAGCAGTGACACGTCTCTTGTCTTTCAACTGGTCAGGTTCAAAGTTACATCAAAAAATCAAGAGATCACTACCACAGAATCCTATGTGAGTTTCATAAAATTCTGAAAATCCCAGGTATTTGGATTTTGCATTCTTGAGATAGAAGGGAGTCTGCCACCAAATGGTTAACATGGACATTTCAGTCATTTCCTCCTGATATGTTTAAATAACCACATCTCTTACTCAGTAAAAAGGAGGTCAGCTCCTAAGACGTTTTTCTCAATAAGCAAACCAATCTTGTTGAGCTCTTAATTAAAATTTGAGGTGGTTTTGTGGCAGTAACCTTATTTCATAGATCTTTAAGATTCCTGCTGCTAGTAGTTTAGACTAAGATTATAAATCCCTCAGCCCATACCAGCTCTGGCTAAGCTAATTATTTGCTTCTTAAAAATCATCAGGTGATTATTATCTTTTTGTAAACCTAAAGCCATTCAATTATTTACCCTTATCAAAGCCTATCAGAACAGGCAGTACAAAAGATCTCAAGGTCACTATTTATCAGGAAGCTTACACTGTGAAAATAGATGCAAGAACTTCCCCCGGTAATCCTTTCCTACAACAGGTCAAGAACACTCCCAACATTTTCGTTACAAAATTTGTTTCACAGAGTGCTGTCGAGTTGAATGTAGAAAAGCCAACTCCCAAACCCAGCTCAGAATGTTTTATTTAACAAAAGCTGATGAGTAACAGGGACAACACATATTCCCCTCCTTGTTAGTGCTACTTCATACAGGCATTTTCTCCCCCTGAATTCATTCACAGAAAATTTCAACAACCTTTTAGAAAGTCAGAGGCTTTTTCTAGTGATCAGTAATAAGGTAGCTGGTCAAAACCTAATGCCAAAATGTGTATTTTTGTACTTAAAACGGTCACACTGCAGATAGGAGAAGTCTTGCTACAGAAATCCAAGCCAAAGTAAATGTGGGGATGGTTATATATCCTGATGCAAAAAGACTTTCTCTTCTTTCTGCTCCTTCTTAGTACACTGCCAAGCACTATATATTTATGATCAGAGAATTACAAGCCACTCTTAAAAAAGAATGGTACCTTTTCAGCATGTTTAATGTGGCCACAGAAACAAAATAACTCCTACGTTTTAAGTTGAAACAGATGTTCTGATCCATTTGCATGATGTAAAAAGTGGCAGCTTTAAGAAAAACCATACAAATGAGATTTTCAATTGGGCTGTAAGATTTTGCAGCTAATAGCAACTGCATTACATACTACACCACTGTTTAAAAGTTATTAGAATAATCTATAAAAGTACTATATAAGAATAATGCAAGGCTTTTCTCTGAATCAAAAAGCAGTGAACAAAAATTTAGTGAACATGAGGGAATTACAGTTCACTTTGCTAGCAGTTGTTTGTTGAGGACTGAACTATCTATCCACAGCATATTTACAGATCATTAGAATTTGCTTTTTGAGAAATGCACTAAACAGTGGTCAAAAACTGAAGAGAACCAACATAAGCATAATTTCACAGATCAGAATCTTGATGTTGAGAAACTGATGCATCTTTTTTTTCTCCTTTTCACATCTGGTTAATATGATATTGTAACTGTTAGTTCATATGTAATACACTGTGGATGGAACAAGATTAAATTATTTCAATTAAAAATATAACTAATTTAGTAATTAACTTAGTAATTATTTTATTTCTCACAACATAGCAATTTTCCATACTAAAGCACCATAAAATGAAAGGTGCTTTTCTGTGATCTCTTTTGTCTCATTAGTTGCTTTAGCAACATTAAAAACTATAAATTGTCCTCTCATAATTTCATACAATTCTGCTACTGTCTTTTCTAGAGCATGATCTGAGATCTTACAGCTTGAAGGCCAGATGTAGCTTTTCATTTCACTCAGGCTGGGTAGTTAATGGCTGCCATCCCTGGAAACCACTAATGAGCAAACCAGTACAGGTGTTTGTATGGTCTCCCAGACCCCAGCAACAAGAAGGTTCCCCAGCCCAGCTCTAAAGCAACAAGAACTCCACCATAGAGTTTGAGTTTGGGTTTGTCACCACAGGAGCTTCAAAGCCCAAATGATCTCCCTGAACAGTCCAAAAGCAGAGTAAAATTAATTTCTCTTGAGGAATAAAATTGTGTTTTCCTTAGACAATATCAATATCTCATGCTGATGAGATTGTCTTGGGGAAATTTTCTTGAGTTTTCTTCTTCAAACTCCATGTGACATCTGGTATTAGCTTTATTTATAAGATACTAAAGATACAATTTTTAGTAAAAGATGAGTTCTGTAGACTTCTCTGATGGAAGTGATATTGTCCTGTCTGTCAATGGACCACTGAGCAAGCTCAGGGAGAGATCCCAAGAACCAGAGAAGACTGTGGAGAGCTTGAAGAAATTTCAAAATTCACTAAGATCAAATCAAGACTTACCTTGCAAAGGCATGATACACAAGTGAATAATTAGGCACAAACACTGCTATTCCTAGCTTGATGTATCTAGTTGCCTTGATTTTTTTCCCACTAGAACAATCAGTCACCTTGGCTGGCCAAACTGAGCTTTCTCTTTGCTTTTTTGGAGGAGGTTCTTGTAGGAGAAGGTGCACACAGCTCAAAGCTGTTGCTGTCTGTTGGCCTAGTTGCATTGCAGAGAAGATTCAAGAGAAGTATTTTTCCAAACAAAATGGTTTAAGTATATTATTTATATTACCTCACAAATAATCAAGTTTAAAAAAACAAACAAACAAAAACAAAAAAACAGAAGTACTGAATCTATGGAGTGCTCAGTAATGCACTATGCCCAAAATCCTCGGCACAGAAGTATCACCTCACCAATTTACTGGCAAGCACTTGTTTCCTTTTCTGCCACGAAATGACATTCCTATACACTGCTTTGAAATAGCAATTCATTATTAAAGATACAGGAAGCAAACATCAGCAATTGAAAGGACAGCAACATCCCCCATCTTCATAAACTGTAACACATCACCATTTTTATGCCCTTCTGTTTCTTCCGTATCTTCTGTTTTGCATTTTTTTCTTTTTACTTCTCCCACACTGTTTCAGTGTTGTAAGCTACTGTGAACTGGTAGAGAGGTTTATACAACTGTTTACACATGGGATGACCAAAAGCATGTGCACCTTCACATATCCAATTAAAGCCATATAAATCTTCACAATTTTTTATCACATCATGGTCCCAATCTTATAAATTTATTGCTCATCATACACAGATGTAGAAACCTTATTTAAAAAAATTCAAATAGTCTGAATTCCAGGTAACACTGATGAGATTTAAATAAGAGAAATTTCCAAGATTTATGTTTTTCCTCATATTAATACAGTTAATATTTGGAAATTTTTTTTTCTAGACTATATAAATCATACAGATTGCTTACATATTGGCAATGTTATTTGCCTTTACCTAACAAAATAGGAGTAATCATGAACAAGAACAATCTAAACTTGCATTTCTTGCAAACTATGAGGATTCTGAGGAAGAGGAATAGGGACACACTGAAAGGTCCAGTCTTTGTACCCTTATTTATATGCACTCATAACCATTGCACATAATCAAACAGCACAGATGTCACAGAAAGAACTTATTCTACTATTTTACTTTATGTATGAGAACAGAGCAATCACACTCTTGGGACACAATCCTCCTCTCAGATCCACATGCAGACTTTGTGGGTAGGCAGTACCCTTACTGTGTGATGTAAAGCTGACAGGGGTTAATGAAATGTTCTACAGAAAACGGCAGAAAGACACATAATATTTAGTAATAGTATTTGTTGCAGGGTTTCTGCTCACTTTAATAAAATAAATGTTAACCACTTTATAAATGTGATTGACAGGCAGCAGTGTTTTATATCAGCTCTACAGAAAACAAAGCTCTTTATCAGCATTGTGTTCTCCTTCCACTTGTGGAGTAAATATTAACTTTATCTCATGGTTGTGCATGCAGGTATCATGGCTAAGACCTTTGTGTGTATTTGAAAGGAAAGTTTATTCTTCAGCTTGTCTGCAAAAGATAAGATTCAAACCATTCATACAACAGATAAAATCAGGAACATCTCCACCTGTCACAAGATACAGCAGTATTACCACCAATAGAAAATGAAAGCATAAACAATGCTAACTTCTTAGGATAAAATTTCCATGTGATAAAATACTGTTATTATTAACAGTATTCTTCTGCAAATGTGTGCCTGGAGTAGATTACACTGGAGGGAATGAAAATCCTGGCATGGGTGTTAAAGCTCATTAGACATCTGGGGAGTTATTGTGGCTCTGGTCAATTAATTCACAGAATGCCAGAATAGCCACAGTTGGAAGGAAGAGATTAAGAGATCTCCTAATCCATCTCTCCTGATCAAAGCTGGATCAATGAGAGCAGTTATTAATCTACATAAAGCATCTCCCACTGTGGGGAAGAGGGCAGTTGCTGTCTTTGAGGGGCAGTGACCCTCTCATAGAATAAAAAGCACAACATGCAATTTAAACACCAAAGGCTTCCACAGCAGCTTCATGTTCTTCAGCACCACTTCTAGGCTCACAAGAGATACTCAAGATGCAGGAAAAACATCACATATAAACACACCTCTATTTTATCAATACAGAGGTGCAGATATGGCTATCAGAAGTTGCAGTACTACCTTCAGACTTCTCCTAGTCTTATTTTACATTTTAAAATTTTCCATTTTCAAAAACAACGACAAAAGATTCCAAGCTTTCCTTATTTTGAACTCCTGTCTTTCCTTCTGAATGAAGAGGATACAGAGGACAAACAGACAGTAGTTGGTAACCAACCTGCTAGCCACATAAATTCCCTGACATACTGCCCAACTTATGCTGCTCAGCCTGGAGAGGTGAAAGCCCAGGGGGAATCTTATCAATGTAAATAAAAATCTAATGGGTGAAAGAAGAGGGAGCCAGACTCCTCTCAGTGTTGTGCTATCACAAGAGAAGAGGCTATGGGCATAAACTGAAATTCCACTTACACACAAAAAAACCCCAAAACTATTGCTGTGGATGTGGTCAGGCAGTAGAATAGGTTTCCAAGAGAGGTTGTGGATCTCCATCATACCTAAAATCAGACCTAAAATCATAAGCTTGAATACTCTTTAGAAATGTATTAGCATTAGAAGCACAGTTAGCATTTGAAGCTCTTCTGTATAACTACTTCTAAGAATATCTTCAGAGCTTTGACAGAATATTCCAAAAAGCAACATAAATTCTGTTCTCAGAAGCCCACTAAAGTATGCCTTTTCACTTTTATTTTCCCAATTTATTACTAGACAACACTGTCACCCATACAATGCAATACTGACACATCTCTGCAAGGTTCTGTATCAGTGCAACATACAACTTTAATAAATAAATGAAACATTCTGTTCATTTGTCATTCTGCAATGAAAGATTGAAGCTAAAATCTCAACTGCAAGAAACACTAATGCATCTTCTGTGTTTCCTCTCAGATACACAGGAAGAAATAGTATAATCTGACAAGCTGCATTCTGAAAAGTATTGCGTTGTGTGTTCACTATAAAATAATGAAAAAAACAACTACTTAAATTATGGTCAAAGGTTCAGTTGTCAAGTCAAGGGTTCTCATACAATCTCGAAAAACAAGAATAATGTATTTAAAGATGAACTGAAGTAAAACTATTCTGTCAGTCTGAAGGAGCATTAAGCAAGCATACAGGAGAGCTGATGTAAATTCCACATTTTTCAGGAAGAAAAGGGAAAGGTTTGTTGCTATGAATTAGGTAAAGCACTCAAGAGATTCTTACTGAAATAAAATATAAAAGATGTAAAAGATGCAAATCTAGGCAATCTCCAAGCATACAGTGGTAAGACCCTACTGAAAACAGAATGGACTGAACAGAATGAGAGGAAAATGCAAAAAGCTCAAAGCTCCATAAAATCTGCAAAAATGAAGTAAGAAGGAAGAGTCCCAGCTCCCCTCTGAGGATACACACACATTTAGAAAAGTGCTGGCAACCATGATTTTTTCTTTTTTTAAAGAGTAGTTGTTTAAACAGAAATATTCCAATCAGAGAGACATCAAGTAGTGCTAAGTAAAGCAGTGGCAATGACCTTGCTTCACAACCAAATAACCCAAAGAAACAAAGAGGAGGAAAATGGAGAATTAATAAGAGTCTTTTCTTATTAATAGTTAGACATTGACCCAAATTCAGACTTGGTGACATCCATACAACAAAAGCTAATCACACAAGAAAAAGAATTGGACTCTTGAATACAGCAAGCAGCTTAAATGAAGGTGTTTCATATAGCATGAAAATGAATTAGAACAAATCAGCCCAGTCTAATTGAACAGAGAGACAAAAAGAAATAGCAAATATTCCAGTTTATTTTTACTGGAAAGAGTCTTCAGATGCATCATTTGGTTTCTGTATTCTATCTGACAAGTCTTGCAAATGACGTTGATGTCTCAGACATTGTAAGCTAATGCAGACAGATGATGACAAACCTGAAGCTTTACAGGGCAGGGCGTGCTGCCAGCTCTTCATACAGCTGAGCCTGCTAGGGTTGCACCAAGGCTGCAGCAAGCTAGGAAACAGCAACCTTAAATGCTCATTGCC
Organism: Calypte anna; assembly: GCF_003957555.1. NCBI lineage: Eukaryota > Metazoa > Chordata > Aves > Apodiformes > Trochilidae > Calypte > Calypte anna. The sequence goes on from NC_044245.1 coordinate 17,625,236, forward strand.
TTCTGAGAAGATAACTACAATATCAGTTTCCCTAGTTGTGACTGTGAATATCTTTCAGGTCACTCAGTTTTGCTATTCCTCACAGTCTTGTGTTCATTCCAGAGGCGATGGGGAAATACTTCTGGGATTTGGAGTAAGTAGTAGTGTCTGGGTTGACAGGAGGATATCTGTAAGTGGCTTGAATACAACCACTATGCTATTAGGAAAAAGGTTCGCATAAAACAAATACAAGGTTCACTGACTTGGTTTATAAATTAGTTTTTTTTCTTTCAAAAAGGCTCACAGCTGAAGTCTAAAGGGCTTTGAGTTGGGTTTTTTGCTTGTTTATTTGTTCCAGAAAGCACGCTGTCTGGTCTGCAGGTTTAACAGACACCCTGCATGCTGGCCCCTGCACGACTCCATCTAGGAAGGTGCTTGCCAGCTGTGAGGAGCTGCACCTTTAGGAAGATCTGGCAGAAAGCCACTGCAGCTGGTGGCCATACCCCTCCCACCCTGCAAGGCTGACTGGGTTGTGCCCATTGCATAAAGCAGACTTTGGTTCTGCATGATTTCAGAACACTACAGAAGAAAAATAAACAAAATGCAGACAACTCTTAGTTTTCTATGGTCAGCCTATCTTCCTCAGGTCCACAAACAGTTTAGGTGTTTCATGGTGCCTGGAACTGGTACCGGCAAACCCTTCAAACACAGGCAAGCTGGATGTGCAACCAGGAGTGAACAGTAGGTAGAGTGACAGCTAGCTACAAAAATGCTACACTGGAATTTGAAAGTGCAGGACTTCCTCCATAAAGGTATTTAAAACAGACATCCAGATGAAGGCAAGAACAAGCAAGTTTGTAACATATCTGTGGTGAAGAATTGGTCTTGTCATTTGAGGTGGAGCAGCTGAGTAACAGATCTGGTTATGGCTGACATCTAATTGAAAATGAGAAAGGAAGTACTGGAATTCCAGAATTAGCCCTTTAAAAAGCCACTTGAATTTGTCTAGCAAATAAATTACCCAAACAGAATTTGGTATCAGAAGACTTGTGGGGCAAATAGGCATCTGAAGCAATCTACAATAAAGATTGTATTGCACCTGATGGCACTTGACGAGACACTGCACTCTCTCCATGTTTGAAGAAAGGCTGAGGAATGGCACAAGAGTGCCCACTCCAGCAAAACATACCTGCACACAAGTAAACCAGCACCCTGCTGGCTCCACATCAGTGATGAATGACCCAACAAAGTCTCCTGTCACTAAACACAAGGAAGTCCAAGGCAGACAAGCCAAAATGGCACCTAAAGCAATGCCTAGGGCACAGATAATAAAAATCAGTGTAGTTTAGGAGTCCAGTGGTAAGCAAATACCCTGTAAGCCTGAGAAGCTAAACATGAATGAATACGTAATTGGAAAGGAGCCTGTTTATAGTTTTACCTACAGAAATGTATAGGAATTAGGAGGATAAAAGCATGTTTTTTCGTCTCACTCAGCCATACCTTTCTTTGACAAGGTGAGGAATCAGGCAACTGAGGAACATCCTGACAGAACACAGCAGCCTCATACAGGTCCTAATGGCCTATAGTTTTATGACTTGAGTGATTTATTTCAGCTGCTTACACACAGTGACAGCTCAAATGGAGCAAGAGTCACTTGCTGCTCTGAAAAACAAGCAAGGCAGCTAGTAGTTCTAGTTCTCCAAAACTGAAACAAAGATTAGCTCAAGGTGCAACCCTGCCCATATAAATGTGAAATATAAATGAGAATGTCAGACAAACATCTGGATGCCTTAACCAGGGAAATCCTGGAGAACATGGAGTAGGCAAAACACTGAGGCAGTTACACAATACTCTCATCTTTGGGAAACATTATGGGTACAGAGATGCTGTATTAGTACAGTGCACACCAGTATTGGGGTCAGAAGCACCATGACAGTGTTAGTGAGGTGCACAACTCAGCCATTTGTGCAGAGTTCGTTTCTTTGCTCACATTTGGCACAAACACTGTTGCAAGGCTCTATTGATTTCAGGTATCTGCATGACAGTGTACCTTGCAGGAGAAAAATAGCATGCTAGTACCTGTTTGGTACTCCTGCACAATGCTTCAATGCGTGGCACAAGTCCACTGTCTTCTCTCTCTCCTCCATTTGTCTGAGGCTCTAAGTATCTCTGATGGTACTATGGGTTCTGGGCAAAGATAAATGAATCCCAGAATGCCACATGAGAGAAACAGCAAGTGTAAGAACAAAGTTCAAAGAGGAGTTTAATCAGAACAGTGGCCATCACCACCACATTTATCTCTAAATGAGAAAAGGATACATAAACATAGCATGGTAAATAAGGATTTTGTGCAGCTGACATGAGTGCAAATCCCACCAAATAATGTGAAAAACAGTATGAGTTCATTCATAGGGTTTCCAGACCTGTGGGGTTATCACAGGAATCAAAGAAACTGAACTGAGGACCAGCCAGTATTTCTGCAGAGAAGCACTGACAGTTTCCTTACAAGTGGCTGAGTCACAGACAAAACTGAACATGACATAACATGTCCTTGTAAATCCCTACATTTTAATACAACCAAATGGTAAAACAGTCAATGTCTCTTGTTCATGGGTATAATAGGTTTTTATTCATAAGAGGTCAATTACTGCTGATACTCAGAAGAATCCATCAATTGCTAATTCGAAAAGCATTTGACAGTCACCATCTATATGGTTCCCAGAGCAATACACAGGCTATTTTCTTAACTAGCAAAGTATGCTTTTTCAAGTGAATAAAAACTTAGAAGAGATTTGCCCGCTGCAGCCACATTCTCCAAAGCATTTGAAAAAGTGCAGAAGAGCAAAGTCCAGAGCTGGATTATCTTAATCCGATTTAGGAAAAAAAAAGCTTGTCCAGTCTAAGATTGAAGGCAGACATTTCTGAGGAAAGGTCCTGCATAAAGTAATTAAGGCTGTTATTAAGAGATGGCTGGGACAGTGTAATTCCAGCCCTTTTATAAGTTTCAAGGCTCTCAGCACTATGTAAGAGTTTTCTTCAAAGCCAACAGGAGAGTGATTTCTGAGGTGCTAGAGAACCATGTCAGAAGGAATGTATGACAGTCGACAGTCATTTAGGGACCGAGGGAAACCCCAGAAGAGCTGGAAAATACATAGTTTAATAAAAAAACCCTAAAGCTATAAAGTTCAATACAGAACTTCCTAAAAAAATACAAACACTGGAATGAAAACAGTTCTAAAGGCCTGTCACATATGCACAAAGTAGAAAAACAAGACATGCAGGACAGAAGATCACCTGCAAAAATGTGGGCACAAGTTTGTTTTCAGCATCTGAAAAAAACCCCACTGATTTTTAGCCTTACTGCAGTCAGGTACTGGTACCAAATAATTCCAGCCTTATACAAATTATCTCTCCTTTCACTAGCCTTGGTGAACCTGCTACCATACCTTCTGGCACTGGCTCTTGATTAGAGACCGTGAATTTACACAGTTTGACCTGAAGCATGATTTTGGACAGGTTCAATTTGCATTATTTCAACAATTTGCATTATTCAAAACCAAACAGTAGGAAACAATGAAAAGCACATCAAAGAGAGACCCTGGTATGCATATCGTAACAAGGCAGTACTAATAAATCCCCGACTGCTTATTATGTAGAAGAGTAAGCTGAAAACAAGAATGCCTGCCCTGGTGAAAACTGATGTTAGAGTGACTTAATGAATATATAAAAAGATAGTCAAAGAGAAACAAACAGCTTAGGAAGATTTGCAGTCACAAGAGTGCCTGTTGCTTCCCCTACAACTCAGTGCAAGCCAATGCTTGAGACAGAGGCTGCCAACAGCAGAGGCTTCAGCACCAGTAGCCCTGCACTCAGGATAAGTTGTAAACTCCACTCTGTACACCCAGGAGGAACAGATGGCATCTCCCAAAAATCCCAACAAGGGGAAGAGAGACAGTTTTGCTTGAGAACATGTTGCAAAACTAAAAGACACCGCTGTTGCAGGGGCCAAGTATAGAACATGGATCCAACAGAATGACTGAGCTGCTATTAACTGCCCAAGCACAGCAGAGGTGATGGCTGGGAAGAGACACAGAGACCCTTGAGTAACTCAGTGCTGTGAGCTAACTTCACTCATGCATTAGAAATAGGCACTCAAAACTTTACACTGATTATTAATCATTAATATTTTTATATTTACCTAGGGCTCCAGTTTGAACTGCATACAACTAACTGCAGTTATGTACAGAATCTCACACTGTAGACATGAAAGGGGTTGAACTCAAGTCAAGAGAATCCAAACCTCCCAATGCCCTGTATTGTAATACTGTGCAATAGTAAAAGAGTTTTAATTTTTAATACAACTTGTTGTAGTAATTTTTAGTTGTAAATATTACAGATCATCTCTAAAAGGAGTAGCTTGATAACTGAATTAACAAATACTGAAGCTTTCTTCAGGAGCTGTTGTCTATGTATTCCAGAACTTAAGCAGCCATGACAACATTTTTTTGGTCTTTCCAGTTGAGATCATGGATCTAATACATTGCATAAACAATTCTTCTAGCACCTTGGACATCTTTCAGAAAAGCATATATCAGAATAACTCACGAAGTGCAGACTGATACAATGCTGACAAGCTTTACCCCTGTGTATGTTACAGCATGGCAACACCACAGTTTATGTCAACAGTGGCTGGTTATCCCTGGGCAGATAAAGACCCAGTTTTTCAATAACATAATGAAAAATTTTGGTCAACACAGTTATCCGGAAAAGAGCAACTAATTTCTCAGAATATTTGGTCTAGGTACCAGTTTTCCCAGTGCTAAAGATCTGCATTATGGGTAGTGATCAGGACTGTCATCAAATCATCTGTTGTGTCCCATTAAACAGTACAACTATAAATATGTCATTTCAGTTAATAAATGTGCTTAATTTCTCAGGAGACTGATACTAACATAAATGCTATAATTTCTATTTCATGTTAGTAGAATAAAGGCCAAATATAGGACCAACCACTAAATTATACAGCTTGATCAATTGTGTAACACAGACCACTGCATTTTTCTATACAAACTCCTGTAATTTGTAGTAGTATTTAACTGTGGACTATCTCCTAAGGAGGGATTCAGTCTTGATCTGAAAGCAGCACAAAATTTTCCTCATTTCACATTAGGTTTTTTCAATTGCTAAGTACCCTTCTGAGAAGAATTTGTGCCAGATTGCTCATTTGAATTTTTCTGGCTTTGGCTTCCAGCTATTAAATCTCAGTCCAATGGATTAAAGAGTCTTTTGTGACTACTTTTTCTCAATTTGCTTGTTAATAGACCACACAAGAAGTCATCCCTTAGTTTTCTTGCTGATCTAAAAACCAGATTAGGTTTCATAGTATCAAGCACTTTTCCCAGCTTGCAAATACTTTCTGAGCCACATCTATCTACTGCACATCTCTTTTAAAAATGCATCTCAGGAACAGGACATAATGCATTTGTATTAGTCTCAAAGGTGCTACCTCCCACTGCAAAATCAATTCTCTCCTGATAACATTTAAAATTCTTCTTCTCCTGAATTTTGTGTCTTTAACTAGTCCCTACCTGTAATTTGCCTTTTGGCTGTGTTCACCTGTATCTCTTTGACTAAGCCCAAGTTACCAAGCAATAAAGATTACTTTTGATTACTAGCCTTTCTGGAACAAAATCTACAATTTCACCAAGCTTCGTGTTATCAACAAATCTTATGAGCAATCATTCTGTGCTTGGCTCTTCATTGCAACTAAAAATGCTAAATAGTATCGGGCTTACTCCTGCTCCCTCACAGAAGCCCACCAGAAGCCTGCCCTCCAGTCATAATTTTTCACTGACAATCAGCATATGTGATCTGCAAATCCACTTAACTGCTATCAGTGGAGTGTGAGTCACATACTTAAATCCCTCTTCACACTCCTCCACAAATAGCCTGTAACTCATATATTGCAATGCAATGCCTAGCTTCTCTTTCCTGCTATAATCCCACCCAACAGATAGTTGGGCAGCAGATACCTTGTTCCACCAACCAATTCTGTCCTTCCCACGGAATGAGAAAAAAAAAAATCCCTGTCCTTAGAGCTACATTACTTATATCACAAATGCTTGCACAAATGCAGGCCTACCTGGAAGGAAGATGCTCCTGTATTGTACCATAACATTTTAGTCTGGAGAAGAGGAGGCTGAGAGGAGACCTTATAGCTCTCTACAACTACCTCAAGGGAGGTTGGAGCGAGGAGGGAAACAGCCTCTTCTCCTTAGTGTGATAGGACCAGAGGGAATGAATGGAATCTGTCCTAGGATGGATGTTAGGAAATATTTTTTCACTGAGAGGATTGTCAGGCATTGGAATGTCCTGCCCAGGACAGTGGTGGAGTCACCATCCCTGGAGGCATTTAAAAAGCATTTGGACCTGGTCCTTAAGGACATAGTTTAGTAGTTGACTGTGGTGGTAGTCAAAGGTTGGACTGGATGATCTTGGAGGTCTCTTCCAACCTAAACATTCTGTGATTCTGTGACAAAGCTGTGCCACCTGAGGGGGTCCTGGACTTGGAGAAAGTCTATTAGAGGATGTCTTCCAGCTCAGCTTCTGCTATCATGTCATCTGATTGTAAAACCAGTCCTTTCTCCCATTATCTGCCATGGTGTTCTTGCATGCAACCAAAAGACATCTGAAAGGTCTGTGAAAGCTGTGGATCATTGCAGAGGGTCTTCCAACCCATTGTTTGTATTTTTCTAATCATGATAGTAATTGAGTATTAAAACACCCAGTACTTTCTTTATCTTATATTTGAACTTTCTTAGCCAAACTTGGTTGACTATGATAAAGCAGAATGTGTGATGTATTAAGGTGATTTAAAAAGACAGGCCATGGAACTGTATAATTGTATCTACAAGATATTTATATAAATTAAATACTAATAGCAATATGGATTATAATATTTTCATTATCACAATGTTACATATCATATCATTATCATAATGTTACATACTTTATATGCTACCAATTATTTTGCTTAAAGAAAATGTTTTTTAGTCCCATTTCTACAATGTGTTCCATCAGGAGTAATTCTGCACTGAGTGCCTTTGTAACAGTTATGCTACATTTTATTAGTTTACATATATGAAACTAGATATTTTATTCAGAAATATGAAACAGAACCAGTATGCTCTCTAATTAAGGATAGTTATTGCTTGAGAATACCAGGGATACAAAAGAGATAAATAGGATTTTAATAATGCAGATTTTATTGGGAAAAAAGCCATAATAAAAGATTGTGACTCTGTTATTTAAAATAGAAGAACTACCAAAACGTGAATTTCATCTTGAATGTGCATCATGCAGGAATCATAGAATCACAGAAAGTCAGGGGTTGGAAGGGACCTCAAAAGATCACTTAGTCCAACCCCCCCTGTCAGAGCAGGGTCAGCTACAGCAGGTCACACAGGAATGCATCCAGGTGGGCTTTGAATGTCTCCAGGGAAGGAGACTCCACAGCCTCCCTGGGCAGCCTGTGCCAGTGCCCTGTCACCCTCACAATGAAATGCTATGGGGAATGCTATATGAATACTATATGGAATTTACCAGACCCTCTAAGATGTTGTCTAAGGCCCATAAAAATGAACGAACTAGCAAAGGTTTGCAGCAGGCAACAGAAAATAATTATACTTAGGAAATGAATGAATTAGGTTAAGACAATGCTAACAAAAAGACAGATTTTTCCATGACAAGCCTCATCAGTGAAACTGTTCCTTATGAACTCCTACTGTATGTGCATACATTTTTGCAGCAAGCCCAACTCATTTCCTCCCTAACCTGTATCCTCCCACCTTTCACCTTCCCCCAGCCCCTGTTTCTCTGCTGCTCCCTGCAGCAGCCAGGCATGTACTGCTTTACTTGTTTAAACAAGGTGAGGTAAAATGTGGAGAAAGCAAGTGGAAGAAGAGGACAGGGATGCCCTGCTCTCACAGAAGACTTACTTTTCCTAATTACATTAAGTTCAAAGTATATACATAAACTACATGATCCCTTTCTTTTTTTCCCTGTGTTTCTCTTTTAGCCAAAACTAGGTACCTCCCTCTCATCTGAGTCATTGCTACAAGAAAATGAAACTGACAGTGAGGTGACAGTAATACAGGATGGCTCTTTTTAAATCTTTATGGTTTTCATACTGCCTCTGGCTCTGATATTCAAAGCAGCACTGTGGAGTTCTTGCATGAACACAAGTTAAAGATAAGAGGCAGAACAGGGAGCTATGGCTGAGGTGTGGAACTCCAGCAGCCCACAGCAAAATACATATGGCTGCGACTACTTCTGCCAAGCACTGGCAAGTTTTGGAAGCCTCTTGAGTTAATTTTCCTTGTAAAAGAGTAACGGGAAGTATAAAACAATTATCTTCTCTGTGCAGGATGTTTATTTTCAAAAGTCCAGCTGCCCTTCTTCCTTAAGCTGGAATGATAACAAGCAGAGCTCGGGCAACTCTCTTCAGCCAAACCGTCAGACAGGGTGTCTCTGCTCTCTCCAGAAAAATGTCTTCATCTCTCTCTCTCTCTCCAGGAATCTGCATAGGCTTGTTTGCCAGATGCAGCACTTACTGCATCTCTGCAGGAATGACTGATGGCCAGCTTCATGTCTGATGCCACCCCCCATCTCTTCTCCTGCTTAGGACAATGCAGTCAGAGACCAGAGAAACTGCATGCTGAAACCCCTCCCTTCCATGAGAGTGCGTGGAAGATACAGAAACATGGGGTCACTGAGCTGTGCTTACATTATCAGGAGCTAAAGTTAAAAAAGTAACTTGGTATTACGTAACTGCAGAGAACTAACATGAGTTATTATCTGCTTTAATCCAAACATGATTACTACAAAAAACTACCTCACTGAGTAGAGGACTACTTTGAAGTTGATGAATCTTGGGATCAAATCTAACTGTGATTACGGCTTGCCTGTTTTCAGGAGGAAAAGGGGGAAAACCACCCATTTATAGACAGTTCCAGAGATCTCTCAGGAGAGGCAGGCAGATTCTCCTGCCAGGGCCAAGGGGGGGACGTAGAGCAAAATTCTGTGCAAAGAACCATGGGCTATATCCCATAATGCACACCTACTGTGTTCACAGCAAGTTTTTCTCAGGATGGTTGGTCTTTAGAGGGGAGTTCAAAGTGACAGGTCACTTGGCCCTCATACAGTTGATGCTGTGATTTATTTCATGGGACTATAATAAGATGGAATAGGTGTCCCTGAGCATTTACCGTAAGATCACAGGAGCTGGATTTACAAAATGAACAGAGCTTCATAAATTTAACAAAGATCAAACTTCTCAGGTGCTAAAATACACTACTTCCTGGGAAGAGAATGAGAAATTGTATGAATGGTTATAGTAAGACCCCATGGTGCAACCAGTTGTACTGCTTGACTAAACCATCTCTTCTCCTATCTTGGAAACAGACTCCAACACCTATTCCTGCCAGTCAAGTTAAAGCAGTAAAAACAATTCCAAACAGCCATATCACACTAGAGCTCAGGACACTGCATTTCTGCAACAGCAATATCTGTCTCCAGAACAATTTTCCCCCTCTTGTTTCCCATGGGATAACAACCACTACAGACCACATCCAGTGGCAAAATTCAAGAGTGTGGACATCATCTGAAGTTTGTTCTCACTTGCCTTTCATAAGACAAATGGAAATAATTTGATAGACATTAAATCTCCCACTTGTCTGGAGTGTTCAACCAAAAAGATGATGAAGGCCTGACTTGTTTCAAAAACAAAGGGTAAGTCCCCCCTACAGCCAACACCCATCTCTCTTTCCTTGCCCACCTGAACTGAGGCTATACAGTAACCAGGACTCCAAGAGAAAAATTTTCTCTGTGGTGCCCATCATTAGTTCCCCTTCTTGTGGAAACACTGGACAGTTGTATATTGGCACAATAGAACTATGATCTACTGGCACTATGAACTGTAGTTGTACAGTTGTACAGGCTTTAGCTACTGAGGTACCTTCTGTACCTTTCTGCTCCACATTCCCACCAGTTACTTCTAGATGTGATCACCTATATGTTCTTTTCCTTCCCTAGCTACAAAAGGTGATGATATAATGTACTTTCCTCTTTCCTTTTTCAACCAACACACACCTCCTCCTTAGTGTCAGCAAACTGACATCTTCTTTGACTCTGCTAGCGTGAGTCTTCTGTAAGATACTAAAGCACAACACATGGCATGCTACACTGTATACTGCCCACAAGACTCTCCTCTTCCTTTCTTTATTACCTACAAAGATCTGCAGGAAGTGCCACTACTTGCTCTGACTATCAGGTGGAAAGGCACAGCAATGTAATCTTAGCACAGCATTTAGATGAAGCACAGAATTTCCTCAGGGTTACCTTCTCCTAGTTCTCCATTAACACCTCCATCCCACCATTGCTACTTACAAAAAAAAAAGGCATTATCTTGTTTTCTGTACCTGGAACATTACCTTCACCTTATTCTCTGTCATACTTTGAAGAACTAAAAGACATTTAGTTCCTAAATGCTCCAAAAGAGCATTTTCAGACTCTGAGAGGGGTCTATTCCTTCCCATTTCCTGCCCATACTCTATGAAGGTCAGGCAGACCAGAAGCTTTGCTCTCTAGTGCCCACTCCTTTATCACCAGAATCCACATCCATCCATGCTGGGAAGAGTTATGGAGCCCTCTCCTGAGACTGCCCTGCTGCAAAGGGCCCTCAGGCATCTTCACTGCTGCTGCTGCTATTGAGATGGGGTTGCAAATATATTTTTATATATTTATATTTATTTGTATATTTGCTCCTTATCCCATGTGTTTCAGTTTTGATTTCTAAGTCTCTTCTCCTTATACTCCTTTAACCTCCCCTTGGGACGAAGGGGTTGGAGGAGTGGGGGTAATCGAGAACAATTCTCTCCTCTGTTTTTTTCTCTCCTCTCTCCCAAACTGCTAAACCCTGACACCCTCTCACCCTCCACACTCTCTTTTCTCTTAGTAATACAAGAAACAGAGGCTGCCATGAACTGGAGAACTCATTCCTGGATTTCCTTCTCCTAAAATGTCTGTAAGCTATGATATGTATACATGCACAAACACAGATCTTTCTGTATATGTGTACGTATATATAAATATAAATCTATATATATCAATAGCTTCTTCCATTCTTATGTTTAACTAATAATTCTGACAACAAAATGGCAGAAGCTCAGAAACTATAAAAACTAATGAGATAATCTCTTCATAAAACATAGGCTTTAAAAATGACACAAAAGAGTTTTCAGTCACAGAAATCTACTGAAAGATGCAACATCATCAGCTCTTTAAGCTTGAAAGGTCAAACTTGAAATATTCTTATTTCTTGAGATAATTATTTTGAAGAATTATTTGCATAGGAATGTACTGAGTTTTATGTTCACAGATCTACAGGTAGATTTCTTAAATTAAGCTGATTTCCTTATCCTTATTTTCCCACCCCCCTATAGAGCTCATTGTTTAAAAATGCACAGTGCGTAAGAAAGAGGCAATTTAACATGAGGCAGTACAGAAAATGACTGTGATGGGTGTTCAAAGAATGAATCAGTAACTGACTTCCCTGCTCTTTTAGTCCCATTAAGTATCTGCTTTTGGCTACTGTTCTGATTTCTCCTTGATACCTGACCCTAATGAAACCTAAAAGACCCCCTGAGGAAGTGGGGAGCTACAGCCACAAAGGAAACAAGTGTTTCCAGTGCCTCCTACCTGGCTGTGGATAACCTTCATGCTCCAGTGCTACTCAAAGCACCTAATTTGTTGAGAAATACAGCAGAAAAACAGACTTTCTGGTTATCATTAGGAGCTGCTTCAACACAACATTGGCTTTACCATTAAACTCCACAAGTTCCTTCTTCATAAGGCAAGACACAGGCTACCTGCTCGTTACAGGTATTTGTGGTGTCTGCACTAAGCCAGTCTTCAACCCTGCAATGACTGTGGATTAAATTAGATCAGCCAAAAATTTCCACAAAACTTCTACTAATATCGTATTATCCAAAATTAACAAGTGTTTTGCTCTCTAAAACTATCTGAAAAGAAGTTGTAGGGAAATGGGTGTTGACCTCTTCTCCCAAGTAAATAACAATAGAGGAAACAGCCTGAAGTTGCACCAGGAGAGATTTACACTAGATATGAGGAAGATTTTCTTTACTGAGGCAGTAGTCAGGAACTGGAAGGGCTGCCCTGGGTGGTGGTGAAGTCACCGTCCCTGGAGGCATTTAAGAGCCATGCAGATGAATACTTAAGGACATGCTCTTGTGGGCATGGTGATATAAATTTTTTTTCTTATTATTTTTTGGGAGAAGGTTTGATGGTTGGTCTCAGTGATCTTAGGTGTCTTTTCCAACCGTGATAATTCTGTGATTCTGTGAAATGTGCATAATAAAATGTGTATTGAGTTTGACTCAGTTTTGCAAGGCATGCTCTCTTGACTGAAATATTCAGTACTAAAAAAAAAAAAGACTTCAATATCATGAATGTAGGACATGAACGGTAAGGAACCTGGGTGGAAAACAAAGATATATTCCTAAAGAAAGCAATTCTGGAAAAATATATGAAATATACTTGGGTATTTGTCTGTTCATGTAGCACACAGAAATATAGAACTATTCAGATTGGAAATACCTCTGGAGGCCAGCCAGTGTTCAGAGCAGGCTTAACGCTGAATCCAGACCACATTGCTCAGGGCTTCATCTAGTTGGGTCTTGAAAGCTTCTTAAGTACAAAGACCTCATGTGCAACCACCTCCCCTGTTAAATTACCCTGATAGTGAAAATGTTTTATTTGTATAACATTGAGCATGTTGCTATTCTATACTGTATAAAGTTGAAACCTCCCATTTCAATTTGTTATTGTCTTTGTTTGCCCAATACCCAACTGTAAAATGCATGGCTCCATCTTTTCAGTAATCTTGAAGATTTCAGCAAGTTGTGCCTAGGTCCCTCCAACACCATCTCTTCTCCAGGCTGAACTAGCCCTGTTCCTTCAGCTGCTCCTTGCAGGGAAAGTGCTCCAAGCCCTGAAAATTTTGATGGTCTTTTACTGAATTCATTCATGTTAACTGATGTCTTGGAAGAGTCCAAAACTGGACACAGCATTGCAAATATGGCCTGAGGCATGCTGAATAAAGGAGAATAATAACTTCACTCCACCTTCTGGCTGCTGTCTATTGATACAATCCTGTCTGCTGATAATCTTTGTGGTTTTCTGCTGATCAAGAATGAGGATGTAGTGGTTTCTTATTGAGTCTGTGTCCCGTTTGCTGACCCTGTCAGCACAGGTGCCAAGTAACACCAAACAGATGAATGAGGAAAGCAGAAGCGTAAGATTTGCTGCTGGACTTTGCAGCCTGTCCTCACTTCATATAAACAGAAGATCAACTGTCCTGTCAGGACATCGCCTCCTCATATCACGTAAAATCATATAAACAGCCTGTTAAGAGTAGCAGAACTGCAATGACAGACAGTGTTAGTCTTCCATAGACTTAGGCTGTGTCTCTATGTATAAGCTACAGATACCTTTTCTTTAGTAGTTACTAATTTCACATCAGAAATAGCTCATCCCAGAAAGTATTGTGAGGGTGTGGGATTTTCTGTATGAATTTCAACGCAAAGATGTGGCTGGACATAGCATTATCCAGTCAGAGTTTACCAGCCAAAGTACACACTTCTAACAAGGGACAAAAGGGAAAGCAGGGTTTTCCACTGAGAATGTGACAAACCAATAGTACAACATGACACATGACATATTCCGAGTCCTTATTCAGTTTATGACCAAAACTTTAATAAGGCCAACTCCTCTAACATGCCAAGACAGTAATGAAACTAAGACAAAAAATGAAGAAGCCTACTTCATCCAACATGTCTGAGTACCAACATATACATACTGCATATCTCTTTGCTTCAGTAAAAACATTTGCAAAATGTATCTAATTTTTTTCACTAAGGATGGACGAGGAAAATCACTGGAAATCTAGCATACCCAGAAGTCTTCAGGTCTTCAGGGGAGTAAAGAAGTGGGATTTGAAGTTAGATCTCTGAATATTAACCTCTGAGTAGCATGTGAATGCATTGCCAACCCCGTAGAACCCAGAATTTTGCACACATCTTTGCTGGCAGGCACTGACACTTGCGAGCATGTAGCCTGTCTGCTGGGATTGCCTGAAGAGAGCAGCCTTTGATTTAACACGTGGAAAGCATTTATCTCTCTATAAATACTTCCCTGGGAAACTTTTGAACATTGTGTTTTCTTATATTCAAGAAAAAATATAATCACCTCTGTGAAAAGGGGTCTGCAAAATTTTACAGCTGATGTATGTTGTTTTCATCAAATCCTGTCTGCATCCATAGTTCTCCAGTGGGATTAATAGCATAGAGTTTGAGCAGGAACAGCAAGGGGAAATAGACAATGTTTTTAGAAATCAGAAATGGTGCTTGATTATATTTGCAGCTATTCCACCTAAGCACCAACACAGATTGCACATACTCCCACAGAGATGGAAATTAATAATATGTGAAATACCTGTGCAGCTTGAGCGTCACAGTTCCATAAACAGTAGCAAAGCCCAGAAGACGAACCCATCTTAGGAGAACACAGCGAAATACACTTGGCTCAAAATACAAAATGACAACCTATAGAACAGAAAGAGAGAGCTTCAGTACTGCTTTAATGCAAAAGTTCTTCATTCAAATGCAGAATAATTGCAAAACAGGACAGCAGACATATTTCAGTTTGTACTGCTGTATATTTAGATTTTCTAGTAAAGGGATGTGATGATCAGACCAACCAGCTGGCACAGTTCTAGGCACCGACTCCTTTTGAAGAGAGCTGGCAAAAACCCTGTGACAGACTGAGAAGTGACAACACTTTTAAATGCAATTGCACTGACTTTTCTTATCTGAGTGAAAACATGTACCCAGAGAAGAAGACAGAACAGACAAGGAGAGTCTTCTTGAGCTGTTACAGTAATATACAGCTGGTCTAATTCTGGTTTGATGGACTGTATTTATTAGGTTACACTTCAAAATTACTCCTTCTAATAAGCCTAGCAAAATGATAGCTACTCATTTTTCTCTGCCAACTATTCTGCCACACTAAAAATTATGGTACTAGCCCCTTTCTGTCCAAAACTCCAAAATCTTTATGTCATATTTGACTCTTCCTTATTCTTCCCCATGTTTTCCTTAAGCTACACAAAATCTCCCTTTGCATCCACTTAACAGAAATAACTATTTTGTTTGCTTATGGATTTTTTGAATCACAGGAATAGAAAAGCTCCTTCTGGCCTTTTGCTCTTTCTACCAAGTACCATGCATGAGGACAACACCCAGTAAATAGTAACATAAAGCTACTTCTGCAGGTATAGTGCATATAAAAGTATCATTGCCAGGTCAGGTGCCACCCTTATCTAAAATGACACTGCTCAAATGGTGCACCCAGTCATGCTCTGAACTAGGAATCCATTTCTTCCTGTTCCAATGGACATTGTTCCTGGTGTCCTGAGGGATGATCACATATCCCTTTCCACTCACGTGGCCTCACCAAGACCCTGCTGTCCCAGGGTTTCCTCTGTACACTTGCAGACCCTGTTTGATCCAGCAAAGGTAGCTCCAGTGCATCCCCCCCAGAACCTGGTAAACTGACACAATGCACTGTAGTACAAATTAATTGGGTAATCCTGATCTAGAGAAAGAAAGCAGTGAAACATTTCAGGCCATCTGCCACAGCTTCGTTTAGACAGTACATTCTGGCAGTAGAGGTAGTATTGTGCCTACTGGCTGCCACATTATATTATTTTCCTAAGTAAATGCTCTTCTATGTGGGAATTCAAGCCCATATATTGGCCAAAAGCCCAGGACTACATCCTCTGGGTGACAAAGACAAATTTAGGAGAGTTGGGGTAAAAATGGCAGACATATGAGCTGAGAGAGCAAGAAAAGGCTGCTGTGCTTTGCTTGGCATGTTTTCTTCATAGCAGAATCAAGCTATTTCTTTGAAAAGTAGTGTTTGTTGAATCAAACCATGGTGCAACATTTAATCTGCTTTTTTCACCATTATTGGACAGATGTATTTCAAGGTAGACATTTTCTGGAAATCTGACAGGGGTAGAAAACACCCTGTTTGATTCCTCTAAACTAGAAAAACTATGTCAAGAAAAAAAAAGATTGGCATGCGGAGCCTGTGAACATTTCAAAGTTATCTGAAAGCAAAATTTTTCAGATGACTAAAAAGGGGAGGTCTGAAAACTTTAGAGACACAGAATTTATTGAACAAGGGCAACAACCATTTGCCATACACTCTGACACAACAATTTTATCTGCAGTTGCTTCTTGAAATATTAACTGCTTGTATCTAGAAAAATCTCACTGATTTGCACTGATCCATTTCTATGAGCAGCTGAGGCATTTGGCTAGCTATCAACCAAGAAAACACCCCTTCAAATGCACCATGGTTAGAGCTTGCAACTGGCAACTCACGATGAAGGCTAAAGAGGCAAGGTGAAAATTGTTCTCATTTTGCAATTTCAATGTAGACAACTTGCAACTACTCCTTTGTCAAGTGGTCAAGCACATCATGGAAGTAAGACTTGATCCCAGTTTGGTTCCCTTTTGGGCCTTCCTGCATTTATATGATGATGAATAGTTTCAATAATCTCCCAAAAGCCAACATCCAGTTCTACCTACTCTTCCATAACCTGCATGTGGTCTGGCATGGACCAAGGTTTTGAACAACAAGAATGGCTATACTTATGTTTTGCTGGTGTCTTAGGTTTTCCAGAAGGTTATTTTAAAAATATGTTATTCCCTTTCCCATCAGACCTCACAAGGATGTTTAGTTGACTGTTACTTCAGTAATCTTTAATGGATTGGAGCCAAGGAGCAGAAACACTGCCCTAGAAGTTCATTACACCAAAAGCCATGCCCAAGTTTTTCATCTTAGTGTACTCTTGCAAAGAATATGTACCTGGTGAAAAGTATGGCTGTTGCCCTCCATCCCTCTCTATACCTAAAAGTCATACCTCCCACCAAAAAAAAAGTATATATATCAAGAGTCTTGGTTTTCATATCAGCCTCTTCTACCTCCTGGCCAGCAAAACTGCTATTCCCAACTGTCTTCCCAGAGATAAGCCTTAAAATGACAAACAATATACAGCAATGGGCTGCTGAGCTCCAAGCTAGGAGTGTAGGATGAGCAGAGGATTCACCCACATACCCAGGCTGTTCTCAAGAGAACAAGGGAATCTCTCTGCAGTTCTAAAAAGCAACTCTGCCCACGAAAATCTGACAATAATTCATTTTCCCTTCTTGCTTTTACATTAGACATTAGACATACATTAGACAATGAGAACAGCATAAATATCATTAAAAATGCTTAGTGGCTTTGCTGATGAATGTCACAAAATCTATTTGCTGTATATAAGGAAATGTGATATCCTCTGTTGTGTCAGCTCCTGAAATCCCTTGAAATACTACATGTCAGTTTCTGTTCCTTAAAATCAAAGGCCTGGGGAAGGATATTTGGAAACCAGAATATGAGAAGTCAGACAGTGCTTGTTCTTATACCAGTTACTGCAGCTGTGAGTGAGAGTTCATAAACTGCAGCTCATCTTTGTCATTGGGACAAATGCATTTAGGTGTTTGCTTCTAACCTCAGTGTGTTTTAAGCTATTACTACCCTTGCCAAAGCATTGTTCCAGTAGTCACGCTACCACTTGTGGAGATAGAGATGAAAAGACTTCCTAAGGTCACCAGCTAACTGTCAGGTATGATTAGAACTGGAGAATTACAGACATGGAAGAGAGACTTTGTTTCCTGACACAGCAGTCAGCCAGTTCAGTGATGCAGCTGACACCTTGACACACACACTCTCTGAAGACAGTATCTGAAGTTGAGACAGGCTCCTCACCCAATATGCAAATTCTTCTTATCAGGACAGATGGGATAATAAAAGTGGAAAAAGAACTCAGATCTCTATAATGTTAATAGTGAGCAATACTTTCGTGCAACATAAAATACTCTTTTGCTCTTCAGGTTAACCTCACTGTGAGCATTATAAGATGATGAATTTTGCCCTTCATCCTAGGCACCAAATCCAGGTGAAAATATCTTAATTAATACCGTGTAGTTACCAAGGGTGCAGTTCCTGATATTCAGTCTGCCTAAATCAGGCATTTAATTTCTGCCTAAACGTAAATCAGCCCTACTAATGCAAGCTCCGCAGACATCCCACGGATAAAAGCAGGTACCTTGGAGACCCCTAAAAAAATTCAGGACTTCAGCTACTTGGAAAGAATCTTGTCCTAAAGGCTTAAAATCCACATCTCCAGTGACTAGAAATGTATATAAGCATTTGCTTTATTCACTGTATGTCAAATAATGGCTCAAAAGACCAGAAGTCAAAGAACAAGTATTTTTTTAAATAGATGGAACAGGCAGTGCTACCAAGCCTAATTTTGAGCAGGACCTCAACTCAAAAAACCCCAAAATGTTCACCTTCAAAGTCGTCTTATTTTTGCCTGAAGCTACAGAATCTTAGAACTGTTTGGGTTGGAAGGGACTTTTGAAGATCATGTAGTTCCCAGTGTTTTGGGTAGAGATGTTATCCATGTGAAGATACATGGAAATGAGATACAGAACTCTGAATGTGAATATTAGCTTGATTTGGTTATGGATCCAAAGTTACCCACTTAACATAAAAGCAATACAAAAGTATTAATTTTTTTTCTCATTAAAATTGTGACCACTAAATCCAAAAAGCTTTATGGGAAAACTAGCTACTGATTTATTTAACTTTTGAGTTTGCTGCAGGTATTCTCTACAGTTCAATGCAGGACACGACACAGTCATTTATGATAATGCCTTTTGGGCTAATTCCATTAACAAACACCTAGGAGATACTGTGAAGAGATCCATCTGATCTGTTCCACTGTCCAACACCATCTGCCCTTGCCTGACTGCAATAGCTGTCTCTAAGCAATTCTGCTACAAAAGAAGCCATCAGATGCTTCCTCCCAGTATCCTGCTGAGCCTGGAGATGGGCACTCATCTTCAGCCATGTTTCAGGTATTTCTTTCAACAAACAAAATATCCTCCAGAGTAACCTAGTACATCAAGTCACCTATTAATGCTTCAGTCCTAATACTGAGAAGGGATTTCCTGCAACAGAGATACTGTTTGCAGTGTTAGATAAGCTTGCCATCCAAACTCATAACAGTCTGGCACTATGCTTTCTAGAAAAGAGACCAATCCACTTTTATGTGGGCACGCTGCCATAGAAACAGATGGGGATGAATGAAGGCATTCATGAGCCCATGTACACCACGGGCAACACATACCACTGTTCAAAACATGATTCACAGCTCACAGCATCTGTTTAAATATTAGTGATTGCACAGCTCATTATCCAGTCCTGGACTACCAACAAATATTTCCGGTTCAACTATTCAAAACATTTTAGAGGTATGAATACATCCTTAGGGTAATTACCTAAGAACACTTCCTTCCACCTCAATCCCATTTTTTAAAACTACATGTGCTTTTCAAGCCATAACATTTTATTCTAATAGGCCTATAGACAGACAGTACCATCAAGCCCTGTTATCCTTGCAAATCTCTCCATTTTAAAGTAGAGTTGTGCTGGATCATTACCTCAGTGCCTCCATAAAGCACACAGTTCCTGCAGGAACCCAGAGTAGGTGTTATTCTTGCCTTTAAATTGGAACTGAATCAACTCCCCCAGTACCCAGTGTGGGAAGCACTCTGCTGCTGCTGGGGGTAATGCATTTCAGATAAGATGCGTGTCAAAGTCAAACTCACAGCCATTTAAGATCTTTTGGGCTTCTTCACAGAAGAAGACAATTTTTTCCTAGCTGCCCGCACAAAGTCCAGCTTGAAGTTTTGCCTCCTGAAATCCTCTTTTTCCTCCCACTATACTTTCAACTGTAGAAAGGTTTTCTCAATTGCCTGTCTTAAAATATACATTAAACCTCTGGCTGTGTTTCAGCAAAGATGTGTCTTGTTTGTAAAGTCTTTGGAAGCCCATGACAGAGTACCAGCTCATAATCCAGCTCCCTGTCTTCAAAAAGAGCTGCAAGTGTTAAGGCAGTGTAGATCAGATTGATACTCCATACTCTTTAATTTGGTGTTTCTTTTTCCTAAACTTATATACAAAGGTTATGTTTTAAAACATATTTTAAGGAGCTAAAACATCTCTAAATAAAAAGACAGACAATCTATGAAGCCCAGTCATTTGCTAAATACTTGACACATTTTAACAACATGGTTAAGACACGCGAGCTTCATTTTATGACTAAAGAATACATTATGCAATACAATGTTTGATAAAAACCAAGAAAAATCTAGCAATTCATTTTATGACCACATCTGCAATATCAAGAAAAAGGAACCTTTAAAAACATAATGGTGAAGTAGTCCATATTAAAATAAATCTTGCAAGAGCTGCAGCTAAGTCAAGACATAATAGAATAAATTATTCAGAGCAGCTTGCCAAGTATACTTAATGCAAGACACAGGTCATAAAAAACTCACAGAGACTTTTGCATTTCATTACAATATGGCTTAAATCTCAAAAAATATACAGTGCCAAGAGGGGTTTTTATGTGAGTACTTTCAAATAGTGACTTCCACCCGGAAAATAGAAAACATGCAGTCATTTAGAGTTCCAAAAATACCTTACCTCTTGCTCTAAATTTAACAGAGCCAGCAAAGTGCTTAACACCAAAGTCATGAGAAAAAACTACCCCCTGGTTTAGGGTCTTCAGGAATACCTCCTTCCTGGCTGCATACTCTCTCTGAACTACCCATTAAGTGGGTTCATGAACCAAGGTAGGAATTTTATTGACACCAACTTTTAAGATGGTTACTTGGAAAGGAGAATAGGTACAGAGCAGGTCTGTGAAATATCCTGTTAAACCACAGCAAAAAGCAGGAAACAGAACTGTCTGTTACCCTCTGCAGGAAAGTTTCTGTCAGTATTTATTTTGACAACCCACAACTTAGAAAAACTCCCTCCCCAAAATACCATCCGGACTTCTCAGTCCAGCCAGTGCTGATTAGTTTACTGCAGACATCACTGCTGGAACTGCTTATTTACCTGTACAACAACAAGAGTGGGCACAAGCCAAAGGCCAAGCCTCCAGAGGAAGAAATGGGAACACTCCATCTCTTAATGTTCCCATGCTAAGAACAGGTACCTGTCTGGGAAATCAGCTTTAGGTAAACTGAAGCTATTGGCTTCAGAAGAGAAGCAAGTGGATAAATTGTAAAAATGAATGACATACTCTGATTACATGATCTGTGATCCCACTGGTCTTAAAACCACATTAGCTATATTAAAAAAAAAAAAAAAAAAAAGCCAATGATATAATTACTTATGAGTAATTAACAAAGTCGTGAAGAAGCCAGGCACAGCTGCAAACAGAATTCACTGCCTAATATAAACTATATGAATAGGAGAGAAACATTGTATCTCTTCTTACTGACATTCTTACAGTTCTCCTACCACACACAGATATGAACATTGCTCCCTTCCAAAGGACTGAACAGTCTTCTTGGCTAAGAGGGCCAGAGTGCTCATACTCCTTGGTTCTAGTCAAAAGAAAATTCTTTCATTTTGATTCTTGAGCATGGGCAGAAAAGAAGAAAAAAATCACTTCTATATTTAGAGAACAGCTGAGATTACTAGAAGGACTACAAACAGAGCATTTTCAAGGAAACATGCTGCTTCTTTCCTCACTGTATTCAAGATCCAAGGTGCAGGTGAATGAATACTACAGCATAATTCCCATCTTCCTATTTTCATTGACAGTCAGCCACCAAAAACATATTTGAAGTAAATTCTGCTATGGCCCATTTGGGCTGCTATTTGTGTAGGTTTGTATAGCATTGGTCTTGCTACCTAAGAAGTGCTGGGAATTGAAGACTCTTCAGAAAAGCTTCTTTCGGGTAGAATCTCCCAGCTCCTGGCATCTGGATTTGAATTCAGAGGTAGCTAAGCCCTTACAGCCCTTGGCTTCCATGTACAAAACACTGCCAGATCAATTAATCAGTAACACTTTCACTCTTTTAGAGATATGATTCACTACCTCTCATGAAGTTTAACCAGCACACCTTACCACTAACTGGGAAAGTCTGACCCACCAGCCTTTCAAAAGGTCTTGTGTTAAGGTGAACAACTCGAAACATATTTTCTACCTCTCCTGTCATAGAGATACAGAGGAGGAAAACATCCCTAATTAAAATATAATGAATTTAAAAAGCAGTATAGAATAGACACTTGGATGACACAAAAAATAACACTTTTAAAAATTCAAGATCCTACGGATTACAGATATATATTGTTACTATGGCACTGTAGAATTTGATACTGTGTTTATTGGTATGTATGTGCATATGAGAGCATAGTTCTAAATAAAACATCAAACTTTTTTTTTTTTTTTTTTTGTTTGGGTGTAAGTTCTACATACACAGAGATTTCCTGCTCCTTTCTCCAACTGATATGCATGGATGTTTGTGTTTGCACATATGTAATTGACTGCATGCTGTTACGAATCTTTATATACAGAAATATTTCTGGTGCTTTCCTTGTGATTTCATTTTTATTTCCAAAATCATTATTGCCTTCTATAGTGAGCTACTTTACTCTTTACTTTACCCTTGAGCAATGTATCAGCAGCATAGCTGGATGGACTCAGAGAAGCCCAAGAAGAATTCTTTGTCAGACCTCAGGAGGTATATTAGTTTAATAGTACAAGAACAACTTACTCAGCTCTGAAAGAGCAGTCTTCAAAAGCTTCAGCACGTGTCACCCAACTAAGCAGAACAGCAAATCAGAACAGAAATCTCCCCCTGGAAATGCTGCACAGAAGTCGAAAGTAAGAGAAAGACCTTGGAACAGATCTTCAGGAAAATGAGTATGGACTTGAAAAACTGAAGCTGTGGAGGTCACTGAGCAGTTGGTGAGAAGACTGAAGTACAGTGGTGCAGGAAATAGAGAAGCCAGATGACAGAGGAGTTGTAAAATATGAAATCATTGACTGGGATATACTAAGGGTGATGAATTCCTCTCCTCTGTCAACAAAGTTTCATGGCACCTCAGCGATTTGTATTGCTGCTCATCATCTGAAAGATCAGCAACAGTAAAATCCCTAAGGGATAACAGGCACATCTCATCTTCCAAATATTGTATTTCCTAACCTTTGCATACATTCTGGCTTTCTATAAAACTGCATTGGCAAATATACAAGTAAACATATTGATGAATTCTTAATTGTCTGACACAGGCAATTTCTTTTCCCAAAAAGAAACTGATAAACCACAAACGCATTTGAAATGTAAGATTGTATTTGATGGGCATGTCTTTGATCTTAAGTGCCTTTTTGAGTTGTAAAAATTTCAATCCTATCTCTCACATGATATGAAATCTTTTCAGGTCGAGAAGATCTGAACTCAAACAGCCAGAAAAGCACTAGGACTTGCAGCTTGTTTTGCTGAACTGTGCTTTCTCTGTAACTGTAACTGTAAAGAAATAAATATGGATAAGAAAAAGAAACTCAGAGGAGCTCATTTATTATTTTTAAAACTTAATAGCATTAGACAAACTAACACACATGTACACAGTGCAAGAATTAGCAGGTTTCTGGGGAAAGTGCTTGACAGTTAATGCTTTAACTTGGAAAACAACCAAGTTCAGGCTGTTTCTCCAGTTATAACAGTGGAGGTCCATATGCTACTCACCACTCATACCTAAAAATAACCATTCACTGATTCACTGCAGCAGGTATTAGAAGTCAGGTCATCCCCCTCTAAACAAGAAGTAACCTAACCAACAGGTAAAATACCTTCCCTATTACATTTTAGAGTAAGATGGGATATTGGATAAAAAGCCTCTCAATATAGCTTGGTTTTTTACTGGCATAGGACATGGTAAGAAAGTAAGGCTTGCATGGTGCACTTCAAGAGAGGGTTCAAATTTGCAGACATTTATGAAGGAAGACATTTTCCCCCACACAAAAACTAGGCAGATCATAAAACCACAAGTCCCTCTCTCTTCAGCATGTCCAACTGTCTAATTTAGCCAAAGTAGTCTGGCTGGCTTCTGTGTCTCAGGCTGATACAGCTCTCTAAAATAAAATGTAATTTACATGAGCTCAAGGCATCAAAATTAGGCACTGTAATCTAGAAGTGAAATGTCCAACCCTATGGACAGCGTAGTAGTTTTTAAAGAGTTGCCATTATTAAAAATGATGCTATCTAAGAAAACACATTCCCTGATAAAAGCCTAACTATTCAACAATTTTTGGTCTCCTCCTTGCAGAGACAATGACCAAAATAGCTATAACCAGTACCTACTGGTTCCCTCCCATCACTGCAGCTGTAAAAATAAAGCATTAGAAATACCAGTCTTTCAGGGCAAGAACTCTGATTTGCAGTCCTGACACATCTCACTTTCATGGTCCACAAAGCACTTTCATTAAGCAATCAACAAAACAGCAGAAGGGAGCTTTCTTCAAATGTTCCGCTCCTTTCTAAGCACAGGGGGAGTCCTCCAAACATTTCACTGATTTATTAGAGAGAAGGCCTACCCTCTACCACAAGAGACATATTCTACTGCATTTTGTTGCTAGGCAGTCCTCTGCAATGAAGAACAATTATTCATTTATATGAACTTCCTTCTCCATCCTCCCTACGAAGGTGCTTGGGGTATTGGATAAACAACTGTACAATACAAATGGTGCAAAAGCAGAAAGGCAAATAAAGAGCAAAATGAACAGCTGTCATCAGAACTAGGAATGAGATGGTAAACAGAAACAAAAATAGCCAAACTCCAGGGGGACAGGGAGAAACATAGCATTTTTTAAAGAGAGAAGTGATGCTGGTAAAATAGGAAGAAAAGCAGATAGCAATGAGATAAAACACCCCAGTGGTCACACCCCGTATCTGAGACCAGACAAAACACTTCAAGACACACGTTTAGATGAGTTGAGAGTACTCAGAAGGCCATGACCTTCTTTCTCTTCAAGGTTCTTGAACACTTACTATATATATCACAACTATTTATGATTTAAAACAAACCCATTCAGGCAAATTTTGACAGGATTACTTGTGACATGTCTGAGAAAAATGCATTACTTTAGATGGTCTAAGGAAATGAACCTAGCTGATTCAGTATATCATGCTACAAAATTTCATCTACCTTATAAGAGACACAAATGGAGGGCAAAACCCCTTTTCTTTGAGCTTGCCTAAATAACCACAAAATTTCAATAATGTCTGCCATGCTCTCTGGACCAACAAGAGTTTAGCAACAGGGACTTCTCCATCCTCTATTTCTTTTTCTCCGTTTCACTCTCAGTGGTCTCTAATTCTTTTTTTTCCTGTTCTCTAGCATTTGATAAAGGTTCCTTTTTGGTTTTATATTTGTTGAAAATAGCAGTGACTGCCCAACTTTACTATCTTCTTAACATACATTCTCTGTAAACTTGCTTGTTTGTTTCATCTGATCTGTATTTGGGGCCTTGTCATTAATGTAAACAATAACACATGCTAATTATGGATAAAAATATCATTATTTATTATGTAACTTGTTTCTTCTCTACAAATTCTTGATCACCTCTGATGTGTGCTATACACAAATGACAGTTAAAACAGAAATTAATGCCTTTCACAATTGCCTCATTTGCTATTAAAGGCTTTTGATGTTACTGGGCTATCCCAGTTTATAGACACCTGAGGAAAGCCTAACATTAACAGAAATTTCTTTTCCAAATGTAGTAGGCACTGAAGGCACTTACCTAACCAGGGTAGATACCCTTTCTGAGAAAAGAACTGCTCCTTATTATTTGCCTACTTTTACAACCAAAAGCAGTAACAGAAAGTCATCTCAGCTTAGGGTCAAAACACATTGAGTTTCTCTTCCTGGAAACCTAGTAGTGTGGCTGGGGTTTTTTTAGCTTTTTTAATATTCTTGTTGATATGTAAAATTGGCATATTGGTAACCTTATTGTTACCAATATAACTGCATGTCTTTGTGTTACCATGTCTTGCTTAAGACTTGCATTGTAGTATTTAGGGTATGTTCTGAATCAACTATCTTCCAAAATTCCTGGGTCTTCATGAAATAGAGGATACAATTGTCTAACAGAGACATAAATTGAATTAATGGCTAATTCAGATCTTCCTTAGGGTTTTAAAGGACTTGTTGTGACAGCATTTTGCCTTCTTGTAGCAATGACTGGTTATTACTTGAACCTGTGTAGAGTGCCTGCTATTCTGGAAGTAACTTGTCTGGAGTATGATTTCAAAGATTAAAATATGCTAGGAAAGTAGCTACAAGTTTAATAACTATGGATATAAATAGCTGACTAAATAACCCAGTGATCGAATTTTTACAGATGAGTTCTTTACAGATTTCATAACAAGTCAATAAAAACAGTAAAAATGATGAGCTGGTTCCTTAGGCCAGGAAGCTCTTGAAGAGTTTCAAAGCAACATTTCCATGGTTCAGCATGCTGGTGATTTTGGATTAGGAGCTTAAGAGAGTGATCTGACACTGAGAATATTTGCTCTGTACCCCAATAAATGCTATATTTGAGAGGATTAGGCTAGTCAACAAATTAAACAAGATTAGTAGATTTAAAAACATATTACTGGAATATACAAAATTATTTTAGACTCTGACTAATGTGATAAATTGGATTGACATAGAAGAGATCCAAAGATCAAATGGTTTTTAAAAGTGGTTTTAAAATGGTTTTTAAAAGGTTTTTAAAAGTGGCCATTTGAACTATTTCCTATAGAAAATTTACAAATTTAAAAGGAAGATAGAACTGTGAACCAGAATACAATACTTGAAGGAAAAGTGGAAAGAACTTCCTTATGACAACAAAACTTCCATTACTTTTCCTCCTGAACATCACTATAGTCTGCATGAGTACTAGCATGTGTTATACAACATATAGCTATTGGATATGCATGTAACAGTATTAAACATTCCTTTCTGTGAAGTTTTGATCATACAGGAAAAAAGTATTAATATGCATTTAATAGAAAAAAAGTTAAAGAACTTCTAAGGTTTCCCTTTATTTAAAAATGTTTCTTCACCAAACTTTGTACCCACAGCACGAAGCAGAACCAAACCTCTTTATAACACTCCTCACAGAGGTCATGTGCTGCTGCCTGGCTGAAGCCCAGCCTCAGCAGCAGCAGAGAACATGCTTTCCAACAAGAAATTCATAGCACAACTTCATTCCACCACAAAGCAATGAGATTTCAGCACACCCACACAAGATGTGATGTGTCCATTCACACAAGTCCAACACATCCAGATTAGGTTGGGATTTGTGTGCACACACACTATGACTGCGGTTTGCATTTTCCAGTGGATTTGGCCCTTCAGATTACTTTTAAAATTAATGACCCTGGTATTCCAGGTATTCCAAAGCACTGGTTAGGCTTACTTTTACCTGCTTTGTGGCCTCCTGCATTTCTCATGCTGTCTTTGAATCAATCGCACAGAAAGAAAGGACTTTCTATTGCCTGCAATATGCAAGAGGAAAAGATGACAAGCAACTGGTAGTCCTTACTTGCCAAGGGGGCTAAGGGATCTAAGGGATTAAAATGAACTTCAAGAATCACTCATTGCTGTTAGTCACCAGTACTTCATCCCCAGCACTACCACCCCACACAAACCAACCCACCTGACTCTTGCCAGGGCCAAACTATGCGATGTGTAACTCCCTTATGAGTCCTCCTCTGGGGTCAGCATGTAAGAGCCAGCCTTGCTGGCAAGGTCAGACCAGGAGACTGAGGAACCTCACTTGGGTCATGGACAAGCAGATCTAAATTTCTGATCAGAAATTCTGACTCTGAACTGAGACAGTTCACAGTCCCTTTTCTGTAATAGCATCCCAGCCATGAGGCAGCTCGCTGAGCTGAAGCCAGCCTGCTCTCAACCCACCTCCAGTTTACATGGGATGTTTGCAGGCATTCAGCAAGACAGTCTCTACCTCATAAACTCAGGTCAGTCCCCTAACAATGGAAAAATCTGAGTTACAAATTCTGTGACTGTTCAGTAGAAGGATGAAATACTGATTTGAGTAAAATTGGCACCTCTTCTTGCTCTTGCCCCTTGACATTGCAGGCATTCCTATTGTTCCCACATTATCCTAAATCCTGTAGACTGAGGTTTTCTAGCTGAAGTGATGGATTTTCTGTTCCCCACTGGTCTGTTCATCATCTAATGTCCTGGCATACTAGTTGCATACAGCTCCATAAAAATTAGTAGAGTACTTCTGAAATACAGTCCATGTGGGAAAAGCATCAAGGATTTTTCTGCTAGTATTTTTATGGCTTACTATTTTCAAGCCTTATTAAAATATCCTCAGATCCTTCTCACAGAGTGCCTATCATCTCTAGCAGTTTAAAAACAGATGCATGCTACGAGACCTTTGAGAAAATGAAAAATTCACCACCAAATGTGTCCTTGCTCATACCTTCAATAAAATATTTTTAAACACTCGCATCGTTATCAATAGTAACAGGCATTTGTAATGTGACCCTGATGTACATGGCACAGCTATGCCAAATATCCCTGTACAAAGGAGTTCGTAATTTAAGTATGAGATGAGAAACCACATGTCAATATGGAGGAAGTGCAAGGAAAGAATAAAAGATTTATCTTCTACAATTATGTAAGTGGTGGTTTAGGAAAGAAGAAAGCTTGCAAGGAGTACTGTGAAATACCTATATGCAAGCAAAGAGCAAGCACTGAATGTACAATCTGTGGTTTTGCAGATTTCTTTTCTAACATAGAATTGTGACAATGAGAAAAAAGCTCTGTATCAAGCTACAAGACATCACTTCTCTCTTGTATTCATTTCTTTACTGTTTGGTTGCTCGAAATAATTTTGGATTATTTTTCTTGTTCTATGAGACTTTATCCTGTGTTTTAATTCTCAGGGACAGTTATGTATTATTTTTTCTCAATATCATCCTTTCCTTTTTCTCTTTACATTGCTTTTACTAACTAAGGAATATGCACTAATGCTTTAGCACACCGGATTATTCAGAACATTAAAATAGTAATTAAAATTATGGATTACCAAAAAATTTAAGATAGTATTGATAAACTATACACTGTAAGAGAACTGTGTAAAAATGTTATTTTCCTCCACACACAACTTTTTGTGTGATGAGTCTTTTTTTACCTTCTTATTTTCTGTGGTTTCTGTTGATACATATTACCTTGGAATTTTTTTTAGCTTTGAAATTCTCCCATTCCTTTCTAATAAGAGTTTTGATACAGTTGTCTTATCCCTTTGGTTTTTTTCACCAACAACATGCAGATTTTCTGAACTGCATGAATCATGCCACAAGAAATCTACTTTGCATTCAGATTTCAAAGAGAGATCCTTTTCTTATCCCTTTTCTTATCGCTTTTCTTAGGGTTATCTTCCAAAACCATCAACATTCTCCTTTGTAATACATTGAATTTCTCATCTTTCCTAATCATTAACCATTAATCATCCTCCATGGTGTGACACTTGAACTCTAAGTAGATGCTTAGGTATGCATTCAAGCATAAATAAAAAGAGGGACTAAGAAGAAAATCCCAGTGAGGAAAACAATGTATTTCAACTCCTGTATTATTCACAGTGAACAAGCTCTAAGGTAGAAATTTCACCTATCCCTTCTCCTCGATGTTGACAGAGAGTGACATGGAAGTTGGTAGGTAAGATATCATGTTTTATCACTCAGCTGTACATATTATACCAGTGGTCATCTTGTCTTTCATATCTCAACTTCATATTTCAAGGCATGATGAGTTATGCTACCACCAGAGCAGGGTGACTTCTCTGACCAGTCATCACTCTGACACCATTGGTTGACAATTGCACTCAGTTTCATACCAGAAACAGCCTGGTAGTATCAGGTTATCAAAGTCAACTCCTCCTTAGGCATGAACTGCTGCTGCTTTCATGTTGCTTCAGATCCTTGTTCATGCAGATCACAACCACCCTGCCCTAAGGAAAGAGGCAACAGCTGTGTCAGGCAAGTTCAGCAAGGTTTAACACCAGGCAGGCCTTTCACTTGACAACTTCTGTTCCTCCTTGGGTCTCGGGTATGGAAGCATGAATAATCAATGAGAAAAGACATTTGGTGGAAAAATATGAACATGCCCCTAGCTTCCTGTGAAAGACACATAAGTTAGTGAAAAAGAATTACTAAAATTTATCTCCCACCAAGATGCTGTCTCTCAGGTGCTAAACTAATTAGTGAAGGTAAATCATTGACGTCAGGACTATGCCCTACTGAGAATATCTCAAGTGTTGACTACATTTTTTAATATTTTCCTTTTTGGCACTGTTCAGCCCCAGCTCATCTGTACTATCAAAACCTCTTGCATTTAGCTTTACAGTTTAATAAAAATGTGATATACAATTTTTCATTATCTTCCTGTAAAAGTTCTATCACATTTATATTTTTAACTACTACATGAGAGAGTAATAGTTGTTTCATGTGTTGATTTTTTTTTTTAAATCTAAGTCAGTACAGTCAAAATCTAAAATATTCATATCAACTCAATTCACTTGCCCAGGTGGTCAGTATGATAATCAGAACATGTTTGTCTGGGAAAAATATTCCTGTGTTTTCTAGCTTCTATGCCACCAAAATCCAGTAAGAGTTACAAAATAAAGCACATAGCCATTTAATAAGACTTATTTGAAGTTTTTTCACTCTAACTCAGCAAAAATGGGGAGTCAAGTGAAAACTTCTACTAATTAGATTTTATTTCAACCAGGTGCACCTAGGAAATTCTTTGGCTTGCCTATGGCACTACTGTAGTCTCCCACTCAAGTCTAGCCAAGCCCCTAATGGTTTAGCTTTAGAGTGCAGAGCAAAGAAGATGAATTATTGCAGCACAGTCTAGGTGTTAGCAAGGAGCATACCGTATGGATTTCCAGAACTAACTTCCATACGAATTTACCCACATTTCATTCTTTGATAATTTTTGTGTGTCCGTGCTTTTTGTGATCAGAAATGAACTCTGTGCTGCTTTTACTTTTTTTTTTTTTTAACTTGTGCACACATTATTGCTCACACTGAATCAAAAAACAAAGTTACCAAAAAGCTCTGGCTAAATAGTGTACCTTTTTTTCAGGATTGTGGTCTGTTTTCATAATACTGCTTTGAAGAGAAGACTCACAGTCTTTATCTGCAAATTCTTATATATGCAAGTAAGTGTATTCAAGTTACTTTGGTGGAATTATGAGTAAAGAGGAAAGACTGCAAGACCTTGCCCTGCTCCACTCCACACAAGATTAATTTCACTGAATGGAAACCTGACAAGACTGTACCATGTAAGTCTTTGCAAACCAGCCATGCAAAACAGTCATTTAAAACAAAAAGGTCAATGAAAACCCTGTGTGACTGTTGGTCACTGACTGCTGTCCTTTTCTCTCCAGCTCTCAAGCCCTGCACACATACATATACTCAGCTGTGAACCAAGACTGACAAATGTTCTCCAAAAAGCTTTCAGAGTAGCAAAATTAACACTGCTCTCCTACATCCTTTACTGCACCTTTGGATCCATGGAAGGAAGGGAGAGGATTTGTCTTGGTATCACAACTAGTGTCAGAAGCATGAGTGTGGGAAGCAAAGACATGAAAGAATAGTAACATAAGTACCCTCACCTTCACTGACCAGTCTACAGCCTGTCATTTATAAGCCCCACCGTATGTTCCAACAACATTACATATTACATTACAATAGTAAAAAACTACATGACTTTACTACGTGCCTGCACACTCTCTGACTGGGTAGTCATTATTCATGGAAGTTTTTATGACCTATCTGGATAAAGCTCAGGGTAATATTTTCTTGTAGCTGCTCTTACAGCTGACCTTACTTTGAGCAGGAGGTTGGGCTAGAGTATTCCTGAGGTCCCCTGCAAACAGAGCACACAAACATACACAAATGCACAGAACAATCTCCTCACCAAATTCCACTTTCATAATTTCTTAGAATTTATCATGTCATAGCTCTACTGAGTTTCCAACATGCTAAACATTTGTCATCTACACAGAGATATCTATAGCTAACTAAGGTCATGAGACGTATAGCTATGATTAATCACAGTACTAGATGTGGATAATTACATATAGAAAAGCTTCTAGTTACCTCCTTGATATTAGCTACTAGATTTTTAGGAGAGCTATTAGTGACAACAGAAGCATGAAAAACTATTAATGTTTTCTTGTTCTTCTTGCATCTTGTTTTTCTGCTATCTCCAACACATTTACTTAAAAAGCAGAAATTCTTCAGTGTCTGCTTCTGTTAACAAAAACAGTCAGAAACTGAGGTTCAGGAACAGGTGTTCCCAATGCCCATGAGGTTTCTGTACTTCGAAGCACAAACTTGTAATGCACAACCTCTCTGGGCAACCTGTTCCAGTATCTAACCACCTTTATGATAAAAAATATTCCCTGGTATCTAACCAGAATTTCCTATTTTACAACCTGTGTCCTTTACAGATGTCTAAAATTAGCTGAGATCTGACTCCCCCCCCCCATGCAATTAACAGGCTCCTATAGCATTGTGTTTCTGCTTGCTTTATTTGAAGGTCTTTGCCAAATGCAAAGAGTTTTCAAACCTGTGTTTACACAAGATGTGTTCCAAGCATTAGCAAGATAGGGAGTTAAAAAAAGTCTAAAAGCTCCACTACAGCCAGGATTTCTGGAAAAGCAAAGTAATGAGAATCACCTCCTCAGATGCCAAGTACAAAAGTTAAGATACTCCTTCATAAGACAATCAGGCTTTGGCCCTCTCTTCAAATTCTAAGAGCGAGGAAATATAAGCAAAGTCAATTAGAAAGACAAAGAGTCATTTGGAGGAGGTCCATCGATAACTGGAAAGACAAAGTAGAAAAATCAGATATGTTACTGTGAGAACTAAAGAAAACTAAGAAATGAGAGCTGCCCAGCAAGTATTGGGTAAAATCCATGCATTTTTAGTAGACAAAGCTCATCTGCCTGTTTATCATTCAGGAAAGATCAGTGTGTTGTTATCAATATAACAACTTGAATAACAGATTTGGGTGGAGACCATCATTTGCACTTCCCATTTGGTTAGAAGAGCATTGTAACAGCTGTTTTGCTCACCAAAAGCAGCTGGCTGGTGATATTATTTTTCAATTAATGATGCTACACTACAAATAGATTACTAGATGTAGACATAAAAACAATGGCAATTAGTGAAAGAAATTAAGCAATGTAACAAAGTAGGTTTTGGTTTCCATTTAATTGGAGGGTAGGGGATGTCAGAGATGCAATAAAGCCCTTCTGAACACAGTGGAATTTGTATGCTGAAGGCCTTCAAAGCAATCCAAAACAGACTGGCTAAATGGATCTAGAAAAAGTGAGAATTAGAGAACTGCAGAGGATCTGAGAGTGAAGATGCAAAAGACTGAGAAAAATATAAGAGAATTTTGATTTTTAAATAAAAATATAATTTTGCACTGAATCGGAGAGAGATTTCAGTTATTTCGAACTGAAATACTGTAATTTTATCTCTTTACATCGCAAGCTGTGTAATCTCTTTAAGGCAAGCTGTGTAATCCTGCACTTAGTTGAGCATGAAAGTAAAATTTGTTGGTTTAACCTTCCAAATCACAAGGGGAGAATCGATGATACAAAAAGGATAACAGCCTAAAGGAGAACACCTTAGAGCAATGATGCTTGTCTGGCCCAAACTGGTGAATTCCATTCTGTATTTTAAATTGTATTTCATGCCAGCTGCAGAAAATATAGCCTAATTCAGGTATATAAGAAGTAGGATCTGTATTAACTAGTATAATGCACTCCTCTATCATAAAAAAGGATGAAATAAAATAGTTGAAACAACTCCACCTCTGTACACATTACTAAGTCTTTAACCACATCACCAACTTACAGAATATTCCCAGTTCTTCTCAGAAACAAATAAAAACACCAATTAACAGGAAGAAGTAAACAAAGAGTGGATATGATGCAGGAAAAATCAGATCTGCTTTGCCCGTGTGCTACTTATAACCAATATGTAATTGACAATCTGTGCTCTAAACCTTGCTATGAAGAAATGTGTGTGTGAATGGCAGCTGGTGCAAACGAGACTCTCAGTTTAGAGCTCTGCTTTTGCTACTTTCTCATGCCATCCTGCTCTGCTTTGTGCTCCTTTTCCAGAAAAGAAGTAGGTAAGTATGTATAGATAATGTCCATGGACAGCAACATGTCAAGAATTCACATTCAAGAACTCATACCTCATAATTCACACCCTACAGAAACACAGGCTTTTCTTTCTTAAGGGCTGTATAATAGATCTCTCTGGCTATGCTCTATAGCTTTCACATACTTACTGTTCCACTGTCTTGTCCTGGGTCAGAATTTTATGAAATCTTCATTGCAGTGAATTGAAAGACAGGAATACTGAAATCCTGATATTTCTTTATCTGTTCCAATTTTCCTTGGTTTTTTTACAAAACTATGTTCTTCCTGTTGGTTAAATCAGGATTCATGTCTCTGCCTGAACATTAATATGTCTTTCCCACTACCACACTCTCTATATCACTAGACTAACATTTCTAAAATAGAAATCATAAAATTTCTCTGCTTCTAGTTTCATCCTGTAGGACTAACAGCCTTATTAGTAATCACCTGTTTAAGAAAGAAAAGAGAGTCCCAGCAAAGAGTGTAGGAGCATAAAACAGATGTAAGAGAGAAGTCAAGTTTTTTGCATATTAACTTCTAACAGACTGCATTCTCAGTGGACCATTTTATACAGTATGAGAACTAGATGTGCAGATAAGGACAAGCTCTGTATGCTTTCTATCAGCTTCTTTTGATTTACACTCTGATGTCAGGCTTTATCTAGTCACAGAATCATAGAATCACAGAATGGCTAGGGTTGGAAGGGACCTTAAAGATCATCTAGTTCCAGCCCCCCTACATGAGCAGGGACACCTCCCACTAGGTCAGGTTGCTCAAGGCCCCATCCAACCTGGCCAAATAGTACTGGGTTATGTAGCAATTAAGAAGTTTTCTGGAACTTTTGAAAAGAGAAAGGACCAATATTTCTATGAGTTTTGTGATGTAATCCTCATGGAACCGTGAAATTATTTTTTGGTTTTCACTTACAGCATAGGGATAATACCATCTCATTTTCCCAAAGACAGGGTATTGCAGATGTCATGTAGCTTCACAAACATCAGAATGTATGCCAGTATTAGAATGAAATAATTACTCTCCTTTGTATGACATTCCAGATAAATACTTGGTATAATCAGTGGCCTTTTTTACTTACCTGGCATTTTTCCCATAGCATAGTTAAGAGAGGTATTTTCTTTCAAAGCAATAACTCAGCTTAACCCAGAACACCAAAAAAATTCCATGTAAAAAACACTGGAAAGTTTCCTAAACTGAAAATGGAGAATTATTACCAATACAGTAAAACATCCAAATATTCTTGGATATTATATTTACATAACACAGCACTGTTTAGTCAAATTAAACTAACAGTTACATAAATGATTTTGACATTTATATTTTCACCAAGGTGATTCAAACAATACTTTAAAAGTATTGGCATATATGAATTTTTTTTAGAAAAATTAGAATTTGACTTACCGGGAAGTACAGAAGTAGTGATCCAAAAAGAATGGTTTCCAGCAGCACCAGCCCTGAAGCCCTGATACTCTGGAAGACAAAACCCAATACAAAATATTAAAATTTCTCCCTGTGTGCCACTTGCTGATGGTTTCTTTGCAGAAGGCACCTTCACTTTTGTAAGTACAATGCTGCCACAGAAATGCTTATTGAAGCACAGCATTAAGCTGTCTGCCACATTGCCAGGCTTGATATTCTTCAATTCACAGGCCCATTACAATCGTTGTGTTTTACAAAATCCAATTTTAAAAAAATCACTCTTTCCTATGTTAAATGCACATCACCAGATGTATTGGTACACTGTACCAGGTGTAAAGATACACTACAACCAAAGAACTATTTTTGTATAGCTGTAGATAAAATAACTAGAAACAAAAAAAAAAAAAAAACAGGATAGAAATGGCAGCACCAGAATTCTCCTCAACTATATTTTTGAAACTCTACATGTCAGTTTTCTCTAGTGCAAAGAAAAAGAGATAATTTAATAACAACCAAAAAAATAGCATCAAGTTTTCTGTTTAGAAAACACCACATATATTAATTTTAAAAATGTGTATTACTTTTTTCTTCCAAAAACACCAATACAGCCCAAGAGTTACAAGTCCAGGAAGTAAAGTCTTCATGCAGCACTGGAGCTCTAATAACAGGCAATAGCTAAAGAGAATTAACTCAATTAGCTAAACAAGGATGTTTTTACATCATTTATTAGGGAAATATAATCTACAATATAAAGATAGTATTTTTACCAGTCTCTGAGCACCAGTTTTTCCAGCAAAAGCTGAGTCTCTCACTGCATAGACTTTGCAAAATACAGACCCCTCAGGCAAGGCTGTGGGCAGCATCACAAATGTTTGCCTTAATGAGAAATCGGCAACATTCACAGCAGTGAATATGCCCACATACCTCAGGAAAAAGCCTTAGCTCTCTTATGAAAACAAATTAAATAAGGGAAACAAATTAAATGCTAAAGCCTCCACCAACTGGTGTCTACCTATACTGTCTGCATAATTAAAGATCTCTGATGAAATTCACAAAAATCAGGGAATTTTAGAAAATAGCCCTGAAATGCCATGAAGTGGGATTTTCTATCACTTGCATGTAACATTTGTGCTTTTTCTCTCTCTTAAGAGCTGCTTGGCTTTGTTGTTTTGTTTGGTTGGCTGGGTTTTTCTTTTTTTGCATCTGCCTCGCTTGTCATTTATTTTTTTTTTTTGCTTATTTCTCTGGCTGTTCATCTTGTGTAGGGTTTGTTTATTGTCACTTCATCTGTGTGCTGTGTACCCATTTCCCTTTCAGGATTGCATTTATGTGTTTACTTATTTGTGTCAATAAAACTGTCCTATCTGCTTTTCCTTGTCTCACTTAATAGTCACACATTGCTGACACCTAAGAGATACTGCAATTTATGTTGTTTCTAGCTTCAAACTACCTTTCATACTTAGCTACCTCTATCATACACTATCCACATTCTGTGCATTTGGTTTTTAATTGAGATCATGGTTTTACATTTATTATGATTATGAATAAGTCAAAGGAGGAAAAATAATCATTGGCATTAGCTTCAATCCAGCCTCTATCAAGAAATACTGGAGTCAAACCAAAAGGAAGTAATTAAAATAGCATGGCGTGTATTTTACTAATGGTCAAGACAAGGGATGTATTTGCGTCTACCATCTTTATCTGAAGCCAGAGTTTTTTAGATAGTTATCTACAATCTTTCAATCTGAAGTGGGCAATAATGTCAACTAGAACAATTCCAGCAAATCTGATGCGAGTTGTCAGACATGAAAGAAAGTCAGGTGAAGAGCAATCAGGCATTTCACTGGAAGCTACCAGAAGTGCCAGCTAGCAAAATTGAGGAAAAGTTTAGGTACATGGTAGCAAGTAAAAATAATTAACTATTATGAGGACACAGGACCTAAAGACCCCTGTTTGGTGGGCTGGGTAATTTCTGAATCATTAGGTATATACAGAAAAATACACAGAATACACACAGAAAAATCATTCTGGTTTTGGTCAGTCAAGCAAGATGTGGTGATGGAGACAGATCTTTGGGGTGGAGAACATTTATTTGCTTAGGCCTGAAAAGAGCCTGTGTTTGAAGGACTTCTTTCTGCCTTCAGATGTACTCAGTCTTCAGTTTACCCACACTGCCTAGACCTCATTAGTGGCCTCTGAGGTAAACAGTCACTCCTTATCCCTGGTTCTCAGAAAATAACACCATTTCTGTGGCAAATCACACTAGGCAAGGAAAGTCTTACATGCCTCTTGGGCACTGCTAAAGAGTCATAAATAAATGCCTAACAATTATTTGCATAAGGGAAATTAAAAAAAAAAAAAAAAAAAAAAAAAAGAGTAATTCAAACCAGCACAGAAGATACTGTGTTTCAATTCTCTGTGGTCTTAAGCAATCCAGGAAATACAACAGCATTAATTAGCATTTAATTTCTTAATGTCATCACACAAAGTCAGTAATATGAGTGCCAAAGTATTTTCAGAGAGGAGAAAAAAGAAGAAATTAAAAGGCCAAATAAAATTAATTCTGTATCTGCTACACTGCATATTACTGAATTACCAGAACCACACACTTCTGGTGCCAGTCCAGGAAGGCTGCAGATTTCTCCAGGACCACACATCACTGTGTGTTACATGAGCATGGTACCATGGAAACCTAGTGAGGGTAAAGGTTGGCCTTTTTTTTTTTTTTATATATTAAGAATGACTGAGTATGGCTGTCATTTAAAGAAAATTTTTTTGCAAAGGTGGCTCACCATCAGAATGTGAGTTTGCCTTACAGATAAACAGCATAAATAAGAAACTGTTAAGAAAAAGTGAAGACATTTTTTGTTTTACCTCATCTTTGAATAAAAAACATTCATACTTATTAAACTGTAAAGGGTATCTACAATTCAATATACAGCTGGAAAGCACGTATGGATGCATGACAGAATTCTACAGAAGTAAGGAAACACAGACTATAGATACAGGTTTGCTTAGCTGTGAGAAGCTCTTGTATTTGAAGTGACTAGATAAATTACTATGCAAAACTGTCTCAAAACAAGTAAAACAAAAAGCTCAGCTAAAGGTATGTGTTATGACAATGCACTCCCCCTCTGTGCTCCCAGGAGAAGCAGCTCTGCAATGAGGCTCACAGAGCAGGTCTGGAAGATACATTCTACTCTACTCATGAGAACACAGAAGATGTGATGAGGAATTACTGGATTGCATTCCCAAATCTGTCTCTTATGATATCTCTGAAAACTTCTCCTGTTCAAATTCTTGTTTCCTGGTATAGGTGGTTGTTTAGTTTTCTCAAATGACAGAATGAAAAAGAGATTTTTGTCAGCTTGAAAATATTTGGTCTGAAATGAAACTGCTGGTAATGTTTCATTACCATTTCCTTTTTTACTAAAATATGCCATCCCAACATCTTTTTTTCAGTATGACTTGATTTTTGCTTTGAGTTTCATGTGCTGTTTTTCCAAAGCCCCCTGAGCCTTTTTCCTGCCTCTTACCCTATATGACTTCTCCTACTTAAAAGCAGTTATCTTTTTCAGTGAAGAAGTTGTGTGGAAAAACTAAAGTGCCAATGTTCAGAAATTTTTTTTCACTTGAAATGTTCCTTGAAGGAATAGAATATGGAGATCCTTCTTTCTGTTCATGAGGCTGAGCAACAGCGAGCAAGATGTTTGACTCCTCTGTCAAGTGACAAAACCTGGACCTGGTAGTTCCCAGACAGCTGCCAGCATAAAGAGCAGAAAAGACTGGGAACTCCATTTCATTGCAGTGGTTATCTTAATACTGTTTCACTGGGAAAGGAACTAATAATGATGAAAGAATGGGCACAAAAGCATCTGGGTGGTGGCCCCTGAAACCTCAGTTAGGTACCCTGGAATGGTGCTGTCATAATTATTTTCTCAATAATCAATTCAGGAATTGATTAGGAAAAGGGAATAAGGACATTTCAAATGCCATGACAGAGCTATGTTTTCCTTTTATTACTGTTGATGTACAAAATTCAACCAACTTATTCCCAACTAACTGCAGGGAACCATCTTCAGTGGTGAAATGGTTATGCATGTGAACTTTTCTTTGTAAAATATTCAAGATTAAATTCTGTGTCCTGTTCAACATCTTAACACACTGACAAGCTCTTTTAATGATAATTGTCCTATTTGAATTATAGCCTCCTACTAGAATATGGATTGCAAATACAGTAAATTTTATAGCCAAATTTTTAGGCCAAATTTTCTAAAGGCAGGCCTACAGATATGTGCTGCTACTTAAGCTATATTGGCAAATTGTCAGAATTTTCTGGCATTTGCAGGTTTTGTGCAATATTCCTAAACCAAATAAATATAATCCTCATGTTTTTTCATTTCTCCTTAAAGAATACTTGCACAAAGGTCAATTTTTTTTTCTATTATTAGTTATAGCTGAGCTCAAATAGAATATAATTATTAAATTTACTTTTTACTTTAAAAATAATCAGGAAAAGCAAAGGTCAAGCAGCCATCAATCATAAATCAATTTTGTTAAAAGTGTACAAGATGTCAGGGATCTAAGAAACTCCCAAATACTTTTTTTCAATTCATGTGACCCTTGATTCTTTCTGTTATGCAAATAACGAAACTAATTTCAATATATTATAGAATCATTAAATAGTTTAGGTTGGAAGAGATATTAAAGACAACCAATTCCCAAACCCTTGCCATGTGCAGGAACACCTTCCACTAGACCAGGTGGTCTCCCATGAGGACCATGCCTTGTGAATGTAAGGCTACTGCTGTCTATTAGGAGCCTCTTCTCCCTGGCTGGGTGGTCTGTACCAGACTCCAACTATAATGTCCCCTGTCCCTGCTCTCCATTTAATCTTGACCCATCCCCTTGTGGAGTTCCAGAGACTCCAGATGGTCATTGATGCAGAGGGTAACACTCCCTCCTCATCTCCCCTGCCTGTCCTTCATAAAGAGCCTCTCTCCTTCCATTCCAACACTCCAATCACAAGAGTAATCCCACCATGTCTCCACGGTGCCAGTAAGATCACAGCCCTGCAGATGCACACACATCTCCAGCTCCTCATGGTTACTCTCCACCCTCCATGCCTTTGCACAGGGGCATTTAAGTTGTCCCCCCCACCCACCTCCCCTGCTCCCCTGATGAAGCTGACTTACTGAATGGAGTGGCTGGAATACCTTTGAGGTATCTCACCAGTGCTTCCCTGTTGGCCCCTATTACCTCAGGAGCCCTGTAAGACTTTAAGTGTGCTGCCATGCATCCACCCCATCTCCAAGCAAAAGGCTGAGACCCCTTGCTAGCACCCTGTCCCTCTAACTTTGGGGTGTCATCCCACAGCTTGTCACATTATCCTCCTCTTCCTGCAAACTCAGGGTAAAGATAAGATGTTCTGCATTTTCAACCATGGGTCCTGCTGCATATAATTTGCACTACACCACCTACGATGCAGATACTTCAAAAAAAAAAAAACAGTATTTGTTGGTGAAGAACTCTCACAGTATTCATGTCCAGGGTCATGTTTCTTTTTAAGAGTAGAAATTCATTCCTTGGTGACATAAACTTTAGGTAAAAATGGTTCTGACCAA
Organism: Calypte anna; assembly: GCF_003957555.1. NCBI lineage: Eukaryota > Metazoa > Chordata > Aves > Apodiformes > Trochilidae > Calypte > Calypte anna. Next base: position 17,666,585 of record NC_044245.1, read on the forward strand.
ACAGTGATAAATATGTAGATAAAGAAAAAACAATAATGAGGTAAATAATGTCTAAGTTGAGTTTCAGTCTATTCACATCCTTATGGTTAATTTAAAAGCTGAATATGTAAAATGATGATCATTAGAATTCTGGATCACCTAAAGTGCCTATTTCATAAGGCTATCCGGTCAATTAATGCAGAAATTAAAAGAAGGGAAGATGCAAAGGCATTATGTTCTTCAAAAATAAATCTTTAATATCAGTTGTTGTTTAATAAGCAAGAGATCAAATGGAAAATACAAAAAATCTGATGGAATGCAAAAACCAAATTCATGAGCAGAAGGGGGGGGGCTCAGTTACCATGTTCTCCTGATTTAGCTCACAAATAGATTCAGAACATCTGAATCAAATTTCAGCTAATTCCAGATGGCATCACCTATTACAGAAGATAATACGCCAGCTCACTAAAACAGTCTGTATAAATTGCAGTTCAATCATGTAGAATGAAATATTTTGCACTAAATTACAGGAGAGAAAACAACCTGACTACAAAGCCCGAGGTTCACAATATCTTGGATAAACCAGACTCAGAATGACGTAATAAAAAAGGGTTAGAATAAATCTGATAACAAAACCACTTCACTATTCACATGACTGAGAGAGTAAATGAACTATAGTTGAAGATCATTCTAGTAATTTCAGATGAAACAAAAATTCATAATTCTGAGGATTTTCATTCCAACTCCAGATTCTTTTATTTACTTTTACTTTACAAGAGCCAAATGTCTAAACTACTCCAAACTAATAGCTTATGATTACATCTGAGAAATGCTGATCCCAAAAATGGTAAGATTTTTCAGCTCTTCAGAATTTATTACACTGAGTGACCTCTTGTTTACAGATTTCATTCATGTTTTATCTGGAATTTGCCTTTGAAGGTAATACAGTTTAATTATTCTTCCTTCCACTGTGCCAAGTCCATGTCCTTCCTCAGCCCCAAGTCAGCCTCAAGTTATTGAGGATCAGGCCCAAGGAGAAAGTTAAAAAGACTACACTGTCCTTCCTCCACAAAGTTAGGAGTTAAAATATGATCAATAAGAACAGATGGGAAAACCAATGAAACAACAGGGCAATCAGAAGACTCAACCTATCAGTATCCCACCTGGAGCACATACTTGGTCAGCGCCTGGATCTAAAGACATGATACAGAGAGCAGGTAATGCTCTCAAAAAGTCTCTACCAAGCATGAGGAAAGTAAGAAGGGAACAAGGGTCTTTTCTTTTGCACCCACCCTGTTCAAGTCCATGTTGGATGGGGCTTTGAGCAACCTGGTCTATGCGAAGGTGTCCCTGTCCATGCAAGGGGGTTGGAACTAGATGGTCTTTAAGGTCCCTTCCAACCCAAACCGTCCTATGGGTCTGTCATTTTGAATAGATAAGAGCAGACCATGACCACACTTGCTGAGGCAGCTGAAAGGACATTGTGGTAGTCAAGATGCAAGATACCAAGCTGAGACAAGAATTTTAGATCTGTGCACTGGCAGAAAACATGTATTAAAAGGGAACTCAGAAGGAGTTTAGTAAAGCTTAGGAGTAGCTGGAGGCGAAGTGAGGTCCAGAGTTCCAAATTATGTTAGGTAACGAGCATGTTGCTACAGTAACTAAGAACAAAGTAGCTGGGCTATCTCAGAGGGAAGCAGGAGATCAAGGTTTCTTTTCAGCTATATTGACACTGATGAGAAGATGTCACAGAAAAATGTCAGTATTTTATTTCAGACAGAGGGAGGGATGGCTGGGAGAGGGAAGGCAGAAAGCAATCTGACTGTATTCACAGCACAACATCCTAAAGAGAAGCTGACAGCATAAGGCTGCAGCTTGTGAGCTATAAACCTGCAAGTTTCACCCAAAGAAATGGAAGAAAAGAATGAACAGGAATGTTTTAGCCTGAATGATCTGAGTTCAGCTTCCACCACATAGTATAGCCAAAAACACATAAAAAGCAGCACATAAAGTTTCTCTGAGGATGCTACCATTTAATACAGATTTTGCAATAAAAATATCTAGTAAAAAAAAAATGCTAGGCTTCCTAGAATAAAGTATCTGATACAGTTCTCTCTCTGTTGTTTGAAAGTTCTTATGCTACATTTTGTCTGCTTTTTAGTCTCCCGATTTCTTTATTTAAGGTATTTCTTTTTTCTTCTTGAGTGAAACATTTTTTTAAAAATATATGTTTCCACTTTCAAAAGTGCCTCTTCTAAGTTATACCAGTTTTCAATGTCAAAATAGGGTCCAGACATTGGCCCTTGGGAATGCAAATCCCAGCTGCTTCAAAACCCACATTGCAATCTACAAACCTTGGCCCTGTACACTGCCAAATACTTTTCTCAGAGACAAAGAGCTCATCAAGCAAATGACTGTCCCTAGGAAATTCTGCAAGCCTTCCTGGTTGGCAAGTCCCTCCACTATAAATGGAGCTCAAGCTTGAAAAAGTTCCTATGAGTCTACACCAAGACCCTTAAAACAAGAAGAAAAACTTACTTCAGACAGAAATCTGCATGCCAGAGACCTCCTGCAAGCCACCAGAGACTTTGCTATTGCTATTGATCGTACATGAAAGCTCCCAGCAGCATGCAACTCCAAGACAAATAGCAAGATAAATAAATAATGTTGCTGTTATTCTGCTGACATAATAGTTGTCTCCAAGTAAATCTGTAAATGCCCATTCAAATACTCAAATGAAACTTCAGGTAAATGCAACTTTTCTGAAGTTGCTGCATTAAAGAGTCAGTGGAGAAAGCTTAATATCATGTGACAGACAATTCTCTCTACCCAGCTTCACTACAAGGGACACAAATACAAGATTAATCAAGAAACAAAACCAGAAAGTAAAAGTCAACCAAAAATCTTAGCAGTTTGCTCAGTTTAATTTCTAATTCTGAAATAGTTTTGAAAATATAATTCTATACTGTAATAGTTCTTATTGTGAAATGTATGCTGAAATTCAAAGACTTGGTTACCTTTGTTTAATATATTTTAAAAGAGAAGTCATGGTGCAATACAACTAAACTTATGTATGCATTCAAGACTACTGCAGCCTTGTTTCTGGTGACAGCAATACTCCTGACCAGTACCCTACACTGAAAGTGCACATGTCACAGCTCCATTAATTTGAACACTGGGTCAGCACTGTAGAGTTTTGTGGAGTGCAGGTGGAACACAATTCATAGACTGTGAGATCTTAAATACCAAGACATTAGGTTAAGAAACAGTCTGAATGCCAAAATGGAAAAAACCATCACCGATGTCTTTAAAGCTGCACACCTTAAGACTACATATTAGCCTCCCTTGGAAATCAC